>NC_064646.1:337547658-339947658 GCF_023864345.2 Schistocerca serialis cubense | reverse complement strand
CCTGTGTGTAGACATCTGGTATCACATACCTCCAGAAAGCTACCAAAGTCTTATCAAATCCATGCCACACTACTACACTGAGTTACAAACGTGGTTCAAGATGGTATTAAATGGGAGTCATAATGTGTTGACTCCCCAGTGCATGTGTGCACACACTCATTGCATAATGGGCTATGACTGATTTTCAAAATCCCCCAGGATTATGGCAAATACATTTTCAGCTTTTTATGGCACTTTGATGTCTACTGAATATCCCAGCTTTCTTAAGGTGCTACAGGAAATAGGTGCCAGAGTTTGAAGTGCTAATGAAAAACAGTGATGCTCACATAATACTAGATACATAAAGTTGGTTGAAACCTGAAACTGATAACAGTGAGATTTTTGGGGAAAATTTAAGTGCATGTCTAAAGGATAGCCAGATGGGAAATGGCAGTGGTATATTTGTCACAGTAGACAAGAAACTCAAATTCACTGAGGTAGAAATTGAAGCTGTATGTGAGATAGTTTGGGCAAGACTCAGTATCAGGAGTGGCATAAAATGATAATTGGATCTTTCTATTTCCCACCACACTCATCTCCTGATGTGACCAAAAACTTAAGAGAAATTCCCAGTTCACTTATTATTCAGTGGAGACTTTAATCATGCAACAATTAATTTAGAAACTTAAATTTTTGTTAGTGGTGGGCATGATAAGACATCCTGTGAAACTTCACTGAACACCTTCTCTGCAAAATACCTACAACAGATAGTTAGCCCTATGCATGATGGAAATATGTGGGATCTAATAGCAACAAAAAGACCTGTCCTCTTTGAGGATGTCCACATTTAAACTGGTATCAGTGACCATGACACAGTTCTGGCAACAATGATTAGCAAAGTACAAAGGGCAACTAAACAAGCAGAAAGATATATCTTTTCAGTAAAGCATATAAAAATCAGTAGTGTCATATCTCAATGAGGGACTTGAAACTTTCACCATAGTGGAGGAGCATGTAGAGGAACTGTGGCTCAAGTTTAAAGGAATAGTTGACCATAGAGTAGACGGACATGAACCCAGTAGGACAGTTCATAATGAAAGGGAACCTCCATGGTATGTGGTCATTGTAAATAAACTTCTAAATAAACAGAGATTATTGCATTAGAGGTGTAAAACAAAGTGTAGGGCTATAGATAGAGAAATTCTGAATGAAACACATTTGGCTGTCAAGAGAGCAATGGTTGATGTCTTCGGTGACTACCATAGCAATTGTCAAGTGATCTTTCTCAGAATCCAAAGAAATTGTGGTCATATACAAAGGCTGTTAGTGACACCAAAGTTAGTGTCCATCCCTGTGAATGAAACAGGAACTGAAATTGAGGGTAGCAAAGCAAAAGCTGGAATGCTTAATTCCTTTTTCAAATGTTCCTTTACAAAGAAAAACCCTGGAGAATTGCCCCAATTTAATCCTCTTACCACTGAAAGATGAGTGATATAAGCATTACTGTAAGTGGTGTTGAGAAACAGCAAAACTGTTAAAAGTGAACAAATCTTCAGGATTCAGAGGAATCCCTGTCAGATTCTATACTGAATTTGTGGCTGAGTTAGCTGCTCTTCTAACTATAATCTACTAAAGGTTACTCAAACAAAAAAAAAACCATCCCCAATTACCACAGAAAGGAACAAGTCACACCTGTCTACAATAAGGGCAGTAGAAGTAATCCACAAAACTATTTCCCTATACCCTTAATATCGATTTGTTGTAGACTCCTAGAACATATTCTGAGCTCGAACATAATGAGTTATCTTGAACAGAAGGACCTCCCCAATGCCAACCAGCATGGGTTTTGAAAACATCAATCACGTGAAACCCAACTAGCACTTTTCTCACATGACATACTGAAAGCTTTGGATCAAGGCATTCAGATGTATTCTGTATTCCTTGATTTCCAGAATGCATTTGACTCAATATCAAACCTATGCTTATTGTCAAAAGTACAATCATATTGGGTATCAGGTGAAATAGAGGACTTTTTAGTAGGGAGGAAGCAACATGTTATCTTGGATTGTCAGATATCGAAGTAACTTTGGGTGTGCCCCAGGGAAGTGTGTTGGGACCCTTGCTGTTTATGTTGTATATTAATAACCTTGTAGGCAATATTAATAGTAAGATTAGGCATTTTGCAGATGCTGCAGTTACTTATAATGAAGTACTGTCTGAAAGAAGCTGCATAAGTATTCAGTCAGATCGTGGTAAGATTTCAAAGTGGTGCAGAGATTGGCAAGTTTCGTCCACTGCAAAACTGTGGCCAAAAGATAGCTGGACCATCCATTTGCTGAGCACGCCACACAACACAACAATCTTGTCTTTAATGACTGTTTTGTAGCCTGTGCCATGTGGATTCTTCCATCAAATGCCAGCTTTCCTGAATTGTACAGGTGAGAATTCTTCCTGTGACATGTCCTTGACTTCTGTACCTTTCAGACCTCAACTTTCACTAGTCACAGTTCTCCACCTGACTATTCCTTTTTCTGCTCCATCCTTACACCTGCCCTTTATTACACATGCACACCCTGCATAGCCCTTTCGCTTCTTTACTGCTCTCCACTTTTCCATATTAGGTGAAACAAGTGCTGTATCATTGTAAGAGGTACAGCGGTGAGCAAGTGTGCCAGGGATTACCCCACTTCACTGCTACCAACGCCATGTCATCATAATGTTCTAGTGCTTAACATGCAAAGAACTGCACCATAATTTAAGAGCGAAATTAAAAATTATAAGAACTTTGCCAAACTTCTGAAGTCTCTGAATGATCAAATGGATATGTTACACAATCTTAAGAAAAAAAATGACTGGTGCTAAATAATAACACTAGAAAGAGAAAAATTGGTAAGAATATGCAAATGTATGTCATAATTAAAAGTTTCAGGTCTCAGCATGATCTGAGCAATATTTTGATTAAAATCACCATTTTTACAAAAACAAAACCACTAAATGTTAGACTCAAGAGCTCAAAATTTGTATGCAGTCTCAGTCTCAAGTAAAAACAGGACATATGTGACACCAATAAGCTGTTTTCAAGTTATTTATTAAAAATCAAATTTGGAACAAAACATCCTTATTCATGGTAGATTAAGTATCAGTTTTATTTATAATAGCAAGTACTAGTTGCAGCATTCAATTACATTCATGAAATAATACAGCTGTATCAAATTTCAAAACTGTATTGTAAATAACAATAGTTAAAAGGAATCTTAAGGAGGCAATTCAGAGGTCATGTTCTACTGTCAGTTCCATTCTACAGATTCTAGCCAGAAAAGTTTAAATACAGTCGAGTTAAAGTTTTTCAGTAACTAAGACAAACTTAACTCTGTCTGCAAAAAAAAATTTTGAAGACTGTAAATTGTTAAACAACAGAGTTATTAATTAATGCATGTTTGAGAAAGGTGCCATTTAGATACTATTACAAGTGCCTAGGGCAGTCGATAGCAGATGTTCTGTTTGGCAATCTGCTGCAACCCTACAAAAATACAACCAGATAGGCAGCAGTAGAACACATTTCACACCAAGATATCAAACTGTCCGTATCAGTCAAACGCCTATGTGCATTGTGCCCTGGTCGACCTTAGCCGTAGACTGCTGCTCCAGAAGCTCTATAATGAACTAAGAGACTATCAATTTGTTAAGATTATTGAGTCCCTTTTACAAAATAGACAATTTTATGTTGTCCTCAATGTGAAAAAGAGCAGATGAAGAAACGATAAAAATGGTCTGGCCTAAGGAAGCATTTTGGCGCCCTCCCCATTTAATCTGTACACCAATGACCAACTGATTCCTAAACGTACAAAACATTTTCTGCATGTGGATGACCTGGCAATTACAGCACAGGGCAGGACCTTTGAGGATGTAGAACAGAAAGCTCTTAGAGAAATGTCACCGTATTATAAAAACAACTTTCTTAAGCCAAACCCGTACAAAGTACAAGTCATCGCCTTCCACCTTTGATCCTGGCAAACTAACTGTAAACTTAACATCTCTTGTAATAATACCACACTGGAGAATACTGACAAACCAACTTACCTGAGCATGGTGCTCGACAGATCTCTCACATACAATTACCATTGCAAAAAGACTCAACAAAAGGTAATGGTCAGAAACTAGCTAACAGCAAATGGGGTGCTAAACCTTCCATATTAAGAACCACCATACAAGTCTTATACTTCTCTACAGCTGAATATGCCTGCCCAGTATGGTCCAGATCAATTCATGCATAGATGGTTGACATAAGTCTTAATGAAACATATTGATTAACAACAGGATGCATGAAACTTACTTTCCTACCAAAACTATATAGAACTGCTGGGTTTGTGAATCCCAACTCTTGGAGAACATCATATGAATTCACAGAGAGCCTCAGACAAACTATTGACAATCAGCATCCTCTTTTTGGCAGTGACTGCAAACCTGGGCAATTAAAATCCCATAACAGGTTCTTAGCCATGACAATAGAAGAACCACCAGCTGATTACCCACCTGTACAGGAAGTGCGGATTTAGCACAAACTGGAAGACATGGAGGACACTGAACTGAATAACTGCAGGGGTGGACCCAGTGAAGACAAATATGATTAGATGGAGTCTTGGTGCCATGGATGATAAGTGTGACTGTGACACTGTGCAGGATATGGAGCATCTGCTCATCTGCCCAAACTGCCCTTATAGGTGCAAGCACAACAATTTATGGCTGGACAAGAAAGATGCCTTGGACTTGGCCCTATACTGGGCTGAAAGATTGTGACCTGGTTTCTGACATGAAAAAGTAAAGTAAGTAAATGCCTCAGATGACATCAGAGCTAGGCAGACTTGAAAGCATTTTTGGTAAAAGTAGGAAGTGAACTCATGAGGACTGTATAGCATGTTGAATTACTTAGATTTCAAGGAAGTAATGTTGGCAGAACCATGTGGCAACTGGTGACATTATTTTCGACTTTTAGGGGTGATTAGAAGTTTTCAGGCTCTTACAGATGGTAAAGGTAGATGGAAAGCATGCATAGACAACCTAAGAGTGTTTTCATAATAACGTAAAAAAGTAATGACCATTTGATTATTACCTGCCACCCTACACATAGCCCCTCTCCAGCACAAGATTTGGTGCTGCACCCAGCAGCACAATTCTATCTCTTCCACAACCCTACATGCCCCCACACACATCACTAACATCTTCCCCAAGTCCTTCCGTGCCATTCCTTCCTGTCCCCACCTAACACCTCTTCTGCAGCCACACTACCGACCTCAGCAGCAATTGCCACTCACTGCAGACACAGTTAAGTTTGCACATTAGTGTGCAGAGGTGACAGTGGTTGTGTGTGTGTCTGTGTGTGTGTGTGTGTGTGTGTGTGTGTGTGTGTGCGCATGCATACACTTGTGCATGTGTGGGTTTTCTGAAATGATGTGGGTCCTGTGAATAAAGGTATGAAGTGCCCCTTCATGCTGAGCCAGATACAAGTCAGTGTGAATAAGCTTCCTATGAACAGTATGTCCCAATATAGTACCAACATATCAAGAAGGAGAAGACAGCCTCCATCTCCATTGTGAAACAAATACTTAGGTGATATGAATTCAGGTGTCCCTAAGCCATTCAGATTCTCTCTGCCATGAGGTCAAAGACCAAAAGTATTATCTACAAATCTGAGAAAAAACATGCAGGCTTCTAAATTGCCACCTCCAAGTCATGTTCCTAGAAGTGTTCCATAAATAAATTTGTAATAATAGATTACAAGGGGTTTCTCATTGTAACTCTGTCTGCTCATAGAACTGGTCACTTAATAAAAAGTAAGTGGATGTCAACACATGTCAAAATAGGTTTGCTAAAGCAGCATCAAACCTAACATCAGTTAACCATAATGAATCTGACAGAGGAACACGAGTGAAGAGGGAGACCACATCAAAACTCACTAGAATATTATAGTCAATCAACCAGATTCCCTCTAATTGGTATAAGAAATCCACCCAGGTCCTTGATGTGATGCTCATACCGACCACTAGTGGGCTCAACAGAGTAGCAAGGCATCTGTGTGGCATCCTGGTCTCTCTCTTGTCAAGAAACAGAGGTACAGATATAATGCTACATCATCTGTTATTTTTGCAATCAATAACTTCTAGAGTGTGTGTGTGCATGGGTAGTTAGGAGGGTGCTCGTGCATGTGCGCTCACTATCTGTCCCAGTATTGCCAATGCAAGATGTGGCAGACATACCTGGAGCCTCAATACATTTGATATAACCACCACCACATGAGAACAGTACAGTCATCTGACTGGATGGAACCCTGTGATGCATCTCCAACAGTTTACCGTCAGTGTGGACTGATACATGGAGTGACACATCTGTCCAGGTGACTTAAGTCCACACTATTAGCATTCAGTAGCAGTGTTCCTGTCCCATGCTGGCACCGAGAAGGAAAGAAGGAAACAAAATGAAACTTGAAGGTTTGAAAGGGTATGTGACGTTATTTCAATTATTACAAAATAGTCATATTTACTATATGAACCCACTTACCAGTATGATGTTGCAATCCCTCTGGCCTAGATGGATGGGAAGGGTTTCATAAAGCCCTTGGCCCTTGTATTCTCTGCTGAAGCAAACTGGTTCAAACAATTGTAAGTGGTCTTTGATGTCTTGGATACTGGCTCTGAGATGATATCCAAACTAGACTCACATATGTTCTACTGGGGTGTATCTGAGGATTTTGCTGACCACGGGAGTGTCTCAGCATCATGCAGACAAACAAACAGCAGAGATAGATTATGCACTGGATATGAAAGGAAAAAGGTGCTATGAACACTTGTCTGGAAATAGATGGTGTGCAAGCACATTCCAGCCTCTCTCCAAATAACAGAACAGGCACTGTGAACATGTTATTGAAGGTCCTGCACATCTCAACAGACATAATACTTTTCAGATGCCTCCAGAGGTAAAAATCCTGGGGGTTCAAGTCCAGCGATCTAGCAGGTCGTGGTGCAGGGCCCCTGCCTCCTATCAACCTCCAGGGAAGATGTTGATGATGTGTTGCTGAACTATAATGTAGAAGTGAGGTGGTGCCCCATCATGCAGAAACCAAACAAACTATCATATTACCAAAGACATATTCTCAAGCAGCTCAGGCAGAGTATTGTGCAGGAAGCCCAGGCACATTCCTCCATTGAAGCATTATGGAATAATAACCACTCAAAGTTTTTTGGTCGCCGAGAATCTCTGCTCACACATTGATGCTGAATTGATGCTGGTGAGACACCTCAACCAGTCCCCAAAAATTGTCTGTAGCCTGCAGATGATGATTATGCAGATTGACAATGCCAGTTTTGGTAATGGTTGCTTCATTGATAAACAGGACTGATGAAAGAGATATCATAATTATAAAGGTCTGGTGCAAAAAATCATCAACAAAACCCTTCCTGTAGAAGGAAATCTGCTGCTTGTAATCCTTGCACTCATCTCAGATGATAAGGATTGTAGCGATTGTCGTGCAGGATACACGTAACTATACTTTGGCTTACATCATATTGGTGGGCCAATTGCATGTAGCTTATACCAGGGTTTGTCTCAATATCCTGTAGAAACCAGTCCTCCAAATATGGTCTCTGCACAGTCTGCCACCTCCCTGCACATTCATCTGTTTGAAAGGACACATGATCCCACAAACTGCATAGGAAGTGCCCAGCAGATTCAGCACAAACTGGAAGAAATGGAGGACACTGAACTGAATAAGGATGGGTGCCCCCAGCAAAAATGCTATAGAAATAACACCACTAGTCCGAATGACAACATATTGCAATGGAATATTGTTGGAGATGGGGGAAAACGTATGGTAGAATAGAAAAAATAGTGTGAAAATGGATCAGTAAATGATGCTTTATGTGTCAGAATATGTAAATGAAAACACCTGTCATGCACATGATACATTGAAGTTGGTATAAACACGTTGGGTACACGGCTTTTCCCCCTTTCACGTCTGCAACGTTCGCCATGACTGTCTCAATGCAAGATCATGCTCTGCTTGTAAAGCTGTATTACAAGAATAATGACTGTGCACACATCACTCTGCGGAAGTTCCAAACACTGAAGGGTTTGAAAAAAGGTGGGTCTGGAGAAAATGATTTGGAAATTCTAGAAGTTGGGTTATTTTGGTGTGCAACCTGGTAGAGGGAGGAAACAAATTGATTTGACATCAGTGGAAGCAGTGGCCACAGCAATGCAGGAGGAGATGAATGGTGTTGCACAAACATGTAGTGCATCGCGAATTACCCTAACATTGGACATACCCATGAGCACAGTGTGTAAAATCCTACAAAACATCTTTCTTTGCTATCCATTCAAAATTACGATGTGCACGAGTTGCTTCATGTTGACCTGCCAGCAAAAGAGACCTCTGCTTTAGAATTTCTTGCTCACATGGAAGTGGACAGTGACTGGGTATGGAAGATTTTGTGGACAGACAAAGCCCACTTCCACCTAACAGGATATGTCAATACACAGAATTGTCAAGTATGGGCAACAGAAAATCCACACACAAATTCACCAGTACCAGTACATCCTGAAAAGGTCACTGTGGGGTGCAGGTGTACAGTATCATTTATCATGGGGCCATATTTTTTCAAAGAGACAGGTGCTTCTGGTCCTGTTACCTATACAATCACTGGTAAGCGCTATGAGTGTCTTTTGTACAGCCACGTCATTCCAGCACTCCAACAGTGTGGATGGGATCATTTTTATGCAAGATGGCGCACCTCCACACATTGCAAATCTAGTTAAGCAGCTGCTGAAGTGCCATTTCGGAAATGCAACAATTATTAGCTACCATTTTCCCACAGCCTAGCTGTCCCGATCACCTGATCTTAATCCATGTGACTTCTTGCTGTGGAGCTATTTGAAAGATGTTGTGTTCAGTGTTATGACTGCAAACTTAGTTGCATTGAAGGTATGCATTGCACAACACATTCTGAATGTGACACCGGAAACACTTCGATCAGTTGTGGAACATGCTGTTTCTTGATTTCAACTTGTTGCAGAAAACAGTGGACAGCATACTGAACATGTTTTGCAACAGTCACATGGAAATTAATATTCTGATTTGATTTTGGTTGATGCTTTTTGCGCAGTTTTTGGCCTCATGGCAATTAAAAACCAATGCGATTGATGCTTTATATGCAGTTTTTGGCCTCAGGACAGTTAAAAACCAATGTGAGTGATGCTTTTTATGCAGTTTTTGGCCTCAGGACAGTCACAAACCAATTTTTCCTATCTGATGTGATGAGATCTTGATGTGGTGGATGGGCATACGTAAGTAACATTATCACACTTGCACAACCATGCACACTGGGTAGTACAGTTTGTTTAATGTCAAAAGTACACTTTAGGCATTGTCGTATGATTCATTTGTCATTTTAGTCAGCCACTATTAAATTATGGTGCTTACAGCACCATCTATTGCTACATTTTGTAACTATTTACTTTTCTTCTGGCATACGTTTTACCCTCTGATAGTATTCCGTTACAATTTGACGCCATTCTAATCAGTGGTGTTATTTTTATAGTGGTTTGAAGGTTAAACTTTGATTATAATCACCCTGTATTTCAGAAAATACTCAAATTCCCTTAAATAAAGCACAAAGGGTTCCTAAGTACAGCCAAAAATTCATGAGCTAGATTTCTCATTTTATGCAAAAAAAATTTTAAAACATTTACGAGATGTAAATTGCTTTTTCAATCCAATAAAAATATTCCCAAATAGTATCATAATTCATGCACATAACTTTCTATTGAACAAAACAGAATGATAATACAAATAACATCAAGTGATATTTCCATTAACAGTATCTTCATTCAGAAGCAATTAAATGTATATTCAAGTGTAATATTTCCCAAACGCTCAGAATTCCTAAGTACAACTTTATATACACCAGATTCAACAGTAATACAAAATAACAACAAATATCATTACTTTCAGAAATTTTTGATAATCAGAAGCAGTAAAAATGTATGTTTCCTTCCAAAATCATCAATAAAATGTTTCATTATTCATGCGCAAATATAAATACACTTTCCACCACAGCAACAAAAGTGCATCAAGTGTTAGTTCATTCAGGAAAATTTTTCAAATCATCAACTGTAAGATGTATTTTTCCATGCAAAATCATAAAAACAAATTTTTATTTGTCCACCATAACAGTAAACAAAATTTCCCTTTCACTGTTAGTTTACACTCAACTCTAAGGGTATGTACACTTACTGCCTTACAAAAGAAAGAGACCACAGCAAAAGGAGATAAGAAGGATGAAGAGAAAAGCCAAAGTAATTCTGCTGCACAGATGACTGGAAAGCCAGGAAACTGTTACGTAGCTCAGAGCTCTATGATCACTAGACACAGATTATGAAAAGAGCTCATACCCCTGAAAGCATGAATATTAATAGTCACTCAAATCATCATTGCTTTTGATAGTATTTATTTTTATTACAGTCATTAATTTGTTTACATGCATTAGCTTTAATATGCCTTTTCAGAAATCTTTGACAAAATAAAGGATTGACACACAACTGAGTTTCCTACTGACAGATATCCATGTAATTTTACACTTGAACTCAGCACCTATGACTTTGGCTTAGTTCACATTTTCCCACACTGAAACTTCCAACACTTTAAAAGATTAATAAAAATGGCAAGTTCCAATATCAGTCAAGTTCAGAACAGGTTTGTCATTATGTGATTTAGTCAACATTGTGAAATTCTTAACACTCAGACATTTTTAATATAACAGTCTTCCAACTCCTCATATTTGTTCAAAGACTTTCCTTATTTATGAAATCGTTTATACTGTTTCAGTCAGTTTTTTACGAATATTTAATTAACATAATGTATCATGAGCTGCATTCCATTTACATTTCCATTGTATTAATATGAAGTGTGATTATGCTCTTTTTCTGTGTGCCAGTGAGATGATATATCAAAATACAATCCTGTAAAGATAGATGAATATATTTTAGTGTGTATATTAAGTCTTTTGCATGTTTAAAGCATGTAATTAAATGCATTAAAGAAATGATCTAAACATGCAAATTACTTAATATACACTCTAAAATATATCATAAATAAATGCTTCAGAACTGATTGCTTCCCAGACTATCTGAAAGATCCAAAAGTTTTACAAGTTCACAAGAAAGATGATATAGAAAACATTGAGGACTACAGACCAATAGCCCTATTGTCATCCTTTTCCAAAGTGATAGAGCCAATAATTAAAAACTATCTAAGCAAATTCAACCTCCTCTGCAATGACCAGTACGGTTTCAGGCCTGACAGAAGCACAGAATCCGCAATAGCACAATTCACAAAAGTACTTTTAGAAGAGCACTAGATGACAACAGCTATGTAACTGGCCTTTTCCTAGGCCTGTCTAAGGCATCTGATACACTTCACCACCAGAAACTGTTGCATAAGTTACAGGTGCTAGGAACGAGGGAAGTCGTTAACAAGTGGTTTTGTTCATATCTAGAAAACAGAGTACAGTCAGTATAAATCACAAATGTCTCCAGTGGATCAAAGTACATTGAGAAACATATATCAGATCTACAATATATCAATATTGGGATCCCTCAAGGAAGTGTTCTGGGCCCAGTACTGTTTCTGGTATATAAAAATGATTTCCCACCATGGAGAAAAGATGATGTTAGCTGATGACAACAACATATTAATCACCAGTAAGACACAGCACAAATGCTGGAAAATTCTGCTAAAATGCTGAGGGATATCTACAAATGGTCGCAGTAAAACAAAGTAACCCTCAACATAAAGGAAACAAATACAATATGCTTTAGAATGGATAGGAAACAGAGTCCCTTAAATTTAAAACTAGACGTCACTCCATAGATGATGTATCTGCAAAATTCTTAGGGTTACACATTGACAGCCAAATGAAGTGAAATGAACATGCTATGAAACTCTCGAAAAAGATATCCACAATATATGATGCACTTAAGAGTCCTTGCATCCGTATGTGGGATGTATGTCTGAGAACTGTATACTTTAGTTATGTTCATTCAGTAATCAGCTGTGGTATAATTTTATGGGGAAACAGTACTCAGAATTTACAAACAGTATTTAAAATGAAAAAGAGAGCAGTAAGAATTACAATGAAAATCAGTACGTGGGCCCACTGTAGAGAACTTTTCAAAATGTTAAAAATTCTAACTGTTCCTTGTGAATTTATATTCCAAACAATAGCATATATCAAGAAAATTATAGAAAAGTATAGTACTAATAGCAGTTTTCATAACTATAGTACAAGAACAATCACTTTCTTCACCTAGACAGGAAAAAAAAACCATAAGACTCAAAACAGTATCTTGTAAGAAGGTGCAAAATTCCATAATAAACTGCTGCAGAAAATAAAAGAAACAGATAACATGTACTGCTTTAGGAAAAATTTTTAATTGTATTTGCAGGAACACTGTTTTTATACTATAAGTGGATTCATTAATAAAAATAATTGTAAATATCTTTTGTCTCACAAATGTTTAACTATATGTCAGGATTTGATAAAGATAAAAAATGGTTGTAAATAACTTATGTCTGACAATGTTTAACTACATGTAACAAAAACTCTATAAATATGTTAATGTACACAAACTGACAACACTCATTCATTTTAAAATGTCTATGGATGGCTAAATAAATAAATAACTAAATAAAAATATATCTAAAGACAAAGATTCTGTAACTTACCAAACGAAAGTGTTGGTACGTTGATAGAGACAAAAAACACACTAACACACACACAAATTTCAAGCTTTTGCAACCCACGGTTGCTTCATCAGGGAAGAGGGAAAGAGAGCGAAAGATGAAAGGATGTGGGTTTTAAGGGAGAGGGTAAGGAGTCATTCCAATCCCGGGAGCAGAAAGACTTACCTTGGGGGAAAAAGGGACAGGTACACACTCAAACACACACACATATCCATCCGCACATATACAGACACAAGCACACATATGTAAAGGCAAAGAGTTTGGGCAGAGATGTCAGTCGATGCGGAAGTGCAGAGGCAAAGATGTTATTGAATGACAGGTGAGGTATGAGTAGTGGCAACTTGAAATTAGTGGAGGTTGAGGCCTGCTGGGTAATGGGAAGAGAGGATATATTGAAGGGCAAGTTCCCATCTCCTGAGTTCTGATAGGTTGGTGTCAGTGGGAATTATCCAGATAACCCGGACGGTGTAACACTGTGCCAAGATGTGCTGGCCGTGCAACAAGGCATGTTTAGCCATGGGGTGAAACCAGCTTCATCCTTACTCACTTCTTCACTTTCGAAGGCCAGACATACCAACAAAGGGAACAGCCATGGGTACCAGGATGGGCCCCTCATACGCCAACCTATTTATGGGTCGCTTAGAGGAAGCCTTCTTGGTCACCCAGGCCTGCCAACCCAAAGTTTGGTACAGATTTTTGATGACATCTTCATTATCTGGACACACAGTGAAGAAGAACTCCAGAATTTCCTCTCCACCCTCAACTCCTTTGGTTCCATCAGATTCACCTGGTCATACTCCAAATCCTATGCCACTTTCCTCGATGTTGTCCTCCATCTGTCCAATGGCCAGCTTCACACATCCGTCCACATCAAACCTACCAACAAGCAACAGTACCTCCATTATGACAGCTGCCACCCATTCCATATCAAACGGTCCCTTCCCTACAGCCTAGGTCTTCATGGCAAACGAATCTGCTCCAGTCCTGAGTCCCTGAACCATTACACCAACAACCTGAAAACAGCTTTTGCATCCCGCAACTACCCTCCCGACCTGGTACAGAAGCAAATAACCAGAGCCACTTCCTCATCCCCCCAAACCCAGAACCTCCCACAGAAGAACCCCAAAAGTGCCCCACTTGGGACAGGATACTTTCTGGGACTGGATCAGACTCTGAATGTGGCTCTCCAGCTGGGATACGACTTCCTCAAATCCTGCCGTGAAATGAGATCCATCCTTCATGAAATCCTCCCCACTCCACTAAGAGTGTCTTTCCGCCGTCCACCTAACCTTCGTAACCTGTTAGTTCATCCCTATGAAATCCCCAAACCACCTTCCCTACCCTCTGGCTCCTATCCTTGTAACCGCCCCCGGTGCAAAACCTGTCCCATGCACCCTCCCACCACCACCTACTCCAGTCCTGTAACCCGGAAGGTGTACACGATCAAAGGTGGAGCCACGTGTGAAAGCATCCATGTGATTTACCAACTGACCTGCCTACACTGTGAAGCTTTCTATGTGGGAATGACCGGCAACAAACTGTCCATTTGCATAAATGGACACAAGCAGACAGTGTTTGTTGGTAATGAGGATCATCCTGTGGCTAAACGTGCCTTGCTGCACGGCCAGCACATCTTGGCACAGTGTTACACCGTCCGGGTTATCAGGATAATTCCCACTGACACCAACCTATCAGAACACAGGAGATGGGAACTTGCCCTTCAATATATCCTCTCTTCCCATTACCCACCAGGCCTCAGCCTCTGCTAATTTCAAGTTGCCGCCACTCATACCTCACCTGTCATTCAATAACATCTTTGCCTCTGCACTTCCGCCTCGACTGACATCTCTGCCCAAACTCTTTGCCTTTACATATGTGTGCTTGTGTTTGTATATGTGCGGATGGATATGTGTGTGTGTGCAAGTGTATACCTGTCCCTTTTTCCCCTCAAGGTAAGTCTTTCCACTCCCGGGATTGGAATGACTCCTTACCCTCTCCCTTAAAACCCACATCCTTTCGTCTTTCCCTCTCCTTCCCTCTTTCCTGATGAAGCAACCATGGGTTGCAAAAGCTTGAAATTTGTGTGTGTGTTAGTGTGTTTTTTGTCTCTATCAATATACCAACGCTTTCGTTTGGTAAGTTACAGAATCTTTTAGATATATTTTTCCCATGTGGAATGTTTCCCTCTATTATATTCATAACTAAATAAAAGTAAATTTATATATCTGCACAGGATTGTACATCAGTACATAACCTCACTGGTACTCACAGCAAATGATCATAATGGCATTTCAGATTAATATAATGTAAATGTAACTATACTGCCGAAAAACTTTTTGCTAACTAAGTAGTATAAATTATTTCATAAATTTACAATACAGTTACAGTCCTCAAAACGTTGAGCAGTATAAATTATTTCATAAATTTACAGTGCAGCCACAGTCCTCAAAATAACACAGATAAATTTAAATATAAACTTTCTTTGTTAACGAACTGTGAAATTTCTTTAACATTTTGTTGTGAGTCTACAATAAGTGTAAATCTTTTAGAGTAAGGAATTCACTTCTCTCCTCATTTACCTTTTCTCCTTTACAAAAGCATTCACAAGTCTACTACTGTTTCTCATTTGTCATTTGATACACCTGCTTGAGAAGTAAGCATGATGACTGTGTGCCAGGGATGGCCTGAGGATGATACTGCGTGTTGAGTAGCCAGCAGGCAAAATAAATAAAATTGCAACTGTTGAAAGAAAAACATGCTTTTTCTCATAAAAGTATGCTACATTTGTCAAGAGTACGCATTACTCCATCCAGTTTTATTTGTACCACACTGAACTCAGTTACAACACAAAGTTTTAAAGCATCTATCTGCTCATTATTAATCTGTATTTCACATTCAACATTTGATAGTGTATCATTGTTTTCCTAAAATCTGTTTGTACTTTCCTCGAGTTTTGATAGTAATTGTTTACTGTTTACTAGCACTTCGATTTTAGTTCTACTCTCAAATTTTCATTTAACTTATCATAGCTCACTTGTAACTTACCTGTCCTGAGATTATTCTTACATCTGCTAAAATTAAACTTCCAATTTCTCTTGCTACGTTGTTTTTATTAATAGTTTTAGTCAGTTTTTATTAACAGTTTTAGTGAAAATTTTAAATAAAAAGCCTTTGTTTGCAACCCAGTTTGACACCAGTCCACACTTGTGTTTATCTTTATGTGCTGCTTATATTCACAACTACAACACTGATTCCATGTACAAAGCTATTTTAGTCTCTCTTTCTGAAAAATACAAACAAGATAAATGATCCATTCTTTTTAGTTTTCATCATGTATGAAGCCCACTATTGTAAACTCCCTTTCTTAATTATCAACACTATTACAACATTTTCAACATGCAACACATTTATTTCTGCATTTAAATAACATCATAACTAACTGAGATTGTGTTAACATGATGAAAATAAATGGGATATCGAACAGGGGCACTCGCAAGAGAATTTGGAAGGCAGGGGTGGGGGGGAAGCTAGACTTGTGGGTATGGTGTGTTTTCAGTCCTGGTATTTTGGAAGACAAACAGTGACTTGTAAGCAGCCAAAAAGAAGTTCAAGTTCTGGCTCTATTAAAAACATGCATAATACCAATTTTTAAATCATTTTCTTGAAAGAAGAGCACTTGCCTACACTCCATCTTTTCCTTTTCTTGGGAGTTGAACTTAATTTTCATCAACAGTATGTACTTCCATGGGTAGGAAAATCAGACAAATTAAATAGTAGTAACAGATTTTCAAATTATTACTAATTATTAATTAGCAATTTTTAGAAGATGAAAATTTAAAATTAATTTTGTGGTAAAATTAACTGTTTGCTTACAAGTTGATGATAAAAACTTCCGCACATGGTATGTTGCTTTTAATTAAAATCATTTATGAAGAATTTTGAACAACAAATGCTTTGTTTACAATTTGGTTCTCATAATATTTCCTTAAATAAAGTGTTTTGGATGAAACAAATCATGCAGTCATAATAAGAAAAGTGTTAATTAAATATTGAAAATAAAATTATGTCCTAAATTGTTTAAATAAAACCTTTAAAATTTCTCATTTCCACACGTTCCTCTTAAGTGCATACCAAAGAAAATCCCAAGTACTAACAGAATAAATATCTCCTACTTTTGGCTTTAATTCTCCTGTTCCAAAGGAAATGATAGGATGATAAATGTTTCTCGGAAGTTACTGTACATATGCCTTATGAAAACCAACAACAGAAACATGTGTTTATGTTAATTATTGTAAATTCTAATGAAGTGTTTACTTTATGTATCCAAATTCATTGTATAATACTAATAAAAATGGTATCCAATGGTCAACTTAATGTCCAATATTGAACACTTCACAATCAGAGCTTTTGCTATACCCTGATACTTCACAAGTTGCAGATAATTTTAATCAGTTTATAAATCACTTTGAGGCTATACTGATTTAGCAGTTAAAAAAGAAAAGAAAACAAAGAAACAGGGGTTGTTGGTGATTTACATAATTATTTTCTTAAAAACTCTTCTACAAAGAATTTATTGCAGTCAGTAATATAATCATTCAGGTTAACTCCTACCACAAACTGACCAACTAGATTAGCTAATTGCTGAAAGACAGCCATTCATAATACATTTATAGAAAGATCTAATGAACATAACTGTATTACAAAACCAATAGCCAATTATTTCTAAGACAATGACATACAGTCCCTTATGTTACCTGTTAATACTTATCAGGACACAAAATCTACTAAATCTTGAATTCAGGAGGTTAGTCAGTAAGCAAAAAATTGTTTATTTTAGGACATGAACTGGAATAATGTATACAACAGTCATAGCATGAATAAAAATTACAACTTTTTTCTTAATAAAGTCCTTACCTTATTTGAAAGTTGTCTTCCCTCAGAGTTACTAAAATTAGACTTATATCTACAAAAAATCCAAGGGTTGCTCAAGGAATAAAGATATTTTTAAGACAATTTGGAAACTGTACCACTCGACCAAAAAGACCTCTGATGTTCATATTATAACTCATTACCAGACACATTCCAGAATATTGGAGATAGTAATACAGTGGAAGATTCTTACCCACAAGCAAAATTTAAAAATATAGTGCATAGTTGTAATTGTAGCTTGCATTTTCCTTGACAGGTAATTTATGAGTATTGCTAATCATAAAAACTTTAGAGCAGGAAATGTAACTTATCTTGAAGAATTTTGGGATGATGATCAGCGTTGTTCATGTGTATTTGCTGCAGAAGTTCTGATGTGATCACCTTTGGAAAATGCTAGATTGTTTTTGCAATTGATAGAGGGTAATGTATTGGAATGCAAAAAAATCTGACACCACTTAACTGATAATTTCTTCATTTTGTCTAACCAGCTTACTGTTATTAATGAACTTTTACAACTGTATTGAACTTCTATCTTTGAGTAACAATAATCACTACCTACTGCCAATTGCCTTGTGATCACTGCTGTGATCAGCCTTGACAGTGCAGTCAGTTTTAGGTGTTCTTACAAACAGTATTTTTTAGTTGACAACGAAGACAAATTTGTCCAGAATGATTTATGCTTGATAGTACACTAAGTAGAAAGATAAACGTATTCCATGTGCACAATTTTGTAAAATATAGGGCTTTTCAAAGATAAATTTTGCAAAACATTAACTGTAACTAATTACTTATAAAAAAAACTTTAATTTTCTTCTAAATAACATAATTATTTTGATTACTAACATTTGTACATGTTCTCCCTGAAGTTCCATAAGGTGCTTTGAACTTTATTATAGATTACTAAATAGCCTTAATATTTTTATGCCAACATTCTGAAACTTTCAAAATGATATTTAATATGCAAATAGCTGCACTACAATATCAAGTTAATATTCCTTTGAATTTGACAGTTTTGTTGTAACTAATTATAACCTCATAAATTCATTAACACAATATAGCAGAAGCTTTATTGACATGTTTCATTTTGTGAGCCACTTTAAGGCTTTGTTTAGGAACTGCAGATAATGCATTAGTTGTAAGTAGGCAAAACGTTTGGTGTGGACCTTCAGCAAAGGCATGCAGCAATGCTTAAATAGGTCCACACTTCTAATATTGACACAGATGTTGGTATATAAATTGTATCGGCCGTGAATACATCCACATGCTATGTTAGGCTGCAATTTTTGTGTCAAGATTACAAGTGTGGCCCTATATAAGCATAGTTGCATGCCTTTGCAGAAGACACACACTAAAAATTTTGGATGCTTATGAGTAAAGTGTTATCCGCAGTTCCTAAACAAAGTGTGAAGATACCTCAAAGAGACAAAATGTGTCAATAAAGCTTCTACTGTCTTTTCAACCTAGACTGTTTATTCCTACTGAAAACATAATTACACATTATTAAAATGTGTGATTTTGTTGATGACATAGTATGTTAAGCATCAATTAGTATATAATCTATAATTCTTACACACAACATTAAATAATGAATAATAAATGTGAAATGTAGCTGTGGATAGTAAAATACTCAATACTTTGCGTAGAGGCATAGAGTAAACCATTAAAAGCATAATCCAATACAAGATTCAAGGCTGTTAATTACAGCAGACATCAAAATAAGGTCATTACAAAAGACATAGTCATATCAGATAACAAAAGGAAGACAATATGGGATATGGTAAACCACACAACATTAGAACCACAGATGAAGATAAGTGGATAGCATTTAGAGTAAATGATACAATGGTTACTCATTTATGCAATGCTGCAAAACGTGTTAATTAGTATTTCATTTGTGTTATTGAAAATATCAAGTTGTTAGGTTCAGTAGGTATCACAATGGAATATCTCAGCCATTACAAATAACCTCAGTAATATGAAGTAGATGTAATGTCGTCCCTACAAGTAACATCCTTAAAATAAAGAAATTTTCTGATTGTGATAAAATACCAACAAAATTATTTAAAGAGTATTCTTCTGAGTTTAGAAACATTTTAAATTATTTGTACAACCAATCATTTATTTATGAATCGAATCTCTATTGGTGGAAATATGCAGAAGTTAATACTCTGTCTAACAAAAGAGATAAAGCAATGCCATCAGACTTCTGTTCAATTTCACCTTTACCAGCATTCTCAAAATTTTTAGTTAAGGTATTTCACAAGTGCCTTCTTTACCACTAATACCGAAAATAATGCATTGTCAAAGTCTCAGTTCAGATTTATAAATAGTTCTGACATTGAGAAGACTACTTCCACATACAGCACAAATGTACTTAATTCATAAGGCAATAAATACATGTTACTAGTATATTTCTTGATATTCATTTGACTGTGCAAATTGTAATACCCTTTTAATTAAATTATAATATTACAGCATAACAGGAAATGCTGCAAAATGGTTCAAATCATATCTCTCTGACAGGATACAAAGTATGTCAATAGGAAAGAGTCCTGTATTGAGCTATCAATCATCATCCAACTGGGAACTAATTACATGTGTTTCCCATGAGATTCCACCTTGTAAGCCTTTACTTTTCGTTGTATACATTTGTGACCTTCCATCACTAATATTATTAAATGCCAAGTCTGTTTTGTTTACAAATGTAACAAACATTGCAATAGCTCAATCAAGTATGGTCCTAAAATGATCAAATAATAAAAATTTTATGGACACTAATAAATGGTTCCTAGCCAATACTTTATCACTATACAGGGTGTTTCAAAATGAACATACTGGTTTTAAGGCATTGTAGCATTTATTACATTCAACTTACAATTGTAAATAATACGCCAAATGAAAGAGCAACTCAAACAGTTTTGTTTGTATACCTGTGCTCAGTGGGAAGAGTGTGGAATGAGAAAGAGTGACTGAAAAACGTGTTGAATGAGTGTGATTCTTTCATGCTTAGCCCCAAAAAATATCCCAGCGTAAAGTTTATAGGCCTTTCTTTTTCAGTGAATCAACTGTAACCGATGTTTCTTATCTTGCTGTGGTACAGCTATGGCCCATCCCGTGCCTCAATGGGAAGAAGCTGAACAACACATCTTTATTTGGGAGCAAGTTGGTGTGTCACCTCACTGGCGCATCTCAGTACGCAACTGGTTAAGCGATGTTGTATCTGACCGGCAGATTGGGCACAAGGGGCCGGTTGACATGGCATTTTATGCATGACCTCCATGTTCACATACGATCTGATGCGGACATGTGTATGTGCCTCCGGTACCAGCTGATCCATCTGACTTTAGAAGCAGTGTTATTGCAACAGTTCCTCCTGACACATTGATCAAGGTTTCGGAACAACTCGCATATCGACTCAATGTATGATCAGTGTTCGTACTGAATAATTGTAAGGTGACTGTAATATGTGCTACAAAGCCTTAAAACCCGTATATTAATTTTGAAACACCCCGTATTTTGAAAAGGCATGCTGTATCCAGTTCAGACCTTGTATGAGGTTTCCCTCCACTGTATGCCTAAAATATGATAACAAACACGAGGAAGAGTTTGACAATATTATGTTCTTGAGAATACAATTTGACAATAAATTAAACAGAGAGAACAACACCACAGGATTGCCAAGCAGCTACACAAACCTTCATCGGCATTTCGGATGTTGTCAGACGTAGGCAATATAAAAATGAAAAATTTAAGAAATAAATACACACTTTGCCCATTCAAGGAACAAACTTACTAACTGCTGCTTCCCAACATATTTATTCCTCAATGAAATTTGTCATCAATAATGTATTTTTTATCCTAACAATCATTTCAATTCGTAGTGTCTGTATTACAAACAAGAATAATCTCCACAAGGATTTAGAGTAACTTACTTTTGTCCACAATGGTACCCATTAATCAGAAATACATATTTTCAATTACTTGCCAGCAACCTTAAAAAAAACTATTAATACAGTTCAGTTTAGGAGGAGCCTAAGGAATTTGTTGGTGCACAGCTCCTTCAACTCCATTGAGAAATTTCTTGTAGGACTGACTGATCTGTATATATTATTGACAATATCAAGTAATGTGAATGTTACATAAAATCTAAATTCCTCACATTTTTGGTGCAGTAATGTTATCAGTTTTAATTAGTGTTTAGACTGATTTTCTCTTTGATGATGCATGGCAATAATGGCCTAAGAATGCACTACATTCCACAAGTGTGGAAACACTATCTAGGTCAATGGAAGGGAAATACATTATAAAATGGCATTTTATTGATTTCTAAATGTTTATTGAGCTAAAACAATGCATAGGCAAATGCCACTATTAAATTTGAGGTTCCTCAAAAAACCACCTTTTGCTTTAATCACTTCCCTGTGTGCTCTCAGCATGGAATCAATCAATTCTGCTAGGGTTTTAGGTGGAATTAGCCTCCATACTTGCTTCAGAACCTCCCAGAAGTGTGTCCCACTCATGATTCCCCATTTTCAGATCCTCCTGTCCATTTCACCCCATAGTAGCTTGACTGCGTTACAATCCAGGGACTGGGGAGGCCATTCCATGATTTTCAAAATTTTCTGAACCTCTACAGACACCACATAGTTCTGATACAAGTGAGCTGTATGTTTCAGGTCACTGTCTTGCTGCAAGACAAACTCTTTCCAAATCAGACACAATCCAGATGTCCTTGCATGTCACTGGAGAATGACATGATAATTCTTTTGGTTCATTTTACCATCCACTTTCACCAAATCTCCAACTTTCTTCTCTCCAAAAGATCTCCATACCAACACAGAACCCCTCCACACTTCATAGTTTAAATTATTCAGTGAGGATTCAAGTGTTCATGGGGTAAACGGCATATGAATTGACAGTATTTACTTCTAAATATTTAAAACTTGGATTTATCAGTGAAGAAGACTGTTTCCCAAACCTCTGCTGCCCATTGTTGGTGTGTTGTAGCCCATTGTAACCTTTTCTTTCTGTTAACAAGGGGTAAAACTGGCTCCTTGCGGGTACATAACCCTGGAGGTTGTTTTCTGCCATGCGACGTCTCATTGTTGACACTCTCACTGAAACTAAACAATACCAGTATGCATGTACATGTACAATAATGATTTGTACAATGCTGTGTTATTATTAATTATTATTTAAGCAGATTATTCTGTATTCTAACCAGTAACTCACATAGATCACTCCCATCTTGCTCTGTTGTAATATGTAGCATGGTGTTTCCAAACTTGTGGAGTGTAGTGTAGTCATATTTTGACTTGTTTGAGACATAATAGGACCACTTCATGTGAAGTCTGTGTTTTTGACATTAGAATATCTCTTATTTTCTTGTAAATATGACCATTACCCACACTCCTACCTTCTACGGGCTTCCTGAAGTACGGTACATAAAACCTACATACCCTTGTAGCTGATTACTGGGACTCCACAGATAGAATAACTGCCATTGTAAACTAACACTTTTGGGCTATTACTTGTAACCTACCCCTATATATAGAAGACACTATTACCTCTACAGACCCTCCATGATCCAACTCCTTATTCATTACTTTCGATGTCAGCTTCCTCTACAGTAACATCCCCAATGCCCATTGCCTTGCTGCTATTGAATATTACCTTTCACAATACTCAAGTGACTCAAAACTTACTCCCACCTTCCTGGTTACCCTGACCAACTATATCCTCACCCACAATTACTTCTCATTTGAAAGCATCATCTGCATAGAAATCCAGATTACAGCAATGAGCATTCAAATGGCACTATCCTTCACCAAACTAGTCATGAGCCATCTGGAGAAAACCTTCCTAACCATGCAGCATCCTAAACCTCTCATCTAATTCAGACTCACTGATAACATTTTCATTACCTGGATTGAAAGTGAGGACCCCCTATCCACATTCCTTCATAACCTTGACATCTTCACACCCATTCATTTTGCCTTGTCCTCCTCAGCCTAGCAAGCCACCTTTCTTGATGTTGATCTCTATACCATAGATGACTACATCAGTACATCTCTCTACATTAAATCAGCAATAACCAATAATACCTCCACTTTCACAGCTGCCACCAATGTCAAGAAGTCCCTTCTATACAGCCTAGCCACTCATGATCATTGCATCTTTAGTGACGAGCAATCTCTCTCTGCCAGATGAGGATTTTACTGAGGCATTCAGACATCAAAATTACCCTCCTCATCTTCAGGAGCAGATTTCCAGTGTCTTGTCTCCCTAGTTGCTTTGCATCCACCAAATATTCACTGACCAATCAAAAAGGAGCACCCACACTGTGACTGAGTGCCACCCCAGATTGGAACATGTGACTCTTGTTCTCTGCTAGGATATGACTGCCTCGTGTCATGCCCTGAAGTGAGAAATGTCCTCCTCAGTGTCCTCTCCATCCCTCCGACAATGACGTCCTGCTTCCCACCCCTACCTACACAATATCCTTGTCCCTATTCCATCCCTGCTCCCAAAACCCCCTTGCCCCATGACTCACAGACCTAGATGCTAGACATGTCACATACATCCTCTAACTGCTGCCTATTTCTCTCCTGTCACAGCATTTCCTACTCATCATAGCCAGGGCCAACTGTAAAGGTAACCACGTACTATACCAACTTAGCTGCACACCAGAGGGAGTCTGCAAGCCTGACATCATAGCAGCAAAGGATGGCGTGGCACATGTCATCGACACACAGATACTTGGTGACCACTTTGACACCAACTGGTGTCACTGACAAAAGGCAGCAAAATATGATGTCCTGTCAGTCAGGTGCACTGTCAGCACTCTCCAGCTGGCAGCTCACAGCATTGAGTTTTTGACGGTGATACTCAACTGGAGGGGGACATGGGTTCCTTCATCTGCCTGCCAATTCCTTCAGCATGGCTTCTGTAGAAGAGAGCTAAGTGTCATCACTACAAGGGTACTGCTTGTAATAAAGTGGGCCTTTGCCCTCTTCAAAAGAATGACCGCCCATCAGCCAACGTATAGGGAGGGCATGGGCTAGGGAGCCGGTTTTAGAGTTAGTTTACCCCGACTCCGAGGGCTCCAATTGCTTGGGGGCAATCCTGGCTTCAGTTCTCTTTTCAGAATTACTGTCCTTATTTATTTTTGTAATTGTTTTTCTGTTTTTTTTCCCCCTTAATATGTGACTGTAAGTGTGTTATGTGGTTACACAGAACCAATAACCGGCGCCCTCTGTAAGCTCCCCCTTGAGGAGGGTGGGGCGGGGGGGGGGGGGGGGGGGGGGGGCGGGGGAGGGCACTGGCGCACTAGCTTTAAGACATACGTAACTCCCACACCATTGACTGCATTCTGTGAATAAAACTAGCTGTAATAGCGAGGACCACCTGTAAAAGCAACCGTGTGTTCTACCAACTTAGCTGTAACCACTGTGGGGCATCCTACTAACAAATTGTATGTCAGTATGAATGGCCATTGCTAAACTGTGGCCATGAGACAGCTGGACCACTCAGTTACACAACATGCCATCCAATACAATGTGCTTGACCTCAATGACTGCTTCACAGCTTGTAGGATTGTTCTCAACAACATCAGCTTTCTGAATTGCACAGGTAGGAACTCTGCCCAAGCAATTCCTTCATTCTCGTAATCCTACTGACTTCAACCTTTGCTTGTCCCAGTCCTGTATCTGCCTCATCCCCTTCCACTGCAGCCCTACACACACCTTATATCCTGCCAGCACATCTGCATACATGTTTCCCCTTCTTTACTTCTCTCTTCCCCTCTTTGACTACTCCCCACCCCACACCCCTCCCACCCCCCACACCCAGCAAAGCCTGCTGATACTGCACTTAGCATTCCACTAACCTGTCACCATTGTGTTCCTTTTAATGCATTTTAAACTAACTTCTCCACATGTGGGGACAGCCATGAAAGCAGCCATGAAACCAGCGTGCTGACTTTTCATCAGGATGGTGATGACCATGTTGTTGAATTCCCCTTGCCTAAAATCATCATCATCATCATTTTCCTGCATGCTTCAACAGGCAGCACTTCCATCGTCCCCCATACTGTCCTGCTATCCCCCCCCTCCCCCACTTCAAACCTCCTCCATCTGAGATGGCCACCTCACCTCACCTCAGATGAAGTCACAGTCAGGAGTTGGGGACTGAATGCACAGGGGTGACAGTGGCTGTGTGTGTGTGTGTGTGTGTGTGTGTGTGTGTGTGTGTGTGTGTGTATGTGTGTGTGTGATAGTAAATGGGCAGTGTGTTGATGGAGCTGTCATATGTGCTCAGGTGAGTCATAGGAAAAGTTTTCTGACATGATTATGGCCACACATCGGGAATCAACAGACCTTGAACATGGAATAACCATTGGAGCAAAACACATAGACATTCTGTTTCAGATATCGTTATGGAATTCAATATTCCAAGATCCACAACGTCAAGATGTGCCAAGAATATCAAATTTTAAGCATTACCTATCACTGTGGACAACACAATGACTGATGACTGTTTAACAACTGAGAGCAGCACGCAACTGAAGAAGACAGGACTACAAAAGTTGAAGATGGAGAGCAGCAATGTTTGCAAAGAGTTGTCATTGTTAACAGACAAGCAACACAGCATGAAATAACCACCAAAATCAATCTGGGATGTATGATGAATGTACCTATTAGTACAGTGCAGTGAAATTTGGTGTTAATGGGCTATGGCAGCAGACAACCAGTGCATGTGCTTTGCTAACAGCACATCATCACCTGCAACACCTCTCCTGGGCTTGTGGCCATGTAAGTTGGACCCTAGATGTTTGGAAAACCGTGGCCTGGCCATATGAGTACCGATTTCAGTTGGTAAGAGCTGATGGTAGCATTCAAGTTTTGGTGCTGACCCTATGAAGCCATGGACCCAAGTTGTCAACAAGGCACAGTGCAAGCTGGTGATGGTTCCATAATGGTATGGGCTGCATTTTAATTAAAATGGACTGGGTTCTCAGGTCAAACTGAACCAATCACTGCCTGGAATAGTTATGTTTGACTACTAGAAGATCAATTGCAGCCATTCAACAATGAAATTTTTATGGATGACAATGCATCATGTAACTGGACCACAACTGTTCCTGGCTGATTTGAACACCATAGAGTGATCTGTCTACCCAGACTGCCCAACATAAATCCCACTGAACATTTAGGGTGCATAATTGGGAGGTCAATCTGTACACAAAATACTGCACAGGCAACATTTTTGCAATTATAGATGGCTGTAGAGGCAGTGTAGCTCAATATTTCTGCAGGGAACTTCCATAAACTTGTTGAGTCCATGACATGGTCAGTTGGTGCACAGTTCTGGGGAAAAGGAAGTCTGACTCAATATTAGGAGGTATACTGTTATTTTTTTCACCTCAGTGTATGTTTGTGTTTTATCTGTATTTGATGAACAAGTTAAGTCTGTTAGATGATAATTAGTAGCTATCCTTTTCAATGTGCCGGTCTGCCTCTCAATTGTTCCTCTATGTGATGAATGGAAATCTATCCATTTCATATTTTTGTCATTCTATCGTGGATTTTCCATTGTTTGTATGATGTATTCTTGTTATATTAAATGTTCAACATCTTTAAAGATCTCTGGACTGTGTATGTATGCAACAAAAAGTACATTTAATCTAATCTTATCTATGGAATGAAGGAAAAGGGCGTGCCAAAACACAGTGTTGGCTCTCCTCTCAAATAGTACCAAAAGGATGAAAGTGTGTAATGGCTCAATCTGAAAGATGGATTGCCATCAGTACCGTCACATACCTTCACTCCATGAGGTGCTGTGGCATTTAAGCAAAGACACTGATCAAATTCCATTTGTCAGAAATCATAAAAAGAAAGGAAAGTAACGTTAGTGTTTAAGGCCACATCAGTGAGGTCAGATCACAAGCTGAGTTAGAAAAAGATGAGGAAGGAAATCATAATTGTTCTACAATTTGCTTTAAGGAATTTTCACAAACCATGCAAAACCTAAATCTCTTATCCCATATGGGGATTAGAAACCTTCTTCCAAATGCAAGTCCATTGCCTTAAGGACTGCATCATCTCTGTTGATTTTGCAGAATAACTGCTTTTTCCTTGCCAGTCAAATAGGTCTCCTGGCATCAATTTTTTCCCCTCTATGTTGAAATGCTACCATAATAGCACACGTTAGCAACCTTAGCTACGGTTGTAGGTTATCAAGGTGGCTTTAAAGCTATAACTATTTACAATTGCAGTGCTCCCAAAAATGTTCTTCTTTCTTTTTCTTCTTTCTTTTTGGTTGTGATACTATCATAGGAAGACAACAGTGTAATCTTGAGGAGTATATGAATTCAATGCCAATTATGTATACAAATTCTTGCACTTTTATCTTTTCATGGTAATGTGTACAAAAACTTTGACCTCAAATTTTTCTGTTTCAGTTATCATTATGCTACAGTGTGTTCATAGTGTATGTACTTGAAGTATGAAAAAATGTCCCTGGAATTTCATATTTATGAAACAATTTCTACATTCAGCTATGTACTCACTTTTTTTTGTTTGTTATATCCAATTCACTCCTTATACTGGAAAACTATTTAGCTGTGTGCTCTTTCTGTGTTAAGCCTCCCTTGCATTTATTTACCTTAGTCCAGAAGTGTGAAACATCACAACTTTTTTTGACAAAGATATCTTTACCAACTAGAAATTGATATATTCTGCTGTTTGTCTCATGTCTCTAGCAGTTATGAAGGTACTGTGCTTACATTTAGTTGTCTTTTTTTTCATCCAGCCCAAATCATGTAATTTCCAAAGAAATTACTGAATCACATCAAATGACTGATGTGATGGTCACTGAAGCAAGGTCGTGGTGAATTCCATGCATCATACTAATTTAATCAAGACAGTGTTCTGCTTCCAAAGACCTAAATGTTCAGGAGGTTTTAACTCTTCTACCTTTGCATCTACTGCCTGTTTCATTGCGACAAAATTAATTTGGACATAGTCTTCTGTAAATCCATAATGGGGCAGAACTTTCATGAACTTTGAATAAGTGAAAATGACTACTGTGGTAAATTTCTTCAGGATGTTGATCTGATTTAAAAAAATACTAGCAGAAAAGACCACTGTCAAAAGATAGTTGTTTTTCTACAATGTTATTGCACTGACAAGCCAAAGAAACTGGTACGCCTGCCTAATATTGTATAGGACCCCTGCGAGCACGTGAAATGTCACAACATGAAGTGACATGGACTCAACTAATGCCTAAAGTAGTGCTGGAGGGAAATGACACCATGAATCCTGCAGGGCTGTCCATAAATCTGTAAGAATATGAGGGAGTGAAGATCTCTCCCGAACAGCACATTGCAAGGCGTCCCAGATATTCTCAGTAATGTTCATATCTGGGGAGTTTGGTGGCCAGCAGAAGTGTTTAAGCTCAGAAGAGTGTTCCAGGAGCCACCCTGTAGCAATTCTGGACATGTGGAGTGTTGCATTGACCTACTGGAATTTCCCCAAGTCTGTCAGAATACACAGTGAACATGAGTGAATGCAGGTGGTCAGACAGGATGCTTACGTATGTCAGAGTCGCATCTAGACATATCAGGGGTCCCATATCACTCCAACTGCACATGCCTCACACCATTACAGAGCCTCCACCAGCTTGCACAGTCCACTGCTGACATGCAGGGTCCATGAGTTCATGAGGTTGTCTCTATACCCGTACCCATACACGTCCATCGCATCGGTGCAATTTGAAACAAGACTCGTCTGGCCAGACAACATGTTTCCTGTCATCAACAGTCCAATGTCAGTGTTGACAGGCTCAGGCTGCAAAAGCCCATATCGATGGTTCACATGCTGATGCTTGTTGATGGCCCAGCATTGAAATCTGCAGCAATTTGCAGAAGCGTTGCACTTCTGTCACATTGAATGATTCCCTCCCTCGTCATTGGTCCCGTTGTTGCAAGATCTTTTTTCTGGCTGCAGTGATGTCAGAGACTTGATAGTTTACTGGATTTCTGATATACATGGTTCACTTGTGAAATGGCCATATGGAAAATCCCCACTTCATAGCTACCTTGCAGATGCTGTGTCCCATCACTCATGCACCGACTATAACACTACATTCAGATTCCCTTAAATTTTGATAACCTGCAGCAGTACATGATCTAACAACTGCACCAGACACTTGTTGTCTTACGTAGATGTTGCCGTACACAGCACCGTGTCCCGACTGTTTACATATATCTGTATTTGAATATGAGTACCTATACCAGTTTCTTTGGTGCTTCAGTGTTGTAATAACAATACTGTGAAAAGGATAGCTTGTTACTCACTATATAGCAGAGATGGTGAGTCACAGATAGCTTGTGTTCATTTTTTTTGTGTGTGTGTGTGTGTGTGTGTGTGTGTGTGTGTGTGTGTGTGTGTGTGTGTGTTGTCTAATTAGTGATTGGGAATAAACAGCAGCTTCTTTTGTGGCTTAGCTGCATTTTGTTTATGCAAACTAAACTCTGCCTGAACAAACCATGAAGGCCCAATGGTACTGACTGGCCACCGTGTCATCCTCAGCTCACAGGCGTCACTGGATGCGGATATGGAGGGGCATGTGGTCAGCACACCGCTCTCCCGGCCTAATGTCAGTTTACAAGACCACAATTTATTTATAGCTTTCAGTAAATTGTCATTGACGATATGTTGTGCAGTAGATGGCTATAAATTAACTTTCTACCAAATTCATAAATGATAGATAAAAAACCTACTCACCAAGCAACAGCAGGAGAACACATATATAAAAAAAAATTATGTATGCAAGCTTTGGGAGCCAGTGACTCCTCCTTCTGGCAGAAGGGTTGAAGGGTAAGGAAGAAAGGTGAAGGAAAAGGACTGGAGGGTTTAGAGAAAGGGACAGAGTTTGTGGAAGTCACCCAGAACTCTGAATCAGGGGAGACTTACTGGATGGAATGATAAGGAAGACAGAAGTACACTGGAATGCTCTGCATGGCAATACAGTAGTGCAAGGAACAATAAAAGCTTGTATGAGGCTTCGTTTCATGTTTCTCAGTAACACAAATCACCAAAAAATGAATTTTCAGTATTATTTAATTAGTTTTGTCCCACTAAAGACATAATAAAAAATTTTGTCTGGCTTGAACTGTTAGCATACTGAGAGATGCAGGCAATTTCACAGATTTTCTCATGCAGATTGCCACAAAATTTCCAGTTATTTAGTTTCATAATCAACAATAGTTTTTTGTGCACATCCTTTAATTGAAACATTGTGTCAAGTTTGTAGCCTAATTACACAGACATGGACACTTACTAAGGAAAACAACATAGAGATTCTAGACAGTTTTAAAGTAAAAAAATTGTCTTTTAAGCAGGAATTACATTGCAGATTGATCAGTTCCAACTGCACAGAAGCATTCTCAACTGAAATGGTAAAGGGTCTTGCAAACAGATCAAAAATAAATGTAAGATTGTCAGTGTTATCAAAATATTTTCAAAAACTATTCTTTTCATTCTTTCAGAGTCACAATAAATTCTTCAATATACACACTTTCTTCAACACCAGTGAGCTTAAGAAAGTGGAGATGTTTTTTATATCAGAAGTTGTCCCTTCCATAATGTGATTTTCTTTTTGAATACATCCTCATAAAATCAGAAATAAGTTGTTTCTCACCTTGGACAGGATACATTGAAGTCGACTTAAAATGTGAGATTTACAATTCATTCCAGAGTTTCTAATTTCGATTCCTGCTTTCCTCTTTCCTTACAAAATTTCACAGTAGCAGGTTTTAAGTAAAAAAATTGCTCCAGTACTATTAAACTCTCTATATTCTTTATGCAATTCCACAAAAATCTGTTGCAACTGACTGCATAAGAACATGCTCAATGCCTGCCAGTTTAGTACAAAGTGCTTCTTGGATCCAAAACAATGAACCCTTACAAATTGTCTCTTGATTGTTGTAATTTTTTGCTTTTTCATCAAGTAAATCTTTAATTTCTTTTTGCATGGTGTTGTAATGTTGTTCCATAGCAAATTTGTAGTACTTGTCAATTATGCAATTGGATAATAGATACTGGGAGTTTTCGTCTTACTCTTCTGTGTTATGTATTAATTTTTAAAAGCTTATGATGATAGTTCATTAGACTGCCTCCTTTTTGTGCAAATAGCTACTGGGCCTGTGAACTTTCTTTATATCAAGAACCAATAGTGAAGGATAAACAGCACTGACACCACATTTGTGTCAAACTGAAGAAAGTCATGCTGACCGAAAAATTTCACACCAAATGTAAAAAGAAGTAGCACTGTACATAGAGCAGATGGCAGTTATAAGAGTCAAGGGTCATGAAAGGGAGTCAGTGGTTGGGGAGTGAGACAGGGTTGTAGCCTCTCCCTGATGTTATTCAATCTGTATATTGAGCAATCAGTAAAGGAAACGAAAGAAAAGTTCAGAGTAGGTATTAAAATTCATGGAGAAGAGATAAAAACTTTGAGGTTCGCCGAAGATATTGTAATTCTGTCAGAGACAGCAAAGGACTTGGAAGAGCAGTTGAACGAAATGGACAGTGTCTAGAAAGGAGGGTATAAGATGAACATCAACAAAAGCAAAACGAGGGTAATGGAATGCAGTTGAATTAAGTCGGGTGATGCTGCGGGAATTAGATTAGGAAATGAGACACTTAAAGTAGTAAAGGAGTTTTGCTATTTGGGGAGCAAAATAACTGATGATGGTTGAAGTAGAGAGGATATAAAATACAGACTGGCAATGGCAAGGAAAGCGTTTCTGAAGAAGAGAAATTTGTTAACATCGAGTATTGATTTAAGTGTCAGGAAGTCGTGTCTGAAAGTATTTGCATGGAGTGTAGTCATGTATGGAAGTGAAACATGGATGATAGATAGTTTAGACAAGAAGAGAATAGAAGCTTTCGAAATGTGGTGCTACAGAAGAATGGTGAATATTAGATGGGTAGATCACATAACTAATGAGGAGGTATTGAATAGAATTGGGGAGAAGAGGAGTTTGTGGCACAACTTGACTAGAAGAAGAGATCAGTTGGTAGGACATGTTCTGAGGCGTCAAGGGATCACCAATTTAGTACTGGAGGGCAGCGTGGAGGGTAAAAATCGTAGAGGGAGACAAGAGATGAATACACTAAGCAGATTCAGAAGGATGTAGGTTGCAGTAGGGACTAGGAGATGAAGAGGCTTGCACAGGATAGAGTAGCATGGAGAGCTGGATCAAACCAGTCTCAGGACTGAAGACCACCACAACAACAACAACAATGAAATGTTGTGGTACCAAGCATTTAAAAGAAGAACAAGAACGAGTGAGGAAATCAAGTATTGCTAAGACAGGCTGAGCCTCAGATAGCACGCATGCAGCACATTCTGCAAGTGTGTAGTTATGCATGCCATCAGGGATCCTAATTTAAACTGTGATAGTAGGTTATAATGTTCATTTATAAGCAAGTTCTAACTTTGCCAGTCATATATCATATGATCATAACTATGAAATGATCACAAAGTGCATCCCTCCCCCTGACTCAAAGAACTTTTTCAAAGACATTCACACTCATACCCAGGGTGTTCCAAATAACACAGACAATGCTTAGCATCAGTTTCAAGAAGAAACCCATATCTGGAAATGCAGGACTTGTGCCCTGGAGAGCTTTGAAGCTTGAGAACATATGGTTGTGACAGTTTGTTCTGATTCATTTTGGTGTCTGAATACAGAAGATATGCAATCCTTTAGCCATCTGTGCACTGTGAATGGATGACCTGAGCCTAATAACATTTCTTCATATGGGCCACATTCTTCCAAACAGTGGTTTGCGTACCCTTCTGTGGGTCTTGTGTGGTCTGCCAGCACAGTACGTCTTTGACCATCAGTGCAACATGTACCAGTGCACAGCTGTGGAAATGACCAACATAATGCTTGCACATGGCACTGCAGACTGCAATGGGTGAGCTGCTGCAAGATTATGTATGCATAGTCTGCCTGCTTAGCTGAACGATAATGTGCTTGCCTCCTATGCAGTGGGTCCAGGTTTGATTCCCAGTTGGGTTGGATATTTTCTCCACTTGCGGACTGGGTGTTATGTTGTGCTCATCATCATTTCATCTTCATCACTGGCATGAAAGTGACCCTATGTTGCGTCAGTTGAAATAAGACTTGCACTTGGCAGCCAAACTTGCCTGGATGGGGCCTCCCGGCCAACAATGCCGTACAATCATTTAATTTTTTTATGTATGCATAATATTTTCCAAACAGACATACCCCCCATAATTCCACATTTGTGGCCATTGAGCAATGCCTCAGAGAAGCTGGAAAGTTGTAGGTAGGTGTTTTCTGCCTAAAGTGTGTCCATTGTACAGTCAACTTGTAGTACTGTGTGCGCGGTACTTAAAATACTACCTGTAGTCACTGTTTGTCCTCTGGTAAGTGTCAAAATGTGATGCAGGTTATCCACAATTGGCTCGAACACTACAGCTGCATTAGGATGTGCTGACAACTTTCGAAGAGAACCCAGCTGCCAGTATTCAGCAGGTGGCACATGCACTGCACATGAATGAAACTGCCTTGTGACATGTTGCCTATGAAACACTGGCTCGACCCATACCATCTACAAAAGTCCAGGCATTATGGGAGGAGGACTACTCGTGATGGGTTCAGTTTGTGCAGTGGCATTTACAGCAAAGCATACTCCAACCCATTACCTGAGCTTGACGTTATCCAAGAATGAATGCATATTTACTAGGGACAGCATATTAAATCTGCACAACATGAATGTTTGGACAGATGAAAATCTGCAGAATCACCAACACAGAGTTAGCATCAACATCTGGGACGGGATGATTGGTGATCATATAACTGGACCATACCTATTGTGAAACTGAGTAACAGGACTGGTGTACCTCAGATTTATTAGAAATGTTTTGCCTACCCTATTGGATGTAGTGCCAATAAATGTTCAGATGTACATGTGGCTGCAACACGATGAAGCTCCAGAGAAGTCATCTCAGTGTCACACATCCAAATCAGTGGATTAGACGGGATGGACCAGTTCCATGGCTAGTGCAGTCACCAGATCTGACTCCACGTGACTATTTTTTATGGGGCAGTGTAAAGAGTATGGTGTATGACACACCTGTAATGTCAGCAAAGGACTTTATTTCTCGAGTGCACAGAGCAGTTCCAATACTTCAAAGACATCTGCATGTATTGCCTCATATGTATGAGTCTCAGCACCACTCATGCAGGCCCTGAATTTATGAAGAAAGTACACTGTTTGAAGCCCATTTCTAATGTAGATGTGCTACTTGTGTTTGGTTTATTGACATAATGTGGAATGCACACCCATCTCAGACTTCAACACTCTCTAGTTCCCAAGCCATGCATTTCTGAAAATGGGTTTCTTCTTGAAAACTGATCAGTTTGCCTTCCCACACAACATATTAAGCATTGTTGGTGCTTTTTGGGACATCCTGTATATGATGTTAACATATTAATGGCAAACTGCGGATGGTGACATAGATGTTCACACTTTGATTACTGGATGCTGACTGACTGAACAATGCACTCCCCCAGTTACTTACAGACTCATGTAGGAATAATTATCAAACTTGGTTATTACCTTTTAGTTAGTAATTATAATAATAATAAGAATAATAGTAATAATAATGTTCAAAGTAACAGCAATGAAGGAACAAGTAATGTGTTGATTTACCTATGTGATGGATTCCTTACCTATGTGATGGATTTCTGCAAAAGCAGAAAAGTTAGATGGACTACTTAGCTGAGACACTGTACACTTCTGCTGGGATTTAATGATTTTTTGTGCAGTTTTCCTAAGTTTGTAATTTTCTTAATTTCTTAATTAAAGAAATATTCTGTTAACCAAATGTGTATTTCAGTGCAACAAATTTATGGCAACATAATTGTTACACCATTGCTCATAATAAAACAATCTTAGAGACCAAAAAAGGAAAGCATGTTGGAGGTAGAAATCATAATTACAAATATCTTTTTAAATAGGAGATCTTTGTAAAATATGAACAGCTTTTTAAAAAGAGTAATTGACAGACTTTTGATTGAGGCACATCATTTACAAAACATTAACTATTTGCTCACTGAAAATTTTAGCTCAGCAGTTTCTATATGACTCTAACATGTTTAATAATTCTTCAATTACAATATTTGTAGGTAAAATAACAATTCCTTTGCAGTCAGTTATCATCAATGTACTCATTAATGACTTTGTATGACCATAGCATGTGTATCATATACATGATGAAAAGAAAATGGAAAAAATTATGTTTGTAACTAGTAGAATTGTAGCTTATGTTTCAAGTAGTTTAATATAACTTAGGAAATGACTATCCAACTGCCTCCAAACCTACCACAAAACCCACACCTCCAAAAAAATGGTAGCTTTCCTGCAAATTTTGGTGTGTTAAATTTAGACAGTGTAATGACATTTATTGTAGCAGGTATTTGTAGACCACAGTGATTGAAAAACTTTGAAACTTTCGTGTTGTGCAATTTTTCTGTATGTGGTGATCATTTTTGACAAGTAAGTGTTGACACAAGTTGTTTTTATTGATTTTCTTTTGTCAGTTTGAATGAATAAAAAGGATTAATACAGCCAGCTTTTTTTGTCACTTATATGTAAAAAATGACTTTCATCTCATTATGTGAACAATATTTGTACACCTTATTTGGTGGCTATGTATTCTATACTTCAATCAAAATTGACTCTTAGTATTACTCATAAATGCCAGCAAGGAGTAACTTTACTGGTACATAAAAGTAAGAACATTTAGACCCATGAAGTGTCAAGAACTGAGGAATCTCTGTGAGGCATTTAGTCATTAACATCATCTACATCCTTAATGATTTTTTGGCAGAATTGCTGCATTATGAAAAATAATTAAATTTTAAGGCAACAGAAACTGGTAGTATCAACCTAAGAAAAGCATAACTGTAATTTTTTTCCTGAGTCATTGAACCCAAATTTCAAACATTGAATATGCTTATTGTATACTATAATTGTAGTATAGAAAGCCAAAACTGATTCACAAGAATTTTGCATCAGAAACCAAATTTAAATCATTATTTTTGTCATAGCATAGATGTTCAAAACAATGTCCAATATTTTAGAATTCAACTCTTGCTAAGGCCACAACTTCCTCTCTGTCAAGGCTTGTGAATCACTCTTAAGCTGATTTTTTTATTTTTATTTTTTTTATTTTTTATTTATTCCGTAGCATCTTTTCTATAGATACCAGACATGAAAGTGAGCTCTTGAAAGGTAGGTTATGCAAATTTTACACATCTAAAACAATCATAAAGATCATTATTTTACCTCTGGGAATCTTGGCATGAAATATAATTATGCGCCAAATGAAAGAGGCACCAAGCAGCAGACAGGCAGATAGAGAAAAAATAAACATTTAAATTTTTTTTCCCTGCTGTTGTTTCCCTCCCTTTTTTATGTCCTCATCTGCTGGGCTGGTTGTTTCACTTCTGTTAAGTATGTAATGATATATGTTCATACATCTAATCCTATTTTTTTAAATAAAATGCTCATTTATTCAAAATCAGAATGAGTAAGAAAAACAAACAAAATCTGGAAAAAATAATGATGAACATACTGCACTAAATGCATTTTTATTGTTGTGGTCTTCAGTCTGAAAGCAAATACACTACATTCCATTATCCTTGTTCTACTTTAGTTGAAGTTCATCTTGTATCCTCTTTTCAAGCTATGTCCATTCAGTTGCTCTTCTAAGTCCTTTGCTGTCTCTGCAAAATTACAATGACAGCGGCAAATCTCAAACTCTGACCTTTAATACCCACTATATTATTTTTCTCTGTTTTTCTTTAATGATAGCTTAATGTATTGATTGAATAATGTCAGGAATAGGCTAAAACCCTGTCTTACTCCCTATTCAATCACTGGTTATCTTTCATATCCTTCTGTTCTTGTAACTGCAGTCTGGTTTCTGTACAAGCTGTAAATAACCTTTTGGATCCTGTATTTTATCCCTATCTTCAGAATCCCAAGAGCATATTCCAGTCAACATTCCTAATACTCTTTACTAAATCTACAAATGTTATGAAAACAGGTTTGCTTTTATTTAACAATCCTTCTAAGATAAGACTTAGACTGGATATTGCCACACATGTTCTAGCATTTCTCCAGACCCTAAAATGATCTACCCTAAGGTCAGCTGCCTCAACTTTTTCCATTCTGATGTAAATAAATTGTCTCTCTCTTACATCTTGCTCACCAGGTGGAATAATTTTGGGCTCAGGATTGCAATAATTTTGTGTTATCAAGCTTAGCAAAGTAAGTTTGGACGTATGTAGAACAGCCATTTAATATTTTCCAGTGAATCATAATATTAATTGATACTAATAAATATGAGGCGTGTTTTTTAAGTAAGTACCATTTTGAAATTAAAAAAAGATGTGCAAAGATATATCAATAATATTATTTTTACATGAAAGCCTGTACCTTAATCTATGCACTGATGCCATTACAGTCTGATTCTTCCTTGTTTACGTTGTGTACTGAGTGTTTAAGATGCCTCCGATAATCGTGAGTCCCGCCGACTGTGAAGTACGGGCTATTATAAGATTTATTAGTGCTAAAGGCCTAAAAGTGATCGATATTCATTGTGAGATCTGTGCAGTTTATGGAGAAAACATTATGAGTGATGGAATGGTAAGACAGTGGGTGAGAGCATTTAAAGATGGCCGCACAAATGTGCATGATGAACAACGGAGTGGGCGTCCTTCGGTCGTTAATGAAAGTTTGGTACCTTGCGGGATGACTTTCCTAATGTTTCTCATAGTGTTTTCTTTGGAATTGTCACCGAGCACTTGAATTACCAAAAATTGTGTGCATGTTGGGTACCGAAAATGTTGACGGATGTTCACAAAACCAAACGTTTAGACAGTGCATTGACTTTCCTTGAGCGGTACCAAAATGACGGTGATGATTTCTTAAGCCTAATTGTTATGGGTGATGAAATATGGGTGGCCTATGTCACACCATAATCAAAGCAACAGTCCATGGAAGTTGAGCAAGGGCATCATTTTGCTGCAAGGCAATGCCCGACCGCATGTGATGAATCAGACCAAAGATTTCATCACTTCTTTTTGATGGGAAACTCTACATCATCCTCCATACAGCCCTGATCTTGCGCCCAGTGACTACCATCTTTTCCCGCACTTGAAGAAATACCTGGGCGGTCAGCGCCTTCAAGACAATGACGAAGTCAAAACAGTGGTGATGCAGTGGTTAACAAGTCAGGTGGCAGACATCTATGAGGAGGGTATTCAAAAACTGGTACAACGTTATGGCAAGCGCCTCGGTATTGATGGAAATTATGTAGAAAAGTAGATTAAGGTACAGTCTTTCATGTAAAAATAAAATTATTGAGATATCTTAGCACGTCTTTTTTTAATTTCAAAATGGTACTGACTTAAAAAACACCTCATAAACACTGAAAGAGTTTCCAAATGCATATACTGTATGACACCTTATGCTTTCATAACCACCATATTTTATACAATGAAATAACAAAGCCAAATGGTGTGTCAATAAATTACATTTCTATAACAGTTCAACTTATTAGAATCCTCCACTATAAAAAGCATAATTAATGATTTGTGAAAGAATTTACACCTCCAACCCCTTCAGCCCCATGCTCCCATGAGGCTCACATCTCTACTGTGAGTATGAACTTGGCCCCCAGAGGGTCCCAGTACTTGTACCGCTACTTCTCTTTTTGTGCTACAAGTCTATCTTTCTCCTATTCTTTCTTTCCTCTCTACTTTTCCTCTCTACCTTCTTGGTGCTAATTGGTTTGTGTTTCTGGCACTCATTTTCTTACCTTCTGGCCTTTTATAATTTTTCATTATTAGTTATATGTTCCCATTGTTGGGTTTGATGTGCTACTTTTATTCTAAACTTTACAGAAGTGTGGACCATGCAGTGAAGGTCATCCTGCATAGCATATACTACACTTTTTGTGTCTTCTTCTTTCTTGCAATGGCACTAGCTCCCTTGAGCACACAGAGGTGAAACTGTTGATGCGTGAACTGGAAACTCCCCATACAAACCAAGGAGTATGTGCCCATCGTGGCTGTGGCAAGAGCTCTAGGCGTTTATTGGCCAGGTAACATTGCTGTGGCTGGGTGGCACCAATGGGGAGAGCCCCTGTTTGTAGTGGGTGGAACTATGGTGGAAGATTTGCACATGAAGTGACTTAAACTTACTTTTTCTGGTGCCACATGGCCTCAGAAATCTCTTCTAAAGCTATGACATATTTCAGTGCAAAGAGGTACGACCCCAAAATGTTCCCTTCCCTTGTTACACCATTATGAAAGAAACATAGGGCTCACCTCACATGAAAGGCATGAAAACTCCCCCCCCCCCCCCCCCCCCCAATCCCCCCAATGCTTGATTTGTTCTAGGATGGATGAGGATTCGTTTTTGACTGCAAAGCCATTTTTCTTTGCTGAACACTTCAATTACAGACTTGGGAAAGTGGCAGTGATATAAAAAATGAAAAGTGGCTCTATTCTGTATAAGTGGCCTCCCCTGCCCACTTACAAGTGCTGCTCACCTCAACAAGCTGGGTGATATTCCCTGTCACTATAACCCCCCTCCCCATAAAACTCTGAATATCATACAGGGACCATTTTCCATTGAAATATCCTTTTACAGACTGATGACAAGTTGCACGGTCATTTACAGGGGCAACCGAAAGACAATGGAGTAGATACTGGAGCCCTCATCTTGGCCTTTGAAGGTGACTCATTGCCTGAAAAGATCAAATTGATGGTGTATCACTGTGATGTCAAGTTGTATGTTCCTCCTAGCATGCGGTGCTACAAATTCAATGTGATTTGGACGTGTCTTCACATTGCAAATCCACCCCATCTGTAGGTACTGTGGCTGTCAGTTGCAAATGAATGCTCCTAGTGCCCATCCCCCCATCTGTTTTAACTGCGGGGAACACTATTCACCAGTTCACTAGACTGTGCCATTTTCAAATGAGAAAAGAAGACCCAAGAAGACAAAACCTTAACTGTCTCACATATCAAGAGGCAAAGAAGAAATATGATTGCTTACATCCTGGATGTATGATAAGGATGTGTGCTACTGCTATGATGACATCGTGTTCTTCAGTGACTGTGCCATTGCCCTTCATGTCTTCTGCATCTGGCCATCAGGGCCACTTGACTACACCCTCTCCCATGGTAGTTGGAGGTCCTCCTCTTACTGCTTCCCCCACACCCCATTTTTGAGTGTTAACTCTCTATTCTCTGGGGATGTCAGTCCCAACCTCCAGCTGGAGGAGCAATGCTCTCCCCCAGCACCCCTTACCAGGATGGGGTTCCTCAGGATGCTCTTTTCCCAGTACTCTGCTGACCTGCAAGCAGGTGCCAGTTGGTGGCTGAAAGAGCCACATGTTCTGGATTGTAGGACTTGTGTTCCTCCTCTGTCCAACAATAGGGAGCAGACAAGCAAGACTTCACAGAAGTCTAAATCATTTAAGAAGAAGAAGAAGAAGTCCTCTACAATGAGGGGAATTCTGGTGGTGCCAGACTGTGTGTATTGTGCTTCTGGTAGCCTCTGTGGCCCTGGACCCAACCCATACATCTTGATTCAGAACAAATGTGGACTCACTAGAAAAGTGCCGATAACAAGGGGTGGGGCTACAACATCATTGCAGACAAATCATAGAGCATGGCAGTACCCAGTGTGCCCTGCCAGAGAAATGGGACACATTCTTTGCATCTGCAATGCAGGAAAAGTGTGGCTACAAGTCATGGCCCAGCATGCATGCAGACAGAGTGTTGATGCCCAGTTTGAGTGTGCAGACTCTGATTATCCATCTGCGTTTACTTGTATTCATGTCTTAGTACCACCAATACTGGTTCCCATGCAGTGCTGAGTTGAAATCCCATGTTTCTATTGACCAGGTCATTACTTACATGTATTTTGGTTGCTTCTTTAATGATGGAGTCCCAGTACATGGAAGCAGACAAAAAGATCTTTGTCTCTCCATGTTTCATGCTGTGCACTGTGCAGTGGTGGATACAGAAAAACCTCAAGGAGGGGGCACTAAAGATATCTTGAGCTACCATTACTTTTGCCGTAATAAAAAATAATCAAGTCACAGGCAAAGTTTAAGAAAGTTTTATTTAGACTTATTATACACATATACAAGACAATGCCATGTTATGATATGAAAAAGTTACAGTTGTGGTTCTCTTCCTTAAATGATGAGTTCCATGCCCTTATTCTTCCTGGAAAATTGGTTAATTAAATTGTCAATAGAACAATCAATGTCAGGGTGAGTGTTCAACAGAGCTAAGTTGATCCTCCTTCATTGTCCACCTCAGCCATGTCTTTGTACACTGCATTGTTGAAAACTTCTTTCTCCCATAGCAATAGATGCAGGTAGACAAACAAATATTTTGTACAGCGTATGCGAAGTAGGATAGTCAGATCTAGGACAAACAGACAATGCTTGCATAACGGAATCATTACCATTAAGCTCATTTATGCTTGTTTGCTTGTATTGAAGAGTCTCTCCCATTAGTCTCTTTTTAATCACAAAGAGTGATTCTTTTTCAAAGAATGGTAGTTCAGTTAAGCACTGATTCAATTTATGTGCCACATCATTGCTGTCATGTTTCCGTAGTTGTGAGAGCAAAAGTATGTTGAATTTTATATGATAAATGTACCTGATAGAAACACATAAAATACAATGACACAGATGTGAATGCTACATAGGAAAGTACATCTAGTCGATAACTCAGTTCAGTCAAGTCGACTGACAAAAGAAACAAGTGAATAGCGTGCGAGATGACTGGTGGGGCGGCGCGGGTGGCAATGCGGGCAGCCCCGTCCCTGAAGCTGGTATAACAATAGTTGCTCATTTGCATATGTTATATGTTGCAAGACCGCTCTTTCCCCTATTGGAAGGTTAACCTGAAAAGTTTACTTGGCAACAAGATGGAGCCCCTCCACATCGGCATCTACTTGTATGAGGGTGGTTGAACATTGAAGTCCATGATCATTGGATTGGTTGCAATGGTCAATATGACAGAGCTCTTTTCCGCTGGCCTCCATGTTGACCTGACATCATGTCATGCAATTTTTTTTCTTTTGGGGCTTTATAAAAGAATGTCATGCAATTTTTTTTCTTTTGGGGCTTTATAAAAGAAGTTGTCTACATTCTGCCACTGATGCAAACTGTGACCCACACGGACCTGACTCTTGGATCTGCAACTGGTCTAAACAAATTGTGCATGAATGTATGCAACTAATCAACTGTTTCAGGAACCTTCAGAAATTGCAAGAGAACTAACCACTCAAAATGAGAACATTTGATAACTGAATAGCCCAAGGCAAGTGAAACCATACATCTGACCAATCAATTTTCCAGTAACATTCACCAAAAAAAGATATGGCCAAATTGTTTTTGCAATTAGTCTTCCGCAAAGCAGAAACTTTCATCTTAGCCCCAAACGGACATACCAACCTCAAACTTTCCACTCACAGGATGTGCACAGATTTTCCTATCTGGTGTAAATTTAACCAAATGACCAGAGATTTTAGTATGCTCAAATCTTTCAAATCTGCAAATCATTTTGAATATAACTAGGAATGAATTCTTTGACATCAACTAAACTCTAGATGATGGACAACTGGGACATATATTTTGCAGCTTTCATACTCCAACAACATGTCACAAATCTGCAAAAGCTGTATCATGTGCATCAGACTCTAGAAATAACTTTTGTAAGAAATGACATACAAATGGTAAGGATAAGAACTATTTCACAATCCCAGTGAAGGATAGTACTATTTCAGGGATTTTGTGACCTTACCTAAGGGAGCTCTTGATTTGTCCTACCCAGGACGACTTACAACCTTAGCACTGATCTTAACTACATTTACTTAGTCCTTTATATTCCCTTTTATAGCACTAAGCAGCAGGGAAACCACCCCTGTGTTTTGTTCCCAAGAAAATCCATCATGGACTGGCCTGCTGTTAAAAAGTCCATATATATAAACAGAGTCCCCAAGTTAGATCTGTGGGGGAGAACAGTTGCTTGCAGAACTATGGACATCCAAACAAACATACACAAGACTGCGATTTTGAATGTACAAGGACTGTGCCAAATAAGAAAATTACGAATTATGGAAAGGGAGTACCAGTGAACTAAAATTGGATTGAGACTAGCAGAGACTCACTTGAAAGGCAGTGGGCACTTCAGAAAATGCAATGGCAATGCAGAATATTTTTATAGCAGATGAAATAATTCCATTAATGGAGTTGCCTTGTTAGTACACAAGGGATAGAATGCCACAGTGATTGAATACAGGCCTTCCAGTGACCAAATAATACTAGTGGAATTCAATATTAGATCTAGCAAATTATATGTGGTACAGAAATACGCACCAATTTCAGCAGCTGATGATGTATAGTCAGAAGAATTTTATGAGCATTTTTGGAGCTGCTTTAAAGCAGAATCCAAAGAGAAAGTTACATAGTTCAAGGAGATTTAATTTTAAGAGAGGAAACTGTGACTCATCAAACAAAATACTTTGCTCTCGTGGTTTAGGCAAAAGAAATGATTGTGGAGATTGAGTGATTCAGTTCTGTCAGGAAAATAAGCTTGTTATTTCCAACACCATCAACAAATGGGTCTTAGCTGGTGAAATTTATGTAATCAGACTGTCTGTTCTTTGATTAGCTTGAGACAAAGTGTCCACTAAAAATATTAAGCTCTTTCAATTGCCAACTGTGGTTCTGACCATTAGCTTCTGTATCTTGAACTGATAATGAAACTTTCAGTATGTCCAAAACCAAGAAGACTGAAACTGAATTTTTTGGGAATTGAGTTAAAGTGAAACTTTTGACTGATCTGTCAGATAATACAACATCTGCAGAGAAGTGAAACTTCTTGAAGGACAACATTAGTTAAAACTGCTGAGGGGTGTAGTCAATTATAACAAAAAAAAGTGAAGAATCAAAAATAACTGGCCTGCTGGTGAGAGCATACAAATTATTGAGGACAGAAGAGTATTGAAGGTTGTAATGGGACATCCTCCTCTAACAGTATCTTTTATTTATAGAAATAACCGATACCATGTATACTGTCGATTCTTGTATAGGTGAACATTCTCGGCTGTTTCACTGAAAGAATTTCGTTTGATTTTGTATACAATGTATTATATTTCAGGCTAAAATCTATAAAAAGAAATTAATTTGTTACAATTGATATCTGCCAACGGTTAAAATTATTCTTGTTTTAGAAACATTTGAAATAAGAAATTCTGGCATACTTAAAATTTGTATTATTAATTGCACAATCTAATGCTAATCATTAAATTTATTTCTGGATTTATTTATAAAGTAATGATGTGGCTTACTAAAAATTTTTCTTTTGTCAAGAAAGTATGTCAACTCTGTTGCTTCATGAACTTGTGGCGTAGAGCGCCATAAAAATCGATATTTGGTCTGTGCGTAAGTGTGCTATCTTTGAGGAGAGGGCTTTGGAGAGCATGTTGGACGTTAACGTGAGTTAGCCTCCGGACTTGTATCTGTGTAGACGCTAAGTGTGAATAAATCTGTATATGAGAGAATTCTAGTTGTTTACCTACAACTATACCATATTCCCTCACTGGTGACCCCGTTTTTGTGTAATACGCGTCCGAATTACCGCCTGAAGGTCATTTACGCGCCTACCGCATCGGGTTTCTCCGTGATCGCGAGGGCCTTTGTTCAGCTCCAGACAAAGGCCTTTCAGAATTCACCGCCGCCCGGATTCCAGCAACATCTCTCCAGCACTCCTGCCGTCGTAGTGGACATGCCGCAAGAATCTTCGGAATCCTTCAGCCAGAACATGCAGTGGAATTCATCGAGTGCCGCCAGTTTCTTCCAACCGCCAACGGTCGTGGACTCTGGCTTTGTTAGCCTGGACCTTCCCACGTGTTCTCCACAGAGTTCTACTCCTGTGTCGAACACACAATTCAATACAGTTCGTGGCGTTGAGCGAGGTTTCGCTACTTTGGAAAATCCAGTAGTAAATTCAAACTCGAATCAGTTCCCGCCACGTGTGTATCCTTCCGCGCCGGCTAGTCAACAGGTGTTCAATGCTCGCCAAACAGCAAATATCCCACCGAGTGTGCATCCTAGTGGACGTGTGTGGGATCCTTGTGTTGCTTCTAATCAGGTCAACAATTCTGTGCTGGACAGTAATTACTCCGACATCTACAACCAGCCCCACCACTCACGGTCGAGTGAATACTGTGTGCATAATGGACATTCACTGGCGTACTTAAACACTTGTGGCTTCTCTCCAAGCTATCACGTCAATGAGAAGGCACATTTTGACTACGATCCTCACACCGTTCGAGCGTCCGTCGCTTCTCAGCCGTCCCCCGCATTACGGGACGCCAATAATCCGGACTCGCAATCTTCTGCATGCTCTACTTCCGTCCGAAGTAATAGGCGCACCTCCGCAGTGACTGCAGTGCCGAATCTGCCAAAATTACCAGACTTCAAACCCGCTCACCCGGAGTTCTGGTTTAACCTGGTTGAGACATTCAATGTCTGTGCCTTGGACGATGACACACGCTTCGCCTGCCTCATGAACCATCTTCACGACCGCGTTGATATAATTTATGATCTGGTCAAAGCACCCCCCCCCCTAGCAGGGAAGTATGTTGTGGCGAAACAAACGATACTGGAGCGCGTCTCTAAAACCAGGAGAGAAAATGTGCGACAGCTCATCTACGAAGAGCGTCTCGGCGACAGGTCTCCGTCCCAGCTGTGGCAGTGCATCCGTCTTCTCATCGATGAGCAAGTTATGCCTGATGACACGCTCGCAGAAATCTGGACTGAAAAGCTGCCTTTGCCTGTCCAGACTGCAATCTCTCCGTATGAAGATAGGCCAGTAAATAAACGATTACGCGCTGCCGACAGAGCATACGCCGCCAGGCAACGTGAGCTCCGCGCACTGCATTCTGGACATGACCGCACTAAGACGCTTTCTGACGCCACGCCCTTGTCCAGTGCTGCTGATAACAAGTTTTTTAAACTAGCCGCCCTGCCTGCACCTTCAACTCCTCGCAACGACAGTGCATCGGCCTCTGTGGAAGACTCTGGGGCACATACTCCGTCACCTAGCAACTACCCACAGGAGCACAGGCACGCCCAACCTTACTGTTTCTTCCACGCGAGATTCGGGGAGCAAGCTCACAAATGCCAGTCACCGTGTTCTTACCCAAACTCCAACCGCAGGTAGGCTACGGTGCCACCTCCTGCGATGTAAACAACGGGCACCATCCCACGTTGCACTCTGTTTCGGACTATAACAGTAAGTGTGGTCGAGTCTATGTTTGCGATTTACGATCAGGTGTATTTTTTCTGGTAGACACTGGCGCAGACGTCTCTTTGCTGCCGGTTTGCCTAGCAACCAATAAAGTGCAACCACACAAAACAGTACTTCGTGCAGTGAACTTGTCTACCCTACAGTGTTCGGGTTCCACTTTGTATACAGTGAAACTTTCACCCGAGTGCAAGCTGGAGTGGACGTTTCTAGTGTCAACAATTGAAGAACCTATTCTCGGCATTGATTTCCTCAAGCACTATCAGTTGTCACTAGATTTTGTGCAAAATACTGTGTTTTACCCCTCCCTTAACAAACATATCCCTTTCGCTTCGCCGAGCGACAGTTCGGCTAACACCAAACATGTGTGCTGTGCTAAGAAGTGTGTAAACCTATCCTTCGAGCTGCAATCTTGGACCAACAAGTGGCTAGTGGAGTGCGCCAAGTCTTCTAAGTTGCGGATGGAACATATGGAAATGCTGCTGCATCTCCGCGACATACACCACGAGTTGGCCTCCACACAACAACGCCTCGCGGCACTACAAGCAGACGACTCGTCGGCTACAGACAAGGTCAGTCCGTGCCAATCTGGTGTTCCCGTGCCTGCGCACGTTAATGACAATGTTGTGAACTCTGTAAACTGTGTCTGCACGCCATTTTGTAATGATAGGGTATGCCCGAGTGCTCATGCTCCTTGCATTCCGAATGGAAAATTAACTTGCCAAGCTTGTGGCAATGAACTACGGCCATCTGCTGTCCGGCCACGCCCACTCATGCCTACAGCGCTCGTAGCGGCATGGCCCGCTACCAAGAACCAGTGTACCAACCTCGCCCATGTTAACACATGTCCAGCCATTACGCAGCCTACGAGCGGGTGGCACACCTGTACTTCTGTGCCCTCAGCGCCACAGCTTGGCCCATCCGCCACTGCCTGCTCTGCTTCACGGACATCTGACTATCGTGCTGTGCCACGTCTTGCAGTAGTCACTAACGGCACAGTTCATCGGTTACGTCTAACCGATGGGCCGCCCATATCGCAACGTCCACGCTGCCTCAAGCCGGAATTTATGAAAATTGCAAAAGAACAATTGGACGATCTGTTACAAAAGGGAATAATTGAACCTTCTTCCGGTTGCTGGGCTAGTCCTATCCTGTTTGACCAAAAGAAAGACGGTACTTGGTGTATGGTCGGAGACTATAGGCGTTTAAATGCCCGCACCATCATTGATAAATATCCGGTCCCACACATCACAGACTTCAATCATGCGCTCGCAGGTGCAAAGTACATCTCTGTTTTGGACTGTAAGCACGCATTTCATCAGATTCCTATGGCTCCGGAGGACATTGAAAAGACTGCCATAACCACTCCCTTCAGGCTGTTCCAATACAAATTTATGCCGTGTGGGTTGAGAAATGCACCCCAAACGTGGCAACATTTCATCAATCAAACTTTATCCCATCTAGAGTTTTGTTTCGTATATATGGACGACATATTGGTTTTTTCTTCTACTTTAGAACAGAGTGAGGAGCGTGTTCAAGTCATGACAGATATTTTAGCAGCCGCTGGTATTGAACTGAACAATAAAAAGACTCAATTGCACCAGTCATCCGTCACATTCCTAAGTTATGTTGTGTCATCGGACGGTCTGACACCACCACAGGACAAGATCAAACCTGTTCTCGAGATGCTATGCCCTCAGACCTACAGGGAATTACGCAGGTTCATCAGAACAGTTAATTATTACTGGAAACATTTGCCAGCCACTTCTGCGGAGCAGGCTCCTCTCACAGATGCTCTCGCTGGTCCACAAACTTCTGGCACCCGCCAGGTACTATGGACACCAGACATGGACAAGGCATTTAATGAACTCAAACAGCTGTTTGCCTCCGCTGTCACTATTGCTCACCCACGGGCAGACGCCACAATGTTTATCACTACTGACGCTAGTGACAATGCTATTGGCGCAGTACTGAGTCAGACATACAACGATGTTACGACCCCCCTGCAGTTTTTCTCAAAAAAGCTAAACAACGCGCAGAAGAAATACTCAGCATTCGACAGAGAACTACTTGCAGTTTACGAGGCCATAAGACACTTCAGAACTGATGTTGAGGGACGAGATTTCTATGTGCTCACTGATCACAAGCTGTTGGTTCCTGCCATAAAAAATCCTGCGGCTGATCCGCCCCCACGACGCTTTCGTCACATCGATTACATCTTGCAATTTACAAATGACATTCACTACATCCGAGGAGCGGACAATGTGGTCGCTGATTTTCTCTCGCGTGTTGGTGCTGTCACAACCTTAATTGACTTAACGGACCTACCTCGGTTGCAATCGGCAGACCCCGATACCGTGCAGTTAATTTCAGACCACAGCTCCTCTCTCCAACTGGTACGCTCCACTTTCCCTGACATATCTGACGTAGTGTGGTGTGATGAATCGACTGGTACGTTGCGGCCATTCATTCCTAAGCCCCTTCAACGCCAGGTCTTTGACAAACTACACACATTAGCACACCCCGGTGTCAAAGCCTCCACCAGTCTGGTAGCTGAACGGTTTGTCTGGAGAAACATGCGCCATGACTGTCAGTCTTGGGCAAGGGCATGCATGGTGTGTCAACAGAACAAAGTTTCCAGGCACACTTCTCCACCCCTTGGCTGTTTTGCCCAACCTCCAGGCCGGTTTCACCATGTTCATGTCGACCTCGTAGGCCCTTTGCCCCCCTCCGAGGGTTTCCGTTACTTGTTTACAGCTATTGACAGGATGACTCGGTGGGCTGAGGCTGTGCCTATTCCGAACATTACCTCTGAGACAGTAAGTCGAGCATTCTTAGATTCGTGGATCTCTAGATTTGGCTCACCTGTTTACCTCACAACTGACCAGGGGCGACAATTCGAGTCTTCAGTTTTCTCTGACTTATGTAAAATGTGTGGTATTGTCAAAATACATACTTCTGCATACCACTCCCAAAGCAATGGGCTTGTCAAACGATGGCATCGCACCCTGAAGTCTGCCCTGCGTTGCCATGACTCACTATGGACAGAGGCACTGCCCTTCGTGCTTCTTGGCCTTCGTGCGACTTTCAAGGAAGACCTCAAGGGGTCTGTAGCCGAGTTTGTATATGGCCAACCTCTGGTTTTTCCTGGAGAATTAGTCACTCCGACCCCACTTCCACGGCCCTCTGAACTCCCTTCACTTCTCGAGCGGGTGCGCTTGCACTGCAGCAAAATTCAGCTGCCACCTCTGGCTGCTCATACACCTCTGTGCGTGTACGTACCGCGCATGCTAGACTCTTGTGAGTACGTGTTTCTCAGAGACGACTCAGTCAAAGCCCCAATTCAGTCGCCCTACACAGGTCCTTACAAGGTCGTCAAATGCTCTGAGAATAACATGGATCTCCTCATAAAAGACTCTGAAACTACGGTCTCACTCAACCGAGTGAAACCAGCTTTCATTGAGCCTCAGGTGAACCTCCCTGGCTCTGCCCCTATTTCTCCCACTCCTGCTTCGAGCGGCCATCCATCTTCCCACACCATGCATTTGGGTATTGATTTTCCACAGCGTGTTTCTCTGCCGAGCACTGCTCCTTCTCCGCGTTCATCTAATTTGAGTGGCCAATCTTTTCGGGGATTCACTCCTCACAGCCCTCGCAGTCGAACTGCCAACCACTCGGATTCTACCATTGTGTTACCATCTTCGTGTGACAGCTCTTTGTCACGCCGTTCAATCCACGCTGGCTCCTCGTTGCCTTCGGTCACGCTTCCTCGTCTGTCAGCTGATCGCCCAAGGTTGTCTCCTGCACAGTCTAGTGCACCTGCCACCCCCCCTCTTAGCAGATGCTTCCCCCTGCCATGGCTTTCCCACACCTCCCTGCCTCCCTACCAATGCTCGTACAGGTGCCATCCAAGAATTCACAACACATGTGCACCCTGATGACATACATAAATTATCTGTTGTCGTAGATGGCGAAACAGTGTGTGTGATACTCGCGTGTGACAATATTGAGGGAGGAAGTGCAGAATCTCGTGTGGTGCGCCGCTTTAAATTGAGCAGAAGTGCTGCGTGTGGCAATTTGCGTGCCTTTGTTAGGCCTTCTGGCAAGGTGATTTTCCGCCTGCTGGCTGACGAAGTGTTACACCTTCACTCCAGGACGGGACTTCGTCTTCAGCCGCCGGCGTCGCTTGCTGACTTCACCGTCGACGTACCGGGCTTCACCCCCGGTCTCCTACCAGTCGACCGCTTCCACCTGATGCAGAAGAACTCTGCGTTACCTTCCTAACTTCTCACCCCCCCCCCCCCCCCCCCATTCACAGGGACGTACTCCATACTGCGCGGGGGCGGGGGGGGGGGGGGCGGCTATGTGGCGTAGAGTGCCATAAAAATTGATATTTGTTCTGTGCGTAAGTGTGCTATCTTTGAAGAGAGGGCTTTGGAGAGCATGTTGGACGCTAACGGCAGTTAGCCTCTGGACTTGCATCTGTGTAGACGCTAAGTGTGAATAAATCTGTATATGAGAGAATTCTAGTTGTTTACCTACAACTATACCATATTCCCTCAAACTCTTTGGAATACTGTGAGTACCACATAATGTAGGGAGTAGTGGGCATGCCTGTGATGAAGACAGACATATTTATATGATCAACATTAACAATGTAATTTGAACATTAAGTGGAAATTGTAAAAATGGTGTGATATTTAATAATGTGATGAAGAATAAAATTCAAGAAATATACAGGTAAATCTTCATCAGTTTTTTAGTCATCAGGAACCTTCAATGTTAAATCAAAATTTCAGCCACAAGGATGTACCCCTAGATGCAAGAAATGGAGCCAACAAAAAGAAGAGAAAATGAAGATAAGTAAAAAGGTTTACTTTTGTATATCTTACGCCTCTCAAGGCTTTTGAAACTAATTAAGACACTAAGAAAAAATTAATGGTGATGTGTGGGAGGACAAGATTACAAGGTGAAAGGTTTGGAAGGAACTCTGCAGTAGCACAGTTCAGCTGTGTTAATACAGGCAAGTTACTGAAGAGACAAGAATAATTACACAACTGAAACATTTGAGAGAATTGAGAAATTCCAGGATTGTAATGAATCCAGGTACATGGTCAATAAAATGAAGAAAGAAACAAGATCCTTCAAACAAAAAATATGAGTTGCAGAAGAGGAAGATGGTACACCTTTACGCAAACAATGGTAAATCCGAGATAGAGTAACAATATAAAATTGATAGACTGCTACACATCACATAGAGGAGGTGTTTAGTTACAGTCAGACACAATGAAAATACTGCTAAATGAAAGGGAGAGAGAGAGAGAAACAGAGAAATGACTTTTTTGTCCAGAAGCTAAATGTTTAGCAGTCTTTTCATTATGTCTGTCTGCAACTCAACAGCTCTAAGCCAACATAGAACTAGTTGGTGATCAGTGAAAAACATACTGCAACAAATTTTACATGGGTAACATTGAGAAACTTGGTTCTGCAAACTGGAGAAAGAAACCAACTTCATAAAGGAAGTTTAAAAAGCTATAGCTAAATTAAAAAACAACAAAGCACCTGGATCTGACCTTATTATTGCCAAAGTAGTCAAGAAATATGGAGATCAGGCTTTCAAACATGCACGAAATGTAGCAGCACACAGAATAATGAAAAATGAATAGGGGAGTAGACCATTTGAGTAATGATTCCGTTTCATAAGAAAGGAACCTGCAACATTGTGAGAACTACAGAACTATTTCATTGATTTCACATGTCAATAAAATTCATCTAAATTTCATCCATGAACACTGAGAGCCTACTTAGATACAGAAATAGCACTGGAGAAATCTGTGTGTGTGTATATAATGAAGGAACACAAGAACAGACTCTCATTGTCAAACAGCTAATTGAGAAATGTAGAGAATTCACTACCCCTTTAGTTTCTAGGACTATAGCAAGGTTCTAGGACATACAGAAAGACATCTGACTGTGTTTGACGGAAATAACTGGGAACATGACAGCAGAAATGGGTGTTTCTGGTCTCCCTATTACCCTTATCAGAAATCTCTGTTTTTATAGCAAGGCAGTAATCAGACTAGATAAAACAATTTAAAGTCATTTTGAGCTTTGAAAAGGAGTTATGCAGGGGTGCTTTCTGGCACATCGAGGTGCTGTCCCAGACTGAGAGACACTAGTTGGATCGGTTGAACTGTTTAGAAGTGCTTGATTAATGATGATGAAAAAAGCCACCTGGTCTTCCCCATGCAGTACAAACTCTGGAAAATGCATATAGAATGAGAAGGGCAGTTCTTACTAGTCCAGAATGACCTGCTAGGTGACAGGCCATATGACTGGCTATATTGTGTCATTCACTTCATCACATCTTACATGATGATCTCAAATTTCACTCATGCAAAAGAATGACTATGCAGTAGCTAAGTGAAAGAGATTTTGTACAATGAAAAGAGTTTTGTGGTATAATGGACGCCATTTTTACAGAAGATGCAGGCACCCGAATAATGATGAGCAATGAAACCTATTTCCATCTACAAGCTTATGTTGATATACAGAACTGTCAGTGCAGGGTGTCAGAGAATCTATGAAAACTAAACCTAAAACCTCTCCACAGGTCAAAAGTAAGTGTGTGATGTGATGTGATGTCTTCAAGTTAAAGGATTGTTGGTCATGACTTTAAGAGGGGGGAACGACAAAGCACCACATTGAAATTTTAAGTAAATTCCTTCATCCAGAACTGGAAAGGTATCAGGTGAACATGATACGAGAAATATTGTTCCAAGAGGATGGTGCCACAGTTCACATGGTAGAGCATCCATGGACATGGTTTGACACACAAGCTCTCCCAATCTACAATTTGGGACTTCTTTTTATGCGCTACTTGAAACTGAGAGTGTATGCGAACGAATGCCACATAATTGATAGCCTGAAAATTTCCATTCATCAAGAAATTGAAGATGTGTCAAATGAAATGTTGAAGAAAGCTATGCAAAGCTTTGAGGAGAGGCTCTATATTTTCATCTGATGAGAAAGATGTGATCTTAATGACACTATTTTCTGAAATTACTTAATGCAATAAACATATTATTTAATGTAAAACATTTTTCTATAAATGAAACAGTGGGAGTTACTCAGTAGTGAAAAACATATATTTACTCTGATTCAACATATGTATATACATATACAGGAAGTAGTAATATGTTGGTTGCCTCTTTTTTTAAATTTTTACTCTCATAATATTACAGTAAGACTATCCATAGTACACAATGCATTTATTGTAATGTCTGCTACTGAAATTAAATGAATATCTCCACTACACTCTTGTCTTGACTTATGGACCATTGATGAAACACATCTTATTTGAATCTCCTTTATTAATCCTAACTGGTAAGGGTCCACAACTCATGATCAGTACTTAAGAATTAGTTTAATGATGATTGTAAGCTATTTCCATTGAAAATATCTTTAGAATTTTTCCAGTGCATCTGTCTGGCATGTGCTAGCTGCACCACCTGACAAGGAAAATGAACCATCCAGGAGTCACAGTCAGTTGTCAGTGTAGCTTGTTATGAGCACACACCATTGATGCATATGCATATGAATCAATTTGCAATTCTCTATGACAAGTAGAATGGCTAATAGAGTCCATTAGTATGAGGGCAGTTTAAAAAGTTTTTGGAATCACCACCAGAGGTCAGTCCTAGTGCAATAAGTTGTTTACGTGATATTCATTGGACTGTTGCCTGTAAACACATGCCATGTCAGTGCTCTTGGAAGAGAGCTGTGGCAGTGACATGGCACTGTTGTTGTTCCCATGTAGTGATTTATGAATATGGAAAAAATAGATTCGAGCAGTGATTAAGTACTCCATAAAGAAAGGTATGAAAGCAAAGGACATTCATGCTGATTTCCAGAATACACTGGGGGGCTCTGCTCCTTCATATTCAACTGTTGCCAGGTGGACAAATGAATTTAAATTTGGTCAGGAGAGCTTAGATGATGATTCACACAGTGGTCAGCCAAGATGTGGAACTACTCCAGAAATCATTGCAAAAGTGCACAAAATGGTCATGGAGGATCGCCAATTTAAAGTGCTTGAAATAGCTCACACTTGCCAGACATTATCTGAAAGGGTATATCACATTTTAACTGAAGAATTAGAAATGGAAAAATCATCTGCAAGATGGGTGCTGTGACTTTTGATGCTGGATCAAAAATGCACGAGAATGGACATATTGGAACAATCTGCCAGGAAGTTTCATATTGGAACAATGTTTGGCCTGTTTTAGGAGAAATGAACAAGAGTTTTTGCACTGGTTTGTGACCACAGATGCAACTTTGGTGCACTTCTATATCCCAGAGACAAAACAACAGTCAAAGCATTGGAAACATGCTTATTCTCTGCCACCAAAGAAAGCAAAGACAATTCCTTCTGTGGGAAAGGTCATGGCATCAGTGTTTTGGGATGTAAAGGGAATTCTGTTTGTAAGTTCTCTCCCCACTGGGCAAAGAATTACTGGAGAATACTATGCTAACCTCATGGACAAATTGCAGCAAAAGATACATGAAAAAAGGCTAGGTTTAGCAAGGAAGAAAGTAATCTTTCATCAAGACAATGCACACCCGCACATATTTGCCGTTGCCATGGCAAAATTACATGAACTAAGGTATGAACTGTTGCCACACCCACTTTATTCACCTGATATAGCTCTGTCAGATTTCCATCTCTTCCCAAAACTGAAAATTTTTCTAGTTGGATGAAGATTCACTTCAAACAAAGAATTGATAGCTGAAGTTGACAACTATTTTGCAGGCCTTTAGTAAACTCATTTTCAAGATGGGATTGAGGCACTGGAACATCATTGGACCAAATGCATTAAACTGCAAGGAGACATCATTGAAAACTAAAAAAAAAAAAAAAAAAAAAAAAAAAAAAATTCAGCAATGTAAGTACTTTTTTTCTATTCCATTCCGAGAACTTTTCGAAACACTCTCGTATTGTCCATGTTTACTGTTGTTACCATGCCTAGTAAGATACATAAGGGGCATAAACAGTGTCAGATGTTAGTGATCAGTGTGAAGGACACAGGGATGCTACATATATGTGTGAGACTGTGTTATCAGCACCTACCAGAGTTTGAAAGGTGCCTCATTAGGGATGGTAGAATTATGCAATATCCAGATTTGTGGAGTATTAAGATGTGACAGTGGCCTGGTGTTGGACTGCACAAAAATGCAAGAGCAGGCATTTTTGTAAAGGTCCCGATCAACTGCTTGTTACCACCACAAAAGAGGATCACCATATGGTGCACCAAGCACTTTGTACCTCCTTCACATCTGCACTTGGCATCCGAGAAAAATGAAGGCACTCCCTGCAACATTCTGCGTCATCTTGCACTATTGGTTGGAACTGGACTAGGGAATTGCTGTCCCATGCATAGGCCAGTTTTAACAACCCACACCAACAGCTTCATTTGGAATGGTGCCATGATGAGGAAGCACGTTATGCTGACAAATGGCATCACACTGTGTTCAATAATGAGAAGTGGTTCCACCATCAGTGAGTATGATGGTAGCCTCAGGACAGGTCCTTTCCTTCCATTGTTTTGGAGAGGGACGGTGGTGTTACTGCTGGTGTCATGGTGTGGCCCACCATCACAGACGGTAGGAACTCTGAAGGTACAAAGGTACTTCACGGACATCTCACGTCCTCACGTGTTTGCTTTCTTATGACAGCATTGTGGTGGCATTTCTTAATGAGATGATCCTCATCCACATGTGGCACAAGTCTGAACTGGCCAGCAAGACCCCCAGATCTGCCACAGCAGAACATATGTGGGCTCAACTCAGATATCAGCTCCATCTCAAATGCCAGTATCCAGGGCAACATACAACTGTTGCAGGCCAGCTGATCCCAGGAGAGATACAATGGCTCTGTGAAAGTCTTCCCAACTGAATCAGTGCATGCCACTAGGTCAGAGGTGTGCGACATCATACTGATGATCAGGCCAATTTCTTTGTAAATTTGTCCATATGCTGTAATCACTGTAATAATATCACATACTCTCTCTGTCTAAAGAATCATTCCACTTCCTCCTCCCTTCCAGGTGCTTCACTTTTTTTGTCAGGCAGCATAGTTCTGTTCACAGTAATGTAACAGACTAAGCAGTGCAAATCAAAGTACAGGGTACCACGTATATCAGTCAAACCATATTCTGTTGTTTGTACATGCTCAGACTCATGACCATTTATTCATTTACAATAATTACTGGTCATTACCAGTTTGTTATTCTAGAGAACAAATCATATTAGCATTGTTCAACTATGCAAAAGTTCTGTTTGTTTGCTATAAACTCTATCACTATTTACATAATTTCAAATGAAAATAAGAACACAACATGTATGTATCCAATGTTGAATTGTGACAAAAATGTTGCCAATGTAACTGAAGAACTAATTAAATGTTTAGTTAAAATTTGGTAACTCATTATTAAAAGAATATTTTTGTTGGTTGGTTGGTTGATTTGGGGGACGTGATAAAACAGTGAGGTCATCATTGCCATTGGGCTAGGAATGGATGGGGAAGGTAGTTGGCTGTGCCCTTTTGAAGGGCTGAAGCGATTTAGGGAAATCATGAAAAACCTAAATCAGGGTGGTCGGATGCAAGTTTGAACTATCATCCTCCCGAATGTGATTCCAGTGTGTTAACTAATGCACCACCTTGCTCAGTAATATTTTCGTATGACATACTAAAATGATACTCATTTCGAATTTCTGAGTAACAAACCTTATTAAAATTTTATTATGTACACCATAGTGTGTCTCAGCTGTATTTTAATAAAGTTTAGTAGTTGTAATTTATTTAAAATTGTAATATCAATAGTAAGTGAACTGGTTTTAATTGTTAGAACTATACTTATAATTCAGCAGTGACATCTGCTAGCCAGCACTGCAGACACAATATCAGTAAGAATGTGTTATGGTCAGAGTATGATCATTTATAAAAAGTATTGTGGAAGAAGTATTCAATTTTCATTAAACTTTAATGAGAATTAAAAGTAATGTGTACATCAATGTTATCAGAGTGTCACTTACATCCCATTGAATTAAAACCAGAATGACAGAGGGTGCAGTGAATGGATTCTCAATGTGATAATGAACATTCAAGGTAAGTCATATGATACATTTTTGTATTATCCAATTACCACTTTCATTAAGTTTGTAGTATACTTTATTTCCTTATTTCAAAAAAGTAGTATGCAAAAATTATAATTCATGCTGTTATATTGGTGGTCATGTCATCCCACTTTAAATCACATTATGATTATGGCTGTTTCATGTGTTTGTTTACCATGGGTGTAATCATATGCCTATTTATAGATCTCCCTTCAAAAATATAATTGTCCACATTTTCAGTATTTGTTTTATCCTACAGTGAGTCAGACAAATTTGTGAACATTCTTATTGCCTTATACATAGCTATCATCAGCTGTTACCCTAAATGTATGAATATTAAGCACAAATTCATTATTCTGTTACAAGTTACACAAGTATTGCATCAGCAATTTATTGCAGAGATAGTTGCAGTTTCTCAGTGTTCCACCAATACAATGCCATATGCTTGATTGGCATTTATTTTACTTGCAGCTGAACATATTTCTCTCGTATGGTTACATTTATACATTTCTATGGCTCAATAAATTGCACTACATTTATGATGTTTTTCTCTCAACATTTAAAGATATTTGTGAATATTTGCACAGTGCAGACCATGCCAACTGGATTTAGGTGTCAACTGATAGGACATATTGCTGAGACTCTTGCTCATGACATCATAGTGTCAGTAACTGGACATGAATACTGGTTTTGCTTTGGCTGAAATAGGTGTTCATAGACAGACTCATTCTTATCCACCACAGCTACTAATCTACACTAGTGTGGGAAACAAGGACAGAAGTAACTTTTACATGATGAGTAACTGTGAAGTACCATAGCTCGATGAAACTTGGACCAGACATGAAAAGAACTTTTACAGTATAGTACAGAAGGTAACTAAAAGAAATACACAGTGAGATGAACAGAAACAATACTTTTATTCATACTGGTCAATGGTTCATGTGGACATGCTGCAATACATCTCCCCATTGCATCCCACAAATGCTCAATGGGGGGTTGGGCCGCCAGTTCGTTTATCAAATATCCTCTCATTTCAAGAGCTGGTCCACTTGCACTGTTTGATGTGATTGAGCATTGTCATCAGTAAAAAATGAAGTGAAGGCTGAATGCACCCCTGAAAAGATGCATGTAGGGAAGAAGTACAATGTCAACAGTAACTTTGACCTATCAGTGTACCATGTTCAGAGGTTTGAAGGTTAGTATGTTCGTGCAACTTTTGCCTCTCCACGTCATAACACCTGGACTACCAAACAGTCATGCTTGACAGTTTTCCTGGGTGCATTGTGTATTCTCATTCTTTGCTGTAGGAGGGTACATCCAGCATAATTGACTGTGATCATTTTAGTGTTTCCGGTGTTACGGTATGAGGACACATAGTGTTGGATGGGCATATTGACCTCTAGGTCTTTGAACACAGTACACTCACTGGTCAAAGTTATTGTGATACTGTGCTCCTTCCCCTTGTGTGTCTTTTCAGGGGTGCAAGTGGTCCAGACTTTATTTTTCTGGATGAAAATGTGCAACCACATTGAACAAAGCAGATGGAAGAGCTCTGGGAACAAGAGGATATTCGGTGAATGGACTAGCCTACCCATTCCATCAACACAAGTCCCATTGAGCACTGAGCATGTGTGGGATGGCCGCATTGGGAGGGAACATATTGCAGCATACCCATATGCACCAACAACCACCCAGCAGTTATCAACAATCCTGGTGGAGGAATGAAACACCCTACCACAAGAATGCCTTACCAACCTCATGGCCAACATGGGAGCATGTTGCAGAACATGCATTGCTGTCCATGATGACCCCACACCATATTAAGAACCATTTTCCACCTCTTGTAATGTCCAGGGGACCATCATAAATCACAGTGAATTCAGTATAATTATTCTCCTTGAATAATAGTATCATGTCTATTTGTTTCATTCAGTTACCTTCTACTCATTAAGAGGTATAATATTATGTAAAAGGTTTAATCTAATAAGACAAGTTAGAAATTGTACAAGGGTCATTCAATAAGTAATGCCCCACATTTTTTTCTCAGAACATGATTGTTGTTAAAGAGTCAGAATTTGGTGACAGTATACATCAACATATCTAGTCCATGTCCTATTTTTCTATGTAGTCTCCATCACATTCTATTGCTGTATGCCAACATTGTGGAAGAGCCTTTATTCGCTGCTGATAAAAGCTCTTGTCCTATAGGTGTAGCCATGTTTTCGCTGCATGACTGTCACTCTCATCATCTTCAAAGTATGTTCCCCATAGCGCATCTTTAAGCAGCCCAAAGAGATGGAAGTCTAATGGTGTCTGGTCTGGATTATAGTGTGGATAAGGCTGTGACAGGACATCCCAAGCGTGGCTGATTGTGGAGTTCTGTTTCTGCATTTCGTGAGGATGTAACTTTCTTTACCCATCACCCAACTGTACTCCTGTCAACTGCAGCATTGCCATACATTGCACACAAATGTTTATGGATGTTCACTACGGTTTCTTTTTGTGCACACAAGAATTCAACAACAACACACTGCTTGTAATGTGAGTCGTATGTATACGCCTTTTGACACTATACTATGGTTCTGCTGTCTGCCAGAATGGTTCGAAACTTCACTGGTGCATAGAACAAACATCAAATGTGAAGCACTAACAAGGACGTTTGTCTTTGTATATTAATGGCTTTAAAAAAAAAAAGTGGAACATTATTTATTGGACGACCCTCGTAAAAGTCTTGAGGCAATTGAATGCATGGCTTGAACATACCCAGACTATATTCATCCATTATCTGAGAGTGACAGTACTTAATGACTTGCAACAAATTTTAAACATAATTTCAAACCTTTTCTCACATACATGCCTAACATTGGGTATTTAATACACTTTGATTAGTGGTTCAGTCTGATCACCAGGATCACAAGATCCTGGGCAATGGACAGTAAATATTGAAATAAAGTACTTAATAAGTAGTTTTGGTGGAAAATAGTGGCTTTATTTATGAACTGATTGAGCACTGAAGCATCATATGCTGGAAATATGCAGAAGAAAGTAAGTTTTGTGACTGTCAGTGACACTCCATCAAGAATAGCACACTGCATTGTCAATGCAGTCATAAATTTGGCAGAGGTATCCCACATTAATTTATTTTCCTTAGTAGGTGTTGGTACAATACTGAATCTGACTTCCCCACATCATTAATCACTAAATCAATTTATTTGTCTTAATGTGTGCATGTTATGATACTGATTTCATTTGAGGTAACCACTTAATATAATTTGAGAAAATTTTACTTACCTTTTCTAATATTGAAGTATTTCCACTTTCTGCAATTTTGTCATATGATGACATGATGGAGACCGTGGCTGTTGTTTGAATTCCACTTTCACTTAGTCTTTACCATAATATTTGTACCCCCTCAAAAAAGAATTGCTTCAGCTTATATAGTATGGAAATTAATTGAATATGAGACTGTATTGAATCTAGTTTTTTCACCTACTGAGCTTTCTCCCAACTCTGAACAGGAGTGTACATGTGTGAAATGAGGAGGCCATATTTATTTTACAATCTGTTTCAGTTTAGGACTGACTGTTTTATTCTGACAATTTGGGAGAAAAATTTGTTCCTGTCATAACTACTCTTCTTGGTTGCATGAAGTGATAACAATGCATCTCTACCATAGTTCATGCACTGCTGACCTTCCCAGCACACATGATGTTACTGTGTGAAGTTTTTTATGGGAATATCAGCCATGCTGTGAGCCACAAGTCAATGACATTATTGATCACCATTTACTTACTTTTAATTTATTCATTTATCAGGTTTAGTGGGACTACATGCGTCAAAACTACTCATTTATGGAATGAGTCAGTACATAATTTATAGAGTGGTAATCAGAAATTTTGTAAACAAAGAATTAATAAAATATGAAAATTTATCAGTTACTGCAAGCAATTACTGTACAAAATGGAAACCTTTCATTTTGCATTTTGATACTCTAAATTTTTATCAATTCTGCTGGAAGCCTATTGAAAATGAAATCTGTTGAATAGTGCACATCTCTCTGTACAGTGATTAAGGAAGTGTTATCCAAGTGCTTATCATTTTTCTGTATATTGTTCACTGAGTGAATAGTGCAGTGTCTTTTGAATGAGTCAGTGCTGTCAACAACAAATCCCATGCTGGAACAATGGCCTACACAGCAGATGAGTCTGGCCACCCATTTCTGGACTAAGAATGTTCTTGGTGAAGTGCATAAACTTGCCCTAAAATATAAAACCATACAACTAAAACCATGCCATTGTGTGGGACAGCCAAATTACTTTCAGAGCAACATAAAGATCCAATTACTGGTCTGAAAATATAAAGCCACATCAATCTCCATTTGACCTCCATCTAGCTACTTACACATCCTGTGCAGTCTCAGGAAATAGACACACCTCAGAGTGGGAGTTTAAACAAATGAAAATCAAAATGACACAATAAAATCAAACATTTCTGCCTCCATAGTAATAACAGCTTCAACAAGTCAGTTTCTTTTATGAGCATTTCCTGCAGTTAACTACTAGATCTCCAGTCTATAACACTGTTTCTGCTAAATAAAAGAGCAACTCACAGTACTCTTGACACTGTACATTGCAACAATATCACTTCTGTAAAGCAGTTGCCACAGAATCACTTGCAGCTGAGCTGAAAAGACAGTGTTATCTATGGGACTCAGAGACAGCAAATAGCGCTTCATGTTCATGTTCTACTGGGGCTGTCTTCTGTTTGTGATTAAGTCCACAGTTAACTACTTTCTTGAGGGTCCCTGACCAACTTTCTGATTCTGAAAATTCATGCTATCCCTAAAATGTATATGAAAATAGTCCAATTAGAAAATTAGTACTGCAAATCTAAAGTGATTAGCTTGTTTTGCAGTCACTGGCATTCACATTGTTTCAGGCCATCCCATACCTAAAGTTCACTCTCTTGTTAAATGCTGCTATCTAATATTACACATAAATTGCCCTTAAAGTTTCCATGATGAAATCAGCTTACTAATGATGAAACAAAGGGCAAATTCTAAATCTCAGCAAAGTATGTACTGTACGTTGGAAGATTTCCCACGTTCAAAACTATGATCAGATTTAGTAAAGACCCATCATAACATCCCCCCCCCCCCCCAAATTCATTCTCAGAGCTGCCAAACAAGATAGTATCCTAGCTCTCATGTGGTTTCGCAGGCTTCCACAAATCCTGCTTATCCATGGCCATATATCAATGATCATGGCAGTCTCTCACATTGCAATCAGTGCACCCTCTGATGCAAAGGGTGGCAATTGAACCTCAACAACAAAACGTGAGAGTGCTCCACATGAGTACTAAAAGAGTCCATTAAATTTCGGTTACATGATGACTCTCACAAATTTAAATGTTCTTGATTCATCTAAATACCTAGGGATTACATTAAACAAATAACCCAATTTGGCACTATCACACAGAAGAGTTGTGGAAAAAAACAAACCAAAGACTGCATTCTGGAAGATGCAACAAAACATTTGCAAGAGTGCTACGGTGTACTTGTCCAGCATCATCTGGAGTACTGATGTGTGGTGTGGGAGTCTTACTACACAGTACTGACACTGAAAAAGTTCAAAGAAGAGCAGCTCATTTTGTATTATTGCAACATAATGTGCGATATGTGAGTTTGGTTGACAATTAAAACAAAGTTCTGGTTGTGGTTAGATTTTTCATGAAATTTCAGTCACCAATTTTCTCTTTTAAATGTGCAAATGTATTTTGTTGACTCCCCCTACATAGGAAGAAATGGCCATTGTAATGGAATATGAAGCTTGTATGAAAAGATTTAGTTATTCATTTCTCATCACATGCTACACAAGACAGGTAAGGCCCAATCGACTGCAGTGAGCAATCATTTCACCTAAGTAGGAGAGGGGTGGGTTGGGTGGGAGATGACAGAAGATGCATGGCATGATGTGAGTGTGTAGAATCTGGAGGCTGTGCTGTGGAAGCAAAAGGTGGATAAGGAGAGGATCAGATAAAATTTATAGAAACAGTTGGAGGACAGGAACTAATGAAGCAGGGGTTATGGGAATGAAGGATATGTTGCAAAGATATTTCCCATCTGTACAATTCAGAAAAGCTGTTGTCAGTGGGAAGAATCCAGATGGCAGCTTTTCACAAGTCAGCAAGCGGAAATACTCCCAGATTCTCTCCTCTTCTCTACTCCCATTTCAGTGTCTCACATGCCTTCATTCCCCAGCACACCTTCAAAGTTCTTTCCCTTTCTCTGGTTCACTCCTCTCCCCATTTGACCTCAAGCACAGCGTCCCTGTGCTGTAACTAGCAGCTGACTATCCTGTCCCTGCACATGACCACAGGCAGCACTACAGCATCACCAACTGCGACATGGTCATGTACACAAACAGTGATCCTATACTGTCAAATGTTTATATTCCAGTATTTGATCACAATATGAATTCTTTAGATGATGACCAGTTTCAGTCATAATGACCATCCTCAGATCTTTTTTACACTGTGTCCTAAAGTGATAAGCCCATAATGGCATCATCAAAATACATAAATATAATCAAAAAGAAGGTGTAGAATAGTTGCAATAAAGACTGTGTGGATGGTGCCTATTCTACACCTTATTTTACATCTATATGATGATGCTATGCTGATTATGTTTGTACGTTTTGGTGATGCCATTATGGCCTTAGCACTTTAGGACATGTTGTAAAAAAGATCTGAGGACAGTCATTACTGACTGAAACCGGTCATCGTCTAAAGAATTTATATTGTGATCAAAGACTGGAATAAAAGACATTAGCACTACAGCATCTTCCCCCACCCCTACCTTTCTATCTTTCCCCCATCACACCCATTCATCTTTTCTGCACTCCCACTATCCATCACAGCTGAGATTGCTGTTCATTGTAGTCACAGTTGGGTCTTAATGCCAGTGTGTGTTGTCCATATTTGCTGAAGGACTTAGCCTGATAATATCTAGCAGTCTTCTTGTAGTGCATCTATCTGTAACTTAGCATCTCATATGTTGTGAGTAGCAATCTATCCATTTCATACTGCTGTTCGTCCATCCCAGATTTTCGACTGTTTGACCTTGCAGGTTAGTCACGTAAATGCAGATGTTAAAATTACCAAAACACAGGTTGAATGATTACAACTCAGATATAGCATCCCTTCACAGCTTGGAAAATATTTATTACAATACATTCTGGTCGTTTGTGTCCTATAAAATGTCTAACCATTTCCTATTTCTTTCATCAGTTTGTAGCTCATATCTTCCAAATCTCAGTCATGAAAACTTCGACTGAGACTGCCAAAAAAGGTATTTAGTAATGTAAATACACCTATCAACTTAAAGATAAGTGTTGCTACAGATGTCTTTCACAGCCTCATATTTCACAGAATATAATTATTCAGCTCTCTATTGAGTCTAGAAATTTAACATCAGAATATCACTGACCACTGTTGTTCACCCGCCTACAATTCTGTATTTGGTCAGTTCTACCTAACAGATGTATTTATGAACTAACTATACAGCTTAAAGTGCCTCAAAACCTATTACAAATCAATAAAGATAAAAAAAAAGAGCAAGGCTGTCAGCCTCTTTGATTCATATGAGAAATCTAAGGTAACAGTCAAGAACATAACTCCTCGTTGTACACATTTAGAACTTACATTGTCCACAGCGCATTTCGTGTAGCTTCCTGTGGCAGTGTGTGTGCCTGAGAATGATACTAGATGCATTGCACATATTCAGCAGTCCCTCCAACTCTCCTGTCTCAAATACTTCTAAAGCAATTCTGAGGTGATCCTACACCCCTCATAGAAATACTGGTAATAGATGTTTCTTTATTGTACTACTTGGATGAAATGACACTGCAGCAGTGTGCATTTACAGTAATAGGGCAAGGCATAAGCTGCTCCTCTTGGGCAGATACAAGAACATGGGGAATAAGAGAAATCACATTCTAAGTCAAACAGTGGAAAATCCCGGATGGAATAATGACAACATTTCTAAATGGATAGACAGCTACTCACCATATAGTGGAGATGCTGAGTTGCAGATAGACATAACAAATAAGACTGCCAAACACAATATCTTTTGGCTTAAATAATCTTCATTGGATTTAGACAAAAAACACACACACACACACGTGTGGGGGGTGGGGGGAGGACACTTTTTTTTCTAATTCCAGTGGTGGCATAAAGGCCTTTCTGGCAAAAGCTCAAGTGTGTATTGACTTTTTTTTTTTTTTTTTGTGCCTATCTGTGACTCAACATCTCCACTATAGAGTGAGTAGAAATCACATTAGTTAATTCGTAAACTGTCTCTTGTGTGTATATCAGTTTTGCTCCTCTGTGCCTGTGCTCTCCTCAGAATAACCAAGTTGGTTTCAGCCTTTCATGATTTGTATGTATCAAGTGAGTTTTTGCACCCTGTTTTGCTTTGTATAAGAAATTGTAAATGACGAAAAACTGTTGCTGAACAGAATTTAATATTTGCATTATTTGTGACCTTTGCATAAATGGTTTAATGGTAACACATTAATAGGACCTATAGGAGCAGGGAAATATGCACACTCACTGTGATGCAAAGCATGCTAATGTGAAGTGTGATAATTTTACCAGAAACATTTACAAAGAATTTATTTATATATTTATTTATTCATTCACTCATCTTTGATCACTGTACACACTACTGATGTCATAATAATTTATACAATATTATACTTTCTATCATTATATACAAACAAATATACAAAGCATATCTGCACAATAAGGGATCCGTGTTAACAACATATGAACCTTCTAACCATGGGCAATTTTCTGCACAAAATCAGGGTTATTTTTATTACAAGAAAAACTAAACACTTACTTTATTGTCAATTTTCAATTTACCACATAAATAGTATGCTGTGCAACTGGATTGTATATCTGCTTATAATGTTTGGTTACCTAAGAACTAGCGTACCTTGTGGGCACTAGTAAGTTGTTTCCTGATGAGAGCCCAATAAGCCAAAAACTAATTAGAAACAAACAAAAATCAGCAGAACATCAGTTTACTTGCTGTTTAACATTAAATTACATGAACACATTAATATTTACTCCAAAATATCTGTAACATGATGATGTAATAAGCTATCAATATACTTAGAGTTTTTGTTTGGTTCTCTTTCAAAACGGTTTCTCATTGCAGATATGTTGTACAACTTTATCCATCTGAAACCAAAAAGAAAATATATATTAATCAAAGCCTTATGATTATGGAACACAATTTTCTCCTCCCTCTTTAATATGATTCATGTGTGCACTGTTTTCTGTATCTGTCACCATGAAAAGGAGCATCCAAGAATGTAGACTGAATGGATAAATTTATTAGTGAACTACACTGAGGTGACAAAAGTCATGGGATAGTGATATACACATATACAGATGGTAGTAGTATCATTTACAGGGGGCATAAAATGGCAGTGCATTGACAGACCTAACATTTGTACTCAGGTTGTTCTGCCCACACAAAGGGAACTAACAGACGTTGAATGCTGAATGGCAGCTGGAGTTAAATGCATGGAACATTCCATTTCGAAAATCATCAGGGAATTAAATATTTTGAGAACCACAGCGCCAAGAGTGTGCAGAGAGTATGCCATTTCAGGCACTACCTCTTACCATAGACAGTGGAGTGGCCGACTGCCTTCACGTAATAACTGAAAGCAGTGACATTTGCATAGAGTTGTCAGCACTACACGATAAACAATACGGCATGAAATAACTGCAGAAATCAATGTGGAAATACAACAAACATACCCATTAGGACAGTGTGGCAAAATTTAGCATTAATGGGCTATGGCAGCAGATGACCGACACGAGTGCCTTTGCTAATAACACAACATCTTGCAGCACCTCTTGTGGCCATATCACTTTGATACCAGATGACTGGAAAACTGTGGCCCGGTCAGATGATACCAGATTTCAGTTGGTAAGAGCTGATAGTAGGGTTCAAGTGTGGTACAGATGCCACGAAGCCATGGACCCAAGTTTTCAACAAGGCACTGTGGAAGCTGGTGGTGGCTCCATTATGGTGTGCATGGGATTTACATGGAATGGACTGGGTCCTCTGGTCCAACTGAACTGATCATTGACTGTAGCTCGTTATGTTCAGCTACTTGGAGACCATCTGCAGCCATTCAGAGGCTGCTCGTTCCCAAACAACCATGGAATTTTTATGGCTGACAATTCCCATGTCACTGGGGCCCAATTGTTCATGACTGGTTTGAACATTCTGGACAATTCGAGTGAATTATTTGGCCACCCAGGTCAGCCAACACGAATATCATCGAACTTTTATGGGATGTTATCGAGAGGTCAAATTGTGCACAAAATCCTGCAGTGGCAACACTTCCACAATTATGGGCAACTATAGATGCAGCATAGCTCAATATTTCTGCAGGGGTTTTTCAACAACTTGCTCAGTCCATGCCACATCACGTTTCTGCACTATTCTGGGCAAAAGAAGGTCCAACATGAGGTTAGGAGTTATCCCATAACTTTTGTCACCTCAGTTTATTATAAACTGCTTCTGTATACTACAGCAACAAGCAATTATTATTAATGAGAAAACCGATCACAGGTGAACTATTTTGTCATGAAGTACACTGGGAGAAGCTGAAGAGTCACAAGATTCATCTTCTTATGTTATTAATAAAGCATTAACTGCTCTATTTCTTAAGCCTTGCAATATTGTGTTTTCTTAATTGGGATGCATTGGACACAGTTGTCAGCAGAAAACAACAATGGACAAAATGAATAAATATTTGAAAAGGCATGAAAATCACAACGATTAATATCCATGCACATACTTGTTTAGATACTGGCAAGTAGTTTGTGCCTGTGGCTAAACAAGATGACAGCTGTAATGTATAAATATTTTAAGTGGCTGGAACTGAAAACAAATCCCAATTTTTAGAAATGCCATTCTTTGAAACACAGTGCTGTGGTGGTGTGCTCTATTCTGCATCACTATTCAAGCATATGTAAGTACGCCAATAATGATCCAGCTGGAGATTTATTGGAACACTAACATAATTCTGTCCAGTGCAAACAAATCTGAAATATCATAGGTATGTCTATGCCATATATCTGTCTATTCTTACATTTGCAGAGCTTCCAATGCTTTTTACCTATGTCTGTGAGCAAGTTTTTATAATACGGGATTATTCTAAATTAGCTACCAAAAAGTAACATTAAATAATGCAGTTGGTTTACTTACTTGATTCTCATTTGCAAAATTGATAGAACCTCAACTTTCTTTCTACAAATGCTCCATGTGGCTTCCTCTTGTCACATGGCAGATATTCCAGCCATACACAATTTCTTCCCCGATGCACGAGAGCCTGCTTTCCATGGATGACCTTTCCCTTTCTCTCGAAGTGCCACACAGCCTGTTTCCACAAACGAATCATACCATGCTTTTATAGCCTTTCCCTTGGGCAAGAGCTCTGTGATGCTCCATTCTAAAGCATCTTCTTACAATAATAAGTGACTGTGTTTCATGGCACCACAGGCAACTCTTGGCATGTTCAGCACCACTATACATCTCCACTGTTAGTTTGATCACGTTCTGTTTCTGCATAATCAGCAAATTGAGTGACACCTGGAGGCATACGGGTCAAACTTGAGAACACGGCGCAAGGTTTGAAGAGCTCCTGCAAAATAACACCACAATGTAAAATCCTCAATGCTAACCAAATCCATATAAGAATTTTTTTTTATTTTTTTTTATTTATTTTTTTTTTTTTTTGCAACTCAAGCTGTACTTCTGCATGAATGATATTGAAGAGAATAGGTACTGATATGCTATTATAAGCCTACATAGGAATGTCAATTTGTGATACATTAAAGTTAACTCACTAGAGAGCTATTTGAAAGTTGAGAACATAATAAATTAAAATTGCGGTAAGCAACAGTGCTGTGTCTAGCAGAAGAAATGATAAATAACCATCTCTTGTCTGGAAATATAATCAATTCATTTGTAATATGGGAGCAAATGTGAATGACATGAACAAGAGCACAATGGAAAATATAGGTAGATCAAGTCAAGATGACTCTCAAATTTTCGCACAGGAGATGAAAATGAAGACAGAAGTAAACCATGCACTCTAATGTTAGAGAAAATTGTAGCACAAAAATTATGCTGTAAACTGTGACAATCCTTATACCACATATTAAGTATAATACAGTACAAAGATGATTAGGATTGCTCAACTGTACATAATAATATAGTTTTGAGAATACAATACGGTGTGCAGCCCTCAAATTATACAAACTGATCCTATAAATGTCTTGGCAAGGAATCAAACGGGGTCCTCTATGCTCTCTCCACATGATCTGCAACTGAGCCCACACACCATCATCAGTGGAGCTTCTGATCAACCATAACAAGATTTGTTCAGTATATCACACACTCTTCAAAGATGATGTGAACATAACTGTTCATCATACACAACTAGGCATGTGTAGCTTGGGCTCTAAGGCCTTCCTGATACGTTGTGTGTCAAACCACCTCATTTGGTGATTGCCCTCAGTGCTGGTTGTCAGTGGAATAGTGTTAGACAGTTGTCACTTGCAGGACTATTTAAGGTGGAACTAATCCAAATGCACAAAAAATTTTTATCATCAGGTTGCCAGAGGCAGTGTTCATGTGTCCAATGCAGACCACTGTAATTGCACTATCTCATCAATGGAAGACAGTGGAATTTCATTCATTTTTATCACTGATACAGCTTCCAAAAGGGAAGGTGACATCAAATCAGTGACGCAGCAACAAACAAACACTGCAGGTGAAATCTGGCAATCCATTACAGTCATTCAGACAAACTTGTGGTCATTCCATGCAGTTGGTAACATTGTGTGACCCATTACCCAGCTGCCTTTGTATGATCCTCTTCTCTACATGAGTTCGACATGTGCATCACAGTTGTAGCAAATTGCCTTGTTTCGTTCAAAATATTGTGGTTCAACTATGCCATTTCCTGAATGAGTTCTTCACATAGCGCGCACACACGCGCAAGCGCACGCGCACGTGCACACGCACACGCACACACTTTTACAATGTGTGACAGAGCAAAATTTGCCCTTCAGTGAGTTGAACTCTGATTTTATTGTGGGCTTTGCAGAATGGTGAACCCTGGAAAACAGACTGTATGAGCCATACACATGACCACTGGAAATAACAGTGTAATTCCTTGTATCTCAAGATCATTGTTACTTCTGATTTTCATTAAATTAAGCTCATAAGCAATGGTAAATTTCTCAGGCCAAAATATGCAACTGAAGTGGGAGTATCCCAAAAAAAAAAAAAAAAAAAAAAAAAAAAAAAAAAAAAAAAAAAAAAAAAAAAAAAAAAAAAAAGAGATAACTTTTCAGCACAAACGCTTTTATTGTTCATTTTGCCATCTTGTAATTATTATTATTTCAAATTTAAATAAATTTCTCATTGTGCAGGAGTAACTTATTTACTTGACAATGAGCTATCATTTCTGATCATGAAGTCATATTCAGTGAATGTTTGTAAAGCCTTAAGATATAGATAATGCAGCTGAAAACAAAATGCTCCCCCCTATTTTACTTTTATTTTCTGTTCCATCCACCACTACTTCACAGATGATTTCCACACGATCTTAATACTTCATACAAACTTGCTGTTTTTTCACCACTCAAAATAACAGTTCTACTATTGTTCAGAAACCCAAGTTCATCTATTTATGTAACACTGAATAAGTAAGTATTATGTAACACTGAATAAGTAAGTATTATGTAACACTGAATAAGTAAGTATGACATATCAACTAATCAGATACCCTTCTGACTGCTAAATCATGCACTATATGTTTGGCTGAAATACACTAGCTGAGGTGGAATAATTATTCACTTTTGCATATCAGATCAAGAAGGTATAATAATAACATTAAACGATGGGAAGTCCAGAACTGAACAACAACAACAGATTGCAACTCCGTTTCTTCTCTGTGTAGTAAAAGCAGACAGGCACAAACAAAAAGAATGCTAGAAATTTATCAGCTTTCAGACAAAGTCCTCCTTTAGAAATAGAAAACACATATACACATTCACATAAACAAACCTTAGACATACACAGCTAATTGCTCTATGTGCTAAGACCAGACTGTGAGAGCATCAGGTGTGAGCAGCAATCTAATTGGAACAGATAGCAATGTATGGAAGAGGCATGGGCTGGGGAGGGGGGGGTCGGGGGGGAAGTGATATTGCCGGCTTGGGACAGGAGAGGGGGAGGGAGGGTGGAAAATAGAGAAGGGGGTATTGTGGTGTTATGCACTATCAACACCACATCAAGTATTCTATGTCCGGAGGGTGGCAGTAAAATGTCACAGCCCTGCCAATCCAACACCCTCTACTGCACGTGATAACAGCACCACCACCAAGCCGGCTTAAGATGATACCAAACTGATGCCAGCCAGTCTGATTGTGCAGCATTACCAGTTTGCTTCCCTGTTATTGTGATTAATTACAGTAAATGTGTTTGTGTAATGGGCTAGTGTAGAATATTGGACTTTCAGAAGAAAATTAAGTAAATGATGTTACATACATATTACATGTGCTTTAATTATTTTGCTCTGTCTCAGTTTTCCACCTATTTCTTGGTGTCCACTACTGGACCAACCAGGCAACCGGCAATGGGTCTGTACCCACAGTGTTCCAAACTTCGTCCTGCACTTGCCTGCATTTCTTCACTTTTGTGTGTGTAATTTTTTTCTTTTTTTCCAGTGACAGCGCATGCTTTTCATTGTAATTTTTGTGTGTTCATCATGGCTAGTCCTCCATGAGAACTGACAATGACACAAATTATTCAGTTTCAGGCAACCAGATGCAGAATTTGATAAAAATGGTTAAAACAATTCTCACAGTGCAAGCTGACATGCCATCATGCACTCATACTTGTGCCATACAGAATAGTGATAAACGTATCATGCTTGTAGTTCGTCCACTACGGCACATACAGTCTGTCACAGCAATGGTGTAAGCAGACTTGCAGTGCTACGCAGTAGGCTAGCAGTGTCAAATCTTGCCCTTGATGTCTCACAGCCCACAAGTGTCAGGAATGCCCCTGATGTGGCACTTATCACTGTGGCAAGTATGGTCACATTCAGGCTGTCTGTCTAAATAACAGAAGTTCAACACACACCCTACATGGTCTCCAAAGTCTCAGTCAATGAATGTCAATGCAATTTTTTCACTGCCAAGTAGTGACTCTAGTGTAACACATTATCCATCAAGTGCAGCAACAAGGAAGTCACACACTACTACTAATCAGCATCAGGCAAATGAATTGTGTCACTCTGCATACTGCCAATCACCAAATATCCTGGTTCATCAGTGAGTCTGTTGAACAGAAGCACTTATGAACTGTTAGGCAAGCCTAAGCTACATAAGTCACAGGCAACTCTTTCTGGTTATGGTGGACATGACAGTCCTGTCACTTTTCAAAACATTACCAAAACAATTTCATTTAGTTTTGTGCTCATGTAAGAGTGAAAACATTTTTGGCTTGGGTTATTTTGATCTGTCTGGTTTGCACACCCATGACAATTTTCTTTTGCGCCTATGGACAGGGTAGCTAAACTGTGTCATGAATTTAAAGACATTTTAAGAATGATCTAGGTAAAGCTAATAATTTTAAGTCTCACATTGCCACGACTTTGCCAAGCACAGGCCATCCCTCATGCTATCAGAGATCAGGTGGCACAGGAATGCTTATCTTGGCAGGATAGTGGTGTGATTTCCCTTGAAGCAACCAGTCAGTGGGCATGACCTACAATGATAATAAAGAAACCTTCAGGCAGATTATACTTATATGTGGATTTCAAGGCAACAATAAATCCACAAACTGTGATTAACTCTTTTCCTTTACTACAGCCTGAGAAATTCACATACAAACTTGGTACAGGATGCTTCTTTTTCAAGACTTATCTTCATGTTGCTTATCTGAAGCTCCCCTTGGATGAAAATTGCAACAAGTTTTTGTGATCAACATCGAAATGGGGATATTTAAGTTTTTGAGGTTGTCTTTTGACAGTGCATCTGCATCTGTAATTTTTTATTGTTATTTGTCACAGTTGACTGCTATAGTTCCTTCTTGTTAACTATTACCACATAGTCATTTTGGATTGTACTGCTAATGAACCTCTTTCCAGTCTCAGAAAATTGTTTCATGTGCTTTCAGATGCTAGGTTTTGAAGTGTAATAAAGACAAGTGTCCTCTTTCCAAACTGAGACTGAATTATCCACCCTGTGCTGTCATACTTCACCACTGTATGTGACCTCCCAGCTCCTAGAAATGTCAGCATACTCCAAGCTGTGTTGAGTAAATTGATTTATTACATTTGGCTCATTTTGAACACTGCAGATTTCAGTCCCACTGTATTATATTTGATGAAGCAACATTCCGTTTCAGTGGACTAGAGTGTGTCAGGTGACATTACAGGATCTGAAAATGCTTTATTGAGTGGTCATTGTTCGGTACATTTTAAGCTGGTCATGCTTGCAGTTGACTCATCCTCTTACGGGACTGGCACTGTTCCATTGCATAGCTCAGTCACTCATTCATCACCTAATGTGTGTCGAGTCAAGATGGTGATAACATAGAACATAAGGTATTTTTTATCATACATTTCAACAGATGCAATTCCATTATGACTCTGTAGCATGAATTTTACTGGGAGCATGGACCTCCTATAGTCCAAGGCATTTGACAATGTCCCTGCATTGTACCACTGGCCTCCAACATATCCCGATTTAATGCAAGGTGATTTTGTTTTGTATGGAGTTTGCAAAATATTCCATCTATGTGCCTCCACTTCAATGAACTTTGAATGAACTGAAGTGCTGCATAGTAACAGCAGTGAATGTAGTAACTCCAGGTATACTTGCAAACTTATGAGATGACTAACTATCATCTAGATACTGGCTGTGCATCTGATGGAGAACACATTGAACATTTGTCAAAAGTAAATGAAAAGTTTAATCTTAAATGTAACTGTGAGGAGAGCCCCAAGATTGTATGTCCATGTATGTAAAAGATACACCCTTGTAAAATCAGATGGTTCTTTTAAAAATAAAAATTTTGTAATCCTACACATAAGCTAAAATGTGCCTCAAGTTTCTCCGAGGGCATGCTGAAAAGCAATGCCTTTTTTTTTTTTTTTTTTTTAAAAAATCTGTTTCAATATTGGTTGAGGAATTACATCTCTTACATATCACTCGGTCAACTTTCCCACTTCACCAACTCAAGCTGCAATCCTCTGCCACTAGAGGGCTCTGGATTGTAATGTGTCTGTGTGTAGCATAACTATGTTGGTGTGTGAGAAACAGTGTACTGCAATCGAGTTTCCTACCACATAAAACGTGTCTGCGATTCAAATTCGTGGAAGAATGAAAGCTGTGTATAGTGATGAGTGTATCGTCATCAGTAATGTGTAACATTGTATTATTTGTCCTCACCATTTTGACCCCAAAATCAAGAGCACATCAATGGAGTTCTGCCAGAAAGGATCACCAGCATGCTCATAGTGTTCTGGTAAGTTCAAGGTGTGGTGCACTTGAAATTCGTGCCTAAAGGCACCATCTGAAACTCAGAAAGGTACTGTGAGAGCCTCGGAAAACAAAGAGTAAATCCACACATGGAGCATCCTCTCCTTCAGCACAACAATGCCAGACCACTCAAAAGCACTGCAACATCTGCACGAACCCAACACAGACACTTCAAGTACACTGTCAACTATCATCATCCATTCAGTCCCAACTTGGCTCCATTCAATTTTCATCTGTTTCATGAACTTAAAGAACACGTTTGAGGATTTCACTTTGATACTTTTGAAGCAATGCAAGTAGAGGTGAGGTTGTGGCTCTGGCAATGAAGTCCAGTATTCTACAGTGACAGTACCAACAGACAGGTCTCTCATTAAAAGAAATGTCTGCTGCCAGGGTGAATATGTTGAGTGGTAAATATGCAGACATGGATAATGAATACGTGAAATGTTAATACAGTTTGTTTTATTTAAAAAGCTTTATGAGTTTTTACATAAATTCTGAGGCATTACTTTTCAATATGCCCTCACAACTTCATTCACGTAGAACAAATAGTCTTGTACCAAAACATCCATCCATGTAATAAGTGATTGTCTTTATATGTTTCTCATCATTGTCACTGAACTTCCACTCTTTTATAGGTTTAAGGTAAAGTTTATGTCTGTTGTTGAGTCCACACTGATAATTATGATACACAGTTCAGCAAATTAGGTGTTTTAAGTGACAGGTAATGTTACCTTATTTGGGTGACAAACATTACTGTGAATACAGGACACATCTTAGTCAGAATGAAATTACTGTCATTGTGTTACACTGTCTGAAGAACGATGTCCCACTACAAAGTCAGTATCTCACAATGGAACCGCAAATAAGTCAACTATGGCGTGATGCAGCTATGAATGAGAGATGTCAGTGCAGGCATGCTCTCAAGGGGTTCCATACGCTGACATTCCCAGAACAGTAGTTACATCAAAGCGCAGTGCTGCTCAGCCAGTCTGCAATCATTGCTTATGACAACAGCATCATCTCACATCTAACAGCAGGAGTTGCATTAGTAGTCAGAACATTACGGAAGTTAGCAGCCAATTCTACATTTAAGGAAGAGAGACTATCATTCTGGATCATATCAAGTGATAAGTTACAATTAAGTGACAGTAAGAATATCTAACATTCCTGTGGACATGGACTGTTTCCAAGTTCAATATTTTGGATTCTTCAGGGTTTTATAAAGGGATCTAACATGTGTGTGTGCATGTGCGCACGTTTTGTTGTTGTTGTATCTACTATACCTCTTCCAGAAATACATCTAGGCTTTCAAAACCCACCACAGTGCTGTCATGAATGTCTCGTGTTTTTTCATCTGACACTACACTCACTGTGTATCACTTTTCTTTTCATGTTCAACTTGAGACTAATGGATTATTTCCTGGAATCTGCAGCTTCCTGCAGGTGCACTATTCTGCTGAGCACTCCTATTTTCCAATGATGAACTGACAGTTACATGTGTCATTACTTGATAAACCAAATTCTACTATGCACTGCTACAGTCTTTCTGGGAACTTCCTCATCCCTGAATAAATTGTCGTTTCTTATCTTTCCTGAAATACTAAAACGGCATAATGTCATTGGATGGCAAGGAGAGAATTGTGCATCTGGTTACTGCACTGTTACCGGGTTACATCATTGGTGGTAAAAAGAGCAACATTTAAGGACCTCAAAGTGACACTATAAAAGGTTATTTTGGCTGTATCAAAAATTCTGCATAATTGTTTTCAAGATCATGGACGTTTGACAGATGAAAAATGTGTTTCTTTGTCAAAGCCAAGGAGGTGGGGGAGGTAGGTGGGGGAGGATATCCGCTAATGAAAGTGAAATGGCATGGAGGAAAGAAAATGTGGCCATTTTTTAATTGGAAACTGGCCACCTCTAGGAACAAAGGGCTGTCACCGGTATATGTTACATGGTGTTGTGTTTGCCAAAAGCTTGCAAGAAGCTTTGGGAATGGTGTATCAAAACAGGACTAAAGGCAATCGTTCTCCATCATCATGATGTGTCCGTAAATGAAAGCTGTAAGTTCCTGAAGTTTACAGAAATGAGACACATGACAATCTCCTCCCTACACTCTTAACCAGGCCCCATGCAATCATATCCTGCTCTCTACACGTGAAAATAAGATATTTAAAAGTAGATGCACAAGCCCTGAAAAAACTGTTAATCTCTATTAAATTTAGTTTACAGCCATTGTAGATGTGTGTAAAATTGTTAATAAAATGATTTACATGAGTGGAAGAGAGTTTAGAGTTTTATATTGAGTACACTGAAAATATAGGGATCGAAACTGTTTAACGTTATTTGGTTCTTGGATATTTCACAACTTCTGTAGTAACACTTATTTTCCATACATTCATTTTCTCATTTTAAATCATCATCTCCTTTTACATTTTCTGCTTATTTGTGCTTCTTAATATACTATACCTTTGGGCAGAGGAGTCCAAGTTGCTTCCTTTTAAATGGTAATTTGGTGTGTTGAAGTATTAATACTTTATTGCTGAACAATGTTCAGATTACAGTTTCAGAAAAATTGTACGATTTATTCACGAGAAAGAGCTTCACAAATTGAGGAAGTCAATATTGTGTCCACTTCTGGCTCTTTTGTTTGCAGTTATTTGGCTTGCAATTGACTGACAGAATTGTTGGATGAATTCCTGTGGGATATCTTGTCAAATTCTGTCCTATTGGCATGCTAGATCATCAAAATCCTGAGCTACTTGGAGAACCCTACCCATAATGCTCCGAACATTCTCAATTGGCGAGAGATCTGGCAACCTTACTGACCGAGGTAGGATTTGGCAAGCATGAAGAAAAGCAGAAGAATCTCTTGCTGTACGTGGGCAGGCATTATCTTGCTGAAATTTAAGCCCAGGAGAGCCTGCCATGAAGGGCAAGAAAATTGGATGTAGAATATCATCGATGTACCACTGTACTCTAAGGATGCCAAGGATGACAGCCAAACGGGTCCTGCTACGAAAAGAAATGGCACCCAAGACCATCACTCCCAGTTGTTAGGTCATATGGTGGGTGACAGCCAGGTTGGTATCCCATTATTCTCCAGCCAAGTCTTCACTGGTCACTTGGGTTCACACTGAAGACAATGCAACTCCAGTCAATGAGACCCCACTGGTGAGATTGGCAGGAAGTTCACCATGCTTGTATGGCCGAGTTGAGTACCGCAGTTTGTTTTCTTTGATCTCCAACCATTTAGCTTTCCCACTGATGCACAAAATGTTTGTCAGATAATGAGATGACAGCATGCAAGTGGACAGCATATTGATGTGCAACACTATTCAAACATGCTTTTTTGGTTGTTTTGTTGGTTATGTCACTTCCCTGTATCCCGATAAGTCCAAGTATCCAGCAACAGATCACCTTCTTGCAACGATATTTGAGCCACTGTAAAGAGTCGTGAAACATGGAATCAACTGATCTTCTGGATACATTTGGTGGATCACTTGTAGTGTACTGACTGTCCCTCTGAATCCACCCCAGTGCCATCACAATGCCTTATAATTCCATAATATTATTGGTAAATTGTTCCATAAGGTGCACTTTGAAAACCCTACCATGGAAAACAGTTGAACAACCAAGTGTAATCTCTTGCTGTGATCCATCCATATAAACAATGATAGAACAGTGCTGCCTAATTTAAAATTGAAGCAAACATAGTTACACACACACACACACACACACACACAGCCTGGGTTAATTTTGAGTCAAGTAGTAACCTTGAAGTGCACATCATGACCTTAAAATGCAAAATGTTGTCCCCCCGCTGTAAGCTCTGGTTGATTAAAACTCTGATGAGCACAGTTAAAACTGATGCAAATAGTCTTCTCTTGTGAGAAACTAAAACCATTTTTTTATTGGCACAGGCTTCCAACCTCACCTGTTGTTGCTTTATTGTCATTGTAAGATTGGAGAAAATGTACCAGAGTGCAAAGTTATCCAAAAACAAACAAAGAGCATTTTACAGGAATCCTTAGTGCTGTTTTGTTTTAGTGCACAAAAACAATGAGGGTCACATGTGCGCATGTCAGAACCATAGAACACAAAGATGAAGAAAGGAGTTAAAAGCTACTACATGTTAAGACCAATTGATGGAAGGAAAGACAGCTAAAAATGAGTACTTAGAGAAAGGTCCATAAAATACGCCATAGAGAAACATAGATCCTGAACTCAAGATTAAATGTTCTTCACCATATTGTTATGAAGGATGAAAAGTAAAACGCGATCGTCAGCCCGTGTGTCATTCACTAAAATGGCCAATAACTCTGACAGTAAACATAAATTGGAACACAAGTGGTTAAAAACAGTGCACTCCATCAAGAAATGGCAAACCATCAAATGTTGAGGGCAATGAGCACAAAGGGGTGGGGGAGCACCACTTAACAAATGACGATAGCTAAAAAGATATTACCCAATAGGCAACCTAGCTAGAGGTCGTCCAAGACGCTAGGACAGGTTTTATGTCCTGGAGCTTTTCCCATGAAGGGAATTGAAGAACTAGTGGACCGAGGTACCAAGGCTGCAGCTCTGACAGCAGCATCAGCAGCCTCGTTTCCCATCAGACCGAAATGACCACAGACCCAGATAAACATCATAGTGGTTCCACGAAGAGAGAGCAAGTGACAGCTTTCTTGGACCTGTTGCACTAAGGGATGGACGGCATACAGCACACAGAGGCTCTCAAGGGCACAGAGAGTTGTAACAGGTGACAATTGAAAGTCCGTGTCTCTGGACACACTGCGCAGCCTGATACAGGGCGAAGAGCTCTGCTGTAAATAATGAGCAGTGATTCGGAAGCCAATACCAAAAAACGTTGGTATCAATGACGAAGGCACACCCGACACCATGGTCAGTCTGAGAGCCAGCAGTGTACACAAAGGTACTATTGCGAAATTCCATGTGAAGGTCATGAAATTGAAGTTGATAAGGGGAGGCTGGAGTAGCATCCTTAGGGAGGGAATGAAGACCAAGGTGAACATGGGCTGCCACATGAAGCCAAAGTGATGACGGGTTCACATACATTGGGAAAGTGGCATGAAGTGTGACATAAAGCTGCTGGAGCAAGAACTGACAGTGAACTCCAGGAGTCACACCCCATACTGGCAATCAAAGGAGTCATCAAAGGAGGCATGGGATGGGTGGCAAAGCATGGCAGATGAATGGCATGCATATCTGCTGAGGAGGAAGTCATGGTGGTATGACAGCGGTAGTTTGGGATCTTTGCCATACAGACACTCAACCAAGCTAGTGTACAAGGTGCCAGTGGCCAAATGGATATAACGATGGTGGATTATATTGAGATCATGTAGGATGGACAGATGTGCAGATGCATAAATGAAACACCCATAATCTAGTTTCGAACGGACAAGGGCCCAGTACAAACGAAGGAGCGTTGTCCGATCTGCTCCCCAGTAAGTACCACTGAGGACATGTAGGACATTCCTAGATGCTGTCAGGGTGTTCTAAAACAGCCTGCTGACCATCCATTTTCATGGCTTCTGGTCAAGCATCCACCACCCAGTGGTGGATCCACAGTGGGAAGTGGTCACTGGAACGAAGGTCATCAGTTGTGTCCTGCTAGGTTGAGTCTTCAAGGGCAGGAGAACAGAAAGAGGGGTTGATGGCTGAGTATGAGCCAGTAGAAGCTGAGATGTGAGTAAGAGTGCTGTATTCAGAATGCACAGCTCCCAAACATCATGAAGTTCTCCACAGCTCAACCCCTACGATAAATATAGCTCGAGATCTGGAATAGATAATTGGCATTGAAGTCCCCCAGAAAAAGGAATGTTCAGGAGAGTTGTTCTATAAGATCTGTTAGAGCCTCAGGGTCAATTGTATCATGCAGAGGTAAATATAGCGAGCAGTGGCCCTCTCTGACACACATGAAATTCAACTGCAACTGCTTGCAGGTCAATAACTAGGGAGAGAACATTATTGATAAAGATAGTGACCTCTTCCTTTGCTCTTTCCTCAATGAGATCATCCTTATGGAGTGTATAGCTCTGTAGTACTGGGAAATCACATGCTTCAAAATGTGTTTCCTGCAAACACATGCAAAGGGGGTGTTCCTGTATTAACAGAGTCAGTTCCTACACACAAGTGCTGGACCCATTAATGACCCACTGTAATATGGAACAGGGGGATTGCATTTTCACCATGTCTTTCCACTGTGGAGGTGAGCCCATAGTGGATGGGTGGTTATTGTTGAGGCGAGATGTGCGCCCCATCAACATTAAGGTCCATCAGCTCCGTGGTTGTGTCTTGAGAGGTGTCATAGACAGTGATCTCGACATCATCAGACTGCTTGCTTCCCATCTCTATTGGCAGCTGATTCTTTACTTTAGCCTTTGTTTTGTTTTTTTTTTCCTTGGGGTATTTCAGAGCCACAGCCAACCATGTAGTAGTGGCAACTCTGGGTGGTGGATCAGTCTGAACCCCTTGCAGAGGCAGGGACCTCTGCAACTTTGGCAACCATGGCCTCTTCTTATGTTTTGGGAGGAGGTATGGGCATTGAAGGAACTGCAGCAGCACAAGTGCATTGACAAACACAGGTACTAGTGATAACACAAGCACTATCCATTTGTACACAAGCACTTTCCATTTGTGTAGCAGCATTGGCCTTCTGAAGTGGTTGTTTAAGAACAGACACAAAGGAGGTAGTGAATTTCAGGGTCTGTATAGCCTTATTGACCCTTTTTGCCTCTGAATATAAGATACACTTAGTTGTTTTGATCTCCTGTATCTTCCTTTCTTCATGGGAGACACTGCAGTCCCTACTCCAGACAGGGTGATCGCCAGAGCAGTTTACACACTTTGGAGGAGATGAACAACCAACTCCTTCATGGGCAGTCTTAGCACATTTGCCACAGGTGACTTCTCCCTTGCATCCTAAGGTGGTGTGCCCAAAGAGCTTAAAACAGCACATAGGATTGGGAAAATAAGGCTGCACACTGAGGTGAAAGAAACCTGCCTTAACACACACTGAGAGTTTTGTGCTGCCGACAGTCAGTGTAAGCGAATCTGATTTCACAAGATCATCATCCACCGTTTTCATTATGTCTTTTTACATCAACAATTTCTTCCTGTAACAACTCAGCATTCAATTCTTTTTGGGTAATGTCAACTGGATCCCCACAAGTCACAACACCTTTGCTGTAGTTCAAGGGTGTTGTGCAGTTCACTTTCAATGGCATACTTCCTGAGGCATTAAGCTTTCTGGCTGTTGTTCACTTGTTGGGAGTAACTTGTTTCTACCACGAAGGTCCCATTTTGAAACTTACTGGCAGATTAAAACTGGTCCCATTTTGCAAGTGCTTGACAGATTTTAAAGTACCATTAATGCCCTCTAAACCTTTGTTTGTGTACAAAGGTGACTCTGCCTCAAAGCTGCCCTCTTTTCATTACAAAGACTCTGCATGATCTCCAAGTCTAGAGGACTGGTGACATGAGTCCACTAGTCCAATTGGGTGTTTTTAGTGGCCCACCCTCTCTGCTGGGAAGAAGAAAGCATTTTGAGGGATCCATCCCAGTCCTACAAGCAGCTAGGGAAATTAAAGTCCTCCTGCTTACATAGGTAAGCACCAGGTACCCCTGAGGTTGCCTGCTAAAAACTGTTCCACATCGATAGCCATGCATCCCATCAGCACACAGCACACCTTGAGATTGAGGACTTTTCTTAGAGAGATTTTTACCATCCTCGTAATAAACAGGGACAAGCCAAGATCCCCACTACCTGTGACACACGACATTACCACCACTGCGCCTCATGGTGGTCGCTGTACCATGTCCAGAGCTTCCAGTGACAGATGACTTGCACCACTTACCAGTCCCAGCTCAGGAACTCTGGATTCACCAAGACCATTCCCAGCAAACAAATGCGGAGTCCGAGGAGATGGTGCCTAATTCTCCAGTTCCTCCATGTGGATTATCAGTATCTTCAACCATAAAATAACCATGTGAAAGGTAGAGTGCTCGCTGATCCAATGGTATTTTATTTTTATTGAGTTTGTGTGACTTTTCCCTTGCCACAGAGAGAGAGGGGAGGAGAGAGTGGGGGGGGGGGGAAAGTGAGGGGGAGAGTGAAGAAGGGGGGGGAGAGTGTGGGGGGAGAGTGGGGGAGAGTGGAGGGGAGAGAGAGTGGGGGGAGAGAGAGTGGGGGGGGAGAGAGTGGGGGGAGAGAGTGGGGGGGGGAGAGAGAGTGGGGGGGGAGAGAGAGTGGTGGGAGAGAGAGTGGGGGGGAGAGAGAGTGGGGGGGAGAGAGAGTGGGGGGGAGAGAGAGTGGGGGGAGAGAGAGTGGGGGGGGGAGAGAGACAGTGGGGGGAGATAGAGAGTGGGGGGGAGAGAGAGAGTGGGGGGAGAGAGAGTGGGGGGGAGAGAGAGTGGGGGGAGAGAGAGTGGGGGGGAGAGAGAGTGGGGGGGAGAGAGAGTGGGGGGGAGAGAGTGGGGGGGAGAGAGAGTGGGGGGGAGAGAGAGTGTGGGGGGGAGAGAGAGTGTGGGGGGGAGAGAGAGTGTGGGGGGAGAGAGAGAGTGGGGGGAGAGAGAGAGTGGGGGGGAGAGAGAGAGTGGGGGGGAGAGAGAGAGTGGGGGGGAGAGAGAGTGGGGGGGAGAGAGAGAGTGGGGGGAGAGAGAGAGTGGGGGGGAGAGAGAGTGGGGGGGAGAGAGAGTGGGGGGGAGAGAGAGTGGGGGGGAGAGAGAGTGGGGGGGAGAGAGAGTGGGGGGGAGAGAGAGTGGGGGGAGAGAGAGTGGGGGGGAGAGAGAGTGGGGGGGAGAGAGAGTGGGGGGGAGAGAGAGTGGGGGGGAGAGAGAGTGGGGGGGAGAGAGAGTGGGGGGAGAGAGAGTGGGGGGGAGAGAGAGTGGGGGGAGAGAGAGTGGGGGGGAGAGAGAGTGGGGGGGAGAGAGAGTGGGGGGGAGAGAGAGTGGGGTGGGAGAGAGAGTGGGGTGGGAGAGAGAGTGGGGTGGGAGAGAGTGTGGGGGGGAGAGAGAGTGGGGGATTTTTTTTTGGTGGGGTCTAAGGGCGCTCAACTACTGAGGTCATTAGTGCCCAGTCACCGTTGTTAGAGCACATGGAATCTAGTAAAACTCAAGGGGAGGGGGGGACACCAGAAAGTCCTGACAAAGATGCAGATAAAATAAGTAAAAAAGTTAGATGTCTTTGGACAAGCCAGTCAAAGTTATAAAATGCAGAACATGAGCAGCTGCTCGAGCGTCATCAGCTAAAACATCTGGTAAAGTAGATGGCAGGGACAGGACAACACGAGATTGACTAAAGCGGGGACACGACAATAAAACATGGCGCACTGTTAATGCCTGACCACAAGGGCACTGCGGGGCTGGGTCACCTGAGAGCAGGTAGCGGTGGCTAAACCGGCAATGCCCAATCCGCAACCTGGTCAGAAGGACCTCTTCTCGCCAAGATGGTCGGGAAGAGGTTGTCCAAGCAGTTGGGAGCGGTTTTACTGCCCGGAGGTTGTTTCCTTGGAGGGATGACCAAGCATCCCACCACAATGACACAAGCCTCTTACAAACAACCCCATGAACGTCAGATGACGGGACACAATGGGAGGCTGGCCGAGGCAGGAGGACTGCAGCCTTGGCTGCAGCATCTACAACCTCATTCCCAGGCACTCCTACATGTCCGGGAACCCACAGAAAGCTGACAGGAGAACCATTATCAGCGAAAGAATGGAGGGACTGCTGGATCCGTTGAACCAAGTGATGGACCGGATAGGGAGCTCCAAGGCTCTCAAGAGCACTGAGTGAATCAGAGCAGAGTACATACGATGAATGGCGGTGGCGGCGGGCATACTGAACGGCCTGATGGAGAGCAAAAAGCTCGGCCGTAAAGCTGGAACATTGGTCGAGGAGCCGGTATTTAAAGGTGGCGGCTCCGGCGACAAAGGCACAGCCGACACCATCATCAGTTTTGGAGCCATCGGTGTAAATAATGGTGTGACCGGCAAGTCGAGCATGAAGTCCGACAAACCGTGAGCAATACACTGCAGCCGGAGTACCCTCCTTCGGGAGTGAGCTGAGGTCGAGATAAATATGAACTGGAGCCTGGAGCCAAGGTGGTGTCGGGCTCTCACCCTCTCTGAAGGTGGTAGGGAGGGCAAAATCCAATTGTCGAAGCAGGCGACGGAAGCAGACTCTGGGGGGCAGCAGGGCAGACACATACAACCCGTACTGATGGTCAAGAGAATCGGCGAAGAAGGACTGATAAGAGGGGTGGTCGGGCATTGACAACAGCCGGCAGGCATACCGACACAGCAGTATGTCACGCCAGTAGGTCAATGGTATTTCGGCAGCTTCAGCATAAAGACTCTCGACAGGACTAGTGTAGAAGGCTCCGGTCGCAAGACGTAACCCCCGATGATGGATGGAGTTGAGACGGCGTAAGAGGGATGGCCGAGCAGACGAGTAGACGTAGCTCCCATAATCCAGCTTTGATCGGACTATGGACCGATACAAGCGAAGCAGGACAGTGCGATCCGCTCCCCAAGATGAACCACTAAGAACTCTGAGGACATTAAGGGAACGTGTACAACGGGCCGCCAAATAAGAGACATGCAGAGACCAACAAAGTTTCCTGTCCAATGTGAGCCCTAGAAACTTAGTTGTTTCCGCAAATGGGAGAACAACGGGACCGAGATGTAAGGATGGCGGAAGGAATGCTTTATATCGCCAAAAGTTGATACAAACCATCTTCTCTTCAGAGAACCGGAAGCCATTTGCCACGCTCCATGAGTATAGGCTGTCTAGACAACACTGAAGGCAGCGCTCCAGGAGGCATGTTCTCTGGGCACTGCAGTAGATCGCGAAGTCATCGACAAAGAGAGAGCCTGAGACATTAGGTGGAATGCAATCCATAATTGGATTGATCACAATGGCAAAAAGGGCTACGCTCAAGACGGAGCCCTGAGGCACTCTGTTCTCCTAGAGGAAGACGTCGGACAGTACGGAACCCACACGTACCCTAAACTTTCGATCCGTTAAAAAGGAATCAATAAAATGGGGCAGGCGACCGCGTAGGCCCCACCTGTGCATAGTGCGGAGGATACCTCCTCTCCAACAGGTATCATAAGCCTTCTCCACATCGAAGAACATGGCTACAGTTTGGCGCCTTCGCAAAAAGTTGTTCAAGATGAATGTCGACAAGGTCACAAGGTGGTCAACAGCGGAGCGGCGGCGACAAAAGCCGCATTGGACATTGGTAAGTAGCCGTCGAGATTCAAGAATCCAGACTAACCGAGCATTAACCATGCGCTCCATCACCTTACAGACACAGCTTGTAAGAGAAATGGGGCGGTAACTAGAAGGAAGGTGTCTATCCTTCCTGGGTTTGGGTATAGGAACAACGACCGCGTCACGCCAACGCATGGGGACCTGACCTTCAGTCCAGACGCGATTGTAGGTACGAAGAAGGAAGCTTTTGCCCACCAGAGAAAGGTGTTCCAGCATCTGAACGTGAATGGCATCTGGCCCCGGAGCAGAGGACCGGGACAGTGCAAGCGCACGTTCGAGTTCCCGCATAGTAAAGGGGGCATTATAAGTTTCCAGATTCAGCGAGTGTAAGGAAGGTCGCCGAGTCTCTTCTGCCTCTTTCCTGGGAAGGAAGGCAGGGTGGTAATGGGCGGAGCTTGAAACCTCCGCGAAAAACCGGGCGAAGGTGTTGGAGACAGCCACAGGATCAACAAGGACCTCATTACCTGAGGTCAGGCCAGGTACCGAGGAGTGGGCCTTAATGCCCGACAGCCGGCGCAGGCCACCCCAAACGACAGAAGAGGGAGTAAAACTGTTAAAGGAGCTGGTGAAAGAGGCCCAACAAGCTTTTTTACTGTCTTTGATGACTCTACGGCATTGCGCTCGGAGTCCTTTGTATCCAATACAATTCGCCAACGTAGGATGGCGGCGAAAGGTGCGTAAAGCACGTCGTCGAGCATGGATAGCGTCTCTACAAGCCTCATTCCACCAGGGGACGGAAACGCGACGTGAAGAAGAGGTAGTACGAGGAATGGAACGTTCATCAGCATTGATGATAACAGCCGTGAGGTATTCGACCTGACTGTCACAACTGGGAAAATCGTGGTCTGGAAAGGTCGCCAGGGAGGAGTGAAGTCCCCAGTCAGCTTTCGGTATGTTCCAGCTCGAAGGACATGGGGATGGGGTGTGGTGCAGGAGACGAACGACACAGGGGAAGTGATCGCTCGAATAGGTGTCAGAAAGGACATACCACTCGAACCGATGGGCAAGAGTGGTAGAACAGATCGAGAGGTCCAAGTGGGAGTAGGTATGAGTAGAGTCCGAGAGGAAAGTCGGGGCGCCAGTATTGAGACAGACAAGATTGAGATGGTAGAAGACATCTGCCAAGAGTGAGCCTCTTTGACAGGATGCAGGAGAGCCCCAAAGGGGATGATGGGCATTGAAGTCGCCAAACAATAAAAACGGCGGAGGAAGCTGAACAATCAGGTGCATCATGTCAGCCCGACTAACTGCGGATGACGATGGAGTGTAGATGGTACAAACTGAAAAAGTAAAAGCAGAAAGCGTAATACGGACAGCTATTGCTTGGAGTGGGGTGGTGAATGGGATGGGATGGTAATAGACATTGTCCCAAACGAGCAACATGACCCCACCATGAGCTGGGATACCGTCCACAGGGGTGAGGTCACACCGCTCCGAGGTATAGTGGGTAAAGGCAATACGGTCAGTCGGCGCAACTTGGTTTCCTGGAGACCAAGGACGAGCGGACAGTGCAGGCGGAGGAGCAGTTGTAATTCCTCCCGATTAGATCGAATACCTCTTATGTTCCAGTGTAACAAAGCCATCGCTAGTCAAAAGAGGGGGAACGAGATGGGGAAGAGCTGGTCATCTCGACGGCCGCGGAGGGCCAGGTTTCGAGGGAACAATGCTACAACCGGCGTGAGGCAGATCCTGTTCCATCAAGTTGTCGCCAGCTGTGGCCGCTGTCCCGGGTTGTGTAGGAGGGGCAGCATCATTTGCCGACGAGAGGCCAGCTGAGCGCCTGGCAGCAGAGCATCCCGGCGAAACTGAGGACGGCCGGGAGCAGCGACTCACGGATGGAGCATCAGACAAAACGCGCCGGGATGGAGAGGGGGATAGAGACTACTTCTTGGAGGCCTTCTTGGAAGTCCGAGGAGGCACAGGGATGGTGGGCTGGACCCGAAGAAGGTCCTCACGCGTGGGGTCCGTTTTGGAACGCCGGACCTCGGAAGCTGGGGTCCGGGTCCGGAACGTTTCCCCGATGGACGCCTGAGAAGAGGATCACTTCTCAGGCGGCGGGGGGGGGGAGGAGGAGGAGGAAAGGTGGCCCCTGGGGCAGAGGGGGCGGGGCCGCGGGGGAGGAGGATTTGGAAGGGAGGGATTTGGGAGGCGGAGGCATAGACCCCGGATGGGGGGAGGAGGTGGAGGGGGGACAGGATAGGGGTGAGGATACCGTGGAAGGAGTGGACACGACTGAGGCAAACGAAGTGGTCAACGTCACGGGATGGAGGCGGTCATACTTCTTCTTGGCCTCAGAATAAGAGAGACGATCCAAAGTTTTGAGTTCTTGAATCTTCTTCTCCTTCTGATACACGGGGCAGTCTAAGGATCTAGGCGAGTGGATGCCAGGACAATTAACGCACTGAGGTGGTGGGGTGCATGTATGTTGCTCACGAAGAGGACGTCCATAATCGCCACAAAGGGGCTCAGTCTCACACCGTGACGACATGTGCCCAAAGCGCAAACACCGAAAACAGCGCATAGGAGGCAGGACGTAAGGTCACACATCGCACTGATAGCACATCATCTTTACCTTCTCTGGGAGAACGTCCCCCTCGAAGGCGAGGATAAAGGCCCCGGTGTCGATGCGACGGTCTTTGGGGCCGCGCTGGACTCGCCGGACGAAATGCACGCCTCGGCGCTCCAGGTTGGCCCTGAGCTCCTCATCAGATTGCAGCAGGAGGTCCCGATGAAAAATAACCCCCTGCGTCCTATTCAGTGCCAGATGCGGGACAATGGACACTGGGATGTCCCCTAGTCGGTCGCACGCCTGGAGTGCCGCCGACTGTGTGGCGGAGGTGGTCTTTACAAGAACGGACCCCGAACGCATCTTACAGAGAGCCTCGATTTCCCCGAAGATGTCCTCAATGTGCTGAACAAAGAACATGGGCTTGGAGGTGGCGAACGTCCCCCCATCGGTTCGAGAACAGACCAAATAGCGGGGGAAGTACTTCGCCCCAAGCCGGCCGGCCTGTCCCTCCTCCCAGGGAGTGGCCAAGGGGTAAAGGGCAGGAGAACCAGAACCAGAGACAGTACCTTTCCTTTTGAAAGACTCGGCCGCAGAGCGACCTGTTACGTGTTGACGTTTCATCTGCGAAACGTCTGCCCCGATACCACCCACTACGACCAGGGGCTCTCCCCATGGGCGCCACCCAGCCTCAGCAAGGGCCACCTGGCAGGATGACCGTTGCCGGGAGTCCTGATGCCCCAAGGAGACGGGTATCTACTCCTTGACCGACATGGGGAGGGTGCAGCTCAGGTATCGGCAGTACGATCCCTGTGTTGTCAGGGGGCTACAACGTAGAGGGTACATGACGACCCCACCACAACGGGCTGGCTACTGTGCTGAATTTCGGGTGACATGAAAAGTCCATCATGATCGTAGGTGCAGACGGGGACGCACTATGGGTGTAACTTGTACAACCCATCAGGCGTTTAGGCCCTATTTGAGGAATAGTGGGTATGGTGACAACGCCGTTACAATGCTGAGTACCAAGGTCTTAGTGCACTGAGGACCAGTGGTACACCATGTAAGGCGTCCTTCCCCAAAAGGCTTGTACTTCTGTAGAATTTTGAAAAATGGAGGTCAAACCCCAAGGGGGACCATCACATGGAAGGCTGAAACGGTTGAAACTCCTTTTAGTCGCCTCTTACGACCGGCAGGAACACCTCGGGCCTATTCTTACCCCGGACCCGCAGGGGGGAGAGTGGGGAGAGAGAGAGAGAGAGAGAGAGAGAGAGAGAGAGAGAGAATACATACTGTCATCATCTTTGTAGATATCCAGGATGGTGTTCCACATGCCATCCCTCTGAACCCATGAAGAATGATCCTGGATTATATGGAATGGATTCTGAAACAGCAAGAAAGACAATCTTTCATAAAATATCGATAAATACGAATTTATATTTGAAATGAAAACAGTAATTTCGCGTGCAGTATGTACTTATAAACAAGAAGATGTGCATTATTCACGAAAATTATGGCTTTTACAATTACGAGATATAAATATTTCAAATTGAACGAAAAAAAGGATGATCATGGCGAGACTCAAACCAGTATTCCAAGAACTGCAGATGATTTTCAGTCTACTACGCTCTACAACCACTGTCAATACTTGACTCAACTGTGTCAAATTCAGTCCTGCATTGCGACAGTCAGAGCACAACAGTACAGAGACTTACTGTACACGATTTTTGAAATAAAAGTTTCATAGCTAAAGCGTGATTAAGTAAAACATTGATGGCAGTTAATACATTATAATATATTAAAGGTTCCTTCAACGTAACTTAGAAATATTATATCTAATACACAAGTAGGACCTACTTCCAAGAGCGTACCAACATCAGTGTACATGTGTTACGGTTTCTGACCGATCATAGCGTCTGTGTTTGTTTACATCAGGTTTATTCTTATTATGAACAGAGTATAGTGTGGGTGCGCCAAGTGTAGCTTCACCAAATGTGTGAAATCAACCGCCAACTGTATCAGCGCTGGCCGGCCACCTGCAGGAAGTGTGCTGTGCACACGGCACGATTTCCGCCACACTGTCTACCGACCTTTCTCGTCTACATATACGCGCACACCAGCGCTGACTCACAATAAGTTCTTTTAGTTCGTACCGCTCACGTCAATTGTTCTGTGTACTGCTTGTACTGTATCTTCTGTATGATTCTTTTGTCCTGTTGTACGTGGATGCGCGAGAGGTTTATTTCTGTTATTGTTCAGAGGTTTATGAATAAAGCCATATTTGTGTTACTTGAGCCGGTTTTGTGTATTATTTTGTTACTTAACGATTGGTAACGAGTTTTGAACGGTTTCCAAGTATGCTGTCTATAACTGCGGTTTCATCAGGTTTAGTCATTTGGACACCGTGCTAACAACCCTGATTTTACAGCTTACTTCTTCAGTGACCACTTTTTTGGCTTCCAGTAATAGACAGGGCACCGGTCTACCCACCGATTTTTCCTCCGTATGATGATTTAGCCGAGGATTGGGGAGCTTACGAAAAAACAGACAGCATTTTTTGGCTTTCGGTGTGACAGCCTCTAATTTGTGAGAGGCCTTATTTCTCTCGTGGATTCCATCTAAGGTGTATCAATTACTGTCAGCTCGCCTCTGTACAAGAACCAGCAGCTCTCACTTTTGATAACACGGGCAGTTTATTATCCAGCTACCATCGCAAAAGAATGCAGGTCGTAGCGGAGTCTGATGAATTCTACTGATGCCGAACGAAACCAAACCAGTCATATCAGGGCCTGCCCAGCCTATCTTCACGACCTTAGCCGTGTCATCTTCCTCTTACAAGACAGTGGTTCGTTCCATCAGATTTTTCGTGGTTGCTGATGCCGGTGTTGAGAACTTGTTCGCGATGGACGCATTTCACGCATTTTAGATTTTCCATCTCTGACGCAGTTCACATTGTGTCCATTCCGGTAGCGTATTCTCAACTGGAAACACTGTTGCCGGCCGAAGTGGCCGTGTGGTTAAAGGCGCTGCAGTCTGGAACCGCAAGACCACTACGGTCGCAGGTTCGAATCCTGCCTCGGGCATGGATGTTTGTGATGTCCTTAGGTTAGTTAGGTTTAACTAGTTCTAAGTTCTATGGGACTAATGACCTCAGCAGTTGAGTCCCATAGTGCTCAGAGCCATTTGAACCATTTTTTGAAACACTGTTTACGGAATTTTCAGACTTTTTATGAAGGTATAGGGCATGCTACGAATTTTTCTGCTCGTATTTCTTTGAAATTCATGTCTTCGCCTTGTTTTTGTTGTCTGCATCCGATTCCTGCCACCCTACAAAATCACGTGAAAGCAGAATTGGACAGACTTAAATCTCTAGGGGTGGTGAAACCTGTTATGGCTATTGAATGGTCATCTATGCTAGTTACAGTTCGGAAGCCGTGGGGGAAACATTACTACAGCCAACGAGCAGTCGTTCGTGAACACACATCCTCTGCCACGCCAGGAGGAACTGTTAGTGAAAATATTGAATGGCCAGTGTTTTTCTAAAATTAATTTGTCTGAAGCATGTCTGTAGGTTCCTGTGGACAAAGAGTCTCAGCAAGTTCTGGTTTTGAATACTACTTTTGGTCTCTCAATATTACAGCATTACTTTTGGTGTAGCTAGCGACCTGCTATTTTTTAACGATTTTTAGAGCAACTGACTACGCCTGTCCCTAGCTGCATTAATTATCTGGATAATATTGTTGTCAAGGGCTCCTCCACGGCCGATCACTTGAAAAATTTGCGCACTTTGTTTTCTGTCTTGCAGTCTGCACCTTGTGAAATCTCAGTTGTTTCAACCTTATATTGTTTGAGGTTCGAGGTCCCACGAGATGGTGTTCGCCCCCTGCCAGACGACATCTCCGCTGTTACATGTATGCCTCGTCCTTCGTCCGCGAAGGAGCTTCAGGCCTTCCTACCGAAGATAGCCTACTACCACAGATTCCTGCCGAGAGGTGACCTCATTGGCCCACTCGCTACTCTTGGTACGCAAGAGTGTACCTTTTTGCTGGAGCCCGGATTGCAAACATGCTTTTTCAAATGTTGAAATACAAACTACTCTCCGCACCTCGCTTAGCTATGTTCCCTCCGGATCAGCACACAGTTTTGGCAACTGATGCCTCACGGTACGGTCTCGGCCTGCTCCTAGTGCACCGATATGCCTAAGGCTCTGAACAACCTGTTGCTTTCGCCTCTAAATGTCTTCCACTTTCAGGTGGAAAAAGAGGCTTTTGCCATTGTTTAGGCCCTCCAGACATTTCATGTTTCTTTTATGGGTCCAAGTTTCCCCTTACTACTGACCATAAGCTCTTGGTTTTCTTGTTTAGCCCTTGCCTGAAAGGCAGCATAACGTCTACAACGCTGGATGCTGTTCTCGTCTTGCTACAATTACAAAATCCATTTTCGACCTATGTCTAAACATGCCAATGCTGATGCCTTGTCCCGACTTCCTGTGGGTCCTATTCCCAATTTTCATCATGAAGATCAGCTTTGCTTCCATATTGATATTGGAATGCAGCCCACGGTTGAGGGTTTCCCAATATGTGCTCCCGCTTAGTAGCTGCCATTACCGAGCAAGGTGGCGTAGTGGTTAGACACTGGACTCTCATTCAAGAGGACGACGGTTCAATCCCGCGTCCGGCCATCCTGATTTAGGTTTTCCGTGATTTCCCTAAATCACTCCAGGCAAATTACAGGATGGTTCCTCTGAAAGGGCACGGCCGACGTCCTTCCACATCCTTCCCTAATCCGATGAGACTGATGACCTCGCTGTCTGGTCTCCTTCCCCAAAGAACCCAACCAGCTGCCATTGCCGGCGTTCCAGTTCCCCGCCAGGTGGTTCAATTTGTTTGATAGAGCTGGTCAGAAAACCACCAGGTCGAACTTCGGACCCACTGCACAATTTTTTTTTCTTGCGTTACCACTTTTTTTTTTTTTTTTTTTTTTTGACGGTGTTTTGGTGCTGTCCACAGAAGACCTCTCCTCCAGAGTAGACTTTTCCATTGTGTTACGGCGCGAAGTTCCACACTTTCTTCACCAGGCACACTAAACTACACTCCTGGAAATGGAAAAAAGAACACATTGACACCGGTGTGTCAGACCCACCATACTTGCTCCGGACACTGCGAGAGGGCTGTACAAGCAATGATCACACGCACGGCACAGCGGACACACCAGGAACCGCGGTGTTGGCCGTCGAATGGCGCTAGCTGCGCAGCATTTGTGCACCGCCGCCGTCAGTGTCAGCCAGTTTGCCGTGGCATACGGAGCTCCATCGCAGTCTTTAACACTGGTAGCATGCCGCGACAGCGTGGACGTGAACCGTATGTGCAGTTGACGGACTTTGAGCGAGGGTGTATAGTGGGCATGCGGGAGGCCGGGTGGACGTACCGCCGAATTGCTCAACACGTGGGGTGTGAGGTCTCCACAGTACATCGATGTTGTCGCCAGTGGTCGGCGGAAGGTGCACGTGCCCGTCGACCTGGGACCGGACCGCAGCGACGCACGGATGCACGCCAAGACCGTAGGATCCTACGCAGTGCCGTAGGGGACCGCACCGCCACTTCCCAGCAAATTAGGGACACTGTTGCTCCTGGGGTATCGGCGAGGACCTTTCGCAACCGTCTCCATGAAGCTGGGCTACGGTCCCGCACACCGTTAGGCCGTCTTCCGCTCACGCTCCAACATCGTGCAGCCCAGTGGTGTCGCGACAGGCGTGAATGGAGGGACGAATGGAGACGTGCCGTCTTCAGCGATGAGAGTCACTTCTGCCTTGGTGCCAATGATGGTCGTATGCGTGTTTGGCGCCGTGCAGGTGAGCGCCACAATCAGGACTGCATACGACTGAGGCACACAGGGCCAACACCCGGCATCATGGTGTGGGGAGCGATCTCCTACACTGGCCGTACACCACTGGTGATCGTCGAGGGGACACTGAATAGTGCACGGTACATCCAAACCGTCATCGAACCCATCGTTCTACCATTCCTAGACCGGCAAGGGAACTTGCTGTTCCAACAGGACAATGCACGTCCGCATGTATCCCGTGCCACCCAACGTGCTCTAGAAGGTGTAAGTCAACTACCCTGGCCAGCAAGATCTCCGGATCTGTCCCCCATTGAGCATGTTTGGGACTGGATGAAGCGTCGTCTCACGCGGTCTGCACGTCCAGCACGAGCGCTGGTCCAACTGAGGCGCCAGGTGGAAATGGCATGGCAAGCTGTTCCACAGGACTACATCCAGCATCTCTACGATCGTCTCCATGGGAGAATAGCAGCCTGCATTGCTGCGAAAGGTGGATATACACTGTACTAGTGCCGACATTGTGCATGCTCTGTTGCCTGTGTCTATGTGCCTGTGGTTCTGTCAGTGTGATCATGTGATGTATCTGACCCCAGGAATGTGTCAATAAAGTTTCCCCTTCCTGGGACAATGAATTCACGGTGTTCTTATTTCAATTTCCAGGAGTGTATTAACTAGGAGACGAGCTTTTTTGCCAGGCCCTTCTCACTTTTTTGAGCGCCTATAACTTCATGCCTATGGGTGAATGGACCCGGGCTGAGCTGCTTTCTAGCCGGCAGCCACAAACTGCTGCCTGTGCCACACCTGTTGCAATGGACTTAGTATGGCCACTTTCCGCTGGGATTATAGGTGTGGGTGTGAGGGTGACCGACCCAAGTAGATAGTGGACACTGTTGTCCATTGCCGGGGATGCTGCCTTTGTGATGTCCATACCTATGGTGGGCAGGTGGCACGCCATTTTGATCAACTACAGCCCCGCTTACTGCCAGGACCTACTAGTTAACAGGTGCACCCCTCATCGCCACAGCCCACCCCTCCACCCTCTGTCTCAAGCTCGCCATCGCCTGCTGTGGAGGCACCCCTAGTCCACTGGCCGCCTCCTCGACTGGCTCCCTCACCAGCATCATCTCAGCAATCATCGCCAGGGGGTCGAGCCACAGACGCTGCATAGGTGGTGATGGTTTGCGTCGAGGGGGCACTCGACGACAAAGTCATCACCGTCTGACGAAAAGTCAGCATGCAAATCTCATGGAGGAACAGCTTATAATGTATTAAAGCCTACCGTCCTTCCCCATCAAATTAACGCTGCATAGGCCCACCACCCTCAGGTATGTGAATGTGTCTGCATGTTTCTACCACATCCTCTGGTGTCCGCTAAGCACATCGTCCCGCCCTCGCCACTGGCACTGGCTGCCACTCCTGATCCGATGTGAGGCCGCCGGTGTCTGTCCATTGCCTGCGTGCCCTCTTTGCAAGTGGGAGAAGTGTGCTGTATCCTCCGACTAATGCATATGTGTGTTTATGTGCGCAGTGTAGTGTTACCATATCTGGTACTTAAATCAACCGCCAACTGCATCAGCGTGGGCCAGCCAAAGGAAGCCGCCTGTGGTAAGCGTGTACGCAGCATGCTCTCCTCTGTGGCATCTACCAGCGCCTTGCGCCTGTATGCACTGACTACCGCTCACTATGTTACTTTAACTTGTACCGCTCACATCGGTTGTTCTGTGTATCGCTTATGTTGCAGCTTCTGTATGTTTCTTTTGTCTTGTTATTTGTGGAGTCATGAGAGATTTCTTTCCATTACTATTCAGAGGTTCATGAATAAAGCCGTATTATGTTACTTTGATCAGTTGCGTGCATTACTTGGTTACTACACATTTCATTTCCGGCACTTGCAGGGCTATCAGCTATTGGCTCATTAGCAGGAGGGGTTACTGCTATAGCCTGAACAGGCAAAGAAAGCGCAAGATGCAGAGGAGGAACCATGTGAAACTAGAAGGCATAATAGGGTAATTGGAGTCCGTAAAGGAACTGGAACTCCACAAGAAAGGGCTTGGACTGTTCGCAAAAAGGACAGCAAGCTTATAGCATTACTATGAAACAGGCCACATACAAATCCAGATCTGCATAAATTCGTCACAAATTTTTACTCATTTTGAATACAGTTTCATGGAAGTGTCACGAATATCCACTCCTTCCAGAGACATCCAGACAAACATGGACAATCAAAACATCAGTTCAACTAGAAACATCTCAATTTATTATTTTGGTGACGCAGCTAGACAGGAAGGGGTACCTGAAAGAGGATTCGACCGTGTTTCAGAACTGTAAACTAATCAATGCTAGAGTGTGCCTGAACTCCAACTTTCATCCATATAATAACTTACAGCTTGACTGGAATAAAATCGTGCATAGCCTTCCTACTATGATATTTATGGCAGATACAGATACACGCTCTGTACAAAGCAGTTTAAAGTATTAGTACCCATAGTGGTGAAAGATTGTTCAGAACAAAATGAGGCTGACTGTAGATATACCTATTGAATTTGAATCATCACAAAATTCACTCCAGGCACCACAGCATGCGCATCATTGCTATATGACCACCTCGTAAACTTTCACCTCTCACAGGAATGGTACAGTGTGTGGTATAAATTTAGAGGTATTGCGCCACAAGGGATATATTTCATAACGACACCTAAAAGTGTACACATTGCTACAAATAGATGCGTTTTACGTTAAGTGTGGACCATCAGTGTTTCAGAATGTTGCATTCATTGCTTTCTCATTTCTCCAATGCAGTAGTAGTATTAATGAGGTTTCCCACAATTATCACTTAACCAACATGATTTAGCATAGTAAAGTATGCCAAAGACACAAAAAACTACATGGTTGATGTGATTCCACCATGGAAAATGTCTAGGTTCAAATGGTTCTGAGCACTATGGGACTTAAGATCTGAGGTCATCAGTCCCCTAGAACTTAGAAATATTTAAAACCTAACTAACCTAAGGACATCACACACACCCACGCCTGAGGCAGGATTCGAACCTGCGACCGTAGCGGTCGCTCGGTTCCGGACTGAAGCGCCTAGAACCGCATAGCCACACCGGCCGGCGAAAATCTCTAGGATGCTGAGGAGGTTTTTTATGAAAATATGGTAGCATCACTCGAAATCTATTATTGCACAGGCTGCATAGCCTGCATCAAAGGGACCTGTGCCAAATAGGGGATCTAAACATATGCAGTCAAGGGCAGCATGAAGGGTTAGAGGTTTGTTTGACTCGTGTGTGTGTGTGTCACAGCTATGCTAACGTAACTTAACTGGCAAACTCTTGGAGACAGATGTAAGTTATCCCGAGAAAGCCTACTTACAAAGCTTCAAGGACAGGCTTTAAATGATGATTCTAGAAATCTATTACAACCCGATAATTATCAATCACATAGGGATCATGAGGACAAGTTTCATTCTTCCCACACTCAGTACACACACAGAATGGGAAGAAACCCTAGTAACTGGTACAATAGGACATAACCTCTGCCATGTGCTTCGCAGTGGTTCACTAGTGTAGATGTAGAGAGGCTGTAAGAAAGTGTTCTGGTTGTGCGACATCTTCAAGAATCTTGAGTTCGAAATTTACAACAGTACAACTTTCCATCGATTCATAGACTCAAGCAAATGTGTGGTAATGGCAATTGTGAGCAGATGCATGCTTCAGATAATGTACAAATACTCTTAAATTAGGTTATCAATGAATGATAATGTCTTTTAAAAACTGCGTATTTATTTTTATTCAGCTCCTCCTATTCCTCTTATAGGTTAAGGACGTTGCCTACGCAGTTCGTCATGGAGCAACACAGCAGGTGGCACCTGTCCGGTATCACTGCAGCCGCTCAGATATCTAAACGCGTTATGCCTCTGTGACGCTGTGACGTGTGTACCTCCACATGTCAGATAGGGTGGTGCACAGCACGTGTGTGCACACAAGGTCAACAGTTACCTGTCAACCTCTCTCTGTGGTGAATGGGCCGCGTGTAAAAATGCTTGATTTACAAAACCAGTGCACATGGGGCGTGTGTGCATTTCCAGCACAGTTGGATACCAAGGCGACACGTTTCGTGGCGTGTCTACAACACAACGAGACCAGTGTCTCGCTGATTTCAAATAATTCGCACAGCCATGTCATAGAGAAATACAAGTTGCATCAGCATTACTCCAACTGCGAGCTGTGGCTGGTACGCTGGCAGTCTAGATAACGCCAACTATAAGCAAGTCGTGCTGAGTGGCTCCTGTTCACTTCTGTCCAATTGTCATTGATGGCTACTGCACCAATATGAAGTGTCAGTCTCGCTTCTTTCAATATGATGGAGCGAGTAAGCACTGACATTGTCATGTGACCATGATGAGGCCGCAAACACATCGTCACTATTCTCCGATGACAGAACAATAGTTTTCCTCATGAACGATTCAGGCGAGGTTGAATGGAAGTACATGTGTCTGACCTTTTTTTCCTGAATACAATTATACCTATGTATGAGTAGGATAACAGCAAGCGGGATAAAATTGGCCCAGCCAAATCACCGCAATACTCAACCTGAAGTCATGAGGCTTTGGTTCGATTATGAAGAATCAGTAAGTAACATTTCTCCTCCTCCCACTACTATGCAATACTTACGATGCAAATGCTTGTTTTTTATTCTAAATGCACTTGATAGAAAATAGCGAAAGATGTTGACGTTGAAGAGAACAGAGGAATATTACAATCATTAATAATATTCCAAATGATGATGCCAAGTAGTTAAAATTCCTTATTGGCTATGCAGATGTCAATGAACCTCAGTGTAACCTTCAGAAATGATTGATGGGTGCATGTGTCTACTGTGTGTTACAGGCTACTAATCAAACTCACTTCCTTTTCAAGAGTAGTGAAACTTTCGAGAGATGGAATTGCTCCAACAATAACAACACAGTGGCTGGACCCGACTATGATGTCTTCATCACAGGGGCCCGGTCCTCCAACAAAGTTTCATTCACAAGCTGCGACAGGGTCATAAACGAAACAATGACCGAAACTGTAGAATAAATTTCTTTATTTCACGTCTATGATCACAAACACCGTAGGTCCTCAGACTACCAGTTTCAGTCAGCAGTGACCATCTTCAGATCTGCAGCAAAACACAAATACGACTGGTGGCTGTCTACAGCTTAAAACATAAAATAGGCCATGAAGAAAAGTACTAATGACATACATGCGAAAATTACACACTTTAAATATGACGAGGCATTCCTGTTTTATAAAAAAACATGTCATAATACAATGAAGCCATAGTGGCATCGTCAAATGCTAACCACAAAATCAGCGCCAGCATCACCACACACATACAAATTCTGGTATATAATAGAGTCACCTTGTTAACAGTACTAGTGTTCAAAACAAACTACCGTACAGTAGCCACAAAATGTGTTGCAAGTTTGCCAGATGTTGCTGCTGTAGGCGTACACATATTCTTCAATGATATAATTATACGCTATAAAGCAAAAAGAAGAATACAATGAGTAATGTCTGTAGTAGGCTTCCCAGATGTAAAACTCATAAAATGCAATAAATTAAGACTCGACAAAAGTTGGATTGTTTAAAAAAAAGTGACCATTATTCCGATACACTCTGGTGGCGAATTTCAGATAAAAATAGAGAGGAATAAGTAATAACCAGCTCCATAAGACGTGGAATAAAGAAATTTATTCTAAAGATGCGCTCGTTGCAAGTAGGTCTGTTGATGATGCACTCACCCCAGTCAGATCCGTCGTGCCCTGGACCATACTGATACGGCGTTGGTCTGTTTGTAGCAGCAGCCATATAGCCCACTGTTACAAATTACCAGGTAAATCACGCAGTTCCTAAGAGTGTCATACTGGACCATTTTCGAAAAAGTGTGAAAGAATGTCTGCTAAGGCATTCAGCCGTGTACTTCACTTCCATGTGCACTCACTTGTTTCTGACGAGTTAATGTGGGATCAAGTTTTATCCCTCTTCCGAAAGGCATTACCGCTAAAAAAGATTGTATCCATGTCCAGAATGTTGCTGATGGATCCCACCGGCTCTCCCAGGTTCGAGTTGGCACTTCACTCAGCACCCCTCGAATTCAGGAGAACGTTATCCCACTGGGTCCTGTGTTAAGTGTTACACTCTTCCTCATAGCCATCAATGGGCTAGAAACCTGTGTTGGACCTCTTGTTATCCCGGCGTTTTATGTCAGTGATCTGCATCCCACTCAGTAGCAACTGCCGAGAGCCAGCTCCAAGCCGCCGTCCAAAGGATCCCTGCGTGGATAGTCTCCAATGGCTTACAGTTTTCTCCCTCTAAAACACGAATTATGCATTTTTTCATCGACCCTTAGTATGATACAATCTAGAACTTTATTTAGGCCACCAGCTCCTAGATACTCTAACACAGCTGAGTTTCTTGGGCCTTATTTTTGGTAAAAATATGATGTGTATACCTTATATTCGTCACCCAAAGACTACATGCATGCGGAAGCTTAGTGATTTCCACCTCCTGGCCCACACATTTTGGGGTGCAGACTGTGATGCTCTTCTTCATCTTCACCAAGCTCTGGTCTTGTCCAGAATAGATTACAGTACGCAGGTTTATGGCTCCTTCCACTCTCAAAATACTTGACCCTGTTCACCAGTGTCGGGTTTGTCTGGGTATAGGTGCCTTTCACACTATGCCATTGCCAGTCTCCTCACAGAAATGGGGATTCGCCTCTACAAATATGACGGAGCCAACTCCTAGTTTCTGATGCAATCGCCATTCGCCGATTCCCTGACCATCCTGTGCACCCTGTCCTCTTCGCAAACGAGGGATGTCTCTCTCTGATAACGACCCATGGATAGGATTGCCGGTTGGAATACATGTCACTCCCCTCTCTCAGGATCTTCGTATCCATTCACTGGAATGCACCCTGTGTATTCCCTTGCACATCCCCCCTTGGATGTTGCCTAGCTCATGGATCAGGACCGACCCATTCCAGGATCCTAACGTCCCTGTCACCCATATGGTCTTCTGATGTCTTGTACGTTCCATCATTGCAGAGTTTGACATTGCTACCATCTTCTACAATCATGCTCCTAAGACAATAGATAAGGTGGGATATGCCTTCATGTCTTCTACTGGCTTACAACACCATTTATTGCTGGGATCATGTAGTGTATTCACAGCAGAGCTGCCAGTCATTAACAGGGCTCTTCATTTTGTTACTCAGGGTTCCTCCATAGTGTTTTAATATGTACCGATTCAGTGAGCAGCATGCGGGCTATCGAGCGAGGCTACTTTCGTCAGCCTTTGGGGTCCGCTATCCATGACCTCTCTGCCCCTGGCAATGCCGTCTGCTCACTTGTCTTTCTCTGGGTTCCCAATCATGTGGGCATCCCAAGGAATGAACTGGCTGACCATTTGGCTAGAGATGCAGATATTTACCCCCATTCCCTTTCATGATTCCAGCTGCAAATATGCTGATCTACGTCGAATCTCTCTCTTTGCCCAAAAGTGGAATGACATCTGATGCTCTACTACTCTCAGTAACAAACTCCGCACAATCAAGGAGACTGCTGTAGTTTGGCCCTCTTCCTACTGCTCCTCTCGGAAGGAGTCCACTGTCTTACACTGCCTACACATTGGTCATACCAGGCTCACCCATTGTTTCCTCTTGCATAACAAACTCCCACCCCAACCAATGTGGCTGCAGAGCCAGACTGAAAGTACCCTTTACCTCCCGCTATTGGCCCTTCATACTAAGTATAGTCTTCCACAGCCCTTAAATTTTAATATTAGAAGACGATTCATGGAAGGTTGAACTGTTCCTCAGTTTCGTCCATGAAAGTGGTTTTTATTTTGACATAAAAGGTTTTACTTTATTCCTCGAGCAGGGGCGGGGTGGTTGTGGTTGGGATCTCTGTCCACGTTTTCTTGGTTGGGGACCCCATGGAAAAACCGCTCTCTAACCCCTTCGTTTTTCCAGTTTTTAGAGTTGGTCTACCCATTTAGCGTTCTACTGTGTGTATGTGTTAACTTCCTACTTTCATAGTTTGACTCCTCTCACTGGATCCCTCCACTTTTAGTAGACCCTGTCCCTTCCACGAGTAACTTTGAAATCACAGGACTGATGACCTCGCCCTTTAGCTTCATTAATCAATCAGTCTAACGATTTTCCCTTCAGGAAGCCATCAAAAACATTCAATGAATAGTTGTATAACGTATCCTTGGAGGTTGTTTATGTCTAAGAAAAGGATGTAGCTCAAATATTTCAAATGGCCTATGCTACTCCTTGCTCATCTGTGGGTTATTTGCCCTGGTGTTCTGTGTAAGCACTGGCCAAGTAGCCTGTGAATCTTGCATCTGAAAAGAGCAATAACCCACCGTTAGCCAACAGTTCAATGTAGAGACATCTTTTTTAACAGTGCGTCTCATGAAAGACATAGTGCGGTACAGTAGAAGGAAGATCCACAGCGTATGTATCCATTAATATACTCTGGAATTTCTCGAAGTCTGTGAGCAGCTGTACGTTTATGTACATGGACAATCTGGCGTGTTCCCCTAAATTAGAGATACTGAACTCCATCCAAACGTTCACTACATGCCCACACTCTGTATTCATTATGGCAGTGGCAGTTTACTGATGAATGCAATTATGTTGGGAAATGTGCTTTCTTCAAGTCTCTCCACAAAATCTGGATATTCCTAAGGAAAGACCTCACTTCTTTGTCACAAGCTGAAACTGTACATCAGGGCATGCAGCTCTGGTGATATGTATACCCTCCAAACGATTTGTCTCTTCACGTTCCGGAAAAAACACTTACATGAAACATAGTGAATCAAGGAAATGGAGCACTACTCTTGGCGTGATACGCTTGGAAAATAAAATATAGTTTCCTACATCCTCAGGTATGACTGACCTTATCACCTTTCAACCTAAAATCACCCAGGTGTTCAACAAGGAAGTGAGCATCATACCCACTCAAATTATGGAAGGAGAAAGATTTGTGTCATGGCAGTTTGTGTTTCAAGTTGCATGCTTTGTAAGCTGTGCTGCAGAACCTCCCCATTAGGAGACAGTGGTTTTTATGTGGAGTTTCTGCTTCTCTATCCAATGGCGGTCCACAAATGTGACAGTCAACTGCCAGTTTGAATAAGGCATCGTTCTCCTGCGAGTTGGTCAAGCATATGTTGCTGTGAAAAACCTCATCAACACTCATTGAGGTTCAAGTTTTTCGAGCTCAGAAAGCAACGTCACACAGGATTAAGATCCGAAATCACTGAAGTTAGATTCGTACACCATGATATACTGCAGTATTGGTACAAAGCTGTTTCTACCCAAAAGTACAATTATCCAGGATGGCTGCTATGACGCCATCAATGGTAGCCATAGTGACGTCATCTGATGACGTCATCCAAGATGGCGGATTTTTGTGGTAAGGTAGGTCAATTGGGCTACCTCCACTAACCTAATCTCCTACCCCAGAGAATAGCGGGAAGTTCAAATTTCATCTGAACAAAGCAGCCTCTACTAACGTAACAAAAATGGCTGGAAACAAATGGCAGTTGGGTTACCTCCACTAACCTAAGTCACCTGACTTCCACCTCATCCCAGGGATTGGTGAGGGAGGACTTAAATAATTTGGATGCAGTGCAGACATCCAGTGTGTTCACGATGAGGTCCGGACTCCAACTGAAATAGTACATAGTTCTGCTACCAGAGTGCACTCTCATCCTCAAGTTAATCCAGGATGGTGTCATGACGTCAGCTGCTGACCCAAGTACTGTTATCCAAGATGGCAGGAAAAAGTGTGCTTGCCACAAGGTCAGGATCTAGTAAACAGTACCACCTCCAGAAAGTGCCATCGTCCATTCTGTGATGTAATCCAAGATGGTGGGGGGAAAAATGGCAGGAACCAATAAGAGCCCTCAATCCAGTCGTGTTAGATTTCAGCCAGTAGGATGGCAGTATCTGGTGACATCATTAGAGGGGGTATAGGGGAGGCTCAGCAGCTCTGGGACCTCAGACTGTCAGCAGCAGCAGCATAAGAAGAAGAAGAAGAAGAAGAAGAAGAAGATGAAGAAGAAGAAGAACCATTAAGTGTCAGCAGCAGTCACACGTCTTTGTTCAGCAGCAGCCCTTGACATATACAAGCTAGCAGGATCGAGTGCCAATGTGCCAATCTCTGCCAAGTCCGGACCCGTAGCAACCTTGGCAGCCATCCTGTCAAGACCTCCCTCTAGACCCGTGGCGGCAACAACCTCCAGCACATCTGAACCAGTAGTGGCCATGTGGGATCCTGTAGTGCACATAGCCCACTTGCTGGAGCAGGACAAGGAGCTGCTGTCGTCCATCCCACTCATCGATTTGTGTGATGAGGACACTCGACCTACCCCTGACACATCGAATGCTACCGGTGGCCCTAAGGAACATCAAGATGGAGGACAGCACTGGTCACTGACATATGACCCATCCCAGCAGAACATCCCTATCATAGCAAAGCCAGAGAGTGCACATGTTGTGGATAAGAAGGCATCGAGTGTATTCATGCTTTTCACTTCCATGTACAATTTAACTCCCAGTGAAATGAAACGTGTAAATGTTGGTATAGAAGCACATCATGTGTGGGACTTACATGGGAGAATGGAAATGGAAAATATATCGAGGTGTGTTACAGTGTCAATTCCCGACTTCAACTGGGACGAAATATGTCGTGCAGAGCGCTACATCATTCAGCAGCTGACTACATTTGCCTTACTGGGGTGACAATTTCTATTACAACAGTGTATGATGACTGTGTATTAAGTGTGAAATCGGATGACAACTGCGCTTATCTAAGATATGCCTCAGTTATGAAGTTATACGAACTGGATACTGCGCTATGTCTTGCATTGAAGAGACTGAACCATTTGTTGCCGAGCATAGACTCTGCATACAATGATGATGTAAACTTCTTAAGTGTGCGTAGTGTACATGTCGACCATTTGAAGCAGCACCTTTGAATGTGAACGCTGAACCTAAAGAGAAATAGATCAAATGTGTGTGTGAAAAACCTGAGTACTGTGAGGCATCTATTGGCTTGAGGTAGATATACGTGGAATTTATTGCATGCAAAGAAAAGCTTTATTTGGCAAGTACTGCACAGGTGCGAAGAAGACTATATATTAAGAGTGTAATGATATTCCTGAAATACTACACCCTGTGTATGACATTTAAATAAATGAATAGATATTGTTTATAAATATAATCTCAAACCGTGTTTGTGTTGTATTTCTTACCTCTCTCATTATAGTCAAAGTATTACAATTATTAATATTTTTTTCAATGTTATACCAGTTATTGAGATAATGATTTATCGAGTTACTCTTCATTGGTAAAAGATATAGCTGTTTTCTCTGTGTAGTCAATATAGCTGTCGGTTAAGTGACTGTGGCCGCGGTGGTCTAGCGGTTCTAGGCGCGCCGTCCGGAACCGCGCGACTGCTACGGTCGCAGGTTCGAATCCTGCCTCGGGCATGGATGTGTGTGCTGTCCTTAGGTTAGTTAGGTTTAAGTAGTTCTAAGTTCTAGGGGACTGATGACCACAGATGTTAAGTCCCATAGTGCTCAGAACCATATTTTTGGTTAAGTGACTGAGCTACAGTGGCTACACATACTATTACTGTCCCTTCAAGTTTGTGTATTTATATATGTCAACTACTTGTCAGTACCTGGCATAGTTAGTATCATGGCAGGGTGGGTGAAACATCCTCATCACAAGGACTTTGTTGTCAGTGACTGGTCCTGTGAAGATGCAAAAGACGACCTGAAGAAGAAAAAGAATGGAATTCTCCTTCCTGATAATATACGAGCAGTTATTGTAGGTCCATTCAATTGTGGGAAGACTAATCCCCTCATGACGCTGCTAACACATGTAGATGGAGTCCGATATGAGCATGTGTGTGTTCTCAAAAACACTGTTTCAACCCAAGTGTCAGCTATTACAGGAGATATTGCGCGGTGTAGATGGTGTTACATACACGACATTCAGTGAAAGGCGGTATATCCCTCCACCTGAAAAAGCAAAGCCAAACACTGCTTTCATACCTGACGATGTTGCTGTGGAAAACCAAGACCAAATTCGAAAGTATTTCTGTTTCGGTCGTCATATGGGAGCTGATGTATTTTACCTGAGCCAAACATATTACAGAATCCCGAAGAAGTTGGTTAGGGATAATGCAAACCTCATTATAGCCTTCAAACAAGACAATCTGAATTCAAAACACATTTAACAGGTACATGTCGGAACTGACATGTCGTTCAATGAATTTGTGAAGATATGTGCTGATTGCTGGAATCATTCACATTATGGCTTTCTCGTTATTGATGAAACAAGAAAACTGAGTGATAGTAGGTACAGGCGAAACTTTCAAGAGGTTCTGCATATATAGCACGGTACGAGATGTTAGTACATCAGTCTACGCTACACCATGGACAAATTCGTGCGCATGTCTAGCTCTCAACCAGAGAATTGGTGTACACAGACAGAACATTCGCCTGTACATTTTTTTGTGGTTTTAGGGCGCATAACTACAATGGTCATTAGCGCCCAGACTAAGTTAAGAATGCACCGCGAGGCACAAGGTTAAAACAGCAACTAAAAGGGACAATGCTATAAAAGACAGACAGGCAGAGGATTAAAAAAAAACAACAGCATAATCAAATGTCAGACAGGTTTGTCAAGTTGATAAAACGATGAACGCGAGCAGCTGCTCCTGAGTCATCCGTTAAAATGGCATCCAGAGTACATGGCAGGCCAAGATCAAGACGCAGTGTATTAAAATCCGGACAGGACGTTAAAATGTGGCGGACCGTCAGCAATTGCCCACATGGGCAGAACGGCGCCGGCGCAGCCGTCAGCAGATGGCGATGGCTGAACCGGCAGTGTCCAATTCGTAACCGGGCCAAAACGACCTCCTCCCGCCGAGAAGGGCGTGAGGAGGACGTCCAAGCCGCGGGAAGAGGTTTCAAGGCCCGAAGCCTGTTGTCCGTAAGTGCAGCCCAATCGGCATGCCACGGCGATAAAATGCGCCAACAAATGACCCTGCTACAATCTGATGAAGGGACACAACAAGAAGCTGTCCGAGGCTGGAGGACCGCAGCCTTGGCCGCGGCATCTGCAGCTTCGTTCCCAGGGATACCGACATGGCCAGGAACCCACATAAAGCTAACCGGAGAACCGTCGTCCACCTGCTGCTGAAGAGAGCGTTGGATCCGGTGCACTAAAGGGTGAACCGGATACGGATCACTGAGGCTCTGGATGGCGCTCAGGGAATCGGAGCAGACAACATAAGCAGAGCCTGTACATGAGTGCCAAAATTCAGGCTGTTGTGCATGAAGTTGGAGGTATGCGCAGGGAACTAGAGACGTATTACCAGACTTTTCTGAGAACGGTGAATGGGTTAAACGAGTTAATCAAGTCGGTAAGAAAGTAACCGACTTAACTGAAAAGGTCGAGGCTATTGAGGGGAAAATAGATGTAGAGTTCTTTGTTGTTGAGAAGGGGGAGCAGGCACATAGTAAGAGGAAGAAGAAACATGAGTGGATATATAAAGCCTAACGCTGCGGAGATGTCTGATTAGTATACACCGTGATGTCGACGAAGCAGTACGTGATTCAAGCGCGGAAAGCAGTACGTGAGAAATTGCGGTTGCTGAGGTTAGGGCATATGGATCGACAGCAAACACTAAGAGACCTTTAAAACGGTGACTGAATCTCTCCTACAGCTCTCAGCAAAATGAAGAGCACACGGTAACGATGGTGTTGCCATTGACGAATTCATTATCCGCCACGCCCCTGGTCAAATAGAACATTCGGCGTTAGCAGGGGAAGATCGTACAATATGACAATATAGATTACTGATAGGCGGTTTGAGAGAACACCCAGCTTAATGAATCTTACTTTCCTAAGACGTACCAAAACATCTATAAATTATTTAGTTAACTGTAGGGAAACTTAACGTAAAATACTGCACATGACTGGTGTACAAAATATCACGAAACGCATGAGCAACAAGAAATATGAAATCATTATAAAACCAATACTTGAAGGCGAAAACAACAACAACAACAACAACAACAGCAGCAGCAGCAGCAGCAGCAGCAGCAATGGTATTGACATTGAGCGTAAAGCAGTGAACAATCATATCAGACAGTATATACACTCCTGGAAATGGAAAAAAGAACACATTGACACCGGTGTGTCAGACCCACCATACTTGCTCCGGACACTGCGAGAGGGCTGTACAAGCAATGATCACACGCACGGCACAGCGGACACACCAGGAACCGCGGTGTTGGCCGTCGAATGGCGCTAGCTGCGCAGCATTTGTGCACCGCCGCCGTCAGTGCCAGCCAGTTTGCCGTGGCATACGGAGCTCCATCGCAGTCTTTAACACTGGTAGCATGCCGCGACAGCGTGGACGTGAACTGTATGTGCAGTTGACGGACTTTGAGCGAGGGCGTATAATGGGCATGCGGGAGGCCGGGTGGACGTACCGCCGAATTGCTCAACACGTGGGGCGTGAGGTCTCCACAGTACATCGATGTTGTCGCCAGTGGTCGGCGGAAGGTGCACGTGCCCGTCGACCTGGGACCGGACCGCAGCGACGCACGGATGCACGCCAAGACCGTAGGATCCTAGGCAGTGCCGTAGGGGACCGCACCGCCACTTCCCAGCAAATTAGGGACACTGTTGCTCCTGGGGTATCGGCGAGGACCATTCGCAACCGTCTCCATGAAGCTGGGCTACGGTCCCGCACACCGTTAGGCCGTCTTCCGCTCACGCCCCAACATCGTGCAGCCCGCCTCCAGTGGTGTCGCGACAGGCGTGAATGGAGGGACGAATGGAGACGTGTCGTCTTCAGCGATGAGAGTCGCTTCTGCCTTGGTGCCAATGATGGTCGTATGCGTGTTTGGCGCCGTGCAGGTGAGCGCCACAATCAGGACTGCATACGACCGAGGCACACAGGGCCAACACCCGGCATCATGGTGTGGGGAGCGATCTCCTACACTGGCCGTACACCACTGGTGATCGTCGAGGGGACACTGAATAGTGCACGGTACATCCAAACCGTCATCGAACCCATCGTTCTACCATTCCTAGACCGGCAAGGGAACTTGCCGTTCCAACAGGACAATGCACGTCCGCATGTATCCCGTGCCACCCAACGTGCTCTAGAAGGTGTAAGTCAACTACCCTGGCCAGCAAGATCTCCGGATCTGTCCCCCATTGAGCATGTTTGGGACTGGATGAAGCGTCGTCTCACGCGGTCTGCACGTCCAGCACGAACGCTGGTCCAACTGAGGCGCCAGGTGGAAATGGCATGGCAAGCCGTTCCACAGGACTACATCCAGCATCTCTACGATCGTCTCCATGGGAGAATAGCAGCCTGCATTGCTGCAAAAGGTGGATATACACTGTACTAGTGCCGACATTGTGCATTCTCTGTTGCCTGTGTCTATGTGCCTGTGGTTCTGTCAGTGTGATCATGTGATGTATCTGACCCCAGGAATGTGTCAATAAAGTTTCCCCTTCCTGGGACAATGAATTCACGGTGTTCTTATTTCAATTTCCAGGAGTGTATATTACGACGACCTCAACGAGATAATAGACCGACTACGGCTGCTCCTGGCATCAGCTGCTGCAGGTAATACAACTCATTCGAATGAGGCTGTTTCAGTAAACTCTGAACTTACAGAGAGATGTATCATGGAGTAAGTATGGAGACAGTAGTTCGGGAACTGCACAAATCAGCACGCAAAACATATCCTCGAAGGCATGTTATGATTAAAAGTTTGGATGACTTGTGGCAAGCTGATCTTTTAGATATGTGGGAATATTCACGTGAGAATAATAGATTCAAATATATTTTAGTGGTTATTGATACATACTTCAAATTTGCCTGGGCATTACCAGTCAAAACAAAAACGGGAAGAAATGTCGCGGATGTTTTTGATCGTTTGCTACAGACAGGGACGAATCGATGCCCAGACAACATCCAAACCGATCACGGCGGAGAGTTTTGCAATAGGTATTTGAAGACCGTGATGCAGCGGTATGTAATGCATCACTACTCAACATTCACTTACCTGAAAGCGAGTATCGGGGAGCGTCTGAACAGAACAATAAAAGGTCGAATGTGGATGCGTTTTAACCTTCGCAGCTCATACAAATGGACAGATATCCTCCCACAAATAATTGCTCAGTATAATCGAACCAAACATACCACACTAAAAATGAGACCAATCGATGGTCGTGATAATGGACTCATGGATACGGTGTATCATGACATTAAGATGCTGTATTCACGCAGGCAGAAATTTAATGTAGGTGATTTGATACGCGTCTCAAAACACAAGACCACATTTGAGAACTCATACCTTCCCCAACTGGTAAACAGAGATATTTATAGTATCAAAGTTGCAAAGAACGAATCCTAGAACTTATATACTGAATGATGGTAAAGGTGAAGAAATTGCAGGCTGCTTCTACACCGAGGAGTTGCAGTAAACCTCGGAACCGGATTTTTTTTTTTTTTTTTCGTGGAGGTAGTCATAAGGTATCGTGAAAATAAAGCACTAGTCAAATGGCTTGGTTTTCCTGCTACACAAAGCAGTTGGACTGATGCCGACGATTTACTGTATAATCGGCGTGCATAGTCCACAACCACTGCAGTGGCATAACATGCGTGCTAGGAGACGCATTAGAGGCGGTGGTGGTGGTATTCTGGACAAACTGCCAGTGGAATTACACATCTCTGGGTATAACTACTGTGGATCTGGGGGAAAGCTTCAGAAACGCTTGGCGCGAGGTGATAAGGGGCTTATAATCTGTTCGACGATGCGTGTATGGACCATGATATTGCATACGCTGCAAATAAACATCTATCAAGTCGTCACACTGCAGACAGGATTTTTGCTGATAAGGGTAAGGCGATACGGAGAAGAAGTGATATTGGTGTAGGTCAACGCATCGCAGCATTTGCAGTTGATAAAACCACGCGAGGAAAAATTAAGTTGGGTTTAGGAGTGATGAATTTCAAGCGAGTTATGAATGCTGCACTTTGTGCACTAAACAAAGACAAGGACGGGAAGCAGAGCTGTTTAAAGAACTGTATCCAGACAGCGATGTATGGAGTTAAAAACGCACTGAAGCAGAAACATGCGGGAAGAAGAAGGATTGGTTAAAGCACCTCGAGTTCTACCAATACCCGAGACATCTCGCGGTTTTATTCCATTTCTCGTCCCAGCCCTCTCCGCGCTCTCGGCGGTAGGTTGCCTCGCTGGTGGTCCAGCAGCTATCGCTCAAACTGTCAAGAACGCGCAAAACTCCCAAGCACAGATAGAAGAGGCAAGAAGACATAACCGCATGATGGAAGCCGCAGCCATCGGAAAAGGACTATACTTAAAAACGAACAGGAAAGGGCTTAGTCTATTCACAAATAAATTTAAAAAAAGCCCATTACCGGTCCTAGCAGATCGACCACTCACAAATACTGATCGTAAGTTTGTTAGAAACAAATTGAACATACCTAGAGTCCGTGGTGTGTTTATGCGGGATACATTACCTTAGACTATGTGGAAAACTGGTGAATGTGGCATTGTGAATTTTGATGTTGCTAGAGGCCCCGGCACCCACTGGGTATCGTATGTTGTGAAAAAGGCGGATACCGTCTACTATTTCGACTCATTTGGTGACCTGCAACCGCCAGAAGAATTACAACGGTACTTCACTCACAGAAGACGCGTGTTCTACAATTATCAGCGCTATCAGGACTTTAATACACACCTCTGTGGGCATCTATGCATCCTATTTCTCTTCACGTTTGTAAAGAAGAAGAGGAAGCGTGCTATATAAGGAGGAGCTTTAAACTTTCCTTCATCAGTTGAGGTTCAGATGCAATGTCATACACTTTGACGTTAAAAGAACGATCATCTGTATTGCGTGCAAATTTGTTCCCGCCAATTGATTTCAGCGTTGGTGAATGGAATATTACATTGATTGGACTGGAGACGTACAACAGCATCCCAAATATCACTAAGACTAACAACAAACTGCATCTGGATATTAATGGTGCAAAAGATGTTGTGGAAATAGAACCGGGTGCATACGATATCGACGATTTAAACGAAGTCTTAAAGCAGTCTGGAAAAGGTATTGAACTACATGCAAACATCAATACGCTTAAATCTGTAATAAGGACTGTAAATGCAACGATTGACTGTAACCAGAAAGGTTCAATAGGGCGCCTGCTGGATGTCACAAAAGGGCAGGTTTTGAAAAAGGATCCAAGTAAATTTACAAGTCACATCAGACTGTGGACATACTTCCGTCAGCACAATCCGAGTCGAGTGTAACATTGCAACGAACTCCTATCTCAAGTATAGTCTGATTCATACTATTTACTTCCCCGCAGTTGCAACGGGGTATAAGATTGTTGAGACCCCTGCCAATGCAATATACCTTCCAGTGACAGCTCAGACATTGGACTATTTGGAGCTGCTTATTGTGGACTAGAATAATCAACTTGTTGACTATTGTGCTGAGAAAATCATTGTACGATTACATCTGAGGCAGGATGGGCGTACGGTATAAAACAAGTGCACGCAATCGATAGCATGCCACTTCACTACCGAACAGCAAAGTGATAACAAGTGCGAACTATGAGTTTCTTAAATCAGTTGGCCTGAAACCGCGCAATGACGTCCTCAATATAACCAGTCTAGTAGAGTATGATTAGAGAATTATACGTCAGGAATGTTTCTCCCATACGCTTCAACTACATTTAACAAGAACAATGAAATTAGGATTGTCATCCAGCACCAAGGCACTCTCGTGCTTCCATGCAAGAGTTGGACATATCTCGAGGGTCATTCAAGAAAACTGACGGCGGCGATACAGTGGGATCCAAGCTGACACGCAACGCATTGGAATTCCAAGAGATTCGCTATGAACTGAACGGTTCAGAGATCGATCATACATGCCAATGTAGGCACAACATCGACCTTAAAACATGCATCTCGGCATCACCAGCAGATCTGCACAGTTTAGAAAATGCAGGATGGTTCTTAGATGAGCCGGCGGATAGATCAGCTCAAGAGTACAAGCGATTTACTGCATGCATACCTCTGAAAATGCTTATGGGGTACTTTGAGGTTAAAAAATGGCTCTGAGCACTATGGGACTCAACTGCTGAGGTCATTAGTTCCCTAGAACTTAGAACTAGTTAAACCGAACTAACCTAAGGACATCACGAACATCCATGCCCGAGGCAGGAGTCGAACCTGCGACCGTAGCGGTCTTGCGGTTCCAGACTGCAGCGCCTTTAACCGCACGGCCACTTCGGCCGGCTGGTACTTTGACGACATGAGGCAGATAATAATCTGCTATGAACGCTAAACAGGAACTCATTCCGGTGTGGAGTGCGACAGACAATAACTCATACATTCAAGGAGCTCAAGAGGAGAATATGATCACAATTATCAAGATAATATGGGAAACGCCTCACATCAGCGTATCCAACGAGGAATGTTTGAAGCTTTTGAAAGTCCTGAATTTCGGTACATTCCTGTCACTGACATTTCGCTCGTGGGAGGTTTTCAAGTACCCTTTGTTACTGACTGCTGGCAGACAAACATGGGCTATTAAAACCTCTTCGCAGCTAGACACCTATATTCATCATACTTGCGTTTCAGGCAGATAGAAGAGGTAATATAGCAAATGATTCCGCCGTGTCTGACAAATGCAAGTTAACTAATGGCAAAGTCTACCTCAATTCAGAGTCCTTCCCATATGACAATTTACATCTGCAGTGGAATCAAAATTTATGCAGTCTAGCGTATGACATGTATGCAAGGTTTTGTGCTTTTACTATGAAATGGCCAAAGGAGAGCTAGAAGGTTATCTAAACAGTCTGCATAAGTTCAAGGAGCTTTCACGAATCATCGTAATAGACTGCTCGAAACAGAAAGATAATTACGTCTGGACCTATAGATGTGCGAACTGCATTTGAATCTTCGACAAATTTCCCAGAACACACTGCCACATATGCTCTAGTTCTACATGAGCGTGTGATCAACTACTGTCCACTCACCGGTGTCGTGCAACGAGCTGTATAAATGAATAGGAATTCACTGGGATAATCCTGGCATACTCTATAAAGATATGATGACTGCGCTTAAATTATTCGATCACACAGATACCATCATCTACGTGAAGGGGAAGGAGAAGATCTCACGAATGCGTCGAATCTTTAAGTTTGCTGCAATTCCAGACCTGTAATTCTATGGGTGTCGTCCTCTCCATCGACTCAAGAACATGTATCAAAAAAGTTTTGCTGTATCTGCTTATGAAAATGTAAAATAACTATTAAGTTGGCTTAATGAAAACAATGTTTTTCCTAACAAGCTATGTATACTTAGACACCTACGTCCCTAGCATGCAAGTTTAACCATGATACTATACCTGCTTCCATCTATACCTGCAGTCCACTGGAAGTGTGCGACCTACTTACCACACCCTTGTGCGTTGTCAACAAGGGACTAGCAGCACCTGTGCTATTAATAGGTAGACTTCCGCATTCCTGTGCCCTTGCCAGCAGTGAATTCTCTGAAATTGTGTGTTAATGGAGCTACATCTTGTTGATGTGTGCGTGCAATACATATATGACTGCAGAATGGTCACAGACATGTTTTAGTAAAAAAAAAAAATAATGATTAGGTTTTTTAAAAAATAACAGTGATGTATGGTAACGTATTCTTTTCGTTTATTCAATTCCATTCTTGAGATTACAATTTAGTTAGTGGTATGCAATTCAGTTCTTGATGTGGTTCAACACAGAGATACTTATTACTAGAATCCAACACATACTGGAGACTCCTCCATGGGGATGTTTTTCCTTATAGAGCCATACTTAAAACTAAAACAGAGGTATAGACTAACTTACATGCTAAATACTATTACTAAGGAAATTCCACCCAAACAGACTATATTGAACCGAGCTGCTCTGTGAATTAACGTTCTCCTACTTAACTAGATAGCTCTAAATATCTTTTTTTTACTAGACATTTTCGGTGAAATACTTATTTGGCTGGCTCAAGCTTAACGAGACAAGTTCTATATGTTTGAACTAGACATTTCCCATGAAATACATCAGTAACAACATTTAATTGGATGGTTCCAACTTAAATCAGTAGCTCTAAATATTTTCTGAACCAGGTGGCTCTTTGACTGGAAGGCTAGCAGTAGGTAAAGCTTAAACACTACTCCACGCACACACATGAATCATGAAAGATAGAAAATATTTTTTTTTTGCAGCACATGGTGCTTATACATAAGGAAATAATTTTTTGTATTTATTCTTTGTTTTTTTTCAGCACGTGGTGCTTATATAAACTAGATGCATTCACACACACACACACACTAATTACACTATGATAAAAGAGCCACACTTATCTATATATCTATCAAAGCCGCCCCCCCCCCCCCTATTTTCGCTCCAACTAAATAGTGTGTGGGAAAACTCCTTTCCTAGTCGCAAGTTGGAACTTTTCCTCATCAGGAAATGCAGATCGAGTGATATGAATATCATTCTGAGGTAGAGTTTCAACGATTTTCTGGAGTGAAGTCTGCATAAATCGTAAAAAGTGAAGGAAGCGGATCGTCATTTTTGGAGTCATTCATTTTGAGAAATAAATGTACTTCTCAACACTTTCAGGCAGGACACTGACCTGATCTTTCTTCATACCGAAATTAGCCAAATGCTCAATCAGAAAATGAGCGTCATACCCACTGAAATTATGAAAAGAGACATGTATGTGCCGTGGTAACTTATACTTCAAATTGCATGCGTTTTGAGCTGCACCGAGGAACTTTCCCGTAAGATGGCAATGATCTCTGCAGGGAGTTTCCGCTTTTCTATCTAACGGCACCCCGCAGTTATGACAATTAAACGCCTATTCATACAATTCATCATCTCTTTGATTTGGTCATGGGAGTGTTCGCGCTGTAGAGCTTATCAACTTCCCATGAAAGTTGATCAAGTTCAGTGAGAAGCCAAACCGCAGGATCATCCTCGACATAAGACTCGTAGCGTTGAAGTTTAGAATCATATCCACCTACAACTTGGAATGCTGCCGCATAAGATACGTGTTTTTTGTGAAGGTTGTATGTGAGGCTAAGGTGTTCCCTTCACAGAGAGTAATATGAGGCAGCAGGCATTCAAAGTCGGCGTACACTACAAATGGACTTCACTGCTGGTGGCGAGCATTTTGAAATTTAATGAAGTTATTTTCCTCTGTGGGCATAACAACACGTACCGGGTCCTTGGAAGCACAATCTAATAGATGTATCACTAATAACTCGTCTCGTGAAAAATAATTCAGGCACCTTAAATATGTTGTTTATGTTTATTTATCTGGAAGGAAAGGAGTCGGAACATGTCTTTGATCCAAACATAGTGGTAATTTTCACCTTCAAAGAAGACCAGCGAGTTTACATGCTGATTACGCTCACCTGAACATTTTGAGAAATGGAGGGGTCCAACTACCGTATGCTTGTCCTACCCATCTCACTTGTCGTAGTTATTCTTCTTCAGGCCATAAACGTGAACCAATATTCCGGTATTCTACGCCTCAAATTTAGGTATGTCTTGAATCTTGAAGGGGAACTCGATACCAATGAAGTTATGTCTTAATATCACGGACTTTGTAACTGCTCGGACGCTCAGGATGATCTCTGTAATTTTACTTTCTTTCACAAACCAGGATTGACCATGCAAAACAATCATCATATCGATTTTCGACATTGATACATGCCTTCTTGTTAACTATATCTTTAGGGAGCTTAATATAACTGGACCCTCCTTTTACTGGATATGGATGTCAAGGTGTGGTATATAGCTGAGCACCTTAGCTGACCCTCTAACTTCCGGGCCATAATAGCACTCAAGGTGGATTCATGATACCACTCAGCAATGGGTGTGTTCCGAGAAATAATGCCATTATCAACCCACATGTAGTGCAGAGTTGTAGCTTCTGCATCATCAGGATGTTTGGATGGGAGATTCAGCTCCCAGCAGAGTACTGCACTGCATTTAATGGCAGTAAATCTCGGATCGTCTAGGGCTGAGCAGCTCGGTCTCCAAGACAGGGAGGCAGGCTTCTAAAAACCCGACAGGGTCGCGATACCTCCCTCTTGGATTCTCAATCCTTGTGAATGAGATACGCCCCTCAAAAGCCCTCGCAACTGCTGAGTATCCTAGAGGGGTCATTATACCGTTATCCTGATGTCCTTCACTATCATTAGGATGGGAGAGAGCATTACCACCAGCCATAGAAGAATCACTATTACTACAACTAGGGGTCCACCCCGTCGATGATGGGGCTGGTGAGTGTGCGTCTGCTGCAGGGAGGGCATGCGCCAAGGTACATATACCTTTCGCTGACGGCGGGGGCGAACTGCCTGAGGGGGCAGAGGCGGTGATGGCCGGTGGGAACAACTGGGCAGTGACGGTGGTTCCCGGGGTCTGTGTTCCCATTACTGACCTGATAGGTGGAAGACAGATGACCACCTCCTGTCGGCTGAGTTGTCCACGGACGCCATAGGGTATGCGCTGGTGCGCTGTAGGGGCAGCTGCCGCCTCTCACGCAACTGTGAGCGGTGCTATACAAGGCGCTGCGCGTCTCTACAGAGTGTGACCAATTCCCGTCCCCGCAACCATTGGTCTAGATATCCGCTGTAGTTGGTGTGATATCGCTGTAGCATACAAAAAAGAAAAAATAAATTAAATGATCTAGATTTTAAAAAATAACAATAAATGATGGTGAATATTTTGGAACTTTATCATTACAACAAAAAATTACCTTCTCCACTCTGGCTACATTTCTTGAGCAACTCAACAGCACATTCACTCAGGTCTCCCACCCCCTCTGGTATCTCCTCCGCCTCATCTGAAAGGGTCAGATGGCTGCACCTTTCGGATTCTGCCTCCGCAGCGGCCGCCATCACATGAGTCCAATTAGCGATTTCACATCTACATGGATACCCTGCATATCACATTCGGGTGCCCGGCAGAGGGCTCATCGAACCACCTTCACAATGCTCTATTATTCCAATCTCGTATAGCGCGTGGAAAGAATGAACACCTATATCTTTCTGTACGAGCTCTTATTTCCCTCATTTTATCGTGGTGATCGTTCCTCCGTATGCAGGTCGGTGTCAACAAAATATTTTCGCATTCGGAGAAGAAGGTTGGTGACGAATTTCGTGAGAAGATTCCGTCGCAACGGAAAACGCCTTTGTTTTAAAGATGTCCAGTCCAAATTCTGTATCATTTCTGTGACACACTCTTCCATATTTCGCGATAATACAAAACGTGCTGCCTTTCTTTGAACTTTTTCGATGTACTCAGCCAGTTCTATCTGGTAAGGATCCCACACCGCGCAGCAGTATTCTAAAAGAGGACGGACAAGCGTAGTGTAGACAGTCTCCTTAGTAGATCTGTTACATTTTCCAAGTGTCCTGCCAATAAAACGCAGTCTTTGGTTAGCCTTCCTCACAACATTTTATATGTTTTCCTTCCAATTTAAGTGGTTCGTAAGTGTAATACCTAGGTATTTAGTTGAATTTTCGGCTTTTAGATTAGACTGATTTATCGTGTAAATGAAGTTTAACGAATTCCTTTTCGCACGATCCAGATATCTTTTTTAAATTGTTTTTCAATTTGTTTCGATCTTCTGATGACATTTTTAGTCGATAAACGACAGCATCATCGGCAAACAACCGAAGACGGCTGCTCAGATTGTCTCCAAAATCGTTTATGTAGATAAGAAACAGCAAAGGGCCTATAACACTACCTTGGGGAACGCCAAAAATCACTTCTGTTTTACTCGATGACTATCCGTTAGTTACTGCGAACTGTGACCTCTCTGACAGTAAATCACAAATCCAGTCACATAACTGAGACGAAACTCCATAAGCACGTAATTTCACTAGAGCCGCTTGTGTGGTACACTGTTAAAAGCCTTCCGGAAACCTAGAAATACGAAATCAATTTGAAATCCCCTGTCAGTAGCACTCAACACTTCATGTGAATAAAGAGCTAGTTGTGTTTCACAGGAACGATGCTCTCTAAATCCATGTTGCCTGTCTGTCAATAGACCATTTTCTTCACCCGCGCCTTGGTCTGAATGCTTCACACCCTCGGCGGCTCCGCCCCTATCCATAGAATCATCTAGAACGAAAAGAAAAAATGTCTCAGACAACTCAATGTAGGCACTTAGAACACCACTATATATTACACGACATTATTTTATCTAAAACTACATTGTACAAATGTACTTACATTTGCGCCGTGTTTCAGCCTTCTCAACCTCTAGCTGACGAGCCAGTTCCACCAGCATGCGAGGGATGAATTCTACAAAGACGGAAAAGACTGACTATAACATCCAGGATGGAAAACACACACACACACACACACATACACACACACACACACACACACACACACACACACACACATATATATATATATATATATATATATATATATATATATATATATATATATACTCCTGGAAATGGAAAAAAGAACACATTGACACCGGTGTGTCAGACCCACCATACTTGCTCCGGACACTGCGAGAGGGCTGTACAAGCAATGATCACAGGCACGGCACAGCGGACACACCAGCAACCGCAGTGTTGGCCGTCGAATGGCGCTAGCTGCGCAGCATTTGTGCACCGCCGCCGTCAGTGCCAGCCAGTTTGCCGTGGCATACGGAGTTCCATCGCAGTCTTTAACACTGGTAGCATGCCGCGACAGCGTGGACGTGAACCGTATGTGCAGTTGACGGACTTTGAGCGAGGGCGTATAGTGGGCATGCGGGAGGCCGGGTGGACGTACCGCCGAATTGCTCAACACGTGGGGCGTGAGGTCTCCACAGTACATCGATGTTGTCGCCAGTAGTCGGCGGAAGGTGCACGTGTCCGTCGACCTGGGACCGGACCGCAGCGACGCACGGATGCACGCCAAGACCGTAGGATCCTAGGCAGTGCCGTAGGGGACCGCACCGCCACTTCCCAGCAAATTAGGGACACTGTTGCTCCTGGGGTATCGGCGAGGACCATTCGCAACCGTCTCCATGAAGCTGGGCTACGGTCCCGCACACCGTTAGGCCGTCTTCCGCTCACGTCCCAACATCGTGCAGCCCGCCTCCAGTGGTGTCGCGACAGGCGTGAATGGAGCGACGAATGGAGACGTGTCGTCTTCAGCGATGAGAGTCGCTTCTGCCTTGGTGCCAATGATGGTCGTATGCGTGTTTGGCGCCGTGCAGGTGAGCGCCACAATCAGGACTGCATACGACCGAGGCACACAGGGCCAACACCCGGCATCATGGTGTGGGGAGCGATCTCCTACACTGGCCGTACACCACTGGTGATCGTCGAGGGGACACTGAATAGTGCACGGTACATCCAAACCGTCATCGAACCCATCGTTCTACCATTCCTAGACCGGCAAGGGAACTTGCTGTTCCAACAGGACAATGCACGTCCGCATGTATCCCGTGCCACCCAACGTGCTCTAGAAGGTGTAAGTCAACTACCCTGGCCAGCAAGATCTCCGGATCTGTCCCCCATTGAGCATGTTTGGGACTGGATGAAGCGTCGTCTCACGCGGTCTGCACGTCCAGCACGAACGCTGGTCCAACTGAGGCGCCAGGTGGAAATGGCATGGCAAGCCGTTCCACAGGACTACATCCAGCATCTCTACGATGGTCTCCATGGGAGAATAGCAGCCTGCATTGCTGCGAAAGGTGGATATACACTGTACTAGTGCCGACATTGTGCATTCTCTGTTGCCTGTGTCTATGTGCCTGTGGTTCTGTCAGTGTGATCATGTGATGTATCTGATCCCAGGAATGTGTCAATAAAGTTTCCCCTTCCTGGGACAATGAATTCACGGTGTTCTTATTTCAATTTCCAGGAGTGTATATATATATGCGCACGCGCACACACAATCAGTTAAAGGACGCGACAGTCTGTGGACTGTGACCCCCACAGATATATGAACAGACACAACATTCGGCACAAGAACAAAAATACATCAGCACCCATATATGACCGAAACAGAAATATTTTCGAATTTGGTCTTGGTTTTCCACAGCAACATCGTCAGGTATGAAAGCAGTGTTTGGCTTTGCTTTTTCAGGTGGAGGGATATACCGCCTTTCACTGAATGTCGTGTATGTAACACCATCTACACCGCGCAATATCTCCTGTAATAGCTGACACTTGGGTTGAAACAGTGTTTTTGAGAACACACACATGCTCATATCGGACTCCATCTACATGTGTTAGCAGCGTCATGAGGGGATTAGTCTTCCCACAATTGAATGGACCTACAATAACTGCTCGTATATTATCAGGAAGGAGAATTCCATTCTTTTTCTTCTTCAGGTCGTCTTTTGCATCTTCACAGGACCAGTCACTGACAACAAAGTCCTTGTGATGAGGATGTTTCACCCACCCTGCCATGATACTAACTATGCCAGGTACTGACAAGTAGTTGACATATATAAATACACAAACTTGAAGGGACAGTAATAGTATGTGTAGCCACTGTAGCTCAGTCACTTAACCAAAAATATGGTTCTGAGCACTATGGGACTTAACATCTGTGGTCATCAGTCCCCTAGAACTTAGAACTACTTAAACCTAACTAACCTAAGGACAGCACACACATCCATGCCCGAGGCAGGATTCGAACCTGCGACCGTAGCAGTCGCGCGGTTCCGGACGGCGCGCCTAGAACCGCTAGACCACCGCGGCCACAGTCACTTAACCGACAGCTATATTGACTACACAGAGAAAACAGCTATATCTTTTACCAATGAAGAGTAACTCGATAAATCATTATCTCAATAACTGGTATAACACTGAAAAAAATATTAATAATTGTAATACTTTGACTATAATGAGAGAGGTAAGAAATACAACACAAACACGGTTTGAGATTATATTTATAAACAATATCTATTCATTTATTTAAATGTCATACACAGGGTGTAGTATTTCAGGAATATCATTACACTCTTAATGTATAGTCTTCTTCGCACCTGTGCAGTACTTGCCAAATAAAGCTTTTCTTTGCATGCAATAAATTCCACGTATATCTACCTCAAGCCAATAGATGCCTCACAGTACTCAGGTTTTTCACACACACATTTGATCTATTTCTCTTTAGGTTCAGCGTTCACATTCAAAGGTGCTGCTTCAAATGGTCGACATGTACACTACGCACACTTAAGAAGTTTACATCATCATTGTATGCAGAGTCTATGCTCGGCAACAAATGGTTCAGTCTCTTCAATGCAAGACATAGCGCAGTATCCAGTTCGTATAACTTCATAACTGAGGCATATCTTAGATAAGCACAGTTGTCATCCGATTTCACACATAATACACAGTCATCATACACTGTTGTAATAGAAATTGTCACGCCAATAAGGCAAATGTAATCAGCTGCTGAATGATGTAAGTAATTTTATCATTATCATCTCATGTTTTAGTCCTTGCAGGATATATTTGCACCCCACCCCGTCTTACTGGACGGTCAAGAATTACTTTGTCGGTGGGGTCTGTAGCTTAAGACTGTTTCTGGTAATGTCGTGTAGGGCATTTAGTTGACATGCTGTCGCTATTTTTCTTGGTACTGATAAAGAAGCATCTCTTACAGGTAGTTGAAGGGTGTGAGAACTATACTGTCACCTTATGTGGTACCATGTGAAATTATAGGGCACGCTGCTTAAGAGCAACCTGTTAGGCCAGCCATCTACTAATAAATCTATAAATCTCTATTTGGTACAGCGCTGAGAGTTTGAAACGCTATATGCGTCAACTGTACATATTTGATTACAAGATACGTACTCTTTTTCGAAGCTGTATATAAGTGATCGTCATTTTCGCAGGTAATGTGAGTGTTTATATTAAGAAGAACTAATGTTTAGTTTTTTTGTCGCTGTTAGGTTGTCCCCGCCCATGAATAATGTTTTGAAGACAACCGAGCTTTACTAGACATGGTCTATTGGAGGTGATATACCCTTCATTCCTCCAACCTTTGAACTGACTAAATCAACCACAGGGGGGATATCTGGTTTAACGTAGACTCAGAACAACACTGTAACTTCGAATTTTCCACGACATCAAATCATTGCGACAGGTGCGATAGTTGCTAATATCCTAGTTGTTGGATTTTGTTCACATGTGAAAATATGAACGGGCTCGTTTTAAATTGTATGTGTTCATGTGTTCTGAGTCTGTACTTACTTTTCCTTCATAGGTACCATATAGCTTAATAACTGTGCTGCTAAATCAGAGCCTGTACTGACGGCTGACGAGTGTTATGTACGTCATGGCTTGTGGCCGCTTGTTACCGCTACGTGTAATTATTCCGTCGCCTGACGCCAGTAACTATGCTCGCTGTTTCTGGGCGTTACGCCAAAGTATGCGAGTACTGTAATTCTGGAGACAACGCGCAGCCTTACTTATGTGTAAAATTACAATTTCCTTATTTTTTTTCAAGGAGAAAGACTTGTTCCTCTGAGACCAGTGGCACGTAAACGTATCCAAAGATATACATCAATAATAATTAGGTGATTCAAATAAAAATGAAGTAATAGTGAACAAGAAAAAACGCTCACTGAACCCCAGCTTATAGATTCTCAGAAAACCAGTAGCGCGTATAATATGAAAATTAGAACCACACTACATCCGACATAATGCCTACTGGACCGACAATTTCGTCATAAACCTTACTGAGCAACCACCTACAGTAAGTGTAACACTTATCTTTATTGGAGACTGCCAAGAAGGAAGCAAGCTTAAAGGCGTTGCCGATAAAGCACGAGCGCTTTCTGGTCAAGCGATTGCTCCAGGAATCACGTAGGCACATGCACAAAGCGTCGCATTACAACCCCGGTAAACGGTATCAGGCTGCTCTTGCGAGAGGGCGCTGGGGAGGGGGGGGGGGGGGGGGGGAGGGGGGGAGGGGGGCGTTACGTAACTGAATGTTACTAAGCCGCCGAAGTTGTGGGGTGCAGCAGGGTGGCGGTAGGTGCAGTCAGGTTACAACACCTCCAATGTTTTTCCTCAGGCCTGGTGACAGATAGAAACATGCCGTTTTAAAACAAATGCACACTCGTTGTGATTGCGTGACCGATGGCGACACTGTATGACACATTGAATTCTTGCGGCAACGGCGAGAATAAGGCCTTTTGATACAATGGCGACGTTTTCATTGAAAGACCAGCACGTCGTCATTCGCTTTATTGATTTACGTAGACTGACACCAGTTGAAATTCATGGCCAGTTGAGTGAGACGTGACCATGGTGTTACGGGTGTGTTTAATGCACATTCGTGGGTGCGACAGTTCAAAGAAGGCAGAACTTTTGACAAATCAAGATCATCTCAGCACCTGGTTTTGCTACATGATCCGAGTGAGTGGAGAAAGTTGCTTTAGTAGTAGTAGGAGCACCAGCAGCAGCTTTTTTCATCCGTAGATCTCTTATTACAAGGCCATAGGACATGTCAAAGTATTCACAAGTTTAGACCAATTTAAAATAATCTAATTCGTATACACATACATTTACAGACTTCTAGTTAGAGACAATCATTAGATTTACTCCTGGTATACAATTTTATTTTTTTTTTCTTATTAAATAATGTAATGCCACACTGTTCACTCACATCCCGCTATCAGTCACTGCAAACACTATACACACATTGTTTCGTAACACTTAACTCGCTACACACACACACACACACACACACACACAGAAGAGAGAGAGAGAGAGAGAGAGAGAGAGAGGAATAGGTGTTAGTATTGTGCAATGCATAGCTTGGGGTAAGTTTTTCTAGAAAAGGAAAAACAATGCGAAGGGGTTATGTGGAATGATGGATGTTTTATAATCATTATTATTATTTGTGTACCATTTTTTTACCAAACCCCTACTGCTTTATCTAAGTAATCCTTCAATGTATAAAATGTATTGCATAACAGGTACTTTTTAGCTGCCCTTTTAAGTAAGTGTGTTTTAGCAATTTATTTTATCCTTGGCAATTTATTGTACAGTATTATTCCTTGGTAGAAAATGCTGGTTTGAGTTTTATGTTTATTTTTTCTTGGCAAATTAAGTTGAATATAGCTCTTGTTCCATGGTCTTGGACAGAGCTGTTTGTGCAGTAATTACCAATGTTATTTTTGATGTGTACAACTGACTGGTAAATTTTTCACACAGAGCGCTTAAATTCCCCAGTGTCTTGAATAGATCTTTATAGTGAGCTCGACTACCATTTTTGGTTACGATTCTTATGGCTCTTTTCTGGAGTTTGAAAATTGTGTTCATATTTTGTGCATTTGTTCCACAAAAAAAGAATGCCAAAGCTAAGAACTGAGCGTACATGTGAAAAGAATGTAACTGAAAGACACTGCATGTTACACACTGATGATAGGATTCTAAGGGTATATCATGCTGATTGCATTCTGTTTGCAAGTATCTTTGTGTGTTCCACACCACTTCAACTGACAATCAATATTCATCGCTCGAAATTTTGCGTTTGTTACACAGTATATAGAGGTGCCATCTGCATTTAATTTAACATTGTCATTTTCCCTCTTCAAACTGAAATTAATGGCATTAGTTTTCTTTATGTTCAATGTCACTTTATTGCTTATTGACCAAGCGTAAACTTACTTGATAGATTCATTTGCTTTCTCTGCAAGGAGTTCTCTTGTTTTCTCAGTGACTATAACATTGCTGTTATCAGTGAAGAGAATTTGTTCGCCATGAGTAACACTACTGGAAAAGTCATTGATGTAAGGTAAAAGCGGAACAGATGACGCGGAAGGACAGACGCCGCCATTCCAAGAAATTCGTCAGCAGACATTGCTGTGCGCGCAACGCACATTGTTGTTGTAACCGCTGGTGAGAGCAGTTTACTCCCAAGTTTTTGTACTTGGGGAGCGGAAAATAGGAGAGAAATTTAAGAAAATAGCATTTCGAGACCAAGGTAAGTCAAGGAAATTTTTCACGATTCTTTTTTAATAGTATGTACTAGTATATACGCGCCTACTAGCTTATAACTTGTATTTAGATTGTAGGATATGTCAGTCGACTAATGGCTTCTTCCGATAACATCTTTAGTGAAAATGGGGGCGCGGCATCTGTCCCTACGAAAACGGAAAGATGGCGCACCATTACTGTGGGACAGATGCCGAAATGCCTGCAATGCTAACAGGAGTCCATACGTTTTTGTTTTACAGAAAAATAGCGAGAAAACACATTAGGACAACAGACAGGGGAAAATGGACTCCAGAAGATCTATTAGAGGCAGTGAAACTAGTCGAAGAGGAAGGTTATGCTAAAAGGAAAGCAACTCAATGAAAAATATACCAAAACGAACATTAAGGAAAAGACTTGCTACGCAAAGTTTCAAGAAAGCAGGGTGTGGACCATCATCATACTTGGATGAAGATGCAGAAAGTAAATTAGTTGCCCATATAAAGAAATTGCAATCATGTGGCTTTGCTCCCATACCATCAGACGTCAGGCAAATAGCTTTCGATTTAGCTCATCAGATGGACTGAAAAACAAATTCAACAGGGAAAGATTGGTTTCTCTCATTTTTAGAACGCAATGAGGGCTTAAGCATCAGAAAAGCGCAAGGGCTTTCTGTAGCCAGAGCGACTGGAATGATCAGTGATATTTTCATGGATTGGTTCAAAAACCGTTTCCTTCCTATAAAGGCGCCTGGCCCTACTCTGCTTCTGTTAGATGGTCATGCCTCTCTCATGAATTGTGTCATCATTTTGGATATAGCTGCTGAAAATGAAGTGTCGATAATTTGTTTGCCTATCCACACGACACACTTTTTACAGCCACTAGACCGATCATTTTTCAAGCCGCTGAAATCTTAAAGAGGCTTGTCATTCATGGATTGTAGGTAATGCAAGCAAAGACAGAAGACTTACAAGGCAGCAATTTCGAGAGTTGCTCTTCAAAGCATGACTCGCGCTGCCAGGTTGGTGTATCCGGACTTAGAGCTACTGGAATTATACCGCTTGACAGAGCAGTAATTCCAGACCATACCTTTGTTTCAGACATTAATAGTACTGAACTCCCAACTACTGCAGATGTCTCTAATGATCTGACTCCAGAAGAGCCATCAACATCAAGGTCTGAAACTGTCAACAGAACACCCTCCTACCTGCAAACCTTGCACAAATTTGGCTACTCATCGACCAACTGATCAAGGCAGCTGCTGTGTAAATGACATCTCAGTGAGACCTAATGGAGAGACTCCATCAAAATTGCTGGAAAAGATTTCACCTGCTCCTATACTGCATCAGAGAAATAAATCCAAAAGAAATCAATCAGCAACAAATATAACATCCGACGATTTTATAGAAACGAAAAGAAAGAAAGTCACCGAAAGAAACAAGAAAGGAAAAGCTCTTGCCCACAAAAATGTCGCAGCTAAAAGAAATGAAATCCCGAAAACCAGAGGGGGAAAAAACCGCCAAAGAGGCCTCTGTTTGAAGACTCAGTTTCAGATGATGATGACGATCATCATAAATCATAATATCGATATTTCCCCACCCGGTAGTTCCTCCGACGAATTAAATTCCGAAGAAAACGAATGTGTAGAGTGCCTTGAACTTTATCAAGAAGCAACGTCTACCTCTGACTGGATTCAGTGTATAGGATGTTCTAGGTGGTTTCATGAATCATGCACTCTCAATGGGAACATGTGTCGTTTGTGTGGACGACTTAAAAATAAACATGGAAAACAAAAATCGAAGTGAATGTCATTTTCAATGTATTTTACCATTGGACATCTGTCCCTTATACGGCATCTTGCGCCACTTACTAATTAATTGTAATTTACAAACCTTTGTACATCATAAGAATGTTCCTTTGTTATGAAGTTTTTTGTGATGCGATGTTATCTATAATAAAATACAATGTTCAAATCTTGCCTAATTTTATTGCGATTTAAGTGTTTATATATTGATAAAAATTAATTTGAGAAAATGTGCGGCGTCTGTCTCGCCTTCACCTTATATCAGAAATAATATTGGTTCTAATATGCTACCGGTACCTTGTGGAACCCCTATATTAATGAATTTTGATGCTGATAAGTGTTTAGAGGATCGCCGAATGAATGTGGAACACATCTTCTGCAAAGCTGGCATTTCTGTGGGAACTGTGCACAAAATCCTGCACGAAGACCTGAAAGCGCGAGAAATATTCTCCAGGTGGGCGCCACGAATGCTGACGGACGACGAGGTTTTGCGTGTGGCATGGCGCCGAGCAATGACGACGCGTGATGACGGCGAGAGTGGGTCTTTCTTTTCATCGATTGTGGCAATAGGTGAGACATGGATATAATTTTTTCAGTCTTGAAACGAAGCGTCAGTCAGCTAATGAAAACACACACCTCCCCATCACCAAAAAAATTTCGAGGAAGTGCCAAGTGCCGAAAAAAATGTCACGACGATGGCGTAATCCTTACTCATTGCGTGCAAAGGGCAACATTGTGATAGGTGCATCTTACTAAGATATTTTGAAGAAGCTCCTTCTCATATTGCTTGAAAGACGGCCAAGAAGGGCTATGGCAGTACTCTTTCAACAAGGCAACGCGCCAGCGCAGCGGTCCAACGCGACGCTGCAGTTTCTTCATGCTAACAACTCTGAAGTGATTCCTCTTGTTCCCTATTCACGTGATCTAGCTCCTAGCGACTCCCGTGGTCTCACGTTCCCCGGCCGTGCTGCTATCGCATCACCGATTTTCCAGTCCTCAAACCAGACACTCAAACAAGCGTTGGCAGCGGCCAGTGAGTCATGGCGTCGACGTTGTGGAAAATTTGTACAGGAAGCAGACGGCGTCCAGAAGTAATACAAGTTTTCGTGCTATTTGTTCATGAGAAGACAAATCGGAGTTGTTATAACCTAACGCACCTCGTAATACGAGGGTTGCATGAAAAGTAATGCTCCACCTTCGTTAATTGGGTTTGAATGGGAATTTTTTAATAAATCAAACGCAGAAATAATCCCTAGAATGTGATCTTTAATTACCCATATTCACTTTTCCACATAACCATTGGATGCTTTTCTGCCAACGATGAACTAGTTTTCTCAAGTCGTCACGGAAGAAATTGACACTGTACCCGCAACCACAGTCTCACAGTTCTCTCAACGTCATCAGAAGCAAAATGATGTCCCTGCAGGTTGTCTTCCATTATCGGGAACAGACGAAAGTCAGACGGTGCTAAATCTACACCCTATAGAGGACGCCATACGGTGGTGAGATTCAGTCTCTGAAGTTCTGCTGTGGTGGCACGTGAAGTGTGTGGTCTGGCATTGTCACGCCAAGCAAAGCAAAGCAAAGCAATGTGACCCACACGTTCTTGTGAAATGCCGATTGTGCTTGCAATTTCTCTGAGTGATACGATGACCGTCGTAAATCAATCTGTCAACATTTTGCTTTTGAAACTCTGGTTGCTGCCACAGACCGTCCAACTTTTTGTTTGTCACGCAGGCCGGATGTTCCCGCCTCAACATCTTTAAAACTTACTCACCCAACGACGCGCAGTACTCGCACACATCATCAACACAATCGCCATGAACTGCTTTCATTCTATGATGAATCTCCTTTGGGGTGTCTCCTCCTGCTGTCAAGAATTCAATAATTGCACGTTGCTTAAAGCGCATTGACCGACCGACCGTCATACTTTACACTGTCACAACACAACCGTTCAATGCTAAGGCTTCCCGTCAACTGGAGCTGTAGAGAAGAGGTTACGGAACAAGCCAGTACCTGCCGGATACCGATGCTGCCAACTGTTGAGTTACGAAGGTGGAGGCATTACTTTTCAGTCAACCCTCGTACTTAACAGGGACACAGCATTAAGTTTGAGTAAAACGTGGTGTCTGTAATTCAGTTTACTAAAGTCAGATCGGACAAAATGCGAATGCTCTCTTACCTTTTTTTACAGTTGCTATTGTCTTTTGAGTATCTTAAAGTACAGTAAGACTATTGTAATCTCTGATGACGCATTGTATTTTTCCTACACCTTTTGTTTCGAGTAGAAACAATGATCAATGAAATCAATGCTTGATGCTTCATAAGGAATCTGTAGACAATTCGTGGAGAGAATATGATAATGTTACCTCGGTTGCAAAACTTAGAAGCCTAGACGTGGTAAGTAAAACCAGTAAATTTTTATTCGCAGAAACTTTTTCGTGTATTCACGTGTTGTCCGTGGTACACATCCAAAATTATGCAGAGCGAATTTTGGATGCATATGGAAAGTCAGCGCAGAACAGGATTCCTCTCTTTTTTCCCCTGCAGTTTAGATAACAGTGTCAAACTTTTTGTTTGTTGTGCCGGCCTTCAGAAACTGAACTGACTGCGGCAGGAAGAGCCAGGCGCGCGAGACACTTCCTGGCTCGTGGTGACAACACGTGGCTGGCGCGTGCAAGCAACAGTGTGCCACAGTCGATAGACAAATACGTAGCTTGGCCGGTCAAGCTCAGGTCAAGTATGGTGTTGAAAATATCTATAATATGATCATTTTACATACGAATTAGTTCTTGGCACCTGTGAGCTACAGAAAAAGAGCAGTAGTTCTTTGAAAATGGTACACCACTTTTCGATTGCTTCCAACATTACCTGTACAATAAGTCACTGTGTGTCTGACGGTGGTTCGTAATCTGTCACCGAATGTGGGAGACAACTTTATGCGTCAGACCTAGTATGTGTCTGGCATTCGCCACTTTACGACGGAATAAGTGTCTCGGCATCTCTTAGCAGTGCTGTTTTTCTTTTCTTTAGGGACACTTGACCTCAAGTCTTTTGTTTATTTTCTTAATTAATCGGCTTGGCATATATCCTTCAGTTACCACTACTCCCTTGTTAGTAGCGACAACAGTTGCTTTCTTGCGCTACTATTTGGCATCCAAACAAACGGCTTCTGAAATAAACGCGCAAGCTCTTTAAGAGACAATGCTGTCTCGTGAGACTGTGTACTTGTAAGCCGACCGTCCTACACATCACCATCATTTGCATCTCAGCGTGTACATTCAACTGCAGTGATGTGGATTACTGATTGTTTAGCGGATTCTGTGTCCAGCGTCCTCGATCTGGCACCGTGCCATCTTTTAAGTTAATAATGTTTAATTAACATTTAGTTTCTTATGACATCAAGATAAGTGGGACGCAAGAAGAGTACAAAACGCGGAACACGTTCTTTGACGAGATGACGTCACATTAGAGTTTAAAAACATATTATATCAACCATTAATTTATCCACATTCAACACACTCTTATTTCTCGTTGCCTGTGGGGTAGGGGGGGGGGGGGGGAGATGTGAATCAAAGCTCCAATCCAAGGGTTCAAGATTCAGTCTTCAGTGGGTTCCAGGATATACAGGGTGAACACAAAGTCTTGCCCCGATTATAACAATTTATTATAGGACAACCGTTTGACATAATAAGTTACATTTGATGCCGTTATATAGGTTAGTGTTACTGGTTTTTTTAAGACCACTTACGCTAGTAAACCTCAACGTGTGCTCCCTTGGTAGCTCGGAGAATGTCGAGGCGGTATTCAAGTTCCCGCCAGGTGTTACGTAACATCTGTTCTGTCACAGTACCCACAGCAGCTTGTATCCTAGCCTTCAATTCGTCAGCGTCAGCAACTGGTGTGACGAAGACTCGGTCCTTGATATAGCCCCAGAAAAAAAAGTCAGGGGCCGTAATCTCTGGAGAGTGGATCGGTGTATTGGAAGGAACGGTCCAGCACCCTGGCCACCCCGCTCTCCAGACATTACGGCCCTTGACTTTTTTTTCTGGGATTGTATTAAGGACAGAGGCTTCGTCACACCAGTTACTGACGTCGACGAACTGAAGGCTAGGATAAAAGCTGCTGTGGGTACTGTGACAGAACACATGCTACGAAGCACCTGGCGGGAACTTGAATACCGCCTCGACATTCTCCGAGCTACCAAGGGAGCACACGTTGAGTTTTACTAACGTAAATGGTCTTAAAAAACTAGTAACACTAACCTGTTTAACGACATCAAATGTAAATTATTATGTCAAACAGTTATCCTGTAATAAATTGTTATAATCAGGGCAAGACTTTGTGCTGAACCTGTACATGGTTCTCAGAAACTGTCTGGAAAGCTTGACTTGTGTTGCAGGGTAGGTTGTTCTGGCAAATAACTTAAATAATCCGATACGTTGCACCGCTTCCGAGATAATCAGCACTCAAGATAACCAATCAGGCCGTTTTCCGCACAAATTCATGTGGCCCGCCAGATACAACTGGTGTCAGTTGTTCTCATAGCGCAGGCGATAGTGCACGAGACTGCTTAGCCGTTGGCTTCGAGGGAAGGAAGATTGGATTTAACGTCCTGTCGATATCGAGGACATTAGACACGGAGCAAAAGGTGTCAAGGATGGGAAAGGAAATAGGCCGTGCCCCTTCAAAGGAAATATCCCGGCATTTGCCTGAAGCAATTTATGGAAATCAGGGAAAATCTACATCTGGATGGTCGGACGCAGGTTTGAACCACTGCGCAACATCGATCGGTGCCGTTGGCTCGGGTTCGATCCTTAAGACCGTCCCATGTTCAATTTTTGCAGCGCTCTCTTCTTCGGATTTAGGAATGCAAACGAAGCACGCGTTTAGTGACAACGTCTTCGACGGGACGCTTAAATCGCGTGCTCAACGATCTGCTAATTAACTTCAGTGCTGATGAACTTGGAAACTGCTCTACGTATCTAATTTGTTTCTTAGCAGTTATTTCTCTGTACAGCCTTGCGGCACCCTGAGAAGTTTTTCAGACTTTTCTGAACCGCCTGTGTTCTGTCGCTTCTCACCTCCCGCAGTGATTTAATATTTAAAAATTCGCACCTACACTTTGGTTCAGAATCTACGTTAAACCGTAGGGCCCCTGTGACTCAACCATGTAAATGTACCAACGCCCCCGACCAGTGTCTTACACAATTGAGTAATTACTTAAGCACTGCTACAATCTCAGTCATCAAACCTTACCGCGCTCGGCACACTTCAGTTATTTCGCAAGTATCAGGACAAATTTTATCACAGTCCTGATGACTACACTCAATTAGTTCACAGACACTATTTCCTAAAACCTCACTGTAGCAGACAATTGCAGTGCGATAAGGCTGTTATGTTTCCCAATGAGAGTGACATTTCCTAACGGAATTTACACGAGCTCACTGCTAAACAAAGAAAGTCTCTGCAACAGGGGGACAAGTCCCGCAGGATGTTCAGGATCCGGGTGAGAAGTGATTCATGTGGTAAAGTTTCCGACGCGATCATGGCCTCATGACGGAAGTGACTGACTTTGAACGCAGAATGGCAGCTGGAACTAGATGCATAGGATATTCCATTGTGGTGACCGTTAGGAAACACACTATTCCGAGATCCACATTGTCGAGAGTGTGCCGAGAATACCAAATTTCAGGCATTACCGCTCACCGTGGACAACGCAGTGGCCGATGGACTCACTTAACCAATGTGAACAACGGCGTTTGCGTGGAATTGTCAGTGCTAACAGACGAGCACCACTGCTTGAATAACCGCAGCTATCAATGCCGGACGTGCGACGAACGTATCCGTCAGGTCAGTGCGGCGAAATATGGCGTTAAAGGCCTACGGCAGCAAACGACTGACACGAGTGCCTTTGCTAACAGCACGCCATCGCCTCCAGCGCTCTTTCTGGGCTCGTGACCGTACCTTTTGCACCCTAGACGACTGGAAAACCGTGGCACGGGCATCGTTAGATGAGTTCTGATTTCAGTTGGTAAGAACTGATGGTAGGGTTGGACAGTGGCTTAGACCCCGCAAAGCAATAGATCAAAGTTGTCAACAAGGCACTGTGCAAGATGGTGGTGGCTCCCATAATGGCGTGGGCTGTTTTTGCATGGAATCGACTGGGACTTCTGGTGCAACTGAGCCGATCATTGAGTGCAAACGGTTACGTGCGGCTTCTTGGAGACCATCTGCAGCCATTCATAGAGTTCATGTTCCCAAACAACAATGGAATTTTTATGGATGACAATGCGCCATGTCACTGGGCCACAATTGCTCGCGTCTGGTTTGAAGAAACGTTCTGAACAATTCCAGCGAATAATCTGGCCACCCAGATGGTCCGACATGAATCGAACATTTTTTGAAAATAACCGAGAGGTCAGTCTGCGCACAAAATCCGGCACCGGCAACACTTTCCCAATTATGAATATAGAAGCATCACGGCACAATATTTCTGCAGGGGACTTCCAATGAGTTTTTGAGTCCATTTCACGTCGAGTTGGGCAAAAGGAGGTCCGGCACAATATTACGAGGTATCACATGACATTTACCGCCTCAGTATAAAAAGCCAAGACGATATTCACGTAAAGGTAAACCGAACTGGCACGCAATAGGTTAGGTTAGTGTTGTTTAACGTCCCGTCGACAACGAGGTCATTAGAGACGGAGCGCAAGCTCGGGTTAGGGAAGGATGGGAAAGGAAATCGGCCGTGCCCTTTCAAAGGAACCATCCCGGCATTTGCCTGAAACGATTTAGGGAAATCACGGAAAACCTAAATCAGGATGGCTGGAGACGGGATTGAACCGTCGTCCTCCCGAATGCGAGTCCAGTGTGCTAACCACTGCGCCACCTCGCTCGGTGGCACGCAATAGCTCAACAGTATTACACACTACCCTTGCAGATTTTCACAAGATTTTGGTTAGAGTACTGAACAGTGGTCAAGGCCCTGTTGCCACGCCATATCCCGCAATGGAGGCAAGAATGGAAGATTGATGTTTAACGTCCAGTCGCCGACGAGGTGATTAGCGATGGAGCACAAACTCTGACTAGGGAAGGAAATTGGCCGTGTCCTTTTGAATGGGACCATCCCGCATTCACCTTATGAAATTTAGGGAAACCATGGGAAACTAAATCTGGCTGGCGGGTTAGGGAAATGAGACGCCGTGATTTGTGTGAAGTAGGCAAGACAGGACTGTAAGTGGTGACAAATAGACACTTTCCAAATGAGCTGAACAAACCATTGCCAGCATTTTTATGAGATTCATTATTAAAGAATTACACATGTCATATAATGCTGACTCAGTACTATACCTACGCTTGTTATCTAAAGAAGGATCCAGGTAGTTGGTTGGTGTAAAAGAAGGAGGGGAGGGAGGGACCAACCTCTAGGCCATCGGTCCCTTATTCCGATTAAAATAATTTCACAATGGTGGGAGTAAAATAATAGAGACCTAAAAAACACAGCTAGAAGAAAGGAGAAAACCACATGAATTACAGAAGGTCAACAAACACTAAAATGGACAAAATCGGACAAGAAAATCACAGAGAGACACAAGAAACATGTAGAAGAGATCAAAACAATAGAGCAAATTACCATGGTTGGCTGACCATGAGAATAAAAAAGGAGAAGCCAACCACTCTGCAACACATTAAAACCTCCACCCTAAAAGCCCTAGGGTGGAGGACACCGAGGGAAAAAGAACATGCGTTAAAACTCAGATCAAATGTTAAACCTACACTCACGAATAAAACGTAAAACTAAAGTTGCAGGTAAGGCACTGACACCCAACACAGGAGGTAGGGTGCTGGGAAAGTTAAAAGTCCACCACAGAGCGGCTGAAAGTGGGCAGTCCAGCAAGAGGTGGACGACCACTTGTGAGCCACAGCGACATCGAGGTGGGTCCTCAGGATAGGAGAGGGTAACAATGCGTTAGCCATGTATGGCCAATGCGGAGCCGGCAGAGCCGGCCGGAGTGTCCTAGCGGTTCTAGCCACTTCAGTCTGGAACCGCGAGCGGCTGCTACAGTCGCAGGGTCGAATCCTGCCTCGGGCATGGATGTATGTGATGTCCTTAGGTTAGTTACGTTTAAGTAGTTCTAAGTCTAGGGGACTGATGACCTCAGCAGTTAAGTCCCATAGTGTTCAGAGCCATTTGAAGCATTTGGAGCCGGCAGAGGACAACTGATTCCCTGTGAGAGGCCCACATGGAAGACTTCCACACGTTCGTAGTCTCCTTAATGGCACGCAGTTTGTTGTGCATACTGTTATGCCACTCCAGAACTCTGTGGTGTAAGACAGAATGCAGGTCAGTTTCAGAGATGCCCATCTCTAGAAACGGTTTCCACGTAGCCTGTCGGCAAGTTAGTTGCCTGGGATTCCAACGTGTCCTGGGGTCCACACAAACACCACTGAATGACGGGACCATTCCAAGGCATAGATAGACTCCTGAATGGACGCTACTAAAGGATGGTGAGAGTAGCACTGGTCGATAGCTTGTAGGTTGCTCAAGGAGTTAGTACGCAGGAGAAATGACCCACAAGGACAAGAGCGGATGTGCTTAAGAGCACGAGGTATGGCCGACAGCTATGCAGTGAAAACACTGCAGCCATATGGCAAGGAGTGCTGTTCAATACGTCCTCCATGAACATACTCAAAGCCTAAGTGAGCCACCGAGCCGTCGGTGTAAACCACCTCATGGCCTTGGTACATGTCGAGAATCGAGACGAAGTCATAGCAGAGCACCGCAGGGTTAATGGAATCCTTAGGGTCATGCAGATGGTCCAGAAGAATCTGTTGCCTAGGTGTACACCATGGAGGTCTACATGAATGAACCTCGAGGAGAGGTAGTAACAGGAAGGATTCCAGTTCACATAGAAGGGACTGGACGCGAAACGCATCATAAGCAATGACCTGGGCCGCCGATGCCAGAGATGAACCGCCATGATTTGGAAAAGGAGACGGTAATTCGGATGTGCAGGAGAACTATGAACGTGTGCAACGTAACTGGACAGCAGTTGTGCACACCTAACCTTCAATGGAGAGATTCTAGCCTCCACCAGGACACTAGTCACCGGACTCGTTCTAAAGGATCTCATCGCTAGGCAAACACCACAATGGTGCATTGGGTCGAGTAAATGTAACGCTGAGGGCGCCGCCGAACCGTAAAACAGACTCCCATAGTCAGGGCGGGATTGAACAAGCGCTCTGTAGAGCTGCATCAGCGTAGAGCGATCTGCACCCCAATTGGTGTTGCTCAGGCAGCGGAGGGCATTGAGGTACCGCCATCACTTCCACTCAGACTGACGAAGGTGAGGTAGCTAAGTCAATCGGGCGTCCAAAACCAGTCCTAAGAATCGATGTGTCTCCACTACATTGAGTGCATCGTCATTAAGGTAAAGTTCCGGTTCTGAATGGATGGTGCGCGCCGACAAATGGATGACACATGACTTCGCGTCTGAAAACTGGAAGCCATGGGCTAGAGCCTGTGACAGCGCCTTGTGAATGGCTCCCTGTAGGTGCCGCTCAGCAACACCAGTACTAGAGGAGCAATACGAAATGCAGAAGTCATCTGCATACAGAGAAGGTGATACTAACGGCCCTACATCTGCTGCTTGACCGTTAATCGCCACTAAAAATAGGGAGCCTTTCAATAAAGAGCCCTAAGGAACGCAATTCTCCTAAATACGGGTGGAACTATGAGAGGTACCGACATGGATACGGAAAGTACGGAGCAACGGGAAGTTTTGGATAAAAATCGGGACTGGGACCCAGAGACCCCACTCGTGCAATGTGGCAAGGATATTATGGCGCCAGATTGGGTCGTATGCGTTACATAAGTCAAAAAATACGGCAACCAGATGTCGGCGTCTGGAAAAGGTTGTTCAGATGGCAGACTCGAGGGACATAAGATTATCAGTGGTAGAGCGACCCTGGCGGAAGCAACTCTGACATGAAACCAGTAAGCCACGTGACTCCATGACCCAGCTCAACGGCCGACACACCATACTTTCCAGCAGCTTACAAAGAAAGTTGGTGAGGCTGATGGGCCAGTAGTTATGCACATAAACTGGGTTTTGACCGGATTTGAGCACTGGAATGGTGGTGCTCTCCCGCCACTGCGATGGAAAGACGCCATTGCACCAGATCTGGTTGAAAATGACGAGGAGATGTCGGTTGTAGTCCGACGAGAGATGTTTGATCATCTGTGGGTACGATCCGGCCCAGGAGCTGTCTTGGGGCAATGTGCAAGGGCGCTAGGAAGCTCCCATTCTGTAAATGGTGTGTTATAGGGTTCACTGTGGCGTGTAGTGAACGAGAGGACTTTCCTTTCCATACGCCGTTTGAGGATGTGATGGGCTGTGGGGTAATTCTCCGATGCAGAGGCTGGAGCATAGTGATCAGCAAAGCGCTCGGCAATCGCGTTTGCTTCGGTAGATAACACGCCATTGATGTTGACTCCAGGGACATCTGTTGGGGTTTGGTACCCAAAAAGACTTGGGTAGGTGATGTATGGCACCCAATGGTCGACATACCTCTCCCAACACTCCTGTTTCTGTCGTTTTATAAGCAGGCGAACGCCGGCACGGAGCCGCTTAAAGGCTATTAGGTGCTCTAGGGAAGGGTGCCACTTATGTCGCTGTAGAGATCGCCGACGCTCTTTAATTGCCTCAGCGACTTCCGGTGACCACCATGGGTCTGTCTTTCGCCAGGGGCACATTAAATAACGAGGGATCGCGTTTTCCGCCGCAGAAACTATAGTTTTAGTGACCTGCTCAACGACAACATCGATGACACTATGTGGGGGAGATTCAGCGGTGACAGCAGAGGTGGAGGAGGCTTCCCAGTCTGCCTTGTTTAAAGCCCATCTCGACAGTCGTCCATCGGCATGACGCCGGGGGAGTGACAGGAAGTGGTCACTACCACACAGGTCCTCAAGTGCTCTCCAGTGGATAGATGGATGAAGGCCAGGACTGTAGACCGAGAGATCAATGGCCGAATATGTGCCACGTTCCACATTGAAATGTGTGAGGGTGCCTGTATTTAAGAGGCAGAGGTCGAGTTGTGACAGTAAATTTTGGAACTCCTTACTTTGGCCAGTAAGCATGGCGCCACCCCACAAGGGGTAATGGGCATTAAAATCTCCCAAAAGTAGGAAAGGTTTAGGGAGTTGAGCAATCAGTGCAGCCAATACGTTCAGGGGTACTGTACCATCTAGAAGAAGATATACATTGCAGACAGTTATTTCCTGCATCGTCCTTATCCTGACAGCCACAGCACCAAGAGTGGTTTCAAGGGGCACAGGTTCACTACATACTGAGTTCAGGACATAGATGGGAACTCCACCTGACACACTATTATAGTCGCTACAGTTCCTGTAATATCTCTAATAGCCATGGAGGGCAGGGGTCCGCATTACTGGGAACCAAGTTTCCTGGAGGGCAAGGCAGCAGAAAGCACGTGTGAAGCTTAGCAGTTGCTGTAGCTCAGCCACGCGTTGGAAAAAACCGCCACAGTTCCACTGGAGGATGATGTGATCATGAGGCTGGGAAGGCATGAAACAATGAGGCAGTCTGCGCCTCAGGGTACCTGCTATCACCAGATGAATACTTTTGTGATCGACATCCATTGTGTCTTGAGGGCCCAGTGAGATCTAGGTCCTCAGCAGTCGCCAGAATCCCCACCTCATCCTTAGACACAGAGCTTGTAGGTAATGGTGGTGTGGGTGCAACCGCAGCGCCTTATATCTTGTGTTTTTTTTTTTTAGTTTTCTCTCACTGCTCTTAGGTTTGTCCGGCTGGGAGAGCTTCACTGATTCAGTCTCAGGGACTGATGAGGACCGTCAAGCCCTATGACCAGCTACCTGTGGTTGCTTCAGCAGCCAAAGGAGAATGACGTTTCTCTGGCTGACAAGTGGGGACTGACATCCCCGACACCTGGGGGGCGGGGTGGGGTGGGGTTGGGGGTTTGTGTTGCTCCTGCTAAAGTAGGTTGTGCAGAAGCAACAGGAGGGAAGGGCCCTCCCCCCCCCCCCCCCACACACACCATCAAGGGAGCAGGTGAAGTCTGACTGCTCTGAGAGCCAACTGTACATGGTGGAAGATTGTAGAACTGTTGCTGTAGTGGTAGCGTAGTTTGACGTAACATGCACAGGATGTAGCCTCTCATTTTCTCTTAGCCTCAGTGTAGGTCAGCCGGTTCAGGGTCTTGCATTCCATTACCTTTCTTTCAACCTCCCCATACTTGTCCTCTAGAGAGTCCACAAAAAACTGAGGTTTTACTTACAGGAAAGATTCCCCATCAACTCTCGTACATACAATTTACTAGGGCAAATAAGCTTCACTGGTATCCTCAGCCTGGCGTTCCTCCTATGGTGTGGCTGGCGTGGAGGGGGGGGGACGATTTGTGGTCGTATTTATTAGTATTGAAGTTAGACCATGACGCTTAGAGACTGCTGGTGTTTGACCACCAGCAAGAGATGGCATACTATGCTTCATGGTGTGTCATCCACCCTGATGTCACCCACTCTGACCAGGGGTCCTCCCCACAGGCCACATCCAGCTGCAGCATAGGCCACCTGGCAGGATGTCCATTGTCAAGAGTCCTGATGCCCCAGGATGACGGCATCTACTCCTTGGCATATATGGCGCAGACATCAGCAGAGCGATCCCTGTGTGGTCAGGGGGCTACAACCAACAGGGTACATGGCGGCCCCACCACAATGGACTGGCTACCGTGCTGGATATCAGGTGCAAAAGAGGTAGGATGCCCATTATCGTCAACAGCGCAGAAAGCGATGCTGCACAGAGGATGGAGGGAAACGCACCCAGGAGGGTGAACTCGTGCAGCAGCTGAGCGTTAGTGCAGATCCATGTCGACGAAGGATGCGAGAGGTCTCAGCGCATGATGGACCCTGTGTACCATGTAATGTGCCCTTCCCAATTGGCTTGCTCTTCGGGAAAATTTTGAAAAATGGAGGTCAAACCCTAAAGGCCGAAACGTGTAAGACTCCTTTTAGTCGCCTATTACGACAGGCAGGAATACCTCGGGCCTTTTCTAACCCCCTAACCTGCAGGGGGAAGGATCTAGGTAAAATTCGTAACTGGATAGAGGATTTGCTAGGAAGGACGCAGTATGTTTTGGATGTGGAGTCATCGAAAGATGTACAAGTAACTTCGGGTGTATCTCAATGAAGTGCGTTGGGATCCTTGCTGTTCATGTTGTACATTAATGACTCTGCGTACAATACTAATGGTAACCTCAGAGTTTTCCCAGGTGATGTGATTATCTATAATGAAGTGCTGTCTGAATAAAAAGCTGCATCAACGTCAAATCGATTCATCATAAGATCTCAGAGTGGTGCAATGGCCGCCAACCTACTTCAAATGTTCAGGAATCTAAAATTGTGCACTTAACAAAACGAGAAAAATGTTGTATCCTATGACTATAACGTCAGTGAGTCACAGTTAAAATCGGTCAGCTCATACCACAACCTGTATGTAACATTTTGTGTGGATGTGAAATGGAGTGGTGACATAGGCCCAGTCATGGGTAAAGCAGATTAGATTAGATTTACTTTAATTCCAATTGATCCGTAGTGAGGAGGTCCTCCAGGATGTAGAACATGTCAGAAAAACAACAATACATGACAAATATTTGCAACTAAAATAAGCTAATGTACCATTCCACAAGTCCCAAGTGGAATGATCGTCATTTTTTTAATGAACACTATATGAAAGAGTCATTTTACAAATACTAATGCACTGAATTTAAAATAAAGTTTTTTGATTTATTTATAAGGTAATAAACGTGTGATACAACTACTATAATACTTATTTACAATGAACACATTACTGCACTGAAATTGTGCAGAAGTTACACACACACACACACACACACACACACACACACACACACCAGTTGGTTTTACTGAGAAATTCATCAATGTAGTAGGGCCACCAATAAATCCTTTAGGCTTCTCTTAAACTGAATTTCATTGGATGTTAAGCTTTTTATGGCTGCTGGCAAGTTATTGAATATGTGTGTTCCTGAATACTGTACACCTTTTTGTACAAGACTAAGTGACTTTAAATCCTTGTGAAGATTATTCTTATTTCTAGTGTTGATTCCATGAATTGAGCTGTTGGTTTCAAAAAGTGATATTTTTAATGACAAATGGTAGTCTGTTTCGTTCGGAGGATATTTGGAGAAATGTAATCAGTCTACAAAGGAGATTGCTTACTAAACACTCGTGCAACCAGTCCTACAACATTTCTGAAGTCTTTGGGACTCGTACTAAATACGATTAAAAGGAGAAATTCAGTGTATGCAGTGAAGGGCAGCGCAAATAGTCACAGGTTTGTTGGACACGTGAGAGAGAATCACCGAGATTCTGAAGAAACTGAACTTGCACTAACTTGAAAGTATGGGCAACTATTCAGAGAAAGTCTATTTACAAAGCTTGAAAAGCCAGTTTTAAATGACCAAACTAAGAACATACAACCACTACGTGTCGCTCCCGTAGGCATCGCAAGGACAAGATCAGGTTAATTAATGACCGCACGGATGCGTCTGACAGTCACCGTCTCCAAATGACAAAATGACGATATGTAAACACAAATAACAGCAGTCAACTACAAATACAAAATGACAAACGATAAATAAACCAATAGCAACAGGAATATCAACATGCAAAACAAAAATGCTATGAAGTTATGCAGCAATCTAATATACTCTTAGAACGGTATTTATTCGTAAGAATGGTTTGGCAATTATAAGCCAAAATTGTTTGATTTTTATGATCATTGTCTTCGTTGTTTCTTTCGTTTTACTGATTATTTTTGTTGTTAATGCTATTATCAACAACGTCTTAAATAGTTTACACCGTCCAGTGTTTCTCTGGTACATCATCCTAAATGTAAATACACGTAGTTTAACTTATTTCCTTGTAATCGATACCTGTCCTCTAATACTCAACCATCGTCTGGGGAAATACTGCCAACACAAATCTACAGCGTCTACAAAAAATTCGGAACAATTCGCTAAAAAGGGCGTTATACCTATCCTGGGACTTCCAAACACGACATCGAGGACGTCCCAACGCCGCGCCAGCGGTACAAAGAAGCTGCAAGAATATTTTATACAAAAGCCGAGGACTCGCAGAAATCATTAATTTGCGAGCTCGGTACAAGACCACATTAGCACGTGTCACTACGCTGCTACCACAGAAAGCCGAAGCAAGAATAGTCCTCACATCCCCCAACAGGCAGGAATGAGACAACCATACGTATTTCCCTAAAAAGCATCAAACAAAAGATCACTGAAGGAAAAATAATTTGGGACTTAATAGAACTTCAACGAACACAGAAACCGACAATCAGGCAAAGGTTTCAATATCTGCTTCATTGTTGTCGAGAAACCACCTATGCAATTGCCTGGAGCGATTTAGGAAAGCCGCAGGACACCTGTGCTTGGCTATCTGAAGCGCCATCCTCTCGAACGCGAGTCCAGCTGTGTTACACCTGCGACGTCTCGCAAGGTTTGAAATGATAATGGCTCCCGTGTTGTTCATTACTAACAACAGTCTAATCGATAAAGTTTAGAAAATTCGAGAAGCCGTTCTCTCCTTTCCGTCAACACTCATAGCACGAACGAGAGTTTTCGATTTATCACCAGACACCGAAGTCTGGCTGCATCAAACCATAACGGCCAGTTAATGTAGGCGATGAGACCATTACTCGTTGAGAATAATACTTTAAATTCGTGATTTAGATTCTAACTCATGGCAGGTGCTCAGACTGAAACATAGTCAAACTTGTGTCCAAACAAACCTATTTCAGCAGCAATTACTATTTTGTACACGTCCATGTAATTGGGTCCCTGTTAGGCGGCAAGATAAGGTAAGAAACCAGTTAACTGTCAGACCAGCTTACACCCAGAATTTAACAGTAAGAAACATTAACAACGAGTTTCTAAACTCTTGCAGTCGTCGTCCGCACATTGTTCACCTGCCAAACGGAATACTACCATACCATTCCAAACGACTAGAAATTGATTCTGTAGAGAATTGAATATACTTTTCGGGAAGTTTCTTACATTGATTATCCAACATATACGGACTGCGTATATAGTTACTTTATCTATAGAAGTTGGCATAACAGAGAAGTCTGTATTTACCATCTTGTTGGGACGCTGCCTCAGTAGTTCGTATTGTCATCTTCAATTATCCTGTAAGGAAAAAAAGGAAATTAATATGCTTACAATTTAATGATACCAGCAGTCAGAAAAAAAGTATTCAAAGACGTTACGTACAGTTAGTCTGCAGCAAGCGTAACTTTTAGATTTACACGAAAGAAAGTCAGTGGACAGGTACTAATATCACGTAGGAGCCGTTCCATCTTTAAGTGCCATCGACTATGAAGATGATTTAATAGCTTTACAGAAATACTGACCTAGGCCTATAACGTTTTAAGAATTGCCCAACGCTCCACAATACACTTCACGTTCCGTAAATGTATATATGGTAACAATTTCAACCAGGCTCTACATATTGAGTGTTAGATCCTCTATCAGTCATCCATTACATTGGGAAGTACCTCGATTGCTACATCTGATAGAGAAAGTCATACTCGTCGAAGAAACCTAAATGTCAATGAATGATTAAACCCAATCGAAGAAACCCAAAACCCCTCCTACCAATATCATATAGTACGGTGATATCCTGGAACACGCGAAAGCACAATGTTAATATCAGTTTCGCAGAGGGCATGCGGTGTCAAGCAAACGGTACCTCTTCGAAAATTCGCAAAGCTGTACAATGTTGTTGTTGTGGTCTTCAGTTCGGAGACTGGTTTGACGCAGCTCTTCATGCTACTCTATCCTGTGCAAGCTCCTTCATCTCCCAGTACCTACTGCAACCTACATCCTTCTGAATCTGCTTGGTGTATTCATCTCTTGGTCTCTCTCTACGATTTTACCCTCCACGCTGCCCTCCCATTCTAAATTGGTGATCCCTTGATGCCTCAGAACATGTCCTACCTACCCATCCCTTCTTCTAGTCAAGTTGTGCCACAAATTTCTCTCCTCTCCAATTCTATTCTATACCTCCTTATTAGTTATGTGATCTACCCATCTAATCTTCAGCATTCTTCTGTAGCACCACATTTCGAAACCTTCTGATGGTCATATTTCCGTAACACCTATAACCCCGAGTGAATTGAGAGCCTCCACAGCGTCAAAAATGGATCGTAACTGCCATGACTGGTACAAATTAGACACGGGAGGTTCGTAAATGTATGTGTCTGCGGGAACAGTCATTTTTTATGATCTAATTGGGCGTGGGCAATCTTTCCTGTTGCCTACTGAAGCATCGATGTTAACAGTGCAGTTGTACGCCATTTATGAGGCTCTACTTTTCGACTTAAAAGTCGAAAAGATCCTGGTCTGTCCTGACTGAGTGCCCTAGAGTTTCTTACGCGGGCAGCCGAAAAAAAAAAAGTAAATAATAATCTTTGGAACACGTTTAGCCCTAAGTCTCAATCGAACATAAGAGCTGTGTCAACTGACTCATCTACAATGTTTTTTTTTAAATGAATACATCGCCATTTGACGGTATTGTTTATTTAATTTGGACCCAGGTTTCAGCCTTTTATGCCATTTTCAAGTGATTGAGTTTATGTCATTAATATATATTGCAGGACATCAAGCTCAAAATTGGCCATAAATTAAGAAAAATATTAGTTCCCCACGAAATGACCAATTTTGAGTTTTATGTTCTGCAATATATGTTAATGACATAAACTCAACCACTTGAAAATGGCATAAAAGGCAGAAACCCTGTCGTAATTAAATAAACAATACAGTCAAACGGTGATGTGTTCATTTAAAAATTATTAAATGACTGTTGCTCAGAAACTTCAAAAACTGTTCATCTATAGTGGATACAGGGACATGTTTGAATTAGGGTAAACCATCATTTAGACCAAGTGGCCAAAAAGGTGCAGCATCTACTTACCATCGACGCACGCCTACCAGACCGTGATTCTCATAGTAGACTCTTCAGACAAGCAAAAACGAAATGGTCAGAGTTAATGTGTAAAGTCCACAACATTATGGTACGTGGTGTGGGCGATTCAACGACAGATTCCACGGCAATGTTGGTTTCTCAAATTGGCGCCCACAAGAAGAGAAACTGTTACTCTTAACAGATCAAGAGCAGGTCATATGAACACCAATAAAACGAGACGTCTGTTAAAATTCATTTCTTCATCGGATTGTGATTTCTGCCTCATTGATCAACACATTGCACTTATACTCGTAGAAGTGATAAATATCATCAGCTCAAGAACAATTCCACTGTACAGTATTTTAAAAATTAAAGACAATTTTTCTATTAGAGCAGCGCTTAGTTCCATTAATAGGTCCGTTTCCACATGTATTTGCCACTTCATTCGTCTTTATAAAAGAGAAGTTTAAATTTTAATGATACATCTAACGTTTCATTATGTATGTATGTAACTGGATTTTAAAGTTTCGTGGCTTTTATTATGATGGTACAGCAGACTATTGGACTTGTTAACTATCTTTCTCAATTATGTCTTATATTTTGTACTGAAATCAGACAAATGTCCTGTTTGTACTATATGTGAAGCATTTTATCTGGTAAAATGGACTATTTGGGAGGGGGGATTAAAACCATGGCGCTGAGCTGTTCATGAGTGTTCTTACAGTCCAGTGCTACTAAAGCTTAAAATTAGAGCAGTCGTCAACACAAGTTACACTTAAAAAGCACGTTTTAGGTCCATGATATCATCTCGGTGGTCTGCTTTAGCGTTCCTCTGACGTGAGAAACACCTCGTAAACGATTCACTCTCGTTTTCGTATGAGGGCCTATTTTCCTTGCAAAGGACTGCTTCAACGTTATTTTTCTTGGCAACTGACATCAGCAACACCCGATATATCACGCAGAAGGGTTAGCGGCTTCTTATATCACTTACCTTCAAATTGTAAACATCTACCTCCTCACTCCAAGTAATTCCTGCAAAATATAAGTTTTTCTTTTGTTTGCTTTTTCACTCGCCTTGTCTTCAGCATTGCATAGCTCTCTCTTACAATTTCTCTTCTTGATTTAAGTTAAAATGTTAGTAATCACAGTATTAAATAAAAACCCATTTACTATTTTTTTCTTTGGCTGATTGTATTTCAGTTGTCCAATACTAACTTATATTCCATTCGGCCACTGCCAAATTCTTGGAATTTATTCTTTTTTCAAGCTTTATCTTTGAGTTCGGCGTTATTACTAGCTTCACTTTTTGGTAAACACGAGATTTTAGGCAGAAAATTTAACAAAAACTCTACTGGAGAAAAGCCATTTAAGAGAAACGTGAATCAACCTTGCAAACTGAAAGATATGTCTGTATTCACGCATGTCTTCGAAATGCCTTATCTCCGACATGTTTACATGATACACGAGGCGGCACTAGCAGGTTTGGAACATTCGCTTGTAATCCCTGAGAAATAAAACTAGCCGCTATTCGTGCCACGACGACTTAAATTTTTCTTGGACAGAAACATAGTACCGTGAGCGACAGTTGCTCGGACAGACAGCCATTACTTAGACAGTTGTATTTGATAAGCTGACTGACGAAGGATCCTCTCTTCTACCTCAGCAACATATCTACAGATAGAATCTGCCGCATTCAGCAGGTTCGGAGAGAGAGAGAGAGAGAGAGAGAGAGAGAGAGAGAGAGAGAGAGAGAGAGAGTAGTGTCCGTGGTCAGCTGACCGAGGTGGCCGAGTGGTTCTAGGCATTACAGTCTGGAACCGCGGGACCGCTACGGTCGCAGGTTCGAATCCTGCCTCGGGCATGGATGTGTGTGATGTCCTTAGGTTAGTTAGGTTTAAGTAGTTCTAAGTTCTAGGGTACTGATGACCTCAGAAGTTAAGTACCATAGTGCTCAGAGCCATTTGAACCATTTGTCCGCGGTCGAAGCTTGTGCAGCACTCTCCACATGGTAAGAGACTGAATCACCCTTTACTGAACACGAGCTGTTACGCCGAGACTCATCAGCTGAAGCCAGCAATACATCAGCTGAAAATAAGTGTATACATTTGCTGTCAGTACTTTTTACAATGTCGGTGTGTCCCTCCTGGTACATGTGATTGCTTGTTGTGGAAATTTCACAGCGATTGTATCTAAAAGCATCAGTGTTCACTTTGTAATTTATTTGTGAAGTTATTTCTGTTTTCCCAATGTAGAAAACAGTAACGGTTGAAATGTAATTTATCTACTCCCGTATGTTCTTTTAGATGGGAGTATGTGTTTACTGTCCGAGGAAAATGACCACATCTGTTGCTTGAAATGAAGTCACTACTTACCAAATTAATAAATATGTGACGTCCTAGTTTACATACGCAATTCACTTGCAGTTGAGCCGCTCACGTCACGCGATAAGAGAAAAATCTACTACACTGAAGGTATGAATAAAAAAACGCCTTCAGTCAAAACTTTTCGTGTTTTATTATATGTGTGTGTGCAAATGTGCCCCTTGATTGAAGTGACGTGTACGAAAACGACGGAGAAAAGGATGATTGCTGGTGCTAAAACTTAAAAAATGTTTGTCTTGGATTATGTGGAATATGCATTTCACCTCATTCAAGAGAAGAAATAAAAACATGTATTACGACAAATTACACCTGATGATGGACACACAGCGTCCGAAATACATTATGTATTTAATAAAACACGAAAAGTTGTGACTGAAGGCGTTTTTTAATGCATACCTCCAGTCACGTTTGAAGCTTCGAAATATGGATAAAATTAAAAAAGAAAAATCTACTGCTATGCGACCCAACTAGGTGAAAATTCAGAAAGGATATTACATAGTCAACATATAAAGATACATCTCTTCCTAATCCAATGCGCAAATTTCAACCAAACTTGGTATACACATCACTTATTGTCTGGAAAGAAACGCTGTGGGGTGTGGGGTAAGAACCACCTACCTATAAAGGGGGAGGATACAAAATAAGTAAGCCCACAACGCAAAAAGCCCTATTTAATTAACGCAGTATTTGAAAATGAGAGCAATTAGCGACTTACAAAGAATTTTACACATTATTTCAAACCTTTACGAAACTTTTCTCTCAAACAACCCCCACAAAATGATAACCGGGACACAGAGGAGGTTGACGAAAACTGACAGGGGGAGGGGCCAGATTGAAATGGACATGGTGGGGATGGGGGGGGGGGGCAGGGTGAAATGGACATGGTGGGCGGGGAGTGGCAGGGGGAATTGGACATAGGTGGGGTAAGAAGCAGATGGACTAATGGGAGTATATACATACTGGGTAATGCCTGGTACTCAACTAATAAAATCTCTGTTAAGGACATGAAATGAACGTAAGAGTTACCCTAGAAATTTCAAAGAAATCAAAGTTTTAACTTCTCTATATTGCGGTCACCTTTTCGAATTGGCATATTTAAATCACCTCCCTGTCGGCTATTCCTGTTCGCCTGTCAGCAGACCAAAGATCCTAAGGTAGGTATCAAATTGGGAATTCCTCGATTCAGAAGTATAGCACATCATTTTCGACAAGCTGCCTTTATGTATTTATCTTCTGAGCAGCTTTGTGATTACTAGGGCCTGCCATCCTATTAGCACACACGCACACACACACACACACACACACACACACACACACACACACACACACACACACAAACTCGAAGCAGCACGTGGTGCTGGTGCGGGGAGTTCTTTTGTCTGCTTTTCGGTATTATCTTTTACTTAATAACAGCAATTACGCTCATCTTTTAAAGACCAACACCTGAATTTGGAAGTAGGAAGTCATAAATTTATGGTATAATTATTTTAAGAAGAGAATTAAAAAGAGGCCAGGAAATAGTAGATATAGACGTTCCTTCACCAATACCACTCTCAAAGGGAACTTTGTATTGAACTTCGTGTCCAGTGTCCCCTGTGGTGTTATCCATTTTAGTATTATTCGCACTAACATCTTTCCACGGGGAAACTAGACATGTTCCGCCCATGAAGATTTAATCTAGTATATGTCGGTGTTTGTTAGCGTGCTGCGTGAGTTACTGTTTGTTCGGTTATATAACCACCACCACCACCACCACCACCACCACTACTACTACTACTACTACTACTACTACTACTACTAGGTTAGTTAGCAAACAAATTTTGCATGGCTTTGGAACAATATCCGGCCTTTATGTACTCTAAGTTACATACCGATCTTACGTGGCTGCAGAAAGAATAACATGCCACAACTAACCTAATTATTAATCTTGTAAAAGCATATTTTAAAATAAAATTAGTATATTCAAGTAGTGTACTTGTTAATCTTTTACATACTGCGTAATATGCATTATGTTTCACTGTTTTAATTATATTAACGCTTTTTTAAAGGAACAAACCGCCATTTGAGTGTTTTATTGTTTATTTAATTACATCGCAGGTTTCGACCTTTTATGCCATTTTCAAGTATTTGATTTTGTGTCTAACATATATTGCAGTACACTTAATGTAAGACTGTTTCTACTAAATATGAAGTTCTCCCAAGATTATTTACTGATTTGTTACAAAATGGTGACTTTACATCAAGCGTTTCGTGAGGGTCAATATTTTTCTTAATTTATGGCCGAGTTTGAGCTTGTCATCATGTTAAGTGTCCTGCAATATATGTTACAGAAATAAAACCAAATACTTGAAAATGGCATAAAAGGCCGAAACCTGGGTTGCACTTGAACAACAAAACAGGTAAATGGCAGTCTGTTCCTTAAAAAAATATTGTATGACTGTTGCTAAGCAACATGAAAAACTGTATATTAACACTGCTGGAATTACAACTTGCTTACTTTATATTACATTCATATTATTACATTTACAATGATACGTTCATTTATATTACTAATTCTTCTAGAGTCGAAAATTTAGGTCCACATCTCAAGATGTTTTCAAGAAACTGACAACAGAATTCCAAGGTGCCAGGAAGGCAGTTGCACACCGGGCACCTGATGTCAGGAGGCGAAACCGTCTGCATTTACTCATTAGGTTATCATTTGTATTCACAACTTTAAACCCTACTTTATATTAGTATTTGAACCCCGCAAGAGTTACTATGAGTGCCACACGATAGTCAATGAACAGATTCAGCGCAAGAGTACTATTTTCACTTGTTACAGAGAACTACGAAAATTTATGTTGTGTGTCATTCGGAGCGATAATATGTAATTAAGGGCGGTGAACAGAAAACTCGGTCTTAACATATAAGATACTTCAGCAGTTTGTAAACACATTTAAACATAACGTAACTGGCTAAATAGCTGGGTCCTCAGGTGTCATGTAAAAATGAATGAATAAGAATGTAGCTTTGAATACCTCAAGGCAAGTTACGTGGCCACTCCCAGAAGACATAGGAACTTCGCTTAGTATTTTATGAGAATCGGGAAAAAAATTCTGCAACGGACTGTTTTCATTTACCACAATTATAGTCAGTTCTCTAAATTGGGAGGTTTCGCGAAGCGTGTTGTGAATCCAATCCAGCTTTTTCAGTTGCACCGAGCATTAAACCGCTGCATGGCACACAGTATCAACCGTAGCTGTTCGCAGTCTTGGCCAAGATTTCTGTGCTCGAAGACTGATGGTGTGCACCCGTTAGATATCAAATCTCTAAGGTAGAGGCCAGAGAAACGTCGTGGATGGTATTCATCCAGTAGACCCGCGGTCTATTCTACTTCCTTTTCGTTCTCATGAACAGTAGTTTGTTGCAGAGTCAAACAAACGACGCGTTTACATCTGGAGATGCAAGAAGAAAGCGAAAGAACCTCCCGTCCCCATTTATTCACAAAATTTCTCAGAGTAGCGGCAGTTTCCTTACAGATCACACAAAATAAATTCTTGAACAGGAAGACAGATGTCTTCTCTAGTTTGCTTTCGTTATACTTACATGTCTTACTAAAGTAACAGTAACTGTGTCCGAACTGAGTTAAGCATCAGCAACTAACAGTTGTGACGAAAAAAAATACTCCATCGTGATCGGCATAACTGAATACCGGAAATGGTTTGCAAACGAGTCGTCGAGTCTTAAGTTGTGTCTGCCAATGGAAACCGACATGAGCAACAGAAGCTGAAAACTTCAGACTAAGTGATGTCTCGAAGTGTCTCAATACGATAGGCCATAGGTGAGCACGACGCCTGAGGTCCGTTTGCGTATAAGCCTGAACCGACGCTAACTGAGCCAGTGTAATAGCGCTCAATGTTGGTAAAGTCGTGGCTGTATGATGAAGATCTGATTTTACTTTCGTTTCTCTCTTAGGACGAAGATGCAGCAGCATTATGGGGGTCTGACAAGAGCTGCATGTCACCGTTCATAACGACGACGCTTCTCAGCCGTGGTCTGATGAACATTCGGATGAACTGCACCGCCTGTGCCACGCTACGTGGAACCAATGCGTTACAGAGTTTTGTAAACACGATGTAAAAACTGATGATTCATGGCATCCGGCGTGGTTTTTCCACGGAAGGCAGCGCGATAGGAAAGTCGCGTGTAGCAGCCACAGTAAGATCTGGAGGCGGCAGTGGGCTCCACTGTCTTGCCTCTACTCCACAGGGAAGGCCCAGGAGTACAAAACGATACAAAATGACAGAGTGTAAGTCTTCTCTTTCCCCTTACGATTATAAGAACTTTCCTAAGTAAAAAGAACACTTATTAGTCTTATGCATGTTGACCAAACTGTTACTCAAGAACGAAACAAGGAATCTGGATTATTAACAGTTATCAATCCATTCATTCATTTTCTCTTACGCTAAAGTGATGTACAAATCATGTCGCGCATACATTCTTGTTAGGTTAAATTTTTATCTACATCTACATGATTACTCTGCAATTCACATTTAAGTGCTTGGCAGAGAGTTCATCGAACCACAATCAATCTCCCTACCATTCCACTCCAGAACAGCGCGTGGGAGAAACGAACACCTAAACCTTTCTGTTCGAGCTCTGATTTCTCTTATTTTATTTTAATGATCATTCCTACCTATGTAGGTTGGGCTCAACAAAATATTTTCGCATTCGGAAGAGAAAGTTGGTGACTGAAATTTCGTAAATAGACCTCGCCGCCACGAAAAACGTCTTTGCTTTAATGACTTCCATCCCAACTCGCGTATCATATCTGCCACACTCTCTCCCCTATTACGCGATAATACAAAACGAGCTGCCCTTTTTTGCACCCTTTCGATGTCCTCGGTCAATCCCACCTGGTACGGATCCCACACCGCGCAGCAATATTCTAACAGAGGACGAACGAGTGTAGTGTAAGCCGTCTCTTTAGTGGACTTGTTACATCTTCTAAGTGTCCTGCCAATGAAACGCAACCTTTGCCTCGCCATCCCCACAATATTATCTATGTGGTCTTTCCAACTGAAGTTGTTCGTAATTTTTACACCCAGGTACTTAGTTGAATTGACAGCCTTGAGAATTGTACTATTTATCGAGTAATCGAATTCCAACGGATTTCTTTTGGAACTCATGTGGATCACCTCACACTTTTCGTTATTTAGCGTCAACTGTCACCTGCCACACCATACAGCAATCTTTTCTAAATCGCTTTGCAACTGATACTGGTCTTCAGATGACCTTACTAGACGGTAAATTACAGCATCATCTGCGAACAACCTAAAAGAACTGCTCAGATTGTCACCCAGGTCATTTATATAGATCAGGAACAGCAGAGGTCCCAGGACGCTTCCCTGGGGAACACCTGATATCACTTCAGTTTTACTCGATGATTTGCCGTCTATTACTACGACTGCGACCTTCCTGGCAGGAAATCACGAATCCAGTCGCACAACTGAGACGATACCCCATAGGCCCGCAGCTTGATTAGAAGTCGCTTGTGAGGAACGGTGTCAAAAGCTTTCCGGAAATCTAGAAATACGGAATCAACTTGAGATCCCCTGTCGATAGCGGCCATTACTTCGTGCGAAGTTGCACAAGAACGATGTTTCCTGAAACCATCCTGATTACGTATCAATAGGTCGTTCCCCTCGAGGTGATTCATTATGGGCCGGCCGAAGTAGCCGTGCGGTTAAAGGCACTGCAGTCTGGAGCCGCAAGACCGCTACGGTCGCAGGTTCGAATCCTGCCTCGGGCATGGATGTTTGTGATGTCCTTAGGTTAGTTAGGTTTAATTAGTTCTAAGTTCTAGGGGACTAATGACCTCAGCAGTTGAGTCCCATAGTGCTCAGAGCCATTTTTGATTCATTATGATTGAATACAGTATATGCTCTAAAACCCTACTGCAAACCGACGTCAATGATACAGGTCTGTAGTCAGATCAGCTGATAGAGATAAATTAAGCAGAAAAATCTGGCCAAGTGCGAGCAGACGTTTCCATACGAACTTAGATATGTATACAGACAATTCAACCATTCCGGGAATCTCTACGATTTTGCCTGTTATTGATATCGATACTGGAAAGATATTGGTGCTGCAATTCCAAGACTTTCGAGAACGTTTTAACTTCCAGTATTAAGTCTAAAAATTTGTGTAATTTCGCATTCGCTATTTTAATTTTTCATTTACTTTATTAATTCTACATACTATGCTACTTAGCAAAACCAATTACTTAAACTTTTTTTTAAAAATTCGTTATTGAACTATTTTCTGAGTTAGCTGAATCAAAGTTCAAAGATCAGTGAGTGTATTTTTTGGCGTCCTGTGCATTCAGGATCATTTAAGTTTTTAAATTATAATTATTAAGTTAATATAATTGTGGTAGAGATTTATTAATAGATACTGAAGTCCTTCACTTTAAACCACAGGGAATTTCGAAATTTAGTCCACGGACTTTAATACCGTTGAATCTACAAAAGGATATTTTACCAATAAATATGTCAAATAATGAAAATAAAGTCCCCGAAATAGATAACTAAAACATTTGTATTTTTAAGGTGAGAGTGATTACGTACTTGCAAGGCTGGAGCGTCTTATCTTCGCCCATAATGAGGTGAGACTGCCATCAAATGGGGATTTAGTAGTTCGTATGAGAATCTAAGACTAAATTATAATTATTTAAGTATTAAATTTGAACCACATTTGTAATTAATGACTGAACAAAGAATGAATACATTGCGGTACTAGTCAGAGTTGGAACAAAACGTCGACAATTTTTTTAGCTCTTTTAGTGCCTTTTGTTTATTAACAGTGACATGCATTTGGAGGAGAAAAACAGAAAACTGCATTTTGGGGTTTGGTTCTAAATTTATGTTGACATTTCCTTTAACAATCAGACGACTAATACAATAACAGAATAAAATCGCAACACCAGAAAGTAAATAATGTAGAGTAATGAAATTTCGGGAATAGGTTTGTCGAGGTAACATATAAGTGATTAACATTACAAGATCACAGATCAATGTAAGCGGAAGGCAAACCATTGCAAATGTCAAATGCTGGTACATGAATAACGAGTGCAAACGTCAGAATGTTGAATGTAAGCATGCAAACGTGCATGCATCGTGTCGTACAGTTGCCGGATCTCAGTTTGTGGGATGGAGTTCCTTGCCTGTTGCACTTGGTCGGTCAACACAGAGACCGTTAACGCTGTTTGTGGATGACGTTGGTGTTGTCCAATGATGTCCCATTTGCGCTAGATTGGAGACAGGTCTGGTGATCTACCACGCCAAGAGAACATATCGACATTCTGTAGAGTATGTTGGGTTGCAACTTCCATATGTGGTCGAGTGTTATCTTGTTGGAAACTACACCCTCCTCCCGACCCCCACTCCTCCCCCTGAAATGCTGTTCACGAATGGCAGCACAACAGGTCGAAACACCACACCGACGTACAAATTTGCCGTCAGGTTATGTGGGATAACCATGAGAGTGCTCCTACCGTCATATGAAATCGCACTCCAGATCGTAACTCCAGGTATGGGTCCAGTGTGTATAGCACTGACAGCCTGGTTGCAGGTGCTCAACTGGCCGCCTCCTAACCAACACAAGGTTATCATTGGCACCGAGCCAGAACCAGCTTTCATCGAAATACCCGAAAGACTCCACACTGTACTCCAATGAGCTCTTGCTTGACACCACTGAAGTTAAACATGGCGGTGGTTTGTGGTCGGCGGAAGGTACGGTGCAGGACGTCTGGCTCACTGTCATTGTGGTGCCAGCTGCTGCCACAGATGCACTACGATGCGCCAGAGCCATACGTCGAACACAATAGTCTTCCTCTCTGTGGTCACCCGAAGTCCGGTCTTGTTGCGACCGCACATGCCCTTGACCACCGCTGTCACCCATCATGTACAGTGGCTACATTCCTGGCAAGTATTTTTGTAGTATGGCAGAAGGAGCATCTAGCCCCTCGTAGCCCCATTACACGACCTTGTTCAAGCCACGTGCAAAAGGCGTCTTTATCGTCTTAAGGACATTCTTCACTAACATCAACTCAAGATGTTCAATCTCAAGGGTAACTAACACTCACTATCGTTACAACGTGCATTTAAAGCAAACCTGATTTTGTCCTCGTAGTGGGCGCAAAATTTAAATAGATATCGTCTTTCAGATGTTTAAACGCGACCTTCCGTGTCGCGGAACTACTCCTAGGCACAGCTTTTTTTTTTTCTATCAGTGCATACTTGTTGCCGCCGTTATTTCGGTGTCTAAGCATTCTATAGCAACACTGGTTACACATTGTGGTGATCTCTAAACAGAAATCAACCCACCGCTAATATTTCAAAATGCAGACACAATCGCCGTCTATAGCGGTGTGAGGTACACACGCAACAGACACTTAACCCATACTGCATTGGCTACTGACGGACCGTCTCCTCTGCATACCACATCAAAACGAAGTTTTGAATTGTCGCTACGACATCCCCTGGATCCTACAAACAGTGTAGTATGGGAAGAAAGAAGGATAGGGTCTGCGATGATGTCTGGCAAACGGACTGTAGACCGTAGTCTGTGACAAATTTCAAATTGATACGTGTATGAGTTCCTGAGAAAAAGCAGTCTTGAAAGGCAGGCGGACGGACGGACGGACGACAAAGTGATCCTGTAAAGGTTCCGCTTTTACCCTAAAAAGCAACCTACGAGAGAAATTAGTCTCCAACAACCATCATCTCACACTTTATTACAGACACCTACCTAATCGTACCACAAAAAAAAAAAGAAAGAAAAACACATTCTGACACGTTTCGACAGCAACTACATTCATTATGGGCTGTGGTTATTTGACAAACCGTCACAATGAAGTCTGAAGATGACTTACGCAAGTTGTATCCAATAACGGGCTGTGCGTGCATGTATCCGTCTAGTTTGCATTGCACGCAGAATCTTGTTAATAGTATCAGCTATCACAATCACCACTTCATTTGACATTTCGTGTGCACTTACAAGAAACTAACTCATTTGCAAGTGGGTAAGGAAACCCATACAAAATTCACATTAACTGAAAATGTTTTCAAATGGTTCAAATGGCTCTGAGCACTATGGGACTTAACATCAGAGGTCATCAGTCCCCTACAACTTAGAACTACTTAAACCTAACTAACCTAAGGACATCACACACATCCATGCCCGAGGCAGGATTCGAACCTGCCACCGTAGCAGTCGCGCGGTTTCGGACTGAAGCGCCTAGAACCGCTCGGCCAAAGCGGCATGCTGAAAATGGTTTCAAATTTACACTGATCAGCCAAAACATTATGACGACTGCCCACGGCGACGTTGAATGCCGCCTGGTGGCTTTGCGGGCATGTGACGCAGTAACAGAAGTATGTAGGCGGGGCAGACACGGACGGGAGTCACCCTAGCGAAGATATGGGCTGGCAAATGGGGAAATCCATTGAGATAGGCAACTTCGACAAAGGGTAGATTGTTATTACGCAGAGCCTAGACAACGGTGAAGCTGGTGGAATATTTACGCGATGGTAAGCATCTACGGAAAGAGGTAGAAGGGCAGTGAGGAGCCACTAGGCGCTAAATAGTTGGACGTCCACGACCCTTCACAAACGTGGGGTTCGCAAGCTTGTCTGCTCTGTGAAGTAGAATAAATGGTGATTTGTAGCGTCACTGCCTAAGGAGTACGATGCTGGTGGTCGCACAAGTGTTTCGGAGCACACCGTTCATCGTACATCGTTGAACATGGAGTTCCGAAGTAGACCACACATGTTGACCCAACGACATCGCCAGTTAAGGTTGTCGTGGGCACGGGACCACCGGGATTCCACCGTTGATCAAAGGAAACGTGTCGGCTCTTCGGGTGAATCACATTTTTGCTACACTAGGTCGCTGGTCGTCTCCATAAACGCAGTCATCGAGGTGAATGGCGGCTTTCCAAAGTGCAGCGCGCCACGGACACGCGCTGGTGAGAGCAGTATCGTGTTACGGGAGATATTCTCCTGCGCTTGCTTGGGACCTGTGTTAGTAACTGAAGACACGTTGACAGCCGCGAATCGGCTGCATCGCTTCATGCTTTATGTCTTCCCCGGCAGCGGTATCTTCTTTCAGAACTATAATTGTCCGTGTTTCGGACCAGAACCGTCCTACAGTGGTTTGAGGAGCATTGTAGTAAACTCACGCACAAGTCTCGGCGAGCAAATTCGCTCTATGTAAATCCTATGGAACACATCTGGGTCGCTGTCGGACGTCATTGTGCGTACGAAAACCAACGGCCCGTTATTTACGCGAATTACATGATCTGTGTGTAGACACCTACTGCCACCTACCGTGCCTCCACAAACCTAACAAATTATCAGATCCCTGATATGCAGATGTATTCCGTTCCAAAAATCGGCAAACAAGGTATTGAACAGGCGGTGATAACATTTTGGCTCATTAGTGTAAATAAGCCAGCAAATATCAATATAAGTAAACTGATTTTATCGGTTAAAAATTTACTTCCTCTTGCGAAATTTTTCTACAAGCTTTCCTGTTCAGTAGTTCGAACTAAAGCTCTGTGATAAGGTCTACACTATTGTTAGTCCGTTAATTACGCAATGGAGAGCCAGTTTTTACTGTAAAAGAGATGTTCAGTTGTGCTGAACTACTCCTTTAGACTGCGGCTCAGCGCTGATATGTGCTGCCTCTAGCGGCATCTGCTTCAACTCACTCTCGATTTCCCTGCGCGGAAGTCTCGCGACCGTTCAGTGCTGCCTCTACAGCAAATTTTAAGCTTCACGTGATCCGATTAACCAACCACATACTCCCAGACCTTGAGCACAATTATCACATTCATCCCCTCAAAATTGTGCCACAATGTAAGTGCCATTATACCCTCTGTTTCTTCTTACAATGTATACATTTTAACATTGTTTTATCTATGCACTCTTATTTGACTCTACGTATCATTGGGGTCTAATTTTAATGGCAAGTCATTTTCTTACTGAACTTCAGGGTAAAATTTAACAATTTATGCATCAATCCAGATGTTGCAGTGTAGAAAAATTTATTTCATTGTGCTTATTAAGTCACAGTTACACCTATTTTGTATTAGGTCGTACTTTGGCCAATTATTTACCATGCTACGTCATATTTCGTCAAACTTTTGCCAAAAATGCATATATTTTTGTCTTATCTTTAAGGACGCAAAAATAAAAATCCGCAGATGTTGCACACATGGCAATGTTTCAAGTGATATCACAAACACAACTATTACTACAAAGCTTTGTTTATGAGGACTATGGTAGACAAGCAGCGTAGCATAGAAGTCAGTTTGCTGAGTTAAGACATTTTAGCGCGGGGTCGACGAAAAAATCTCTAAGCCAACAAAGGCGGCTTCTGACGTATAAACATCGCACATGTAGTGAACTATATTCAGTCTGAATACAAACTAAGTCTCGTTCAACAAGCCCAAAGGAAGGTGTTCCAACAGCATAAAGTCGCAAGGTTTTACTTGTGATTTTGGAGAGAAGTTCTTCAGCGCCATGTGAATTTAAAAGCTATTACAGAAAAGCTCTTTAATGTGCAACAACACTGTAATACAGCCAGACACAGCAGCTGTGTGAACAAACGTGTTGAAATTCAAACAAGACAAACGCTGTTCAACTGCTCCTTCATTCTTCAAGCACTTTGTGACATGACGATGTCTTGCAATATCCCACTGGAGAAGCCAAAGAATCCACGCTGTAGACAATTCTTGGAGAAGTACGTAACATATCCATCTCGAGATGAATCTACAATGAGAAAGAACACACTGTTCGTGTGCTACGAGGAAGTGCTCACCAAAATACGAATTCGTGTATCTGACCAAAAGGTCTGGATGCTCATAGATGAAACCAGCAATGAGGCTGGGCATTATGTTGCACATGATGTTTGTGCTCTAAAAGTTATCCTGCCTCGAGAAATGTTCTTGCCAACTTGTGAACTCTCGAAAGATAGTAAACAGTTCGGCAATAATAGCCATTTTGTTTGGCATCTCTATGAAGCTACTGTGGTCGGATGGTGTGAACAAAGACAACGTTTTGCTGCTAGTAACAGGTAGCTAAAGCAGCAGAAGGGCTTCATATTCTCTGCCTAGTATGGTGTATGTCACATGCCTTGCACATGTGTTACACATTAGTTGCAGAAGTGGTGCGATAAAATTACCCCGATGAGGAAAAATTAATTTTTTGTGGTAAGAAAAGGTACTTGAAAGCTCCGCTATTTGTGTAGAAATTCAAGGAAGGAACACTTTCACCATCCACCATTCTCAGCCTGTTCTTACAAGAAGGGGTTCCTGGCTTAATGCTGCTATTACTGCATTAAGCACACTAAAATAAAGACAATCCGTTGTGAGCTTGATAGTCATGAATCAAGTGCTATCAAACCTGTGACAGGGGCCTACACATACCTTGTTTGGAGACTTGGATGGCATCAACACCCACTTTTCAATGGCAGCAAAAGCGCCATCACACGACTGGACGCTACTGAGACTCAACTATGTGACGCTCTGGATATTGTGTAGCATGGGCACACTGAGTTGGGTCGAGCTCGAGGTCATGTACTGACAAAGAGAACAAGAAATTACACAGTGTTCTCCAGCGGAATCTAGGATATTCTACAACGTGCAACATTAGTGTCAATCTTTCCACAGACGTCACAACATTTGAAGACAATGAATGAAAGCTGGCCTGCAGTGACCTCGCCACCTTCGGGTAAGCCCCTGTGACGCCATCTGACTTGGAGAGGAGCTTTTCCAGGTACAAAACTGTCCTCAGCGACAACCAAAGCTCTTTGGAAAAGGAAAACCTCAAATGCACCTCCTGATCTAGTGCAACTCTGCAGAAACTAAAGATTGACAGGACATGTTAACTAACTGGGAGTACTTTAAATAAGTGGTGCGCAGTAGTATAAACATAGTCGTATGGTTTAGATGGGTGTTATCACTGCTCTTAGTTCTTTTCCCTAGACATATACAGACATTTCAAAAATAAGTACCACTTTCAAACACCGCAAAAGTGCAATAAGTGAATTTTGTATTACATGTATATTAAAAATTAACAAATTTTTTACATAAACTTATATAAAGTCTTTATTTTTTACGATCATGTTTATGTAAAAAAATGGCTCTGAGCACTATGGGACTTAACAGCTATGGTCATCAGTCCCCTAGAACTTAGAACTACGTAAACCTAACTAACCTAAGGACATCACACAACACCCAGTCATCAAGAGGCAGAGAAAATCCCTGACCCCACCGAGAATCGAACCCGGGAACCCGGACTTGGGAAGCGAGAACGCTACCGCACGACCACGATCTGCGGAACATGTTTATGTAAGTTTCAGGGCATAAATGCTTGAATATATCGCCGTTTTTCGACTCATTAAAATACGGGTCCTGGTTATTACAAGCAGAAACTTTCTGCCTGCCTTCTGCTCCACAGTTTTCTGCCTTATACAGGGTGTACAAAAAGGTACGGCCAAACTTTCAGGAAACATTCCTCACACACAAAGAAAGAAAATATGTTATGTGGACATGTGACCGGAAACGCTTACTTTCCATGTTAGAGATCATTTTATTACTTCTCTTCAAATCACATTAATCATGGAATGGAAACACACGGCAACAGAATGTACCAGCGTGACTTCAAACACTTTGTTACAGGAAATGTTCAAAATGTCCTCCGTTAGCGAGGATGCATGCTTCCACCCTCCGTCGCATCGAATCCCTCATGCGCTGATGCAACCCTGGAGAATGGCGTATTGTATCACAGCCGTCCACAATACGAGCACGGAGAGTCTCTACATTTGGTACCGGGGTTGCGTAGACAAGAGCTTTCAAATGCCCCCATAAATGAAAGTCAGGACGGTTGAGGTCAGGAGAGCATGGAGGCCATGGAATTGGTCCGCCTCTACCAATCCATCGGTCACCGAATCTGTTGTTGAGAAGCGTACGAACACTTCGACTGAAATGTGCAGGAGCTCCATCGTGCATGAACCACATGTTGTGTCGTACTTGTAAAGGCACATGTTCTAGCAGCACAGGTAGAGTATCCTGTATGAAATCATGATAACGTGCTCCATTGAGCGTAGGTGGAAGAACATGGGGCCCAATCAAGACATCACCAACAATGCCTGCCCAAACGTTCACAGAAAATCTGTGTTCATGACGTGATTGCACAATTGCGTGCGGATTCTCGTCAGGCCACACATGTTGATTGTGAAAATTTACAATTTAATCACGTTGGAATGAAGCCTCATCCGTAAAGAGAACATTTGCACTGAAATTAGAATTGACACATTGTTGGATGATCCATTGGCAGAAGTGTACCCGTGGAGGCCAATCAGCTGCTGATAGTGCCTGCGCACGCTGTGCATGGTACGGAAACAACTGGTTCCCCCGTAGCACTCTCCATACAGTGACGTGGTCAACGTTACCCTGTACAGCAGCAACTTCTCTGACGCTGACATGAGGGTTATCGTCAACTGCACGAAGAATTGCCTCGTCCATTGCAGGTGTCCTCGTCGTTCTAGGTCTTCCCCAGTCGCGAGTCATAGGCTGGAATGTTCCGTGCTCCCTAAGACGCCGATCAATTGCTTCGAACGTTTTCCTGTCGGGACTCCTTCGCTCTGGAAATCTGTCTCGATACAAACGTACCGCGCCACGGCTATTGCCCCGTGCTAATCCATACATCAAATGGGCATCTGCCAACTCCGCATTTGTAAACATTGCACTGACTGCAAAACGACGTTCGTGATGAACACTAACCTGTTGATGCTACGTACTGATGTGCTTGATGCTAGTACTGTAGAGCAATGAGTCACATTTCAACACAAGCACCGAAGTCAACATTACCATCGTTCAATTGGGCCAACTGGCGGTGAATCGAGGAAGTACAGTACATACTGACGAAACTAAAATGAGCTCTAACATGGAAATTAAGCGTTTCCGGACACATGTCCACGTAACATCTTTTCTTTATTTGTGTGTGAGGAATGTTTCCTGAAAGTTTGGCCGTACCTTTTTGTAACACCCTGTATTGCCATAACGAGAAACAAATGAGAATACACCAATGAAACCAAAATCGGAAATAACATTCAGAAACTGATTATTGTAATATATTACACAGTCCTTTTGGCATTTGAAATGTGCTTACATTACAAGAACACTCACTTAACGTAGGTTTACTGAGAATTGTGATTAACGATTTATTTCTTGCTATATTCAACTAATGGCGAGAACTCGTGGGCAGCTTGCGACCAACTATACGAAACACTGAATTAATTGGCACGGATTTCTCTGAATAAACTACACCTTCTACGTGCTTTAGTTGCTAACATTGATGGCTCTGCGTTCTGCATAATGTAGGTTGCACGAAAAACTATAAAAAACGAGCTCTGATAACTCACTGATTTACAGTTTTCCAAACCAGGAAAGAACGAAATAAAATACATCAACAACGATTATTAAAAGCCCAGGATTAGTAGAGCGGCTTGGAAACATAGCACTGACGTCTTAGCACCTTGCGCGCGAGAAGTAAGGACACTGAGGCGGGCGCTGCCCGGAACAACTGGCTTTATCACACACGTCGAGCGACGTATCCCAGTGTTAAACCTTCAGGAAGACGGATGTTCAAAACCCAGTCCTAGCATCCGTGTACAGTTTTCCGTCGATTCGCTAAACCGAAGGATTTCCTTCCTTCGCCGTCTTTCACTATTTTGTCGTCGATAGGTCTCCAAAAGAAAGTGTAGTGTAGTCTCAACCATGAGAAGACTGACTTCATTCATTCATTCATTCATGCGACAAATGGACAGAGTGAAGGAAAGCAAGATAATAACATCCTGTCAAAATGGAGGCATCGAAAACTGAGAAGGAAATCAATTTGGACAAATCTAGAAGCTTGAGACGTATAGCTGTTTACGGAAAACTTTTTCAATAGCGGGAAAAACAGCACCAATTCTGTGTTTTTATAGGGTTGTGCAGATGATCTCAAGAAGTCTTACTGATTTATGAATCGCACTGTATTCTTCTAGGAAAAAATTGCTTTGAATTGATGATTTACGTGGCGTTCAAGAAATTACGAGGAAACGTTAGAATAATTCTTCAGCGTCGTCTTAGAGCTGCTCAAGAGAGACAGCGTGTGCAATATTGTAAAAATTGCTGATCGTTTACTGGTACCTTGGACGTTATGACTTTTGCTAGTTTCCAAGGTTTAGGGAAATGAAATTCAATAAGGCAGCCGTTAGAAATGATAGAAAGAGGGTCGGTGCCGTTTTGCGGCAGACACTTCAGTTGCGTCGAGTCCTAGAGCCTCGACGTGCCCACAGGTATTGTGACATGGTTAGCGGAAAAGCTGAAAGCTGTTGGATCCGTTCTGATATCCCCCTCCTTGCGGTCGTCGTTCTCATAGTCATTAATGCTGCCAGTGGTATACTGGAGATCAAGAGACAGCTGTGATCTCTTAGGAAATAAATAATCCCGTTTGGCCCACGAGTAAGTTTTCCAATAAATTGAAAAAACCTTTTTTCGGGAAAGGGGGGGGGGGGGGGTAGTGATCTATGTTCTTTTCGTGAAACTCAGTGTAAAGTGTGTCCGCTTATGAAAAGACGAGAGCCGAGAAGTTGGTCTGTCAAACGATACGTACAGTTACTACACAGAAAGCAAGGATTTGCTACAGACGAGCTGTTTCTCATATTCTGCACATTCCCAACCTAGAGTCCTCAAGCATCCAGTTGTTCGGAACACCAACAGGGGAGACGGACCATTCTCCACTTACTACCAAGTGATGGCTCAAGTGATGGCGTGGGATATATGCAGGACGCCATCAAAAAATGGAAAATCTGATTGGATGACAGGGAGAATGCTTAAAGTACAGGGGACCGATTTCCAAAAAAGACAAATGGTTTAGCAACGCAAGGGTGTGGTTTCGCTTTACAGGGGTTGCACAAAAACATGGAAACACAGCAAGAAATGCACGGCTGAATATAAATGCAGACGTTAAACGAGCCTGCCTGCGGCACTATTGTATTTGACCACGAACAGCCCCTGTGTAATGTTCTAAACACGTTTCAGTCGTGGTCAGAGTAGTCTCCTGTGCACTAGTGAATGCATTATGTCGAAGCTAAGTCAAATGTAACGCGGCTAAATTGTTGGTGCTCGCATGGTGGGAGTTCCCGTAACCAAGCTGGCAGAAGCTTTTGGTATGCTAAGAGGCACCACATCACAGATTTAAGTCGCTTACGGGGAAAGCAGTAAGTAAGTATGCGCCAAGTCACAACTCGGTGTGCTGAGTGCTCGTGGCGGGCGGCTATTGAAGAGGATTGTGGTGAAAAATAACAGAACGTGTCAACACCAAATCAACACGAGGGGAGCTCCATAAGCTGGGGATTGCACGGCGGGCTGGAATTCCAAAAGCATTTATCAGTGATGCAAATGTCCGTGATACGAAAATGTGGTGCCCAAGCCAGAAAATCTGTAGACAATTCGAAAAAAGTAATTTGGTCGGATGAGTCTTGTTGCACACTATTTACCACTTCTAGCCGAATTTACATCCCCAGAGTTAAACATGGCGGGAGACCGGTGATCTGGGCAGACCATTAAGGCCGCATTCTACCAAAGAATTACGTGCCCATTTCAGGTGATCAGGTTCATCGCATGGCACGATGTTTGGTCCCCAATTGTGAAGTTATGTTCCAAGACGACAGAAGCCGCCTTGACACAGCTCACATCGTCCAGGACGAATTGTCCCATCTCCCCTGGCCACCCGTCTCCAGACCTCAGTATTACTGGGCCTTAATGGTCTACTTTGGAGAGAAGGGAGAGTGATCGTTATCCAGTTCCATCATAATTATTTGAAATTGCCACTACTTTTCAGAAAGAACAGTATAAGCGTCGTTCGAAAACCGTAAGGTGCCTGTATTTATTTACTGCGAGACAACTGGAAGCTGTTCTGAATCCCAAAGATTTTCTTACACCGAATTGGGCATGGTATTGTGTTGCGCCTGTGCTGTTTCCATATTTCTGTTCGTCCTTAGCATCCACCCCGGAATTTACTGTTGGATGTACTTGAATAAACCCATCGATGACGGACTAGATTGCAGTCGGCAAGTGTACGGGGTTCCTTCCCATGACTGCACCTCGTGTGAGACCGTATTATTCTGGCCGTTTACCGGTGCAGGGGCTCACTTCTGTGAGCGTCTGGAATACAAAGCTTTACTGAAGGTTATTTATGTAAAGGTGCGCTACACAAGATGCAACCATTGGGAAACCTGTAATGTTTAAACTCTCTCTCTGATTTCACTGTGTTGATTTCCTGGAAAATCGGCCTTTGTAGCTTCCAATGAGAGAGAACAGCAAGTCCTGTTTATTTAGTACATCCGTGATGATGATGATTTGGATTGAGGGGGCGCTCGACATCATGGTCATCAGCATCCTGACGAAAAGTCAGCAAGAACACCCATGAGAACAATCGCAATTCAACTAACGCTGCCTAGAGCTGTTGCATCTACCGTCTTAAAAATAAGACATGCGTCTGGGAGAAACAGAGTCCTAGAAAATTTAATCAGACTGACAGAGAGAGGAGGGAATTAAAAATGAATGTTGCTTCTAATACCATTATCATGAAAGAACCTAATGAGCTTAATATTTTAAGTATACAGTGTGAACAAGAAGAACGCAATAGATTCTGCAAAAACAAAACGTTCATGGAAGAAGCGCTATTGTGAAACCTGCAGTAAGCCACGTGAAGAGACTTTAGTGATGTTAGACGCGTAAGACCAGGAATACCGATCTATGTTTAGTGTAGCCGTGCAACTCTTTTACTCTGTTCCGTATTTCCGAAAAGAGAATACTAGGGAAGCGTGTAGCCGAGACTGTCCACATGCAGCAGTGAAGCACAGAATACTTTTTCTGATGGTAACTTTGGCAACATGAAATTTAAGTGTAGATTAATATTTTGTGAAAGTATTTGCCCGGGGCGTAGCCTTGCACGGAAATGCAAGGTGGATGATAAGCAGAACATGGGAAGAGTGGACGTTTCTGAAATGTAGTGCTACGCAATGACGCACCACCACCACCACCACCACCACCACCACCACATACGAAACTATTTTGTGTACACCATATCAATTCAATGAGCAGACACTGTTTCTAGCAAAGGATTCCATCTTCCACGGTAATTTCAATTGATTTCCAAGGCCTGGATTTGTTAATGAAGACGAGAATGAAATGACACCTCTTTCCTGGACTCCTTAGTAACAAGATTTTACTGTTATGGTAGACCGGACTGAGTACAACAATTATGGGCACTATCGTACCCCAGAATATCTCAAGGTATTTTAACATATTTTCACGACGTTCCCGCTATTTCGTATAGATGTGGAACCTCCTAGGAATTGGTAAAACTATTGAAATAAACTTTACTAAAATTACAAATCTGAAAACTGCAGTTCTTAATGTAGTAAGTAGAATTGTGTAGCTGTAATATAGGGTCGTTTGGACATCTGGATACGGCTGGATAAATTTACAGTAAAGGAGACAAGAGGTGAGTGCTCCTTCGTGTTAAGCGCCGCGCACACCGCGGAAGACGAAACATCCAGCAGTGTGGTCACGACGGCACAGCGGCGGCGGCGGCAGCAGCAGCAGCGTCCCATGCGCTGGCAGGGCTGTCAGCGGTGCGGTGCGGTGCGGTGAGTGCAGCGGCCGCCCATACCTGAGATTCTAGCCTGTGAGAGTTCGACAAGCACATCACAAGTTAGGGTCTCAGGGAACGGGAGGGCGCCGAGTTCACGCTGCCTGCCGCCTGCGTCCTCTTCCTCCACGGCGACGCCGGCCTCGTCTCGTTCCTCCTACCACTCTCCTCACATAGCGGCTCTCCGTCCCGTGCTACAGTCGCTCGTAGCGGCTGTAATGCGGCCAGTGTACGGACAAGCGAGAGTAACAGGGAAGTTTCGAACGTCAAAAACGTCAGGGATTAGCTGGAACTTAGAACACTGCTTCAATTAACCTATCAGCCACTTCTGTTATTTCCAATTACCCCTTTATTCAGTGTTGTGAAAGGTATATTTTCCCAGTCGCGGCATGTTCTCTTGTTAGATTTCAACTCTTCCGTTTAGCCGAGCGACAATTATCCAGAGCAACTGTACTGATTCGTCTCATAAGTTATGCTCTCTTAAAATCGGAGTGTGGATCAATGGCTAAATGGTTATGTCGGACCACGAATCTTAACGTCCAGAGTTCAGTTCTCAATGAGTTGTTGTATTTATATAACTAATTATTTCTTTCATTCGTGTAGTGATTTATCAATGTCGAAAATGGAAAGATGCCCTCGGTTTGGAGTCCATCACATAAAACTAATCATAAGAAAGATTCATTCGAAGAACCGTTAGAAAGTTTAGTCCAGTCACGAGCGTCGTAGCTTACAAAATGGCCGTTCGACCGATAATCTATACTGCCTTTCAGACGAGGTCACTTTAGAGGTGAGACTGACAGAAGAAACACACACGAGATGCAAGAAAGAAGCTCGTTTAGTCCCAGGTTCTTTCAGCAAGATCGCGGAGATGGTCATTCGATTCCAGTCCTCAGCAGGTATCCACTTACGGCCAACGGTTGTGGGCGCGGAGATGAATGCCACTGGTCGCACATGTGTTACGTCTGGTTCACATCGCCTGTATTTGTTGGCCAAGACACCAAAGCGAAATCACTATGAGGCTCCTCAAAACAATTTTAGTACGATTCTGGCCTTGTCAGACGGACAGCTGTCCCGCTAGAAGGTGCCACTGCCGTCGAGAAAAGTGTTAAGTGGCCCGCAATAATATTCACGTAGTCCACAGTGTCATCGTGCTTTCCAATGATACCATAAATCCCATGTAAGACTAGAAGAACCTCACCAGCTAGCATCCGTAGCGACTGTTTCGACGAGCCGTGAGTCCGGATGATGGTGTAGCGATGTAACGAGAAACATAGCTCATTCGTTAAGGCAACACACTTCCATTGATCCATGATCCTGACTGGATCGCCACTTCAAACGTAACTGATGATGTCGTCGGGTCAACATGAGAACACGGAAGGTAGCTTGCTGCGGAGCTCCGTGTGCTCTAAAACACTTGACCCTGCACTAGCATTGTACTCTGTCTTCAGATCTGCCACAGGTCGCCGCCTATCCTGCTTTACCGAGCGGGCAAGCCTCCGACCTCCACGTTCTGTTATCAGACGTGGACGTCCAGCTTCTTGTCTCTACATGTCGTTTCGCCGCCTTTCAACCACTTATCACAAATGCTTACGAAAGTGGCAACCGATCAGCCGAACTGCTTCCCAGTTTCCGGGATGCTCATTCCCAGTCGCCGGGCCACAAACTGACCTTTGTCAAAGTCGGTTATGCTAGTGGAATCCCCCGGTTGTTCGTATTGACGTATGATCCCCCATTCGTCTCCACTTATACATGGTGTTCCAAAAATACACGACAATGTTTTGGGGGTGAGATTCAACGGGTCCAGAAATGGATATTTTATGAGATATCGGACATGGACGTCTGTTACCAAGTACATTACTACACTAAGGCTCCCTACGAATTAGCCCTAGCCGTCTCGGAGTCCTGTGTGACGATACTATGGTGTGACAGCGGTCTCTGCAGGCCGTACCCAGGCTGTAACCATTGTACCTGGTGGCGGGCCGTCCAGACTGCTCTGGCGGACAACATGGTACAAACCCGTCAGCACGTACAGCGTTGATGCTGCTGCCGTAAGATGGGTTTCTTCAGGTACAGGGAATGTGCTGCTGTAATGTTTTACCGTGAGCACTAATTCTCCTATACGCAATGTTAGACAACGGTATATTCAAATTCTAAGTATACATCCAGGCATTTCATGTATGGGCTGACTAACAGCAGTGCTGTAGAAGTTCGTCGGTTGTGCTACGAACGATATCCAGACTGCTGGTGCTCTGACAGGAGGAAATTGCAAAAAGTCCACCGCCGCTTATGTGAGCACGGTAGTTTCACACCTTCACGTGGACCAAGAGGACGGCTAAGACGTACCATGCCTATAAATGACGCCGCTATTGTTGTCGCTGCAGAACAAAATCCACGTATCAGCACCCGGCACCTAAGTCATTACCTGCACCTCCCTCGCGAAACTGTGCGGCGACGTTTGCGTGGACAACAGCTGTATACGTGGCACCTGCAGCCGATTCAGGCATTGGCCCCTGTCGTTTACTCAGCAATGCAACGTGAGTCCTGGTTTTACAGCAACGGTGTCACGGGCAGATAAAGCAACATTCAGGCGTGACGGCGTCTAAGATTTCCATAATCGTCACGAGTGGGCTTACTGCAATCCGCGTACAGTTAAAGTGGCCCATAAGAAAAGATTCGCCATCTGTATATGAGCAGGGATTGTCGAGGTTCACTTGACAGAATCCTATGTACTTCTCTGCCGCCTGAATGGGCGGAAGCACAGACGGTTCTCGTGCAGAAGGTTATGTTGAAAGATCTTTCGCTAAATTCCGGCTACAGATATACGCGGTGTTCAAAAAGTCTCTCCGCAGTGCCAGATGATTGTTAGCTGCGCGTGCCGTATGCCGCAGTGAATATACCGAAATGAAACTCAGTGAAATACAAATTATTAATTTATTGAATATTCATTTTTACTTACATTTTACTTACAAATCTTCGCCCACTTGAAGGAAGTAACCCAGGCAGGTGAACAATCATACAGCACTGCGGAGAGACTTTTTGAACATCCCGTACTTCATGCAGCACGATGGTGGTCCTGCCCATTTTAGTGTTCTTGTCCACCATCACCTGACTCTCCGTTACACTAATCGCTGCATACGGCTGGACCAATTGCTTGATTCTCTACCCCCCCCCCCCCCCCGCCCCAATGCTGCACTGACTTAAACCACTTAAACCACTTCCTGCAATAATTCAGGCCGGTGTTGAAAGAATGCGTACAATCCCGGGAAGTTTTGAACGTGATCGTGCCTCTTACTGCGATGTCGGACACGCTCCGTACAGGCAGAGGATGGGCATTTCGAATACATCTTATACTGTGCTGAACTGGGTGCATCATTGTGAAAATTAATTTGTGTTTGTTATGTGCTAGGTAACCGACTTTCATTTCCGATATCTCAATAAATATCTATTTGTGCGGCCATGTTCACATGACCCTGTATTTCCTGCACACGCTGAACCTGCCCTAAAATATTGCCGCGTGTTTCTGGAACAGCCTCTGTGCTTCCCTTACCGCATCTCTCACTGGCAGCTCCACCACTCTCGCGGAGGGCACTGGTCATAATGTTTTGGCTCATCTGTGCCTCGGGAAAGGCCAGGAATATAAAACTGGGAAAAATTGAGATCACGTTAGATTTACCAACAGTGGCTCTTCATGCAACAAGGAGAGGCGGGAGGAAATAAAAGTGGTGCACCAAGTACCCTCTGCTACATACCTCGTGGCGGCTCTAGAAGTATAGATGCAGCTGTAGAATTGCAAGAAAAATCACGGAAGAGGCAGCAAGTGTGAGAAGGAAAGCTGAGAGAGTTGCAAGGGGATGCAGAGTGAAGGAGAAGCAGCGGATGAGGAGGAGAGGGAGTGATCTGAGCCAGGGAGACAGTGGCGTGAGGCAGGTCGCGCAGGGTCAACAGCTGCAGCTCAGCTCAGCCGCCTGCCGCCTTCCTGCCCGGCTACGTGAGCGGAGCAGCGCTAGACAAACAGCCGCCAGTAATTACGCCGCGCAGCGCCTCAATTAGCGACACACCAGCTGTCGTGCCAGGCACACGGCGCCCCTGGCAAGCAGTCCGCCGTGATACGAGACCGCCGCAGGGAAAGTGCGAGACACGACCTTAATTGATGCCGAACGGATGGTGCACACAGATTCGTGTAGGCCGTGGGCACCTCACACGCCACAGTGTCCAACCCCCACCTACACATTCTCATTTTACCTAAAATTGCCAACGTTGGGATCAACCCGTCCCACCTAATTGCGCTCAGATCTCACTCTGCATCTCCCCAACAACTTTCCTTTTCACTCTTGCTATCTCTTAAGTCATTATTCTTACAGTTTTATACCTGCATCTGTATATATACATTACTGTGACAGCTCCATGACATTTCCTTTAGAATTAAAGGAAAATGAATCAAATTTATCTAACTACAAAGAAATCTTTGTAACGGCAGAAAAACGCAGGAAACAGCGCTGCTGACTTCTCCAGTAGCAAGCACTGTTTATTACAGTTGGATTTTTGTTTTCTGTTTAGTAAGACCAGCTGCGTGTAGTGGTGCCTTTACGAAAATGCGAATCATTTGCTTGAGGCTGTAGCACTTCTTGTAGCCACTGCTTGTAGCCACTGCTTCTGTCTTGACTTTATGTTCCATTTTATTAATGTGTGTTGAGGAATATGGAAGTACAGAATAGTTTTTTATGTTCGTCTACAAATCAACTATATTTATCCGACAGAATCCTTGGGGGGTCATGATTTTATTCTTTATATCTCAATGTCGTCTTCTGTGTGACACATTTTAGTCCCAAGCTGTTACCATTATAAGATTTACGTGGACGCACAAATTCATACATTTTATTAAGTGCATGGCTCTGATGACTGATTTCTTACTGTAGTGTTTTGTTATCTGAAGTTGGAAGTAAAGAGAGTGAAATTCGACTTGCCATAAAATCATTTCTCTCAAATAAGGCTAACGAGGTTGCCGGTTTAAAGACCCTCCCAACTCCATCACCATCGAGAATGCCTTACGCACTAAAATGCAAACTTCTATGACTCTCTTGGCTAGGATACACAACCGGATCTTAGGTCAGATTGGCACCTTTCCTTTGCTAAACGTGAATATTGTGCATCGCTGAAATTGTTTTAGTGCAGGTGAGAATGACAAGGGCGTGTAGGGAGCAGTGTCGTGCATCTGCAGAGACTGATTTTCCAGAATACCCTAAAGAAGTACAACGAGATTAAGTTCTTTACGTATCGATGGATCACCAATACTGAGTCAGTCCAGTACAGTGTAGCAGACAATCTGTGAAGATCACGAACTGCTCATCACGTCCCCACCAGAAACACTGATGATAAATTCTTTCGCCACAAGCACTGGAATTCCGGTTGCGACGGTGTCGATGACCACTGTGACTGATCTCTGCATTACCAAACAATCCAGAAAAGTGTACAATGTAAGCCATGACAGTGGCGTGGAGTATAGTAATAAGTGAATCTACACCATCGCCCTTCTTCCCGAAACCGTCGGAAATCGAGTAACGAATATTCGCTTCCGCTATCAGCATTCGAACTATTCAGCTTTGGACAGTGTGTCGCCGAGATTTAGTCACCACGTTACTCGGCGGAGTACATCTCATGGAGGCTTCTAAACCGGTATCTTCGCTGACGACACCATTCTGACATGGTCATCATCCTGCAGCTGCAGCCTCTCCAGTGGTCACCAACCCCCCCACCCCCCCCCCCCCAATTGGTTTTCTTCTCTACTGCAGTCCCCTACTTTCAACTCGTCACTTGGTCAGCACTCTGATACTCCCAGTTTATGGTTGCAGCATATAATGTCCATTCTTCCTTCGCCGTACCGGTGCTAACCCCACGCCCAATTTCGACACCGCGAGCCCGTATCTGATGCCGGGAGGTTCGCTTTGATCGCTACCCGACGGTGTTGCGAACTCTGCTTCCTTGCAGAAACCTGTCCGGTTTGCAGACGCGCGATCTTTTGCAGGGGAAGGGTGCCGGTTTGTCTGAATCTGCAACCGTTGGCGCCCTCTTTCCTCTCCATTTAGCGCCCCGTCGTCTGACGGGTCATTACGGAAGGGGACCTCGGCCATCTCGAACGAGTTGGCACAACGGTAAAACTCTAGACTCGTTATCACGAGTTCGACGGTTTCTGTGTCATTCCATGGTCTGTGGTTCTCGTTTCTTGTGACGATTTTTCAAGTCACACAAAGTGAAAAGCTAAATAGATCACAAAAACGAGACACTTGATATTTCTTGACAAGTCCGAATGCTGGTTTCTACAAGTCAGCTTGTAGACCAGACAACACGATCTTTCTCTTGCTAATGTGATACTGCTGTTCTTGTTTTTCTTGTATAGAATATTTTCCTAGAAGTATTACCATGGGAGCTGCTATTACGAACTGAGTGTGCATTGTATTTAGATTCTCTCGGTTTTTTTATTTCCCATTTTCAAAGAGTCTGCGACTGTCACCTACTGCCTCCCACAACCAATCCCTTTATATTTTTTCTACTTTGCGTATCATAGTCGTTTGTTTGTCAGCACATTACTTTTATTTCTAAACGATTACGACTCTTTCCTTACATTCGATTAACAGTCATGTTGTTCGTTGCTGTGCTGCCCATATTACAGAATTCTGTTACTCGAGCCTCATGTACTTTTCTTCTGACTCAATGTGTCTGTAAATGGGATTTTAGTTTTTCTTCTAATAATTTCCGGGTATGCAGCCGGATCCCGTCGACATTCTGCCACGATATTTCGGCCCAGAGACGTTTTTTTTTTTTTTGTCCTTGCTCTTGACTCAATCACTGCTCTTTCAGAATGACGCACACAACCAATGAAAGAAAATGAACTTCAAAAACTTGGAAAAACCATCAGCGCCACTAAGTACGCATCAGAATAAGCATTCTTATCTGCGTCTGACATTTGACTATGTGAGGCAAACACGCGGATCGTTATTAAGCCTGGGATAGGCGACAGCAACTAAAGTCTTCAGTCGATTCCTAGTTCCATAAGGACAGAAAGCGAATAAATATTTGACCAGAAATGTATCGTTTTCGAGTCATTATTGGTTTTGTTATCGATACAAACCAAATTTTGACAGCACCAGCAACAATATAAGAACTACGTGTGCCAGTTCCATACTTCACACATCAACATGTTCCCCAAATAATCTCACAATCAACGTCTACATGGAACTGACAAAACATTCTTGCACAGCTTCCACAGATTATGCCACATCAGGTTCGAATAATCTTGCGGTTTGTACATAATGGGGCTGCAGCACACACTATTCCTATTGTTTGAAACGTGTACAGCTTTATGAGAAGCTGTTCCGTGATCATTTCCGTAATGTGCACTCGAAATTCAGGGAAGTTTTTGCCATATAATCTTGAAATCATTCGATCAGATCAGGGGTCTTCAAACGTCCATGAATCAATTAATTCGTACGTGCGCAGAAGCAACAGAATAGAATTTTGAAAACGAAGTTACTTCGTCTTGCGGTGAGTAACGAATGCAAAGAGGGAAGTGGACACTTGAGAGGTGTCAGGAACAGTGTGGGGAGAGTGCATACAACTAGGGCCTCAAACGTCGCTGTTAACACCAAGCAGAAACAGCGGAGCTCACGAAACCGTGAAAGCCGGTGGCGGTTTGCGCCTTTTTGGCGCGACTTCTTTTCAGCGAGTAATGCTCACTTTGGCGGTGCTAGTCTGATGCTTCCTTCGAACGCTATTTTGCCACCATGGAGGTAGAATTCGTTCACTTCGTCTACTATGTGGCCCCTAATTTTGATGCTAAATTTGTCTCTAATTTCGTAGCTGATGCTTCATAATTCTTTCGCATTTATCTAATTTGCACTGTTTCACTTTCTGTCCTCAGTAGAACGTCCCACTCTAAAGATTCAGCACTTCTTCCTAACATTCACAGTTTCACAGTGGATAGCAATGTCATCGAGCTGATATTATCCTTGATATTCTTTCACCCTGAATGTTAATCCCAATTGTGAATTTTTTCTGTATTGCTTTCCTCAGTTTTTCGAAATACATTTTGAACTGTAGTAGAGATATGCTGTATCCTTGCCTTATGCCGTACTCCTAGGTGCAATATCAGTACATTAGTGAGTCCACATGCGGCACAATGGTGAACTGAGTTGTGCTAGAACATATAGCGCAGTACAGAGGACGCTGCTACGGCTTTTACACAGTGGATAGAAAAAGGACGTACGTAGCGACTAGCCGACACTGCTCCGTGCAATGAGAGCAGTGAGTGCGGGGAGTGCCTTCGTACCTGTGTGACGGTAACTCTTTGTCCAGTGCTGGACCGATATTGCGAGGCTACGAAGTTGTGCACGTGCCTGCGCAGAGGGCTGGAGGCGCGTGCTGCTGGTTGAGATTGCCTCGGGGCCGGCTCACACCGCCCGGAAACCACAAGCCCATCATCAGACTGTAGCTGTCAAGTGAACCTTGACCGCTGGCGCTGCACTTCTGAGTGCGAATGGCAGAGAAAATGTCTATTCAAACAAGTGCGACAGAACACGCAATATTTTTTTTTTCGAACTAAATCGTGAGTTAAGACTCGTATTTTAGGACGAGTTTTAGATACCGTATGCAACAGAAATAAATAGAGCGAAGAGGCAGAAACAAATACAGCGAAGAGGAGTAAAAACTCTATGACCTGTTCCCTGTCCGTCGTGTGACATGTTCCATGCAGTTCAGAGAGAGAGAGAGAGAGAGAGAGAGAGAGAGAGAGAGAGAGAGAGAGAGAGAGAGAAAATATCAACGCGGCGCAGGAAACAAGGGTTCGATTCGGAATAACGGAAAGTTGAGTAGTGGATAAGTTGGGCATTACTTATGTTATATGCTTACAGCATGACACGACCGACACAGCACTGTAGAAACAACACACAATGCCGTCCCTAACGAGAATACAGCACCATCATTGTAGGAATGGGAACAATAATCATATATATTCTGTATGTAGTTCGGAGGACAGTACGATCCCTAAAGCAAAGAGGGACAGAATCTGGTAATCTCAAATATAATAAAAGGAGCGTTCATTTTACAAAAAGCGTCTCACAGAATACTTATTGAAATAAATTATAACGACTGTGGGACCAAGCATAAAAAAGAATACATCTCTTCACACAATTTATTGTGATTTTAAAGTAAGTCATCTATAATCTTATTTTAAACTAGTTTAACGGCATAAACTGCGCATATCAACTTCGTTAGATATACCAGTGTTTCAACTAGGAGCGCCGCGGAAATTTTCTGAGGGGTGTGGGAACCGTTGCTACAGAAAATAAAAATCAAATGCGATTGCTTATAACGCCATTGGATATAGCGGATGATCTCGACGACTATGTTGTAATGGTAGCCCGAACAGCGGTTTTAAGTCAGTAAGGTTTTAGAGTTCCTCCACCAGGCATCCTTACAGGAAACATTTCAGCAGGATAATGCCGATCGCTTGTTAGGAAGTACGTGTAAATTTTCTTCTTAGAGCGGTGGGTACCACTACTTCCACGGCCTGTATATTTTACATATCGTTCGCCGCCACACCAGATTGCGCTGGCGATCTTTATTACACAGGTAGATGGTGAGGCTACAGTAATAATTTTGTAAGCCTAGTAAGCGGAAGATTTCGTTTCAGTCATTATGAAAATGACTTTCGCATTAGCATCGCGAACGTTCTCTACGAACAGAATTTGGACGAAATTATTTGAAGCTTCGTCTAGGGTATGTTCGAGGTACTAAGCGACATGCGATTTACGCATATAAATTCTGAATAGCAGTGAATAATATTATACACCATTCTTAAAATCTCTAGCTCAATACCTGGAGAGATCATAGAGGATGATACTGGAATCACATTTTACTAATGCAGAGCAACCGAAAGAACGTTTTACGTAGTTGCATAGAGGGAAGTTATACGCTAAGAATTTAATAAATTTCACAGCTAAGGTGCAACAGAAGATATATAAGCCGGTGATACAGCAAAATAGCTCAGCTGGGCTTAAATTCAACTATTTCATATGCTAAGTAGTTCAATTTACTCTCGTGATCATCAAGCCAATCTCTGACATCTGTAACTGAGTGATCGACCTTTCTCACCTTTTTGAAAGATGCAGTCTCCTAATGGGAACGGAACTTGTGCCTCTGAGTGAACACCGTAACTCGAAACTGATTCACTGGTATTATCTGTCCTCTAGGCTTCTGTGTCTAACAACCCGAATCATTGCGGAGCTACTGTCAAGCGTCATAAGTGGAGAGAAGTACCACAGGGGTCTTACTCTTCCCCTACAACCACGTGCAGTAACTCTGGATACGCCTTGTAGCTTTGGCGCAGTGGTCATGGATGTAGCGACGGCAGAACCACAACTGTCAGACAGACTGACAGTTCAAAAAATTTCTAAGGACATAATACGAAAGGAATGCTGGAAAGTAATGCCTCGGAATTTTTTAAGTGAAAACTCAAAGCTTTTTAGCTAAAACTTTATTAACGTTCTTTATCTCTATTGTTCATGTATAGATATTTATTTCTCAACATAGTCACTCTGGCGAGGAACACATTTCTTCGAACGAGAAATCAATTGGTTGACATCGTAACTTTAGAATGTTTGACTTTGTTGACAGAGTCACCTCCTCACCTCCACCTGCATGGCTTCGTCACTATCAAAACGAAGTCTTCCAGGGTATTCTGTAAGGTTCGGATACACATGAAAATCGGATGGGGGAAAGTTGGGGCTGTATGAAGGACGATCGACGACAGTGAACCCTAGGCGGTGGATCGTTGTGGATGTCGCAGCGCTCGTGTGGGGTGTAGGAGTGTCGCACTGCCACGCTAAGCCAAGGGGTGCTCCAGGTGCGGACCAACTCTCAACTGGACTACCGCAAGCAGTTTCCCACCCACCGACACAGTTACGATACACAACGTCATGTTACACGGTGCACTCTGGAACCTCTAGCGCCAGACAGTTGCGTCTTGCGTTAGCGAAGCAGGAAACTTGACTAATATGCGTGACAAGTAATACTTCAACCAATACCGAGAACGGGATGAAAAATTCTGAGGCATTAGTTTCCAGCGTGCCTCCGTAATGTAACAGGGAAAAAGACAATGCCAGGAAGTAAGCTCTTTCCTAGAGATTTTATACCAAGATGACGGTATTATTTCAGCCGACACTTTTACACTTGTAGAGCTACGCTCCGAATAATCAAAAGATCAGTGTGAAAAATTAGACTGGAAAAAAAACAGACGGAGTTTGCAGGCCGGTCAGAGGTGTACCGCAGTATGCGTGGCAGTGGTTGAGATTAGGGCCGACAGTGGCGGTACAGGAGAGGCGATCGATGCCGTCAGGTACCACAGCCACCGTGTCCTCTCAGACCCTGCACATGGAGCTGGTACTTTCCTGTGCTGATGCTCTGTCCAAGCGTCCAGTTGATGCATTGTTGGTCAGTGCAGGGCTGGCTAGCAATTGGTCTCATGACGGCCTCAGAATTCAAGCGCACGTGTGTGAGGCTTCTTGCCAAACGGCATTTCAGTCTTGCATGGAGGACTGCTGGCAATGTTTAGGTTTGTAGCCAAGATCAAGACAGTGTCCAGACCGATTTAGATAAGACCTTGGGCAGATTAGTCGATTGTCGATGCAATGACGTAAAAGAGTCCAGCCATAGACTATACTCTATGAATGTACGTTGTTTTGCCGCGCGGTTTGAGGCGCCATGTCGTGTGTGTGTGCGTGTGTGTGTGTGTGTGTGTGTGTGTGTGTGTGTGTGTGTGTGTGTGTGTGTTTCAGTAGTGTGTAAGTCTAGGGACCGATGACCTCAGCAGTTTGAATTCACACACATTTGAACATTTTGCACGTTGTGTCAGTTTGATAAACACAAATCCCTCGTTTGGTTTTCACTGATATGCCACAGTTGCACTGCGAATATGCTTCTGACCACCCACAGAGGTACTTCCATCAACAGAAGAAATTGGCCAGGTGCGAGCAGGATTAGCGGACTGAGCGGAGCGTAACAAATTTTATGTGCAGGCAGTTCATCCCTTTCGGGAATGGGGCGTTTCTATGATTTTGCGCGTTATCGACATTGATACTGGCAAGATATCTGTCCTGTGTATTAAAAGAGTTTGGAGAAGGTTTTAATTTCGACTCTAAAGACGGAAAAAATACAAAAGAAATATTTTTTTCGTGTGACATAATTATAAATTAACAATTTTCTAATTTTTTACCTTTACTTGTACTACGTAACCTTTCTTCGCGCCACGTTTAACTATTCTAAATCAAGGGAAAATACGCTATACTTTTCAAGGAGTGAGTTTGCGAATGTAAAAATATGCGAATAATGCGTTAATTTAGAAGCTGGAAGGTTTTAGACCACCGAAGGACTACAGATGTCAGTGGGTGACAAATTTCAGCTAGATAAGTCTACCCATTCCTGGGAAAAAGCGTTTTGAACAGTCGGATAGACACAAAAATAGACAAAGTTATCCTGTAATGGTTCCTTTTTGACGATTGGGGTGCGAAACCTAATAAAAGGACTCCATATCTCTCGAGAATAAACAGGATCATACAGCAACTCACCCTACTCTTCAACAATCAGTGACAGTGTAAACTTCGTCGGAAATGACTATTGCCCATCAGCCACTGCGGGAGTTGGGACAGAGCGGAAATATTCAACCTGCCGCTGACGTCATCAAAATGAACATACACCATTCATCGAAATGTAACGTGCATGAAGTACGCGCCATAAAACGTGCTACTGTTATCCCAGCGAGATCACATTCTTCGGTTTCGGCAATTGAACAAACCAGTCACCTTCCGATGTAATCCAGACCCCGAGTTAAGTTGCAGATCAGCCTGTCACCACAACCTACACTTCAACAAAAACATAAGAGACTGCAAGCAAAACATGTATCGTCAATTAGATGACTGCGTTGTATCTTTTCCTTCGGACAAGTCCGAAAAAACAGACACCAAGAATTCATAAAACTGATTCGCCTCGACGGGCAATGAATCAACTACGTTCGTATGGATACAATTTTATCTTCGACCTCTAGTGGAAATCTATAATTAGGGAACATGGAAGACGACTGTGGACAGGTGTAAATTCTGTCGGCACGGGAGTGTGCCGGGATAGTCCGTCCGTATACGACAAACATTGTGTGTGTAGCGCAGGAGATCCTGAGTTCGAGTTCCGGTCCGGCACATATTTTCACTTTTCGCCCTGATTCCGTATAAAGATCTGATGCGGCCGATGTAGTTAGTTTCTTTCCTTTCCCCTCCTTCCACCTTCAATTTACATAATACATATTGTCAATATTCTGTTCTATCTCTGCGCATGTCTGACGTCAAGCGCCACTTCATTTTGCCACAGGTGAAAGCCCATAGTTCACGAGAAGGGGAATCCAAATTCCCGTCCGACCATGGCGATTTAAACGTTTCAGCAGTCGGGTGGATTAGCTAAAGCGATTACCGAGGCGGTGCTGAGCTAAAGACCCCGTCATCGGCGGCAGGTGAAGCGGTCAGATTGCTTCAATCCTTTCGCCACCGCAGCAGTGGTGCGCCTTCGCTACACGGCACGGCTGCCGGGCGTGGCGGCGGGGCGGCAGGAAGAGGTGCGTCCAGCGCAGCGGCGTTCCCACAGACGCAGAGGCCGGTGCGGGGGCGGGCATTCACGGCCGCTAATAATGGCGGGGTAGGCGCATTGTGAACACACAGGGGCCGCCGCCGCCGCACATTCATAGCGCCGGCTCAGCCGGCACACGTGGACGCGGCCGCGGACCTGGCCCCCACACGTGGGGCCCGCCTATCAGCTAGGCCGCTTTCACGTGACGTCAGCTGGACACTCCCCAAGGCCAACATATGGTTCTTGTCCGCAGTAGAATGACGAGCGCACATCCTTACACGGAGCCAGGCGCGTCATGTAGGCCCGCAGGAGGAACTCCGTCTTTGAGAGCACGCTTCGCATGGAACTCGTTTTATGTACTGTATTATTTTCTATTTATTTGTTTACTAAGTGGTGGTCGCGTCTAAGCTCGCACATCACTACTTTTGTTATGATGAGTAATGTGTAAGGTATTGTACGTGCAACAACGTCTGCTGTCGTCACGTGTCTGCTCGTTGGTAGGGACGTGGGCAGGAACGCGCATCTATGCATCTTAAAGTACCTATACATTATACAACGTATGCGTTATGCAACAATTTAAATAATTTGTAATGTGGTTCACGTTCACTGACGTAAAAAGAATGTGTTCCATTTCCTACTTCTCATTCTTAGGGGTAGATTATTTTCCGTTTTTTACTTTCTGAAGTAGCCTACGTTCTTCCTCACTGTTCCATCGTCGACAGAATTCCATCGAAATTGGTTCAGACGGTTAGTGGTGAAAACTTAACAGACTGTTACTTTCCAGTTTAGTAATACTAGTCTGAATTTACTCTCACAGGATTAGGATCTTCAAATACCCTCTTGTATAGGATAAGACTAATCGATGTAGACATACTTCTACGTAATAGCTAACGGCAATGTTCGAGAGTACGCTATCGCCTTATATTGTAGTAACTGCAATAACAAACAAAAAATAACTTAGGGCAAAAATGAAAAAGATACCAAAGGAGAGTAAGGAGGGAGTTAGCACCCGACTTATGAGGCTAATGCAGGGCGCGATCAAAAGATTTCCCTTCGAACGCCGTGTAGCCCAGAATCGGAATGCCAATCAAGCAAAATCGGCGTGAGGATTGAGGCAAGCATCCCACCAACGCACAAGACGAAGACAAACGCTTGGTAAGACGATACGTCCTCCTCCGAGAAGAGGTCGATAACTACCTGCTGCATTTCCTCGTGCGGCAGGACTCGTCGGCTCTTCCATCCTTTTTTTAAGGGACCGAAGGCGTGACAATCGCCTAGAGAGAGGGACGATAAGTGGGATAGGGGGGGGGGGCACTCTAGCACCCGCCCTGAGTTGGCATCGTGGATGAGGCTGGTCCCCCAGATAGACCGGCGTCTTATGTTGAAACACCACGAGCACGAAACTTGCCGCACATTTCCACAACCGTGGGTTTCGATGGATAGATGCCCACTTACATTCTCCCCCATACACATTCTTCATTCTCCAATGGGTGTCTACCTGTGTCTGGTCTCCGGCAGCGAAGAGAAAACAACGCCACCTCGGTCCTGTTTGGACGCCTTTATAATAATGTTGTCATAATTAACGTTACCACATTTACCGCACGCACGTCTGCAAGACACGAATGCCACACTAATTCCTTGTCTATGTGTCTGTGCTTATATACCCATATCGGAGTCGTACTAAGTTGCATATACGCTGCAGCTACGCCATCAAACGGAAACTTTTTGATCGCCCTTATATTTACATAACACAGAAACCTCTTATGATTACATTTGTTGTCTGGCATCCCGAAGAAACCTGGGTACGTAACTTATCATTCTGAAGCTTTTTCATAAAATACATATCCATGGATATCCTTCACCTCTGGTAATACCTCTCTTTTAATGACGCAAAGCATGGTTACGAAGTTAGATCTGTAAGTGATCTCCACAAGACTTCAAGAGTACATGGATGAACATACTTCCAACAACGTACGACAGCTGTGAGGAAAATATACCTAAGTTATTAACAATTACAGATGTTTCTTTTGGCCAACCCCTTCTACAATAAGCAAGTGAATTTCCTCGGGAATTGTTGAAACTAATAGGAATTGAAGTCGGATTCTTTCCTAATGTTTTAACCATACGACAAATCTAATTGTAGCTTTTATATGTTGTTTTTTCTTAACTTTCAATCACTGTAAATGTGTTAGACCTGCATAAGGTGTGTAAATTTTTACTGCTTTCCACATCCCCGATATTCTCCTGGACGCTGACGAAAGAGGGCAGAGACTTCGCATTTCTTCCCAACAGTTTATCGTAGGTTATTGGTCGCTCACTGTTTTCACATTTTGAGCTGTGACATGTATGTGGAAGCGAGAAGAGAAATTTGACAGACAATAAGTAATGAATGGCTCAAATGGTTCAAATGGCTTTGTGCGCTATGGGACTTAACATCTGAGGTCATCAGTCCCCTAGAACGTAGAACTACTTAAACCTAAGGACATCACACACATCAATGCCCGAGGCAGGATTCGAACCTGCGACCGTAGCAGTCGCGTGGTTCCGGACTGAAGCGCCTAGAACCGATCGACCACCCCGGCCGGCCAATAAGTAATGAATATTTGATGAATTCTGTTCCTATACGAGTAATTTATTGTGGTCTGAAAACTACTCAGTAATGAATTATCTGTGGTCAGTAAGGTATGAGGTATGTAATGCTCTACTAATGCAAGGCAGCGGTAAAACGTCCTTGGGACGAAGTTTCGTGGTTATCGGAGGACAATAGTGGCGACAAGCGTTTCTTACAGCACGCATATGGAATTACCTTTGGCGTCGTACCGCGGCCGCCGCTGCCGTCTGTATTTCCTTTAAAGGAGCCGGCATTCAGGCTCAGGAAGGAGTTTTCATTAGCTCTTAACGATGATACGCATGAAGTGTACAACAGCAATTTTTCGAGAAGCCAGCTTTTTATTCTAGTCTGATATTTTTTTAACTTCAAGGAAAACTACTCTGCAGTTCAGACGAGGGCCAAATAACGAGCAAACGAAAATTTATGTAAAGGAAAAGTAGTAGTTTCGAGAAAGAAGCGTAGACGTAAGACTAGTGGGCGCCAGAGATTATCCAATATGTTGATTCGTGCTGTTTGTCGTAACAGAATTTCGGGCCACAGAGCGTAAATAACACTGCATTAACACACATATTTTTCTCAGAATTACTAAATAAAGCAGAAGGTTTCACGAGGATCAATTTTTGCATGTGCAAAGCAACCGTGTCCAAGTGGATCAAGCTTAATTCGCGAAATGGGAGTTGCGCCAGCGCCAGTCGCCGCTTTGCAGGACCGTCGTGCACCACAAGGAGTTTTAAGGCGAGTGACGCAGTAATATCGGTGAGCAATTTATTGTTCTGACCTGAGGCACCCGACTTTTACTACGAACCGTGTCCACTCACTCTTATGTTATTCGCCACTGACTGTAACGACACTGAGATCTGTGGATGGAGAGCTCTCCTCAAACAGTAGAAATGATACTGAGTGGAGGTTATTCACGCTTTCGCAGTAATTTGTAGGGCTTACAAACCTAGGATGTATGAACACACTAAGGCAACTCTCGATGCTTCATGTGGAACTGCGACTTCCTCAGCTTACCAGTATCACAAACAATATTTTTTTTTCTGTCGTTCAGTGGATAAACACTGCCGTCAGACTTCCAGCATTAATTACACTCAGTAAACCAACCGACACTTGCTATTTATAGAAACTTCGAGGCATTTTCGTCAGTGAGCAGGGTGAAAACACTTATGAAGTGGATACACAAAACAGAAATGCTTGTAGTATTTTTGTTATGGCATTCAGTTCGAAGACTGTCTGAAGCATTTGTCCAGGGTAGACTATCCTGCGCAAGCCTTTTATATTCGTCTATCTACAGCTAGCTACGTCCATTTGAATTGCTTACTGTATTCATGCCTAACTCTCCCTCTACACTTTTTAATTCCTGCACGTTCGTCCATTCCAGAACGAACATTTCCCTGATGCTTCAGGATATGTCCTGTAAAGATATCCCTTCCATCAGTCTAGTCGTGACAAATTTATTTTCTCCCTGGTTCAATACCTCTACGTTTGTTGTCGGACCTACCCATCTTATATTCAGCATCCTTATGTAGCACAACATTCAAAAGGCTCGATTCTCTTCTTGGCTGAACTGTTTATTGACTATGTTCCATTTCCGTACTCCTTACATATATCTTCAGAAAAGACCTCCTAACACCTTTATATTCGATGTTAACTAATTTGTCTTTTTCAGAAACCCATTTGTTGATATGATTAGACTGCATGTTACGTCCTCTCTACTCTGTAACTGTCATTTGTTTTTGCTGCCCAAATAGCAAAACTCATTTACTAGTCTTAATATTTTATTTGTTAATCTACTTTCTTTAGTGTCGCCTGATTTAGTTCGACTACATTTCATTGCTCTTGTTTGATTTTAGCTGATAACCTTTTCAATTTCTCCTTGGTTTCCTTCGCTGCTTGCTTAATTTATAAACTGAGTAACGTTGCAGATAGGCTACACAACGCTGTCTCACTGCCTTCTCAACTGCTGTTTCCTTTTCATATATTTCTATTCTTTATAGTAGCAGGTTGGTTTCCAGGCATGTTGTTGATAGCCTTTCGCTTCCTATATTTTATCCCTGCTACCTTTAGAATTCCGAGTGCATTCCCGTCAACATAGTTAAAAGCTCTCTCTCAAACTACAAATGTTTGAAAGCTGTCTTGCCTTTCTGCAGTCTGTCATCTACGATACGTCGTCATGGCAGTGTTGTGGTCACATCTCTTTCCAAACAAATCTTCCCTGAGGTCGACTTCTACATCTTCCCATTCTTCTGCAAATAATTCGCGTCATTATTTTGCACACATGTCTTATTAAAGTAATCCTCCTGTAATACACCTTTCATTATAATGTCTTACATGCAAATGGAATTAGAAATATTACATTTTTCTGTATCATATGTCCCGTCATATCTTCAGCTGCTTCCTCTTTCCAAACTATTGTCTCCAAATTACTTACAAGGTTCCCATCTGAGCTCTTCATATCCATACAGCTGCTTGTCTGTTCTCCAGAAGTTTTTATAATTTTTTCTGTAGGCGGCATCTATTTTTTGCCTAGATATGCGTGATTCTCCAGCTTTGCATTTATCGTCTGGTCCTTCCTGATTTTCCATTTTACACTTCCTGCCAATTACATCGTTTAGAGATCCGTATTCCCTAATGACTTTCATTTGCAGCGTTTTTATATTTTCTCCTTTCGTCAATTAAATTCTGTTTCTCTCTTGTTATCTAAGGGTTTATACTAGACCATATCTTTTTGCCTATTTGACCTTCTGCTGTCTTCACTATTTCATCTGTTAATGCTACCCATTCTTCTTCTACTGTGTTAGTTTCCCCTTTACCTAACTCTCCGTTTGCAGCTATCGTCATCTTCTGGTTCTTTTAACTCTTTCAGGTCTCATCTCAGTTTCCTACCTCTCTGCAATATCTTCCATTTTAATTTGCAGTTCATGACCAATACATTACGGTCATAGACCAAATCATCATTCATTCTTTCGAACTCTTCATCATCTGCAAAGTTAAAAGGATTATAGACTTTTAATAATGTGGTAGATGTTGGTCATGTGTATCTTGGCTACAGTAAACCGTTCACTATGCTGTTCAAGTAGTTCGCCAGCATCCTGTTTTCTTGTTCATTATTAGATCATTTTGTGCATAACCCCTTTCTGATTTTGTGTTGCGAACTTTATTCTCATGTGATATCTGTCTGCGTAGTGTAAGTACGGACGATTTGAACTGTTTTTCAGAGAAATTTAATAGCACTTGGCATGCTGTGGAAAAAGCAGTTCCATAAATAATGGATGCTGAGAAAATTTGCAGCTTATTCTCCCTTCGCAGCCGAAGTCGTTAACCCCTACCTCGGAGGTAGTTGCGCTGGTACTGGGACTGGGAACTTGGCAGTCAAAACCTTTCGGGAAATGTCTTTACTGCGGTACACAAAATTCCGATCGAATCAGTCAAGAGTGACCTCGTAAAAACACTTGTTAATTTTAGGATGCGACGAAGTCAACAGCAGTGCCCGAAAGGAAGAAAAATGAAAAAAAATTAAAGGATTCGCCGAAGATTCTATATCTAGATGTATACCTAGCACACCTCCATGAAGTGCATGGCAGAGGGTATGTCGCATTGTACCAGTTATTAATGTATCTTCCCATTCCATTCACGAATGAGGCGTGGGAAGAATGATTGATTGAATGCCCCTGTGCGTGCAGTAATTATTCTTATATTACCCTCACGATCCTTATGTGAGCGATACGTAGGGGGTTATAGTATATTCCGAGAGTCGTCATTTAAAGTCGGTTCTTGAAACTTTTTTTAAAGACTTTCTCGGGATAGTTTACGTCTATCTTCAAGACTCTTCCAGTTTACTTCCTTCAGTATCTCTGCAACACTTGCCCAAGGATCAAAAAAGCATGTGACCATTCGTGCTACACTTTTCTGAATACGTTCTATCGCCCTGTTAGTCCTATTTGGTACAGGTCCTACAGAGCAATATTCTAGAGACGGTTACGCGGATGATTTGTAAACAATCTGCTTTGTAGATTGATTGCACTTTCCCAGTATTCTACCAACAAACCTAAGTCTACCACTTGCTTTACCCAATACAGGCATTTGTATGAGTCGACCGACTCCGACAGTGACTCATTGATATTATAAGCGTAATACACTACGTATTTTCGTTTTGTTTTGTGAAGTGCACAATTTTACATTTCCGGTAACTTGGCAATCTTTGCATCACACTGAAATCTTATCGAGGTCTCCTTTACGACTGTGCTTCATCGTCGCAAACTGCATCATCTGCAAAAAGTCTAAGGCTACTGTGAATGTTGTCCACATGGTCATTAATATGTACCATGAACAGCTTTCCTGGGGCACATCTAATGACATTCCTTTCAACAACATGCTGCGTCCTCCCTACTATAAAAAAAAAAACTCCCAATCCAGTCACAAATTTCACTTGCTGCAACTTGACAGCCTCTGACTACTGTATGTCTAGGTGGTGGTGGTTAGTGTTTAACGTCCCGTCGACAACGAGGTCATTAGAGACGGAGTGCAAGCTCGGGTTAGGGAAGGAGTGGGAAGGAAATCGGCCGTGCCCTTTCAAAGGAACCTGAAACGATTTAGGGAAATCACGGAAAACCTAAATCAGGATGGCCGGAGACGGGATTGAACCGTCGTCCTCCCGAATGCGAGTCCAGTGTGCTAACCACTGCGCCACCTCGCTCGGTGTATGTCTAGGATTCTAAGCAAATTTCTATAATCTAAAACGAAATTATCAGTTACTTTTTTAAATCAGTTCAAAAATTCAAAACATTCTGAGAATTTTTTCCGCACCGCCATTTCATCTGCATCTGTGTACTGTGCATATTCCACAAACCACCAGACGGTGCGTGGCGGAGGGTACCTTTTATTGCTGCTAGTCTTTTCCTTCTCTGCTCCGTTCGCAATTCGAGCGAGCGAGTGAAATGTTACGGATCGATAAAGCTCTCATCAACTGCACAAATTGTAGAATATCCCATAAACAGAAGAATGTTTCATATTACTTACGATTTTCAAGACATCATTTCTCTTATTTATGAAGAAACGTGTACCTGCAGTAATGTGTGCGTGTAGAAGTTAATGAAAAAATTAAAAATTCTAATGAAAAACTATACTTTTTGGAGAGATTCTGTATCTTCTACTATAATCTTGATTCAGAACCCGTCCTTAATCAGACTGGAAAGTTTTAGGACATTACGAACGAAAGCACATATAACGAAGAGCAGTGACTACAATGAAAATTAAATATTTAATAAATTCTACGAAAATCTTTTCAGCCATCTCTGAAGTACTATGAACAACCAATCAAGCACACGAGAGACTACCTATTTAATACTGTGTCGCAGTTACCATGTCGTCGAAAATAATAACACTTATAAAGATGTGTATTCTGAGAAAATGGTCACTTTTCTGTATTCGCCGTGTTATGCAGATAAGAAGTTTAAAGATTTGTTGTCTTCGATATTTGAGTCGCATACGAGAACAATGTTACCCATAAAATTTTTCCCATGATATGTCCACTCCTCCTCCCTGTCTCTCATTTATATTTCAGCTATGGGAGTACACCACCTGTAACCGAGATCATTAAAAATTTAACAATAGCGAAGAAGGGTCGCCAGTTCCGCGAACTTCTTAATCATCTCTTTCCGCTTTTTGAATAATAGTCTTCATGTGTTTACTGCGAAGCAAGATTATTCATCTATTGAAAACAATCGTGTAGGTAAACTAACTATGCAATTGAGTTAACTTCTTGACTAGTGACATTTCCTCAGCCATATAACAATCAGTGACAAGGAATTTGTTGCTTGTTTCTTCTAGCTGTTGTTACTTGGCAAGATAGATGACTTCGACCCGTAGGTAGTCAATTCATCCATTCTGTTTGGAGGATATGCAAGTAGTTCTTTGAACAGCACAGTGAAATGAGTTAACAGTGTCGTATCACAAAAAATACGCTGTGATGGCCCCGTGGGCTGTACCGTGATGTTTTACGTAGCTGCGTCCAATTGTTCGTACTACTGGTATTCGTTAACGGAAAAGTGGCCCCTTGTAGCCCGTCGTCAACAGTGCACAGTGCCGAACACAGCGCGGCCTCGATGGAGTGTGAATCATTTATCAGGTTGAGGTATGCGACACGCCCGCTGGTCGTTTTGCTTTGCGTCCTGTCGGCAGCGAGGTCATTAGGGTGGAACACTGGCCGGAGCTCCTCCCGGCGGTAGTACCTGGGCATCCAACTTGGGAGGCCGAACGACGCACGAGCCCTAACGCTGTTCTGCCACTTCCAGACGAAAAGAGAATCACTCAGTTCGGTCCGACACAACGTCCTGCGCTGTGCCGCCGAAGACAAGCGGCCGGGACGTTTGAGTGAGTGGCTGGTCCCCCTGCAAGGCACGAGGCTCTCCGTTGCACAGCAACCGTTCGGGCTTCCGATGAGAGCTGCTCGATCATAGTTTGTGCAGTCTAGACTTGTTCCTTCGCAACTGGAAAACTGGAAAGTTGGAAAGTGGTCTCCGAGGGCCGAAACATCGTTGAGAGGGAGAGGAACGAGTGCGTCGAACAGCCGAGAGTGTTTTACGAACAAAGACGTGAGTGAGCAGGTGGCATCGTTGCCTAAACTGCGTCGGCGACTAGTGCTCTGCTCAAAAATGAAATGTACGTCGTCTTGACTGGAGTGGGGCTGGAACACGCGCAAGTGACTAGACGGCAGACAGTAATTAGGAGTCCAGAGCTGCGGGCGGTGTGTGGCGCGCACAAAGCGCGCGGCGTGGCCACAATGCGCCAGCGTTTATAATGAGCGGCATCGCTCACAGGCGTGCGGCGGCTTGCGAGCAGAAGCAAAACACTCGCCCTGCCTGATGGCGCCTTTGGGCTGCATTAAGCTGGGTAACTTTTACAAATGTTAAATGTGATCTCAATGCTAGAAGGTCCTTTACCACGTTTAGATGCTTAATTGTGTGTGTGTGTGTGTGTGTGAGTGTGTGTGTGTGTCGAGCATCTCCTCCTAAACTACTGAATCAATTTCAGTCAAATCAGGTACACATATTTCTTGCAATAAGATAGTCAGCACTGAGTGGATAGAGCTGCCTAGCTTTCACAGGAGCGAAGGTAGGGACAAAAAAAAAGTTTCTCCCATGACGTGTAGGCTAGTATTGGCATGCCTTGCAGGGACTACACATGCGGATCGGCACAGCTGAGCAGAGGGGCAGGGGGGAGGAGACACATTGTGAGAGAGGGAGATGATGAGGTGGACAAAGGGGAAGGGGGGGAGGGGGAGGGGGGGAGGAGGAGGAGGAGGAGGAGGAGGAGGAGGAGGAGGAGGAGGAGGTGGCAGAGAAATGAGGGGCAGGGGAAGAGGGGGACACAGGGGGAGGGGAGGGGGAGGAGGAGGAGACGTGAGCAACATATGCAACAAATGCACATGCAAACTAAGCCATGAGGAGAGGTCTAGTTGATTTATACATCTTTCCAATGTTCAATCAGCTGTTTCATATTTTAGGTTATTGATTTTCTGCAGTCATTTAAACTTTCTTCTTCGTTTTATTCTGAACCGGCTCTTGCTTTTGAAAATCTCGTCGTTCCTAAAAAATCGGTCAACTTAATATTCTTTCTTCAAACTCAAAATTCAACAGATGCAATGAAAGCCTCTGGCGATTCAAAGGTCAAAATGAGAACCAAACAAGGGAATTCACAAATTGTGATCTTATTTGAGATTATAATTGACAAACTAATTGAAAAAAGCGAAATTGTTACCAAACAGATCACAATTAAAGAGGAAAATTGATATTCTCGCTTATCCTGACGATATTGATCTATTATGTTACAATGAAAATAAAGTAAAAGCCCCTACAACACAATTAGTAAATGATACAGAACCACAGGTCTTAACAAGCATATAGATAAAATAATACACTTCATCTTAACGCTCTATCCAGCAGATAATAATATACTGCTAATTAACAATAACTTTTACAAAGACCAATGATAGTAATTATCTTGCCAACCTGCTAAACTCTGACAAACCCATGAAATCGAATCACGAATTCATTACTACGACCTTGCGACAGTTTTCAAATGCATATACGGATTTAATTGCAGCAGTTTTAAGTGTGTATGTAAAACCTGGACTTTCACAAAAATAGGAGCCAAATTAAGGATATGCAAACACAAAATCAAGGTAAATATTTAAAACCCTGTGATACAGCAATAATTATGTATTATGCTTCAATATATGGTTTATTACATAAATTATGAACTTAACCATTATGGAGTCCATAATATATACAACAGACCACATACAGAAGCAGATTTAAGAACAAGAGATTGCATGGACTGGGCATTTCATTAAAACACCATCAAATAAACTAGCAAGAGAGTGACAAGAGATTTTCCCACTCGGTCAGGAACTCTCTGAGGTTCATGTAAACGATATCGTGGCAATATTTAAAGTGGTTTGGAAAAAAGTAACAAATACTGAGAAATTATTTGTGAAGACGTAGCAAAGTGACTCAATATTGTTCATTCTGCAGCAAAGGGTCTTCATGGCTTTCAATATCTGAAGTAATGAGTACAGACCATACAATTCTCGGTAACAAATGTAATAAACTAGGCGTTCGCATAAGAGACGTTTCCAGAGTATTTAAAACGGGCAAGAGTTGCGCCTCAACTACATAAAGGAAACTCAGAATATCTAGGAAACTGTAAGCCCATTTCCCGTGGTAAAAGTGCAGAATCTGTTTCAACAGAATTCACAAAATTAATATTTGATGCTCTTGACAAAGCTAAGAGTGGAACAGGTTTTTTTTGAGATCTTTCTAAGGTATCTGACGTTGTTGACCATAAGGTTGTACTAAATAAGGGAGAATCATTACTAGTAAGAGATGTAGCTAATGACTGGTTCTAATTATTCTAAACAGATATGGTGCAAAGAGTAGACCCAACATAAACCTAAAATACAACTACACGTTTAGTGAATCGCTAATTCGAGCTTAAATGCAGTAATATAGGGTAGCATATTAGGATCTATACCGTTCCTGATATATGACCTTCCCAACTGTGATAAGTTATGGGGAAGAAATTCTGTTTCTGATGACAGCAATATTCTAGTCACCAAAAAACAAGAGAAACATTGCGCAGAGATCAAATGAAGCCTTAAAATACGTGCCATTATTTTTATTAGGAGACGTTAAGGGTGTAACTGTGTAACAAAAGCAAAATCAGTTGTCAGTTGAAGTCACGTGACTACACACAGATACAAACAGAATGACATTAGCACGTTAGTCTATTAGTGTCCTCTCAAGAGTATGAACAACAACTGTCTCTTAGTTACCTACTATTCATATGTACTCTCGAAATGTAGGTATGGAATTCTTTTCTTGGGAACAAATGCACAAAATATGATCACAGTTTTCAAGCTACAGGGAAAGACCATAAGAATAAAAACTAAAAATAGTTACTGGGCTCACTATAAAAATTTGTTCAAAATATTGGGCATTTTAACTGAACTACGTGTGAGCATATACTAATCTGTAATGGACATTAATAATAACACAGATAATTACTGCACAAACAGCTCTGTCTATGACCGTGGAACAAGATATAAACTGAACTTTTACAAGAATACATATAAAAGTCAAAATAGTAATTTCTACCAAGGAATAAAATTGTGCAATAAATTGATCAATGAGATTAAAGACGTTAGTCGATCGAAATTATTTAAAAAGGCTGTTAAGCAATAAATTCTACACAGTGAACGACTTTTCTGATAACACAGTTGGGGGGGATTGTTACACATGTAACAACGAGAACAACAATGATAATATGACAATAGTAATTATAAAACATCTTTCCTTTCACATCACACTTCCTCACTATACGGTTTTTATTCAGGGAAATACTATTCCGAAGCCTCTGCAATGAAAATATTAACATCTTATCCCGTTTCTGTGCCCAGTATCTCTCATTATAGAGGTAACAGTAAACTCGTGTGTGTAAAACGGCCTCAAACTTCCGATTTACATATGAGTTAATGGTTAAGTGTTTCGCATTAAAAACAGAAGTGCAAAAAATGTTTTGTACCGGGTTGAAGTTGTGTGTAAGGTCAGTTGCAAGTCACTAAGCGCTCTCATCCTCAAATACTGGATGAATATAGTCCGGATAAGTTGCCTCTTCAACTTCCTACAGTTTCTAACTGTAACGATTTCAGTCACAGACCATCTTTACGGATTATCTCCAAGGATGGAAAAAAAATGTACTATACAGAAAATGTTACAAATTCTTTCCAAGGAAGTGCAAAATATACATGAATAATTACAGGGTTAAAATATTTTAAGCCTCAACATCACATCTATCATTACTTAAATAATGGTCACGTCTCATTTGTAGAGCACGTCATGAATTCCAGTAAACCACACAGGACTCTTAAAGGCAAACATACTAATGACATGCGAAAAAAGGCAGTACTGAAGAGAAGATCAGAGGTATAAGTGTTACAATTTCACAAAATACTGAGAAGTTGGTCAGAGATCTTTAGAAAGTATTTTCGTGATTTGGTACAAAAATAGCTCGATATGTTGTACAACTGTAACACTTATACCCCTTTTTTGCCTTGTTTCGCATGTCATAGTTATGTTTTCCTTTAAAAGTCCTGTGTGGTGTACTGTAATTCATGACACGCTCTACATATGAGACGTGGCTATTGTTTAAGTAATGACATACTGTTTTAGCCCTGCAAATCTTCGATGTACATTTTGCACTTCCTTAGAAAGAATCTAACATTTCCTGCCTTTATATAGTGCTCAGAGCCAAAATAGCCAAAATAATTATACGAAATACTGAAAATCAAATTTTTGTTGCCCCTGGAACCCATTAAACGAAACTTGCAACTGCGATCGTGCACCACGAACCGTGAACAGGGTTAGCCGTTTAGTGGTACAGCTACTCGTTTTCGATGCAAGCAGATGGGAAGTTGCGGGAAACAAATGGGCACCAAACATTGTGGGTATAGTCGTGAGAGTATGAACTACCGTTCGTACAGTGACTGGTAGTGAGGAATTAATGAACAGTGCAGCGCTAGCATTTACCTCATTAACTAACTTCTTTATAAAACAGTTGGGTACTGTAGGGATAAACCAATGAAGTAGTTCTATGCGAAACAGAACGGCCTTCCATTCGGGTGAGTGGAGGTTCCCATCCTCTTCCCTGGGAAAAACCGAATGAAGTAGTTCTATCCAAAACAGAACGGCCTTCTATTCGGCAGAGTGGAGGTTCCCATCCCCATCCCCATCCCCATCCCCATCCCCATCCATCCATCCATCCATCCATCCATCCTTCCTTCCTTCCTTATTTAGGTTTTCGTTGGCTTCCCTAAATTACTTCAGATACATGCCAGGATGGTTCCTACTTTAAAGCCGCGGCCGACTACTTGTCCTATCCCTGTGGAACTAGACCTATGTATTAATGCCATGACATATCCAATATCCCTGTACAAGTGATCAGCCGCTTTCTTCTTCTTCTTATACTACTACTACTACTACTACTACTACTACAACAACAATAATAGTTTCACATGGAGGGCCTGGAACGATTATTTGTATTTGGCCTTGCAACGTTGGACGAGGTCATCGGCGCTGCCGTGTGGCAGCCTTGGCTATCTCAGCTAACAACCTGCTTCTCAGCAGAACGTACGCGATACCTCAACAAAACAAATACTCTCTTCCGATTTGTCTACTAATACCATCAAAAACACCCTACTGTTTCTTCCGAACTGAACCAGGATAGAAGAAAAACTTGTGCAACCCTCTTCATTGGTGTGCCTTTATCCGAAAAATTTAGAAACTTTCTGATCTATCTTAAGTGATTATTGTTTTAGTTACTGTGTTTTACTGAGAGTGTCCAAGGTACATATCTACAGTCTAAAATAGTTATTATCTCTGTTCCGTGACACAGAGCGAAATAAACGATTTGTGTATAACTATAAACATTCTCTTCGATTGGCACAGTTTCAAAAAGATCTGAACTAACATCCCCCGAGAAGACAAGCATCTACTCAAGCCACGTTAGTGTAGAGAAGGATGTGTGTGTCAGTGCTACGGTTTGCATTAGACATACTCAGGACAGTGGCAAATTTAGAATGAAAAGAGAAACCAGACATGAAGATTCTATATCACTGAAACTATTCTCAGCAGTACTAGAGGAAATTTCCAGATGCTATAAATGGGAAATTGACTAAGCAATATGTGTTAGTGGACATTTAACTGCACCACCTTCGTTTTTCGGACGAATGAACTCTAACATCAAATAAAATCGTGGAGCCAGTTACTGATCATAGCTCAGTTCCAAAAACAGCACATCAAACAGAAAATTCTACAAATTAAAGTCAAGCTAGAAGACGAGATTTTTATATTTAGTACGGTGAAACACATCGGCTGGACAGACAGCAAAATACGTTATCAGAAGATCAAAAATGGCCTCGTGCACGCTTCGTGAACTGCACAGTTTTCAAAATAACCTGATTTGCCCCAGAGGTAAAGTTTATGGTAATTGTGTACTATCAGTTTTTACTTGGCTGTGAGACTTTGCATTTAAGCAAACTTCACTGAAAAATTGAGGGCACCGTAAGTAATGGTGAGCTGTGTCACTGAAAGTAGTGGAAGAAACATAAAAACAAGCAAACCGGCCACGGAATGGAAAAACCAAGAAGACGAAGTAATGGAAGGCGGTTAGACTGGATTATGGCGAAGAAATAATACAAGGGCAATGTGGATGCGTACAGCTAAACCCGTAATTAATGGGCAAGTTTGAAGGAGTCCGCCCTCCAGCAGTGGATATCAAATTGTAGATGATTATGTACCCTCAGTTTACATATGCGTTGAAATAAGCGTCACTTACGCACATGGTTCTTCAGTTCGCAAGAGTACAATTAATCATTAACTGATGCAAGAAGTATTATAGTGTTTATTTCCATGCTTAAAGGGATTATCTGTAAGCGTATATTGCTTATAATTCGCAGTAGACAGTTTAATTCATTATATAATACGTGATAAGCTCTCTCAAACAGAAATAAAGACCAAGTACCGCGAGAAACCGCTGATACATTTTGGCGCGGTTTACACAAGACAGTGGCTAAGGCAGTTAACCACCAAACATGGCACACATGGTTCAGGAAAAAATACAATGATTATCTCTTGCAAAACGCAACAAAAAAGTGAAGAGCGCTCTATTAATGTTACAGAATAACATTTTATATTTTGTTGTGAATCGGCTTTCGGCTTTTTAGGGTGTCACCAAACAACTGAAGACTGCGCGGACGGTCCACACAACGCCGGCGAGAACATTGATTCTGGAGGTATTTGGGGTATGGAATATTCCATAAATGATTTCACTGTCTTTGTCAGTTTTACTTTCATGCAAAATAAGGAGGATAACGAGTTCGTTATGGACAGTCATGACACGGTAAGTTTCAAAAGCTTGCTTAATACGTCACGATCTATTTATCTTTGAGCATTATAATGACGCCGCCGTTAATGTCATGAAACTTTGATACTTTACGACCAAAAACCAACCAGAAACGAACCAAAAATAAATGGTGAGCTTTTGGAAAGACGTAGCCTTCCGTGACAATGGCCAGCCACGGTTTGTGGTCATGACACTTAGCGTGAAACAGTATTTCCCTCTACGCAAAACGTACTAGTTGACTTTTGGGCATTTATCTTTCTCTCTGCAGACGGTACCGTATTTTGAATTTTTGCGTCCGTTTGCGATAGATGATAGGAAAAATGCGTTTGCCGATAACTTGTAGCCCTACTGCTATTTTCCACGTACGCCACAGGAACTTTATTTTCTTGGCTAGAAATACACACACTTTGCATTTAGCTGTGAATGTCTTCGACAGGTAACAAGTTAATATGGGTTGAAAATAATCGAATGTGTCGCAGCATGAGAGATTTTCATAGTAATTCGTCTTTTGAACGCCACGACAAAAAGAACTTGACAACTGTACCCCTTCGCTACGAAATGTGTAAGGATGAGGTGAGGTAATAAAGTCATAAATGGTTCCCGAAATTGAAGTTACTCTGCGTGAAGAGAGAAGGGGAGACTGCAGAACGTGCCAGAAAAGTACGGAATGAACGTGTATGGCTGCCGCACAGAGCGGGCACTGCTGAATGATTGCAATTGTGCTTCCCATCGCTGTAAAAGAAATGAAAATGTCACCAACTCTTATCGCAAGTGATCATCAATGATGTTAACACAAACTGTGGATTCGCTACAGTAAATATCGTAACATTCGAGACGTCTACATAGAAATTAAAGTGACGTGGGATCTACATTACAAAGCGGCTAATCAGGCACAGGGTGCACGATCAGTTGCAGGTTGCCTATTAACGCCATTCAGGGACAACAAAAGAATTATTTTTAATATAATTATCGATAAAACTGAACAATTTAAAATGCTGTCATAAGCTACCGATTAAGAGGTATAAGATAAAAGCTTAAAACATTAAGGCCTAGCGCCTTGAATGATCATTTGGGCTGTAGTGTCTACGAGGCACAGGGGGAAAGAAGCGGAACAAGGAGTGAATTCGCAGCGCACTCCGGCGGCGGTGTTTTGGCAGGGCAGGGCGTTCGGGAGGTTGAGCCGAACACATGACCCACAGCCGGACGGCAATCTGCAGACAATTTGCCCATGACGTAAGCTGAACCGAAGCGAGAACGAGTGAGCCGAGAGGCAGCCTTTAACTGGTTTAAATTTTTGAAAATAACGTCTGCGACTATCACGCGGGCGGAACGAGAGTCAGTTATTTTAATCCGTGGAAGCGGAGGCCGTGGCAGCGGACAGGCGGTTCGCTGTGCCGCCACCAGATGTCGGACGCTGCGCACTCGGTAGGCCGCAGATGGGCGAATATTCGCAATCGCGGCTGTCACCGGCAGTGGCAGCGACGGACCGCAGCCGTGGAATTCCGCAGCCGCCACTTCCCTGTGGTGTGGTGTGAGCCTCGTCGGCGATAGCGCATATGTGACCTACGCCGCTCGGCTGGCTGCCTCGCCAGCGGCCAGACACAACACCCGCTTATCTCTGACCTTGCCACCTGCCAGTACCACACCGAGTCGCACTCCGCCGTATTTGTTTATGGACTCCCGCACGCTTTGAGGGAAGTTGCGCGAGGAGCTCAGTGCACCATCGCGCCAGTCGTAGATTCAGTGAAATCTGAGTCGGTCACTACACGAACAACACACACGCAGAGCCATCATTGTTCTGCTCTTGTTAAACGTGGCAAAACATGCAGAGAGAGTGCTCCTTTTCATACAAGAACATACATTTAAAAACCCTCCGTACATAACAGCAATATTTTCCTCGCTTTGCCTCAGTCAACAGAGCTTCGACTTCATGGCCCACCTTTTAATGCATCATTCTCGTACAGGTTCCAAAAATCTGTAGGCTGTAATAATCAGTCCCAAAAATTGTTACGATCGGTTGTTATTCGGTTATTTTCGTAGGTGGAATTTCAATATACGTTCAGTTCGTGTGGAATTGTGCTGTTACAATATAGCCTTACTTGAATGTTTTAAAACTGTTTCACGGTATTTGGTTCCTATTGCGCCGGAGATGCTTAAATTTTGGGATACACCGCCTATCCCAGTGTTTTATTGGAAAACTCGCGGAGCATACTTCATATCAAAATTTACGGCGCGAAAACTTACCTCCTATACTGACACCGCACTATGTTCAAGAAAACCACAAATCGTATTCAGCAGTGTGAATCGGCAGTAACCCTTTTTGTTAACAAATGTATCAAATTCGTCATGCGTTGTCAAAGAGATTCAAGACAACCTTTTGTTGGTTTTACCCCCTCATGTTAGGCCGGATCGGAAGAACATTCTCGGAATTATACGGTCGCAAAGCAATCTACTGCAGAGCAAGAAGAAATTTCCCTTCCAGCCCATTATCCTCCGTTTCTATTTTTCTCTTAAATTGCAATAATATTGACTTGTACCTGTAAATCATCTCTTCCGGATAGGCAGAAAAGCCTATGTGCTTTGATCTTTGTTTCTCCTCTGTCTTTGTAATTAGAATTATACGTGGAAACATTCCAAACGTTTCTTTCAGTAAATTACTATGTATAAATCTTTGACTTCACAGTGATTCTAGCGAAACAGAACGGTTTTTTAAATTTATGTTATTATTTATTCAGTGTCTTAAGATATTAATTCAGAAACGTATGGTGCAAAATATCACCAGGTATTCACAATGCGGCCAGTGGGTACAAAAAGAGTGCCGATCCGTGATATACAAGAGTGCCGATCCGTGATATAAAAGAGTTATCATACAGTCACTGTCAGACTGCAATACGTGACCTACAATATGACGTGTCTGAGACAGTATCACAGCAGATATAGTTGAACTGTTCAAATAGTAAAAGCCGTTATTTAATTTTCTTTGATTTTCGAGATAAGTTTAGTTGACAATTTTCCGCGTGTATGTACATTCCACGTTGCTAAGCTGAATAATAGCTTCATTGTGAGACGATAAGAAAACAGGTCGATGTCATCACATTTACTATACTGCAGTGCCTGTGTTGCTAAGAAGAAGAACGATGCAACGTTCGTTCGAACATGCAACTGTCGGTACTATGCAGCGACAATTGAAGTGTCCTCCCCTACAGGGGACTTACATAATGTGTGTGTACTTGGACGAATTGTAACGTAGAAACTACGACATTTTAAAGTTTGGGTCTGGATGTGGTCGTGCGTGCGGTGATAGCCAGATAGCCGGCACGGTATCTCGGCATGTTCGGTCAGAGGGTTAGCTGCCCTCTCTAGTAAATACAAAATAGATCGCAGATTAACTTGAACAGGTGCCGTGGGACGTCCGCCCCGATCAAATACAACGAGCAATAACGAACAAAATGAGGTTAAAAAAAGCGGTTAAAGCAGCCGCTCGCGTCGTAAAGCGGAAAATCCGGGTTCGAGTCCTGTCCCGTTATGGTAGAAATTTTCATTGTCAAGCCCTTACACGGTAAATTTCATGTCACAACATTCGCTCCCGTCAGTGAAGGATAATCAGTTCGTGTTTCCGAATGCTCTTGCGCATATGCACTTTTAAAGTCAAACGAGCTGTTTTGTGCCGTCATAGCCGCCCCAATTCATCCAGCTGAGCTCCAGTTTTTCAGGAGGTAAGAATGATGAACATATAAGCGTAAATCATTAACATTAACAGTTGTAAGTATGTGGATTGACACAGGAAATCAGGTCGTTTCGTGGCGTTTATTGTCAAAAAAATACTGGTATTAACTGGTATTATCCACGCGCTCTGGTCTTCTCTTGTAAGAGAATGTTACAAACCCTTACTTTCGTTCTTAAATTGTACAATAAAAGGTCACAAAACAATGCCAAACATAGAAGACGTAAAACAAAAATTCGAAGTATTTCAAATAAATGTGATAAAAAGGAGAGCGTATGCAACTGAAGACGAAACAGTAGAAATGTGGAAGAAAAGAAGCAAGACATCGAATGCATTTCGGAGGCTCAATTACTGTTAAGCGTCAACTAACTGAGATATCTTTCTTGCATCTGACAATTACATTAAACTATGGGCATTAAAACAAGCAGCGACACATTTTAGCGTGTAATCTTTTAAATGATGTTGTCTGTGCCACAAAATCATGTAACCAAAAACTATAAAAAAAGCTATGTGCTACTCTCAACAACCCATCATTCTCATAGCTCACATCCCGACGTTAAAGGGTACAATAGGTCGTAAGGCGGTATGTGCATAACAAGAATTATATAAAGAAGGCCTACAAGAATACTTTACTAATAATAACTTTTAACAAACACTACAAAAATTAATATACAAGGTTAGCCTCTGACCCCACATCACAGCCATTCTCAACACTGTGAATAATGACCGTTACTAGTGAAATCTAAGGAGCGTGATCATACTGCTAATTTGTACTTTGGAAATTTGGCGAGCATCTTCGTTGCTTGTATAATAAAATTAAAGTGCATGAGCGAAAGACCATTATGTCCACAGTTGTAGTGCCAATGATCTGCTCTCCTTCGCAAGGAGAGGGGTGTTGGTAGAACTGAAATTGTAAAGGAAAGTTTTGAGTCGTGCATAGATAGCTAAGCTGCGCCCTGGAGCCATTGGTCTGATTTGCAATTACGGCTCAGCACTCGGGTCTAATATATAAAGGCGGTTTCAGGAAAAGAAAATATTTTGCCTAATGTCATATTGTACCGTCATACTAACTGCAGCCCTGAAATAATCTCCAGTTTAGTAACCTTCTACCTCTTATTATAGCGTTTTGATGTACTGGCGATTTATGTGGAAAAGATCGTTGAGTCAAATGTTTCATAAACATTTCGTTAGCTAAATTTCCGCCGGCGCAGCGCCACGGCCCTAGCATTTAATCGCACTTAGTCCAGATACTGTTCATGCAACACCTTCGACCGATAATGAGCCTGCAGGAGCCTGTAAACTAGTTAATAGTACAGAAAACGAATTGTCTCAAATTATAACACGGAAACTGTTGAATCACAGAGCAGTCACGTAGATGTAGACTGGTTACATACTATACCCTCACAAATCGCCAGTTTGCATCACAGTTGCAGTTCATCATCCACAATGCGTACAGCGAATTTTCTGTATTCTTCTCTCTCTTGTACTATGCATTTGGGCACATCACTGCAGGAGCTACTTTTTCTGGGCCCCGTGAAAATAGCCAAGTGTGACCAGGGAGGGTGTTACATATAAGGCACAAACGAACAGGCCAAGAAGCATCTAAGCGAGGTGATGCATTCAGGTTGAGGGCAGCGAAACAGTCCATTCCCACCATTCTGAGTGAGATTTTCTGTGGTTTTCCTGAATCATTTGAGGCGAATGCCGCAACGGTTCCTCTGGAAAGGGCGCGCTCTGTTTCTCCCACTTCCTTCAACTATCGTTCACAAGTGTAATGATGCGACGTTGTAGGGAAATTCAGCAAGCAACAATTAATACAACAATATGAATTGTTGACTGCTTTGATTTTAACTTCAAAGGAATTAGGTAACACAATTTTTCTCATTAAACAACGTTTGATAGTAGTTTTCACAAAGCTGCGTGTAACAAAATCCGTATAGGGGTCGCACTACTTCTGCCGTAACTAACTTCATACCTTGAGGGTTGTTGTGTTCGTACCTAATACACTAGTGCTCAACTCATATCGTAAGGATGACGAAGTTGAATGTTGCTTTAAAATACTGAGAGCCATGTAGGCCTACGCAACTTCATACCTTGAGGGTTGTTGTGTTCGTACCTAATACACTAGTGCTCAACTCATATCGTAAGAGCCAAAAAGCAAAAGTGGTGCTCGCATGGAAGACCTATGTACACGTCCGTGTGTATTTTAAAGAAATATTTAACTTTATCAGTCGTTCTTTCAAGTCGTGCGTTATAATTTTGCGTTCGAGACAATGTGTGTGCTATAACGCTTACTCACTTCGTTGGTTCTAACAGTTTTCCTAATTCACTAGTTAGCAGCCAGCAGCACAGCAGTATGTGAAAATATGAAATGTTATTTTTGTCCCCTACAATGGTGATTTTCTCAGGCATCTGATCTAGTGTCCTCGTTCTGTATGGACGGTCAGTATGTTGTGACGAGATTTATATCGTCTTATTTGATACTTCTTTATGTGAAATACATTTAATACTAAATGTGAGCTAAATTCAATAATAGGAAAGAAGGGTAGCCCATTATAAACAGTATTGTAAGGTGCTTAAAAATGTTATTAGGAAGGCGCAGATTATGTCGTATGCAAACAGAATAACTAATTCACAGGATAAAATTAAAACCATATGGTCATATGTGAAGGAAGTGTGTGTTCAGCAGCACAAGGTCGACGATATAAAGTCGGTTCGTAGTAAAAATATTTCTGTTACTAATAAATCAGAGATATGTACAGCATTTAACAATCATTTCCTGAGCATTGCTGGTGAGTTAAATAAAAATTTAGTTTCTACAGGAAATCATAATTTTTTTGGCAAATGCCTTTCCGAGACTGAAGTCTGAAATACTCCTCTGCGATAGAGACAAGAGGGAGATTGAGTCAATAATTAAATCACTGAAGACTAAGGACTCTCATGGCTATGGTGGAGTGCGTAGCAGGATATGAAAGTACTGTGCTGCGCATGTTAGCCTTGTATTTAGCCGTATTTGGAATTTTTCCTTTAGGAATGGTCAGTTTCCTGAACGATTAAAGTATTCAGTAGTAAAGCCGCTTTATAAAAAGGGAGAAAGGGATAGGGAATGAAGTAGATAATTTTATACCTATTTCTATGCCATCAGTGTTTGCTAAAGTTATTGAAAAGGCTGTGAATTTAAGGATAATTGATCATTTTATATCACACGATTGGTATCAAACGTAGAGTTCGACGTTAGAAGTCGTTTAACAACTGAAAATTCTGTATTCTCTTTTCTCTGTGAAGTACTGGATGGGTTGAACAAAAGGTTTTGAACGTTAAGGCATATTTTTTGATTTAACTGAGGCGTTTGATTGTCTTTATCACAAAATGTTGCTCCAGAAGTTATACCTTTACGGAATACGGGGAGTAGCTCACAATTGGTTCACCTCTTACTTTAACAACAGACAGTAAAAGGTCATTATTCACAGTGTTGAGAATGGCTGTGATGTGGGGTCTGAGTGGGGTACGGTCAAGTGGGGGTGCCCCAGGGATCAGGGTTGGTGCCACTCCTGTTCCTTATTTATATAAATGATATGCCCTCTAGTATTACAGGTAACTCCCAAATATTTCTGTTTGCTGATGACACTACTAGCTTGGTAGTAAAGGATGTTGTGTGCAACAACGGCTCGGTTTCAAATAGCACAGTTCATGACCTAAGTTCATGGCTTGTAGAAAATAAACTAACGCTAAATCACAGTAAGACTCAATTTTTACAGTTTCTAACACACAATTCAACAAAAACTGACTTCTTAATTTCACAGAATGGGCGTATGGTTAGTGAAACTGAATAGTTAAAATTTCTAGGTGTTCAGATAATAAAATGTCGTGGAAAGCACAAGCTCAGGATTTGTTCTAAGACTTAATGCTGCCATTTTTACTATCCGAACAGTATCTGAAGTGAGTGATCGTTCGACACGAGAATTAATCTACCTTGCTTATTTTCATTCGCTTATGTCTTATAATATTATATTTTGGCGTAACTCTTCCCTTTCTAAAAGGATATTTTTGGCTCAGAAACGGGCGTTTCGGGCAATAAGTGGTGTCTCTTCTTGTTGACAAGAATAAGGTGGATTCACTCAGTTAATGCTCGGCGGAAATCAAACCTGCATATTTAATCGGACTTCCTTAACTCTTGTGCGGAGAAGTGTGCAGTATCCTGTGCATCCATTTTAAGTAAACTACCATTCGAATTAAAAAATCTTAGCAGTAATCCACGCGCTTTCAAATCGAAACTGAAGAGTTGCCTCATGCGTCACTCCTCCTATTCTGTCGATGAGTTCCATGAAAAATTAAACCGATTCTTGTTGTATTGTTGATGGCATTTACTTAAACTTATGATTTGACTTTTTCGGGTTCATAAACCTTTTATTTTTATCTGTTATTACTTTTATGTTGTAATTTCATGTACTGACACGTTCCATGAGCTTTGAGATTTGCTCCTCAATTTGGTCCTACGGAACTTGACGTGTACATAAAATAAATAAAAGGAAGAAAGTTGGGATATAACGTCCCGTCGACGTGGATGTCATTAGAGACGGAGTACAGGCTCAGATTGTGGGCAAGGAAATCGGCCGTGTTGTTTCAAAGAAACCATGCTGGCATTCGCCTGGAGCCATTCAAGGAATTCATGGAGAATGGCCCGGCGGGGATTTGAGCCATTGTTCTCACGAATACGAGTGTAGTGTGCAAGCCACTGCAACACCTCGCTCGGTTTCAATAATAGGTCAATTAGGCGATGTTGAAGATATCTGCGTCACAATTAAGAAAGGAGTTTGCCAAAATATGTCATAAAGGAGTTTGCCAAAATATGTCATCACCGTAGCTTTTCATCGTTGTGATGGATGAAAGAACAATGAACGTTACAAGCAAAACACGTGGTGATGGAAACGACGCCTTTTGATGTTGGGAGGTGAAAAAAATTATAATCAGACCATCAATTTATGAAGGTTGCCTTAAAAACGCTGCCCACACTAAAATTGACAATGGACTACATAAACGTCAAACTGAAGAAAATCAACTACAAAATGTAATAGACGTTGGCTTCATGAAAAATTTTTATCTGTGTCTGAAAGTTTGTTTGCCTGGAAGAAAGAGAGATATTGTGGAGAACCACCGTCACTAATATTTTTGAAGATGTGATAAGCACTGACTAAGATTTCGGGTCTGACGGCAAGCACTGTGCCGCCGATTTCTGCCCTGTTAACAGCCCCTCACCCTTTCAGATACGTAGACCACGTCCAGAGGGTGTCACAGGAAAGTGATTTATATGAAGAACCGTATCACTTTAATTTGAAGACATCTCGGTTGCTTAACAAGAGAAGCACAACGTTACCAATAGGTTTATTTCCATAAACTTTTTTTCGTTACAGAATTCCACATCATGTACGGCTGAACAGGTGCGAAGATCAAGGCAACTCCCGTACGAATATTTACATGAAGCACGCTGCAGAGAGTGATTTAACATTGATCAATAGCGTACCAGGCCAAGACAACTAGTTACTTACATTATTGATACAAATGAATACACTCTTCTGCGACTGTGCTGTATTACTACTATAGAGATTAATCCGAGTAGAAAAATCGGTTCAGGCAAATGGCGCGATGGTTCGTTCGAAAGGGCTCGGCCGATTTCGTTCGCTATCCTTCCACAATCTAAGCTGGTGCTCCGTCTCTAATGACCTCGTCGACGGGACGTTAAACAATGATACCCTTTTCCCTCCAGAATGGGTAAATGTGGCACCACGAAATGGCCTGTCTATAGAAAATGCAACGTATTTAATTTTTTGGTCTAGTAGATACAAATCTATTAGTGACAGCAAGCCAGAACGCCTTTCAGCAAATGAATTTTTTTTCTCAAAATCATGAACAATTAAGATTTTTAAAAATCTTTGGTCCATCGTTTGAATGTATTATAAAAAATTTAAATCCATCGAAGGTGTGTTAGAGGTTTATTATTTTCTCGCATGATGTAGTCGTAGACGACATTATGTAGAACAGAATCACAAGGGCATTTCAAGCACAGAACTGATCGGGAAAATGATAAGTGATTAAAACTAGCTGCGGTGAAATATAAAATGTTTATAGCGCGCTTGTGGATTTAAAGATGCCTCTCTTTACACCCTAAAAACGGGAAGTGGGCTGAAACTATTGAATGTGTTGCTGTTGGTTGCAGAAAGGGCACCTCCTTCTTGCTCTTAATCCTCCTGTCCCAACACTGGTTGATTCAGCTCTTCACACTGGTCCATCCCGTGCCAGCTCGTCCGTTACTGCGTTAACTACTGCAGCCTAAATCCATGTGAACCTGCTGACTATAGTGAACACCTTGTCTCCAGCTTTTACCCCATACCCTTCGCTCCATCATCAAAACAACCTGTTCATTCAAATTGTACCTCATATTATTAACATCTGCAGCAGCCATTCTTCTTCAGTTGCCACTTCCATTAGGTTTATCACGTATTTAGGAAAACTGAACGTTAATTTTGTTTTTAATCGTTTCAGAACCTCTAGCTCCAATTGTGTACATTAAATTTTACTGTACCTTAGCTGCGGAAATAGTTTTTTTTCCCCAATGTAAACATGAGATACACATTTGTGAATATTCGACCTTTTCATTATACTCAAGTGCTGCCAACTGTGGGCATCACTTTGAAAATATCAGCACGTCCATCTAGCAGTGTGCAGCAGCTCGCGACCAACCAAATACGCGGATGTGGTTGGTTCGCTACATTCTACTGATTCTAGTTACTATTGTTCTGCATGGTAATTATTGAATGATCATTTTACTGTTTATTACACTGGAAAATATTTCGTTAGTACGTATTTTGGTCCATAAAAGGAAACCCCCTAGTTACAAAGCGTGTTTAAACAGGTACAAATTTTTGTATAGATCCTGCATCTAAAATCATTAAAAAAATCACCTAAGACCATCATCAGATAAAATTTTCTTTCCTCCAGAAAAAATTCAGGTCTGAAAGGGTTAAACGTGTTTCCTTTATTCATATCTGGCATTATGGGTGGTTTACATTTTTCTATTCTTTTCATCTACCAACTGGAAACGTACACTGTTGCTTATAGTGCCTATAAAAAACCAACAGAGATACGAAAAGAACAGAAAAATGAAAACCACTCTCTGAAAAGGCAAAACATGTTTGGTTAAAAACTAAGCTATCAGTTGAAAAAGATGGAATCTTTGTATCCGCGTGATAAACATAATTATGCCTTAAAACGATGCTCTGTGCGATTCATCAATATTTCATTATTTGTCTGACTTACTCATTCTCTAACACTACACTTCAAAAGTTTGTTCTGTATGATCTGTTTGTAGTTCACCTTTCTGTTCCATTTAACGCTACACTTTAGACAAATACTTTCATTAAACATTTCCCAGCTCTTAATTTATATCTGATGTTAATATATTTTACTTTTTCAGAGAAAGGCGTCTTGTATTGGTGCTCTACATTTTATATCCTCTTTACTTCTGCCATCAACAGTTACTTCGTTAAGTACTTAACGAAACGTGTCTCATACTTCTAGCGTGTCATTTCCAAATCTAGCTCCTCAGCATCACCAGATTCAATTCGACTACACTCCATTACCCTCACGTTACTTACACGTCATTTTACAACATATTTTCAACTGATCTAAGTCCTTGGCCATCCTCAACAATATAGCAGTAGCACAGGTAAATCCTTCTCTCTAAACTTTCATTGCTTTTCCTGATTTATTTTCAATTTCCTTCACTATTTTCTCATTTTCAAGTTCAGCAAGATACATGATCTGTAGGGGGAATTCAATTCATACTGCTTGTACCCAATGACATCTTTTCTCAGCTTCATGATTAATCAAACATAAAATTACATCCATTACTAATTTCACTGTCATCATAACTGCCCGTATAATAACTATTTAAAGTGAAATATTTCACAAAACAAAGTGTCATGCACGTCACGAAATGAGATAAAATATATTGTTAAAACGTAATGTGCGACGGCAACATTTGTTAGCATGACTGCTACATGAGTACGTGCATATAATTAATGTCAAACGTCAGAAATTGGGGGCAGCATTGTAGCACTGTCTGCTGAAAATCTGCTGGAGGCAAACGGAATGGGATTTCGTACCGACTGGAAAATAATGCTATCTGCCAACACCGTGCAAACGGAGCGGACGACGCCGCCGTAGCTCGCAGCGGCTGTGAGCGGCGACGGACGCCACGGAGGAAGCGGTCCCTACAGTACAGGACAAAAATGACTTTTTTCTAATTTCTTGCTGTAAAACATACTGTATGAGAATGAAGCAAAGCTACGTCAACTCCTGGAGTTAATTTTTCCAGAGGACCTCCTTTTCTTTTCCAAAAAAATAAAAACCACTTCTTTCGATTTTGTGCGTTTTCTTCACTAGAAAATACTACTCATTTGGTTCTGAAGAAACTGACACAAAAAGTTACATGAAGTCTAAGTACTGTACTTAGTTTGTGAGCGCAGACGTTTAGGCGCTTCCTAAGCGCGTCACGGGTCTGCAGCTCAGTTGTGACCATTTCGTGGAAATACACTCACTCAGATTTCCCAAATTACTGATCTCGAATTATTGTTGTACTCACTGCTAGAAGAAAATAGTGAAGAAGAGACATTCTGCAGCAACACTTGCCTAATGAAAAGATGTAACATATCCGATCTTTGAGATAAGCTTTGACAAAAATTTCGTTTAAAGCATTTACCAATCGTCATTTATTAAACGAAGACAAAATCATGAGAGTTCTTCAGATTACATATTTCCAGTTTTATTATTTCCTAGATCTGGTCAAAGAAGCTTTCGGGAAGATTTCATCAAACATATTTGTATCCAATAACACCTGAAGCGAACTTATACGTAACACTAAAGTGAGAAAAGTCAAAATACTTTTAAGACTGCAGTAGCTTATTTACCATTTATTCCACTGTAAATATTGTTTTTCCCTATACCTAGCAAATACGTACAAAAGCAGAACAGTCGCATTTTCACACCAGGCAGAACATTCTACCGTTTTCTAGACGGTAAAGCAAGTTTGCATTACAATTTGGTGCGTTTTGCACAACTACACAAAAAAATTATCTGAACCATGTCAACACTTATCAAACTGAGCCGGTCGTGGCCGTAGGGAGATTCTCTCTAGCATCTTATAAAGCAGTTAACTATGTTGCATTTTCAGCAAAGGACAGTTTCGTAGACAACCACAAAATTGCGTTTGAATAAATGAATACCTTTAAAGGAAAGAGAACCGAACGGCACCTCTGCGAAACTGCATCCAAGACCTAATTTCTTTTTTTTTTTTTGTGTATCCATAAGTAATTCTACATCTCCATCTGCACTCCGCAAACCGTTGGTAGGGTTTCTCGGGCTAGTTTACATAAATCTCCAAGTATCCGCCATTCCAGTTGTTTCAACATTTCAGTGACACTCTCCCTCAGGTGAAACCGACTGACCATTCAATGCTGCCCTTCTCTGTATACGTTGAATATACAGTGTGTTAACTGTAAGACGGTTGAGTTGTGAGGGGAGTGCGGGGAGAGGAGGAAGCAAGCATTGGCTGGCGAGGGGAGGGGACCTTTTTTGGGGGGGGGGGGACAAGGCACACCTACCAGTTGCAGTGCTGGCACTACAATTTGCGAGTCATGCTTACACGAAAGCAGCCGAAAGGCTTCTTCTAACCGTAGGCCTACCGGTAGGGGTTGTTGGCGACTCCCGAGATGGGCCAGCAACTGCCTCTTCACTCTTTTTGATAATGTTTAGCAGAACTGCACAATAAAAACCGGCAACGAAGCAGACGACAATGGCTACCGTGTACAACAAAGTCAGCTACGTAATGTTGGCAGCAGTCTAAACTGCGTGCCTACCGAAGCCTCCCGACGTTTACCGACTTCTACCGATTCAGGTCTAGGGAGAGGTCTGCCATCTAAAAGTTTACACACTGTACCCTTTGAGTCCTACTTGGTACCGGTCCCACACACTTGAGCAATATTCTTCGATGGTTCAGATGAGTGATTTGTAAGCAATCGCCTTTGTAACTGATAGCATTTCCCCGGTTTTGAACCAGTAAACCAAAGCCTGATACCTGCCCTTCACTACCCATGACGAGGGCCATATGATCGTTCCATTTCATATTGCTACAAAGTGCTACAATCATGTGTTTGTACGAGTTGGATGATTTCAACTGTGAGTCGTTGATACTGCAGTCATAGGATACAAAGTTTTTCGTTTTGTGAACGGCACTGTCAGCAAGGACAAACACACAACATGAACAGCATCGGTCTCAACATATTTCCTGGGGTAAACTCGAAGTTAAGTCAATGCCTGTTGATGAATTTGCATCCAAGACAGCTTGCTGCATCCTCGCTAACAATAACTCCTCAATCCAGTCACAAATTTCGGTTGACACCACCATACGAACGTGCTTTTGGTTATAAGCGTAGGTGTGGTACTGAGTCAAATTAATTTCGGAAATAGAGAAGTACTACATCTACCTGACTGCCTTTATGTATGGCTTACAGCGTACCATGTGAGAAACGTGCGAGTTGGTTTTCACATGGTCGATGTTCCCTAAATCCGTGCTGGTTGGTATGGAGGTGGTCGTCATTCTCTCCGAGATACCTCACTATGAGCTCATTGTGCCTAAATTTACGTGAAGGATGTTTGGAGGTAGTTTTGTGCATCACTTCTTCTGCCCTTCTAGTAGATAGATGTGACTTATGTTTCCTTCTAATTACTGCGCACAGTTTTTTGTTAGAGGTATCTACGACGGATTATAGTGAACAGAGGCTAAATCAACCGCAATAAAAATTTGATAGAGATTCCATTAGGCCCTGGGGCTTTGTTTAGTTTTAACGAGTAGGTAAACTCTTTACTGACTGCAAACGTTAAGCACACAGTTTCTCGTAGGACAGGAGGTATTGGTTTAAATTGTAAAAGAAGTGAATGGAATAACATCGCCTGTTAGTCTTAGAAACAAGCATGGAAATAATTCGTTTTGACATCCGAAATACCATGTGAGGCCAGACAAGTTTCGTTTGAATGGTACATATAATTGGCTTATATGAAGTTCGATTTTCTACGTGTTGCTTTCCATTTTGATCACACGCTTGCTTATACACTTTCTGTAATACCTTTCGTATGTTTTAAGTTGTATTATACTGATTTCGAGTTCTTAATGTTGCACTGTACTTCATTTCATATAATAGTTTGCATGTGTGAATGAAAATTTTTACAGAAATATTTATTATTTTTAGTAGCTATCCCTCGGTGCTTCGACCTACTTCAAAAAGTTCTTATAACCTGCATTGCCTGTATCGTACAAGAAGCTGTACTTGCGCACCTGTTCGGTAAGGTTTTCCGTTTGCACGATTTCCACCGAGTGCGCAGTACGCTCACGTATGCGACATACCTGCTTCCCGCCGCTGGCTCAGACGTCGGTGTAAGAACACGGCAAAAAGCTACGGCTGCTGGCGCTCACACCCGCTGGCCGCGGCGGTGGATCTGTATTCTGAGACAGACTGGCGCCCGCCGCGGCGGGAAGACCGCCCTCTGTATGACCGAAACGATGCAGTAACGCACATCTCAAAGACGCGCACTGCCCGCCGCGGCTCAAGGTCGCAGACCGCGTTCTATGCGGCCAGCAAAGGAACTATTGTATAATAGTGGCACAGGCGCTTCTTACAGTCCGTTGTACTCTGTACAGCAACCGATGATTCTTACGAGGTCTAGTTCTGGAAAAGAGGGCAATTAACTTCGCAGCTTACCGTTTTATTGTCTGGCTTAGGTAATATCCTAGACAAGCGAAATTGTTTTCAATACAGACAAGTCGAAGACACAGGAGAACAGAACTCGTGTTCGACAAATTCCATTCAGTCATTTTCATTGTTAAAAGAAGATCGTCTTTCAATAATCAAGAGATGTAATTAGGACGTTTAGTCAGTGAGTTCTCACTTGTGCGAATCTCGTACGTGGCCAGTAAAGCCGAGTAATTTGAACGAAGTATGGCTTGGAGTCTTGTGTGAGGAACCTGAAGGTCGTTTCGTTGGAAGATTGTGCGTACAAGGAGCGACGGTAACAAATGTCCGGGAGGTGTTTTAGCAAAATAGTGAAGGGTATTGGGATGTGTGGTCAGGCAGGATGCGGTATTTGAGATAAAATGGTGAAAAATACTCCATGTGAATAACACAGAATAAACTTAGGTACTCATACTTTTCTTCTACGGAATACAAGTAGTTGTCAACAAGGTATGTTTTCAAATTACTTAGAAAGCTTTTCAGCTTATAAAGAAGACACCTCATTAGTCAAGGGATCAATATTTGTGAGATTTGGTGATTATTTTATCAACCTCAACAAAAAGATACATTTATCCCACAGCAGTTCATCCCTTTACCAATGTGTGTGCTACTCGTACTGCGTCATTAGTTCTTTTTTACCCTTGTGCAGTGCAGCTGAAACAACCAAGATTACAGCATCTGGGTCGAAATGCCGGTACAAGACCAAAGAGTAAACAACGATGCGTTTATACCACCTGTGAAGCTTTACGATAATTCATAATGCCCGAAGCAGCACTGTATCTCACACAAATCCATTTTTTAAGGAAAATTCTCGTTTGAAAAAGCGATGAATGTGATTAATCTTTTTCTTCTATAGTGGTAATAACTTACAGCTATCATTTTTTTGTACTTTGATGGATTACCACAAATATAGTTGCAGTTACATTTCATCTACCTTTGAATAGTTGTTTTGCACCACCAGCATACAGGAGGATGTGTGTTGACTTACGTTCAAAGAAGCAAGGAACGAAAGAATAGTCTTACGAAACTAAAAAAGACAACTAACCTGCGAAATAAAAAAAGAAACAAAAATGAAGGCAGCTTATTCGTAAGTATTGATCTGTGGAATAAATATCAGCTGCTGACTGACATCAATTATCGTTTTGCTCCAGCCTATGCACCGCAAAACTCTTGGATCCTCCTTGGCACTCACCACGTTTTACGTGTACCACGGTGCATCATACTGCGTACGTGCGTGTGCGCGCGCGTGCGTGCGTGTGTGTGTGTGTGTGTTTGGGGGGGGGGGGGGAGGGGGCGGGGGGTGTGGGAGGCTGGCTGGCTGGCTGACTGTCAGGAGACGGCTGCGTATCGTATGCGTTAATACGGTCATCCCAGTAGCCACCAGTTATGTAGCTTGAAGTTCGGTTGTACTCTCCTCGGGGTATCTAAGAGTTGTGGGTAGCTATCATCGGCCGGTGTTATTGACGGCGGTCGATCAGTACGATGCAGATATTGAATGTTCTGTGTCTCGCGACAGCGGCTGATTATTGGAATGGCTCTGCAGTGTACGGCAGTTTAATATTTAACTTCGTGTGCCCACTACTTATCTCGCTGTAAAGTCACTCTGCCCATACGATCAAAAGTGAAAGTGGCTCTTCGCGCTAAGCAGACGGCCAGAACTGCGTATGAGCCGAGCTGGCCGGTCGCTACTGGAAGGACAGCGAGCTTAATTGAAATGCACTGAGAATGGAAGCTTTACTTTACTCCATTAGACAGGTGGTTGTAAGCCTGTTTCTAGTTCTCAGGAAAGTATTGAGAAAGAGGCTTCCGATCAGGAAAACAACTATGTAAATCATGTGCATAATGTAAAATTTGCTCTGGACAGTTTATAAAAGTCGACCTTCAGTTTCTGCTACTGTTTTTGACGTGAAAACGTTTCTTCGCTCGTTGTGCGAACTTTCTTATGTGACGTAATATAGTCTATCTGAATCGCTAAATATACGAGATTAATAATGTGTAATCAATGGTGGAGCCCATAACAACATGCCTGCACGTGTTTTTCACGCACTGTTTTGTCTGTGACATCGCAGCAGCGTAAGCGCATGAGCGTCATTGTTACGAATTAGCTTTGTAAAAAGTTACGAAATGCTGTGCCGTGGAAAGAAGTTTAACTAGGACATTGACTCGGGTGTCAAACACCAACTGTCGGAGCACTAGTAGGACCCAAAGTGAGGCAATGAAACTATTCGCCCGAATATAAGTGAAAATCGGCACCACATTGAGAGTTACAAAGCAATGAAAGACTTGTCTATTAAACATACTCTAAATCATAGGAAACGGAAGTCAAAGAAAACCCCATGTCGCAAGTCATAAAGATTGCCTAAACCAGTAGTGTACAACCTTACCTTGGCCACACTGGAAGAAGACGGGTATAGGAGTCTTTTTGGGCCGCACTAAAATACTCACCACCAACAATAATCGCTGGAAAAAAATAAAAAATAAAAATTGGCGGGTAGTTCCCGGAGGTATATATGGTTAGCATTTATCACCGTGTGGCACGACTTTCAAATTGAAAATATTATATTTATTTTAACTTTGCATAAGCGGATTTCTAAAGATTTCTTTTTTTTTCTATTGATCGTGTGAGAGATGCTCTCTTGTTGGGCCGCGTTGATTCTTTGTTTGGGTCGCACGCGCCCCCCCCCCCCCCCCCCCCCCCCCGCCGCGGGTTGGGCACCCCGGCCTGCTCAGTCCAGTGCCCAGTGAATGAGAGAGAGACGGTAGCGTCGGAAAGGAAATGAAGAAAATCTTATAAACTACGATTTAATAATTATACAGGGTGATTCAAAAAGAATACCACAACTTTAGGAATTTAAAACTCTGCAACGACAAAAGGCAGAGCTAAGCACTATCTGCCGGCGAATTAAGGGAGCTATAAAGTTTCATTTAGTTGTACATTTGTTCGCTTGAGGCGCTGTTGACTAGGCGTCAGCGTCAGTTGATGCTAAGATGGCGACCGCTCAACAGAAAGCTTTTTGTGTTATTGAGTACGGCAGAAGTGAATCGACGACAGTTCAGCGTGCATTTCGAACGAAGTATGGTGTTAAACCTCCTGATAGGTGGTGTATTAAACGTTGGTATAAACAGTTTACAGAGAATGGGTGTTTGTGCAAAGGGAAAAGTTCTGGACGGCCGAGAACGAGTGGTGAAAATGTAGCACGCATCCAGCAAGCATTTGTTGGCAGCCCAGGAAAATCGACTCTCAGAGCTAGCAGAGAGCTGCAAATTCCGCAATCAACTGTATGGAGATTCGACTGTATGGAGAGACTACCCGAGGCGATGGATCGGCCGCCAGGCAGCCCGTGACAGAGCACTTCATCACTGGCCTCCAAGAAGCCCTGATCTTACCCCCTGCGATTTTTGATTATGGGGGTATGTTAAGGATATGGTGTTTCGGTCACCTCTCCCAGCCACCATTGATGATTTGAAACGAGAAATAACAGCAGCTATCCAAAATGTTACGCCTGATATGCTACAGAGAGTGTGGAACGAGTTGGAGTATCGGGTTGATATTGCTCGAGTGTCTGGAGGGGGCCATATTGAACATCTCTGAACTTGTTTTTGAGTGAAAAAAAACCTTTTTAAATACTCTTTGTAATGATGTATAACAGAAGGTTATATTATGTTTCTTTCATTAAATACACATTTTTAAAGTTGTGATATTCTTTTTGAATCACTCTGTATTACGCTGTATGATCACTGTATAAAATATATTAATAACTGAGTCAGAATTAACAGACTCTGAATGTGGAATGGTAGTTGCAGCTAGACGCATGGGACACTCCGCGTTGAAAACTGTTAGGGAATTCAATACTACAAAGATCCAGTGTCAAGAGTGTGCCAGAAATACCGAATCTGAGGAGTTACCTCTCAGCACCTTACAATCTCCTGGCCGATGGTCTTCACTTAACAACCGATGATAATGTTTGGTTTGTGGGACGCTCAACTGCACGGTTCTCAGTGCCCGTAGTAAGCCCCAACCTTTGCTCAGTCCAGTCTCGCCAGTTCCACGAATGATGATGAAATGATGAGGACAACACAAACACCCAGTCATCTCGAGGCAGGTGAAAATCCCTGACCCCGCCGGGAAGCGAACCCAGGACCCCGTGCTCGGGAAGCGAGAACGCGACCGCGAGACCACGAATTAAAAACCGAGTGCAGCGGCGTTTGCGTAGAGTCGTTAGTGCCGACAGACAAGCAACACTGCGAGAAACAACCACAGAACTGTCCCGACCAACGTATAGGTTGGGACAGTGTGGCGAAATTTGGCGTTAACGGACTATAACAGCAGATGACCTACGTTAAGTGCCTTAACTAACAGCAGGACTTCGCCTGCAGCGCCTCTCCTGGACTTGTGACCATATCTGTTGGACCCTACATGACTGGAAAACCGTGGCCTGGTCAGACGAGTCCCGATTTCATTTGGTAAGAGCAGACGATACGGTTCGACTGTGGCGCAGACTCCACGAAGCCGTGGACCCAAGTTGTCAACAAGGTACTATACATGCTGGTGGTGGCTCCATAATGGTGTGGCCTGTGTTTACATGAAATCCACTGGGTCCTCTGGTCCAAATGAACAGATCATTTACTGGAAATGGTTATGTTCGGCTACTTGGAGACCATTTGCAGCCACTGACATGGACTTCATGTTCCCAAACAAAGATGGAATTTTTATGGATGACAATGCGCCATGTCACCGGGTCACAATTGTTCGCGACTGGTTCGGAGAACATTGTGGACAATTCGCGCCAGTGATATGGCCACCCAGATCGTCTGACACGAATGCCATCGAACATTTATAACTGAGCGGTCAGTCAGTGCACAGAATCCTGCGCCGGCAACAGTTTCGCAGTTATGGAATATGGACTGATGGAGGCAACATGACTCACTGTCAGTATCTGTACAAGGGACTTCCAACGACTTGTTGAGTCCACACCTCTTCGAGTTGAGCACTATGGCTGACAAAAGGCGGTCGGACACGATATTAGGAGGTATCCCAAGACTTCAGTCACTTCCTTGTAGAAGTACCACTAAACTTCAACAAAAGTCTACCGTAGCGCCGCGAGCAGAGAGGTACAACGCAGGCCGGCTCGGCTCGGCTCGGCTGGGGCAGCGAGAGGGGGAGGGGGGGGGGAGGGGGTAGGAGGGCGTCGGTGTCAACGGCCGGCGGCGCTCCGGCCGGGCCTAGGACACTGCGCCGTGGCGCGCCGCGCTACGTCACACACAGACGCCGCTTGCGCGAGGTCAAATCGAAACAGTCTTGCTCTCGTCTTTAAGCATTACGCCTGACCGATTTTGATAGCCCGGTCAAATACCGTACCGGTTTTACCTCAGCTAACCGTTTCATACCAATCAGCTGTTTCGATACCGAGAACAAGTTGCAACACCATCTAAACTTTTCACGCTGACCGAGGCCGTAAAACACGTTTTTTTCCCGAATGCATTTCTCACCAAAAAACGATTGTGGTAGCTGCAGTCTCACTTCTTTGTTCTGTCTGCTGGATTCTTGTGGTGATATTTCCATAGAAGCTTTCATCCCCTAACACCAAACATCCTTAGAAATCCAATATCAGTTTTCATTAACTCAGCGTTAAAAATGTTTTCATTTACTAGAAACGAAATATTGTGATTAATGTCATCCCCTATTTCAGTCCCCTTAGGGAGTCGAATTTTCAAAAAACAATGAAACAAATATTTCTATTTCTAATCGAGAAACCAAATGCCAGTTTTCATAGATTTAGCTTTAAACAATCCTTAGTAGTTTCTTAATAATGATTTATGTTGAAAAAATTTTACCCACTATTTCACCACCTCAGCGGTTGAATTTCTGAAAATGCTCAGTCGCCTATTTCTTTATTTCCGACCGAGAAGAAGGTTTCGTAGTTCCAACTTCAAAATTGTCTTCAGCGACATTCATTATGAAGAAACCTTTCATCCCTTATTTCATCCCCCAAGAAGTGGAATTTCAGACTATCCCTTCTTAAATGATGTATAAGATCAACGTCCTGCCGGGTATCAAGTTTCCATTATTAACGCTTTCGGCTGGCGATGATGAGTCAGCAGCACATTTCCTATTATATAAGGTTCCATAGCTCCATACTGAGATTCTCATGAGTGTGGAACACGTCGTAAAACAAGACCATACAATTCAAATTTAAACAACAAAGAGAGATTTGTCCAAGTCTCTTCGGCCAATCTTAAGTAAATTGGTTCTCATGGATGTGGAATAAATAAGTAAACCATATTTTCATTTAAGCGGTAACAAATCTCACAAAGTGCGTATGATAATTCTTAGGCTACTGCAGACACGTCGTCACGCAGAAAGCACTTTCTATTACGTTACTGCACTGAAGATGTACGGAAGTCAGAACTCACGGAACACTCAGATTACTTTATATTATAAATGTTTACATCAGTCAATCTTATTATGAAATTGGTCACTGGATTTTAAGGCGTTGGCCACCAACAAATCCTTTACACTAATCAAATGGAACGTTATTAATAGCAAAACTTTCTATGGCTAGTGGCAAATCGTTGGAAATGTGTGCTCCTGAATAACGGACACCTTCCTCTACCAAAGTAAGTGATATAAATCTTTATGAAGGTTATTCTTATTTGTAGCACACATTCAATGAAATGAGCAGTTAGCTTCAAAAAGAGACGAATAATTTACAACAAATATGGGAAACACTGATTAGTATCGCCAGTTCCTTGAACAGACCTCTGTAGGAGGCTTGTGTGTTCACACTATAAATAATTCGTATCAAACAGTTCTGGACTCTGAAAAGACTTAAATAATGTTAAAAAATTTATAGAAGCCAGTTAACGCCTGCGAAACTATTACAACCACTCAGATAACACGTGCTGTGGGAAAAACTAAAGGAATCGTTGGTAGAATATTATTGTATCTAACGCTGGAATTTCGAATGGGTAGAAAACTTCCGGAAAGACGCGCGTCGACTCTCGTGTACACATTTACCGAACGTTTCGTCGCCAGCCACTGAAGTCTACTAGATCTTTACAGGGTTTCTGCCATTCAGGTCGGATTTTCTAATTTAGCGAAACTATTAGCATTTACATATTTGTTTGCAGTTAATAAAGATACAAGAAAATGAAATAAGTTAACATCCTGCGCAGCTCAGTACTGCTTTTTCGTAAATCCACACGAACCTCCTTCGTCCTAAGCCGAGCGGTTCTAGGCGCTACAGTCTGGAATCGCGCGACCGCTACGGTTGCAAGTTCGAATCCTGCCTCGGGCATGGATGTGTGTGATGTCCTTATGTTAGTTAGGTTTAAGTAGGTCTAAGTTCTAGCGGACTGATGACCTCAGAAGCTAAGTCCCATAGTGCTCAGAGCCATTTGAACCATTTTTCCTTCGTCATTATTAAATCACACACACACACACACACACACACACACACACACACACACTAAATACCGAGCAGCAACCTGAAAGACCCGTCAAGACTCAAATGCAATGGGATTTTACATACAACAAAAACAGATTGTGTGAGCTGAAATCCAGTAGGCAAATCCGTACTTCCGACATCATATTGGTGTGTTTACTGAACATCTAGAAGCACTATTGGTATATGGGTTTACAGGAAATAATATCTGGCAGTGCATGCAAACCATCCAAGACTCTCCACCAGTTTTATGGAAATTAGGGAAACCCGCTGCGTGTTAGGTCTCTAATCGTACCTCATAGGCGGTTTAAGAATCATGAAAGAAGGTTGTATACATGGAAGAACCCTGGAGATACTAAAAGGTATCAGATAGATTATATAATGGTAAGACAGAGATTCAGGAACCAGGTTTTAAATTGTAAGACATTTCCAGGGGCAGATGTGGACTCTGACCACAATCTATTGGTTATGACCTGTAGATTAAAACTGAAGAAACTGCAAAAAGGTGGGAATTTAAGGAGATGGGACCTGGATAAACTAAAAGAACCAGAGGTTGTACAGAGATTCAGGGAGAGCATAAGGGAGCAATTGACAGGAATGGGGGAAATAAATACAGTAGAAGAAGAATGGGTAGCTTTGAGGGATGAAGTAGTGAAGGCAGCAGAGGATCAAGTAGGTAAAAAGACGAGGGCTAGTAGAAATCCTTGGGTAACAGAAGAAATATTGAATTTAATTGATGAAAGGAGAAAATATAAAAATGCAGTAAGTGAAACAGGCAAAAAGGAATACAAACGCCTCAAAAATGAGATCGACAGGAAGTGCAAAATGGCTAAGCAGGGATGGCTAGAGGACAAATGTAAGGATGTAGAGGCCTATCTCACTAGGGGTAAGATAGATACCGCCTACAGGAAAATTAAAGAGACCTTTGGAGATAAGAGAACGACTTGTATGAATATCAAGAGCTCAGATGGAAACCCAGTTCTAAGCAAAGAAGGGAAAGCAGAAAGGTGGAAGGAGTATATAGAGGGTCTATACAAGGGCGATGTACTTGAGGACAATATTATGGAAATGGAAGAGGATGTAGATGAAGATGAAATGGGAGATATGATACTGCGTGAAGAGTTTGACAGAGCACTGAAAGACCTGAGTCGAAACAAGGCCCCCGGAGTAGACAATATTCCATTGGAACTACTGACGGCCGTGGGAGAGCCAGTCCTGACAAAACTCTACCATCTGGTGAGCAAGATGTATGAAACAGACGAAATACCCTCAGACTTCAAGAAGAATATAATAATTCCAATCCCAAAGAAAGCAGGTGTTGACAGATGTGAAAATTACCGAACTATCAGCTTAATAAGTCACAGCTGCAAAATACTAACACGAATTCTTTACAGACGAATGGAAAAACTAGTAGAAGCCAACCTCGGGGAAGATCAGTTTGGATTCCGTAGAAACACTGGAACACGTGAGGCAATACTGACCTTACGACTTATCTTAGAAGAAAGATTAAGGAAAGGCAAACCTACGTTTCTAGCATTTGTAGACTTAGAGAAAGCTTTTGACAATGTTGACTGGAATACTCTCTTTCAAATTCTAAAGGTGGCAGGGGTAAAATACAGGGAGCGAAAGGCTATTTACAATTTGTACAGAAACCAGATGGCAGTTATAAGAGTCGAGGGACATGAAAGGGAAGCAGTGGTTGGGAAGGGAGTAAGACAGGGTTGTAGCCTCTCCCCGATGTTGTTCAATCTGTATATTGAGCAAGCAGTAAAGGAAACAAAAGAAAAATTCGGAGTAGGTATTAAAATTCATGGAGAAGAAATAAAAACTTTGAGGTTCGCCGATGACATTGTAATTTTGTCAGAGACAGCAAAGGACTTGGAAGAGCAGTTGAATGGAATGGACAGTGTCTTGAAAGGAGGATATAAGATGAACATCAACAAAAGCAAAACAAGGATAATGGAATGTAGTCTAATTAAGTCGGGTGATGCTGAGGGAATTAGATTAGGAAATGAGGCACTTAAAGTAGTAAAGGAGTTTTGCTATTTGGGGAGCAAAATAACTGATGATGGTCGAAGTAGAGAGGATATAAAATGTAGGATGGCAATGGCAAGGAAAGCGTTTCTGAAGAAGAGAAATTTGTTAACATCCAGTATTGATTTAAGTGTCAGGAAGTCATTTCTGAAAGTATTCGTATGGAGTGTAGCCATGTATGGAAGTGAAAGATGGACGATAAATAGTTTGGACAAGAAGAGAATAGAAGCTTTCGAAATGTGGTGCTACAGAAGAATGCTGAAGATTAGATGGGTAGATCACATAACTAATGAGGAAGTATTGAATAGGATTGGGGAGAAGAGAAGTTTGTGGCACAACTTGACCAGAAGAAGGGATCGGTTGGTAGGTCATGTTCTGAGGCATCAAGGGATCACCAATTTAGTATTGGAGGGCAGCATGGAGGGTAAAAATCGTAGAGGGAGACCAAGAGATGAATACACTAAGCAGATTCAGAAGGATGTAGGTTGCAGTAGGTACTGGGAGATGAAAAAGCTTGCACAGGATAGAGTAGCATAGAGAGCTGCATCAAACCAGTCTCAGGACTGAAGACCACAACAACAACAACAACAACAACAACAGGCGGATATTCGTCAACGGGGATAGCAGCACGCGTTAGCACGCCGCTTCCAGGATTCGGGGAGGCGCACCGACCCCAGATCTAATCCGCCAGCCGAATTAACAACGATGGCCAGTAGCCTATACCGCCAACCTGGACGTAATTTTTAGGCGGTTTCCTCACATCCTACTAGGTGAATAGCGCGCTTGTAACCACGTACTGCCCCAGCTACATGCTCTCTCTCACATTCGCACGGGATAGCACCTATATGCAGACAGTTGGCGTTCAGATATCCCGTGCAAGTGAAGGTGGAGGCGAGACGGCGACAACAGGGGCATGCAACCGGCCTCCGCCACAAACATTGCCAAATCCAATAATTAACATGCCGACCCCATGAAGACACGGGGTAAGGTCGCGAAAGAAGAAGAGGGGGATAATAGAAAGTGACTGACGAGTAGCAACGAATTGACCAGAAGCTGTGCAACGGCCGCAGTGTCCAACGTGGTTTTCTGTGAACACTGAGGGTACATGTTGCTTGTTTATCTATGAAATGGTGCAAAAGCCTCTAAGTTTGCCGCCCTGTTTAGGACCGTGGCATTCGGTAAAACATCTAACCACAGTTGCCATGCTTATATAGGAAAAAAATGGTTCAAATGGCTCTGAGCACTATGGGACTTAACATCTGTGGTCATCAGTCCCCTAGAACTTAGAACTACTTAAACCTAACTAACCTAAGGACATCACACACATCCATGCCCGAGGCAGGATTCGAACCTGCGACCGTAGCAGTCGCACGGTTCCGGACTGCGCGCCTAGAACCGCGAGACTACCGCGGCCGGCGCTTATATAGGAATACTTTATGTTTTTAACAAGGTCTTAATAAGAAACTGTTAGTTTTCCTACAGCTTATACCTTCCTTACATCTCGCTCATGACAGAACGGAGCTTTTAAATGAAAAGCAAATCTCTCACTAAATTATTACTTAATTTTTGACTTACGGTAAGCGACTGGTCAGAGAAACTGACATTTTCAGTTTCGTTGCAAGCAACGCGATTGCTTCTGCTAAACAGTCTGCAACTGTGATAAATTTATGTTGGAGAAATGTAGCAGACCAGTGGACGAATTAAGACATCCAAAACCTACCAGCCGCTCTTCCTAAACTTCCTGTATTATTGTATCTCGTCTGTACAAAGCCACTGACATTTAAATGTATTCCTTTCTTATGTAGAACTTCGCACCCAAGCCTCATAACGCAAAGAGTAATGAGAACAAGGAAATAGTTTCAATTACTCTATTTTCAACCTGCAAAACGCAAATATAGATTGAATTAACGCCGATGTCTAAGGATGTCAAGAGAGGGAGGGAGCAAGGAAGGTAGCTTAGAGCTTAATGTTCAGTTCACGATAATGTCGTTAAACACTGAGTACTAGCTCGGAGACAACAAATATGGCGATGGACTGCACGTGCCATTTCTAGAGGCAGTCCCGGGCGGACGTGTAAAGAAAAGCCCCCAACATATCTGTAACTAGATAACTGTGGGGGGATTTGAAGCCGGTTCCAGCGTTGAAAGTGAGTTGGCTGTTTTGACCGCTAAGTCGCTTGGTTGGGTCAAAGCGACGATATGAGTCAGAGCGAGTTCCTGAGACCAGTGATACAATGCGATTATTAAGGGCGTGAGAGGCGAATGCTAACTAGCCATTCCATTACCAACATGACGCAAGCAGGGAGTGTACTTTACTACTGAGGTAGCATTCCTTACGACTCAAAAGGAAGAAAACTTTGTGAAACAACGACGCGGCGAACAAGTTCCCACGTTGTGCGCGATAGTGAAGGATACGCTAGGCTTCTGACAATAGAGACCAATTTTTTTAGTCAAATATTGCGAAAATTTGTTTCTTAAATTCTCTTTTATACCAGTTACATGCTGCAGCCCTTTCCAACTGAGAATGCGCTCCTCCTCTAATTGCCTCGATGTCGATGAGCCGTTTGGCACTAACGTTCACATTTGGATATCAGATATCCACGTTGATAAAACGTTTTCTATAACCTGCAGCGAAAGAAACAAAATATATCAGTACTAATTTCCTTGTGTACATGGCTCATTTTCGGAAATTCTGTAATGACTTACATGCAGGAGAACGGCTTGTGCAACGTATGACAGTATTCTGAACTATCAAAACTTATGTGATCTTTACGATGTGTATTGATTTACTATGACATCCAGTCTTTCGGCCTACAATGAGAACATATTGTCAGCGCTAGCTTAGTTACATCACATGCGAATCATCTGGGGATGACCACAACTAGGGAGGAGAAGGGGGTGGGAAACTATCAGTTTCGTGAAAAAGTGGGGGGCTGAGTATGAGGAAACGACGCACAACTTCTTACAGAATAAAACCCAAAACTACAGAAAAACTGTTTCGTTGATCACAATAGATACTAATGCTAAGAACTCTAAAACAGATACACTACTGGCCATTAAAATTGCTTAACCAAGAGGAAATGCAGATGATAAACGGGTATTCATTGGACAAATATACTAGAACTGACATATGATTACGTTTTCACGCAATTTCGGTGCATAGATCCTGAGAAATCAGTACCCACAACAACCACCTCTGGCCGTAATAACGGCCTTGATACGCCTGGGCATTGAGTCAAACAGAGCTTGGATGGAGTGTACAGGTACAGCTGCCCATGCAGCTTCAACACGATACCACAGTTCATCAAGAGTAGTGACTGGCGTTTTGTGACGAGCCAGTTCCTCGGCCACCATTGACCAGACGTTTTCAATTGGTGAGAGATCTGGAGAATGTACTGGCCAGGGAAGCAGCCGAACATTTTCTGTATCCAGAAAGGCCCGAACAGGACCTGCAACATACGGTCGTGCATTATCCTGCTGAAATGTAGGGTTTAGCAGGTATCGAATGAGCCACGGGTCGTAACACATCTGAAATGTAACGTTCACTGTTCAAAGTGCCGTCAATGCGAGCAATAGGTGACCGAGACGTGTAACCAATGGCACCCCATACCATCACGCCGGGTGATACGCCAGTATGGCGATGACGAATACGCGCTTCCAATGTGCGTTCACCGCGATGTCACCAAACACGGATGCGACCATCATGATGCTGTAAACAGAACCTGGATTCATCCGAAAAAATGACATTTGCCATTCGTGCACCCAGGTTCGTCGTTGAGTACACCATCGCAGGCGCTCCTGTCTGTGATGCAGCGTCAAGGGTAACAATGGTCTTCGAGCTGGTTGTCCATGCTGCTGCAAACTGTTCGTGTAGACGGTTGTTGTCTTGCAAACGTCCCCATATGTTCACTCAGGGATCGGGACGTGGCTGCACGATCCGTTAGAGCCATGCGGATAAGATGCCTGTCATCTCGACTGCTAGTGATTCGAGGCCGTTGGGATCCAGCATGACGTTCCGTATTACCCTCCTGAACCCACCAATTCCATATTTGCTAACAGTCATTGGATCTCGACCAACGCGAGCAGCAAGTCGCGATACGATAAACTGCAATCGCGATAGGCTACAATCCGACCTTTATCAAAGTCGGAAACGTGATGGTACGCATTTCTTCTCCTCCTTACACGAGGCATCACAACGATGTTTCACCAGGCAACGCCGGTCAACTGCTGTTTGTGTATGAGAAATCGGGTGGAAACTTTCCTCATGGCAGCACGTTGTAGGTGTCGCCACCGGCCCCAACCTTGTGTGAATGCTCTGAAAAGCTCTGCATATCACAGCACCTTCTTCCTGTCGGTTAAATTTGGCGTCTGTAGCACCTCATCGTCGTGGTGTATCAATTTTAATGGCCAGTAGTGTACATACTATTACCTGGATCGTACATACTTGAACAAGTAAAGTTCGTATGAGATTTGTACATATTATTTTGATCTGTGATACATGTTACGTACCGTTCAAATCTATACTTTATTTTTTATATACACATTTTCAGCAGTTTGACGTAGGCTGATAACATGAGAAAATGAAAACATCGTTAATTGAAGGTATGGAGCTGCTAGAAGCTTTCAGAAACCAGAGGTACATGCTATTTTCATTTACAAGGTAAATATGACTTTTTTATGTCTTCAAGCTCGTACTGAACTGATACGACTATCTGCGTGCTGGCGCAGAATGAGAATTCATGTTACAAAGATCATTTTCTATCCTAGGCCAGAGAGGGAGCGGGTGGGGTGGTGGGACGGTGAACTGTCTACCCCACATCCTCGCTGAGTACGCCCTTCAGTAGTTACTATAGCGTCACAGACTTCATGACTAACATTTCTATGTTCTTTTGTGGATGTAGATACTAAATCATATAAGGAGCCTGTTACTTCGACACAGACAAAATGCTCAATGCGCTTCTGGAGAATGCAGTGCCAACGAAAACAGTGGGACTGGAACGGCATGAAAAACAAAACAAAAAAATACGTGGTACAGGTGTTGTAGCTGAATGTCTTGTAACCCATGTGATTTCAGAGCAAGTCCTTTAACACAAGCCACACAAAATGTGGACTGCGACCGCTGGAAATATACAGTATGAGATCAGGAGTATCCGGACACCTGGCTGAAAATGATTTTCAAGTTCGTAGCACCCTTCATCAATAATGCTGGAATTCAATATGTTGTTGGTCCACTCTTAATCTTGATGACAGTTATTCTCGCAGGCATACGTTCAATCAGGTGCTGGAAGGTTTCTTGGGGAACGGCAGCCCATTCTTCGCGGAGTGCTGCACTGAGGAGAGGTATCTATGCCGGTCGGTGAGGCCTGCCGCGAAGTCGGCATTCCAAAACATCCCAGGGATGTTCTATAGGATTCAGGTCAGAACTCTGTGCAGGCCAGTCCATTACAGGGATGTTATTGTAGTGTAACCACTCCACCACAGGTCTTGCATTATCAGCAGGCGCCTGATCGTTGAAAGATGCATTCGCCATCCCCGAATTGCTCTTCAACAGTGGGAAGCAAGACAACAAGCGGTGCAAGCCCCCCTCCATGAAAAACACCACAACATAACACCACCGCCTCCGAATTTTACTGTTGGTATTACACATGCTGCCACATGATGTTCACCGGGCATTCGCCATAACCACACCCTGCCATCGGATCGCCACATTGTGTACCGCGATTCGTCACTCCACACAACGTTTTTCCACTGTTCAATAGTCCAATGTTTACACTCCTTACACCAAGCGAGGCGTCGTTTGGCACTTACAGTCGTGATGTGTGGCTTAAGAGCATCCGCTCGACCATGAAATCCGAGTTTCCTCACCTCCCACCTAACTGTCATAGTACTTGCAGTGGATCCTGATGCAGTCTGGAATTCCTAGGTGATGGTCTGGATACATGTCTGCCTATTACACATTACGACCATGTTCAACTGTCGGCAGTCTCTGTCAATCAACAGACGAGGTCGTATTGTACGCTTTTGTGCTGTTCGTTTCCACTTCACTATCACATCAAAAACAGTGGACCTAGGGATATTTAGGAGTGTAGAAACCTCGCGTACAGACGTATGACACAAGTGACACCCAATTACCTGACCACGTTCGAAGTTAGCGAGTTCCGCGGAGCGCCCCATTTTTCTCTCTCACAATGTCTAATAACTGCCAAGGTCGCTGATTTGGAGTATCTGGCAGTAGGTGGAAGCAAAAGGAACCTAATAAGAAAAACATGTTTTTGATCACATAGTGTACATGTGATGCGACGAGTTTCTTAACCTTCCGTACCTCATGGCGTGTCTGCCTATGAAGCCTGGAGACAGTTCTGTAACGTTATAGATGGTTATACAACGAAAGATAGGCACCAGATGTAATCTACGGAATTTAGACTAACATGAGTGCAGCAGGAAATGTTCTCAGCATCTCACACGGTGATAATACCATTCTCTAACGTCGAAAATGCCCGGGGTTGGTGAGATGAAGGTAAGAGTACATGTCCTCTATCGTACTGTTGTATTCTGAAAAGAGGTAAGGGCTCGTTTGCCTTCTAAAACATCTTTCAAGGATTTTGCAACAATTTTTGAACAGGAAAGAAGATAAACCTCTCCGGTCAGTATTCCAGATTAATATGCACAGATTCCCAGTATGGTTCATGCTGTCAAAATTTAACTGCAACAGACCGTCCACTGAGTGGCGAAAGGTGTTCGTTCCGGACGAATGACGTTTTATGCTCCATCGGACAGTTGGCCGTTGGCGCGTACGGCCCTGCATCAATCGTCGGAAGGTTTCGGGCCGGGAAGGGGGGAGGAGGGGTGGAGGAACGTTATGGCATTTGTAATTCTGGAGGGCCCAATGGATCAAACGCAATATGCATTCATCCTTAGCAACAGGATCACCCCTATATACACTGTTTTTCTTTCTCCTCGGCGCGATGTCATCTACCATCAGGATAGGGCAACGTGGCACGCATCTCGCAGTGTAGGTGCGTGGTTCGAAGAGCAGCAACACGAGTTTACCGTACTCCGCTGGTCAACAAGCCCACGGGATTTAAAGTCAATCGAGAATCTGTGGGACCACCTCGATCGGGCACTTCGCGCCGTGGGTCCTCGGCCGAGAAACGTCGCTCACTTGGACACGGCCCTGGTGTCGGCATGGTTCCATAACCTCATTGCCTCTTCTTGCACGTCCACGCTGCAAAAGGTGGTTGTTCAGGCTTTTGACAGGTGGTCACATTAATATCGCTGGACCGTGTATTAATGGCGACATCGTAATCGCCCTCCTCGAATTGATCTTCAACACTGGGAAGCAAGACAGTGCTTGAAACATCAATGTAGGCCTATGCTGTGATAGTGCCACACAAAACAACAAGCGGTGCAAGCCCCCTCCCCCGCCCCCCTCCCCCCATGAAAAACACAACTTCTGGGCAGTAACGGTGAGTGTTAAGGTGATTAAAGAAGAATATGTTCCCTTACTAGTTCAACATTTGTCTGAAACACTTGAGTGCAGCAATCGGCATTTTCAGTTAACAATATATAACAAATACAAATTTTCCAATTTAAATAAGCAGGATCCTGGAACTCAAGAATTTTGACATCAACTACAAGAAAGTTCGGGCAACCTGTGCGCATTCTCTCTTACGGGAATCGTCACCTTAGTGTGCACGAGTAATGAGCGGATGGGCAAATATCTATTAGGTATATTACGTATGAAGATTGCGGACAGTTGGGAATATGGGTATCACGGGAAGCGTGCAAGGGATAAGTCCCTGCAGTCGCGGTTTTCATCTGTATCCTCGGTGGCTCAGATGGATAGAGCGCCTGCCATGTAAGAAGGAGATCCCGGGTTCGAGTCCCGATCGGGACACACATTTTCGGCTGCCTCCATCGAGGTATATGAACAACACCTGTCGGCAGCTGAGGGTTTCGATTAATTATCACGTACGTATATGTTGAAGAGAAGCTTAGTTGCCTTGCCACAAACCCGCATTGCATAGGACAACAGTACAAGCAAACGACGGACTTTCGCTTGATCGAGAACTGTATTCCACTATCTTCAAAAATGGTTCAAATGGCTCTTGAGCACTATGGAGTTGACTTTGGAGTTCATCAGTCCCTTAGAACTACTTAAACCTAACTAACCTAAGGACATCACACACATCCATGCCCGAGGCAGGATTCGAACCTGCTACCGTAGCGGTCGCACGGTTCCAGACTGTGGCGCCTAGAACCACTATTTTCCTGATGACATACTGGACAGTAAGATTTCTTCCATCGCCACCCTTAGAAGATCATCTCTTTGAGCACCACTATGAGCAGACTTACAATCAAGACATGAAATACAAAAAGGTAATGAAACCTAATTTTACTGAGGCTAGAAGCTCTTCCCGTTTTTCGGCGCTAGTGAATTTTATTTTTTAATTCGGTCTTCTGCAAAACTATATTTTCCTTTTCTTATTGTTAACCGATACATATTTTGACACTTCAGTTTAATCTTCTGTTGATCTCGTTTTACTTTTGTAAAGATATCATACAAATTTTTTGAGCCGTGGCGCCGTTGAGTTAGTAGACTGTTCTGTCTGGCGCCCCTGGCTCAGGTGCAGTATCGACTATCCCTTTTGCGGCCCCATTGCCAATATCTATGAGGAAGAGTTGGTATCTGTGGGTTGTGCCCTTAGGTCTTTGCTTGCGCATATATTTCGTGTCAGACGACCGCTCGTGGACTGTCTGCCCTCTTCTACCTGGCTTTCATCGGCACCACTCAGTAACTGCTTGCTGATAAAGTGGGAGTAACATTGGTTAGATTTAGCTGTTAACCGGTTCAGTTTTACGAGTGTAACTGCATTTCTTAGTTATTAGTCGCAATCTGAACAAGCTGTTGTACTAAGCTGTTGGTTTCCGTGTTTGAAAGACCGGGTCATTATTGGTGTATTTTAGCTAGATCTAGTGGTTCTGTCGAGTGGGTTCTCTTGCAATAAGTGTTCACAAGTGATGTTTCAAGACGTTCCTTCAGAGCGGTCTTAATAATTGACAATCAGTTTAACTTTGAAAATATTAACAGCCAACTGTTACCAGGGTTTTAGTCAAAATTGTTGGGATCCAGTCGCACCTTGGTTGCCGATTGAAATTAAGATGTTGCTTGCTTTGAAGTAAGGCTTGTCATTGTCATATTGTTTCCTAATCTGTTTAACCTTTAAATACAGGTGTGCATCTTAACCCCGAACCTTTCGACGTACAGCTTTCAAATTAAAAATGAGGCAAGATTTTCTGCCTCCAGAATTGCAGTTCTATCAAAATGTTTGCTATCACTCACTTCTGACGAAATAAACGACAAGGAAATAATACATATGGACGTAAAAGGGTTTTCCGCATCCGAGACATGAACACTGGTGGCTCACATGTTTTGTAAACTACATTTTCAGCGACGGAGGGCGTCTACATAAGACTTGAAACAGCACTAACGAAAAACTAGAAATCCTCAACAATAAACGGAAAAGAGGAAAGTTTTTGCCATTTATACATATAAATTATTTAAAGTCAACGTTAAAGTTTGGGATACTGTCGTTCAACAGAATCATTGAAAGAAAGCAAACGCAACATGAAAGACAGCTCATCTGCAAGTAAGGAGGAGGCCCTGGTTCGAATCCTGGAGCTGGTCAAATTTTAATTAATTGCTATGGCCTACATCATTAACAAAAACTTTTGCAGAAAGTGTTTTTTTTAAACACTCTTCCGAAGCACACACTTCCTAAGCAGGCCTTTCATTGTACATTGTTGAACGCGGCGCACCGCAGCAGACCACCTCTACGTAAGGTAATGCACGATTGTGAGCTCGTGGCGAACATGGCTGGGAGACGAGACGAGGAGTTGCCTGCAGTGGTTGCGCGGTGCGGCGCGGCGTGGCGGTCCCAGCCCGCGAGCGAGCGCCGAGCCAGCCGGATCACGAACGCGCGGAGCAGCTGAGGCTGCGGCTGCGCTAGGGGTCAACGGTCGCCGGGCGACCCGGTTCAACGCCCGCCGCGGGCGAACCGCCGCAGACGTGCTGCGCCGCGCAGCGCCGCGGCCTAAACACCGCGCGCCGCTACACCTCGTGCCCTCATTTACTTGAAACACTGGCTTCCCCGCTACGACGCTGGCACGGCTGATAGTGTTCCGAACCGCTCGCACGTCTCACGGTACACACTGATAAGCCAAAACATTACGACCGCATCCACGACTCCTCACAGAAAGTGGAGTTCGCAGATTTGTGAAGTAGGATTGATGGTGATCTGTGGCATCTCTGTCGAAAGAGCACAATGTTGTTGAACATGGCTCACCGCAACAGACCAACTCTACGTGTTCACATGTTGGCCCATCGACATCAACTACGATTGCAGTGGGCAAGGGTGCCATCGGGAATCGGCCGTCGATCAATGGAAACGTGTCGGCTCTTCAGGTGAATCACATTTTTTCTGCACTCCACAAACGCCGCCATCGAGAAGAACGATGGCTCCAAAGACGCAGAGCGCAACGGACGCAGACTGGTGGGAGTGGCATTATGCTATGGGAGATGTTGTCCTGCACTTGCACAGGACCTGTGTTAATAATCGAAGAGACGCTGAAAGCTGCGAACTACCTGCATCCGTTCATGCTTTATGTCTTCGCCGAAAGCGATGTCATCTTTCTGCAAATTCGCCTGATGTAAATCCTATGGAACTCTTCTGGGTCGCTATTGGGTGCCATCACCGTGTACGGAAATCAGAGGCCCATTATTTACGCGAATTAAGTTACCTATGCTTAGACATCTGATGCGACATACCGTACCTCCACAAACTTAGTAACACACTGTCGGATCCCTGATACGCAGAATCAGAGATTTTCGTTCCAAAGACGGACAAATAAACTGTTGTTGTTGTGGTCTTCAGTCCTGAGACTGGTTTGATGCAGCTCTCCATGCTACTCTATCCTGTGCAAGCCTCTTCATCTCCCAGTACCTACTGCAACCTACATCCTTCTGAATCTGCTTAGTGTATGCATCTCTTGGTCTCCCCCTACGATTTTTACCCTCCACGCTGCCCTCCAATACTAAATTGGTGATCCCTTGATGCCTCAGAACATGTCCTACCAACCGATCCCTTCTTCTGGTCAAGTTGTGCCACAAACTTCTCTTCTCCCCAATCCTATTCAATACTTCCTCATTAGTTATGTGATCTACCAATCTAATCTTCAGCATTCTTCTGTAGCACCACATTTCGAAAGCTTCTATTCTCTTCTTGTCCAAACTATTTATCGTCCATGTTTCACTTCCATACATGGCTACACTCCATACAAATACTTTCTGAAATGACTTCCTGACACTTAAATCTATACTCGATGTTAACAAATTTCTCTTCTTCAGAAACGCTTTCCTTGCCATTGCCAGTCTACATTTTATATCCTCTCTACTTCGACCATCATCAGTTATTTTGCTCCCCAAATAGCAAAACTCCTTTACTACTTTAAGTGCCTCATTTCCTAATCTAATTCCCTCAGCATCACCCGACTTAATTAGACTACATTCCATTATCCTTGTTTTGCTTTTGTTGATGTTCATCTTATATCCTCCTTTCAAGACACTGTCCATTCCCTTCAACTGCTCTTCCAAGTCCTTTGCTGTCTCTGACAGAATTACAATGTCATCGGCGAACCTCAAAGTTTTTATTTCTTCTCCATGGATTTTAATACCTACTCCGAATTTTTCTTTTGTTTCCTTTACTGCTTGCTCAATATACAGATTGAATAACATCGGGGAGAGGCTACAACCTTGTCTTACTCCCTTCCCAACCACTGCTTCCCTTTCATGCCCCTCGACTCTTATAACTGCCATCTGGTTTCTGTACAAATTGTAAATAGCTTTTCGCTCCCTGTGTTTTACCCCTGCCACCTTTAGAATTTGAAAGAGAGTATTCCAGTCAACATTGTCAAACGGTTTCTCAAAGTCTACAAATGCTAGAAACGTAGGTTTGCCTTTCCTTAATATTTCTTCTAAGATAAGTCGTAAGGTCAGTATTGTCTCACGTGTTCCAACATTTCTGCGGAATCCAAACTGATCTTCCTCGAGGTCGGCTTCTACTAGTTTTTCCATTCGTCTGTAAAGAATTCGTGTTAGTATTTTGCAGCTGTGGCTTATTAAACTGATTGTTCGGTAATTTTCACATCTGTCAACACCTGCTTTCTTTGGGATTGGAATTATTATATTCTTCTTGAAATCTGAGGGTATTTCGTCTGTTTCATACATCTTGCTCACCAGATGGTAGAGTTTTGTCAGGACTGGCTCTCCCAAGGCCGTCAGTAGTTCCAATAGAAAGTTGTCTACTCCCGGGGCCTTGTTTCGACTCAGATCTTTCAGTGCTCTGTCAAACTCTTCACGCAGTATCGTAACAAACTATTGAGCAGGAATTCATATTGTTTTGGCTCATCAGTATGGGGATGGCACAATGTGGTGGAAGGGGGGGGGGGGGGGGGAGGGTGGTCGTGGGAAGACATACGTTTACGCCATCAGCCGCCTCCATGAGATGTTACATGCAAATAACTATCACCATATTGACATTGTAGTAGAGCGTAAGCATGCTATTTCAGCTTTAAACGCGGTTAAATCTAGGCCGATGTCTATAACGCAGAAGGAATTTTGTAAGATCCGATGATAAGATTAGTGACAAACATATTGACCTCACAATATCTCGTACGTCCTTAAAAGTAATACTAAGAAGTGACATGAAAAGGAGGTAACGAATTAGAATTAGTGTTAGGGAAAACGAACAGAAGACTTCGGTTGTTGAAATGGTTCTGCAAAATCGCATGTAAGACACTAGTGCGATCACTTGTAGAGAGTTGGAGACGTACCAGGTAGGGCTGACAAGTAATTTTCAACGATCAAGTCAGAGACGCACTTCCAAGATCGTTATAGGTACGTCGGTGTAGTCCATACAACATATGCCTGGGGAACTGAAATGTGAATCTTTGGAAGAAAGACTGCGTAGTTCTCTCGAAACGGTGATGGGTGAATTTAGAGAACGTGTTTTCAAAGAAGATCATGCGATTTGTTGTCACCATCGTATATACAGCGCAGGAATCGTATTCTTAAGGTGGGACGTTAGGGGGGCGGGGTTTGAAGACAGTCAAATTTTCTTCTCTGTCAATAGGCGAGAGCAAAAACTCGACAATATTTGTACGATGTACCCTCTGCCGTGTAATGTGGAGTGGCTTGTGGAGTATACATGTATGTTTAGACGGGAAAGTGAAAGTGTTATGTGATAGCAAGTAGGTTAATCAAACAGCTGTGCCAGTGGTTGACTAGGACGTTGGTAGCATGCGGCTGCAGCACGCCGTATTGCCGGAAGCAGTAGAACAGCGTGTGGACGAGGAAAGCTGAAAGAAATCCGGGTAAGGAAATCGGGAAATTACGTACTACACGTTCTATACATATTGGTAAAAGGAACAGAAGAGAACGATACAATTGTAATGGGGAAGTTTGTTTGAAAGCTTTTTCCATGAAAGATGTAAATGCTTAAAAGGAAATTGAAATATAGAGAAACATGGAAAAGTATCAGAACGAAAAAGGAGTATCTTAAAGGATTAGCAAAGAACAATGGTCGAATGAAGGTGGTAACAGACTGACAAAACATTACAAAATTCAGAAGGAAAGGTAGAAAAAATTAGCATTGAGTTAGGAGAAATTTGTAATTGATTATGTTGATGTAGGCAATGAGCCTTAGTTAACCTAAAAAGTGTACACAAAAGTCAGGTGAGTCCTTTATCTCAAATAGCATGAACAGAAAGAGCCGTCGTTGTGAATATTGTAGCGTAAAAACCAATAATATTAGGAACATAACCCTCAGTAACGCGTTTCAGGAGTAAAGTGTTCACCATCTCTCCGTCTAAGTTAATCCTACATGAAATGCACTTCAGAAGCACTCAACACCGAAATATAAAAACAAAATAAAATCATTCAGACATGGAATTCTTGTCCTACTTTAGAAATGGCAACTCGAGATTACACGCTCAGATTATGCACGTTACCGCACGTCATCCAAAGCGTTGCTTTCGTAATGCAGTGATCACCGGTCACAACAGCTAGCTGTCGCTCCGTGCACCGCTGGTGTGTACACATGTGTACGGCTGTGAGACTGCTCTGAGCCACGAGCAGTTCCAAAACATTCCAAAGATATTACACAGACAACCATAGCAATGCTTAAGTTTCTGTAAACAGCCACAAGTCGCACTTTCTATTTTTTTATTATGGCCGGTTTCGCTCTTCTAATGGAGGAGAGTATCATCACAATATGCACTGTAAAAGATACAAATTGAGACAACATGGAAAACTTACATTGACATTACGTGAAGGACTCATTCTGCTTCCAGTGTAGTGACTTAAGTTTGAAGTTGGCTGACGGCATTAAAAATTGCCTTTACTGTTGGCTGACAGCTCTAAAGATTAATTTGGCTGTACTATACACTTTCGTTTAAAGTACAGTAGTAAAACATGATACTGACAGCGCCAAAGATGAAACTGATTGTACAACAGTACTTTTAACGTCCATGATATAATCTATCCAAAGATAATTTGCAACTACAAAAATCTAAAGTTTCATTTAACGCCTCTTTTATGGGCGTGTGTATAGATATCTCAGATCTGTACATGCAAATACAATATACCGCAATATACCGCAACTTACCACAGCAAAAACTTTAAAAATTGCGAGATGCAGGAACATTAGTGCTAAAATCTGATAAGGGTAATACGGCAGTGTTACTATATGCAAAAGATTACATTGACAAAACATTACAGTATTTCGAGCACAATGGCATAAACGAAATTAGTAACGATCCACTCAGTAAGTTCCAAGCCGAACTAAAAAGACAACTGATGCATCTCAGTTTTTATTTGAACCAATAGAAAAACGTAAACTGAAGTTAACGAATCCAAGGTTTCCTACTGCAAGGGCTGAGATTAAAATACAGAAACCTGGGCAAATCAATTCTAGTTGTTAATAACGAATATGGCCCCAACAGTGAACTCAGTTACATATTCAGTAAAAACTTTGAAGTATGTACAAATTCGACAAAACATTCAGCATAAGAAACAGCGTCCAGTTTGCTTACAATGCAGTAAATATGAATACCAGAAGATGCGATTATAATATGTTTACGAACATACCTCTCGACGAAACATCAGAAATAATTAAACGTAATATAGTACAACATAAAATTACTGCAGTAGGTGAGATTGTAGAGCTTTTAGACTTTTTGCAATTTAGTCTTGAATTCAGGTACTTTATCTTTAATGAATAAATTTACCACATGGGAGACGGCTAGTGATGGGTAATTGTTATTCAACATTTCATCAGAACTTTTTCTGAATTACTTGAAAATTAAATTTTTTTATAAACTCCCCGATATAAAGCAGAAAATACTGCATTATCACCTTTTCGTTGACGACTCAATAATTCTGTTTAAAGGAACCAAGCAAGTTTTAAATGCAGTAACAGACAAACTCAATCAAATGCACCCAAAAATTAAATTCCCAGTTGAACATGAAACGGATAATAGCATCAATTTCCTCGATTTGTCAGTTGCGGGGGCCATTGTGAGACATTTTAAAAGTTTACAATAAGGCTACGTGTTAAGGTATAATTATTAGAAATAATTCAAATCATAAAGTTCTGCACAAGAAAGCATATTTATATTCAGCTTTATACAGAATGTTACTGTCACCTCTCACAGACGAAGACAGAGCCTTAGAATTACAGACAAAAAGATAGAATTAAGCAACAACTACCAAAAACGCGATGTAATGGAATTGTAGCATACTATACAGAAGAACATTAAAAGAAAGAAAAACATTAGACCAGGCAAACCAGTAGAAAAGAAAAAGCACATGACACACTCATACAATGGTCCTGTAACAGACCGTATTACGAGACATTTCCCAAGACACAGTGAAAGTGGCATTTCGAACTAGTAAGTCCCTTAGACACACACTAATACGCAAAGAGAATGTTCATACGGACAAATATAGTAATTCAGGGGTAAATAAAATAAAGTGCCAAAATTGAAAGAGGACGCACATTGGCCAGACTAGAAGGGCGTTTAAAACACGCAAGGAACACTGCAATTCAAATCTTACAGCACTGAATAAAAATTGGGAATAATTAAACACACAGTAGGTGAGATATAAGACAGTATGAAAATTATCAACGCCCCATATAAAAGTCCACTGATTGCTTTAGAAGGATTGGAAATTTCCGTAGAAGAAATAAAAACCTGCAAAATTTATTAATCGAACAAAACGAATTTAATCTACATGGCTTCTTCCACTTGTTTGAGGAAGTGCTGTAGATAAGCAACCAAAATATAATACCTGCTGCATCATCCTAACAGAAATACTTTTAAAACCAGTTCTTTTGAAAGCATATTTGTGTAGACATTTTTAAATATGTATTTTTATAATGTATTTTGAAAGACATTTTAATCTTTACAGACGCATTTGTTCTTTAAAGATAAGGGGATACATGCATATCATAGATGTCTATACACACGCACATAAAAGTGGCGTTTAACGAAACTTTCGTTTTTGTAATTGTAAATTATCTTAGAATGGATTATTCCAAGGACGTTTCAAGTAATGCTGTATAGTCAATTTCATCTTTGGCGCTGTCAGTGTCAATTCCATCATTTACTGCTGTACTTTAAACGTAAGTTTAAGTACTGTAGTACAAAAAAACTAATCTTTAAACCAGTCAGCCAACTGTAAAGGCAATCTTTAATGTTATCAAATAGCTTTAAACGTACGTCACCACATTGGAAGCAGAATATGTACTTTACGTAATATCAATGCAAGTTTTTCATATTGTCTCAATGTGCATTCTGATAATACTCTTTTCCATTTGAAGAGCGAAACCGGTCATAATAAAAAATACCAAGTGCGACTTGTGCCTGTTTTCAGAAACTTAGTCTTAACAGTCGCTCCCCCCTTCCCCCCCCCCCCCCCCCCCCCTGCAAACAACGCCCGCTCTTGGTATATAGTAATAGTTACCTGTCCGAAATTTTTCACGTTTATCGTACTAACGCCAACCTTAAGTGAGATCAAAAAACCTTTCAAGAAGGAATGACAATGGACGCCTGTCAGTACATTAAGTACATTATCAAACGTCAACCAGTGGATTGAAATTTCTGGTGAAAATGCTAGAATCTCCTTTATTTAATTTAAACCGGCATTAGTAAGGTAAATGTGAACGATTTGGCACAGATAACTTAGTATGGTTTCACTCTACGACCTTTGCAACACCTTTGGAATGTTACGCAGTTAGTGATGGCTCAGTGCAGTCTGTCACAACCGTACACATATTCACGCTCTGGCGGTGCACAGAGAGAAAGCTGATATGATGGGTGTTTATCGCCTTACGGAAGCAACGTTTTGGAGGATGTAATCTAAAGCTGACGTTTCTAAAGTAGGACGAGGACATCATGTCCGAATATTTTCGTTTTATATTGTCACGTTCAGTGCATTTTATGGAGAATTAACTCAAGTCATATAATGGGAACTTGACCCCCGAAACGCTTTGCTGTGGATTATGTTACTAATATTAGCGACTAAAATATTTATAGCTACTCAAACAACCGGTACATCAGGTCCTTAGGATGGACTATTTTACAAAGAGAAATTCATTATGAAATACGGTCGCTTTGACACATGACAAAATTAACAGTTGCTATTGCGAACAGCAAGGGGAGGGGGGCGAAGACTATAAACTTAGCATCATATGTAATGGAATTAATGAAATTAGCAGTTAGAAAGAAGGTATTAAAATCCCATCAGAAAGTTCACTGGGAAGTACTTTATATGCGTGTAATAGAGGGCATAAGCAGACCCTACTGCTGTTATGATCACAGACCTGGGATAAACATGTGATTAATTTGAAGATATAATGAATTGTTATCCCCTCATGAACCACGGCCCTTGCCGTTGGAGGGGAGACTTGGGTGTCTCAGCGATACAGATAGCCGTACCGTAGGTGCAACCACAACGGAGGGGTATCTGCTGAGAGACCAAACAAACATGCGGTTCCTGAAAAGGGGCAGCAGCCTTTTCAGTAGTTGCAGGGGCAGCAGTCTGACTGATCTGGCCTTGTAACACTAACCAAAACGGCCTTGCTGTGCTGGTATTGCGAACGCCTGAAAGCAAGGAGAAACTACAGCCATGATTTTTCCCAAGGGCATGCAGCTTTACTGTATGGTTAAATTATGATGGCGTCCTTTCGGGTAAAATATTGGTTCTCCGGGTGGGGACTACTCAGCAGAACGTCCTTCTCAGGAGAAACAAAACTGGTGTTCTACGGATCGGAGTGTGGAATGTCAGATCCCTTAATCGGGCAGGTAGGTTAGAAAATTTAAAAAGGGAAATGGATAAGTTAAAGTTATATATAGTGGGAATTAGTGAAGTTCGGTGGCAGGAGGAACAAGTTTTCTGGTCAGGTGAATACAGGGTTATAAATACAAAATCAAATAGCGGTAATGCAGGAATAGGTTTAATAATGAATAAAAAAAATAGGAGTGTGGGTAAGCTACTACAAGCAGCATAGTGAACGCATTATTGTGGCCAAGTTAGACACGAAGCCCACGCCTACCACAGTAGTACAAGTATATACGCCAACTAGCTCCGCAGATGACGAAGAGTTTGATGAAATGTATGATGAGACAAGAAATTATTCAGATAGTGAAGGGAGACGAAAATTTAATAGTCATGGGGACTGGAATTCGATGGTAGGGGAAGGAAGAGAAGGAAACATAGTAGGTGAATATGGAATGGGCGTAAGAAATCAAAGAGTAGAATCTTGCACATAGCATAACTTAATCATAGCTAACACATGGCTCAAGAATCATGGAAGATGCCTGGAGATACTGGAAGGTTTCAGATAGATTATATAATGGTAAAACAGAGATTTAGGAACCAGGTTTTAAACTGTAAGACATTTCCAGGGTCAGATGTGGACTCTGACCACAATTTATTGGATATGAACTGTAGATTAAAACTGAAGAAACTGCAAAAAGGTCGGAATTTCAGGAAAGGGGACCTGGACAAACTGACAGAACCAGAGGTTGTAAAGAATTTCAGGGAGAGCATAAGGGAACAATTGACAGCAATGGGGGAAAGAAATACAGCAGAAGAAGAATGGGTAGCTCTGAGGAATGAAGTAGTGAAGGCAGAAGAGGATCAAGTGGGTAAAAAGACAAGGGCTAGTAGAAATCCTTGGGTAACAGAAGACACATCGAATTTAATTGATGAAAGGAGAAAATATAAAAATGTAGTAAATGAAGCAGGCAAAAAGGAATACAAACGTCTCAAAAATGAGATCGACAGGAAATGCAAAATGGCTAAGCAGAGATGGCTAGAGAACAAATGTAAGGATGTAAAGGCGTATCTCATTAGGACATAGATAGATACTGCCTACAGGAAAATTAAAGGGACCTTTGAAGAAAAGAGAACCAGTTGCATGAATATCAAGAACTCAGATGAAAACCCAGTTCTAAACTAAGAAGGGAAAGCAGAAAGGTGGAAGGAGTATATAGAGGGTCTATACAAGGGCGATGTACTTCAGGAAAATATTATGGGAATGGAAGAGGATGAAGATGAAATGGGAGATATGATACTGCGTGAAGAGTTTGACAGAGCACTGAAAGACCTGAGTCGAAACAATGCCCCGGAAGTAGACAACTTTCCATTAGAACTGCTCACAGCCTTGGGAGAGTCAGCCCTTACAAAACTCTACCATCTGGTGAGTAAGATATATGAGACAGGCGAAACACCCTCAGACTCCAAGAAGAAAATAATAATTTCAATCCCAAACAAAGCAGGTGTTGACAGATGTGAAAATTACCGAAGTATCAATTTAATACGCCACGGCTGCAAAATATTAACACTAATTCCTTACAGACGAATGGAAAAACTGGTAGAAGCCACCCTCGGGGAAGATCAGTTTGGATTCCGTAGAAATGTTGGAACACGTGAGGCAATACTGACACTACGATTTAGATTACGGAAAGGCAAAACTACGTTTCTAGTATTTCAAGACTTAGAGAAAGCTTTTGACAATGTTGACGAATACTCTCTTCCAAATTGTGAAGGTGGCAGAAGTTGGGTGGCTTGCGGAGTATAAATGTAGATGTAAAATACAGGGAGCGAAAGGCTATTTACAATTTGTACAGAAACCAGATGGCAGTTATAAGAGTCGAGGGGCATGAAAGCGAAGCAGTGGTTGGGAAGGGAGTGAGACAGGGTTGTAGCCTCTCCCCGATGTTATTCAATTTGTATATTGAGCAAGCAGTAAAGGAAACACAAGAAAATTTGGAGTAGGAATTAAAATCTATGGAGAAGAAATAAAAACTTTGAGGTACGCCGATGACATTGTAATTCTGGCAGACAGCAAAGCACCTGGAAGAGCAGTTGAACGGAATGCACAGTGTCTTGAAAAGAGGGTATAAGATGAACATCAATAAAAGCAAAACGAGGATATTGGAATGTAGTCGAATTAAGTCGGGTGATGCTGAGGGAATCAGGAACTGTGACACTTAAAGTAGTAGATAAGTTTTGCAATTTGGGGAGCAAAATAACTGATGATGGTTGAAGTAGAGAGGATATAAAACAGAGACTGCCTATGGCAAGTAAAGCGTTTCTAAAAAAGAGAATTTTGTTGGCTCTAAGCACTATGGAACATCATCTGAGGTCATCAGTCCCCTAGACGTAGAACTAAGTAAACCTAACTATCCTAAGGACATCACACGCATCCATGCCAGAGACAGGATTCGAACTTGTGGCCGTAGCAGCGGTTCGGTTCCGGACTGAAGAGCCTAGAACCACTCGGCCACAGTGGCCGACGAGAAATTTGTTAAAAACGAGTATAGATTTAAGTGTCAGGAAGTCGTTTCTGAAAGTATTTGTACGGAGTGTAGCCATGTATGGAAGTGAAAGGCGGACGATGCATAGTTTGGACAAGAAGAGAATAGAAGCTTTCAAAATGTGGTGCTGCAGAATAATGCTGAAGATTAGATGGGTAGATCATGCAACTAATGAGGTGGTATTGGATTGGAATTGGGGAGAAGAGAAATTTATGGCATAACTTGACTAGAATAAGGGATCGATGAGCAGGACATGTTCTGAGGCATCAAGGGATCACCAATTTAGTATTGGAGGGCAGTGTGGAGGGTAAAAATCGTAGAGGGAGACCAAGAGATGAATACGCTAAGCAGATTCAGAAGGATGTAGGTTGCAGTAGGTACTGGGAAATGAAGCTTGCACAGGATAGAGCAGCATGGAGAGCTGCATCAAACCAGTGTCTGGACTGAAGACGACCACAACAGCAATGAATTGTGAAGCATATGAAAGCACTGGTTCCAACCCAATCGAGATACATGGTGGAAGATGACTAACAGAGATAAAGCAAATTATTGTTATGAGAACTAAGCAGATCAGTTGAATGAGTAAATTGGCGTATGCGTGAGCGGAATCAAGAACTTCGAGGAATCGAGATCCCTGTCCTCAAGAAGCAAACAACAAAATGAACCGGTAACATTTAAGTGTTCAAGTACATGCGACGCTGGCGAGTGATATGTCTTACGCCAGAAGTGGCAAAAGTAAATTGGTTGAGGATCGTGCTTGTTTAATTTTTACACAAATCCCGTGAAAGTTTGCGGAAACCAGTCTAGATTGTCTGCAGATGACTTGAGACGTTTTTACAGAACATCGAAAAAAATGTGTGATAAATGCTCTGAAACTTTGTAAAAAGGTAATAGTGTAACATTTCGAAACAGCCTTCTGCTTTAACAACGTTTCTTTGAAAAATCTGGAGCATTCGTTTCAGACACACAACACATGCAAGGCGTTTTTAGAGGCAGTCATTCTGAACACTAACCCACTGGATATTTCAACACAGCGACTCATTCTTCGACACTGTGTGGATAAACTAGGTAAAGTCACTGAGCCTGCCACAGCCAGTATCAGCTGGTTGCTTACGACCGGCGCAGGAGCGTCACCAAAAGGCACGCAGCCCGAAACAGCACCATTCTGTTCAGTCTTCGATAAAAATTTTCTAGGGTCAAGATAATTAGTACCGTTGGACAATGAACAAATTTAGATATGTCAAACACACAAAAAGCAACGAACTGGAAATGCAGACAACAGCAGTTCACGCCAAAATTTAAGATGTAAGGCCAGCTATGTGGGAAGTTAAACTCCCAAAACAGAATCACACACTCTTGCCTGAGTAATAACATGTAGAAAACGCCAACAGGCAGCCAACTAGCACTCAGATGTGAAAGCACAGTTTTGACATAATCCAGTAGGACTTGCTGAAAAACTAGTGTAAAACAGCTCATTAGAAGGCTCAGAGTGGCCATAACAGACTGCATTGCAGTAGCGATATCTCCACGTACGTGAGCGTTTGTTACACGCGCTAGGCGTCGCTGGTCCATAATACTGTGTGCACTGTTCCACACATAGCATCATATACCTAAGAGAGTCTGGAATTAAATGAGAATGGGTTGCCGCACTTTGCGCTCGAACCGTAAGAGGTGGCCATTCACCTAACTATACGGTTGACAAGTGTGCATGATGAAGTACTTTATGCATGCATGTTTGACAGTCAGAAGGCTAATTTTGTGCTAGTATTCCGGCTGTTCAAGCTGCATGAGGCTTAATCGACTTCCAGTTATGCACACTCGTGCAGGTATACCGAAATGTACAGGGTAAACAGTCCTGAGAATCTTCATAGCACCACTATGTCGAGCCACATCAGGCAACTAAATTTCAGATTGTTGGGATTAGAGTACACGAAAGCTAGCCTCGCTATCTGCGTAAGAGAAAGATGTTGCGTAGTTATCTTTAAACGAAGTACAAAGCGATTGTCGCTTCCACAGAGAGCTACGTCGTTATCAGAAAGATAAAATCTCGCGGAACCAACTATAGGAGGGAAGAAATGGAAGGTATCGCCTGTTGCTCTGGAGCCGGAAGAGATGAAGTACATAAGTTTACACTCGCGTGTTACAGACGTCTATTTGCAGTTTCATAGCGGATCAAGCTCGCGGGAAAGTGCGATGTTGCTGTCAGTCTTTTGTGCGGTGTCTGCGAGTGTTCAAATGGCTCTGAGCACTATGGGACGTAACATCTATGGTCATCAGTCCCCTAGAACTTAGAACTACTTAAACCTAACTAACCTAAGGACAGCACACAACACCCAGCCATCACGAGGCAGAGAAAATCCCTGACCCCGCCGGGAATCGAACCCGGGAACCCGGGCGTGGGAAGCGAGAACACTACCGCACGACCACGAGATGCGGGCTCTGCGAGTGTCTCATTGCATAGTACCGTTGAATCGATAGTGCTACCAGTGGTGGGAAGTTCAAATATTTTCGTCAGTCGATCATCACGTAATACCAGTCTGAAGGGTATAACTTCAACTCACACAGTAATAACTTTTTCATTTCAGTAAGCAGTCTTTGCATCACTTATCGCGTTTCCCATTTCGTTGCCTGTTTGCCCGCGTCACTACAGTAAAGCCGGCCGAAACGAGAAAATTATAGTCGTCCTAGCTCCAAGTATTTGAAGTACAAACTGATCCTTTTACAAGCTTTCCTGCCGTGGAGGCAAAGGATATTAACATACGCTTGCACACGAATACCTGTTCAGCTTGCAGCTAACGTGTGTGGTCGCCTTTTGATACAGTACAGATTATGTGATAATCCTCCTCCTTCCACTTTCACCGCACCGACGGCTACAAAACACAGTTTCAAAGATCGCATACGGCATTCAATTATTACGAAAAGAAATGCCTTCGGAATGAAAATGATCAAACCAGAAATAACGGGATGCTAAGGAAAAGGATTCAAAAGTTCATATTTATTGATACAAACATATAACAAACATCGAATAAACTGCAAATTATTCTCAAAATCTTAAAGTTTTAGCTATACTGTTATAAATGCTCTGTGTGTCCAGCAGCAGATTGGCCTTTTCCACGACTTCAAGAGGAGTTCGATGGCTATTTTCCAAACGGTATGGAGTTCCACCACACTGGCACAACAACGTACGTGACTTTCTCAGTGACAAACTGCCACTGTGCTGGATAAGGTGCACGGGACCCGATACACGGCGCTGCAGTCTTGGCCTCCAAGATCGCCATACATGACCCCATGCGATTTTTTCTTGTGGAGTTGCAGGGAGGAAAGGGTGTTCGTCTCCCCTTCACCTCGTGACATGAAGGAGTGAAGAGCGGAGTAACAGCCGCAATGACTACTGTACAAGCAGATACAATGTGTAAAGTTTATGACGAATTTAGCTATCGTCGAGACGTCGTTGCTGCTGCAAGAGGAAACAGAGCATTTGTAATAGTATAGCTAAAAGATAACGTCTTTGAGTATTTTGCAATTATCTCGTGTTTGTAGCATGTTTTTACCAGTAAATATGGATTTTTGAAATCAGATCACTTTTTGAAACATCTCGTATTAAACGTCTGGTTGTGGTTTACTTTGCTTCAGGTTAACATTCACGGACTTCTAAACGAAAACAAAACAAACAAAAAAAGAAAAAAAGAAAAAAGAAAAAAAGAAAACACGAAGAACGTCCGGGTGGGCGGCATTACAATATTTTCTTCGCCACACCCCTTCTCGCAGGGTTATGAGTATATTAGGGAATTGTTTTGAATGTAATAAATTGTCTGGCAAAATCATGTGCTCTTTAAAATTACTCTGATACGCATGTGAATGGTTAGCTGTTGGCCCACCAGGGGATCGACTTTTCTACGAGACTCTCCCCAGTGCTTCGAGTAAACCACGACATCTGCCCTATAATCTGAAGGTCACCAGTAATTTCGTACTGAAAATGTTGTGATTGTGATGGAAAGTAAATTGTTTCCAAAACAAGCATTTTAACAATCACGTTCGACTAAACTGTTGCTGTTTCTTGGCAATGTCGGGAAAAGAAAAATAGTGAAAGTGGCAGAGGCAGCAGGAAAACGGGGTGACGGCGGGGGGGGGGGGGGGGGCGAGGGGGGGAGTAGCTCGCGGGCCTGGCCAGAGCAGGGCAGGGCAGGCTTGGCAGCAGGCGGGCCGTCCCGTGCCAACAGCGCGCGGGGTCGCTGCCTCGAGCTTCGCGCTGATAAAGCCCGCCAGAATTAGCGCAGATAGCGGCCTGACCCCGGCTCAATAATAAACACGCGCTCAGCTGCCTGCGGCGGCGCTCTCGGGTGGCCCCACAACAAATACTACACGGCTGCGTGCTCCCTGCATCACCATCACGATACCTCTGCACGAGATGAAATAGAACTCTCGCTCTGCGAGTGCAGTACATTTACCGCGTCTCCGTATCATTGTAGAATACGTGGGGAATTTCAAGAAGTAACATACGTTCGCGTCAGTAGATGGAAATCCTAATGAACACGTATGCTGTTGCAGCTTCCCGGGTAATATTTGTATAGCGACTTCAATGAATTCCGCGCACGTATTGACGTTTTGCCGTGTCAGAAGCGTTGCCCGTATTGGACACCTGTAATGTGCGCTAAAAACCTAGAGATGCTCTATACACTGATGTCTAATTTCTGTATTTCTTTTACTCTTCGCACAGTCTTCTTCTGGGGTAAGTTTTTTGTGAAACGTTCGTCTCTTTTGGCAACGGCCTTGCCGCAGTGGATACACCGGTTCTCATGAGATCACCGAAGTTAAGCGCTGTCGGGCGTGGCTGGCACTTGGATGGGTGACCATCCAGCCGCCATGTGCTGTTGCCATTTTCCGGGGTGCACTCAGCCTCGTGATGCCAATTGAGGAGCTACTCGACCGAATAGTAGCGGCTCCGGTCAACGACAACCATCATAACGACCGGGAGAGCGGTGTGCTGACCACACGCCCCTCCTATCCACATCCTCACCTGAGGATGACACGGCGTTCGGATGGTCCCGATGGGCCACTTGTGACCTGAAGAGGGAGTGCTTTCGTCTCTTTTAATCTTGTAGTCAATTTTAAGCGTATTTTCTCAGTTATTTTATGAAGGGGTATCGTAGATATATTTCTCACTGAACTGTTTATTGTAGGCAGCCACATTCACGAACCAAGGTTAACTACAACTGCTTCACTCTGCGGTGTTGTCAGAAAACCTGGAGGATGTTTCTTCGACAATAAAAGCAGATCTATACTTTTGACAATTTCAGTGTTTCACAGGTCATGTAAACATAAGTTGTGATTTTAATGGTATTACTACACACATTCTCCATTATCCTGTCTATGATCTTTGAAACAAAGAGCATGTCGGTTTATCTTTGTGACCACACGATAAGACCGTTGCGACTGACGCAACATCGAGGATCCATTAAATCAGGGTATACTACTGATCGTGGTAAAAATATGAAAGTATATCACCTCTTCGAGTATTAGAGGAAGACATTCTTCAGGAATTGCAAATTTCTTACTCCGTTGTCTTTTACGAGGCTTTATGGCAGGCTGTACTAACTGAAGCAATAAATTTATTGCTAACGATACCGTTCAAAACTTGTGTTGGGAAACGGAAGTAAAATCGGCAACAAAATTTACAATGAGGAAATTGTGTGCTCATGTGCGTATTTTTTCAGGAATAGTCAATGTAATATTCGCAAACCTTATTACCTGTCCTTTTAATAACCAATAGTAAATGGTATATATAATATCAAGAATGAAAATATATATAGTCGTTTATCTTTACTAATTCTTCGTGAAGTTAATGCCTATATTGTAGTACAAGGCAGTAAAAATTAGTGTCAGCACTCATCTTTGTTTGTGCCTTTGATGTCTTTAACAACGCGGAAGGCTCGCTGGCGTGCTTCTTGCGACGAGGTTTGCTAGAGTGGCAAAGCCGTGTTAACTCCGGCAGTACAAGAACGATAAGGGAACTAGATGAAGTGCACGACGCAGCGTAGACGAGTAGCAGATGCCGCTTAAAACATGTGCTCAGCTCACTTCACGGCTCTAGGACAGCCAAGGAAAGGTGGTAACGTGCAGAAAGGTGGTAATGTGCACGCCTCGCTGAAAGCACGTTTCAGGAGCGTCATGTGGACAGCTACGACTATAGCAGTGAGAGGTCGGCTGTGGCGTGTCTTGACACATCTGTTACTACAGGCGGGCCAGAAACAGAGGAAAAGAGCGCTTATGTAGTTATGATCTTGTTCAGAAAATTTTATTATTCGTTCGGAGTGGCTTACGGAAAAGACAAGAAATCTAAATGGGAATTGCTGAACCCTGATTCCCCAAAATACCAGCCTTGTCCAGTTATCAAAGCGCGACAAGTTTCTGGCACTCACGTACAGCAGTAGCGGAGTAGCGGCGTCGTTCGCTCACCCTACATTTTTTTTTTTAGATTAGACACCGCACTTCGCGGCATTATTCAACAGACTGACAGCAGAGCATCTGTTTCGCGTGTGTGTAACACAATTCGGGAGGTCAGACATATCTGACATCTGGTCGACCTCATTCTGTCAGTCGGTTACATCTGATGCATCTAATTAGACAGAGCCGCACACATCTCTGCTCTGTTTCTCTACCAGCAGTCTTTTACATCTACAGTCGGGCAGCAGACACCAAGTTGTTATGACCAGAAACTGCTATCCAAACGATCTAGAAGTGACCCAGCAGATGATAGCCCAAAAAAATCTGGAACCACGCTGCCTGCTGCGCCTTCCCAAATATAGCTGACCATTCACACAGAAACACATCTAACAGATTGGTCTAAGATCAGGGCAATCTGGCCGAGCACGACTTCACTGTCAGAAGCTCAAGTAGGCCCTCCACAATGTCACAGGAATGTCCTACACACCCTTCCTCCGCCTTGCTCTTTTCCAGTAATTGTTAACATTAACCAAACTCCGCATTCAGGCGCCAGAGTAGGCTCGATAGCTGGTCCCCCCCCCCCCCCCTCTCATCCACTTAACAGATGCGTCACTGGACGAGCATGCTGCCAGCACAGCTTCCCTAACTTCCCACTCTCCCAGCTGGCCTCTGTGCCCGGCGCACCACATTCCAGTCGTCCCATGAAGGAAAAATCCTTGGCAGTGCCGGGAATCTGACTCATGTTCCTCACGACAGTCACACATGCAGACTGCACAGCTGCCAGGGCGGACCATTTCCATCGCTGCAACTGAATGAAAAACTAAGTATTTGCCGTATGAATTTTGCTTCTTATTTTTGCGCTGGGCTGTGCTGAATCTGTTTATGGAGATTTGGTACAGGCCAGCAGACTGCTCTATGAGCACTTTCAGGAACATTCATTCACTGTTTTAGCGTACTACAATTTTTTTTTAATTGCGCTGAATTGTTTCCCAGAAGCAAGATCCTTAGTCTACATGTATCGTCGTAGTGGACGTTAGACATCAGTAGCATGTTTAGGTGCACAGTTGCTCGAGAATTGTGTGGAATGGATCCAGTAGTCCACTTACGACACATTTTCACCGTATAGGCAAGCGAATAAATAAGTAAACTTAGTTGTTACAGATATAATCACCTCCTCCCCCCCCCCCCCCCCCTCCTTCTCGCAACCTTTCCCATTTCACTTGGTACGAAGGCGTTTCTCCGTCTCTTTTTATATCTCAGACAAAGTTCGTTTGTAATTATATCTGCTACTGTTCCACTCGTAGACGGAGCAGAGGTGAAACAGCACACGCGGGCTCTGCTGCTCGTGACACACGACGAAAATGTGCTCGGACACAGAATATTCACAAATTATTCCGAGGAAACAGTATTCAGAAATGGATAATATCTGTGCAAATTATGTTCTCTCTTCCCCTTCCTTTCAGGAAAAAATGTTTCGTTTAAATCAATAAAATGAGTGATTGTATGCTTGTGTTCGTCTTTTTAAAACGAAAATGGTGCTCTGGCCTCAATTTTCAGCTGGCCTTAGGCGTCAGCGTAACGTCAGGAAACCGAACCTACGCACCTCTGAATAAATATCAGAAAATTATGCTTTGGGTAAGAGTTCTTTCGACGGAATAAGTCTACTGAGAAGTCTGCAATTATTTCTATCGTGCTTGTATCGAACAAGTACCGTTCGTCGTCATCGAGACTTACGGCGTGCCAAACCTCACACGTTTTCAATGTGCCCCAATTCTTTTCTGTTACTGACAAGTACCACAAATCTTTGGAATCAGTCACGGATTTCTCCACCTAAGTCTCATGAGCACCAGACACAGTCAGCTAAACGTGTAATCACATTAAGACGTTTCGTCACTATTATTTTTATTTTCAAATAATCTGTTTTTGTTCTCGACAGCAGACTTTTTATTCTTCGAATTTATCACTCACGGATGTCCGATTTGTAAAACAAGTTTCCGACGCCTTAAGACAGGGGTGTGAAAAGACGTCAGCGATCTCATGAAGTCCCGTTACTCAGCGTTCACATAGGTGACTTATAAAACAGAAGTCAGCAGATTGCTGACGTGGCGCTGCGAGAGCTCTGACGAGCCTCCTGGGTGGGCTGGATGTGAAACTGTGACAAGTTCTCAAGCCCAGCCATCTGCACTGAGTTATGATTTTGGCCTCAGCGCTTTAATTATCTTCATATAGAAAACGAGGAGTGCATTCTAACACGCTTTTTTACTACTGTAACGCTTACAAAATGATATCATTAGCTCTGTAACAGTGTGGTGCAAAGAGAATGCATACAACAAAACAACAAAAAACTTCTGCATGGGAGGTAGAAGGATTGTAGTTAAAATTCTTTGATGATCTACAGGCCTTGTGAAACATGCTGAAGCCGGCAACACACTCGAAAGCCTCACAGAACAAAATTGTTTTCGAAAGGCCAGCGAAAACACACTCCTACACGATTGCGGAAAACGTACTGCGAAGAGTAATGCTATGCTAAAGTTACGTTCACATACCTGTAGAGGCGCTCTGGTCCTATGGTTCCTATGCACGATTTCACCACAGATTTCGCCAGTTTCTGCAACAAAAGAAATGATACCACCGTCTAAATCACCTTAATAAAAGGAATACAGAGAGAGGTATAGAACGATGGGAAGGAGGGAGGGAGGGAGGGAGGGACTGACGTGGAAGTGCCAAAACGGCATCTGTACCAGTATAATCACAGATATGCTTCATGCCCCTTACGAGTATTGTTCAGAGGGGAGAGTTTGGGAACCAAGGCGGCAGGTTTGCATTTTGGCACGTCATGAACCCTAAGTGAGACATACTGCAGAAGTAACAGTAGTTGCTGTCAACATGGACTACCCGTTCTCTCAATTAACCCAGCAGGGTTTCACGATAACTTTTCGTTTAGTCCAACTATGGACGATCCAGTATAAAATACACCAGTTTTGGTATCGGTACCAGTACCCAAGTATAGCAATGTATTTATTACTTTTTATGTATATTTAAGATTTACTTTTACAGAACGGGACTTACACAGAGCAAAAGGCAAAATATAAAAATAATATAAACATAAGATTATCCCCACAAACGTTAGTAGTAAGGGACAAATATTCCATCTAGGCATAAACACATACGCTTGGACGTAAAATGTGTGCTACACAAAGTTGTCCTTTGCGGTAGTGCTAACGTAGTTAATATCCGTGACCCACGCCCCACAGAATTGTTTAAAGACTGACTGCCATGTATAAAATAGATTCAGATGTCTGTTTGACTTACAAATGAGTTACTGTGCCAATATTTGACGTTAACCTTTAAGAACGTAATGGTAGAAGAAGCAAAACCATAATTATGTTGGTTTTACTACTTTCGGATCATCCATAGAGCAGGGAAAATCTTTGAATTTGCGTTTAAAGTTCCCTGGATGTCGCTTAGTGCTCTGCATGTCAGGTACGGATGAAAAGCCTGGGTAATTAGCGCATGAGTTGTGCTGTCTTAAGTCATATCCACAATTTTAACACATTAATACTTGAATTATTGTGTTAAACTGTAAAGTGAGATTACACGTCTTCTTCAGAAGATTACGGAAACATTTTACAAAGTTAGACAGCCATCCTGCTACTGCCACAGAGTAATCGACTGACCGTTTCAGCCGTTTAGTAACACGGATTAGCGAGATACGTTGCCGAGATATGACATGTTCATAGTACACTGCACACCGAACCTATTTTTACTGCACTTTCATTTCATGTACATTACGTAGATACGGCATACATTTTGACTCTGATGCAACTAGTTGTGAAAAATTGATTCCGATACAGTCAGTATCATGTTTCTAACGATACTATATAACGGTCGAATATTCGTTATTGGTATCTATACTGATACCATAGGTACTGAAACAAAAATGTCGATACTTATTCGTGTCAGTGTATTTACGTGCACCGACCATCTCCGTTGTACTTTACATACACTGCACCGGTTTGTTAAGATCATGGCATGGGGTTTATGAATTCCTTAAAATTCTAGTGTATGTAATAGTTTCAAATGGGTCCTGGTGTCAAGTATGAAGTTTTCTTAACTATTGCGCTGCACTATTCTTTGACCACGAATATTCCTTTTGCCCCTTTTTCCACTGAGTCCATGAGTTAGGTGCGACCCGTCTCTCTTCATGTTATCTTCTACGCTCCACGCTGCAGGAGTGTACCAATGAGCAACTGCTTCTCTTGGGTTGTTTCCCGTCCTCATGGTCAGTGCCTTGCATTTCTCCACATTTAGGGACAGAGGCCATTTGGCTCAACACATGGAAATACTGAAAAGTTGTTCTAAATTTCCTTACAAAATCCCGCTAGCAGATTGTTCAGCATCGTCAGCTAATAATCCTGACGGCATGGTCACTCGATTCCAACCACGTCGTTTCATTGTCATTTGGAATGGTAATGACGATGTCGTTGAGTCAATATGGCTACATGCACCAAAATCAGCTCAAATACCCTTAGATTATAGGAGGAAATGACAGCCGTGTCACCAAAAGGACACCTACAACACCGCGAGGTGGTGGTGGATATCTTGAGACAGGCTAAAGGTGTGCATTACAGCAAGAGAGCAAGCAAGTCACTAACACAGCACTGACGAAAGTGGTGCAGAGCTTAAGCCACTAGACTGGCGTTTGGGGTAACTTGTGTTCAATTGCCAGCCCTCGCCTTCTGTGATATCCAATAAATAGATTAAGATAAATGGCGGGATGGTTCCTTCGAAAAGGATACGGTCGATTGACTTGTCTAAGTTTGCCCTACCTCAGTTTGCGTTTCGTGGCTGATGGAGCGATAAACGCCAACCTTCCATCGAAAAAGCAACAGTTATTTCGGTCGTAACGAACAATGTGTGTGGCAGAAGGAGGGTGCTCGACATATCACATCTGTGCTCTAGGGAAATGAAAATCTTCGTAATCTCTCATTTAAATGTATATTTTTGTCACCAGTGGGGAGTTACACTAAAATTTTATTGATACACTTTTACAATATGGTATTGGAACACTGTCACATTTGAGTACGGAAAACAGAGAAGGATTCTGCATCTGTTATTAAATTATTGTATAATAACTACTCAGATGCCTATGCCTGTCAAGTAGACTTACGAAAATAAATGCACGTTATTACTGTTGCGGATCACATGTGCAGTGTTCTTCATGTGCTGTTAGTTTCCAAATACTCATTAAAGAAACTATTTGATAACAGCTCGATTTCTTTACTATCTCTATTTTCGAAGCCTTTTGAGAAGGGTATGCAGAAGAGTGACATGGCATCTTTCAGTACACACAATGTTATGAATGGGTTTAAATTTGACTTCAAGTCGACACAGCAACTATTTCAATTTATTGTTGTGTATGTTAGTTCCTTGCAGGACTATAGTAAGTAATTTGTGGCCTAAGTAATCAGATGTTTTTGTTACTCCATTAAAAGTATCAAAAATAACGCAACAAAAATTATGTAGAACATGTTATCAATATTTCCTTAGCGGATGAAATGTTTTATCAAATATTTCATTATGAAAGTATTTTTAAAGTTAAATTTCGGAAATTTTGGAGTTTCGTACTGATTGAAATAAAAAATACTTGCTTCATTGTTTTTCGAAATTCAACCCGTTAGGAAAAATATTATGAAAATATTTCACTGTGAAAGCATTTTTAAAGCTAAACCTGTGAAAGTTAGTATTTGGTTTCTCATTTAGAAGCGAAAAACTGCGTGTTCCCTGGTTTTGTAAATTCAACCCTTAAGGGAGTAAAACAGTGAATGAAAATTTTTTAGAAAATATTTCTTTACATTAAGAAAAAATTTAAAGCTAAATCTATGAAAACTGATATTTTTCAGTCAGATAAAAAATATGTCGGATTCCATGGAAACTGTAACCTTAGCATGTTTTTGTAAGCTATCAGATATAGTAGCTGTGTTGTGTTATAAACATAAGATATGTTATAAATGACCCTATCTAACACGTACAGAAAAAATTAAAAGTGATACCAAAAAATGGGAGAACTTGCAGGAGGAGTGGCATCGTGACAGGTTGAAGTACCAAAAAATGAAAGAAAAAGTTAGGAAGATTGTGCAAACGATAAAAGAAAACGCAAGGAAGATAAGGGAAAGAGTTTAAAAAACACAAGAAAAACCTTAGTTTCTGAAGCAAAAATCCTCAAAAACACGAGTCTTCAGTAGGAATATTTAACTGTCGTAAATCATTTGGAAAAGCGCTAAGTAGGGTAAAACAATATTTACCTACAAGTCCAGGTAAGAAGACAGCTGTGACAAAAAAAAAAAAAAATAATGGTTGCTGATGTTACTGATCCAGATGTGCTAGAAACTTCTGTAAGACCTGCTACGAAATCTAAAATATCTTTGTCAGATGATGATATAAAGTTGAAAAGAAAGTTTTTGTCACGTTGACGTCAAGCTCCAAGAAACCAGGATGTCAAATCTGTTAAAAGCCCACATACCGATAAAAGAGAATTTATTTAAAAAATACAAGAGGCCTTATCAATAGAGGAAACATGTCAAGAATTTAGAAGCGCTATGCTAATACTGAAGCAGGTAAATCTAAATTTTAGTCTCTGCATACATCTCGTATTCTACCTGCATCAGACACACCGCACTATGTTTGTCTCTGCAGGTATTATATTCTTCAGTCAATTGTAAAAGTTGTTCGTTCTTTTTCAAGACACCATAAATTACTGATAGATCAGCTGAGCTCTGATATAAAAAATGAAAACTGCATGACTAACAATTGGAAAGCTGTTCCCATGACATGAAAACGTTAATTCCTGGCGAAGATTTAAATTAGGAAATGGTACGCAGCAGTGGGAAGATGTTAATGGGTATCCCAAGATAACCTAGAATTCAGGAAAGTCAAAGAATGCATTGGATGAAAAAAAAAATCAAGATTTACTCCTATGTTAAGTATGCACAGCCTCAGTAATTTCAGCATTCCAAAAGGAAAATCACATACAGAGAAGCTATAGCACAGTCTTCAAAACTAACAAACACACGAAGTTTTATTTCTTTAGTGATAATATTTTGCCAGCCAATTTAAAAACAAGTTTACGCTACCCAGTAACTATTTTGTGGCACATGATTTTGGCATTAATGATGGAAGTTTTGCAAAGTTCACATCGAAAGGGGGCAATGGATGGAGTAGGGTGAACTGTGAAGCAGTGTGTATGGACTGGAAATTTCGTTTAGTTCTAATACATTATCTGAACTACGTAACACCCATTACACTAAAATTAGTTCAATTGCCGGAAAAAAATACTGATTTGTAAATAACTCTTAGTTTCTGTAATGTTTACTTGGTCTGAAATTAAACTGGTAACTTTCTATCATGTAAAATCTCAAAGGCTTCATTGATTTTCACCGTCCAAGTCAGCAAGCAGGTGCATTTATGTAATTCCCGTTACATCGTGGTTATTTTATATTTTAAATTCAGAGAAAAGTTTTATTTTAGGCACAGTATACCATTATGCATATAAATATGAGAACTGCTGTTTTAAGTTACCGAGATTTTAATACAGTGTTACTGAAATACAAAAATCTGTTATTTCAGTTGTTCAACTGTAACACTCGTTACTATGGAAATCATGATACGTTAGTGGATGAAACTTATGGAAATATTGCCACAAGAACACAAAAGGTATAATTAACAAAATCTTTCACTCTAGCTACCATAATGGTTTTCTGGTCGAAGTACATTTGGAAAATACCATGCTTTATGGCCTTAATTAACGTGAAAAGTTTAGACGGTATTGCAATTTGTGAACAACGTAAAAATTCTGTTAAAGAAAAACAAAATAAATCTGTACAGACCATGCAGTCTGCTTGAGCGTAGCAGCGGGCGCTAAGCTAGTTGCAAATACTTGACGTATGAAATGTCTATGGATGCTAATCCTAAACTCTGTTCTATACCAGATGAACTGACTACGGTGCAAAAATGTTTTGCGGCAATACCTGGCAAAAGAATCAAAATTTAAGGTAAGCCCTGAGAGAAAGGCTGCAAAATTGTATTTGACTGCTTCTGAACATAGTGTAACCAGTGAACAATATTGTGCCTGCACATATTTGCCTCGATTACGTCTTCAGATTTACCATTAGTAAATTGGGGTGCGATGACTGAACTGTTTGATAGGCAAAGCAGTGTTACTACACAGAAAAATTTGTCCTTTGGGCAATAATGAATCTGTTGCCAAGATAGTCCCGATGCCTAAGCCATCACTGACGTGCAGAAAGGTACTCTCTAAAAAGTTCTAGTTGTGTAAGGGTGTGTATTACTGGGGAAGCAAATTTAGTTCCGCGATTTTCAATGAAAAATTTACATTAATGAAGCGCTTGTTTGGTGAATGACGCGAGTTAGGTCAACTTGCGAGTGCGAGTCTGGGAAGACGGTATGATGGATAGGCAGGTGTTTATTCCTCAGATGTTGATCATAATGGTAAGATGACTGACTTAGATGGCAGCGCTAAACGATGCGAAATGTAGTGAAATGAAGTAGATTCGTTAGAATCGATTAAACACCTCCTGCTGTACCCCTACGTCCTTTTTCGGACCCGTTGGAAACCCATGGGACGGGCAGGAGAGCTGACGGCTTCACGGAGGTCTTAATGCCGGAAAAAAGATCTTTCTCATTTCAGGCTGTGAGATAAGAAAGAAATGAATGAATGCACGCAAGAAATGATAATTATTCTGCGCCGTCTATTATGGCAAACGCTGTATAGTTAACACTATGCAGGTCTGGGCAGGCTCATCTTCAAGATCCTGGCAAAGTGCACCAGGTACGTGTGTTTGCCCGAAGTGATGTCTCGGTTGTGCAGATTGCATCATTCCAAAATTCATATGCTACTGTAGACGCTAAGCCGTCGAACAGACATTTAGTGTGGACAGAGGTTGAATGTGCGTGAAAGGGATCCAAAAACAAAGTGCATGGTATGTGGGCTTTTCCAAGGCTGTGTCGTCGTCTGTGACTGCAGACATCATCTTGAATGATTTGCTGCACAGTCTTCTAATCTTTGTGAGCAAGGTCTGATTGCTTTATCCTGTGCTGTTGAGGCGATGAGAAGTGATTCTTACCATTAGGGTATACGTGCTTGGTTAAAAAAAAGAGCACTTTACTATCAATTGCGTCAGATGTTTGAATATCTTGTTTCATTTCCCATGAGCTAAAGGTTGTTTTTGTAAGCAACTGAGTCATGGAATGATTCACTGTGTATTCTGTGAACACTGATTTCATTCTGAATGTGTGTAACTCCGAATGTCCCACCCGGTTTGGCAAATTTTTGACTACCCATGGACGTGTGAGCAACGCCACAAAATTTATGTTGTTCATAAAAGCAAATGCCTACGCCTCGCGTAGCCTGGCACACAAATAGGAATATGGTAACCTCCGTTTCCACTTTTCCAACAGTGTGGAAAGTTGACAAAAAAAAAAAAAAAACAGCATATGCCTCCAAAACATGTGCAGTACCGATACGTGTTTAATGCCACTATATAGTTAATCTAGAATTCAACGGCAGCGTCGAATGTCATTTCAAAGTTGACCGCAACTTGTCACTTAGGGCTTTAGGGCATGTGCTGTTATCAGCTAGTCAAGGACACTTGACAGGCTGAATACTACTGGCTGTGCTACACTGCAGAGTTTCTGTTAATGGCTCGCTAGATGCATGAGGAGACCAACACGCGAATTTTCTCTCATTTTGAGGACACTTTCATTACAAAAATGTGTAGTCCATGCTCTCCTGAGTGTCCAGACATTTGAGCATGAATCTCACGATCAGCACATATCGTTCAGTAAGCACATAAGTACAGGTTTGAAGACAACTTCGATACAGTATTTAAAAAATGGTTTGAGCCTTATGCAGATGTAAGTGCCAATTTCTTTCCAGGCGCAATCAAAATGTAGCCAGTACAAATCTAATACGTTCTTGTGATGAAGTTAGAACATATCTGCATCGAGAACCTGTTAGGGAACATCACCTTTTCTTGGTCCTTCAGCTGGTGATTTACCAGCGTTTAGCGAATATTTTCCAGATCGTATTATCCTGTTCCGAACTTCACTACAACTTACGTCTCTTGGAACTGCACTACTGGCGGCGGCACTTTGTTGGCTCGTTTGTCTCCCAAGGTTTACGATTTGTAATACAGTAGTTTAGCAAATAAACTAATTAAAAACACACGGAATGAGAGCGTATTTGTTGCTTTGTATTTGGGCGCTAACCTACTGTTCACGTAGGCCTAATCTAATTTGCATCTGTGCATATAACTATAGTGTTTTTCTTCTCGAATTTTCGTTTAAAAATATTTTTTGCTAGTCTACAGCATCAATTAAGAATAATGTGCTAGCACTGTTGCTCTGCATGCAGCATTTAAGTTTTTATAGCATCCTTTGAAAGTGCTGCGTTTCACAAAAGCTTATAGTATGTCTTTTTAAAACGTGCACGATTTTCTTTACACTAGCCCTAAATTTGCGCATTTACTTCTCAATTTGTGTTCTATCATCATTCTTCTCTTATTTATTACTGGGTTCTACTGTACAGGTTTATGACACGTGCATCTGAAAAACCATCCATTATTTCTGTAATTCCGGAAGAGGTACGACCTATAACTTCAAAGTCGGTATTTATGCCGTGCTGACCTGGCACTTTAAACCGTTACATTCGTCAGTGCTGCTATCTATACATTTATATAGAATAAAATATTTATGTGGAATAGGATATTGGTTACGAAGATATTGCAGAATGATGCTGTTCCACGTACGATGTGACATCGTACTGAACTGCCGTTTATAAATTTGTAATCTCCATGGATCGGAAATCAAAGAAGTAATTTGTGTGTTGATTTCTATTTTTGTCATGGGTACTGAGTTCTGAACTCTAGACCACAGACACACACAAAAGGCAGATCCTCTGCTTTCAGCAGCTCACAGGAGGCCCAATGTACGCCTTTTTAGGTCAAAATCGATCAAAACTGCTATAAACTTAATATAAATTTAAACTGCTATCACAATCATGAGACGGAAAAATGGTTAATTTGAAAATGAATAAGATTTATGACTATAATATCAATGAGTCACTGTTGACATCTGCGAACTCATACGAATACCTGTGTGTAATACTTTGTAGGGGGGATACGAAATGGAATGATCACTTAGGCTGAGTTGTGGGTGAAGCAAGTGGCAGACCACGATTTATTGGTAGAGTGCTGGGGAAGTGCAATCAGTTTACAAACGAGTGCGCTTACAATCGCGCGACCGGCTCTAATATATTGCTCAAGTGTGTGGGATCAGTACCAAATAGCAGCAACGTGGGATACTGAATATATGCCGAGAAGGGCAGCATGAATGGGTACAGGTTTGTTTCGTTAATCGGAGAATTCACACACATATTGAAGGAGCTAAACTGAAAGACTTTTGATGAATAACAAAGTTTCAAGAACTGGCTTTACATGACGACTGTAGGAATATAGTCCCCTACGTATCGCTCACATAGGGATAAGTGAGGATAAGATTAGAATAATTACTTCACGCACAGATGCATTCACACAACCATCTGCCAGCTTTCTAGACGTGAACGGAACAGGAAGAAACTAATAACTGGTACAGTGGGTCGTTCCCTCTGCCGTGCACTTCATGGCGGTTTGTAGAGTATATACGAACATATAAAAGTCCTTTGTATGTACAGAATGAATGTACATAACTTTGTACATATGTAGACGTATATATGTTACAATAATTTAATTACTTTTTCTAACGTATGTATGCATACATGTATTGATTCACCAATTATGGTAGTCCGTTTTTTAATTTTGAGTTTTTTAACTTTAAACATTTTTTTACTTTGGTGAACCTGTTTGTCATCTTCAAACTTCTACTATTTTATTCGGCACAATCTGTTTCTGCTTGTCTTACCAAAGTCTCAACTAGCTGAAAGTGCTTATAGAACAGTTGTAATATCGAGTTTATAACAGGTTTCATTTTCTTGAAACTTCGTAAATCACTATAAAATGGGGTCGTTTGAAATGTAAAGGACTACGTATGTTATGTACCTTCGTAAATGTAGTTATCCTTTTTTTAACAGTTAAATGGTTCATCCCTTCACATATTTAGCATAAGACAGATCGAACGTCAGAATTGTTATGCAGGTAAACGCTCGTAAAATCTGTACCTCTCAAAATTGACATTGTTCCATCATTGACATTGTGCATATAATCAGAATGGTCTTTCGGAAATTGCTCTTTTAGTTACAGATTACTTTTCGTATAAAAGTGAGTGACTACTTGCTCTGTCGTGAGGAGCGTCACATCGGTGAGTAAGGCGGTGTGAGCCTTGGTCTCAGAATGCACCTCGAACTGCTTCTAACTGCTTGTTGCCGGTACGACATAGTAACATTGATCGTGAACATTCAACTCTTGCTGTATGAAATATTTGAAACAGTACTGCTCCAAGAGTGGGAAAAGGCGGATTTGTAGACGCGAGGGTGATTTCTGCTTCGATCCAAAATAATGGACGCTAAAAAGTTTCAAGAGATTCTTAGCGATTCAAGGCTATCTTATTTTTATTGTTGGCATCATGGTGTCCGCACAATTGTTAGTTCTGTGTGCGAGTCTGAACGATCATACGACTGGCATAGTTTTAGTAAGAAACTGAAGTTAGTTACTGTATGAAGTTATCTCCTGTAGATATCTATGTTGGCGACCGGTACTGCATCTTATTTCTGTACGTTATTTATCTTGTGCTTAACAATCGCAAATAATGAGATGAAAAAAAACTCTTTGAGTATCCCTGGAATCTTGCAGTAACAATAAATCTCTTGCCTCTTGTCAGAGTCAGCAGGCAGAGCATGTAAAATCCCAAAATTCATGATCAGTAAAAGAAAACCATTTGTATAATGTTTTAAATGTTCACTCATCTTGGTTCTGGGCGGTAGGTGTCGGTAAAGTCTAAACTCGTGCCGCTGCCGTTCCTGGTTTTCAGTTAAAACCGACTGCGAGAAACAAAGCAAAACATCTAATTTTCTTAGCTTCTCCATGATTATTTCTGAATTATTAAATATAATGTACTTGCCTCCGTGGCCGAGGACGCGCAGAGTGTCAATATCCATCTGGCTCACTCAGTTCCAGATAGCCCGGTAACACCCCTGAAAAATTCGTAACTTATTCGAGGAGGGTTTTGCAGTTGCGAACGTTCTGGTAGTTGCGTAGAACTGCGGCGCCATGAAGGGAGGGCACGGCTTAGGCCAATCTGCAATTCCTGGCTGTCGTAATTGTCTGAGACCATTCACAGAACTGGTCTACCGTACAAAATTCCACAGACCTTAACTAACTACGTCTCAAACTACGATGCGCATTTGAAAATAAACAACGTACCGACATTGATCTTGAAAAAACTGCATCGTACGATGACGCCAGTGTTTTGATATACAAAATGGGGCAGGTTATAAGTAATTAGCTTTCATGGAATGTAAACCATTCGAAAAATGCAAAACTTGAAAATCTTTGTCGTCTTAGGGCAACCAGTCACGAAGAAAACAACGCATGTAAATTATCTGCTGATTTACTTCTTCAGCGACATCTCAATGCGTTGATGTAGGCCTGTCTCTTAAAATTATTGCATAACAAATATAAGGACGATGTACTGGCTTTCAGTGGTCCTGGATACGTCCTATAGGTTAGTGGGAGTCTAAATTAAACTGTTACTAAACTATAAGTTTTGTCGTAATTAGTTACAAATTATCGCTCGAAAGTCTTAACTGTGCAATGGTGCTGGACATGTAGTGCCAACATTCTGGTCAGCTCTTGAGGTTGGCAGCAGCCTTTCTCAAATAGTTACTGTATTTTTCTTAACATAACCGTTTCCTTTTTCTTGCCTGGTTATTAATGGATGTCACGCGTTGCATCCGATATTGGTGTCCTTAAGACCCAGAGGACACGCTGATTCTGGAGAATCTTTTAGTTTTTGATAAACGTTTTCGCTGCTGTAAAGGTATTGGTGCCTATTTATATTGGCGTGAAATTGGTTGCGTATCATAATCGGTCTTAATAAAAAGATTGGCTCACAACTTAATCAATTTCATTTCCTTCATGTTTTAATTTGTTGTTTGGTTTAACAACGGAAATGGTCGATCTAAATTTAAGTAGTGCAAATGACCGTGTTATCAAGTGATGGCCTAATCTGGGTATGTTACACTGAATGAATTGTTTTAAAGATAAGTGATTTATTTCGTGTGTGGGATTCTGCGCCGAAAGAATAAAATTTACTGTTCGACTCAAAGAAACACTGCTCATATAATTGTCCTGCACTTTTACGTAAACATGTAAAAAACTAGGTTCTGTCATTAAATATAGCTGCTGCAAGTTTGAAGGACCACGTTGAATAATAAGTATGCATATATTCAGAAATGCACTCAATTACTCGAAAGATACTGACGCACCCAACCCATACAGCTAGCGTAAAACTGCGGACAAACAGCCACAATCATGTACACATCAGCTATCAAATTTGAATACCTTGCGGGCTGCGGTTCTCGACTAATCAGAACAAACCACATTTATGATGGGTTCGACCACACGCCGTATAATGACGGGTTACAGATCTATTCATCTGACATTTATTTACTAAGTGAGAAATTTAAATCTATGGAATTGGTCAGATACATTTAAGGGGAGCAAGTCTAACTTTTACTTTACTTAACAGTAGAAAAATTATAGGAAGAAAGTGGAGTAGATACATGAATTTATATAATGGTACTGTTACAATGATGATGTTGTAGGTCGACTAATTTCAATGTTACAGCTTTAGTAGCATTCTTTTGTAAGACAGAAAAGAGGCACTATATTTGATTTAAGAGAGAGCCTGATTGCATTTAAGTCTTTCTGAAACATACCCGTTTTGTGTGCATCTCACCTCGTTGCAGAATTCAGAGACAGTGTGGTGACGATTCTGCGTAGGAAATTCTGTCTCCAAATCAGTTATGCATTCTATGCGGTTAAGGATGAGACTGTTACAGATGTCATAGTAAGCTTGATGACGTGCCACGACACTTCCAGCGGGTGCACAATTTGAAATGAGGGGCAGACGTACTTACGGAGTATACTTGTCTGTACAATGCTCTACTCCTTGGCACACCCTAAACATTTTAGTTCAGTGATTGAAACGACACGCATCAAGAATTAGCCGTGCCCAAGTAGAGTCCTGAAAATGTGCAAACTGGTATCGTGCACTCGCATTGCTTAAACAGTGAGCATCCATTACATACGCAAAAACTGTCTTAGTTCACCCACACATGAAGCAGAGAGCACGTCTTTTTATGGTTCGCACGATACGGTGCACATATTATGTAAATTTTTGTGTCTATACGTACGAAACCTAACAGACCAGGCATGCCACAAGTCAACGGTTAGCGTTCTGTTTCCTCACGACGCCATCACTTTATTGTTCAGTCTCGGTAGCGAAAACAAACTCTGATAGCAAAGGTATATACAGATACATAAAAGCATTTATGGTCTTTGACTATACTGACATGTATTGTTAACATAATGAAAATAAAATAAGAAAAAATTATTTATGCATGAAGGTATACCAAAGTAAAGAACTAACAGAGAAATGTAGGAAACTACATTCATTTCAGACTTACTTTACTACTTCTTTCGGTTTGTTCTTCGGTTTCCCACACACACGGTCGCGATACTGCTCTGTAAGTTGTTATCGTCAAACTCTTGAAAAGAGACTAGCGCCTCTAGCGGTTAGAAAGCCGGCAATCAAATTAAACTTTGTTTTTAATTATTTTTAAACTTGATTAACGGAATAATTATTATATTTCTGCGTTGCACGCATTAGTAAATGATCAACAGACATGAATGATCGTGAAATAAATGCAAAAACAACTGTATCTCGCTGATTCAGTGACACACACTACGACTTACGCATGAACAAATACTTTCGAATATGCGGATAAATGCAGCTTACTCTGCCGAAAGCGAGGGGATATAAACACATATATCACGTATGATAAGAACGGTATATATTTCTGTTGTTGGCCGTTCTTATTATCGTATGTACTTTCCTTGACATGGACCAATTTTGTATGGAGTCTAATGATTCGCAAACACTTCACTTGATTTTTTTAATTCATGAATATTTTCCTAAATGTAATTACTTTTGATCAAAAGCGAATTGTTGAAAATTCTTGCCGTTTGTGGATCAGATGTAGCAACAATTGTTGAACTGGCTGCTTCTGTGTTGGGAAAGTTTCATTGCTCCTGATTTTGTATATTCTGCTCTTTTCCGCAGCTGAAGGGATAAGCTGAAGCAGTGTCCAATAGTGTTGTGAACGAAAAAGATGTTTTCAAGTTCCTGGGTTTAAGTTTCCAGGCGACATTGTGTGAGACTTCCCCTAAATATGGAATTGTGTACCATTTCTTGCGTTTTAGAGTTGGTGGATCGAGAACATGGTGATGACGAGAGCCCACCTATTTTTGCTTTTTGTGCATTACGGCGTCCACCAAAGTAAGACGGTGGCCATTGTTTGATGCTATTTGATTGCATTTTATTCAATTTGGAAGTTGTCTTCACTCACGGAGAGGGATAACATCGCATTTTGACTGAAATAATTCCTCTCGTTTTATTCCTAACTAACCAACCATTTTCAGCTTTGGAAACGGAGATACTCTGTAGCTGCGCTAGTTTAAAATATTTGATACGACGAAATTTTCACTCCATGGTATATTTATCTTTGTCCTTGTGATGGCGTAACGTCCGAAACTGGTTTGTGAAATAAAAAACATTCTAGAATATTACACCAGTGTCGTGTATGTTTTCATTCATAACAACAATGAGGAAGATTGATCAAAGAAGTGGAGTCTCTCTAAAATTACAGATTATTGAAGCAGTTAAGAAAAAGATGGGTTGGAAGAAGACCAGAAAACAGTTTAATGTTCCAGAAACAAAACTTACGAGCTTATTAAACATGAAGTATGGTACACCTGATACAGCAGAAGAAAAGGACCTTAAAATGCTGGGTAAATCTATTGAAGAGTGGTTTTAGTATTGTCTTGCTATGGAAGCTTCTCTCTTCGGACTTTAGTGTCTAGTGAAAAATGGTCGCACAACTGACGGAAGGAAATAACACTGAACATCTTTTCAAAGACAAAATTTCTGCTAAAAAGAAGGTCTTCTTTCTTTTAAAAAAATAATTGTCAGAACGAAAGTCTACAAGAACATCCTATAGCAGATAAATTCATTTTACTTCTGGATGATGTTATATTTTATTTTATCTTTATATGTAAGGTGTTCATGAAGTCTCTTACTATTCGTAACTTATCGTCAAAAATTTTGACTTTCTTTCTGCCAGTACAAAAGAATAAACACAACAGAAGAAAGGACAGCTGCTGTTGTTTGCCTCCTACGATCACATGAATGCCACTTTTCCTTGGAGACAGACTGGCCGTCCATAGACAAGACTTTGGGCTCCCAGCTCGCCAGATGTGACCTCAGTGGGCTTCTTCACCTGGAGGTTGATGAAGTCCAAAGCATATCAAGATAAAATCGATAATCTTTAACAAATGGAAAACCGCGGTCCACTGGGGTCACGTTATGTGCCCCGAGTCTTGGCGATGCACCGCCAGCCCACCACCTAAGAAGTGCGGCACTGAATCTGGATTACGTTTTCTCTGATTTAATACCCTTTTTCCAACTTTGGTTAATACTACTTTGATTTTTTAGAAAAGGTCCGATTTTGGCAATTATTTTTTAAACTTGTTAAGTGCAAGGTCTACAAAATAAATTATTTCATAATAATTTTTAAATACATTTTCTAAAAGTAGAATGTAAATGGTGCATAACATTATGAAGTAAATATTACATACATGTTTATTACTATCTTTTCTGCTGTGAGACCAAGCTATTTTATTATATCAACCAACTCCGTTAGTTTTCCAGCCATATCCAATCATTTCCGCGAGAGAAAAAACATGATGTTCTTGTCTAAATTTAAGTTTATTATGAAGGATATACATGGCATGAAGATATTTGAATGTACAGATGAGATGTAAAGAACATCTTGTGTGCCTTCCTCGCGTAACATTTACATTTTTTTTCGATTAAGGTCTACACACTGCGAAAACGTCACAGCTGTACAATAAAAGATGTTATTTAGTTAGTTCGTTCCGTGGATGACATTCACGATAAACGTTATGATGTACAACGTGTCAACCGAAAACAAGACTGCAGTGTCAGTGACAATATTAAAAAACTAAGCTCCTTCCGAACAGGCCATGAAGACCTAACGTCACCGACCGGCCGCCGTGTCATCCTCAGACATAGGCGTCACTGGATGCCGATATGGAGGGGCATGTGGACAGCACACCGCTCTCCCGGCCGTATGTCAGTTTCTCAATCAATCAAGGAGCTCCTCAGTTTGCCCCACAAGGGCTGAGTGCACCCCGCTTGCCAACAGCGCTAGCCAGACCGGATGGTCACCCATCCAAGTGCTAGCCCAGCCCGACAGCGCTTAACTTCGGTGAGCTGACGGGAACCGGTGTTACCACTGTGGCAAGACCGTTCGCATTCAGTGACAATATAGACGAATATAAATTTTATATGGGCACGTACTGGCCATTTACAGGTTCATAATTAACGAATTTCTTTTGATGGGAATTTTGGAGCAGCTGTTTATAAATTTCAGTAATGTATAAGAAAAAGGCCTTGTAATCGACTGCTTACTTTGTAACAAAGTCGTAGGAGGTCTACTTTATGGATTTTCCAGTTTGTTTTCATCAGTATGCACGCTCAAGAACTTAATTGTGTGTTATTTCTTTGCTGGTACAAAACGTCAATAAAAAGGAGTAATTTTGATAGCACAAGAAAGGATGTTGCAAGGACTTTCCCACATTGGCGATTCAGATAGAGAATACTTCTTTCCGCTTGTTAGAGAGGTATTACATTTTGTAAACTGCGTGCTGTTTTCCTGTGTGCTCCCTTATTTATCTGAACAATTGATACAAAATTTGCTATTATGAGTACAGTTTTTTTCGTTCAGCATATCATTACATATTTTTTATTTACGAAGTGAATTTCCAGTTAACCCAAAATATACTGCACATTGATAAAAAAAATTACTTAAGGTAGATTTTATTCAGCATTGAATTTCTTCGATCACACCCTACAGCAACTTATCCTCATTCTATTGCTTCTTAGAAATTGGACGTATGACGGAAAGGAGGTAAGTTCTCTGTCTAGCAGTAAAGGGTTTCCGGAGTAAAAACTATCCACTTAATTCTCTTGATACAAACAGTTTTCCAGAGAGCATATTTCATCCTTAAGTACTGTTGTGGATGACCTGCATAATATTCACTCTGTTGGCACAACGTCTTCGCCTTTGACTAATTGTAGTTTATTGAAACTAATTAACTTTCCGTTCAAATTGCTCGTAAGTTTCCTTGTAGGATGTTTCCGAATCACTTCCATAATGTGTTTTATGGGTCACTCTTCAGGCCCTCAGATTCAACACTTTTGAGACGCTTCTCGGTACAATTACGAGTACGTCCATCAAACTGTAGTAGACTAGGGACCGATCTACGTTCCACTACTTAAAATCTTCCTCTGCACCGATTTCGTCACTGATCTGGTTTTCCCATTAGGAAGCGACAAAACCATAAAATACTGAAAAATCGAGACATTTATCTACTTATACAATCAGTAAGATCAAGTTAGGCAGAAGGGATAGATAACATTCCATCAGAATTCCTAAAATCATTGGGGTAAATGGCAACAAAACGACTATTCACGTTGGTGTGCAGAATGTATGAGTCTGGCGACATGTCATCTGTCTTTCGCAAAAATATGATCCACCCAATTTCCAAGACTGCAAGAGCTGACAAGTGCGGGAATTACCGCACAATCGGCTAAACAGTGCATGCATCCAGGTTGGTGACAAAAATAATATACAGAAGAATGGAAAAGAAAATTGGGGATGTTCTAGATGATAAGTTTGTCTTTAGAAAAGATAAAAACACCAGAGAGGTAATTTTGACGTTGCGGCCGATAATGGAAGCAAGACTAAAGAAAAATCAAGACACGTTCATAGAATTTGTCGACCTGGAAAAAGCCTTCGACAATGCAAAATGGTGCAAGATGTTCGAAATTATTAGAAAAATAGGGGTAAGCTATACGGAGAGACGCGTCATACACAACATCTACATCTACATCTACATCTATACTCCGCGAGCCACCTTACGGTGTGTGGCGGAGGGTACTTATTGTACCACTATCTGATCCCCCCTTCCCTGTTCCATTCACGAATTGTGCGTGGGAAGAACGACTGCTTGTAAGTCTCCGTATTTGCTCTAATTTCTCGGATCTTTTCGTTGTGATCATTACGCGAGATATATGTGGGCGGTAGTAATATGTTGCCCATCTCTTCCCGGAATGTGCTCTCTCGTAATTTCGATAATAAACCTCTCCGTATTGCGTAACGCCTTTCTTGAAGTGTCCGCCACTGGAGCTTGTTCAGCATCTCCGTAACGCTCTCGCGCTGACTAAATGTCCCCATGACGAATCGCGCTGCTTTTCGCTGGATCATGTCTATCTCTTCTATTAATCCAACCTGGTAAGGGTCCCATACTGATGAGCAATACTCAAGAATCGGACGAACAAGCGTTTTGTAAGCTACTTCTTTCGTCGATGAGACATTTTCTTAGAATTCTTCCTATGAATCTCAACCTGGCGCCTGCTTTTCCCACTATTTGTTTTATGTGATCATTCCACTTCAGATCGCTCCGGATAGTAACTCCTAAGTATTTTACGGTCGTTACCGCTTCCAATGATTTACCACCTATGGCATAGTCGTACTGGAATGGATTTCTGCCCCTATGTATGCGCATTATATTACATTTATCTACGTTTAGGGAAAGCTGCCAGCTGTCGCACCATGCATTAATCCTCTGCAGGTCCTCCTGGAGTACGTACGAGTCTTCTGATGTTGCTACTTTCTTGTAGACAACCGTGTCATCTGCAAATAGCCTCACGGAGCTACCGATGTTGTCAACTATGCACAACATGCACAAGAGCCAAGAGGGATTTATAAGAGTGGACGAACACGAACGAAGTGCTCGGATTAAATAGGGTGTAAGACAGTGGTGTCGACTTTTCCCCTTCCTGTTCAATTTGTACATCGAAAAAGCAATGATGGAAATAGAAGAAAGGTTCAGGAGTGGAATTAAAATTCAAAGTGAAAGGATGTCAGTGATACGATTCACTGATGACATTGCTATCCTGAGTGAAAGTGAAGTAGAATTACATGATCTGCTGAACGGAATAAACTGTCTAATGAGTACAGAACGTGGATTGAGAATAAATCGAAGAAAGACTAAAGTAATAAGAAGTAGTAGAAATGAGAACAGCGAGAAACTTAATATCAGGACTGATGGTCACGAAGTGGATGAAGTTAAGGAATTCAGCTACCTAGGCAGTAAAATAACAAGTGACGGACGGAGCAAGGAGGACACCAATAGACTAGCAACAGAAAAAAGGGCATTCCTGGCCAAGAGAAGTCTACTAGTATCAAACATAGGCCTTAATTTGAGGAAGAAATTTCTGAGAACGTACGTCTGGAGTACAGCATTGTATGATAATGAAACATGGACTGTGGGAAAACCGGAACAGAAGAGAATCTGAGCATTTGAGATGTGTTACAGAGGAATGTTGAAAATTAGGTGGACTGACAAGGTAAGGAATGAGGAGGTGCTGCGGAAAATCAGAGAGGAAGGAATATGTGGAAAACACTGATAAGGAAACGGGACAGGATGATGGGACATCTTTTAAGACATCAGGGAATGACTTCCATGGTACTAGCGGGAACTGTGAAGGGCAAAAACTGTAGAGGAAGAAAGAGATTCGTACACGTCCAGCAAATAATTGAGGACATAGGTTGCAAGCGCTACTCTGAGAAAAAACAACACTCAGTAAGCCTATCTACAAGACATAGCAAAGGGACTTTGTGCAGAAATTATCCACTCAGTTACGTAATTCATCCGCCTGTGATCTAGGTGAAATGTCTATGTGCCTCAGTACGCGCCATAAATTAAAAGCAGGAGAATAGTTACACAGGCCACCTCAGTAACCGTTTACACAACAGATTTTCCACTTCGGGGTACTTGATTTTGATTACCACATGTGTACCTAGGATCGGCGGGGGACAACTCATGTTAGGATAAAAATTAATGACGAAGTATTTTAGAAGTTTAACAACAAACAACTCTGGGTACACTTGGTAGAAGTTAATGTGCATCACATGTTATGTCTTTTCTCAAACGGTCCAACTGATACTCAATAGATACAGCGGCCTGTTTTGCGAAGGAGAATTGGAGTTCCGTCTGCGAAGGTTCCTTTTCACCGGAGGGAGCGGCGGGGGTAACTGACCACCTGTGCCTTTTGCTGGTTTCGCCCTTGATGACTGTCAAGGGGGGATCAGGAAGGACACAAGTTCTCGGCGTATTCGTGCGCGGTCAGTTATGTTTTTTTTTCCACCCCCACCCGTTTGACAGGTAGAGAAAATATAAACGTACAATTAGTTTCTACAGAATAGACAGAGAAAAAGTTCATAGCCATGAAACTAATTCAATGGCCATTTTTCGAAAAGGTAATTACATAGGAAGCAAGAAAAGAAAAGAACGCTCGGCTTTGGACAAAATACTTCCGCCTGTCACAGCAAACGCTCTCTCCAAATAGACACATCTATAAAGCTTGGCGAGAGAAATAATTACAAAAGAACAAGTGTCACAGTAAAATGAGTGTTCATGAGGAACATATAAACCAGATTTTTTAACTACGAAATGTGTCTTAGTGAAGAAATTTATTGTGATGCTTTATGCAATAATGATAGTACTAAAATCGAGAGATTATTAGAAATAATCCAGTACATTAGTGAAAAACACAATCACAAGATACATCGCATTAAAATATTTTGACTGATATTATCTCTTCAGTGTAGAATTATTAACACTCTTAACAGTTATTAGTAAATAGAAAGTTATTGAAAAAATGGACTCCACCTATTAAGCAAAGAGAATCACACAAAGCTGCCATAGCCAGGACACACGAAAAGTCAGACACCCCTAAAAGATTATAGATGTAACATAAAATTTCTCTGACAGTGGTCCCCGCCCCCTCCTCCACCCCCCCCCCCACTCCTTCCCGATAGCTGAGTGGTCTGCGCGATGGGCTGTCATACCAAGGGGCCCGGGTGCGATTCCCATCTGGGTCGGAGATTTTCTCCGCTGACGGACTGGGTGTTGTGTTGTCCTAATCATCATCACTACCATCATCTCATCCTCATCGACACGCAAGTCGCCGAAGTGGCGTCAACTCAAAAGACTTGCATCAGGCGACCTAGCCACACAACATTTTTTTCACAGACGGTACTCCTATGGTCAAGTATTCTTACACAGTATAAGAGACTACTTTCTTAGTCTTCAGCAGAGAGGGACCTCACCGTCTCTGTGCAAAAGAACACCGGAATGAACATAGGATATGTATTTCAGTGTGCGGAACGCGCAGCGTAAGCGCCGCCCGACTCATTTCAGTGCACATGTGGCCTAGTATCTTTTCCAGGCTTTCTACAATACGAATAGTTCTGCAATCCTGGTGTACTGTTGTTTGGTACTCAGAGATATTCGACACTACCGAGGCCAAGACCCTAGTCAACCATTCAATGTCGTTCACTTACCGACATTCAGCTCTGTTCTGGTAATTAGTGGTTATGTTTATATTAGTGGTGAAGAGAGGCAACTTCAAAATTGAGTTGCCTACAGCAGGCCATACGATTTCTGTCTTCGTGGTGACGGAAGCTAAATTAAGCGAATCGAAACCAAACCCAGAAAAACAGGCCAGTACCATAATGACTGCTCTGCCAGAATTTAAATGGAAACAACGGAATCGTGCTGCATGCGTCTCGCTATGGGCTGAATGCGTCAATGCTCGCTATGTATGAATTTCGCTTTACGGATAGACGATGCAGATGTTTAAAATATTGGTATTTCTGTGTGCTTCAGCACTACATCTAATCACCACTACATCTGTCTGAAATACCAAAACAATGAAATTTTAAAGAACTAGTTTTGTAAGGTGCTGATAGTCTCCGTGGTAACACAGGGCAGCGAGAACTGGACTTCAAACACATCAAACAAGAGGAAGTGAGATGCAAGTCTTAAGATATGTGGAGGCTATATGCTGTTGGACGGAACAGAATCAATGTCATATGAAAGAAACTAAATGTGTCCAATATGAATGATATAATACTGGAAAATAAACTAAAATCGTAAGATCACGTTGAATGAACGGACGGTAACAGCATTTCATAGATTTTGTTCGACTCTATGCAATTAGGACGGTGGATGTAGAAATACATCTAACCAGATGGGAAGGCAGTTCCTATGAAGGAAGTGGCCCAAGAGGCCCACAAAGATTGAAACAAACATGAACAGTTGTTACCTCGCATAAAATGATCTGAAAAGTAGACAGACTAAAAAAAAAAGAAAGAAGAAGAGTATTTTAATCGGTGAACGGGTCAAGTATTTGTAGAGCACAGGTCGAAAGTGTATGCATGCCACACAGAGGAGGGCTAAGGGCGTGCATCCTGCGGTCTCAACGGCTATCTCGATAGAAAATTGAAAGAGGTGTGCGCCCCAGTGCTGCACATATGGTGCGTCAGGTGGTCTTTTTATCGACAGATCATGAGTACACTGCAGCTGTAAGTAGGGCTGTAGCGTCACGGCAAAAATGGCTCATCTCTGGGGCGGGATCGCGACCTTCCGGTACTCACACTGTTCATTGAGTGATCAAGTGTGTGACTGGTTAATTTATTTGTAAGTGGAGACGTCTGTGCGGAATGTAAATATTGTATGCAGAATGATCAGAAAGAAATTGTAAATACTGTATAGAGAATGAAAAACAAGAAATTAAAATGGGAAACTTAAATGTTAAGCTTTTATTGTGCCTGATAGTGTTAATAATGTATATAGGTCATCAGAAAACAATTTTGTAAATCAAACCAATGTATGCATGTAAGAAAAAATGGGTTTGCAAATATACCAACAAAAGAGTGTAAAATGTAACTTTGAAAATATGGCTAAAATGGTTCAAATGGCTCTGAGCACTATGGGACTCAACTGCTGAGGTCATTAGTCCCCTAGAACTTAGAACTAGTTAAGCCTAACTAACCTAAGGACAGCACAAACATCCATGCCCGAGGCAGGATTCGAACCTGCATCCGTAGCGGTCTTGCGGTTCCAGACCGCAGCGCCTTTAACCGCACGGCCACTGCGGCCGGCTTTTGAAAATATATATGCGAAACATAGCTTCGTAAAGAGTCGTGTAAATGTCATCAGGAACAAATAGCTCGTTAATAAAACCATAAAAATAGTGTTAACAAACAAAAAATTATTGTAAATAATTAATCGAAAAACAATTGTGAATATTAACTATTAGTTAGTTTGTTATATCATTATTTACTAACACTGCTGCTATAGAATTATTGATAATTTGTTTATAGTAAACCTGAACCTCTTCACGCACAGACCTTGACTGAAGAGGCCCATGCTATAGTTATAAAAGATAAGTGTGCAAGTGCTCGAATTTATATAGCACAGGTGTGTAACCTGACACCGGAGATAAAATATTTATCTCACGCAGATACAACCCGCAATAACTACTGCAGCTTTAAATCATGTCCCTTTAAATACTGTTATCTTGAGATAAGTGTCCCTTTAAATCTAGAATCTGCACTGCTCTCCTACTAATGAGTGATCACTGAACGGCATGGAGGTACCGCATAGTCGTGTGAAACAGCGTAATCAGCACCTAGGAGAGTTTGAAAGAGGCCCCTTTCTACCTATTTGGCCGCCTGGTTGAATAGTGCAATATCAGGGTTTGTCCGGAATTGTACGTGGTAGTGGCGTTGTACGTGGTAGTGGCGCTATGTCGGACTGCATGGAATTACGAAGGCAGGCCTATTGGTCGTGAAGGTTCCGACCGACCACGTTTGACCACCAAATGGATCGCCGTACTGTGCAGCAAGCTATTCGTAATCCCTCCACAGCTGTATCTGGCATCCGAGAACAACATTGTGTGTCACCCTGCGCTGTTGGTCGGAGACTAGCAGCAGCCGGATTACGGAATTACCGCCTCATGGCTAGGATGCCGCTCACAGCACAACACAAACGGCGGCTTCTGGTGTGGTGCCGATATCTAGAATCTTGGACTGCTACTTAAAGGGTCCCATTGTGGTCAGGATGTGCATAAAACCGGATAAGCCACGTCGGTGAGTATGGCGGAAACATGAGGAGAGGGCTCGTTATTCTAATGATTTGCAGAGGCACAGCGGTGTTACTGCTTGCGTCATGGTGTGGGTAGCCATCTCGTATGACTTCAGGTCAATGCCGCTAATAACCGAGGAACTCTGATGCCATCCAGTCTACTCATGTGTTACCTCTCGTCGCACGGTATCGTGGTACCATTTTCATCAGGACAGTGGTCGTCCACACGAAGCGTTCACCTTTATGGGCTGTCTGCGTTTCGTTGAGGCACTTCCGTGTCCAGGAAGATCCCAGTTTTGTTCCCGACGGAACGTGTGGGAATAGCATGAACGTCAGCGCTCTCTCTCTCTCTCTCTCTCCCTTCCCCGTAGTGCCAATGTAAGGGCTGTGAAGAACCAGTTCGTTGTGCTCCAGCTTGCCCGCAGGAGAGGATACGACGGCGTTACGACACACTTCCCAACGGAATCAGTGCATGCACCCAGCCCAGAGGCATGCAATACGATACTTACTCATCTTGCCAAGTTCTTTGTAAATTTGACTCGATTTTGCAATCACTGAAATAACATTACATACCCTCTCAACTCGTGAAGTTTCATTTCGTTTCCTTCTCCCTTTCTGGGTGTTTCTCTGTAGGCACTGTATTTGCCTACTTGCGAAGTCATTTGCCATACACTGTCTTTCTGTCTGTCGATCAAAACGCCAGAATTTCCCACATTGCCTTCGTGTTTAAGGGTTCGTATTGTCAATCGCCCTGCTCCATAATAACTTAACCTGAACTGCCAGCCGTTATGGCCGAACGGTTCTAGGCGCTTCAGTCCGGAACCGCACTATTTCTACGGTCGTAGGTTCGTATCCTGCCTCGGGTATGGATGTGTGTGATGTCCCTACGTTAGTTAGGTTTAAGTAGTTCTAAGTTCTAGGAGACTGATTACCTCAGATGTTAAGTCCCATAGTACTTGGAGCCATTTTTAACCTGAATTGAGTTGTAAACATACTTCATAAAAATAATAAATGAAAGCTGTGTGTGTAAATATTTTTAGAAAACAAATTCAAATGAATAGTAGTTATAGCAAATGCGGAAGAAAAGCCTGTTTCGGAACAATGGTATCTATAACGACATGAAATTTATTTTTCTGGAAGTTTTTTGGAGAATATATTTGCGCTACTTTTGCCCTCATTATTGACTACTATCGAGAATTGCATTAAAAAACGAGTCTGCTGATTTATTTTTCATTTGTCCCAGAAAGGTATGATATCAACTATTAAATCTGTAAAGATGAACATACACGTAGCTTGATTGAAGCGTTTTGCTTTAACGTCAGTAATGCCCTTCAAAGAGGCAGCCATAAGAGGCATTTAATGTGGTGGTAAATTTAACTTATTATTTACAGCAAATTACAATCGTTCTTTAATTCAGAAAACACAGTAGAGTAACATGCATTATATAATGTCGTGTGTTCTTGCAGCATGAAAACGAAATGTACCTAGAAGTGCGTTGCTATTTAAAATGACATTAATTCATTTACACTACAAATCTTCAGAGGAATCGACAAACAATGTATACCCCGTTAACAAATGCGTAAGCGATAAGTATTACTATCTAGTTGAAGAAGGTCTGGAAACCAGCAAAGCTTTGTGTGGCATGAAACGACAATTTGGATTCTGTGAATTTAATATGAGAAACATTGAACCTATCTTTTTCGTTTCATGAAATTAGTCCATCACTAACAGAAGTGGCACACTGTTCCCCATCTTCAATGAATGAAGCAGTGTTACATTACTCAATAACACTAAGTCCATTCTTCTGTGTAAGAACCTAAGTACAGTGATACAACAGCGTAAATGGTTGAGTAATTGCACACGCCAATTTAAATGTGGGCACCAAAAAACTGGTTCTAAAAATAAAAGTTGAACTTTAGTAAAAAAAAATGAAAAACATAAATCTTAGTAAAAACCAGACGTACAGCGGCGGCAAGGAGTGGGGAATAACTACCATCTGGTGTAAGGTGCTAAACGCGCATGTAGTGTATAGTCATGTGATGCTACAAATTTTTGTACTACAGGAGGTCCGTAACACAGGAAAACCTCTGATTACACTCTAGAACGGAAAAGGGGACTGTACATTTTCGAGACACCTTGCTAAACAAATAGATGGTTATGCAAGAAATGCAGCTATTTAAGATTCGTAATACAGCGTCTTTATGACTTGCCAACGCTGATCATTTGTCGGCTGCAAATGACGCTTGTTACCACAGTAAAAGAAGTTGGCCAGCAGTACGCAAGGCAATTTATTAGGCATTTGTTGCCGCGAGTCGTGAAACAATGAGGTCAGATCGTTGGAGCGCAGTTATTTGAAACGGTAGTGTCGATGGTTGTTATTGTATTGGAAAAATCTAAAGCGACATTGTTGAGGGCAATGATTAGTAGCAGTAACTCACTACTGATCGGATATCAATTCACAGTAATCGAGATCGCTTCAACACTGAAGATTATTGTCGCAGAAGTGACGCGTAAATACTGCAGCACAAGCAACGTCACCCTCCTTTCCGAGGGTTACGAGCGAACGCCATAAAATTAACGTCCGTGACAGAATCCCCGTCTCCTAATCTCAACCACGAACGATATCGTGCAGAGTCATGTACCACCGCACCATAAATGGTTGCAATGGGAAGTGACGAGTCAACTGCCTCCTCTTTTTCCAGTAACAGATTTGGTTTGTACAGTCGAACTACTTCCCTCATAACGGTGTTGGCGAAGGTTTGATCCACAGTATTAGCTTATTGTGCGGGTCTTACTGTTATTCTAGAAGAACGAATTACAACCATGACAAAGCTGCTGTACACGAACAAGTGACAATAATTTACTTTCTCGTGGTTGGTTCTTTTAAACTTGGTTTGTTGAACACGCACTGTATCCCAAAAACTTTGCTTTTCTCTCCACATGGCATGAACATATTGCGGGAAAGTCCTAAATTTTAGTTACACACGTTTCAGCAATTTAAGTGCTATCTTCCATGTGTTTTTTATTCTTATTCTGCCTCATACAGCGCTGTAATGTACTTCGTGATGGTAGTGTCATGTATTACGTACTTTATACGGCTTTCCGTAGATTCTAGTGCTGATCTATTTCTTACCTCTGCATCAACGTTCTTTTCTCTACTGCGCACACATGTTAATATTTTTTATTTTATTTTTCACTGCCTGACAAAACAAGTGACGCACACAGAAGGGGAGGAAGAAGCAAAATGAAACTTCAGAGGTTGAGAAGGTTATGTGGACAAACGAAATTTGCAGAGAGGTTGGCAATATGGGCTTAATTATCAGTATGACGTTGCACCCTCTCTGGCTTGGACATACGCACTGATGCAGTTGAGGAGTGTCTAGTTCGTACAGCCACAGCCATTACCTTAGTGCAATGTCTGTATTTGACAGTGTCTGCAAAGATCGCCGTTGTATGCTGAGACAAGCTGGCCCTAGATATCCCGGAAACTTTTCAATGGAACGGAGTTGATGACGGAGGTAATCCGCAAACATGTTCTATCGAGGACAGGTATGGGAATCTTGCTGATCATGATAATACCTCAACATCACGCAGACGAGCATTGTCCTGTTGAAAAACGGCACGACGTTACTGTCGCATGAGTGGTAACACATGAGAACGCAGGGACTCCGTGACAAACTGCTGCGTCGTCGGAGTTTCCTCACTCACCACGTGCCGTCGCCTGAAGTCATAGCCGATGGCTCCCCGGGCCATGAGCCCAAGACTAACGTCGCTGTGCGTCTCCGCAGGACGCCGTCATAATCCTAGACGATGTTCATCCGGGGTAGTGCTGAGCCGCGATACATCGCTGAAGAGAGCGCTACCTTATCGGCAGTCCACGATTCCCGGTCACGCCTTAACGTGTAGTTGTACTAACGACGGCTTACTCGTGGGACGGTAATTTCCTAGTCCGCGTGCTGCTAGTCTCCGAGGCAGTCCGTCACTTGTTCTCAGATGCCAGTCGCAGACGAGAAGCTGTTACCATGTGCTTGGTGCACAATATCGTGATCCTCTCTTCTGGTGCGAAGATGTGGTCGACCAGAACCTGCACGACGGGTATGCCTGCTCTCCCACGCAGTCCATCATCGGACTGCTGTCACATCTGAACGCCCCAGAAATCTGGACACAGCACGATTCAAGCAGCCGGCTACATGGAGACCAACAATGAAATCTCTTTCGAACTATGTCAGGTGCTGATAGCACTATCTCATACGAGTACGCAGCATCTCCGAGTCCCCCCACAATGGTTAGTCAACGTCTGAGGCTGTTTTATGCTCCCTTGTAGACCCTACCAGGCCTTTTAACAACACTAATGCAGCCTTGGAGGCCTTTCAACCCGTCACAGAAAATTTCAGCTCTAAGCATTTACATACTCGCTGATATCGCGTTAAGTACGAACATACATCGACATTCAACTATGTCTTCAGGGTGCTTCAGTTTTTTTTATCAGGCAATGTATTTATAAAAACACGGCGGTACCCGAAAATGACTTTGTATAGCATCTAATTTACTCAAAGAAATATTCAGAAATAGCATTCAGTTTTTCTTTTAAATTCACTCCATAATACCTCTGCGTTTAAAAGTGCTTTATTGATAATGATACTGAACGCTAACCATACTGGAGCTTTTAGAAGCTTAATGTTCAGTTAGCTGAAATGAGTATAATTCGTGGTATGAATAATCAGTTGCCCCTTCGTTTTCCGGTTAATACCTTGAGGACAATATTATGGAAATGGAAGAGGATGTAGATGAAGATGAAATGGGAGATATGATACTGCGTGAAGAGTTTGACAGAGCACTGAAAGACCTGAGTCGAAACAAGGCCCCCGGAGTAGACAATATTCCATTGGAACTACTGACGGCCGTGGGAGAGCCAGTCCTGACAAAACTCTACCATCTGGTGAGCAAGATGTATGAAACAGGCGAAATACCCTCAGACTTCAAGAAGAATATAATAATTCCAATCCCAAAGAAAGCAGGTGTTGACAGATGTGAAAATTACCGAACTATCAGCTTAATAAGTCACAGCTGCAAAATACTAACACGAATTCTTTACAGACGAATGGAAAAACTAGTAGAAGCCAACCTCGGGGAAGATCAGTTTGGATTCCGTAGAAACACTGGAACACGTGAGGCAATACTGACCTTACGACTTATCTTAGAAGAAAGATTAAGGAAAGGCAAACCTACGTTTCTAGCATTTGTAGACTTAGAGAAAACTTTTGACAATGTTGACTGGAATACTCTCTTTCAAATTCTAAAGGTGGCAGGGGTAAAATACAGGGAGCGAAAGGCTATTTACAATTTGTACAGAAACCAGATGGCAGTTATAAGAGTCGAGGGACATGAAAGGGAAGCAGTGGTTGGGAAGGGAGTAAGACAGGGTTGTAGCCTCTCCCCGATGTTGTTCAATCTGTATATTGAGCAAGCAGTAAAGGAAACAAAAGAAAAATTCGGAGTAGGTATTAAAATTCATGGAGAAGAAATAAAAACTTTGAGGTTCGCCGATGACATTGTAATTCTGTCAGAGACAGCAAAGGACTTGGAAGAGCAGTTGAAGGGAATGGACAGTGTCTTGAAAGGAGGATATAAGATGAACATCAACAAAAGCAAAACAAGGATAATGGAATGTAGTCTAATTAAGTCGGGTGATGCTGAGGGAATTAGATTAGGAAATGAGGCACTTAAAGTAGTAAAGGAGTTTTGCTATTTGGGGAGCAAAATAACTGATGATGGTCGAAGTAGAGAGAATATAAAATGTAGGCTGGCAATGGCAAGGAAAGCGTTTCTGAAGAAGAGAAATTTGTTAACATCCAGTATTGATTTAAGTGTCAGGAAGTCATTTCTGAAAGTATTCGTATGGAGTGTAGCCATGTATGGAAGTGAAACATGGACAATAAATAGTTTGGACAAGAAGAGAATAGAAGCTTTCGAAATGTGGTGCTACAGAAGAATGCTGAAGATTAGATGGGTAGATCACATAACTAATGAGGAAGTATTGAATAGGATTGGGGAGAAGAGAAGTTTGTGGCACAACTTGACCAGAAGAAGGGATCGATTGGTAGGACATGTTCTGAGGCATCAAGGGATCACCAATTTAGTATTGGAGGGCAGCGTGGAGGGTAAAAATCGTAGAGGGACACCAAGAGATGAATACACTAAGCAGATTCAGAAGGATGTAGGTTGCAGTAGGTACTGGGAGATGAAAAAGCTTGCACAGGATAGAGTAGGATGGAGAGCTGCATCAAACCAGTCTCGGGACTGAAGACCACAACAACAACAACCTCGACTTCTATGATGCGGTTCAGTATAGCTTTTTCAGAGCGCATACTGGCAACAGGGAACCACAACAGCTATCCCCGCACGACCACTGGAGTGCACAACGGGGAAACAAAGGGCAGCACCACAAACACACACTACTGATTGGCAGAGGGTGGTTTTGGAGATTTCGCCAACTTAATTCTTATACACTTAAAATACACTCCTGGAAATGGAAAAAAGAACACATTGACACCGGTGTGTCAGACCCACCATACTTGCTCCGGACACTGCGAGAGGGCTGTACAAGCAATGATCACACGCACGGCACAGCGGACACACCAGGAACCGCGGTGTTGGCCGTCGAATGGCGCTAGCTGCGCAGCATTTGTGCACCTCCGCCGTCAGTGTCAGCTAGTTTGCCGTGGCATACGGAGCTCCATCGCAGTCTTTAACACTGGTAGCATGCCGCGACAGCGTGGACGTGAACCGTATGTGCAGTTGACGGACTTTGAGCGAGGGCGTATAGTGGGCATGCGGGAGGCCGGGTGGACGTACCGCCGAATTGCTCAACACGTGGGGCGTGAGGTCTCCACAGTACATCGATGTTGTCGCCAGTGGTCGGCGGAAGGTGCACGTGCCCGTCGACCTGGGACCGGACCGCAGCGATGCACGGATGCACGCCAAGACCGTAGGATCCTACGCAGTGCCGTAGGGGACCGCACCGCCACTTCCCAGCAAATTAGGGACACTGTTGCTCCTGGGGTATCGGCGAGGACCATTCGCAACCGTCTCCATGAAGCTGGGCTACGGTCCCGCACACCGTTAGGCCGTCTTCCGCTCACGCCCCAACATCGTGCAGCCCGCCTCCAGTGGTGTCGCGACAGGCGTGAATGGAGGGACGAATGGAGACGTGTCGTCTTCAGCGATGAGAGTCGCTTCTGCCTTGGTGCCAATGATGGTCGTATGCGTGTTTGGCGCCGTGCAGGTGAGCGCCACAATCAGGACTGCATACGACCGAGGCACACAGGGCCAACACCCGGCATCATGATGTGGGGAGCGATCTCCTACACTGGCCGTACACCACTGGTGATCGTCGAGGAGACACTGAATAGTGCACGGTACATCCAAACCGTCATCGAACCCATCGTTCTACCATTCCTAGACCGGCAAGGGAACTTGCTGTTCCAACAGGACAATGCACGTCCGCATGTATCCCGTGCCACCCAACGTGCTCTAGAAGGTGTAAGTCAACTACCCTGGCCAGCAAGATCTCCGGATCTGTCCCCCATTGAGCATGTTTGGGACTGGATGAAGCGTCGTCTCACGCGGTCTGCACGTCCAGCACGAACGCTGGACCAACTGAGGCGCCAGGTGGAAATGGCATGGCAAGCCGTTCCACAGGACTACATCCAGCATCTCTACGATCGTCTCCATGGGAGAATAGCAGCCTGCATTGCTGCGAAAGGTGGATGTACACTGTACTAGTGCCGACATTGTGCATGCTCTGTTGCCTGTGTCTATGTGCCTGTGGTTCTGTCAGTGTGATCATGTGATGTATCTGACGCCAGGAATGTGTCAATAAAGTTTCCCCTTCCTGGGACAATGAATTCACGGTGATCTTATTTCAATTTCCAGGAGTGTATTATATGTACGTATTGATCCACTGATTAGCATGCTTTTTGTCATATGTAAAATAAAATGAATTGCGAATTACGTAAGGAAGAATTTCTCTCTATTTTTATCCTTGCAAGCACGAGAATTATTAAGAACCACAATATTCAGAAGATAATTATACGCTTTGTGTCTTATAACAAAAAAGTGCTGTGTTGATTTCTCACCTCCCACGGTACCGAAGAACTGACGAAACTAGTCTACCGACTACGAAAACTGCAAGACGTTGATGGAAAACTTGACTTAAATGAATGATATTCCACATAATAGGTACTTTTGGGAGAAAAACTGACTGCGATTACGAAAATAAGTATTATCTCTGACTTTAGAAATTAAGTATCGTGTGACGTCCCAACGAATTGCAACCAGAGCCTCAAAACGCCATGGTACAGAATCAGAGAAAGCCTGCACATGTTCTTGGTGAATCTTACCCACGCAGTTTGTAAGCACTTCTACAAACCGCAAAGAATTGATAGTTATTTCTGGGGGACCGTGCTGAACAAGTTGCAGACCAATCTTATTCCAGCCACGTTCGGCTGGCGACATGTTAAGTGAATGTCCAGTCGGGGAAGCAGTGATCCTTTCGACGGCAGCTTGCGCACTCCTCACCACATGTTGCCGGGCATTATACTCCTGACATGTAGCATGTGAAGATGCCTGAAGGCTCCAAAATGTGCCTTGTATAAGCATTTATACCCGCACTCATGTTTTTTTTTATTCTTTTGTTAAGAGATCATCCACGATGATCTATTTCCTACCAATCAATTCGCCGGCCGCGGTGGTCTAGCGGTTCAGGCGCTCAGTCCGGAACCGCGCGACTGCTACGGTCGCAGGTTCGAATCCTGCCTCGGGCATGGATGTGTGTGATGTCTTTAGGTTAGTTAGGTTTAAGTAGTTCTAAGTTCTAGGGGACTGATGACCACAGATGTTAAGTCCCGTAGTGCTCAGAGCCATTTGAACCATTTGAACCAATCAATTCATATCAGGGTAGCACGTATACCCCACGTCCTAAATTATTTATCTTACATATTCTGATTTCTGTTCTCGCTTTTCCTCTCTTACGGCTCCCTCTAGTACAATGAGAGTTACTTCCTGATGTCTTCTCAGGCCCTATAATCTTACCCCTTCGTTTAGGTGACTTTTCCAATTTCCTTTCTCGTCGAATTTGCAGAGAATCTCCTAATTCCTCAACATCTTTCTTAATTTCAGCTTCCTTCTCAACACAACATCTGCAATGCTTTGATTCTCTTGCGGTTTTGCCACAGCCCATGTTTCACCTTTGCATAATGCTGTACTCCATACATATTTTCTCGCAATTTTTCTCTTTAAGACCTACATTTAATACGAATAAACTTCTTTTAGCGAGGCATGCCTCTTTGAATGTGGTGTGTGTTTCGTATGTCGTCCATGCTTTCTGTGTCATGTGTTATTTTGCCCCCCAATACAATCACTTCGACTATTACACTGTCAAAAATTAAAATGTTAATTGTTTTTACAGATTTCTCCTCAGCTAGACCTCAATACTTTCGTCTTTATTTGGTGTATTCTCAATTGATATTCTGTGTTCAGTAGATAGTTTATTCCTTCAAGAGAACTTTTAATTTTTCCTGACCTTCACGGACGATAGCAATGTCAGTAGCAAAAATTGTTATGAATACCTTCTCGACCTGCACCAGGCGAACGGTCTACCCGACGGGAGGCCCTAGCCACACGACATTTCCATTTATTTACCTTGAATTTTCATTCCACTTGTGAACACTTATTTTCTTCAGTCTTTCCTCGATAAATATTTTGAATATCCGGACATTTTTTCTTGGTCTTTCGATCTTATTGTTATCTCTTGGAAGGAAAATTAAAAAGTTTTAGTCCCATCGCCAACGAGGTAATAAGAAACTCAGGCCAAGCTCGGGTTAGGGAAAAAATGGGAAGGAAATCGGCCGTGCCCTTTCGAGGGAGGGAGGGGACACATCCAGATCCACAGGGAAATAAGCAAAGGACGGTCCCACCTTGCAATAACAGAAGAACGTACACGAGGTGTAACTGCATCTACATCGAGCTAAGATATGTACTGCGTCACTGAAGTGTGTGTTCTAAAACTCGAGCATATGTGTTTGCAAGAACAAGGAAACAAAAAAACCGTGAGTAATAATTGTAATTTAATACTGTTTGATAGTAGTAATGTAAAACGTGAGAGCTGCTTACGGTCTTGACAAACAGATCTGTAAGAAAACAAAGTTGTTACAGTGACCACTAAAAATGCTTCGAAATAAAGCGAAATGAATATGTTCCAAATAAAACTTTACTTACAGTTGCAAAAGACAGTGTATAACATAAGTTACTTGTGTACCTGCTACTACGAAGACAGACACGTGTTGGTTCTTGTAAGTGTTGTATATTGCCCACTTTACGCTATAGCGTATTTTGATGACGATTTCAATCGTCTCCTACTAATTTAATAACTATTTTTTATGTCGATGAATCCTATTGAAGCACCATGACTTCTCTTAAGTTTGCTTCTATTAAAAAGCGTAACGTCAAAACTTCCTTTCTGACACATTTACCTTTCTAATGCAAATCGGATCTCCATCTAGCAGTTCACCAATTTCCTTTTTGTTTCTTCTATATACTCTCATAAGCCAAAACATTATGACGACTGCCCACTTCGAGTTTGGATGTTACCTGGTGGCGTTACGGGATCGTGGCACGGTAAGGGAAGTATAGAAGTGGATCAAAGACGGATGGGGAATCATTCTAGCGGCGACACGGGCTACAGATGGGGAAACCTACTGACATAAGCGACTTTGATAAAAATTATATTATTATTACCAGCGCCTGTGAACGAGGATCTCGGTAACTGCGTAGTGGGGTGTGACCATCTATGTAGATGAACAACAGTGAAACTACCACTGGGCGATAAGTGGTTGGATGTCCACAACTCTTCACAGAACGTGGGATTTGGAGGCTTTCCTGCTCGATAAGCAGCATGGGTGGTGACTGCCGAAAGAGCACAATGCTAGCGCAAGCATTACGTGTCTCGGAGCATACCGCTCATCATACATTGCTGAACAACACGTTGATCCAACGACATCGTCAATTACGATTGCAGTGGCTAGGGGACCGTCGAGTTGGACCGTGGATCAATGGGAACGTATCGCTTAGTCGGATGTCACGTTTTTGCTACACTAGGTCGATGCTCGTCTCTACAAACGCCGTCATCCACGCGAATGGCAGTTCGAAACGTGCAGCGCGCCAAGGACGCAGGGTGTTGGCAGCAGTATTCTGCTATGGGACACATTCTGCTGCACTCGCATGGGACCTGCGGTGGTAGTCGAAGACTGACAGCTGCGAACCACCTGCAACCCTTCACGCTTGTATCTTCCCCGCCGGCAATATCATCATCCAGCAGGACAACGGTCCTGTCTCGGAGCCAGAACCGTGCAACAGTGGTTTGAGGTGGTGTACTTAGGCTGCTGTCTTGGCCACGAAATTCGCTTGATGTGAATCCAATGGAACCCATTAGGATCGCTGTTTGGCTCCATCACCGTGTACACAAATCAGCGGCCCGCTGTTTAAGGAAATTAATGATTTTTGTGTGGACATCTGGTGCGACATATCTCCACAAACCTGCCAATAAACTGTCGAATCCATGTTACTCGGAATCGGTGACGTATTGCGTTCTAAAGATGGACCGACAAGTGTTAAGCAGGTGGTCATAATGTTTTGGCTCGTCGGTGTATTACTCCGGTCAGGGATTTGAATGTTATTCCTTCGGCCACACCTGATGAGTCTCCCGAAGCTCTCTCAAACGCGGAGTCTAGCGTCGGCTGCAGCGCTCACGACTGCATGCTGCCATACAGCTGCCACCACGGTGACGTGTAAGACACGTGCAGCCGGCTGTACCGGTAGTACTGGTCGGAGGGCGACAACTTGTCAGCATTACGTTCTGTCATTCAGCGCACCAGGGGCAGCGGTACGTGTCCGTTGCAGTCTCAGAAGTGTACACTTTGTCGGCGGTTCAAGCAGCCGTAATGGCACTTGCGATTTCAGTCTATTGCGAAGCAGGTAGTGCGAGTCCACTGAAGGATTCGAAAGTCTGGTAAAACTATGGATGAAGCGATACCGTCCGCTACAGCAATGGGGACAAGGTGTGCTATGATTACATTTTGTGGGCAAACATGCCTTCACCCCTGCGTACAACACTTTTTACGTCATTCTAATATGCGTAACTACCCATACTCTTGTTTCATGAAAATTCTCATGTATGCCATATGTGTGTGGTATAATGCAATACAAATGCAACAGTTAAAATGTAGCCAAGGGTCTACAAGGAACATGCGTCAGCAACAAATGCTAACAATGCATACCAGACACATAAGCAACTCGTCATCAGCAAAAGCAAACCTGGTATTCAGTGGACCGCAGCATGAAATGTTAGATCCCTTAATCGGGTAAACAGCTTATAAAATTTGAAAAGGTAAATGCACAGCTAGAAGTCAGAGATAGAGGCGGTTACTGAAGTTAGGTGGCAGGATGGGCAGGACATCCGGTCACGTGGCTACAGGATTATAAATACAAAATCAAATTAGGGTAATGCAGGAGTAGGTGTAATAATGAACAAGACAATAGGAATGCATGTAAGCTACTATGAACACCATAATGAAAGCATTATCGTAGCCAAAATAGACACAAAGACAACACCCACCACAGTAGTGCAAATTTATATGTCAACTAGCTGTGCAGATGGTGAAGAAAATGAAAGAATGAAGGAGACAAAAGAAATCATTCAGACAGTTAACGGAGAGGAAAACTTAACTGTGATGAATTACTGCATTTAGGTGGTAGGAAAAGATAAAGAAGAAACATAGGACAACATGGACTGGGGGGGAAAAAAGGGAAAAAGAGGAAAGCGACTGGTCTTCTGCACATAGCGTAATTTAATCATCGCCAACACTTGATTTAAAAATCATGAAAGAATGTTGCATACGTGGAAGAGATCTGAACACAGTACGAGGTTACACTGATTATATAATGGTAGGACACAGATTTCGGAACCAGATTTTACACCATAAGACATTTCCAGGGCCAAATGTGGACTCTGACAATAATTTATTGGTTATGAACTGTAGGTTAAAATTTAAGAATTTGCAAAAAGGTAGGAAATTAAGGAGGTGGGACCTGGATAAGTCTAAAGAACCAGGGGTCCTTAAGACTTTCAAGGCAACGATTACCTGAAACAGAGGAAAGGAATACAGTAGAAGACTAATGGGCAGCTTCGAGAGATGAAATGGTGAAGGCAGTAGAGGATCAAATAGGCAAAAACAAAAGTAGGAATCTTTGGATATCACAGTAGAAAAAATGGCTCTGAGCACTATGGGACATAACATCTGAGGTCGTCAGTCCTCTAGAATTTAGAACTACTTAAACTAAACTAACCTAAGGACATCAACACATCCATGCCCGAGGCAGGATTCTAACCTGCGACCGTAGCAGTCGCTCGGTTCCGGACTGAAGCGCCTAGAACCACTCGGCCACCGCGGCCGGTCTCACAGTAGAAGCTGCATTTAAGTAACGGAAAGAGAAAATATAAAAATTCAGCAAATGAAACAGGAACAAGGGAATATAAACGTCAAAAAAATTAGATTGACAGGAAGTATGGAAAGGGCTAAGCAGAAGTGGCTAGAGGACAAATTTAAGTCTATAGGAGCATGTGTAACTGGGGACTGGGCAGATAACACCTATAAATAAATTAAAGAGGAAAAAGGTGAAGTAGCTGTATGAGAACAAACAGCTCAGGCGAAAATCAGTACTTCGCAAACAAGGGAAAGATTAAAGGAATATATAGAGGGGCTATAAAAGGAAATTAACTTGAAGGCAATATTACAGAAAAGGAAGAGGAAAAGATGAGAATGGGTATAAGATACGGCGAGAAGAATTTGACAGAGCGCTGAAAGACTTAAACCGTAACAAGGCTCCTGGAGCAGACGACATTCCCTGATATCCTTGGAAGAGCCAGCCATTACTAAAGTATACCACCTTGCATGCAAAATACGTGAGGTCGGGGAAATAGTCTCAGAGTTCAAGAAGATAATTCCAATTCCAAAGAAAGGAGGTGCTGACATGTGTGAATAGTACCGATCGTCAGTTTAGTAAGTCTTGGTTGCAAAACAGTGACACGAATTATTTACAGTAGAATGGAAAATCAATTTGGGTTCCGGAAAAACGTCGGAACACGCGAGGCAATACTGACCCTACGACTTCTCTCAGAAGACAAGATAAGGAAAGGCAAACTTACGTTTTATAGCATTTATAGATCCGGGAAAAGCTTTTGACAATGTTGACCGGAATACTCTTTGGAATTATGAAGGTAGCAGGAGCAAAATAAAGGGGGCGAAAGGTTATTTACAGCTTGTATAGAAACCAGACGGTAGATATAAGAGTCGAGGGCACGAAACTGAAGCAGTGATTGATATAGATGATATTCAGCATGTACACTGAACAAGCACTGAAGGAAACCAAAAAAAGTGTGGAGTAGAAACTGAAGCTCAGGGAGGAGATATAAAATGTTCGAGGTTTCCCGGTGACAATTCTGCCAGATACAGAAAAAAGGTTGAAAGTGCTTTTGAGCGGAATGCACGGTATCTTGTGAGGATATAACATGAACAAAAAAACGCTAAACGAGAGTAATGGAATGTAGTCAAATAAAAACGGACGATGCTGAGGGAATTAAATTAGGAAGAGAAACATTAAAAGTAGTAGATGAGCTTTACTATCCGTGAAGCAAAATAGTGATGATCGTCAAAGTAGAGAGGAAATAAAATGTAGACTGGCAACAGTGGCAAGGAAAGCTCTTCTGAAGAGGTGAAATTCGTTAATATCGAATATAGATTTAAGGGTTAGTAAATCTTTTCTGAAAGTATTTGTCTGGAGTGTAGCATCGTATGAAAATGAATCATGGACGTTAAACAGTTTAGACAAGAATCTTTTGAAATGTGGTGCTACAGAAGAATGGTGAAGAGTAGATGGGTACATGGGTAGATGATTTAACTAATAAGGAGGTACCGAACAGAACTGGGGAGAAAATAAATTTGTGGTGTAACTTGACTCAAAGAAGGGTTCGATTCATAGGATGCATTCTCAGACTACAAGGAATCGTCAAATTAGTACTGGAGAGAAGTAGTGACGGGAGATAGAAATTTCAGAGAGAGAAAAAGAGGCGAGTACAGTAAGCCTGTGCATATGGATGTGCGTTGCAGAAGTTTTACAGAGATGAAGAGGCTTGCACATGATTGAGTAGCGTGGAGAACTGCAACAGACAAGTCCTCGAACTAGAGACCACAAGAACAAAATACCCAATTACATAAATAGCATTAATTTACTCAACATGGCAGCTTCTGCCGGCCGGTGTGGCCATGCGATTCTAGGCGCTTCAGTCTGGAACCACGCGGCCGCTACGGTCGCAGGTTCGAATCCTGCCTCGGGCATGGATGTGTGTGATGTCCTTAGGTTAGTTAGGTTTAAGTAGTTCTAAGTTCTAGGGGACTGATGAGTTAAGTCCCATAGTGCTCAGAGCCATTTGAACCATGGCAGCTTCTGAGCCTAGTGAATGTCTTTTCCTTAAAGCTGAATCCACAGGCACCAGACAGAAAAATCTGTGCTTTCGCAAACACCACAGAATGTTTACTGTTTTAGGTAGCTTACCGGAAATAGCTTACAGGAGAAACCTTGGGTCAAATAGACATGGCTTCTCATTGCGAAAAACGTTTTTCGAGTAATAATGTCATGCAACATCGAAATTACCTGAAAATATGTTTCTTTGTTTCATTTCGAAATATTTTTCTTTTACAGCTTACGTTTGTATTTGATTTTAAATTCGAAAGTTGGCCCATGTAAACATGATCTTCAGATTTCGCCTTTTACCTTAAGTAAGTACTTTGTAATAAGGAACCGCTTAAAAATAAAAGATTAATCACTGTCTTGCGTACTGTAAGTACCGACACCAATGAACCGATATTATCGATATTAATTTTATGTATTAGTATCTTTACCAAACATCGTATCTAACCTGGTAATAGAGCATCCTTTTCTTCTATGCCCTGGTTCCGCACACTGTTCATAATCGTAGCAGTGAACAAAATAGCCTGAACCGAAGTACCTCGGGTCTTTCCGCCCCGTCTGACGTCATTCACACGCTGGCTGGCACTGCGACCTTTGACGCCGTTTTCTCGTTCCCAGTGGGCCAGAGTGCTTTCCACTGGCAGAGCTTTCTGTAAGACAAGAGGGGCCGCTGCTGAATGCGTCACTTCTCTGAGAGTTTTATCGCTTACTGCTGGAACGCAGTTTTTACACGTCCTCCAGAATGTGTTTATTCGGGCTATTCGTTCTCGGTGCTGCAATTTTCACTTACGCTACTGAATGTCATGCAGGCTGTGAAGAATGGTTCACTGTCTACACGAATCAATTCATCAACTAGATACAACATATCACTGCTGATAAGCTTGTTACTTCCATAGCAGCGGAAATTACGGGTGCTATCTCTGAAATACTGTATTCTGTTCTGGAGAATAAAGGCTACTCTCTCCCTATAATTATTTTACACAGCTGTGTTTATTGGTTTTCTATTAACTGAACGAAACAGTTTTAGATACGTTTCACAGACTTTATTATTACTGCACGACCTAGGTTTCTTGTTATAAACCCATTTCCTAATACATAACTGATGCCAAAGAAGAGAACCAAGCGAAGATAATCAAGTCTTTAATCTGTCGATTCTTGACTCAAACTGTGAAAGTTCTCTCTGTTGACAATTTTGACAATTACATATCGTTTTTATTCAACTGCTATCAGTTGCTAAGCAACTATAATGTTACCCTATTACAGCATAGGGGTGGGGGTAGATTAACAGGATGTACTTGCGGTGCTACATAATGCTTATTATCACAGTGGTCATCTGCCTGAAGATGTTACCTAATTCGAAATCGGAAGCTAATTAAAAAAACAACAGTGTGTGAACGAACAGTAGTAAGAAAACGACGCTACCATGTTCTGTAATCCAATGCCATATTTGTTAGATGGATTGGTATAGTTTTGGTGGCTGTCCCTCCGTGTTGAAATCGGCACCAAATTGCGAAGACGCTCGGAAAATCCCAGATCTGCAGCTCAAGCAATATTCTTTGAGAAGGTGGAAGTTTGGCGTAACGCATGCAGGTACATTAACGTGTACAAAAACAGTCGTTTACAATACAAGGAACTCCTTGTGAACCATTGAATACTGTTAGTGATATACACTGACACGCCGAAGAAACTGGTATTGGCACGCGTATACAAATACAGAGATACGTAAACAGACAGAATACGGCACTGCGGTCTGGCGCAGTTGTAAGATCTGTTAGTGCTGCTGCAATGGCAGATTATCAAGATTTAAGTGAATTTGAACGTGGTGTTATAGTCGGCACACGGGAGATGGGTCACAGCTCTCAGAGGTAGCGATGAAGTGGGGATTTTCTCGTACGGCCATTTCACGAGTGTACCGATATCGCTGCGGCCGGAAAAACATCTTGCAAGAACGAGACGGACGACGACTGAAGGGAATCGTTCAACATGACGGAATGCAACCCTTCCGCAAATTGCTGCAGATTTCAGTACCGTGCCATCAGCAAGTGTCAGCGTGCGAACTATTCAACGAAACATCACCGATATGGACTTTCGGAGCCATTTTCCCTTGACTGCACGACACAAAGCTGTACGCCTCGTCGGGGCACGTCATCACCGACATTGTACTCTTGATGACTGGAAACATGTTGCCTGACTGGACGAGTCTCGTTTCAAATTGTATCGAGCGGATGGACCTGTATGAGTATGCAGACAACCTCATGAATCCATGGACCCTGCATGTCAGCAGAGGACTGTCCAAGCTGATGGAAGCTCTGTAATGGTGTGGGGAGTGTGCAGTTTGAGCGATGCGGGGCACCTGATACGTCTAGATGAGACTGACAGGTGACACATACGTATGCATCCAGTCTGATCACCTGCATCTATTCATGTCAATTGCGCATTCCGACGGACTTGGGCAATTTCAGCAGGACAATGTGACACTCCACACGTCCGGAATTGCTATTGAGTGGCTCCAGGAAGACTCTTCTGAGTTTAAACATTTCCGCTGCCCACCAAACTCCCCAAACATGAATACGAGGGCTATCCACAAAGTACATTACGTTTTCGTTTGTGTCCGTTAGGGGCGGGGCTAGCGCGGCCATCTTGGTGTCATGGCATTCCGCCGCTCAGTCGGCATCCTGCCGTGCTAGTGAGAGGTTCGTTCTGTACTCCGTTGAGTTACTGTGACAGTTTGAAATGTCAGCGTTAATTGAAAAATGCCGCGAAGTGTGAAGTGCGTGCTGTAAATAGGTTTCTGACTGCAAAAAACTGTACACCGATAGAAATATATCTGCAGCTTTGTGAAGTGTATGAGGACAACATAATAACTGAAGGTGGAGTGCGTCAATGGGTCATAAAATTTAAAAATGGCCGAACTAACGTTCACGACGAAGAGCGAAGTGGAAGACCCACCATAGTGACTGCCGAACTTGTCGAAAAAGTCGATGCCGCGGTCCGTGAAAACCGTAATTTCACAATAACGGAACTCTCTATGAGTTTTTCACAAATTTCACGAAGTCTGTTGCACGAAATCATTACCGAAAAGCTTGGTTACCACAAGTTTTGCGCAAGATGGATACCAAAAATCTTAACAGAGATTCACAAAAAAATCTGCGAATGGCTGCAGCGTTAACGTTTTTGGACGCTTACGAGAACGATGGCGACTCATTACTCGATCGCATCGTTACTGGTGACGAAACATGGGTTAAGCATGTGAACTGCGAGACAAAATTGCAGTCAATGCAGTAGGGGCACACAAATTCCCCCCAAAAACCCAAGAAATGCATGCAGACAATGTCGGCAAGGAAGGTGATGGCGACTGTCTTTTGGGACAGAAAAGGTGTGATTTTTGTGGATTTCCTGGAAAGAGGCACTACAATAAACTCTCAAAGGTATTGCCAAACTCTGCACAACCTCAGAAGAGCAATACAAAACAAGCGCAGGGGAAAGTTGGGCTCAAAGATCTTGCTGATTCACGACAACGCCCGTGCCCACACGGCAACTGCCACTCGTGATGTTCTCGAATCTTTAAAGTGGGAGTTGTTTCCTCATCCGCCGTACAGTGCCGACCTGACACCGAGCGACTTCCACTTATTCCTAGCAATGAAGAAGTGGTTGGCTATGCAGCGTTTTGATGACGACGCACAGCTTCAAGAAGAGGTAACCACGTGGTTGAAGGCGCAGGCGGCCGAATTTTACGACGAAGGGATTTCCAAGCTCGTCCGTCGCTACGATAAGTGCCTTAATTTAAATGGCAACTATGTAGCAAAGTAGTATTTAAGTGTGGCTTTCATCTGTATATAATAAAAAAAATTTCCAATACTTTATTTATTTTTAATTCCAAAACGTAATGTACTTTGTGGATAGCCCTCGTATTATTGAGCATATCTGGGATGCCTTGCAACGTATTGTTCAGAAGAAATCTCCATCCTCTCCTACTCTTTCAGTTCCCTCCAACACTGCTTCAGACATTAATCGAATCCATGTCGCATCGTGTTGAGGCACTTCTGCGTGGTAGCGGGGCCCCTACACGATATTAGGCTGGTGTACCAGTTTCTAAGCAAGGAAGGCAAAGTAAAAAGGTGGGAGGAGTATACAGAGGGCCTACACAATACCCATGTACTTGAGGGCAATATTATGAAAAGAGAGGAGGACGTAGATGAAGATAAAATGGGAGATATGATACGGTGTGAAGAATTTGACAGAGCACTCACTGAAAGGCCCAAGTCAAAAAAAGACTCCGGTAGTAGACAACAATCCATTAGAACTACTGATAGCCTTGGGAGAGCCAGCCATGACAAAACTCAACCCTCTGGTGGGCAAGATGTATGAGACAGGCGAAATAGCCTCAGACTTCAAGAAGAATATAATAATATCAATCCAAATGAAAGCAGGCGATGACAGGTGTGAAAATCACCGAAATATCAGTTTCATAAGTGACGGCTGCAAAATGTTCAAATGTGTGTGAGTTTCTAAGGGACCAAACTGCTGAGGTCATCGGGCCCTAGACTTACACACTACTTAAACTAACTTATGCTAATAACAACACACACACTCGTGCCCTAGGGAGGACTCGAACCTCCGGCGGCAGGGGCCGCGCTATTAGTGACTTGGCGCCTCTAACTGCGCGGCCACTCCGCGCGGCACGACTGCAAAACACTGACACGAATTCTTTACAGACGAATGGAAAACTGGTAGAAGCTGACCGCGGGGGACATCAGTTTGGATTCCGTAGAAATGTTGGAACACGGGAAGCAATGCTGACCCTACGACTTATCTTAAAAGATGAATTAAGGAAGGGCAAACCTACGTTCAAATGGCTCTGAGCACTATGGGACTTAACATCTGTGGTCATCAGTCCCCTAGAACTTAGAACTACTTAAACCTAACTAACCTAAGGAATCGCAGACATCCATGCCCGAGGCAAGATTCGAACCTGCGACCGTAGCAGTCGCGCGGTTCCGGACTGAGCGCCTAGAACCGCTAGACCACCGCGGCCGGCGGCAAACCTACGTTTCTAGCATTTGTAGACATAGAGAAAGATTTTGACTGGAATAGTCTCTTTCAAATCCTGAAGGTGACGGGGTCAAATACAGGTAACGAAAGGCTATTTGCAATTTGTACAGAAACAAGGTGGCAGTTATAAGAGTCGAGGGGCATGAAAGGGAAGCAGTGGTTGGGAAGGGAGTGAGACAGGGTTGTAGCCTATCCCCGACGTTATTCAATCTGTATGCTGAGCAAGCACTAAAGGATACAAAAGTAAAATTCGGATAGGAATAAAAATCCATGGAGAAGAAATAAAAGCTCTGAGGTTCGCCGATGACATTGTAATTCTGTCGGAGACAGCAAAGGATCTGGAAGAGCAGCTGAACGGAATGGACAGTGTCTTGAAAGGAGGATACGAGATGAACATCAACAAAAGCAAAACGAGGATAATGGAATGTAGTCGAATTAAATCAGGTATGCTGAGGGAATTATATTAAGAAATGAGAAAGTAGTAGATGAGTTTTGCTACTTGGGGAGTAAAATAACTGATGATGATCGAAGTAGAGAGGATATAAAATGTAGGCTTGCAATGACAAGGAAAGCGTTTCTGAAGATGAGAAATTTGTTAACATCGAGTATAGATTTAAATGTCAGCTGGAAGTCTTTTCTAAAAGTATTTGTGTGACGTGTAGCCATGTATGGAAGTGAAACATGGACGACAAATAGTAGACAGGAAGAGAATAGATGCTTTCGAAATGTGGTGTTACAGGAATGCTGAAGATTAGATCGGTAGATCACGTAACTGCATAGAATTCGGGAGAAGAGGATTCTGTGGCACAACCTGACTAAAAGAAGAGACGTTCTGAGGCATGAAGGGATCACCAATTTAGCATTGGAAGGAAGCGTGGAGGATAAAAATCGCAGAGGGAGACCCAGAGATGAATACACTAAGCAGATTCAGAAGGATGTAAGTTGCAATAGGTACTGGGAGATGAAGAGGCTTGCGCAGGATGGGGTGGCATGGAGAGCTGCATCAAACCAGTCTATGGACTGAAGACGACGACAACAACGAGTTTCTTTGCCTCTTCAGTGTAGTATCAATTGGACATACGGACTTAACGGAATTCTAGCGCAGACTACATACAGATCATTGTTCTCGTGGTAGATGTCGCTAATGTGTAGTTTAGTGGTAGAACAAAATGAAATACTGTTCTAGACAACATTTAAAAAGAGGCAGTTTTTTTGGACTGGTTGCACCGAGAGTTAGATGGCGACAGTGTAGGGGACGTTAGGGGTGGGGGGAGGGGGGGGGGGGCAGAATGGGGAAGGAAATCGGATGCGTTCTTTTCAGAAGATCATTCCGGCATTCGCTTTGGCGGGTTTATGAAAACCATTGAAAACCTAAATGAAGATGCACGGTCATTCCGATAGCGAGTTAGACTGACCAGGTTGGTCCTGTTTCTTCATTAATTGACCATTTGGAACACTTAGTGATATCTTCAGAGAAAAATCTGGGAGGAGGACGAGCTCTCGCGCAAGCGGAATACGGGAAAAAACTGTTGCATTTCACGGTAAGATCCGTCAGACGTAGTGGGGGAGAGGGGGAGGGGGGGAGAGAGAAAAGGGAAGGAACTAATGATATCCGCTACAGTGGGGCTTTATGCGGAATCAGCGGCTACGTGTGAATGTGTGTTCCGGAATGGGACTCGAACCCTGGATTTCCTATTTACGGTGTTTATCGCAAGAGAGCGGCCTACCTCGACACGCTCCCGGGCCGACTCACGTTCCCGCCTAGCTCCACCTGTCCGCAGTCCCCGCCATCCCCCATGCTCACAGATTTTGATTTTCCGCTGGAGGTCGAACGTTATGATGTGCATCTGCAGTGAAGGTTGTGAGTTCACTGCCTATCGAGGCGAATCAATTATATGAGCTCATGGTGTCTATTCTAGAAGACATATCAGAAAGGACAGAAAAATGGTTCAAATGGCTCTGAGCACTATGGGACTTAACATCTGAGGCCATCAGTCCCCTAGACTTTCAACTACTTAAACCTAACTAACCTAAGGACATCACACACATCCATGCCCGAGGCAGGATTCGAACCTGCGGCCGTAGCAGCAGCGCGGTTCCAGACTGAAGCGCCTAGAACCACTCGGCCACAACGGTCGGTCCCACACCCCTATTTGTGTCGGTAGAGTTGGGAAAGTGGTGACTTGTAAACAACTTTGCAACGCTTGCAGGAATTTGAAGGAAGTTTTCTTACACATGACTTCCTACCGAATTTCGTACCGCAGCCTGTAAACTTTCGAAATATCACATTTTCCCAATTTTTAGAACTATTTTTAATTCCATTTAGAACGGTAAGCTGCAAGCACATAAACATGTATCAGGTCTGTGGACTTCCAGGGTGACTGAAGTTTTTTTGTTCATCACTGACTGTCCACAAAAGACGGTCACACTGACATGTCAGGAACACTAAGGATGAAGTGTCCTTTTTTATTTATTTATTTATTTACACGTCAAGTTCCGTTGGACCAAATTGAGGAGCAAATCTCCAAGGTCATGGAACGTGTCAGTAAATGAACTTACAACATAAAAGTAATAACAGATAAAAATAAATGTTCATGAACCTGAAAAAACGTCACTCCATAAGTTTAAGTAAACGCTATCAGCAATACAATAAGAATCAGTTTAATTTTTCAAGGAACTCCTCGACAGAATAGAAGTGACCCATGAGGAAACTCTTCAGTTTCGATTTGAAAGCGCGTGGATTACTGCTAAGATTTTTGAAATCGAGTGGCAGCTTATTGAAAATGGATGAAGCAGTATATTGCACACCTTTTTGCACAAGAGTTAAGGAAGTCCGATCCAAATGGAGGTTTGATTTCTGCCGAGTATTAATAGAGTGAAAGCTTCTTATTCTTGGAAATAAACTAATATTGGTAACAAGAAACGACAATAAGGAATATACATATTGAGAGGCCAATGTCAAAATACCCAGACTCGTGAACAGAGGTCGACAAGAGGTTCGTGAACTCCTACCACTTATTGTCCGAACCGCCCGTTTCTGAGCCAAAAATATCCTTCTATAATGGGAAGAGTTACCCCAAAACATAATACCATACGACATAAGTGAATGAAAATAAGCAAAGTAGACTAATTTACGTGTCGAAGTAACACTCACTTTTGATACCGTTCGAATAGTCAAAATGGCAGTATTAGGTCTTTGAACAAGATCCTCAACGTGGGCTTTCCACGACAGCTTACTATCTGAACACGTAGAAATTTGAACTGTTCAGTTTCACTAATCATATGCCCGTTCTGTGAGATTAAAACGTCAGGTTTTGTTGAATTGTGTGTTAGAAACTGTAAAAACTGAGTCTTACTGTGATTTAACGTTAGTTTATTTTCTACAAGCCATGAACTGAGGTCATGTACTGCACTACTTGAAACCGAGTCAATGTTGCACAAACATCCTTTACTACCAAGCTAGTGTCATCAGGAAACAGAAAGATTTTAGAGTTACCCGTAATACTAGAGGGCATATCATTTATATAAATAAGGAACATGAGCGGGACCAACACTGATCCCTGGGGCTGCCCCACTTGACCGTACCCCACTCAGATCCCACATCACAGCCGTTATAAACATTGTGAATAATGACCTTTTGCTGCCTGTTGCTAAAGTAAGAGGTGAACCAATTGTGAGCTACTCCCCTTATGCCGTAATGGTCCAACTTCTGGAGCAATATTGTGAGATCAACACAGTCAAATGCCTTTGCTAAATCAAAGAAACACGCCAGGCGTTCGAATCTTTTTGTTTAGCCCATCCAGTGCCTCACAGAGAAAAGAGAATATAGCATTTTCAGTTGTCAAACGACTTCTAAAGCCGAACTGTAAATTTGATAGCAAATCTATGATATGAAATGATGAGTTAACCTTACATACACAGACTTTTCGATAACTTTTGCAAACACTGATGGCATAGAAATAGGTCTAAAATTATCTGCATTATCCCTTTCTCCATTTTTATAAAGCGGCTTTAATACTGAGTACTTAAATCGCTCAGGAAACTGACCATTTCTAAAGGAAAAATTACAAATATGGCTAAATACAGGGCAAACATGTGCAGCACATTACTTTAATATTCTGCTAGACACTCCATCATAATCAGGAGAATCCTTAGTCTTCAGTGATTTAATTATTGACTCAATCTCCCTCTTGTCTATATCACAGAGGAGTATTTCAGACGTCAATCTCGGAAAGGCATTTGCTAAGAAATTTATATGATTTCCTGTAGAAACTAAATTTTTATTTAATTCACCAGCAATGCTCAAAAAATGATTGTTAAATACTGTACATATATCTGATTTATCAGTAACAGAAATATTATTACTGCGAACTGACTTTATATGATCGACCTTGTGCTGCTGACCAGACACTTCCTTCACAACTGACCATATGGCTTTAATTTTATCCTGTGAATTAGCTATTTTATTTGCATACCACATTTTGCGTTGCTAATAACATTTTTAAGCACCTTACAATACTGTTTGTAATGGACTACTGTAGCTTGATTGTGACTACTTCCAACATTTTGATGTAATTCCCGCTTTGTTCTACTTGATATCCTTATCCCACTAGTCAGCCAACCGGGTTGTTCCGCAGCGCAACCAAAATATGTTTCGTTTCAAGACTGGGCATTACACCGTTCCAGATGAGCCCCACTAAAGGTGACCCACATCATCAACAGACACAGGCAGATGCAATGACACTGTATGTCTCCGGGCCGTGTGTTGGTTTTACGAGGCGGGCCGTCCAGTGCTGTTTTTTCCCATTTTGAAGCTACAATAGACTTTTCGGCTAATTTACTCATTGAGGATGAACACGTACACCGCATTTATGACCTTCAAACCAAAAAATAGAGTGACTTCTCGCGTCAAGAAGCTTCATGGCGTTCATTCGTTGGAAGAATGTTGTCCCATGCTGTAGTACTACTATAGAGTATTGCGCCAGCGTCCTATACCAGCGGAGAGAGAATCGCGACGAAAGTCGTGGAAAGTTGAGTAAAAACGGACTGTTTTTGCTGCCGGACAATGCAGCTTCGCACACGTCCCAAGCTGAGGCAGCCAAATTGAAGACCCTGAGTTCTCCATCATTGAGCGACCAACCAACCACCCTATTCATCAGACCTGAGTCCTTGGGATGACCAGCTGATTCCTAACCGGAAGAAACACGCGGTGGTCATTGTTTTGAAGACATCGAAAGTGTCGAACATGCTTATGAGAGCTGATTTGACCATCTATCACGTGATGTCTTCTTGAATGGATTAGAGAAGCTACGACAGTCAAGTAACAAGTGCATAAGCCTGGTCTGAGGGAGGAGCGCGCATATCGAAAACAATGCGTATCGTAAAAACTCTGAATCTATTCTTTCTCTGCAAAGCCAGCGTCCTCGTCGGAACCAGAGCGCCGGTCACATGGCTTGTGTCACGGCTGGCAGCGGCAGACGGATTTCCCGGAAGAGTGAAGGCCGCGAGTGTCTGGTGGCACTATCGTGGGGGTGAGGGGGGGGGGGGGGGAGGGGAGCTAGCTCGGTGATTCCTCCCCCCCGAGCAGGCCAGGACAAACAGCGCTCCTGCTTGGCGCTCTGATCGCATTGGCGAATTGGCTGACGCTGAGGAGGGAGAGGAGAAGGAAAGATACAGCGAGAGCAGAGTACTCGCCTTCTCACACGTCACGTCGCTTGCTGGTAATGCTGAATTAAATTTGCTTCCTGCATTAGGAATACTAGTGGCTTCGCACTAGTTCAGAAGAAGTGCAGAAGTTACATTGTTTAGCACGGAATAGGAATTGCTTTATTTTTTCGTATCTTTTGAATACGGTGGGAAGAACTTAATACGCCACCTTACTATTATCAACTGTAAAAGAAAAACAGTTATTGGAACGTCATAACAATTCTAGACACAAAGTAGACATGCACTTATTTCTGACCAACAACAGAAAATGCTGGAAAACTGGAGGCAGTCCTTAGGGAAAAGAGTCAGTAAAGAAGTGGCAAAATTTTGAAAATTACGGGCTGTGAAGGTTTACGGAAAGAGGTACGTAAATAAATGCAGCAAGAGCAGAAAGCTACTAACATAAACAAAAGAAAGACATCATTTTGTGTACAATTTGCAGTTACGTCCAGTTTGTTTCTATGGGAGGAAGATGACATTGAGGAGCCGTCGTTACATATGAGCTACAAAATACCTTTCAAAACCACAAAGCTACATGGTGACATTTAACTATACGAAAAAAACGTAAATCAGTTACAAAGTACGGCGAGCACACACTTTATTCAACGTGTAAACGACACGAAACATGTTCGGATTTAGGTTGTGACATGTTCGATGTGCCTGCCGTCATAGGCGATGATGTGGCGCAAACGAATAGCTAATTTCTGCAAGATTCGCCGAAGTGTCGGAACATCGATACTATCGATGACCTCCTGAGTGGCTGTTTTCAGCTCAGCGGTCATTTTGCGGTTATTGCTGTACACCTTGCCTACAATATAGCCTTACAAAAAGGACTCGCAAGTGTTCAGATCCGGAAACTATGGCGGCCAACCGAGGCCCATGCCAGTGGCCTCTGGTTACGCCAGAACCAGAACGCTGTCCCCAAAAGTGCTCCTCCAGGTCATCAAATACTCCTGCTTCGATGGAGTCGAGGTCCGTCTTGCATGAACCACATCTTGTGGAAATCAGGGTCACTTTGGATAATGGGGATTAAATCATCTTCCAAAACCTTTAGTACCATTCAGTAGTTACCGTGCCATCAAGGAATATACACCGATTATTCCGTGACTGGACATTGCATATCACACAGTCATCCGTTGAGTCTGAAGAGACTTCTCGATCGCGAAATGCGGATTCTCAGTCCCCCAAATGCGCCAATTTCGCTTATTGAGGAACCCACCAAAACGAAAGTGGGCTTCGTCGCTAAACCAAACCCTATTCACATCAAAGTCCTGTTCGTCAATTCTGAGGACAATGGTGTTGGCGAAACAACCGCTGTTCCATGGCCCTGGGGTTTAATGGCTGATGGGTTTGAATTTTGTATGGGAAGAGATGCAGGTCTTCAGAAACAATTTGTCGCAGTGTCTCCTGGTTTATTCTCATTTGTTGTGCAGTTCGTCTGACCGATTTCCTGGGGCTGGTTTGAAACAGAGTGCGTCTCTTCTCGGTGTTTTCAGGCGTGCTCACCCGTTTCGTACGACCGACATTGCCAACACTGCCATCACGAACACTACCCGTTCTCTCAAACTTCAAGCTCTTCATTGTTAGCATACTTGGACCGGTTATCTTCACCTTGAACTCGTTCACAAACTTCCTTTGAGCCGCACTTGGACTGCTATTGCTCGCACAGCAGGTCTTCACAAGCGCAGTACGGTCTGTTCCGTGACATTTTCACGTGCAAACTGCCAACAACAACAAGGCGCAATGCGCATACTCATACTAATTCCCAAAATGCCCTGCTGTCAAACGTGCAGTTTGAACGTTTTAACGCAAACCGTTCAGAAGTTATGACGATTTTATTTCAGACTGTTCAATAATTGTCACCCTGAATATTGTGATGGAGAGTACATAAAGGAATGTACAGGAGAGACAGAGGTTTTGTTCATCAAAAGACACTAAACAACGGCGCTGAGGTTGATGTATTCCTTGATTTCACAAAGTTCTCTTACACCGACTCGTACTGCCATTTAGTGAAAGAAATATAGGCTAACGAGTATCGAGCAGAAAACAACTGAATGAAAGACTTCCTTACAGACAGAACTCGACACATTGCTCTTAACACAATAAATTCGGCAGATGCTAAGGTAAATTTTTGGAGTACTGCTTACAGTGCAGTAGAAACCATCGGAAGCTTTTAGAGACTGTTGCGGTTATCTATAAGAAAGTGTCGATCTGCAGAATGACATACGCAGGACTGATGGTTGACCCTGAACGTAAATGAACGTAACATATTGCGCATACGTAAAAAAGCAAATCCACCACTACACAACTACACTATCGAAAATAAATTTCTGGAAACAGGCTCTACCCTAAAGTATCTATAAGAGTAACTATCCAGAGCGTCCTTAAGTGGAATGACCGCATAAAACATACAGCGGAAAAACCAGATGCGAGGCAGATTCATAGGGAGAACCTTAAGAAAATTTAACTAATCCAAGAACGAAGTGACTTACAACGCGCTTGTTCGAGGGATTCTTGAGTATGGGACAGATAGAAGAAGATCCAGCGAAGTGTGGTACGTTTCGTGACAGGGTCGGCGCGAGTGTGTTACAGAGGTGCTCAACAAACGCCAGAGCCAGACGTTACAGGAGAGGTGTTGAGCCTGGCCGAGAGGTTTGCGACGCCGCTTAACGGCTTTCCGCTGAGTAGTTGCTCTTCTGAACAGCAGCCCACACGAGCAAACCAGTTGCGACTTTATCTGATGTAGCTCGCACCTTAGTTGGGTTACGCACGGCTCTGTTTGAAATGAATAGCTCTGTGTAGCCACAGGGTCGAGCCGCACATGTCTCCTTTCACGCCCAGCAGCCAGTCCGCTGCAAATAATAACCTGACACTTTTATCCTGCGGTTAAATAGTCTACGCAATGGCTACAATTGAGAATTAATAAATATATATAAGTATAATATAAAAGATAAATGAATAACTTTATAGAAATGGTTTTGTTCTAATTGATGTACGCTTATGTTGAATAATGTTTCTTCAAGGAAGAACATCTTAAATAAGCTGAAAGTGGTCCTACGATATTCAGATAAAATACAGGCAGAAAATATGTTAACAAATGCAGTCAAGTTACGTTGAGAGCGTTACAATAATGGTAACAGAATCTCCACACTAAAGACCCTTGAAAACTAAGACCGTTTCATGAACACGAGTTTTTACCAGTTCAAATAATTGAGAGTTCAGCATCACAATTTACAGAACATGAGAAATACAAAGAATGGTAACTCTTACTCTCTCTGCTTTCAATTCCATAATGCAAGCAGTAGTTAGAATTGTACACTGAAGCAAGACGCCTCAAATTATAAAGTCGTTTCAATAGCTGGATTTTGGGCAGTGAACGACGGGATGAGACACTATCCCACTCGATGACACTCCACACGATACCACAGGCAAATCTGCCTTCTTCCAGAACTCATGTAAAAGTGCCTGGAATCGCTCCCTTGAGCTCTTCACTCGAAAAGTTCCAATCTCCACTTGACTCTCGTAGTATTCCACTACAGTCTGCTTTTACATTGGCTGAAAGCGGTCCCCATCAAAAACACGTCGTTCTTAAATTCTACAGACACCATTTGATACAACTTGACCATTTCTGAGATTAAACTAATATATACAAAAATGTTTAAGTGAAGAAATATTATAAGCATTGTCACACTCAGACCATTTACAATAAATATAAATGAAGATTTGTTCATAAATAAATAAGCCAACATTCTTGCACAAGTGCATTTATTTCAAATGACAAGTTTGTCCTTAAATATCGTTTAAACAATTATTTATGCCTGCTTGACAGAAGCGTCATTTTAATAATAGTGCGCCGGCCGAAGTGGCCGTGCGGTTAAAGGCGCTGCAGTCTGGAACCGCAAGACCGCTACGGTCGCAGGTTCGAATCCTGCCTCGGGCATGGATGTTTGTGATGTCCTTAGGTTAGTTAGGTTTAACTAGTTCTAAGTTCTAGGGGACTAATGACCTCAGCAGTTGAGTCCCATAGTGCTCAGAGCCATTTGAACCATTTGATTTAATAATGGTGCCTGCTAAGACAGCGACTGAACACTTCTTAAAAACCATGATTTTATATTATCATCTGTAATTAATATTTAAACAGAGGTACTGGCAAAATAGTAAACTGTTCATCAAATAAATATATAAGTACGACAAGATATGAGGTGTTCATGCTGCATTCGTCTGCTGTGTTATTGTGGAGAGTACGATGTACTGACAAATATTTGCTTAAAGAAAAATATAAAAATAAATAAAGATGGTAGCTTGCAGAAATGCTATGTGCAAAGCTTTGATCTGAGATATCGTTTGCTGCAATCGCGTGAAGCATATGAATGGTTCAAATGGCTCTGAGCACTATGGGACTTAACATCTGTGGTCATCAGTCCCCTAGAACTTAGAACTACTTAAACCTAACTAACCTAAGGACATCACAGACATCCATACCCGAGGCAGGATTCGAACCTGCGACCGTAGCAGTCGCGCGGTTCCGGACTGAGCACCTTAACCGCGAGACCACCGCGGCCGGCGTGAAGCGTATAAAAGTTGTTAATTCAGACGTTAATTGTGAAACCGTTTATTCACTGTAAAATATTAACTTCTGTAGTTTTAAAGATATTTTGAGTATTTTCGTATCACCTCATTTTTGTGAGATAGCAGATGTAGTTAGATTGCTTTAATACTTGACTACGAATTGTTATCAAATTTCGTTCTTTAAGATTTTTTGACGCTCCGCCATTTCTCGGAGCGTTGTCTGTCCTAGTAAGTTACCGAACGTCGCCAAAATTCCTCATACTGGGATATACCCGCATCCGGCTGTCCGCCCGTCTTTGAACCCAGCCATGGGTCCGCGCAGCTAGTTCTCACCCACCCAAGCAAATTCACCTTCGCTCTTAACAACTCCAGGTGATAAAATCGCTCGCCTACATACGCACAACGTACTACTGAAATTTCGAGTGAGCACTTCCTGGGAAGAGTCGGACAACGTATTTCCTCCACATACACCTCGCTAAATAACCTCAACGAGAAAATTCGAGTAATTAGAACTAATACAGAGGATCAATCAGCCACACACCGTTAGGTGACTTCAGAGTATGATGTAGGTACAAAGTGTGAAGTTACAGCAAGTCTCATATTCTCGTCATACAACGTCGCATATCGATATGGCTGCAGATGTACAAATTCAGCTGATTCATACGGCATACCATTTTTCCTCGCACCTGACCTGACAGATTTTCTTGCAGGGAGTACACGCCGAGCTAGAAATGACGGAGGAACTTTTCAGTTTAATCTCACTTACGAACACTACTAATGGCAAGGACATTTTTGACGCTGTAATTGATTGCATTGGAATGGAGTGGGAACGGCTGGTCAGCATTGTAACAGACGGTGGACCATCAATGCGGGGGGAAGGAAGTGGCCTTGCTAGTTCGATAAGCGAGAAATTAGGATCTGGCTGAACCTCGTTAACAGCTTAATTTCAGTCACGCAGACTGAGATATTGTACGTTTTTAGAAATTCTCGGCTAATATCGTAGCCGAATTTGCCGATGTTCCATTAATTCGTGGAGAAATCGTGAAATGTTCCTTAATTTGCGAGAAGAGACTAACATCCCTAAAGATGAGTGGAAAAGAAAACAAGGGTCTCCGTGATCCTCGATTGATTGATGACCTCACTTTTATGCTCGATGATGATGATGAGCGTTTGGCGTCATTGGCCGGGAGGCCCCTCGCGGGGCAGGTCCGGCCGCCATATCGCAGGTCTTATTACATTCGGCGCCACATTGGGCGACCTGCACGCCGGATGGGGATGAAATGATGATGAACACAACACAACACCCAGTCCCTGAGCGGAGAAAATCTCCGACCCAGCCGGGAATCGAACCCGGGCCCAGAGGACGGCAATCCGTCACGCTGACCACTCAGCTACTGGGGCGGACTATGCTCGATATCACCTATCATTTGAATTCATCAGGTCCCCCCAGCCAAGGGGGGATTCATTTAGCAACGAATACGGTGGACAAGACAGACGCTTTCATACGATCTATGGAAAAATAGGCCTAAAGTTCATGACATAGATCGTTTCTCGGATCTGAAAGCGGTCCGTTGACAGCCATAAATGATTGATTACGTTGCAATAATTTATCACTTTAGAGCGCAACGACCGTATAATAAATAGGCAACATATAGGTGGTGGTGACTTCAGAAAGTTCGCCAATACCTACGTTTATTAATAAATATGAAGATTAGACAGACCACTTCGCAGCAATTTTAGGTGCAAATAATAATAATCCATGCTGGAAACGTACCACAGGTTCTGACTAAGCAATGTCTCCGTGATATCCTTTCTTCCGGGAGTGCTATTTCTGCAGGTTGCGCAGGAGAACATCTATGAAGTTTGGAAGGTAGGAGATGAGATACTGGAAGTAAAGCTGAGAGGACGGGTCGTGAGTCGTGCTTGAGTAGCTCAAGGAGGGAGGAGGAGGAGATTAGTGTTTAACGTCCCGTCGACAACGAGGTCATTAGAGACGGAGTGCAAGCTCGGGTGAGGGAAGGATGGGGAAGGAAATCTTCCGTGCCCTTTCAAAGGAACCATCCCGGCATTTGCCTGAAGCGATTTTAGAGAAATCACGGAAAACCTAAATCAGGATGGCTGGAGACGGGATTGAACAGTCGTCCTCCCGAATGCGAGTCCAGTGTGCTAAACACTGCGCCACCTCGCTCGGTTTGGGTAGCTCACTCGGTACAGCACACTTGCCCGCGGAAGGTAGATCCCGCGCTGGAGCCCCGGGACGGCACACAGTTTTAATCTACCATGAAATTTCATATCAGCGCACACTCCGCTGCAGAGTGAAAAATTCATTCCGGGATAATAATCCAGTTTTTATAAACCAAATCCACGATAGTTTTCTTAAACTGCATATCTGCTACGCAATAGCCCTCGGTATTTCAGGAGAAAAAAGATCGCGACTCCAAATAAAGTTATCCAGGAAAGAACTATCATGATGGGACAGCCACAAAGTCCACCAGTAATAATATTTCTGTGTCTGTATTAACAACGGACGGTAGTCAAAACAGGTGTCGATTGTGACTAATTGGAAGATTTCTAACATCGCATCGATAGTTGATGACAATGACGCTATTATTTAATGCTATTAAAATAAAAACAATACTGTTCAACAGCATATAGAGAATACTTACAGGCACAGAGGAGGAAAATGTTGCTTTTAGTTCTATCCGTCTGAAAATCAGTTACTTCAATTTTAAAATAAATCTTAGATATGTTTTCTTGGTTGATCATCATTGTACATTTGCGCTATGCTGAAGTACAAAGGTGTACTTCATGATGTTTAACTCTGACAAATAGAGGTGAGAGTATTCTTGTGAAATTTCGATTCTATTGTTTGAAGCTTCAGTCCCACGTACCAGGTTCGTAGCAGAATGGTTGGCGTGGACAGGTATTTGGTAACTTACGGATATTTGCAAAAAAATCTTCGTGAGTTTCTTTTCGCAGAATATTGCAGTGCTGGCGCGACGTTTCGTACAGGCTATTCTTTTCCATCTTCGCCTAGAGTCGGAGTTGAAATCTTTTTCGAAACGGCTGTAATTTTTTGTGTTGGGGAAAGTGGCTCAAACTTATCTCTGAAACTATTACTCGCTCAATCACTTTTTTCGTTGACTACCACAATACTTCGCTCGGCAACAGATCTTTCCACAATTGCGAATCGCACTGCGTTTGCCAAATACAAGTTTCTGAAAATGGCGCTTCTTTGTAATTTATTCAATATTTACCTCGTAACAAATATTATATTTAATGTCGATCTCCTACTGAAATAAATAAAAATTCTGAAATTACCTTAAGATGTAGTGTCTTCAAGTTTACAAAGCGTCTGTTGTTAATATGAATTAGAGATGGGGTCAGTTTTTTTAAATAAGAAAATAGGCGATATTTTCGTGTGTGGAAAAGTTTCCTACTTGAGAGCTGACAAGATGCTTTCCGCAGCACCCTCGTCCCACTGGCGGGAACACTCCAGCCTCCTACCGCTGTCAGACGCCTGCTGCTGCAGTCTAAGTCAGGCTAACAGTAGGCGAGGGAGCGCGGTGTCCACGTCCGAGTGCGCGATTTTTGCCTCAGCCTATATAAACGACTAATCGACCACGCTTTGTTCTACGTAAATAAAAACAAAATAGGTCTCTCCTTTATTCCAATGGACTATGTGGATCCGGTGATTAGAGGGGAGTGCAGAGAAGAATAGTGAGCTGGCTGCTTTGTGACGTGGACTACGGTGAGGATGTCAGGTCAGAAACGCTCCGCATACTGTAATTAGAAAATGGGTTCTATGGAGAATAATTTATTACTAACAATATCTATACATTTCATGTGCTTCTGTGCATTTTTCGTGTTCGCTTCACAAGTCTATGAATGGACTGTCAGTTTTATCATTGGAACGTATCGACCTCTTAAGTGAAACGCAAATGGCGTTGGAAATCCAGCGAAAATGCCACGTTCTTCAAGCTTTAGTACTCAGACGCTTTCATATCTTCTGATTACAACCAGTGAGAGAATAATCGTGAATAATTTGTCTGTCTATGTAACGTGCCGCTATGTAAAACGCCAGTCAGGAATGTAGTGGACCGGTAAGACATTTGGATTAAGATGATATGACGCTGCCAGCGTTAAGCAGACCGCTGTTACGGCCACGACTTGTAAGCACGTGGCACTGATACCGAGCGACGAAGCTTCTTGCATCATGCCCACACCAATCTGACTGCACTACTTCACAGCCGTGGCACATTCATTTGAATGCTTTAAAAAAGTACCAATTCAACCACAGTGTCAGATGAATGCAAACATTAGTAACAGCAAAATGTGGCGTTGGGAGAAGAAAGAAAATGGTGTACTTAATGTGTGAAACACATTCTATTTTACGAGAAAACTTTGACTATATACCGCGTATGGATGAACAGTACCTCATTTTTTATGTATTTCGTGCTACGTTTAATATTTGTCTTCATGTAAAGAAGTTACCCTTCATTAAGACAAGGCGTTCTGAATTTCGCTACAGTCAACTAACGGAGACAATTTCTATGCATAAAGGCATAACAGTAAACAATATGACTGAGGTCCTACCTGACAGCAAATAATATGTATAGAGGACAACAATAGTTTAATAACGATTTCTTCTAGCTCTCCCGTCGCTACAGATGTTTCTCATGAATATCCGCTGTATGGGATCCTACTATCCGTCGCATATACAGACATACGTATTAAGTATTGTTCAGTAGTGTAATTGCCCGTATAGTACCTTTCGGACATCTAAGAAGGACAGCCGTCTGCAGTACGCAACACTCCTTCGGCGAGGAAAAGTAGCTGCAATTCGCACGGGTAACACTTGCTAAACCCAGACTTCGGAGATAAGCTTTTTCTGTGTTCTAATCCAATTGAGTTTTTTCTGTGTTCTAATCCAGTTACGTATTGATCGTGCCGGACGAGGAGTTGTGAGAATGCCCGCTTCTGAATTTTTACGTGGTCCAGTCGATTAAGAATTTTATGATAGCGATGAAGTTAAAGCACAACAGGTACACAAAATGCTTTGTTGTCGCACATCGTCCTCTCTCTTACGCAACCTCCTTCCGAAATTCTTTCGATGAAAGCCATTAGTGGCGCTTTGGCTTGCAACACAGCTCTAGATCACTGTTTAGATCTGAACCCTGTAGCTGTATGATAGCGACCTCAGAGATTTCTACTGTGCGAGAATGAAAACACTGCGAACAGCGTCCACCTAGCTATCCAACTAGTCCCTTGCGACAGTGCTGAATCTCAGAAAAGAACTGTCTCTGAGCAATAATTCAAAACGAACCCTCAGACAGTCGCACAAAATCGAACACTTCAGTTTCCGCAACAATACTGTAAACTTCAACTAAAGAATGGAAAACCTTGCTAATCCGTTCTTTCGATCAAAACCTCCACCAGCTAGAAACTATCACTCCACTCACTTAGGTTAAAATTCAATCACGTACCGGCAAAAACTCATTCCACCGCACATGCTCATGTCAGGAAACGTAATTGCATTTTCATACTAAATCGATTTACACCAAATTTTCGTCTTACAATAATGAAAGTTGTTGAAAGTTATCCCCTTTGTTCTGCGTCCCAAAAGTATGACTAAATCTTCTTTTATTCTCATTAAAAACTACCACCATGAAGCACTAGACATGTGTTTAACATTAGTTTATTCAGTTACTGCTGTGCTTGCAGATTTACCGACTTTTCTCTCATTTAACGACCTTATTGTCGTCCAGCTCGCTCTCTGTGTAAAATTAGGCCTAAAAAGGCAAAATAATTGTATCGCACGAAATTTCGAAAAACACTTCACTGTAGTTGAAGTGATCGAATCTATTTCCATGTCAGAATAGATTAGATCTCTTGTGCCAGTGAATCTTGAGTGTACGTTGTGGATCAATACAATTTTGAAGACTAAATGTTGAATTAAAAGTGGAAGACACGTAGATATTTAAATCCACGTCTTTCATAGAACGAAACACGAAGCCTCAATCAATGTAAGTGGTTCATTGTTTCCTCTATAATATGTTTGCCATGAATAACCGACCAGAAACTTTGGAGCACTTGTCCAAAAGTCAATGTTAATTGCAGAGAATCTAATGGTACATATATCTACGTCTACAATTAAATAAAAGATTAGGGGGATGTAACTTTTACATGCGTGAGCTCCTCTGCATCTTATAAGCACATTCGTTTGCCCTAACATTTTTGGTCTCGTCATAAAAATTCTGAATTAATGAGGCCACATTTCGAAATCACGCTGCCAAAGACTGGTACGACAAATGTAATTAAAATTGTAAATCTAGAGTAGTTTCGTGAAGCAAAATATTTTGCAAATTATTAGTGGAGACATAATTCAGTTGCTGATTTACAGGTCAATCTACATGTTGTATCAATATTTATATTTTCGCAGTAATTAGAAAGAGCAGATTTGTTAGAAATCTCTTAATTTGTTGTGTATACGCCACATAAATTTGGAAAGAACAGTATGGCTGGAATAAAAGCTGTATTTGTGAAAGGTTAATTCCCTTTAAGTTAACTTCTACCGGTAATTCAGCCTTTGGGTTGGCAAACCAAAGGAAGCAGTGACAATAGGGTGCAGCTTCGCAATAATTTATAGCTGTAAATCAGATGTGTTTTTAAGTGCAAAAACCATGAGAAGAACTCACACATGGTGTGGTTTAGTAACTTGCAGTTCATTTCGTATCTAAACATTTTTCATGTGAACGAAAAGAAAATCAAACCGTGATTGGTCATGGCAGGTCGACGATTACGTTGTTGCGATGCATACCAAGTTCCTGCACCATACATAGGTCAAGTATATGTCTGGGCAATGTCCTAAATCGCTGGCTGGCTTATCATTGCCCAGCCAAACCGCTAAGGACGAAACTTGAAATCTGGAGACTGCGTGGCTCTTATACAAAGAAGAGATTTTTCGAAGTTCCAAACCTAAGGGGTTGATACAGTGGGCAAAAACTTTTTTTGAAAATAGTTCATTTTTGAAGGACTACTGAAGTATTTTAAAGCTACGTCTATGAACGCTGGGATTTGACTTCTTGGCTACAAATAAAAAATACGTCCTTATCTAGTGGAGATGCTGAGTCGCAGAGAGGCCGTTGGATTTAGTCATCCATCCTGGATTTTCCATTGTTTGAAATACGTCTTTATAATGTTATTGAAAACTAAACCCATAAGTGGGTGAAATAGGGCAAGAGATTTTTTCATGAAATTTTTTTATTATGAAAGCATTTTTAAAGCTAAATCTATGAAAATTTGAATTTAGCTTCTCAATTAAAAATGAAAAAAGTGTTTCACTCTTTTTAGATATTCAACCCCTAAAGGGGTGAAATAGTGTCAGAGTGATTCACTGACTCATCATCGCCCAGTCCAAACCGCTAGGGGTAGAAACTTCATATTTGAAGAGGATGTGGATCTCATACTGTAGGCATCATTTAAGAAGGGATCGTCCGAAATTCCAGTCCCAAGGGGATGAAAGACATTTGCAAATATATCGCTCTTTAGGGAATTTTGAGATTAGAACTATAAAAACTGGTATTTGGTTTCTCAGTCAGAAAATAAAAAATACATGTATCAGCAGTTTTGGAAATTAAACCCCTTTGGGGTGAAATAGTAGATGAAAGTTTCTTTTCTTAAATAAATAAATAATTACTAAAGGCCTACTAAAGGAGTTTTGTGGCTACATTTATGCACTGGTATTTGACTTCTTGGTTAGAAAATTCAATCCGCAGTGGCGGTGGTTTTGGATCAGTGGAATGCACCGTACAGGGAGTCAGGATGGGAGCTATCCTTGAAATAACCGTTTTGTAACAGTTCTTTGTGTCACTGCAGTGCCAGGTGCTGCTCAAATTGCTGCTTAGATGCATGCACTACTATGCGCCAGGGCCATACGCCGAACACGATGGTCTACCCTCTCCCCAGTGCCACGTGGTCGTCCGGGGGCTGGTCTCCTTGCGACCGTAGACCACCCCTGCCAGCAATCTACATTCCCGCCAAGTCTTTCTGCAGACTCGTAGAAGGAACATCCAGCTTCTCGTAGCCCTATTACACTCGATGAGGTGTTGACAATGGAATCTCTGCCTCCTTAAAGGCATTCTCGACTAATATCCACTCATCACGTCCTGTCTCAAATGTAACTATCGCTCACGACCGTAACAGCGTGTATTTAAAGCAAACCTGATTTGCATCTTCATAGTGGTGCTCCTAGTGCCATTCTTAGGCGTCTGGCAAGAAACCTGAACAGAGTTCTTTCTGTTGCCAAAGTTTTGCAACGGAAGTTATTCTATGCGCTTCATATTAATCTCTTGATAGATGCACGAGTTAGGATGGTGATTTTCAAAGGAAAAACTTCTGAAGTAATGGTGAAACGGAATCCGGTTTCACTGATTTTCAAAGGAAAAACTTCTGAAGTAATGGTGAAACGGAATCCGGTTTCACTGCATACGAGTTGCGGATGATATTGCCTTCACAGCTGTGATAGTGAAAACTGTTTTGGAAATAAACTTTCTAAATTTGCAACAATTAATGAGAAAATTTGGCCACAAAATTACTAGTCAAAAAACTCAAATTATAATAGCAACCACAACAAACTTTTAAAAAATAAAATAAAGGGAAGAAAGACAAGTTCAAAAATGGTTCAAATGGCTCTGAGCACTACGGGACTTAACATCTATGGTCATCAGTCCCCTAGAACTTAGAACTACTTAAACCTAACTAACCTAAGGACAGCACACAACACCCAGCCATCAAGAGGCAGAGAAAATCCCTGACCCCGCCGGGAATCGAACCCGGGAAACCGGGCGTGGGAAGCGAGAACGCTACCGCACGACCACGAGATGCGGGCAGAAAGACAAGTACTTGAGGTTCCTCCGACGACGAGGTAGTTAGAGCGGCAGCACGAGCTCCGACTGGGGAAGGAGACAATGCCAGCGTGCGCCATATACGAGTAACGGGAATCACGGAGGAACTGAATCTGCGTGACCGGACGGAGGTTTGAACCGGCCTGCTTCCGTATGCGTGTCAGTGCCTCATCACTGCGTCACCTCATTTGGAGAGCAAAACAGAAAAAGTTAATAAATCTTGTTTTTGGGGCACCTTCCAGAGGGAAACAAATACAAGGATGGAAATCAGAAAAAAATGTTGCAACAATACAACGCTTTCTATGAAAGAAGACTACTGGTAGTTAACAAGTCGCTTAGTAACGAAAAGAAAAAGCAATTTGGTAAGGCTGGACTCTACTGAAAGCGTTTAAATGCGATGCAAATATGGGTATGGAAAAGGTTTAGGAGGACCAGCTCGATGGAACGAAACCCAAGGGAAGCTGTAATAGAAGAGATTAATCAGCTAAAATACCCTATAGCAACTGTCCAAAAAATGAAAACTAATCCTCTGGGGCGTTTAGACATAATAATACTTTAACAAATATATTGGAAGAAAAAAAAAATCAGGAATGAAAGGGGAGTGCGGGATAACAAAGTGTCAACTTATCGGGAAATGAAGAGAACGGCACAAAATAGACAAGAGTGTTTGCACAGACGAGACATAGATCGCTATCAGAAGATGGTGCTGAGAATGAGATATTATTAACTTTTACCTGTCGATCTATTTAAATCCTCTTTTTCATGAAGACAAAAGCTTCAGTTTTCTCATAAATTTGTGAATGCTAGTATTAAACCTAGAGTTTCTTGACAAATGAACCAGTGCGTTAAAGAGTTGTCGCAGGAGGAATAATATTTACCGGAGTATCACATTTTCAGCAATTTGTGTCCGACACAGTATGCTTGAAGCGAAGATTTAATCTAAGCGTATATGACACTTTTACTTTTCAGAAGGAATGTGAGGCTAGAAAACAATCTGGAATTACATATTGTAATGACAGGTTCTTCAGAGCAAAGGCCAATGGAAAAAATAGAGCTCGTTAACAACAACCATCCAAACCGATATTCCCTGGATCAGTTAAAAACAAATCCATACACATGGGAGGGAATAGGCGTGCAGCTTCCAGCATAAGGAGCTGCGAATGGCTGAATTAAATGGAAAGAAAACAAACATCGAATGCTGAAGACAAGGATCCCGAAACGAGCACTGTACTACGCACCTCAAGTGAAACAATTGGGCATATCGTGCGTGGATAATGATAAACCGAAACTAGCTTGAAGGTCAGGAGGAATGCAGACCTACGACTTGTGAGTAACTACCCTTTGACAAATAAACTGAAGATATCTCCAGTTTACTAGTGATAAAGCAGGGAACGAGTGCTCAAATAACACAGTTTGAATTCCGGAGATTTCGCTGGCTGTACACTAGTTCAGGCCTCCCTAAAAGAGGAAACATGTCTACGACAGGGCATCGGCATTTTACTATGAAGACGGATAGGAAACTCTAATCTGACGTACAGTGAACGGTGGCCCTCTTAAGTAGACCACCTGAATCAACGGTGTACATCTCGTCATACATTTCCCCACACCAGAACGACTGTTTTTACTGCGTATAGTTATCGAAATAGTGGAAACACTTGAACGAAAAAATACTACCACAGCCATTACCAGCCTTTAAGACGCCTCACGTCCACTTGTCGCCGCTTGTTGTGTATCGGTAATTTGTTTTCAGATATATTTGTCACACACTGCAGGAATAACTTATGTTGATGGCTGGCTCTGAGCACTATGGGACTTAACATCTGTGGTCATCAGTCCCCTAGAACTTAGAACTACTTAAACCTAACTAACCTAAGGACATTACACACATCCATGCCCGAGGCAGGATTCGAACCTGCGACCGTAGTAGTCGCGCGGTATGTTGATGGAGTAGGATATTTATCGTGATTTTGCAAAACTGCAAATTTACTGTAAACTAGCTGCTTTCCGCCCACTCTTCCTAACATTGGAGAAGTTAACATTTTTCCTTTTCTATATTAATTAATGGACATTATTTCTTATAGACTGTGTCATATTATGTAAAAATAATTTCACAGAAAAAAATATTTTCTCTGAAGCTGCCGCTAACGTTTCTAACTCTGAACGAATGCTTGCAAGAGGATTGTGAGTGAGTACCGGATAACGATTATTTTTAAACACTTGTACAGAACGAAAAGTGCTGTTTTGAAAGATGATTTACGCAAGTTACCGAATCTGCAGTCTGTCGAATGTTTCAGAACATGTAAAATTTACTGAAGCATGTAGATCTACAGCACAAGCGATACTACTACCTGGTTTGTGTAGCTTACTATCTGAATTCGTCCAAGGAATGGCGGAACGGAACGCAAGATGGAAGATTAGGGTTTAAAATCTCGCCGACGACGAAATAAGCTGCGCCTGTTTTCCGAGGACCAACAGTAGTTTAGGGGAAGCACGGAAACAATCTGAGTTGGCAGACCCCTCTCCTGTTAGTGTCTTAACCACAGTACACCGTCAAACAATTTGCCAAACTTCAATAGTTTTGTGGTATGCGCCTGTGTTTGACGTGTCAGAGGAATTTTGACTGGCGGCAGATTTGACTAGATGACGCACGTTGTGTTGTTTTGACGTTTCGCTGTGCATCTTTAACGATAAAGTTTCTCTCACTGAGTCGTGAATTTCCACATACATGGAAATGGCGATCAAAAGAGTAAATGAACAAAAACAAATGAGAACTGCCAATTATCAAAATGGCAGAGGTGTTACATATTTCCCAGCAATATTTTACGCAGGAAAACGTTAAGAAGAAAATTTAAAAAATGTTCAAATGTGTGTGAAATCTTATGGGACTTAACCGCTGAGGTCATCAGTCCCTAAGCTAACACACTACTTAACCTAAATTATCCTAAGGACAAATACACACACCCATGCCCGAGGGAGAGAAAATCAAAATTTTGTCAACTACATACATGCAGGAATGCAACTAATCTCTCCAGTTCTTCCTTGGACGATGTGTTCCCAGGTCGTTGTATTGCAATGAAATTTGATTAGATTTTGATTGATAAATTCATCTCTCAATTTCAACGATTCCCTAGGCCAGCATCATGTTTTCTTTTTCTTCTTTGTACAAAGTGCTAAACTCAATGCAAGAAAGGCTTTGTCTGGATTGATAGCCTTTTCCAGTGACAAAATACTTCGCAATAACTGCTTTTAAAGTGAGGTTAAATTTGACAAACTTCGTTGGTACGTCGACATGCTAGTTTGACCGATCCATGATAGGGGACAGCGGATTTAACAAACTAGTTTGGTCGTTTACAGAGGCTTTAGAACTAAGTCACCGAGCTCCGCCTATGATCTACGAGGGGTGGAAAAATGACACCAGTGCTTCTGTATGAAACTTTGGTTGCTGGCGACGCTCTGATCCTGGCGAAGAATTGTGGAATGTCTGTGCACGAAAACTGCGCCGTTACGTTATAGATTTGCAAAATACGTGCTCAGGTAAATAATCTTCACCAATAACTTGTATAATTATTGTTCCAAGCATTACCGAGCACACAAGCGAGGTAAATATACTATTCTATGAATTTCAAGCTGCTAGAACGAAGCAATCTTCGTCCTTGTGGGAGAAAAAAATTGTGCTGGACTGTGCTTGAATAATTTAGCGAACCCACGGAAAACCTTAATTAGTGCAACCTGCTGTGTGCGTATACCTGAAATATATTAGGCGAACAAAATATAAGGGGAGAGCTGAACGTCACGGTTAGATGTGGCGCGCAGTACAGGCGGAACGAGCCGTTTGTTCCTTTTCGCAGCAATCAGGCTACGGGAAAAGTGACAAAAATCTGACGGGGATTTGAAGCCAGTTCTTCCCTGATAAGCTTTCATTGTCTTAACCACTGTACCATAAGACACTGCACTCTTCGAATATAATGCAGCATGTTCTACAATTACCAATTACTTCATTAACACACACACATGAACCTATTAACTTTCCATTGCTCAATTATTAAGTCACAAGCGGAGGTATTAACGTCACAAAAGTATCTAAAAGTTAATGCGCGGCGATTTGGAAAATAAGATTACATTCCTTTAGTGCTTGTTGTGAAAAGTCGAAAGATAATGCAAATGCAGACGCAAAAGAAGTAAGAGGCTATGGAAATCCTTACTTAAAAGATTTGTTACATAAGCGGTATGTGATGTGAGTTTATTTCTTCCGTTTTAATGGAGGTTTCCGACCCACAGATGCTCTCATATGGATATGAAACAAATCTTCGTCGGCTACTGAATCAATCGATCAGTAGCTTAGGAAAAAATACTTCCTGCTAATGTACTACATCATTCGGCAACAGTTAACTTTGTCATTGAATGAGCAACAGAGAGGACGAATAGTGCGAACGGGTTACGAGTCGGACATGCATAGAAACCATTTAGATATAGCGAGTTTGTAGGGATGAAGAGATTAGCAAAGTACAGGAAGGGGTGGAAAACGGTACAGAATCTGTTGAATGAAATAAAACTTAAGTAGGGGGAGGGAGCGCCACAATATATTTAACGACAGCCAGTTAGATAAGACGAGTGTTTCAGATCCCATGTTAATGCAACACGGAGTCCAAGTTTTCGAACTATCCTAAAATATGATTCAGAAACTGGAACAAAAGGTATATCCTTGTCTGAGCAATTTTCCTCGTGATTTGGAAACATCCATAATCTTTGCAAGTTATGGAAAATTAAGGTTTTTCAAATCTAGAGGAAGCCATTACACCTATGTGGAAAGTACCGTCGAGGAGGAGGCTGGAAAGGCAAGTTAATGATTACTACTTCAAAAATAATATTCAGAACGTTGACAGTTTGACGCTCATGGAATATTTGGACAGTCCAGAAGTTTTCTGGGAATTATCGCTCATTAATTTCATGGTGATAATATGTAAACAGCTACTCTTTGTATCTCAGCTGTCACGTTCACACACAGATGAACATATTTCGAATATGTTGTTAAATATCCGTAACGAATGGTGAATGAACACTAGTAAAATACCGGCATTGTGACCGATTCAGAAGCAGATATGGTTAAAGGAGTAGAAACAGCATTTGTAAGAAGTCATACATGGTACATTGCACACATGCTCTATCTGTTAGCATAAATTGTGTTGTTGAAATAATCAGTGTCTCAGTTGATTACTTCTGTCAAAAGGATTGTAATGTGGTCGAAACAAAGTGCAGGCCTAATAGCAAGTGATGAGCTAACGAAAGAATCAGACCTTAAAGTATTTCAAGAACCATTACATCCAATTTAACATTTTGTTTGATTTTTTTGGAGTTGCGTCCAGTGATTAATAATACCATTAATTGCCATGCTAATGCATAGGATTTGGTTGCAGCTGTTTAAACCATTGCCAATGAAGATGGGAAATACGTTGATACATTACAGGAAAACATAGAAATCAACACTATAAAATAGCACCAGAAAACAATTTGCTAACTGGAATAAACGGACCTACCATGACACTTTAGTCATTATATGAATGATCGTCTTTCGGAACTTAAACAAGGACAATTAGAACTGTGGAATCACGTCACGGTACTACTCATCCATAGCCACAAAAAAAGTACTGTACTTAAATATTTACCACATCGTCAGATTTTCGAAAACAGGAAATGCTCATCATTATACCGACTGCAGTTTCGATGCTGCAGCCGCTCCATGCAAAATAAATTTGTTAAACTACTACACTTCACGCGTTTTATGTTTGCACTATATTACCCGTTATATGCACTTTTTATTCATCTTGCTCTAACTTCAATTTTCCGCATTTATAACCATCGCACAAACACTGTTTCTTTGCTTAATACGCAAGAACAGCGTAGTATCCACCACGTTACCGACTGAGGTGTATTTACATCGGAAAATTATGACTAGGGTCAACGTTACGTTTTGCCGAAGTTCTGAAAGTACTGCTGAAGTCAATTGGGCGTATGAGTCAAACTTATGAATGAGAAAAATCAAAATAGCAAGGCACGGAATGTTCTGAGTGCTGCGCATAGTTATTTACGAAGTACGGTAGCCGCTTGTTAGCTAAATTATATTTAATATTACAAAAACAACAAAGTAAATTGCATGTCAAACAATTTCAATTTTTAGTAATTCAGTAGTATAATCAAAAATATTTAGTGTATACACCCAAATGACTTCAGCAATACTTTCAGAACCCGTAAGCAAAATGTAGCTCTAAGCACAGGAACAATTTTCCGATGTAAATAAACATGCCAGCCGTCAACATACCGGGTAATGCACTGTTTTTTATGGTGCATATAAAGATAAAGTGTTTACACCACACAAATGGGCAAAATTTGAACAACAACGAGGAGAATAGGAAGTAAGAGCACCTAACTAGTAATATGTTATAAACATACAACTCGTGTAGCAGTTAAAATTGTTACTTCGCACAGGGCAGCTGCGACATCCAAATCGCAGTCGATGTTTTTAACGATGTGCTAGGTGAAGATTTCACTCTGTAGACAAAAAGAAAGTTATGTAGCATGTAATGTTAAATACTGCAGTCTTTATTGAATAATAAATATAGTGATGGATGTATCTGCCTGTTGCTTTTTTGGCCATTCTACAAATCCATCAATGTTTAGACATCTATGATCAGCCAATGTTGCTCATCTCTGGTCGGTGTACCCTTTATATTATGAATAGCCACAAGTGATACACTGATTGTGGGACATTCACAACAAGTTGCTAAAATTTTTCTTGAAGAATAAATCCGCTCTAGTTGTTCTTGACGAATCCATTATTTGGTTAAAATCGTACAAACGACCCGAATTTCAGGATGTAAATCTCATCTTCAGGCGGTACAAAAACACAAGGGAAACTAAGACGGATATTATATAAAACTAATTAACGTTAAAAGGGTCCATGCAGATTAACGTCACGTCATACCTTGATTGTGTACGAGGAAATTGCGCCATGTGGAGAATCTAGCAAATTTATCAAGTACCAAGCAAGAACCCGTGCGGATAAGGCAGAAAAGATTCTTTCAGTCTACCAGTACCTCGCAGGTTAAACGGGGCCTAACCGAAATAAAACAGGAATACGTCAACAAATAGACACTCACTGCAAAATTAATGTAACCTACGAACCAACTGCGAACGGTCCGACATGTGGCAATGACTTAAGGAAGGGAAACAAAGGCGTAAATACCGTAGAACGCCAATTTGTGAACTTCAAATGTAGCTTACCATAAGGGCCCAGCAAAACCGCTGCTGCGCGAAGCCCAATGAGGCGCGTCATAGAGCGGCCGCCGCGGGAACTAATACTGAGGGCCGGAGAGACAACCAGAAAAATCGGAGCTAACAATACGATCGCACCTCCACGTTTCTGCCAAACGCCTTTCTCTACTAACAGCGCCAAAACCATATTACTCCATGGATGGCATTAACTAACACAGGCCTAGCACAGAGCAGAGAATAAAAGCAAAACATGCAATGTATAATGCAACTGACAAGAAATAAAAGTAATAAAAAATGTGTAAAGAAACTGTCAAAAAATAAAAATAATAAAACCTTTTTTTTCGGTTAGGTCCCGTTTACCCGGTTTGTCTCACCCGCATGGGAGCTTGAATGCTGCTTGATTAATTTGCTGTATTTTTTACGTGACTAGTACGGCTTCCTTGTACGCGATCAAAATAGGAACTGGTGTTCACCTGTATGGCTGCTTTTAATGTTAATCAATTTTATGAAGAATCCGTTTTAAAGAGAGGCTCTACATCCTGAAACCCGGATCATGTGTACGGTTTTGTCCAATAAAGGTTTTGGCAGAGACTGATGACTTAATATCAGGCCAAAAACGAGACTGCTATGGAAATGTTTATCCCACTAGAAAGGGAAACGCTTGGCCATCTCCACCGAATATGTCGTCAAGAAGTAGACGACAGGATTTGCACTAACACAATCCAATAAAGCAAAGGATGGACGAAAACAAAAACTAGAGCTGGCGAGAAAGAGGGAGGAACCGTCTGACTGTTAACCTTAAATGTTTAAAAAACCACGGGAAACCAGATCGGGGATGCGAGTTCTGCTGCTCCCAGAAGCTCTTCCAGACCATAACTCGTTGGGCGGAGGAATCTGGTGACTGCCTGCCTGCCGTTCGTCGATTATATCAGAGCTGAGTAAATTACTTCTGCTGCGCTTCGCATATTAGGCTTTTGCCTGTTACGGTGCTATCCGTTTCTTGGCGCTTCCAGACTCAGTTATATCCCTTATACTAATCAGGTTCCGTAGTCGAGGGCTCTGCGCCTCTGACTGCCATGTGAAGCACCCCGGGTTCAATTCCCGCGACAGATATGACTTTTTCTTGGTGGGAGGACTGGAACGGAGATACACTCAGCCTCACGGTGTCAACTGAAGTGTTACTTCACGAGAAGTACCGGCTCGAAGGACTGGAAACCTGACAACAGCCGCATCCGAATACCGTCATAGGGCAGAGGATAACACGGCTGTCTGTCGGCATTGGACGGTACTCTGCGTCTAATCACAGAGTTGATTTTTTTTAGTTTTAGTGGGATGGAGAGAGACAAGAGCGAAGCCACTCAATAGTTTAACTGTGTGCAACGTCCTTCAGCTCAGGCTTTCGAGAAGTACCTAATTTTTAATGTGTAATATTTTTTTTACGTGCTGTAATACGCTTCTAAAGCGCTAGACTACAACGAAAAAAATTTCTCTTCCTGGATACAAATTTCACTTGGAACGTGTGACCAAGATTAAATTAACATTTGGTTGCATATAACAAGGCGAAATGGCTGCAACAAAAATGTGAAGAAATCGAAAATGAAATGATTGTCGGAAGCACTGACTCAGCATAAAGAAAAGTCAAAAGAACCTTCGCTGAAATTAAAAGCAAGGGTGGTAACATTAAAGAGGGCAATGGGGATTCCACAGTCAAATGCAGAGGAGCGAGAAGATAGGTGGAAAGAGTACATTGAAGACCTCTGTCAGTGGGAAGAACTGTTTGGTGACGTGATAGGAGAAGAAACAGGAGTTGATATAGAAGAGATGAGGTATCCAATATTAGAATCAGAATTTAAGAGACCTTTGGAAAGTTACGATCGAATAACGCAGGAGGGATACACAACATTGCATCAGAATTTCTAAAATCATTGGTGGAAGTGACAACAAAACGACTATACACGTTGATGTGTATTACGTACATGAGTCTGTAGAGAGACCATCTGACTTTCGAAAAAACATCATCCACACGATTCCGAAGACTGCAAGAGCCAACAAGTGAGAGAATTATTGCACAATCAGCTTAACAACTCCAGGTTGCTGACGAGAATAATGTATAAAAGAATGGAAAATATGTTTGAGGATATGTTAGATGACCATCAGTTTGGCTTTAGGAGAGGTAAAGGGCATCAGAGAGGCAATTCTGACGTTGCGGTTGATAATGGAAGCAAGACTGAAGAGAAGTCAAGACTCGTTCATAGTATTTGTCGACCTGGAAAAAGCGTTAGACCATGTAAAGTGGTGCTAGATTTTCGAAATTCTCAGAAAAATAGCGATAAGCTATAGGGAAAGACAGGTAATATACAATACGTACAAGAAACAAAAGGGAAGAATAAGAGTGGAAGACCGAGAACGAAGCGCTCGCATTAAAAAGGGTGTAAGACAGGAATATAGCCTTCCGCCCCGAGGAAGCAATGACAGAAGTAAAAGAAAGGATCAAGAGAGTAATTAAAATTCAACGTGAAAAGTATTGCTTATAAGATTCGCTGACGACGTTGCTATCCTCAGTGAAAGTGAAGAATTATTACAGGATTTCTTGAAAGGAATGAACAGTCTAATGAGCACAGAATATGGAATGAAAGTAAATCGAAGAAAGACGAAAGTAATGCGAAGAGCCATAAATGAGGACAGCGAGAAACTTAATATCTGAGGGGGGGGATCACGAAGGAGACGAAGTTAAGAAGTAATTCTGCTACCTAGGCAGCAAAATAATCCACGATGGATGGGCCAAGGAGGTCAAAAAGCAGACTAACACTGAAAGAGTCTGTTAGTATCAAGCACAAGCCTTAATTTCAGGAAGAAATTTCTGAGAATGTACGTTTGGAGCACAGCACTGTATGGTAGCGAACCGTGGACTGTGGGACAAAAAAGTGGCTCTGAGCACTATGAGACTTAACTGCTGAGGTCATCAGTCCCCTAGAACCTAGAACTACTTAAACCTAACTAACCTAAGGACATCACACACACATCCATGCCCGAGGCAGGATTCGAACCCGCGACCGTAGCGGTGGCGCGGTTCCGGACTGTAGCGCCTAGAACCGCTCGGCCGCCCCGGCCGGCGACTGTAGGACAACCACAAAAAAAGAGAATAGAAGCATTTGAGATGTGGTGCTACAGAAGAATGTTGAAAATTAGGTAGACTGATAAAGTAAGGAATGAGGAGGTTCTCCGGAGAATCGGCGGGGACAGAAATATATAGAAAACACTGACAAGAAGAAGGGGCAGGATGATGGTAGGTCGCCTGTTGGGATACCAAGGAATAGCTTCCATGGTTCGGTCGAGCTGAATACGGTAAAAACTGTAGAGCAAAAAAGAATTAGAATACACCCAGCAAATAATTGAGGACGTAGATTGCAACTGCTACTCTGAGATGCCAGTGAAATACGAAATTTTAACGTGAAAACCAATCGGAAACAGAGCTGATCAGAGATCTATGTAAAGATACATGTTAACAATTAATGGTATGCTTTCAGGTGTTGATTCCATTTTCTGCACAATATTTCGACGACCTACCACATCGGTTTTCTTCGTGTGCTGCGAGCTTGCTGCTATACGTACCTGCAGTACCTAAAGAAGACAACTGCGAATATCCTGCAGAAAAATAAAAACAACAACTCAGCTCAACACTCGAAAGTACACCATTAATCGATTACGCTGACAAAATCTGAGAGATGTTGAGAAATAAGGGCCAGGGAATGAACCAGTCAGATCAAGGAACAGACTGGATGGCGTAATTTTGGCTGCAGTGCTAGTGAACTTGAGATGTTGCAAGGGTATTTAGATGGCAGAGGGAGCAAGGACACAAAAAAACAAGAGAAGACTGAAAGGACGACGGATTCGAGGTGGATGGAGCAGAAGCAACGTGGTTGGGCATACTGAAGACTATAATGCAGTTGATGTCAAATGACTGACGACGATGATGGATAATGAAGACTATGAGAACGGATGAGTAACCGAAAGAAAAGGTAAAGGCATCAACATTGAAAGTTTATATGTGGAAAGGTGATTGCATAACGAAGAATACTGAATAGTTAGACTTATGAAATAATCAGTTATTCGTCAACAGAAAACGTATTATGAAGTTTTTTTTCCATAAAATAGAAAAATAGGAGCAGCATTACATGTAAAGCATTGTCTGAAACTGCAGGACCGAAACCAGTCATGGTAATGAAATAGTTTGTTGACAGTACTGGGGGCTAGTTGCGGTCTCTGTATCTTAACAAACAGTAGTCGTATCTCGCGCAGGAACAGTGTTTACACCTTACAATTAATACTTTAGTCCGGACCAGTGGCGGTTTTTGTTATTTCTACAACTTTATTTAGGTATTACCATTAATTCTCTTCCTCCGTCTGTAGCAGACGTGTTAACGGGCCAAATAATAAGCGATAAACTTCACCCTAACATTACGTTGTCCTCATTAAAATTGTTCAAGGTGTAACATTAGAAACGTGTACGGATACATTCACACGTTTCTAAGCGATGCTTGCTGTGTGATAATCAAGCATAATTTTATCTGAAAAAATGAAGCTGCACCGATTAGATGCTGCCTTATAATTCGGAGAGTGGTCAAATTATAAAACTGTAGTGTTAATTAGTTTTGTGTATGTTCTATGGGTAATTTTGGAAAACCAATGTGTAATATGACGGTTTGCAGGCTATATCAGATAATTTGTATTGAGACCCAACATTATGATCACTGTCCTTCGTAAGATTGAATGCCGCTTAGTTACGCTGCAGGCATGTGACGCGGTAAGGAAAGTGTACAGGCGGAGCAGTGAGGCATGGGAATTTATTATAGTGACGATACTGGCCACAAATGAGGAAAGCCACTGACATAAACGACTTTGACGAAAGTCAGATTGTTATGACGCGGCGCCTGGGAGCGAGCACTTCGGAAGCGCTGAAGCTGGTCGGCTGTTCTTGTGCTGCTGTCGAGAGCATCCACGGAAACTGATTGAAGGACGGTAGAACCACGAGTAGGCGACGCTTCATCACAGACCGTGGAGGTGGAGAGCTTGCCCGCCCAGTAAAGGAAGACAGGCAGCGATCTGTGGCACGCCTGACGACAGAGTACGATGCTGGTGCAGCTGCAAGTGTTTCAGAACTGAAGCGACGCTCGCCGGCAGACTACCCCCCTACGCGTCCTATGTTGACCCAATGACACTGTCAGTTACGATTGCAGTGGGCACGGGCTCATCGATATTGGGTCGTGGATCAAAGGCAAAACGTCACTTGTCCAGTGGCTCACGTTTCTTCTTCCTGCGGTTGACGGTCGTTCTGGAAATGCAGTTATCCAGGCGAACGGCTGTTGTAAAGATGCACAGCGCCACGGGCGAAGAACGGTGGGAGCAGGATTATGCTGTGGGAGACATTCACCTGGGATTTCGTGGAACTTGTGACAGCTGTGGATTATGTGAATTTTATTGCTGACCACCTGCTTGATAACTTCCCCAACGGCGATGGCATCTTCTGACAGGTTAACTGTCCATGTTACAAGGCCAGAATCGTGCTACAGTAGTTTGTGAAGCAATAATTATTAACTCACGTTGACGTCTTGACCATCTGATCTGATTGTCATGGAACACATCTAAGACTCGTAATTTCAGGGAATGTGACCCGTGCAGAGACATCTGGCACCACGTACCTTCGAAAACCTACGAACGACTTGTCGAACAATGCCAGGCAGAATCTCTGCTGTATTGCATTCCAACGCGCTATTCAGCTGGTAGTCGTAATATCCTGGTCCACAAGTGTATACCTTTATGCTGACTATTTGCAGAGGAGGTTGTACAACTGTCAAAAACGTAGGTTAATTGAAGAAGAAATGATGTATTTCTGTCCTCTACACAGGCAAGGCTCTACTAAATAAAAGTGCTTCTACGAAACAGGAGTTTCCCAATAGAAACTTTGGAAGCTCGCTTTCAGATCTAGCCTCTGTGTGTGACAGTAGTAGGTTGACAAAAGGTTCTGACTGGCGGAGCTATCCTTTCCTCTCTGTAGTGACTGAGTGAGGCTGTTGAGCAAATTTAGTTCAGGCACTGGTGCAGGTTTCAAATTCCCGTTCGGCCATCCAAATTGAGCCCTTCCGTGGGTTGTATGATTCGCTTAAGGCCAATGCTAGGATGGTTCCTTCATTAACGTCATGGACGGGGTGTATGAACAGTTGTCCTCAGCCGAAATGTTGGTTTGATCATCGAAGTGTATAAGAACAAACTGAAATCGCTAATGACTCACAAATAAGTTTATTAGTGTACTATAACATGTTTATATGTTTAATACATAACCATTATGTCGTTGTACACTTTAGCGGTCGATGGACGAATGTGCGATGCAGCAGTGCAATTTCACGGCGCACCTGAGAAGGATAGCAAACAGGGACGTGTAGATACCAGGGCATAAAGTCTTCGCGAATTTCATTCCGTGTATTCAGTTGGACAGTAACTATACCTCGCAGACTGGCGCGTGAGAAAGGACGTGTAGCTGGGCTCAAAGAAGCCGGTCGGAGTAATCGGCGAAACGCTTTACATTTTCATAGGAGCGATGCCACTATTCGACGATGTTGGAAAGAATGGTGAACCGCGGCCAAACACAGCGCCAAGAAGAAAGCTATCGACTTAGGGAGAAGACAATCGTCAGAAAGGCGCTAAGATCCCCAGATTCATCATAATCATCGATCCGACGTGAAAATAGTACTTCAGTGACCATAAGGCCAATTAATACTCGGCTCAGAGGAAGGGGGCTAAGCTCACGGCGCCCCTTGAGCCGACTGCCATTGACCTCTGTTCACCAAGAAGCCTGTCTGCAGTGATGTCGGGTGCATTCGATCTTTGAATCTTATTGACTGCAGTAGAATGATGAGTCCCGCTTCGAACTGAATCCCCATGACCAACGACGATGTGTCCGGAGAGGCTCCGAACGGCGGTGGGGACCAACCTGCCTGTCGCCCGCCACACGGCCCGACAACCACGACTGATGATCTGGGATGCCATTTCTTTTCATAGCAGGACCCCTTTGGTTGTCATCTACGGCATCCTTACAGCACAGCGGTATGTCGACGATATTCTACGACACGTTTCGTTGCCCATCATACAATGTCATCCTGGGCTTACATTTCAGCCAAATAATGCCTGCCCGTACACAGTTTCTACTGCCTGTCTCCGTGCTTTCCACACCCTGCCTGGGCCAGCTAGGTCGTCGCATCTATCTCCAACTGAGAATGTTGGGAGTATTATGAACCATTTCGAGAATCTGACGATCTAATGCGCGAATCGGATATTTGCCACGACATCTCTTTAGGAGGGCATTCAACAGCTCTGGCAATCAATGCGAAGCCGAATAACTGTTTGCTTAAGGACCAGAGGACGACCAACGTTTTGGTAACTTACTCAATTTGTGAAGTTATTTAGCCGGCCGGTGTGGCCGAGTGGTTCTAGGCGCTTTAGTCTGGAACCGCGCGACCGCTACGGTCGCAGGTTCGAATCCTGCCTCGGGCATGGATGTGTGTGATGTCTGTAGGTTCGATACGTTTAAGTAGTTCTAAGTTCTAGGGGACTGATGATCTCAGATGTTAAGTCCCATAGTGCTCAGAGCCATCTGAGCCATTTGTGAAGTTATCTCTCTTGAACTAATGATCCAATTTTCCTAAAATTGTAATAATTTTTTTGTCTATACATGTACATCACGTCTACTGATTTCTGTCTCATCCGGTTAATTCCTTCGTGGTGCGTCGTCTCTTTTTTTCTTAGGCAAATATGCCAGATGAATTACTGCATACGAATCAGCTGTCAGAGTTTTTGTAGCATCAAATTTTCTGTCACCTCTTCTAGTTGGGATGGCTGTCCATTTGTGCATTTCAGTGCCGCTTTCCTGTCAGTAAACATACCCGTAACGAAACGCGCGACGGTTCTATTAATAGTCCCATTTCTTTTGTAAGTTCAACTATTTAATGGCCCAGAATGAGAAACAAATTTTAAGAATGCGTCGAACGAGTGTTTTGCAAACGAGTCCATACTAACTTATGATTCTTTCACGAAGCACCAATTTGACATCCATCTTCTTCGCATGCAATTTATATGATAGCTTCCCCTTTAATATATCCGTATCTCATAATGATACAACAGCGGGTGATACCATTCAGCATTTGTAAGAAACGCTTCTCGCCTACGAGGCTGACTGCACTTCGCTACTGCATCGTCCGCTAGTGGCCTTATAGAGCTACCCACGTAACGTAGGGTTTGCATACAAAATGAGCAGCAACGAAATATAATTAATGTAGAGTAATGAAATTTTGGGAATATATTTGCGTAGGTAACATATTTAAACGATTAACACTGCAAGATCACAGGTTAATGTAAGCGCATGGTTGTGTTGTTGTTGTGGTCTTCAGTCCTGAGACTGGTTTGATGCAGCTCTCCATGCTACTCTATCCTGTGCAAGCTTTTTCATCTCCCAGTACCTACTGCAACCTACATCCTTCTGAATCTGCTTAGTGTGTTCATCTCTTGGTCTCCCTCTACGATTTTTACCCTCCACGCTGCCCTCCAATACTAAATTGGTGATCCCTTGATGAAGCGCATGGTAAGGCATTGCAAATGTGAAATGCTGGTACTTTAATAACCGGTGTAACCGGAAGAATGTTGAATGCAAGCGTTCAAACGTGCGTGCACTGTGTTGTACAAGGGCCGGATGTTAGTTTGTGGGATGAAGTTCCATGCCTGTTGTACTTGGTTAGACAATGTAGGGACGGGAAATGTTGTTTGTGGATGGGGCTGGCGTTGTCGTTCCATTATGTGCCGTATGTGGTCATTGGAGACGGATCGAGCAGACCAAGGCAAGATGTGGACAGTCTGTAGAGCATGTGGGTTACTACAGTGGTATGTGGGTGACCCTTATCCTATTGGAAAACACCACCTGGAATACTGTTCATGAATGGTAGCACAACAGACCAATCACCAAACTGACTTGAAAATTTGCAGTCAGGGTGTCTCGGATAACCACGAGAGTGCTCCTGCTGTCATACGGATTCGCACCGCAGACCACAAGATCAGCTGTATGTTCAGTGTGTATAGCAAGCAGGCAGGTTTTTTGCAGGCCCTGGACTGGCCTCCTCCAAACCAACACACGGTCGCCACTGGTTCCGAGGCAGAAACAGCTTTCTCCATAAAACACAACAGACCTCAACCCTGAACTTCAATGAGCTCTCGCTTGACAACACTTAAGTCGCAAATGGTGGTGTTTTGGGATCAGTCGTATGCACACTACAGGGCGTCTGGCTCGGAGCTGCTCTTGAAGTAACCGTTATGCAGCAGTTGGTTGTGTCGTTGTGGTGACAACTGTTGCTCAAATTGCTGCTGCCGATGCAGTGCGATGGGCCAGAGCCCTGCCTTCTTGCGACCGTACATTTCCGTGACCACCGCTCCCAGTAGTCATGTACAGTGGCTTCATTCCTGTCAAATCTTTTTGCAATATTGCAGAAGGAACGTCCAACTTGTAGTAGCCCTATTACACGATTTCGTTCAAGTTCAGTGAGGAGTTGATAATGGCGTCTTTGTCACCTTAAGGGGTTTTTCTGATATAGAAGTTTCAAAAAGTCGATTTTTATTGCATATTTCGATACCTTCTGTTACAGAGAATATGTGGGCGAAACCGCTTTGCCCGTAAATTATCGCATATAGTCGAAATACATGATCATCATAACGGCAGTCCCGCGTCGTCGAGAGTCTACAGACGGCGCTCAGAGCAATCAGACCTGTATACGAAGACAATTTACTGGAAAAATGAGCTGGCGCAAGCAGTCAGTACTCTACCGGATCGATAAATTCGCTGATTTGGACGCTTCCCCCAAAACATATATTTTCCGGCAAAGAAGTAGTCCAAATTGCAAACAGTCTGGCTACGCGCGAACCTGGTTTACAAGATAGAGGAACGCGTACTCTATGCTCCAGACATCGCAGATGTACGGTAAGTCCAAAAAAATAAACGACGAAAACCCCTTCCAAAACTTAAAAAATCATGTGCTAAAAGTCACATTTTTTGCTGAGTGTTTAGATTGACGAAAAACTACTCGGCCGATTTTGATGTCGCTTAGCTATTTTTGTAGAGAATTGAACTGGCTATGGTCGGAACACCTAGAAGTTATACCAATCTGAAAATATCTATTTTTTATGTACGTCTCAATGTCCAAACAAAATCGATTTTTCTTACTTTTTTCTTCAAATAGCCTCCATTTGTGAAAAAATGATACTTTTTCACTTTTCCGAGGTTCTGACCATAGCTGCAATCGTACATTTTAATAACTTTTTCGTCTGGTCTGTTTAAGATCATCCAGTTACCTGAACCAGATCCACCCGCCTACGGCTGAATGGTGAGCACTACGTTCTTTGGGGCCATTTTGTTTAATGACCCCCTAATATTCTTGGGAAAAAAAGAAATTTAATGCAGGTAAGAGATAAATCGATAACGGGATACAAGCATTGTTTAACTTATCTTTTGATTTCACCTAAAAAATGTTGAGAATCAGGTAAAAATCAGACCTCTAGACCACACCATCTCCTTAAAGACATGCTTGACTAACACAACATCGACTCATGATGTCCAGTCTCAAAGGTAACTAACGCTCACGACCATTACAGTGTGTATTTAAAGCGAACCTTATTTGCATCGTTACAGTGGCGCTACTAGCGCCACTCTTACGCGACTTCATGGACATCATCTTTCACATGTAGAAACACGTCTACCAACTTTCGTTCAAGTCGCACAACCCTTCTTGGTGTTGAGATTTTTTTCCGTCAGTGGTCGCAGCAGAGCGTCGGTATCCGTTCCTATGTGGAGGCGAGTGGGGAAGGTGCCGCTGGCGGCTTCGGCCAGTAGTGGGCGTCCTGGCGTGAGACCACAGGCTGCGCCCGGCACGAGGAAGCCCTCTGGTCGTTCTGGGAAGGCAGGGCGGATTTTCCGCAATGCGAGCCCACGCCTTCTCACACGCGCGCGATGCACAGCTGCTATTACCCTGCACAGGGTTAGCAGCACAGGAACGCCTGTTCTGTGAAACAAAATGCAAATCTTTTCCCCTATTCCCCTTTTGTTATTACAAATGATAGCCTTTCGTTCACTTCTATGTCTCTTCTCGTGCTGTTTTTCTTGTCTTCTTTTTGCTGTGCATGTGATACGATCGACACTTCTCCAAGATTTCACGCCATACAGATCCACCTTCCTGTGTTTCTTAGTTTACCTTTATACTATGTGGTAAATAGAGAAACCAGCAAGAGGCTTAAATCGAAACTGACAACAAAACCTTTAAAGAACATAGCACTGAAATCATTTTATTCAGTTTTCAACATGCTCACTTTTCCTGAGCAAACATTTCCTTGTTACGAAATTATCTTGCGCCAGAATCTTTGTGATCCTGTTGTTGTCTTCTCGTCACGTCGCACCTGCTCTTTCAAAAAACTGGGAAGCCGGTAGATAGAAATGTCGGGAGTGGCGCCAGGTTGGCTAGCAAGTCCAAATACTGTTTCACGAATAGACCACGGACTCCTGTACCTCAGGTTTGTACGGGTTCCAGATCGCATGTTGCCCAAACAAAGAGGAAACTTCTGACCGTCAGCACTTCCATGAGGGGTAACAATGTGAATCAATAAGCACTGCTCTGCATTCCAGAGTTCTGTTTCCCCGTAACAGTCGTTTCTAGTTCAGATGGTAACATTCTTCTCTCCTCTGGACTTTTCAGGTTCACAATATAGAAATTAAATTGCTTCACCAAATGAAATTAAAATGCTGACCAAAGCATCACGTTTACATCTGTATGTCTCTCGAAATTTTGCAGAAAAAATTATGGTAAGGTCTTATGGGACCAAACTACTTAGGTCATCGATCCTTAAGCCTACACACTACTTAATTTAACTTAAACTAACTTACGCTATGGACAACACACACGTCCAAGCCCGAGGGAGGACTCGAACCTCGGACGGGGGCAGCCGTACGTACTGTGACAAGACGCCTCAGACCGCGTGGCTACCCCGCGCGGCTTACCTTTTTTTTTTTTTTTTTTTCAGTGTGCGGAACATTACTGCAGCAGACATACATCTTCCAAATGTAATATCTACGGAGCAAACCCAAGAGTGGCTCTACAGGCAGTAGAATGTTGCGGATGTTCTGTTTTATGCGTGAAAATCTTGGCGGTGAAGACCGAAAGGGACGATAATTATAGAAAATAAATGTTTCACGGCTAGGAAAGAGAACGGTCACCAGCTGGTTATCATCATGGGCAGCTAATTTCTCCACTGAAGGTGCTCATTAACCTGTCCTACGTACGACATGCCTTGCTAAAATGCAGGCTACTGCTAAGGAAGAGATGGATAGCTACCACAAATTTAAGCCACTCGCTCTCATGTTAACGCTTCCTTTTCTTATAATCGCATCGGAACTTTCTGTCAGTGGCCCTAGCATAACATTCGAGAAAAAGCTTAGACGCTGGTGGATTACTGAAGACAGGTACGGAGGCATTCCCGTATCGTAGTGTAGGAGCCAAGTGCTTGAGTCCTCCTGCTTCACAATCTTCATTCTGGCCGGCATCCCACGCCAGTGTATGTTCTTTCAGGGAAGCACGAAGTGGTGCTCAGAGGAGGAAACTATCGTTCAATAACGTAATGATCTATAATTAGACAGTGCGGGTGGTAAGCTTTCGCAACGAGATGCAGTGACAACACGGTTTCGTTGAAGCCGTATGGGCTGTAATCGCTAGTGTTTCTGGAACACACACGTCACTCCCTGATTCCTTCAGCGGTGGATTTTCAGCTGAAGAGTTGAAATGAATCTATTTTATATTTTCTCTTTCCATCCCAGCTAGGATCAGACGAAAGTTGTCCACACTCTTGGAATTATTTTAGGCATTTCATATGGCGATGTTAAGGGACAGTGTCCCTCTACTGCCCTAAACTGCTTACTTGTCTGTGCTATACTTGTTTTTTAAAAGACACTAAAAGCTAATTAGATGCCTGAAAAACAGACTGTCAGATAATCAAACCATGCGTTTTATTGTAGCCATGTTAATCTTGAGAGCCATCTGGTCACAACAATAACGACAAAAGGTCGAGATTTATATCGGAGCACTGAAATGACCAACTACAAACTATAAATCTTAGAAAAACAATGACTGGCATTAAATCAGCCCAGAAACTCAGACCCAAGCCACGTATTCAATCAAAATAAACAATATATACACTGAAGCGCCATAGAAACTGATGTGGGCCGGCATCTGTGGCCGTGCGGTTCTAGGCGCTTCAGTCTGGAACCGCGTGACCACTACGGTCGCAGGTTCGAATCCTGCCTCGGGCATGGATGTGTGTGATGTCCTTAGGTTAGTGATGTTTAAGTGGTTCTAAGTCTACGGAACTGATGACCTCAGATGTTAAGTCCCATAATGCTTAGAGCTATTTTTTTAAACTGGTGTAGGCATGCGTATTCAAGTTAAAAATGGTTCAAATGGCTCTGAGCACTATGGGACTTAACATCTGTGGTCATCAGTCCCCTAGAACTTAGAACTACTTAAAGCTAACTAACCTAAGGACATCACACACATCCATGCCCGAGGCAGGATTCGAACCTGCGACCGTAGCAGTCGCGCGGTTCCGGACTAGTTCTAAGTTCTAGGGGACAGAAATGAAATGAAATGTCGTGTGACGAGGGCCTCCCGTCGGGTAGAGCGTTCGCCTGGTGCAAGTCTTTCGATTTGACGCCACTTCGGCGACTTGCCCGTCGATGGGGATGGAATGATGATGATTAGGACAACACAACACCCAGTCCCTGAGCGGAGAAAATCTCCGACCCAGCCGGGAATCGTACCCGGGCCCTTTGGATTGACAGTCTGTCGCGCTGACCACTCAGCTACCGGGAGCGGACTTCTAAGGGACTAATGACCTCAGATGTTGAGTCCCATAGTGCTCAGAGCCATTTGAACCATTTTTTTGTCTGTTATCACCAAACAGAGAAGAGAGTGTTGTTGATAATTCTTCCGGGTTATATGGCCGTGGTCCATGGACTACTTTTATTCCTAACGTTTCGTCCAATAATACATTGGACATGGTATGGCTGGTCCTGCTGAGTCCTGCCGACTAACAGGACCAGCCATACCTCTGAGGATGTCCAATGTAGTATTGGACGAAACGTTAGGAATAAAAGTAGTCCATGGACCACGGCCATATAACCCGGAAGAATTATCAACAACAGTACCATCTGGTCGTGAAAGCCTTCATTGTATGAAGAGAAGAGAGTGTCACGGATATGAACGCGAGTTGGGGTGGCAGTCATTAAAACAAAGGAGTTTGTAAGTGCGGCAAGATCTTGTCAAGAAATTTCAACTTTATCCTTAGGGTGCGAAAATGTGTTATTGAAGTCCATCTGCACAAGGAGAAATGATCATCATAATATAATAAGAGAATTCAAAGATCGCACGGAAAAATTTAGGTTTTCTTTTTTTCCGTAAGTTGTTCGAGAGTGAAACGGCAAAGAAATAGCTTCAAAGTGATTCTATGAACTCTCTGCTAGAGACGTAGATGTTGATGTAGATGCAGTGAAATATTTTACTTCGCGATGTGTCTTGATGGTACGAACTTCGTAAATGTAATATTTGACATCCGCACAATGTATTTGATTCCTTATACGTGATTCCAGTACAGAAGATTACGTTCTCCGTCAGCAAGATCGCAGAGAGAGAGAGAAAGCGAATGGAAGACTTAGATTTGCATGAAGGGTTCTGGGAAGGTACAGCGCATCTGTAAAAGAAGACGTATTCAAGAAGCTACAGAACTGATCTTGGAGTCTAGAGTCCTTATCATGCAGGCACGAGAGCGAAAATCGCACTAATTCAGAGACTGATCACTATAGTCCACACACAAGTGTAAGCGCACTTTGGTGGCATCCCCATAATTTACATGTCACAGATATATAGGTCTATAATAATAATGGTGACAATAACAAAATTTATAAAATATTTTAATGTAACCAAAATAATTTGTTTCCACCAGTGGCTAGTACGGTGCTTTTGCTCTTGGGGCGATGGTGGGGATCATGAATGCCCCGCTCCCTCTGGATCCTCGCCTGTAGCAGTGTAACCCAGATGCGCGGAGAGCCTAAGTGAGAATCTATGGAAGAACGCGCGGCATGGCTCTCCCGGAATTGTGTTGGACTGATGAGGCAGGCTGTGCGACTGTTCTATTGTTGTCACGTTCCATCTCGCGTAAGGATCATGAGAATGATGTGAGAGAGATGATGGCGCGTACACAGACATTTCCTATCCTCGCTCTGTACGTGACTGGAACAGGGGATATTCGTCCAGCGCACATTGTACCGTTGTCTGCGGAGAGTGTTTTTAGATGTATTCTGTACCTGTTCTTGGCTTTCAGAAGGTCGCCCGTTGTGTAACCAATAACAAATGTTGGATCACGTCTATTTCTGGTGGTTAAGCGGGAGGGAGAAGTAGTTCGTGTTGCTTCACTCGGTCTCTAGTAACATCGCAGTCTGTGCGGGTCAGCCGTAGTCTACCTCGGACGCGCGCTTACGTATGCAATCCACACACTAACAAAAAAACTGTGTGCCTTTCCACAGCTGACATTTCGTTGCATACTAAATGGTGCACTACGCGGGACGAACACAATATGACGCAATTTACGGCTGCTATCTAGCACACAGTTCAGGAGCCAACTAACAGCGGATACTCTGTTACATAATTCCTAAAAGTGAACCAATGCGTTTTTCATAATGAATTTGGGATTTTTGCTGTGTGGGGGGGGGGGGGGGGGGGTAAGGGGTGAGGGGGGTGGTGGGATGGATGTATCCTAAGCCTCTAGGGTCAAAACTACACTACTAGCCATTAGAATTGCTACACCACGAAGATGACGTGCTACAGACGCGAAATTTAACCGACAGGAAAAAGGCGCTGTGATATGGAAATGATTAGCTTTTCAGAGCATTCACACAAGGTTGGCGCTGGTGGCGACACCCACAACGTGCTGACATGAGGAAAGTTTCCAACCGATGTCTCATATACAAACAGCAGTTGAGCGGCGTTGCCTGGTGAAACGTTATTGTGATGCCTCGTGTAAGGAGGAGAAATGCGTACCATCACGTTTCCGACTTTCATAAAGGTCGCATTGTAGCCTATCGCGAGTGCGGTTTATCGTATCGCGACATTTCTGCTCGCGTTGGTCGAGATCCAATGACTCTTAGCAGAATATGGAATCGGTGGGTTCAGCAGGGTAATACGGAATGCCGGCTGGATCCCAACGGCCTCGTATCACTAGCAGTCGAGATGACAGGCATCTTATCAACATGGTTGTAGCGGATCGTGCAGCCACGGTTCGATCCCTGAGTCAACAGATGGGGACGTTTGCAAGACAACAACCATCTGCACGAACAGTTCGACGACGTTAGCAGCAGCATGGACTATCAGCTCGGAGACCATGGCTGCGGTTACCCTTGACGCTGCATCACAGACAGGAGCGCCTGCGATGGTGTACTCAATGACGAACGTGGGTGCACGAATGGCAAAACGTCATTTTTTCGGATGAATCCAGGTTCTGCTTACAGCATCATGGTGGTCGCATCCGTGTTTGGCGACATCGCGGTGAACGCACATTGGAAGCGTGTATTCGTCATCGCCATACTGGCGTATCACCCGGTGTGATGGTATGGAGTGCCATTGGTTACACGTTTCGGTCAGCGCTTGTTCGCATTGACGGCACTTTCAACAGTGGACGTTACGTTTCAGATGTGTTACGATCCGTGGCTCTACCCTTCATGCGATCGCTGCGAAACCCTACATTTCAGCAGGATAATGCACGACTGCATGTTGCAGGTCGTGTCCGGGCATTTCTGGATACAGAAAATGTTCGACTGCTGCCCTGGCCAGCACATTCTCCAGATCTCTCACCAACTGAAAACGTCTGGTCAATGGTGGCCGAGCAACTGGCTCGACACAATACGCCAGTCACTACTCTTGATGAATTGTGGTATCGTGTTGAAGCTGCATGGGCAGCTGTACGTGTACACGACATCCAAGCTCTGTTTGACTCAATGCCCATGCTTATCAAGGCCGTTATTACGGCCAGAGGTGGTTGTTTTGGGTACTGATTTCTCAGGATCTATGCACCCAAATTTCGTGAAAATGTAATCACATGTCAGTTCTAGTATAATATTTTTGTCCAATGAACACTCGTGTATCATCTGCATTTCTTCTTGGTGTAGCAATTTTAATGGCCAGTAGTGTATAAAAATGGTACAGAACACTAAACTGAGTATTCTGGGATAAGGGAACAATGGTTGTAAACAAATATTTAACACGATAAAAACCCTTTAACGAGCAATTCGAGTGCACCACTTGTTAGTAACGCAGCGTGGAGAGTACATCCTACCGTTACAGCGGCAGTTACTACATTATTATAAACATTGGGTCCAAATTATTTCTAATTCAGTTCAGCCAGTGGCTTATCCAGCGCAGTATTTTAATTCCCGAGATTTTTATAACTTCACGCTTTCAGTGATAGGCATGACTTCGGTGGCAAAAACCCATACGCTACGCTCGACTCAGAACGCCAGCAAACGGTTCACCACCAACTTTCGGCCTGCAACATTACAAATTATTTTTTGCTGACCCATCTGAATGGTGCAGATTAGCTATTGTTGAACGAAATGTGGTGCCAGAGGAATTTAAGGATGTTTCCCCTTTTCATCCTCGGGGGTTTCGTAGATTCAACACGACAGTGCTCCATTCCTCGTTGTTATTGACGTTCGTTAGCACCTCAGAAACAGATACCTTCATTGTTGGGCTGGAAGGGGAGGCCTGTCTCATGGGCAGTGCGATAGTCTAATCTCAGTTCTATGGATTTTTCCCTGTTAGCATTTGGCCACTGGTGTATGAAAGACCAGGAGTAACTGAAAAGAAGTGGTTGGTACGGCCATTTGGGCGTTTGTTATTGTGGAACAGACAACAGAGATATCTGAGCGACAGGGCGGAAATAAAACCTTATAATGCGCGTACTGAATCCGGTGGCTGTAACTATACGCAATTGCTATGGTATGTAGTTTCTTTTACGTGGTCTAAGTTGTTTATATAAATAAAAACAAGAATATTATTTTTCGACTGTTATTTCCTGAAATTAAATGCGGTTTGTGTGTCTACGTGAGAGAGAGAGAGAGAGAGAGAGAGAGGGGGGGGGGGGGGGGGCAGAGTTGCAAATACAATGATGAATGCATTCAAGATAGATCAAACTTGAGCATCGGGTTCGCTGGTTGCTTAATTTCTTTTTGTTGCAAATTTAGCCAATATGCAGTATAGTGAAGCTCTTGACATACTCAGGATACGTAAATACGGCAGATAACTCACACTACGCAAAATAAAACTCGTGTACTTTCCATTGCGATATATGCTGTTTGAGAAGGCAGCTGACGATTAGCAGATCAGTGGAGGAAGCTCATAACTACATTAAAAAAGTGCCATGCTTAGAATAACTCCCTACGTCTACCGTAATTAAATACCAAACACGGTGAAGAATCTGACGAGAAAGGACACTGCTGCTTAGCATCGCTGTTGCATATTGGGGAACAAGTGCTCAACACTCTCGCACTAGACGCAATCAAGTCCTCATTACTTTACCAGATAGCAGTAGGAAAGCTAAAGAATAGTAGAGGTCCCACGATGTTACGGCGACAGAGAACACTATACACAAATATCTGCCACATGAATTAAACGAGACTTTCGTTCCAAATGGAGATGGCAAGTTGTTTTGCATCATCACTATCACACAACAAAAGTGATCATCTTACACAAGAAGAAACCAGTACAATTTCCATGTGAGCAAACTGTCCAAAGAATTTCTTTCCGCTGGTTTATAACATGTCCCGTTCTCCTTGACATTATATCTCTACTGTATATTAACAACGTTCCACTGTTTCATTCACATTTCATATTTGTTTTATTTCTTTATTTTCCCATATTCCACGCGTTAATTTGAGAAAAAGTTATTCAGTCAAGAGGAAAGTCTCTAAATTGTAATGAAAATACAGAAAGAGATATAATGAGAAGAACTCTAGTACAGAAGGGATGTAATGTACTGCAGGGAAGTATTTCGATTTATATATGAAAATCTGACGTTTCATTTATATTTTCATTTTGTTAGACGATTACTAAAAATGAAAATTGCGAAATAGTGCTCCCATTTCTTCGCCACGCTTAAATATATTCCCAGTGTGCGCGTTGCAATACAAGAAACAAATACTTCCGCTAACGAGCATATCGCGAATTGGCTTCGAGTGTAAAATTAGAGAAATTCGGGCAACACAGACAGCTACTGAAAATCTCTTCTGTCGTGTCCCATGCGTGAATGGATCATGTAGAACGGGAAACGATTCTAGTATAAGATCTACCTTGCACCACACACTGAACGATGACTTTCAAAGTGGGCTGCAGTCGTATATGTAGATCTGGAGCGTTGTCCTTGCAGAGATACTCTTATGAGGGAAGTCTTACTGAGATCCACAAAGATTACGGTAATGGTTTTTCGATATCTAATCAAGACTGGTACTGAAGACCTGTAATCTTCAACGAACATTCGGCAATTTTTAGGACAAAAGCTGGATTTCCTCAAGCGTTTGGACCTCAGGGAGCTCATTTCGATCAACGTTACGTGGTACGAAGTGATTGCGTTCTGTCCCGGCTGTGTTGTCCATGGCTTCTGTGGCGTTCCTACGCGTTGGCGACACACTCAGTAACGATAAATATCTTCATACCATGGAGAAATTATTGTTCTCCAACATAAATGTATGATATTCTCGAGGTCTGATCCACTTCCATGTAGATTATTCGGCCATCCACCGCAGTAAGCATACTGTCGACTTCCTACCCGAGCAGGATGAAGGCCAGTTCTTCCCTGGGCCTGTGAAGGCACCCGACTTCAAACGCTTAGAGAATCAGTGTGTACAAACGAAGAATTTCACGGAGAACCTTTGCTCACTCGACTTTCCCTCTGGGCTTGTGTGCTGTGTGTTAGGAGACGTTAACGCTGAACAGAGTTTATTTCGATACCTAGAGTCATCACTGCAGGATCCGTTGCCGCGACGCAAATCGCAGTGATGGTGCAGTACTAATCAGCTACATAACCTCGGCATCCTATCCACTGTGCCACCCATGTATGTGCACGGTAAGCTGGTGCGAGATATTCTCCATCTCGTGCAATAATATGCGTTATTTTCTACAAGATAAGAAAGAAATACAAAAACCTGCTCTTTCTAGCCTAGTTTAATCAAAACCAAAGTTTTGTTGCGATTATAGTCATTAGCGGAAATATCAGTTTGTTCCCTGTTGTATCACACAGCCTGCCGTGGACTAGGGAACAAACAGAGACCAAAACATATTCCGAGGAAAGATATCTTAGTGCACATTGCAGATCATGTAACTGAAGTAGCTGAAAAATGCTCCTACCGGAGCACAAGAAAGGCAAATATGCTCCTTTTCAAAAGATTCTGATTGAAAACTTGAGTATCAGTTGCCTCACTCTACCTTTCTCAGCACCTTTAAAATGTTCCTAACATTTTGGCATGACAACAAATTCGCTTTCCTTTTAACATGCAACTCACCTCGCACTTCCACAAGATCCCCCAACTGTAACTCGCTAACACCCATTAGCCAATCGCTACAAATCATTTATACCATCCTCTCCCATCGCCCTTTCTCACTCATTCAGCCCAATCCATTGTCGTTATCTCCTTGTGGATTTCTGTCACTGCGTCTTGTCTCACAGACACAGTCTCCTTCGTTCTGTCGTACTACTACTGTCTCTTCTCATTGTCACTCTCTCCTCTCACTGTCACTCTCTCCCTCTTGCTCTCTCTTACTGCTACTATCTCATTAATTCCTTTCCATTGCTGCTGTCTCTTCTGTCATTTCTCTGTCTACCTCGTTGTCATTGTAATGGTCTGTCTCATTATCACTGGCTCAACTTTCTCCTTCTCTTTATTCCTCTCCCACTCTTCACTCCTCCCCTAGCACTGTTCTGCCACTGTTAAGTGTGTGCCACTGACACTGTGTCCCACTCTTTCTCACACATCGCCATTGTGTCCTTTGCTCTTTCTATACCACACTCATTGTCTATTATCTTCCAGTATTTATCATTTTTCGTCTCTTTCCCACTGCAGTTGTCTCTTACTCTCTAAACATAAAAAACACGTGTATGTTCGCATGACGCAATTTTTAGGAGAATTTCTAAAGGTGCTAATAAAGGTAGAATGAGGCAGCTGGTACCCCACTTTTCAGTCGGTCTTTTAAACAGAAGCATCGCCTTCTCTGTACTCAGATATGAGCATTTTTCCGCTGGTTCCCTTCTTTTACCTGCCACAGCAGCGCATGTCACTCATGTGAAAAGGACTTCCTGCACCAGTAAAACTTTGACAGTTTACTTACGTGAAACTGAAATAAAGCAGAATTAATTTTACTCCTCAGACCGGATTTTACGTGTACAGAAATTTTGCATGTACTTCAGTACCGCACCATGAGGTTCCCAGAACCCTTTTGATGAAACCAGAGCATATTTCTCCGTGCTACGTCGGTTTATAAATTACATCTTCGCCTCACAACGGGTTTTACTTGCGTAGTTTACGTATACATGTAGGGTAACTTTGAACCTTTGTATCTCGTAAGCGGATTAAGATATCAAGCAAATTTTCAAGGCTGTTCGAGACCGGGATCTTAGGAATAAATAGTAAAAATTACAGACATTTGCTGTGCAGAGCCGTCTTGGAATCCGCGCCTCGGTTCTGCTACACAAAAAGGCACGTTTTTGGGGTGTTTCTCGATAGCAAAGATTTTTGAAAACAGGAAACAGGTAGGTCTTGTAGCTTTGGTCCTTTCTTTCCTGGCTACTGGAAGCCTTCGTTTGTCTGGGGGTGCTATTTCAGCGAGGCAGTACAGCTTCTCCACACGTGCAGAGCAGAGGCAGCCTGTGACGATGAGGCATGTTTCATTAAGAGCTACATACAATTTTTTTACAGAGGCAAGACTGGTTTCGCACCAGAGAAGATATTTTACAAACAGTACCCATACTTCTCAGAAGACTGTATTTAAAAGATTTTTATTATCCGGAATCTGTTCAAATGGTTCAAATGGCTCTGAGCACTATGGGACTTAACATCTGAGGTCATCAGTCCCCTAGAACTTAGAACTACTTAAACCTAACTAACCTAAGGACGACACACACATCCATGCCCGAGGCAGGATTCGAACCTGCGACCGTAGCGGTTCCAGACTGAAGCGCCTAGAACCGCTCGGCCACTCCGGCCGGCCCGGAATCTGTCCCGATAGTACTCTGCACTGCTTCATGCTCAGAAGTGTGTTAGTGGGATAGTTCATCAAACAGAACAGAAATACACAAATCATTCCGATAAATGCTACATCCGATAAATTTACAGTGCTTCAATAAATTTACACTGCTTTATCCGCCTATAAAATTTTTGTACAAAATCTATTACTTTAACAATTTACGATAATAGTACTCGCCAGTATTACCTTTACCATCTGAGACACGAATTCGTGGGTCTTCTGGACACAAAAGGAAACAGAATTTGCGAAGTAAAAGAATCTGAATACATATAATTAGGAACTTAGAAAAGAGTTAATTTATATTTCTCTGCACCAGCTACACGCAAAAAATCCCTTAAAATTATGATGGAGATTTGTTGAGGGTATTCATGTGCTGCAGGGTAAGAGGTTTGGCTACTTTCAAACTAAGCAAGGTAAAATAATCGTATTTACTCGATGAAGATGTAAAGAGTGCACCCCAAGCGTTTCAGGTGGAATCTCTGGAACTTCAGGACTTTAGCGTAAAATCTACAAATTAGAATTTTTTATAAATTTTTATTTTTCGATCAACAATAAGAAATGAACATAATGGAAATCGTACTTTTAAGAAATATTGGAACGTGTACGCACATTGGACAAAAATTAACCAGCTCCAGAAAACGTAACACTGCTTGTAGCCCTGAAAGTGACCTTAATTTGGTAAAGAAGACTGTTCGCGTGTTTCTTCAGCTACGGCATATCTACCTGAATCCTCATTAAATTACGGAAACGTCGACTGCTGCATTTCACACACTGCTGGAAATAGTCCCAGAAATTTTCTATTCAATTAAGATCAAGTGATTTAGTGCGCAAGTTCAGACACAGTAGCGTGCCTGAGTGATGGTCAGCCCAGCATCATATGCGTGCGGCCCTGTGAGTACGGTTGCATTGTTGTGTCCTCGCCAATGGACGCAACCAGAGCTGGAGCGCTAATACGGTTTCCTACAGGCGCCACGGGCGGCGCTTTGAAATTCACCGCCAACCACAAGTGTGGTTCCAGTCAGCAACCTCCGCACCGCTGCCACTGAGATGGACTTCCGCGTTGTGATAAGCTGCGGACACAGGCAGCGACGGACGGTTCATGTTTAGCGGCGGTGTACGACAGGTACAGTACGAAGTTTGAGGGTAGCTGTTCGTAGCTACAGTTCGTATTGGAAATCAGCCTGTGAGACATTGCCTACAAGTGGAGTCGTCTACAGCCTTCGCATAGGGACAAGTGTTTACTGCAGTGATCGACATTGTGGCGCCCAGGACGCACATAGTCTTGCTGACATTGTATTCAGTAACGCTCGCCTTGACAGGCCATTGCTTATTTGTATCTGTCTGTAAGCACATCCAACGAGTTGCCATACACCTTTAGTTAAGTGCTGCAGCGCAATAAAATGTATACTTGAAGTCAGTGATCTGTTTGCACTGTCACAGTTCCTCCGTCTACCCCGGAGCACCTGTGATGTCCTCCAACCACCTTCTAGTGACTTTCGACGTGGACGTGGTCGGTGCGGTGATACCTCCTGGGTGCCCATCCTACCGGCATCTGGATGGCCACTGCTATCGGGCGTAAGTTTTCAGCCTGTTCAGTGATGAACCAGCGCTGAACACGGTGGGAGTTGATGTGGCTCTCTCCCCTACATCCCTAGGGAGCAGCGGGTGCTGCCACTCCCGGTTGGCCGCAGTAGCCATGGGGCTGCTGCTGCCGCGTCCCTCCTCACTTTCTGGCACCAATCCTGGAGAAAAACGGCTGTTCTGCAAGTGGCAGCTCACTGCCTCAATACGATGTGCAGGAGGGTCACTGTTGAGGAGCACCACAACTGGGCCGACCTCACCTCCACTCTCGATCCTGAGGACAGCAGCGCATTTTCCAGAGCTTCGTGCATCATAGACAGACGTGAAAGCCAGTGCACTTGCTGACTCATTTGAGGCCAATTTCAAGCTAGTAGTGGATGTTGTCGGTAACAACCACATTCAGCTTGTCGATGAACAGGTGCCTACCTTCCTGGCCACCCGTAAAGAGGGCGATGTTATCTCGGTAACCTGTGTAGAGGAAGTTGCGGTGCAGCTTCGATCCCTCGAGGGATCGAAATTTAAAGAGGGAATAAATATACCGTGAAGCGGAAGTCAGAGTACCCAACTCCTTAAACAGGTGTCTACAAGATGATCCTGGGTGAGCACCACATATAATTGTTACAGCATATTTTTGGCCTATGAGGAATTTCTTTGGTTCAAATGGCTCTGAGAACTTAACTTCTAAGGTCATTAGTCCCCTAGAACTTAGAACTACTTAAACCTAACTAACCTGAGGACATCACACACATCCATGCCCGAGGCAGAATTCGAACCTGCGACAGTAGCGGTCGCGCAGTTCCAGACTGTAGCGCCTAGAACCGCTCGGCCACCCCGGCCGGCAAGAATTTCTTTCTTCAATGTGAGTTACGCTAGAACATTTTTCCATACTTGATGAATTGTCTCTTCCCAAGATTTACAATGATTCTAAGGGCAATTGTGGCTAAATTTAGTTGTTTTACGAGTTTCAAAATGTACTTTTCCCAGTTTAAATTCTCATCAATATGAATACCTAAAAATTCTGAAGTTACCACCATATTTATTATTTCATCGCCATGTATTACACGTATCACTGGTGTGTGTGAGGCTATTTCATACGATATTGCACTGGATGTAGATGGGCTGTGATATGCCGGAAGAACTAGAGCAACTAGTCGTGTATTTTGTACTCTGTGGCGTCAACCAGATGTGTATTTCCTTTTGTATTGTGTACTCATTTGTTGGTTGGGCAATGGTGCAATACGCAAGATGCCGGCAGAAACAAGCACTGCTAGTATGGATCATTCTTTTCCTGCTATGACAGAGCAGATCGTTAGATTACTAACAGCACTTGTACAGAAAGCTCCGGAATTACAACACTACAAGGACCAGGCGGAAGTACTGCGTGCCGAGAAGCGACAAGTACTTGGGCAACTTAGGGAAAGTAAGACTGTACCCTCTCTTTATATCGATCCCGAAATAGCAAACTTGATAATGCCTTTTTCTGGCAAGACGAGATACAACATAACTGCGTTTCTCAATGATGTCTTGGCTAGAGCAGTTGGCCTTCAAATGGCCAATTTGCGTGGAACGGAAAGGTTAAGGTTTGTTGAAGAGGCTAAGGAGTTTCTTATTTAGTATGAGACCAAGCGGGATGCTCAAAAATTCGGACAATTAGAGAGATTATGGCAGCAGAATCGTAATCAGAACAGTATCGTTCCGTTAGGGAGGAAATGAGTATGTTTATGGAGAAGTATAACGAATCCATTAAATAGTTCTCGGATAGAATTTGAAAAATCATGTCCGAACGCCGAGAAGTCCAGAATAGGGCTCTCGACGAATTTTTGGATGGCTTTCCCGCTGGAATTTCGCGTAGGGTTAGGATGCAGAATCCTTCTCATTTAGCCACAGCTATTACGACGGCCACACAAATGGAAAAAATAGATGTGGCGACTAGGGGTCGTGGTCATTACGTAAGCAATAAAATGTCACAGTTGTGCACGTTAGGGTCATTTCCAACAATACTGTCATCGGCCGGAGTGATATGGGTGTGGGTGTGTGGGTCACAAAGCACGGGAATGGAGGAGTAAGAAATGGGGAAATTGGTATTAGCAAATGTATGCATTAAATCCAAAAGTGAACGTATCAGCCATCGGAAGCCGTTTCCATTAAAGTTTCATACTGCACGAGCACATGTGGGGATGGAATACTGTTTGTGGCGTTTTGTTGGTGGCAACAAACATACGTTGTTAATAGATACAGGTGTACATGTAGTAGTTGTCACACTAATTCACTTGGGTTGAAACAGATGAGCGTCTCTGCATTACAGGATACATGAAGTGAGTGGAAATGAAATAAGTTCATTGGGCACACCACTGTTCAGGTTTAGCATTGGGGCTAACACTATTTCTGAGCGTGTTACCACAGATTGGTGAAGGGCATTCGGCAGTTCTTGGGCTCGATTTCATTAGTAAACATCATGCTAAAATCGATCTTTCGTGGAACAGAGTGGATAGGACTTCGTTTCCACTGGGTAATACTGTTGCAAGCAAGACAATGTCACATGGCGCATTGACCATGAAGGTGTTGCCATAACAGTCTACTGTCAGGTGCAGGGAAATTAGTTTGGGTCCCTTTAGACAGAGACTTACAACAGGAGATGTTACGTGTGGTCGAACTACTTGAATGTGACAAGCATTTGAGAACAATGCACTGTTCTGTACACAGAAGCACAGCATATATAAGCAACTTTATGAGTGTGTGGTTCTGGTTAGCCTATATAGTGTTGATACGAACAATATAAGCCTACAAAGAGCTTAATGTTCGCCACGTTGGGTATTTTGGATAAAGAGGATATAGGTAGGTCAGGTATTGACCACGGTCACAGGTGTACCATCAATGAGTCTGCATTGCGTGACAAAGTGGGTCATGTGCAGGGCAGAGACAAGCGATATATGAAAGCTCTACTGTTATTCCTTAAATATTTGTTTATGCACATGTTCCACTAACTGCAAACACTGTTAAAAGCTCTATCACGCATATATGCATTTACAATCATTCATGGAAGGTTTCACTGACTGACAGCTTGTAGAAGGCATCACAGAACACATAGTCCCTGAGGAGGCAACCACAGTCATCTTGAAAAAATCATCAGATGGCACCAATAAATATTGCTTTTGTTGCGGCTATATATACTTGAATGTTCGAACCACCACTAATGCCTATCCAGTACCCACTTTCACAGAGACACTTGATAACTTACGCAGATGCAAATAGCTACGCACAATGTATTCATTGATCAGCTACCACCAGATGGAGGTAGTGCTAGAGGACAGACCTAAAACAGCTGTTACTGTGTCATGGGGGCACTCTCGCTATCTCAGGACTTTATTCAGACTAAAAAAAGCACCAGCCACATTTCAGACATTGCTAGATGTAGTTTTGTGTGGCCTAAAATCCAGAATGTGTGTAGTGTATCTCAATGATATTTTAGTTTTTTTTCGAAAGATGTGAATGAACATGCATAATGGTTGAAAGAAATATTCAATAGACTTTGGGCAGCATGTCTTATGCTAAGTAGTGAAAAATGTAATTTTGTGCAGTTAAGTACCTTCACCATGTTATTGGTGAAGAGTGTGGGCGAAGTGATCCCTGTTTAATGTCAGCAGTCTCTGAATTTTCAACTTCTCTTACAACTAAAAAATTACAATCTTTTCTGAGCCTCTGTAACTATTACCGAAAATTTGTCAAAAGCTTTATGCAAATTATTCAAGCATACATAATTTGCTGAAAAAAGGTATTAAATTTCGATGTTGGCAGATTGTGAGTGTGCCTTTCAGGTACTGAAAGAAGCATTAGTGAAGACTCGATGCTAGTGTCTCCTAATTTTGACAAGAAGTCATACCTTTCAGTGATACTAACGGTAGTGCTCTTAGTCAGAATATCAATGGTGAAGAGCATCTCGTAGCGTATGCATCTCGACAGAAAAACAGAGCAGAATGCAATTACTCTACCACAGAGAAGGAAATATTGTCAGTGATGTTACCTGTACAGACAGAAATTCCAGTTTGTAACAGGCCACGCTACACTGAAATGGCTATTGGGTAGAAGGTTCCCTCTAGCATGTTAACAAGGTGGGCTTGTAAGTTTAGTGAGTTTGACTTTGAAGTCATTCAAAGAACTGAGAAGAAGTACACAAATGTAGGCAATTTGAGCTGCAAGGTCTCAGTGGTACAACTGTTTGAGAAGCTTGTAAGTGACTGGGAGAGAGTGCAGGCGGATGATGCAGACTGTCAGGTATTTAGGTGACAATACTCAAGGGCTTACTATGGAAGTCAACAAAATGCAGACCACACATACTGGTTCCATTGCCACAGTTCCATTGCAACAGAAATATGACCCCGTGTTGTTCGATCATGGTGGTGGTTGGAGAGTAAGAATAAGGCTGTAGCCAAAAAATTTTGGTGGTGAATGAGAAAATGCAATGTGAATCAGTATGTTCAGAACTGCATACCGATTGCTCAGTGGATGGTTCTCATCCATAAAAGAGTTCATCTCTAAAGATTGCCATAGGCATCAAAGCCCTTTCAAATGATATTTTTGGCCCATTTAACTCCAGCAGGTAATAAGTATACATTAAGAATTACTGATCATTTTTTATGGTTTATATCCATGAGAGCAGTTTTTGACCTGCATGCTGCTATGGTTGCTTCAGCATTAGTAAATAATTGGATTCTTAAAGTTGGCATACCAGGAACTTTACTGATCGATCAGGACACATACTTCTTATCAGATTTGATGAAACACTTTGTACTTTGAATTCACATGTTACAAGCTAGTCCCTTCCATCCACAAGCAAACAGGTGAACGGAACACATTCATTGAACAGTCTCAAGAATGATGAGTCAGCCAGCATACAGACTGGGACATATACCTCCAATTTGTGGCTGGTACATACAGTTCCAAGGTACATACAAGTACTGATCTCTCATGGTTCAACATTGCATACAGAAGTAAAAAGCCATCTTCCTTCAACATGTGACAATGTAAGTTAGTTTACAATGTCGAGACAGCAAAGAAGTTTTCAAAAAGGTTATGAGAAGTCTGTCAGAGTCAGACAAGCAGACACGAAAGCTCTGAAAAGGCAAGAATGTATTGGTCAGTGTGTAAGTCAACTTCCTCATTTCAGAGTTGGCCTGTCGGTGTTGGTTATCAATCCTTACACACCAAAAGGAAGTCCAGAACTTTCTAACGAAACAACAACCTTACCACAAATTCCCATACCAGTACCACAACAGATCTGAAAACCAAGGAAAGTTCAAAAGAATGCGCTAACTGCCACTCGTACTGTGCACATGGAACCATACCCACTTAGGTCGTTAAAGTAATAGTTTCAAGTTGTGTGCTATCGGAGCCTATTTCTCATATTGTATTTTTTTCTCTCCTTCGATTTTTTGTTCAAAAAATGGTCAAATGGCTCCAAGCACTATGGGACTTAACATCTGAGGTCATCAGTCCCTTAGACTTAGAACTACTTAAACCTAAATAACCTATGGACATCACGCACATCCATGCCCAAGGCAGGATTCCAACCTGCGACCGTAGCAGCCGCGCTGTTCCGGACTGAAGCGCCTAGAACTGCTCGACCACAGCGGCCGGCCTTCGATTTGTACTATTACACTAACATGCTACATGTTAGGAGTTTACATGACAATCGTGGAAGGGAGTCGATCGCAATTTCCTTTCTCACGTGTAAAGTAGCGGCATGGAAGCCTCAAAGAATAATGGTAGTCTTGCTCGTCACTGACGGAGAAATAGGAGGTGCAATCCTGAACCAAGTATTGAAGACTGGAGTGTTGTTTTCCAAACAACCGGATGTACTGTTGACGGATACTTATTGGACACTGGGACTAACTTTCGAGATATGGGAAGTTAATGAATAATATTAGGAGGCTGCAAGACAGATTCAAGACGTTATGTGAGGAGGCGTGGAAAGAAGCCATTTTCTCGGAAATTGGTGGCGAGCATAAAGAATATTGGAGCTGTCTAATGAAAAGCTAAGAGCACAATTGTTGGAGATAACAGATTTATTGTAGTCATCTATACGGAGAAACAGGTGATAGATGAACATAGGAGGGACCTTGTTAAAAGCCGCGTTTGGGACAGCAAACGAAGATGACGTGCGGGAATAGAGAACAACAATAGGCCAGGTGACAGACGCAGCAGGGAATATTAGCTCCACAATAGACTGTCATACCACACAGCTAACGAATTTGGAGAGAAATGTATAGAACAATACTGAAGTAATAAGGGAGACAGCTAAACAGTTTGCAGAGTGAGTGTATAATACTGTAGCAGCAGAAAGTAGCAACCTGGCAGCGACTCAGAAACAATTGAGTGCGTTGGGTGAAAAGTTGTCTTTCGCTAGACTGTTTCACGACACTGCTGACACTATTAATGACGCAAGACTTCAAGTAGTGGAGTTCGAGTAATACAAGGAAATGTAGCATTATTCTATGGTGTATCAGATGTCAGAATGAAGCAAGACTGCTTATATCGACCCAGTTTCCAGTAGTAGGTAGAAACGCACAATATGAGTGCTCCACTGTCCCTCAGTAGCCGATGAAATGGAAAACCATGACTAAATGTGTACACTAAAGAATAAGGAAATGTTAGCGATTTTGGAACGAGAAGATGCACATGTTGCTGTGGCATTTCAGGAATAGTAGGAGTGTAGCACAGGAAGCATTAAAATTCCTTCGACCAGAATAGTTAGAATGAATGTATGATTGTGGGCAATTTAGTTGTTCAGAGGTGAACTTGAAGCAATACAACGCCATAGGAAAGTGCTGGAACCTTAGACACATTTTCAGAAGTAGATATCCATTGGATTTACCCAGTCTTAGCGCCAGAGGCAGAGATCATCAGCTGTTATGAGGATGGGAAACGTAGGGTAATGGGAAGAATGCAACTTCAGGACTGTGATATCTGACACGACTTTCGATGTAGTAGCTATTAACTGTATCTTACTTGCAACCGTTACTGGATCGTTCGTGATCATGGTATCGGCACCAATGTTGTACTGGCCAGCAAAATCTCCGAATATCGTACCTACGGTAAACCTAACGTTTATTAACGATACTTTGAATTTGTAACTCTAACACTCAATAGACAGACTGAGTGTTCAGGAAAAGGGCGTTCTACTACAGAAAAGATGTGCAAACATGTCCAACAATTTCGAGAAAAACACCACCAGAACATCATCACTATAGGTGTTTCTACTACTAACATGGCCGCTTTTCTTATAGCACTTTGTATACTCTGCCTAGGCTTGAGACATAAAGCTGCCCACTCTCCAGGCATAACTTTGCTCCAGATCCCTGTAGAATGGCTTGACACCATAACTAAGAAGTAGGAACTGAAAAAAATTGTTCCAATTCCTGTAATTAGGTAATAGAATGTAGAATGAGAAATATCTTGACCATTTTCGTGAGTAAAGTCTAGATTTAGGTGGGTACAAATAATGTACTCATTCTCTTGAGATGTTAACAAGATTGTACAGTATAAACCAGTGTAAATGTAATGTATCAAAAATGAAACTGTTCTAAGGCGTCACCCAAGTGAATACAAATTTCTGAAATTATGACTTGACACAGATGGCAGAGAAACAGGCTCGGTTCTTACCGTGTGTAACAATCAGTATCTGGGGCATACAAAGGGTGCCAATGTTGCAGAAGGCAGGTCGCCGATCGTTAATACACTTCCACACCGACCAGAGTCGTAATCAAGAAGTGCAAATGGCGCAGTCTGACAGCAACCAATATGCCATTCTGCGAACCTTGCAACACGGAACCATAACATGTAATTCGCGAGCTCAGCCACTCCATGACGTTGTAGCACTGACAGAAAGTGTGAAGGCAAGGGGAACTGACAATAACTGAGACACCATGGTGTGGAGAAATCCGCTGACACCTACGTATGGCCGAATCACGGGCCGCAATGAAGTTACGTCCAGAGTAAATAATGCCATTTCAGAAGACTGAGTCTCAGTGCCTGGTCATCCCACCTGCTTCTCTGATTCTGATGGAATGACAGTTCCGAGAAAAGACTTCGCCTCTGAGACCATGGTCAGATGGTTGCAGTGGAACGGAGCCACTGCAAGAGGGCACTGTTGTTTGGTCACCATCGTGTCTGACAGAAAATGCGGACGGACCTGGGCCTTTCCCTGGTGAAGGGCAGTACCAAGTGACTGGAAACAACTGTCTTCAACCTGTTGGGTGAGGCACCCGAATATCGTCTCCCTGGTTGCACACGGTATGGCCTCCCTGGCTGTACGCTGTATTGCTGATTTGGGTCCTGCGGTTCAACCTTCATGACATCCGCCATCCGTAATATGCTTCTAGCACTCGCTTAAGCGCACTTCGAGAGTCCTCGGGCGGCCCACACGAGCTACTAGTGAGCCACGGTAGGCTAGCACCTGCAGATTCTTGTAGCCGCTACCTGCACAACACCACTGTTGGGCCCTGACCTGCACAACGGCCGCCGGCGGAGCGCTGCGTCCACCTTTCTTCTTGCAGCTAAGAGGCCTTCTGCCACGCTGGAGATGGCAGTCTGTACTGTAAAATAACAAGTAATAAATACGTTTCACGACAACGCTGGTTAAATGACGCTTTTAGGCGTTTGACAGTTACCGTCACCGGCCTCTGACTTCAGCGTCATGCACCTGTAGCGTCACAAAACTCACGTGCTCAGTCTCGACACCCACTAAAAATACTGACCCTGGGTGACCGCTACAATACGCCTGCAGTCAGCTTCTGTCCAATTTCTGTATCGTTTGACCCACTGATGACCGCAGCTTTACTAGCTGCTATGAATAATGGATTTTTGCGTGATTTCCGACTCCAGATATGCATCGCAAGCGATCCCTGAGCCGTGTGCGGCTTGTGTTCCCGCCATCGTGTATTTTACACCCTGTTTTTAACGTACTTCCACCTCACGACGTTAATTTAAATTATTGTCACTGAGTTGCTGCTTTACCTGACCGTGATTGGCGCTAGCAGTGCGTATCGATATATTCCCTCTCGAAGTATCTTTGACTGCTGTGAGTTCCGGTCATTGTCTGTCGTAAGCGAGTTCAGTTCGGATAGCGAGTTCGGGTCGGGAGCGTGGCAAGTTCGGGTCTGCCAGTCAGTTAGAACGCGTCTGGAGTGCAGTTCGAACCTGCCAGTCGGAATGGCAATGTGGCACTAGAGCAGTCAGGTTGGAGCAGCAGTGAGCTCTGCATCGACACGGCTCGCCGGACCACAGCCGCCATGCATTACTTGAGCCGGGCCACGGTCTTGGTGGATCGTCGGTCGGTCGTCCTCCTAACGGACAATGTCCCGATTTGTTTTCGTGTGTGTTTAGTTGCTGTTGGGTATCGTTCAAGTCTTCGTGCAAGTGTTTGTCAGTGTAGTTGTCCTTATTTCTACTGACGACTATTTTTGACGTTGTCGGCACTCTGAGATCAGTCGGTCGGTTGTTGCGGACGAGGGGAGTTATCTCCGTGCGGTGCACTCGGCTGGGGCAGCTGGCAGACCCTGTGCAGTGTCGGAGCGTGTCTGGAGCTGTCCGATCGCTACGAGCTTCGTGTTTCACCGACCCAGGACGCCAAAGTTGAGTAGTGGTTTCAACTACCCAAGCCGCGTCTATTCGTGTTGTGGTGGTTCGCTTCGGTGGTTTGCTGTTGTGGAGGTTTTCCGGTGAGCAACACCGAGTGGTTATACTGCTGAGATTTAGCCGCCAAGCGGTGCAATTAACCATTTTGGTCGACTACGATTTGAGTGCACCAGTGGAATTTTCTGTCTTGTGGCCGTCAGTGTTCCGGTTACCTGCCCTGGCCACTAACGTAATTTCAGGCAGCGTCCTTTCCACACCTGTCGTCGCTGTCCAACGGTGTGTAATTTTGACAGCTAATGCATACTCCGTTGTGGATTGTCACGTTTTTTACATTGCTGTACTGATTGACGGGAAGCAAGTTGTTGTGTCAGTCGGTCCGTGGCTGTCCCCTGGTTGGGTTCCGACGGATCAAGTATAGTTGGGCTCACCATCTGTCTCACCTAAGTGAACGAGGGCAGACCGCCCTCCGTGGAGGCCTTCTGAGTGCCACCGGTGTTTTACTATCTGTTGTCAGCTATTTTAAATTTTAGGCTAATGGTTATTTGTTTTGTTTCTTAAAATTTTGCAAAATTAATTTTTAAATTTATTTTTCAAGCGTAAACACTGCGGCCTTCTGTCTTTAAAGATTATGGAATATATTTAAAATTTTGGAATTTAATTGTGGTCCTCAGCCATTTGTATTGCACTTTGCGTATGTTGTTCTTTGAATTATTTTCTTGCTATCTTAATTAGATTTTTATCTTGTTAAGATTTCTTGTTGGAGGCCTTCAGCCGTGAAAGAGTTGCATTCGGTAAAGATTCGGCTATGTGCCGCTTTGCATGTAAAGCTTACTGAATTACAATAAATGACAATTAGAAGCAGAAACTGACCTCAACCTTTGGCCCCTTTCCACAATCCTATTAACTGTCCTGCCCAGCGGGTTTAGCAGGCGTATCAGTTCCCTTCGTCATGTTCGCTATGAAAGTGGTGGAGATGGACTTGCATTCAATGACAGCAGGAATTGCTATTGGGTTTTGTAACCAATTGTCACTGACAATGGGTGATACTTGTCTTTGGTCCCCTTTGCTTAGGATCTTTCTACGACCACTGTTCCTAAGCCATGTTACATGTCTGCATGTGTACAATATTCCATGTAGTCCACGTTGGTACATCAACGTACTGGATAACTACACTCCTGGAAATGGAAAAAAGAACACATTGACACCGGTGTGTCAGACCCACCATACTTGCTCCGGACACTGCGAGAGGGCTGTACAAGCAATGATCACACGCACGGCACAGCGGACACACCAGAAACCGCGGTGTTGGCCGTCGAATGGCGCTAACTGCGCAGCATTTGTGCACCGCCGCCGTCAGTGTCAGCCAGTTTGCCGTGGCATACGGAGCTCCATCGCAGCCTTTAACACTGGTAGCATGCCGCGACAGCGTGGACGTGAACCGTATGTACAGTTGACGGACTTTGAGCGAGGGCGTATAGTGGGCATGCGGGAGGCCGGGTGGACGTACCGCCGAATTGCTCAACACTTGGGGCGTGAGGTCTCCACAGTACATCGATGTTGTCGCCAGTGGTCGGCGGAAGGTGCACGTGCCCGTCGACCTGGGACCGGACCGCAGCGACGCACGGATGCACGCCAAGACCGTAGGATCCTACGCAGTGCCGTAAGGGACCGCACCGCCACTTCCCAGCAAATTAGGGACACTGTTGCTCCTGGGGTATCGGCGAGGACCATTCGCAACCGTCTCCATGAAGCTGGGCTACGGTCCCGCACACCGTTAGGCCGTCTTCCGCTCACGCCCCAACATCGTGCAGCCCGCCTCCAGTGGTGTCGCGACAGGCGTGAATGGAGGGACGAATGGAGACGTGTCGTCTTCAGCGATGAGAGTCGCTTCTGCCTTGGTGCCAATGATGGTCGTATGCGTGTTTGGCGCGGTGCAGGAGAGCGCCACAATCTGGACTGCATACGACCGAGGCACACAGGGCCAACACCCGGCATCATGGTGTGGGGAGCGATCTCCTACACTGGCCGTACACCACTGGTGATCGTCGAGGGGACACTGAATAGTGCACGGTACATCCAAACCGTCATCGAACCCATCGTTCTACCATTCCTAGACCGGCAAGGGAACTTGCTGTTCCAACAGGACAATGCACGTCCGCATGTATCCCGTGCCACCCAACGTGCTCTAGAAGGTGTAAGTCAACTACCCTGGCCAGCAAGATCTCCGGATATGTCCCCCATTGAGCATGTTTGGGACTGGATGAAGCGTCGTCTCACGCGGTCTGCACAACCAGCACGAACGCTGGTCCAACTGAGGCGCCAGGTGGAAATGGCATGGCAAGCCGTTCCACAGGACTACATCCAGCATCTCTACGATCGTCTCCATGGGAGAATAGCAGCCTGCATTGCTGCGAAAGGTGGATATACATTGTACTAGTGCCGACATTGTGCATGCTCTGTTGCCTGTGTCTATGTGACTGTGGTTCTGTCAGTGTGATCATGTGATGTATCTGACCCCAGGAATGTGTCAATAAAGTTTCCCCTTCCTGGGACAATGAATTCACGGTGTTCTTATTTCAATTTCCAGGAGTGTATGTTCACAGTGCTTCATGGGCAAGTCTAAACAGAATAGCTTCTTTCTCCCATTCTGTCACCCATCTTACTGCACTGATTCCGTACAGCACACTTTACTGCCAGGGCTTAACACAGTTGTGGAGCGACAGATGACTGGCTGGTAGCAATTCTAAACCACTTGCAGCGCTTCAAAGCAATCACTGTAACTAAAATTTTTCCTGGTGAGCTTACTTATGACCTGTTAACTAAAGTTCAAATCAGGTTGTACTACTAAATTTTTATTAATCATTTACAAAATTTATTTACAAATATATACAAAAGAAATGTATTATAAATGAAATATTAGGAAACATTTTGTGTAGTTTATTCAATATCAATTTGATTTACTTCATAACTTGAGCAGCCTCTGACCCTGAAATCGATAAATTGGCTTTTGAACTAAGGATAGCTGCTCATGCCTTGCCTGCAGATCCTCTAATAGGATCGAGAATGCGCACGTCGCATCTTTCCTCATGAGATACGTGGTTCCAGTGTGGATGGGTACAGTGTAAAAGTTGTGTGGTTGCAGCGCTCTCCATTGGCAGTTGTTGGCAATTGTGACTAAAATGAGGAAACACCACGACGTGCGGCTGGCATTCGGTTGAAGTCAGAAGTCGGTCACATGACGTTCCTCCGTTCGGCTGAAATCGCAAATCGGTTACGTGACATCCCTCGCTCGCTGTGAGATCTTTGTCTTGACGGCCAAATTTACGAAATCGTTGTTAAGGATTCGACTGAAGCTAAATATCTGTGACGAGCAAGGCAGTAAAAGTGATTGCTGCGTGTTTCACTCGGAAAAAACGGTCAAATATTTGTGACAAGGAAGAATATAAATTGTCACTACCGGTTGTTTCACAAGCAACAATTCAATCTTTAAGTCAAAAAAATTCATCACTGAGAGAGCACACTGTAATATGTAAATAACATCGAATATTGCTAAGCATACTTCTGTTACTTGAGGAAGAAAGAGGAAGAAAGTCCCAGAATGTGTCACAAATGCAAAGATGAAAAAACAGTATTACCAGGACGCGAGCCTACTTCCTTCTGATCTGTAACTGCACTTTCTGACCACATGACCACAACAATCACATACAGTTTTGAGCATTATTACTGTTCATCTTAAAATCTCCTTTACTTTTTCTGCCAACTTTTCATTAACTGACATTTAATTATAGCAAATCGTACCTACAGTGACGTGTTTGTGATAAATCTTCAATGCGCTGTTGCCTTGAAAAGGCATAGTCTTGACATGCAAGCTATAATACGGAAACAACCCAAATCCGACGAATCCAATAGGGCGTCTCAAAAGTAGCGAACGAAGGACGTCACGTTCCGGATTTCCGATTTCAGCCGAACGCCAGCCGCCCGCCGTGGCACTTCCAAATTTTAGGCACTCATGTTGTTGGCTACCAGCGCACCAAACACGGAGTTTCCTTCTCGAAACGGAAACGCTTGAAACAGCTCCGTTGACATCATCAGTGGCTGACGGAGATGTTCTCAGAAAATCCGAACAGCACCGTGTAGACATCGGTGCGCGGATTTCAATGAGTGCGCCAAGTTGGAGCGATTGCTATAAAAATTTTGCATCTCCTCCTGAAAAATATTATTGGCAACAGGTTCGAAGAAGCAGATGGAGTATCGAATATGTATGAACAGTTAATAAGGTCAACGGGCATTAGATTACTGGGTGCTCAAAGTTCACATTTCTCACTTGAAATTAGAACAAATGGAGAGAGATACATTTCAAGCAAAAGTTTTCATTGCTACATAATGAGCAAATACTCAAAACTCAATTGAATAATGTTTCTGGAAAGGTTTTATTATCCCCCATACCTTCCGACTTAATTGGATCGTAGGATGTTTAGTCACGGACGCCGTTCCGGACATTTTATTACAACAAATCGTAAATAAAGCACGAATTTTGGCTAGATTTTTAATGCGCGGATGCCTTGAAACAGCATATTTTCGTTTCAGGATAAATTCTAGAAAAAATCTGCCAAATATAGTGCTTTTGCTTCTGAAAAGTGTATCGAAATCTAGCGTCTGTTCGGCTGGGCCTGTGACGTAACGAGAGATTTTGCATTATAATGGCTCAATTTTAAGAAACCCGACATAATTTATCCTACTATTCGGGCTCGAATGTACTCCGTGACGCAAAACTCCTCGTTATGACGTCACAAAACTCGTCACACACTTCACCCCTGTGAGGACAGCTCTTTGTCTGCAGCAGCACGCCGTCTCATTAACACGAGAGCCAATGCAGCGAACGTTCACACGGCGTAACGGTAACTAGAAAAACGTTGGTTCATTCTATACGGTGTAACTAACTTCCACGTCACCAATTCCGCATCCCAGCTCTAGATGCAACAGTTTCTGACCAGTAGGCGGAAACCTTGATAAGGCACGGCCCTGAAGGGCATCTTCAAACCGTTCTTTGGTTACGACATGGTTGGTGAGTTTAACATCTGCAGAATTAGAATCTAAATAATGAGGTCGCTTCTTTTAGTGATGAGAATGTAGCGGTAGTCGGTGGCAGGCATTGCTCACGGTGTCGTATATTACTTTCGTCAACAGATCCGCTTTTCATGATACAAAATCTGGGATGGAGAGAAATGTAGTCAATCCAGCCCCTATCATACGAATAGTTGGTCAATAACTCCGGAGGTGCGGTGCTGGTCGAGTCAGTCAAAAGTAGGGCCACAGAACGTCTAGATCACGTGCCGTCCAATCATTTCTATCAAGAATTTTCGTCGTATATAAAATCAGTAAGTGGGTCAAAATCATCTATTCATTCTCTCAGCGAAGCCACTGGCACCGGAACGGAAGATTAACAGAGAGAAGGCCGAAATACTGAATTCGGTCTTCCAGAGTTGTTTCAGCGCGGAAGATCGCAACACGGTCCCACCTTTCAATCGTTGTACGAACGTCCAACCCTCCTTTCAATCGTCGTACGAACGTCGAAATGGCAGATATTGAGATAAGCGATCGCGGAATTGAAAATCAGCTACAACTGCTTAGTAGTGGAAAGGCGTTAGGACGAGATGAGACACCCATAAAATTCTACTGTATGAAGATTATGCGAAAGAACTTGCTCCTCTCCTAGCAGTAATTAATCGTAGATCGCTTGAGTAACGAAAGGTACCTAATAACTGGAAAAAAGCACAGGTCATGCCCATTTTTAAGAGAGGCCGTAAGACAGATCCACACAACTATAGACCTATATATATATCGAGCGAGATGGCGCAGTGGTTAGCACACTGGACTCGCATTCGGGAGGACGACGGTTCAATCCCACGTCCGGCCATCCTGATTTAGGTTTTCCGTGATTTCCCTAGATCACTCCAGGCAAATGCCTGGATGGTTCCTTTGACAGGGCACGGTCGACGTCCTTCCCCATCCTTCCCTAATCCGAGCTTGTGCTCCTTCTCTAATGACCTCGTTGTCGACGGGACGTTAAACACCAATATCCTCCTCCTCCTCCTCCTCCTATAGACCTATATCGTTGTTGCCAATCTGTTGTAGAATTATGGAACATGTTTTATGTTCAAGAACTATGACATTTTTGAAAAATGAACATCTCCTCTACAAAAAAAACATGGATTCCGTAAACAGAGATCTAGCTCGCTCTATTCCTCCATGAGATCCAAAGCGCAGTGGACAACGGCACTCAGGTTGATGCCGTGTTCCTTGATTTCACTAAGGCATTGCCGTTTAATGAAAAAAATACGAGCTAACGGAGTGTTGGAGCAGATTTGCGATTCGATTCAAGACTTACTTCCAGATAGAACTCAACACGTCGCTCTTAACGGAACAAAATCAACAGATTTAAAGGTAATATCCGGAATACGAGAGGGAATTGTGATAAGACCGTTGCTGTTTGAAATATATACAAATGATCTAGTAGAAAGCGTCGGATGCTCATTAAGGCTATTCGTAGATGATGCAGTTGTTATACCAAAATAGCAACGCCAGAAGGTAGTAAGAAGTCGCAGAACGACCTGCAGAGAATTGACGAATGGTGCAGACTCTGGCAGTTGACTCTGAACGTAAATAAATGTAACATATTGCGCATTCATAGGAAAGAAAATCTACTACTGTACAACTACACTATTGATGACAAACATCTGGAGACAGCGTCTGCCGTAAAATATCTAGGCTTAACTGTCCAGTTAAGTAGAATGACCACAACGGATAGTGAGAAAAGCTTTCACCATACTCAGATTCATCGGAAGAATCTTAAGGAAATGTAACTCATCCACGAAAGAAGTGGCTTATAAGGAGCTTGTTCGCTCGATTCTTGAGTACTGTTCATCTATCTGGGATTCCTATCAGGTAGGACTGATAGAGGAGATAGAGAAAATCCAACGAAGAGCGGCGCGTTTCGTCACAGGATCGTTTAGCTGGCGAGAGAGCGTTACGGAGATGCTAAACAAACTCCACTGGCAGAAATTACAAGAGAGGCGTTGTGCATCACGGAGAGATTTACTATTGAAATTTCGGGACAGCACTTTTCAGGAGAAGTCAGACAACATATTAGTTCCCTCCACATACATCTCGCATATTGACCACGAGGAGAAAATTCGAGAAATTAGAGCCAATACAGAGGCTTACCGACAATCACTCTTCCCACGCACTATTCGCGAGTGGAACAGGACTGGAGGGATCAGATAGAGGAACCGAAAGAACCCTCCGCCATACACAATTAGGAGGTTCGCAAAGTATGATGTACATGTAGAAATTTCCCAGATCGAGAGAAAGAGTTTTTGCTTCCATGCCGAAAAGTGCATACAAATTAAGTACTTTGGAGTGCTCACACTATCGTGCGAAAGGGACAGAAACAAAATGGACCTCGTTTTTAAATTTTTTCTAACTACGTTGTTTCAGCTAGAGTGTATGAAAGGCAGCCGCATTAAAAATCTATAAAGAAGACATTAGTGTATGAATATCGCTTAGTAACACAAATAATAACTTCACGTTAAAAGCGGGGAAGAAAAGAGAATAAATGTTAGAGCGTTTATAAAGCTTCAAACTACAAAATTCGAACGCGGCGCTACAGAGGACCTAGGATGAACATTTTGTAGTGTCTTAGATCGGTGGTTTGGCTCGAAGTTACACATATGCTTGTGGTATCTCGTAGGAAGACAAGTGAGAGACGTGATTTGACTGAGGCGCGGTTGCCCTGCTTTACTACCCTTACAGAGGAGAAATGTCTCCACTACGATACCATCACAAACCTGACGCTAACTACTGTTTGGCGTATTCTTTCCCGTAGCCACACCGCAAAAACAAACACACATACTACCACCGGCGCTCTGAAAGTGATTGCAAACTCATATTTTTTATTAGGTTTCTTTTATTTACTTCAGATTTATATGTTTACTTACATTCTTCTTGTCTTCTTTGCTTTCCTGAAAGTTAGAACCAAGCACAGCTTTAACAGTTTGCACTAGTGTGTTCCTGCTGTTTGTCTAACATACTAACGTCTCATGGAACTCAAGTATAAGTGACTTGAAACAGCATACTCAAAGAACAGGAGATTTGCTTTCAGCTGGGCGAAACAAAACTCAAGCTAAAGTGAGAAATACGGAAACATCATCGTTAGGGAAACTTACAGCTTCACAGGTAATCGACAGGAATGAATACTTTTGGGAGCTAGGTCTCTGCACTCCCTCCTCTCAGTACTTGGACATAGTCGCTGATGTCAGGTTAAACAACAAATGGCTAGGTTGTTATTCATATTACGCATCTGCAGATAAGCATATACTCTGACGACAAAAAAAAATCGCAACACCAAGAAGAAGTTGTGCGACATAAACGAAACTTGGTAGGCGTGTTTCTGCATCTGAAAGACGATGTCTATTCAAATAGTAACGCCACTACGAGGATGCAAATGAAATGTTCAAATGTGGGTGAATCCCTAAGGGATCAAACTGCTCAGGTCATCGGTCCCTACAGTTACACACTACTTACGCTAACTTAAACTACCTTACTCTAAGAACAACACACACACCCATGCCCGAGGGAGGACTCGAACCTCCGGTGAGAGGTGCCACGCAATCCGCGACATGGCGCCTGAAACCGCGCGATCGCGCGTGCACTGCACTGGTCTTTACTACAACGTGGCCCGTAGACAACATTTGGATGAATTCACACGCGACGTATCATCGAGAAACTGGACTAAGTGTGACGAGTGTAGCCCAGAAGTTTGGTAGTGTTCACAATGGCAGGGCGACTGGAAGGGATGGACTTTTGCTCCGACGAGCAGTGCGTTGCGTTTCGTTGACACCCGCATATAGGCGGCACGGTTTACGACGGTGCCGAAAGCATGGGGTCCGGACCACCTAGAAGTGGCGTCGCTTGCTCGCCTTGGATAAGAGAAGATTCGGCCTGAGTGGTGATTCAAGACGTATACGTACCCTCATGTGGCGAGACGTGCCAACACACAATGCATTCTCGAGCATGATCGGTTTGGTGGTCCAAGTGTTATGGTGTCGAGAGTCATCATGTTGCGTGGTGGTACTGACCTCCAAATCGTCATCACTGACTGATGAATGTTATTGTTACACTGTACTACCTCCCTAAGTGTGGCTTTTCAGGGTTGCATTCGGCCCTGACATCGTTTTTATTGATGACAATGCGCGACTGCATCAAACAGTGCAGGTGGAACAGCTCTTGGAACCAGGGGATATTCGGCGAATGGGCTGGTCTGCCCTCTCCCCCAACAAATCCCGTCGAGCGCGTGTGGGATGCGTAGTGCAGCACGTCCACATGCGACAACGACCATCCAGCCACTGAGCAGCAGTGGAACGTCCTACCACAACCAACCTTGTAGCCGGCATGGCAGAAATTTGCAGAGCATGTGTTGCCGCCCACAGTGATGACACACCCTTTTAAGAATCATGTCCTGCACCCTATAATGTCCAGGGGATCATAACAAATCGTGGTAACTTCAGTATAATAATTGCCTTCGAATAAAAGAGCCATTTCTATTCGTCTCGCTTCTTTCAATCATCTTCTTTACTGTACTACACTATACTATATTGTAATGTACTATACTCTGCTGTAACAGTTATTTCTATACAAGGTCCAAGTTCCATCGACCTATGTTACTTTGCAGTGGTACACCAAGCGAAATTTACTTTCGTCCTGAAGTTTCACATACCAGTATGTTTCATGGGTTGCATTACTGAGCTGACTACTTTAATGAAATCCAGTCGATACCCTAAACATGAGAATCAGAACTGTATAATCTGATAACAAGCCAAACTTATCAATTTTTAAGGTTCCACAAGATGATAAAATTCCGTATGAGGCTATAATGAGAACTGATGGGGCCAGTAGCATAAAAATGGTTCAAATGGTTCTAAGCACTATGGGATGGTCGTATTATTATTAATTACAGTAATTGTAGGCTATGCCCTAAGTTACATATTATTCATTGCCTATACAAACCGAAACATACTTCACGGGCATTTAATTGAAACAATCTGAACAGCACTGAGGTCATCAGTCCCCTAGACTTAGAACTACTTAAACCTAACTAACCTAAGGACATCACACACATGCATGCCCGAGGCAGGATTCGAATCTGCGACCGTAGCGCAGTAGCATAACTTATGGCGTGTGCCACTTGTATTTACCCAGCAAATATAAGTCAGTTTGTTAGTTACACTGCAGAGTTCAATGTATTCATTTACATTATATATTAATGCAGTTATAAATCTTTCATCTGCAAGATTAGAGGCTGCAGAACTTCTCTTACATGTAACAACATATCGTCAGTGAGTTGTCATTACAATGTGCAGAGTACAAGCATACATTAACAATAATAGTGAATATACAGTATGTCATTAATGTCAGTCTTTCTGACGAATGCGACTAATGTCATACTAAAAGGAATGCTTGGCACAGGTACAAAAGGTACCAAATCTAGAGAACAGTCGGAAATTATTGGGAAGAGTTGAGAGAGAAGTTAGGAAAAAATAAGGGCACTAATAGCTGAGATAGGTTAACAAAACGACAAAAGTACGAGTTCGGTGTGGAATAGAAAGAAGACAACTGGAATATGCTGAAAGGGAAGTATGCTGTTGGGTAACAGGTAAATAATTTAATTTCGTGTTAAGTATCACGCTATTCTGATTCACTCACTGGTTAAACGACAGTTTGTTCCAGAGTCACAATGTTGAAAGATTTCGAACGTTGTATCGACCAGATTCTCTCCCTTGATTTAATGTAATCACAAATAGAGGACGTCGATACTACTTGTTCTTCGAAAAAAGTCAATATTATGACGTATTTGCTGTAGTTATATTCCTTGCACAGTGACATCAAGCGTACGGTTAAAACCACTTCTCTCTAGTTGAACGGTATCTACCATTAGCACATTATGGTAGATCGACTCATCGCATGTACTCGAACAAATTCTGATAATCGTCGTTTGACGAACGGAAAAGTGGATTCTGAATAAATTCTGCTTCTGTTTCATGTTTAATGTTGTTGTTGTGGTCTTCAGTCCGGAGACTGGTTTGATGCAGCTCTCCATGCTACTCTATCCTCTGCAAGCTTCTTCATCTCCCAGTACCTACTGCAGCCTACATCCTTCTGAATCTGCTTAGTATATTCATCTCTTGGTGTCCCTCTACGATTTTTACCCTCCGCGCTGCCCTCCAATACTAAATTGGTGATCCCTTGATGCCTCAGAATATGTCCTACTAACCGATCCCTTCTTCTAGTCAAATTGTGCCACAAACTTCTCTTCTCCCCAATTCTCTTCAATACCTACTCATTAGTTATGTGATCCACCCATCTAATCTTCAGAATCCTTCTGTAGCACCACATTTCGAAAGCTTCTATTCTCTTTTTGTCTAAGTTATTTATCATCCACGTTTCACTTCCATACATGGCTACACTCCATACAAATACTTTCAGAAACGACTTCCTGACACATAAATCTATAGTCGATGTTAACAAATTTCTCTTCTTCAGAAACGCTTTCCTTGCCATAGCCAGTCTACATTTCATATCCTCTCTACTTCGACCATCAGTTATTTTGCTCCCCAAATAGCAAAACTCCTTTACTACTTCTAGTCAAGTCTCATTTCCTAATCTAATACCCTCAGCATCACTCGATTTAATTCGAATACATTCCATTATTCTCGTTTTGCTTTTGTTGATGTTCATCTTATATCCTCCTTTCAAGACACTATCCATTCCGTTCAACTGCTCTTCCAAGTCCTTTGCTGTCTCCGACAGAATTACAATGTCATCGGCCAACCTCAAAGTTTTTATTTCTTCTCCATGGATTTTAATACCTACTCCGAACTTTTCTTTTGTTTCCTTTATTGCTTGCTCAATATACAGATTGAATAACATTGTAGCCACAACCCTGTCTCACTCCCTTCCCAACCACTGCTTCCCTTTCATGTCCCTCGACTCTTATAATTGCCATCTGGTTTCTGTACAAATTGTAAATAGCCTTTCGCTCCCTGTATTTTACCCCTGCCACCTTCAGAATTTGAAGGATGTTTAATGAGCTGCACATAATTACTGTGCATCCTGTCCCCATCATCCACGAAAGATAATTTACTATTTTTAAATTACATTTTATTGTTCAGTATATTCAGTTCGTGCACGTGGGTCTCACTAACACCATGAAGTGGTGAAACAAATGAGACAAACAATAATGGAGGTGGCCAACGGTTCTCAAATGCGATGCGAATCATCACTGGAAATACTCTTCCTATTCATCTCGAGTGTTTCAGTCCATAGAAAATGAGAGAATTCTCTTGGAAACCAGGGATCATCGGGGTACTGAGTATTATAAAGTTCTTTAGGGAAGTATTTGTCTCGAATATCGCATCATACGGAAATGAATCGTGGACAGTAACCACATAGCTGCGTGGTCAGTGCGGCAGAATGCCACGCAAGGGTGCTGGGTTCGATTCCAGGAGGGCTGGGTGTTGTGTTGTCTGCATCATCATTTTATCCTCATCGACACGCAAGTCGCCGAAGTCAACTAAAAAGCACCAGCCGACCGCTTCACCCGACAGAAGGCCCTAGTCACAGGCACATTACCAAGACAGACAAGAATAAAATGTAAGATTTTGAATAGGTTGTTGCAGAAGAATGCTTAGGATAAGACGGCAAAATCAAGTAGCTAATGAAGAGAGGCTATTCGGACGTTGCGGTTGATAATGGAAGGGAGACTACAGAAAAAACACACGTTCATGGGATCTGTCGATCGGGAAGAGGTGTTCGATAATGTAAAATTGTGTAAGATATTCGAAATCCTGAGAAAAATACGGGTAATCCGTAGGGCAATGTACAATATGTACAAGAAGCAAGAGTGGAAGACCAATGACGGAGTGCTTCGGTTAAAAAGGGTGTAAGATAGGGATGTAGTCTTCTGCCACTACTGTTCAATTTATAAATCGAAAAGCAACGACGGAAACAAAAGGAAGGTTCAAGAGAGGGAGTAAAATTCATTATTACAGATGAATGGAATGAACGGTGTAATGAGTACAGAATATGGAATAAGCGTAAATCGAAGAAAGTAATGAGAAGTGCCATCGAAGAAAGTAATGAGAAGTGCCATAACTGAGAACAGCGAAGAACTTAGTATCAGAACTGGGGGTCACGAAGTTAATGAGTAATTCTGTTACCTAGGCAGCAAAATAATGCACGATGGGTGGAGCAAGGAGTTCATAAAAAGCAGACTAGCAGTGGGAAAGAGGGCATTCCTGGGCAGGAAAAGTTTACTGGTATCAAACATAGGCCTTAATTTGAGGAAGAAATTTGTAATAATGTACGTTTGCGGCACAGCATTGTATGTTATGAAACGTGGACTGTGTGGAAAATCGCAACAAAAGGGAATAGAAGCATTTGAAATGTGCCGCTACAGAAGATTGCTGGAAACTGGTTGGACTGATAGAATAAAAAGTGAGGAGAGTCTCCGCAGAATCGGCGAGGAAAGGAATATATGCAGAACACTGACAAGAAGAATGTACAGGATGGTAGGGCATCTGTTAAAGCATCAGGAAGGACCTTTGGAGGGAAAGAACTGTAGAGAAAGACGAAGATTGGAATACTCTGAGCAAATAAACTACTCTGAGATGAAAAGGTTGGCATTGGAGAGGAGTTAGTGACAGGCCGCATCAAACCAGTCAGAAGACTGACGACTAAAAAAAAAAAATTTAAGAGATACCCAAACGAATTGGAGTCAAAGAGTGTTACGCAAAACTTGATTAAAAAAGGGATTGACTGATATGATACATTCCAGAGCATTAAGGAGTAGTTAATATAGTTATTGAGAGAAGTGCGAGAGGATAAAAATTTTAGAGGGGGACCAAGGCTTCAGTATATTAAGCAGGTTCAAGTGGATGTAAGTTGCATTAATTATGCAGAGATGAAGAAGTTTGCACAGGAGAGCTCAACCAAACCAGTATCTGGAGTGAAGGCGTTCTGTTCTGGCGGACTGAAAGGGCGCGCCAAACCAGCCGCCACAGGGCGTCGAAGTGCGTCGTTTGTTTGCAGGCAACAGCTTCGCGAACGCGTTTAGGGCGGAGACGGAAAGTCAGAATTTAATATCCCGTCAGCGTCGTCTAACACGGGGATATAACTCAGTCGGGAAGAAAGCGTAGTAAGGAAGCAGCTGTGCTCAGTTTAAGGCAGTCTAAGTGTGAGTATCGCCGTTCTGGTGAAAGAATGGACGTTCGTGGGATGGGACGGGACGACGTTAAACTTGACGGAGCCATTACTGTAGCAGCCTCGCACGAGGTGCCGATTCTGCAGCTGCTTCCAGAAGAAAATAAACCCATTTCATAGGAGCCTGGGACAGCGAACTATCATTAACCTGCTTGGATATGATATATTCGCGAACAAACCTATTCATCAAGCTGTAATTGATTCTCTTTCCTGGTGATATTCTCAGCAATAAACAGCTACTTATGCTACTGATCATCTTGCCTGTGATATGAGAGATGATATGTCAAGATGGGGAACCGTACGAAGGAAGCCACGTCAGCAGGACGGACATTTATAATGATCTTCCGTCTTCTGTCACCACCTGTTATTGGGCATCCTAGGGCAAAACAAGCTCGACACACGGCAGCTAAACTCGGAATATAGGAATACAATATTATCACATTGACAAGGGAAGTATCTCAGTCCCAACGACTAAAGTCGACTACAAATGTGTTTATAGCTAACGCTGTACTGAATTAGTAGCTATCAAAATGCCATTAATCTCTGAAAATATGTAGGTATGCATTTTACACAATAACGTAATCCAAAAAAACTTTGGTACTGTACAGAAGTACATACTGAGACACTCCAGCGCCTGAAGGAACTACACGTCAAAGTGAATACGAACAGGTTGGTTGGTTGGTTTGTTGGGGGAAGGAGACCAGACAGCGAGGTCATCGGTCTCATCGGATTAGGGAAGGACGGGGAAGGAAGTCGGCCGTGCCCTTTGAAAGGAACCATCCCGGCTTTTGCCTGGAGCGATTTAGGGAAATCACGGAAAACCTAAATCAGGATGGCCGGACGCGGGATTGAACCGTCGTCCTCCCGTACGAACAGGTCTGTTACTAAGCACTGATGACCGAGCAGTGGACGAAACTTTACGAGGGTTGTTTTAACCGCAATTGTAATTCCTTTAAGAAACTTATGAACCGTCGTAACTGCATTCGTTCGAAGTCCAAATGCACAGTTATTTTAGATTACGTGGCGCGCAGAAGGTAGGACCCAGGCCATTTCAAAACAAAAAAATACATAAAAATTGGAGACTTTATAAAAAAGGCTGTAAGAGCACAATTTGACAAAGTAAGAGATAGCTGATCAGTAGTTCACTACTGGCATATTCAAGCGTGGGCTCTGCACAATCTTAAGCCTTCTTTGCATTCCGTCAGTATCTTCAGACAAGAACATAACGTTCGTTTTTGCCTGTCACTACGGTCATGGTTCACAAAGGGATTGAAGAAGACCATATTATTACATAGACACATAAGCGTTTACGTCATATGTGAATAAACCCATTAAAAACGAAAACAAATACGGAGCAGATGTGGAAAAGTGAGCAGATCTATTTTTTTATGAACTATTGTCTTCTTGAACACTATCAAACAGACGGGAAAAAGTAACAGCTGTTGTGGTAGAGTCTGTTTGTTACTGCATGTACTGTTACGCTGCGCCCATGGATGGTAGATTAGCGAAAGAGCTTTACATTTGTTTGTATGAACCAAAGAGAAAGTTTGGTTGCAAAGAAGCTAGTAGCACGGGGTCAAGAAGTGTCTACGGTAACGCTAGTAAAAGTGCAAACATGGATAAAAAGCACATTTTATATTCCGGCCCTCGGTACACATGTTGGTGTGAGAGATCTATTACTTTCTGATTTCTAGTCGGGACACAAAAACTGCAGTCTGAACAAGGAAAGTTTTTCCAAAAGGGATGTTGCGTTAAAGACACTGCCACCAAAGCCAAACTTTGCCAAACTTTGGATTCATATCTTTTGTACGTTCGCAGATTTATAAACTGCAAGTCACCGTATATGATGAACATTTGACCATCTGCCTTCACTCTGTTATCTATAACGAATCTTTTATACCGAGATATAGAGTTACATTAACATATCCGAGGCAGAGATCTAGCCGCGAAGCTGATGTTTCTGTTATATCGCGTTCCATAAGGTGACCGAGGAGATTTTTCGTATAGGACTACTGCAGTACGGATGTACGGAAAATGACGTACTATTTTCACACGTTACGCTTGTCAGGTGTGCATACTGTTTACTTCCACTAGGTTTTGATCACTTTATTGAAACTCGACATTTGACCTTCGACGACCAATGGAAGGAAGAACGCATGATGACGCAGCAACTTCTGTTTTGAGAAATGCGAGTCTGCTTGAAACAATACACACCGCCTGCGTGACAAAAAAAAGTGAAGCACTCAGAATGAGAGGTGTAACGGAAATGAAAGTTCAGGGTTTGAGAAGGCGTGTGATGTTATTTCAGTCATTACAAAATCGAGTCAGACTTACCTTACATAGAACTTTGCAGTACAAGCCCACTTATCAGTATTATGTTCCAACCCCTCTGGCCTAGATTCATGCACCGATTCAGTTGGGAAGGGTATCCTAAAACCGTCGTATTGTCTCCAGAGGCAAGCCTGACCATAACTGATGATACCGTTCCTTGATATCCTATATACTAGCACTGGGATACAGTTTGCGTCCGAGTTGGTCCCAAAAGTTTCTGTCGTGGACAGATGTGGGCGTATCTGGGAGTATCTCAACATTATGTAGGCGATTCACGATGACACGTGCCATTTGTGGACGAACAATCTCCTGTTGCAATATGGCATCACAACACTTTCCCAGGAGAGAACCGGCTGTGCCATGAAGTCATACACGAAGGTTCCCCACACTATGACGCCAGGTATAACACCGCGGTACCAATCAAAAACATTGGAAGAACGGAACCTCTCTCCATATCGCCGTCATTACTTGCCGACAATGGTTATCCAGGGTAGTGGAGTACTGCAGTCCATAGCTGAACACGATGTGACGCTATTCATCGGCAATCCTTGCTTCCCAGTCGTCGCACCACTCCAAACGCAGACGTCTGTGTTGTAGTGTTAACAGTTGCTTACGCATTGGACGGTAATCCTCCAGTCCGATTGCTGCCGGCCTCAGAACAGTGGTGCGGGATGACGCAGAATGCATTAATTGTTCTCGGATAGCAGGTGTAGGCGTGGAGGGGCTACGATGTGTCTGGTGCACAACACGTCGATCATCTCTTGTAGCGGACAGGCGTGCTCGACCGGAACCTTGGCGGCGAATGTGCCTACCATCACGTCCTCGTGAAATCCAACATCAGGCCTCTTGTGAGAGTACTGTCACATATTGCTGAGCGATATGTATTTATTTCAGGCCTAGCTTATTTTTACGTTGGTGGTCTGTTGGGCTGAGTGTACGTGTAGTTAAAAAAAGCTTCGTATCGGGCTGGTGTGGTCTGCAGTAGTGACAGAAAGCCATCGGTAAGTCTCACTGCGTCAACTACGCACCCGTTGTGGGTGGGCGACAGTTGGTGTTAGTCTAAACGCCTCACAGCATCTTCTTTTGTGCGTGGATCAGCGGCGCCGAGGTGGAAGCAGCTGGCGTCCGCCCCACCTCGCCGCCGTCTGGACGTCAGTATCATACCCAGACTTCTCTGTACTTGTGTGGTTAAGACCGATGCCCTGGCGCCAGCGGATGCATCGGAGCGGCGTCTCTGCTTTTCGCTCCAGAAGTTTGATTCTGCCAACGACTTTCTATCTGTTTGCCTAGCAAAGGGTGTGGACGAAACAACCAATCGAAAACAACTTGGTTTTAGTCCAGTACCAAATTTCAGACTGGTTAAATGTGTTTCACGTACTCCCATAGGAGAAAGTTTGGTGATGTTGGCAATAGTTAGTATCACCACATATGATATCTGAGAGGCTGGAAATTGGGGAGATGGAAGAATTTTTCGGGGGATCGGAAAGGTAGTTTCTACGGGTGCGGATACTCACCGTCAGAGACAGGAGCTACCGCCATCCGTGACTGTTTTGCAGCACTATTATGGCTTGTAGCAGAGGTAAGCTTCCAAAATCCGCAGTAGTGCGATCTGTAGTCTGGGAAGTTCCCTTCTTTTATGCTGAGTGAAAAATTAATAAATCCGACGAACTGTAGGGACGGATTTATGAATGGAAATGGGAGGAAAAAGGTCCTATTAACTTGGGTCCGAAATGCATCGTAGCCACGGTAGATGGTGCCAACGAATGACAGTTCCTCTTACCATGTGCCGTCTGTTCCTCGTGTATCGCAGGCTGTGTGATTGACGCATGTACTGTAAGCAGCATAATGGTCCGCTGTTCATGTCGCGAATAAGCCAAGGTGCAAACGGTCGTGAAGAAGCATGGCTACACCAAATGAAGGATCCTCACAAAACCAACTACATCCTGACGTCTTTCAGATGGCCCCAGGGGTTTTTCGGTTTTATTAATGTTCACCTTGTATTTTGTATGTTCACCCTAAGTTCCTGACTTAATTCGTGCACCCTAAGTTCCTGACTTAATTCTAGTTTCAATTTAGGTTCTCTAGTCTTGTATTAGCGAGCTGCACAGTTAAGGATACCTTGGTCTTATAGCTTCCATGCCGTCTTCCTTCCATAGGGTACCTCGCACAGTGTTAACGTGCGTTTACACCTCTGTGGCTTGCGACTAGCCGCAAGGCACACGGGTGAAAATGCACCTGTAATCTCAACAAATTTAGTAACCTAATTCGAAATCGAATTGACTTTATTTCACTGTTTACATTTGTTATGTTCATTTCTGAACATGTAAATTTCTGCTAAGAGCAGATCAATTGCAATGCACCACAGTTTCATTTCAAGTAACAAACTAAGAATTCTGCCCAAGGCAAATAGCTTGTTCAATTTTAGACTAAACAAAAATTTTGTTAAAAGCAAATTTGTCTTTGGTCACAAGATCCTGATCTTGTCCTATAGCTTTCCTGCTTAGGTAGCTTTCCTGCTTAGGTACGATAAAGATAACCCGGTATACCGTCAAGATGTGCTTTGCTAGTATACCGTGCTGGGCGTGGAAACAACACTACACAGGAACAATACTAGCGAACCCTGCTGGCCGTTCTACCTATCACAGAGAACTGCAACTCTAACCATTTACATCTCCCGCGATGAGGTGTACATGTGCGAGGTTACATTGAAATCCTTACCATGTCTTTGGGTGATTCACCTTTTTTGTTGGGCGGTGTATGTTAACATGTTATGCAGTACACGCATTTGGTTAGCCTTTTGCGCAATACTACCTCATTTGCCACCTGCTGGTAGTAACTAAGCTTTACCCGCTATTTCTGCAGTTAGCTTCTTTAAGGCCCAAACATACACAGCTCACAAATATAGAGTAAATAACCCTAACCGATGGGCGAAGTGACACATCTCCGGACTTTAAAATCTCCCCCCCCCCCCCTTTTGGCATCAGCCGTTTGAGGTTGAATACTTTCCTTGTGAGTGAAGGATGATACAACTTTAATCCCTCAAACTGTGTAGTGGACACTGTTTTTCTGATCACTTTCTCTTGTTAATAACATATACTGAATATCCAATAAATAGTTAACAGTGGTCTAATTTTTCCTCGCTTGTCGTTTCGAAGAGAAACTTACAAATATACTCCATTTTCTGTTACGCCCGCTTTGAGTAGAATCGTTGTCTCCTAGCCCGGCTTTAACATTCTTAAAGATTGCAGGAAGGTATAAGTATCATATACAATACCTGTATAACTTAAAGATTTAACGTTTGGCACAATGGCATATGAAAATTGGCCAGACTACACGCCGGCAATTTCGAAGTGAGTTCGTGTCAAGTACTCACTGAAAATGGAATACACAGAGATATTTGAATATTATTCTGCATCAATTCAGGAGAGTTCAGATTATACACTTACGTCCAATGAGCTGTAGCACACGAGTTTCTCTATTTGTAGATGGCACTGACGGCACCTGTCTGTCCCACAGAATTCTGTGGATCTCTGAGATGAGAAGGTACGGAAATACGGAGATCTTCATATCGGTCAGATGACGTACATTTTGCTGGGACGCCGCTGGTTCACTCTTTGCCGCTAGTATTCCACGTTGATCGCCAAAAGGGAAAGAGAAGTACATTGAGAGTTCAGGAGACGAATACGGTATGGCCGTAAACCTATCCTGCCCACCAGTTCCTTCGACAAGGAAGATATTCCAGACCTGAAAGCAATGAGTTCGAGATTCCTCACAACAACGATTCAAGCAGCAAATTGATACAATAATTAATGAATGTCAATAAAGGGAATGGAGTGAACAGGAAGGGCCGTACCACAAACATAGTAGCAAGAAGACTTCAAATCTGAGATTTATTGTGCATCACAGATTTACATACACGTAAACAAACAAATATTTTGTACTGAAATGGGAGGCAAAGAGTGCTCTAGTATTGGCCATCAAGTTTCTCTGGTTAACGGAACCATGACTTGAAAATTGTTTTTAGAGAATCACTATCTTGTACTGTTGTGAAGGCAGTATCGTTGCGGGACGAGAGAGAGAGGGAAGAATGAGAGCAACGAGGAGCGACACCGAAGCAAGTCGGCGCCTTAACGGCCTGTTTCAGCAGTCTGCGGGGCTACACTTCATCTGCCGATCGCGTAAACTGTGGAGGTAATTTTCCCCTCGTGAACGTTAAATGCCGCATATTACATCAGAAGCTCTAAGTGCGTGAACGGCCAGTATAAGGCTTAGCACCGATCGTTAGCTCTACTGGACTCTGACACTTCCTACACGACGCAGACGCCAGTGATTGAGAAGACACACATCTCTCTCTCTCTCTCTCTCTCTCTCTCTCTCTCTCTCTCTCTCTTTCTCCTTCACTCATGGGAACACATAATATGTCTTTAAGGAAAATTTTCAACTGATGAATTAACAACTTGTTTGTTAAAAAAAAAAAACACTCTGGTTTAACGAAGTGAAATATCCTTGAATGCGGGCAATTGTACTATTGGCTTATTACAATCAACAACTACACTTTGCCAAATATTCGCTCCCAATTAGGACAGGTAAATATTTTGTTGCCAGTCCGGAAAATATACAATCTTATTTGCCCGAATTGCGTCACTGCCTTTAATGGTCACACAGACACCACTTCATCCTCACCCTGTGGGTACAATCTATGGAGACATCACATTGATACATACTGCCAGACGGTAATTCAGTTTTGGTTAAAACGGACGACATTAGATTTTCAGAGCGCTGAAAGGTTTCCTCCTTTTCGCTTCCTTACACGTAACATCCCCTCTAGTTAATGTTGCAAAAGACACAACATTAGATCATTTCGGTACTGATGGGGAAGGAAACAGGTAATGTTGCCGAAATAATTATTACTGTAATCGCCAGAAGTGAAAACTACAAGAAACCTAATTTAGGACATCTTGAAAATGAAGAAACGCAACTGCTGTTAAATGGTGCTTTATTAAGATGAAGGGATTCGCAGCTTGTAGCTTCGTCCTCAGGCATATATCTGAGTAGAAATAATAGGGGGAAAGTGTAATATAAAATACTGCATGTACCCCAACTTTAAAAAGGGTGAAGTAAATAATGCATAAAAGTACTCACAGTCAATTCATACAAAATGCAGGCCCAATGCACCAACAAACGTTCTGAATCAAATCAAAATAAAACATCCGTCGAAATGACGGTTGCGAGATAACAAAATCTGGAGAACAATTGAACCGACCGCTCCAAATAACAAGGAATTCTACAATAAAAACCAAGAGAACTGATAGGATCTAAAATGCAAAATCTGAAAATGTCGAATTAAAATGAAAGTCAATTAATAAGACAGGAAAATAATTAGATACACACCCCGTTAGGAAACCAGCATAATGCTGAATAGACTCAGGTGGCAGTAGCATATGGAGAAATGGTGACAGAGAGAGAAAGAGATCAGATAACAGTCACAATCAAATTGAAAGCTCAAATGGCTCTGAGCACTATGGGACTTAAAATCTGTGGTCATCAGTCCCCTAGAACTTAGAACTACTTAAACCTAACTAACCTAATGACATCACACACATCCATGCCCGAGGCAGGATTCGAACCCGCGTCCGTAGCAGTAGCGCGGTTCCGGACTGAGCGCCTAGAACCGCCAAATTGAAAGCCTAAAGTATAAAAATTGAGCATTAATAGCCAATAAATACAGATTGCGCGGAGAGCAGATATATGGAGAGCAGATACACAGAAACGGACCAAGCAAATGACATTGAAACATTACATTAAAGAACTTACCACAATGTAAAAGTCAGTCACGTAGTTGAACAAAGATAGGTGAGAACCGGCGGCGGCAAGGAACCGACCGGATAGCCCAGGGCGCGCAGACTAGATAACATGCGGCACGACGCGAGCGAGTCAGAAGCAATAACTGCTAAATGTACAATGCGGCAGAGAAAGATAGGTGGCGGCCTTACTTAGCTGGGTAATACAAAGATGGCTAAATATAAGAATATCTGGAATATGAATAATCCTTATAGAATATAAAAGACATTACATGGAGCCAATAATAATCACGTTAACGATGAAAACTCTTAAAGAAGTGAGAGATGTAAAAGGGATCACAAGAAGATAGTGGGTGGAGGAAAATAAAACGGTAACTGGATAATAGGAGAGGAGTGAACTAAATGTTAGTGGGGGGTAGGAGGGGATTACAGGAACTAAAGGCATAGAAAACAGGGCGAAAATATATAAAAAAACAGTATTTTAATAACAAAAATATGAATAAAATTAAGTAACACTATTTATTCAATCAAAAATCGTAAGAAAACTTAGATGTCTCAATTCAGTTTGACCATTCTGTGTGTTGTGGGAATCGATACTTACAACGTATTACGTCAATTTGTTCCAAAATATGTAGGATTCGACATTTATTTTCGCGGTGTAAAATTTTTAAATTATTCAACAGATTAGTAATGGAATTCCCTTGTTCACGGAGGTCTGTCCTCAAAGCTGATTCTGAATTGGTTAAATTCTGATGTCGGAATCCCTTTCTATTCGGGCAATGTATCCCATGGGACAGCTGTCGCATCGGATGCAATACTGTGGCACAGTATTTCTGGCTGGTGCTACATTCTGTGTCTATATCTGCTACCAATATTATTAGGTATGAAATAGGCGGTCTCTATATTTTTAGCGCCAAGGTTGGAGCCTATCTTCTCCGAGCGCAGTGGTTAAACACTGGACTCGCATTCGGGAGGACGACGGTTCAATCCCGCGTCCGGCCATCTTGATTTAGGTTTTCCGTGATTTCCCTAAATCGCTCCAGGCAAATGCCGGGATGGTTCCTTTCAAAGGGCACGGCCGACTTCCTTCCCCATCCTTCCCTAATCCGATGAGACCGATGACCTCGCTGTCTGGTCTCCTTCCCCTAAACAACCCAACCCCCCCCCCCCCCCCAACTATCTTCTCCGAGATTTTACCGAAGTATGGAAACTTATGACGTATACCTTTATCCCAAGCCTTATGTTCTGCATTCACAAGGATTATATCAACTCGCCTAGAGCCACGAAACCTATTTTAAAAAAACCTTTGTTAATATTATTCACAAAATTAGCATCACAGCCATTGCTGTACGCTATAAACGTGTAAGGTTGTTGCAGGAAAATTTGTGTTGAGAAATAATTGTAAAGAAAAAAAATCGATACGTTGCGCCGTTTCTGAGTTACTTAGCATTGAAATTAGATTCATGCACTTTCACGCACTAAATGTGGTAATGCACAGACATTTCTAAGTCAATGAGTTACAACTTATTGCAATACTCATTACTTATTACAACGTGCCATTTCGGAAGTGATAAATTTAAGCTAAGTTAGACAATGCTAGGTTTGTTCAGTCTGAGGAAATCAAAGGAAGAACACTTCTGGTGGCACCGCCTCTGGCATACTGCTTGAATATGCTCGCGCGGCAACGTGATTGGCTAATTTCAATCATAAATAACTCTGAAATTGCCCAAGACATCGAATTTTTTTCTTAACCATTATTTCTCAGCATAGCCTTCCTGCAGCACCCTTACAAGCTTTTCAAACTGTGTTTCTATCCACCCTACATATTGAATTAGTCCATATTCGCGTATTATCCTTGGACAGAAGGCGTTATACATACTATAAAGCAAAAACCTGAATACAACCATTTTGTATGTTAGAGGTTGGTTAGAGGTGTGAATAACAAGATCGGTAATAGTTACTTCCTGTCTTCATTGGTTATTACTGCCGAAATTTTTATTTACGTTTCCTATTCTATTGTGGTTGTCGCCTGATCTTTTCTTTGCCACTGCCATCCGAGTCTATTCCGTTTTATGCAGCTCTCCCAGCTGTGAGTTTATCTAATTATATTTCTATCTTATTAATCTTCATTTTAATTCCACATTTTCAAACTCCGAAATTTACACACTATCAGTTCTTTTGGCTTTTACCTGCTATTTGGGGTGGTCGACTACATCGTTCTGCCGATTTTGTTGTCTGACTACCGTTCTTTCGACGGACTTTTTATTTTGACCTGACTGAGAATGTTGGGTCGTTCATTTAATTCGGGTCCGGATTATATATGAACTGACTGTGAGTACTTTTTTCCGTTATTTACAACTTCAAAAATGGTTCAAATGGCTCTGAGCACTATGGGACTCAACTGCTGAGGTCATTAGTCCCCTAGAACTTAGAATTAGTTAAACCTAACTAACCTAAGGACATCACAAACATCCATGCCCGAGGCAGGACTCGAACCTGCGACCGTAGCGGTCTTGCGGTTCCAGACTGCAGCGCCTTTAACCGCACGGCCACTTCGCCCGGCTTTACTACTTCCTTCTTTAAGTTGGGCAATATCATTTCCACCATTTCCCACTCTTATTTTTCTACTCGCTTGTATTCTTGAGGATGCAGCTATAAACTGCGAAACCGGTCGTCTGAATAAAGCGTAATTTAACAGCTGTTGCGGTTCTTCATTTATCAAGACGTATTTCCACAGCTGTGGCTGAGCAGAGCATAAAGTTTTTGTAATTGAGAACAGTTGTGTCATATGTCATGCAACGAACTGTTCTGTCGGACAGTATCGGTGACAATAGCTTTATCGTATCATTGTTGAAAAGTACCTCACAGACGCCCATACTACACGGGTGAAGTCATGGTTCATTTTCGACCTTATACGGTTATAATCGGGCTAATGATCAACTCCATAAGGACATATCCTTCCCCACGTGCTCAAGTAATGGAGGATCGCACTAATGAGCAACTTAATTATCACACATCCGTAGCAGCGTGTAACGTCACTCTTCGCGAAGGCTTTGTCAGTCATGCCGATCGATGGTAACTTAAGAGTAGAGCCCAAGACGCGCAAAACTCTTTCGACTTAATCTCAGATGTGCTGTGTCGTGTCTACCATAAAGGAAGGCACAGTAACCTCCTACGAATTATATGTATAAAAACGTAGCTACTAGTACTATGCAATCACGGTGTACAACTCAAGGATAAACAATGCAAAACGAAGCTGAAGAAGGGCAGTAAAGAGAGGATTAATGACTTGATTAACAACAAAAATTGAAAAAGGCACACTACTGGAAGGAGGGAAAAAATTCTCATATGCACCAAAGCAGGTGGCAGAAGTAGAGGAGATATCGTAAATAACTGCAAAGGAAGCAAAGCTTCCTTCAATAAAAGAGCTCTGCAGATATAATGTATTGATACGAAATCGAGGAAGAAAAGTGTGAAATACAGTGCTGTCATATAATGTTAAAAATTAAGTATGTAGACAGAGAACGAAATGAAGAAGTACTAAAAAGAGTAGCTTAAGGCCAGCAGTCTGTGGAAGATACTTCAAAGAAGAAGCGACAGTTAGTGGGACATATGCTACGCCTGCGAGGAATAACCTGGCGCTGAAGGGAGCAATAGAAGGAAACATTGTGAAGGCATGCCAAGATTAGAATATAGAAAAAAGGGTAACTGGGGAGTTGACTGTGATAGTTAACGGCGCAGAGATGAAAAGATTACCACAAGGTGAGAAAATGTGAATTAGAGTAATAAATCAGAGTAATAAATCAGACAGATTTCAGTTTACGAGTTGCCTAAAGGATTTATTAGTGACCAGCTTCTTTACCGACGAATTACTTTCTGAAGTAACTTGCATTTGCAATATCAATAATATCGGACAATCTGAGATCTGTGTAATGTTCGACGTGTGCACATCTGTGCAATAAACCCAGTAAAATTGTTTTCTATTGTTGATGTTTGCCGACAGCATCCTAGGCATTGACGTTTATAACCATTACTGTATTAACTTGTAAACTAAAATGCGTTTCAGTTTTTATACTTGTCCCATATCCTTACGAAATACGTCACTTACGACCTAGGCAGCGAATGCTAAATTTAAGCATTCCTATATGCAGTGTGTATTTTTCTTTCCTGAAATATTCCACCTTAACAGGTACCTCGCTGTCGGTCTACGGATTGAACAATGCATTTGATTTAACCTACTAAAAGGCGAGAAAGTGGTCTGATGTCTGCAGAGTATTCTCGGAAATACTCTCGCGTCGCGTCGCGTCACAGAAATACGATACCCTCAATGTATTTCATAATGCTACAGCATAAATCAAACCATTTTTGCTTCAAATTGTTGGTTCCTGATTACATCCACAGATTTAACCTTGCAAGTCACTTTCAGGAGAGAACTACTGCCACGGTAGCCGAGTCCTGCCTTTCGGAAATAACGCCAAAGCCACATGCAGCGTAATCAGTGCTCCTCGGTTCAATCAGAGGCATAGCAAGCAATCTCGTACCGTACTGGCTCACTTTGGTTACTCTGGTGGCAGACGAAGCCAAAAGCCGAGCCGTCCAGAGAAAATGAGCCACCAGAACGTTGGTGTACGGAGCTGTACGCTTGTACAGGAGGGCACCGTGTGCTGATAACTGTCGCAACGGGGGAGCTGACGAGGCGTTAAGAGTTTTATTGTCTAACACTGAGTAAGGAAACGTTAACCGACACTAGTTCTAAAGTCAAATTCATGGGGGAAATTTCTGAGCCATTTCATTTAAAAGACGGTGGTTAGATAGGGAGATGGACTTTCCCCGTTACTGTTTAACTGTGTTTTGGAAAAGGTAATGACAGAATGGCGAGAGCAAAAGTCGAGTCAAAATATAGATCAATCAATCAAGTTAGGTAGAAGTAATATTAGAGTAACTTCCTGGCAGATTAAAACTGTGTGCCCGACCGAGACTCGAACTCGGGACCTTTGCCTTTCGCGGGCAAGTGCTCTACCATCTGAGCTACCGAAGCACGACTCACGCCCGGTACTCACAGCTTTACTTCTGCCAGTACATCGTCTCCTACCTTCCAAACTTTACAGAAGCTCTCCTGCGGTTCGCAAAGGTCCCGAGTTCGAGTCTCGGTCGGGCACACAGTTTTAATCTGCCAGGAAGTTTTATATCAGCGCACACTCCGCTGCAGAGTGAAAATCTCATTCTGGAAACATCCCCCAGGCTGTGGCTAAGCCATGTCTCCGCAATATCCTTTCTTTCAGGAGTGCTAGTTCTGCAAGGTTCGCAGGAGAGCTTCTGTAAAGTTTGGAAGGTAGGAGACGAGGTACTGGCAGAAGTAAAGCTGTGAGTACCGGGCGTGAGTCGTGCTTCGGTAGCTCAGATGGTAGAGCACTTGCCCGCGAAAGGCAAAGGTCCCGAGTTCGAGTCTCGGTCGGGCACACAGTTTTAATCTGCCAGGAAGTTTCATATCAGCGCACACTCCGCTGCAGAGTGAAAATCTCATTCTGGAATATTAGAGTAGATTGCCTCGCCTGTACAGATGATCTGGCAATTTGAAAAACGGATATTACCACAGCTCAAAAACAAATTGAAATTCTTAAAGAAGTTGCGGAAAAAGTAGGACCACAAATATCATTCGAAAAAACGGAATATATGGCACGCATCAAATAAGCACCAAAGTTTTTGAACACAAAACATGGAAAAACAAAAAAGTGTTTCTCAATTTAAATACTTGGGAGAAATCATACAAGAAAACGGCCTGGAAAAAGCTGCAAACGAACTTCGTTGTCAAAAAAAAATGGGAACTGCATTCAGATTAACACAGAATATCTGTAATAAAAAATCACTTTTTAAATTCAGCAAACTTAGGCATTATAGCACTGTAATCAAACCTGAATCTGTTTATGGAGCAGAAACTTTAATTTTAAATTGAAAGTGGGATACAGAGGAAATTCAAAAGAAAAAAAGAAAGATTATTAGGAAAATATTAGGCCCAAAATTACTGATGAGAAAAAATATAGTGTGAGAAGTAATAAAGAAACAGAATACATAGACATACATGGTGACATGAGAAAACGAAGACTTAAAATTTATGGGCACCTTTAAAGAATGGCACTCACTAGGTTGGCAAAAGAATGGTAGAATTCTACGAAAACAGAAGTAAGGCCAAAACCGACCCAATTAAATAGATCACTGCAATTAAGGAGGATCTTAAAGTAGACGGCATAACTCAGACAGACTTTACAGATAGAAAAACATTGAGAAAAAAGATATTTGATGGAAAGTTGGTTAGAGAGAAATTAGAAAACGGGTGGAACACCGTGGTCTGATGAAAGAAAGACTTCATTCTAAAAGGATGAAACAAATTTGGACACGAAGGAAGGTCAGCCATCAAAAGGGACATTGAGTGAATGTACATCGCCTGATCCTATTGGGCCCATACATGAATAATGATAATAATAAATACTGATAGGGCAAAGACTGTAAGATAGAATGCTAATGCAAGGAGCAATCAAAAAGTTTCATTTGAGGGCGTTGCTGTAGGATATAAGCAACGTAGCGTGACTCTGATACAGTATATAAGCACCGACTTGTAGGCAATGGATTAGTGTGCTATACGTGTCTTTCCGAGACAGGTCAATGCGAATATGTGAACTATGGCAACGTTATTACAAAATGCGACCATAAAGGAGCGATGTGCTGTTATACTTGTCTTCGCTGCAGCAGAACAAACACTGGCAGACATTCACAGGGAAATGAATAATGTGTATGGGGCAGCATGCCGCCGGTCGAAACCTACCGTTGTGGAATGTTGAACCAAGTTCTGTGCTGCTGCTTCATGATATCGCACGTCCGCAAATCGCAAATGTCGTAACGCATAAGTTATGCCAACTCAAGTGGGAGACACTCGAGACCCGCCCTGCAGTCCTGAACTCTTTCCTGCCATTATCACGCCTTCGGTTCCATAAAAAACGTCTTGAAGGGTCGGCGATTCCTGTCGGACGAGAGTGTGCAGCAGGCAGTTCTTCACATGACTAGAGAATTACTATGAAATGAACACCCTTAGCTGCTTACAGGCGTTGACATACGTCAACGGGGACAGATGAAAATGTGTGCCCCGACCGGGACTCGAACCCAGGATCTCCTGCTTACATGGCAGAAGCTCTATCCATCTGAGCCACCGAGGACACAGAGGATAGCACGACTGCAGGGATTTATCTCTAGCACGCCCCCCGCGAAACCCACATTCTCAACGTATTGTCCGGCACTACATTCGTAGTGCCCCCGCCCATTATACTCATTACTCGCGGCGCTTTGCCGATTCCCGTAAGAGAATGTCACGAACAGATAATTTGATAATAGGCACGGCAGTACTGCAACAGTCAGCTGGTAACTGTGAATACTGATATTCATCTCATAAGCAAAGGCTCAGTCTAGATATAGTAGGGGTCAGTGAAGTGAAGTGGAAGGAAGACAAGGATTTCTGGTCAGATGAGTATCGGGTAATATCAACAGCAGCAGAAAATGGTATAACAGGTGTAGGAGTCGTTATGAATAGGAAGGTAGGGCAGAGGGTGTGTTACTGTGAACAGTTCAGCGACCTGGTTGTTCTAATCAGAATCGACAGCAGACCAAAACCGACAACAATAGTTCAGGTATACATGCCGACGTCGCAAGCTGAAGATGAACAGATTGAGAAAGTGTATGAGGATATTGAAAGGGTAATGCAGTATGTAAAGGGGGACGAAAATCTAATAGTCATGGGCGACTGGAATGCAGTTGTAGGGAAAGGAGTAGGAGAAAAGGTTACAGGAGAATATGGGCTTGGGACAAGGAATGAAAGAGGAGAAAGACTAATTGATTCTGTAACAAGTTTCAGCTAGTAATAGCGAATACCCTGTTCAAGAATCACAAGAGGAGGAGGTATACTTGGAGAAGGCCGGGAGATACGGGAAGATTTCAATTAGATTACATCATGGTCAGACAGATATTCCGAAATCAGATACTGGATTGTAAGGCGTACCCAGGAGCAGATATAGACTCAGATCACAATATAGTAGTGATGAAGAGTAGGCTGAAGTTCAAGACATTAGTCAGGAAGAATCAATACGCAAAGAAGTGGGATACGGAAGTACTAAGAAATGACGAGATACGTTTGAAGTTCTCTAACGCTATAGATACAGCAATAAGGAATAGCGCAGTAGGCAGTACAGTTGAAGATGACTGGACATCTCTAAAAAGGGGCATCACAGAAGGTGGGAAGGAAAACATAGGTACAAAGAAGGTAGCTGCGAAGAAACCATGGGTAACAGAAGAAATACTTCAGTTGATTGATGAAAGGAGGAAGTACAAACATGTTCCGGGAAAATCAGGAATACAGAAATACAAGTCGCTGAGGAATGAAATAAATAGGAAGTGCAGGGAAGCTAAGACGAAATGGCTGCAGGAAAAACGTGAAGACATCGAAAAAGATATGACCGTCGGAAAGACAGACTCAGCATACAGGAAAGTCAAAACAACCTTTGGTGACATTAAAAGCAACGGTGGTAACATTAAGAGTGCAACGGGAATTCCACTGTTCAATGCAGAGGAGAGAGCAGATAGGTGGAAAGAATATATTGAAAGCCTCTATGAGGGTGAAGATTTGTCTGATGTGATACAAGAAGAAACAGGAGTCGATTTAGAAGAGATAGGGGATTCAGTATTAGAATCGGAATTTAAAAGAGCTTTGGAGGACTTACGGTCAAATAAGGCAGAAGGGATAGATAACATTTCATCAGAATTTCTAAAATCATTGGGGGAAGTGGCAAGAAAACGACTATTCACGTTGGTGTGTAGAATATATGAGTCTGGCGATATACCATCTGACTTTCGGAAAAGCATCATCCACACAATTCCGAAGACGGTAAGAGCTGACAAGTGCGAGAATTATCGCACGATCAGCTTAATAGCTCATGCATCGAAGCTGCTTACAAGAATAATATACAGAAGAATGTAAAAGAAAATTGTGAATGTGCTAGGTGACGATCAGTTTGGCTTTAGGAAAAGTAAAGGGACGAGAGACGCAATTTTGACGTTACGGCTAATAATGGAAGCAAGGCTAAAGAAAAATCAAGACACTTTCATAGGATTTTTCGACCTGGAAAAAGCGTTCGACAATATAAAATGGTGCAAGCTGTTCGAGATTTTGAAAAAAGTAGGGGTAAGCTATAGGGAGAGACGGGTCATATACAATATGTACAACAACCAAGAGGAAATAATAAGAGTGGTAGATCAAGAACGAAGTGCTCGTATTAAGAAGGGTGTAAGACAAGGCTGTAGCCTTTCGTCCCTACTCTTCAATCTGTACATCGAGGAAGCAATGATGGAAATAAAAGAAAGGTTCAGGAGTGGAATTAAAACACAAGGTGAAAGGATATCAATGATACGATTCGCTGATGACATTGCTATCCTGAGTGAAAGTGAAGAAGAATTATATGATCTGCTGAACGGAATGAGCAGTCTAATGAGTACACAGTATGGTTTGAGAGTAAATCGGAGAAAAATGGTTCAAATGGCTCTGAGCACTATGGGACTCAACTGCTGAGGTCATTAGTCCCCTAGAACTTAGAACTAGTTAAACCGAACTAACCTAAGGACATCACAAACATCCATGCCCGAGGCAGGATTCGAACCTGCGACCGTAGCGGTCTTGCGGTTCCAGACTGCAGCGCCTTTAACCGCACGGCCACTTCGGCCGGCTAAATCGGAGAAAGACGAAGGTAATGAGAAGTAGTAGAAATGAGAACAGCGAGAAACTTAACATCAGGATTGATGGTCACGAAGTCAATGAAGTTAAGGAATTCTGCTACCTAGGCAGTAAAATAACAAATGACGGACGGAGCAAGGAGGACATCAAAAGCAGACTCGCTATGGCAAAAAAGGCATTTCTGGCCAAGAGAAGTCTACTAATATAAAATACCGGCCTTAATTTGAGGAAGAAATTTCTGAGGATGTACGTCTGGAGTACAGCAATGTATGGTAGTGAAACATGGACTGTGGGAAAACCGGAACAGAAGAGAATCGAAGCATTTGAGATGTGGTGCTATAGACGAATTTTGAAAATTAGGTGGACTGATAAGGTAAGGAATGAGGAGGTTCTACGCAGAATCGGAGAGGAAAGGAATATGTGGAAAACACTGATAAGGAGAAGGGACAGGATGATAGGACATCTACTAAGACATGAGGGAATGACTTCCATGGTACTAGAGGGAGCTGTAGAGGGCAAAAACTGTAGAGGAGGACAGAGATTGGAATACGTCAAGCAAATAATTGAGGACGTAGGTTGCAAGTGCTATTCTGAGATGAAGAGGTTAGCACAGGAAAGGAACTCGTGGCGGGCCGCATCAAACCAGTCAGTAGACTGATGACAAAAAAAGAAAAAAAGCTATCGCGTCCCATTCATTTATGTTGTAAAAGCAACAACTTGGAGGACATACTCAATTGTGTCAGTTGTTTGATACATGCGCAGATAACGATTCTGTGGCAATATGTTACATCGCTTTTCTGGAGTGAGATGCGCTTCTGGTAGTTACTGCGTTAGATTAAAATTCTTGTTAATTTTGGTATGTTGACATCTCTGATTATCAATTAATAGTAATGACTCCACTTCCGTATTCTTGACACAAACGAAGGACTTCTACAGAGGAGGGTGTGACATTAGTGCCAATTTAATGTACAGAACAGCTTATTTTATAGATTGCTTCAGCTTGACTTGGCCTTGTATGTTTTCACTGCATCTCATCTCGGTATCAAAAACGACTGAGAAAATTGAATATGTCGTCCAAGTCGTTGATTGTTAAATGCACGAACATATGACCGAACTTCTGCCGGGTCACTCTCCCACGCTTGTAACCACGTCAGTGCCATATAAATCACATTGTCAATTATTTGGTAAGCATTCATGCCAAGAAGGAGTTGTACGCCATAAACGAAAGTTGACAGACGTCTTTCAATATCTAAAACATGACGTCCATTAGAATTTCGTGCCAGTCGCATAGGAGTGGGGTTAGTAGCGCCACAGTGAGGATGCAAATAAGGTTTGCTTTAAGTATACGCAGAAACGGCCGTGAGCGTTAGTTGCCTTTGAGACTGATGTGATTTTATGTTAGTGAAGAATATCTTAATGCGACAAACTCGCCATTATCAACGCTTCACGGCGTTTTAACGAGATCGTGAAATGGGGCTATGAGAAGCTGAATGTTCGTTCTGCGATACTGCAGAAAGACTTGTCAGGAATGTAGCCACTGTACGCGGCTGCTGGCACGGGTGGTCATTAGGATCTACGGTCGCTCAGGACGGCCACGTGGCACTACTGAGAAGGAAGACCACCGTTTTCGGCGTATGGCTCTGGCACATCGTACTGCAATTCTGCAGCAGTTGGCACCATAGATACACAACGAACTGTTACAAATCTGTTACTTCAAGGACACTTCCAATCCAGAAACCATGCATTCCACTGACACCAAACCACCCCCATTTGCAACTTCATTGGTGTCAAACGAGAGCTCATTGGAGGACAGGGTGGAGATGAAAGCTGCCTCTGCCTCAGTCCCAGTATCAAACGCGTGTTGGTTGCAAGGAGGCCAGTTGAGGGCCTGCAACCAACCTGCCTGTATCCTAGACGCACTAGACGTACTCGTGGGGCTATGGCCTGGGGAGCGATTTCGCATGACAGCAGGGACACTCTCGTGGTTATCCCACACAATGTGACTGCAAACTTGTACGTCAGTCCGGTGACTCGGCTTGTTGTGCTGGCACTCATGATTAGCATTCCAGGGGGTATTTTCCAAAAGGATAATGCTCGCCCACATACCGCTGTTGTAACCCAACGTGCTCTACAGTATGTCGACATGTATTTGGGCCACAGGATCACCAGATCTGTCTCCAATCGAGCACATATGGGATATCGCTGAGAGACAACTACAGCCTCATCCACAAACGGCATTAACCGTCCCTGTACTGACAGATCAAGTGCAACATTCATGGTACTTAATCCCAGGAACTGACATCCGACACCTGTACAACACAGTGCACGTTTACATGTTGCATCAACACTCTGGCAGTTGCACTAGTTATTAAGTAATTTCATTAATGATTTTTTTGTGTTGAGACTTTCGTTCCATCAGTCTACATGGTATGCATTATAACAGCGTATCTTCCATTATTTACAAGTCCACCTTACGTAGTAAATTCGGATTCAAAGCTACAAATACCCAGATCTGGTTTGTGGAAGGTGGCAGAGCCAGCGAGCTGATGACGTAAACCCGCAGCTAGCGCCTGCCGGTTGTGAGGGAGGCGGTGCGAGTGTTCCAGTGGCCGGTGGCGACTGCCGCACCAGCTGAGCGCAGGCGGGCAGATAGCGATCTGGCCATCGACCGGCCCAGCGCCATGCCCTGCGGCGACAGGCGGGCGAGCACGCTATACTATAGCTGCTGCTGCTGCTGCCGTGGCGTGGCGTGGCGTGGCGTGCCGTGCCGTGTGTGGAGCCGCCGGCCGGGCGCGTCCGTCAGGGCCGCGCAGGGGCAAATTTGTTCTCCTCTGCGTTGAATCGCAATTTTTTCCAACTGACCACCAGAGAGATTTTCTTACAAGTACAGTGGCTTCCCTGTTAATAGTTTGTAAACTTCATGACAGCAGAGAGTGATTACTGATTGAAGATTCTTCAATACTACACCGTAGAGTTCTTGATTTTTTTTACAAGAAATGCACACAAATTACGACAAACATCTCTTTCTCAGAGAAAGGACGCCTAAGGACAAATTGACATTAGTACAACGGCATGCCACATTTTGATCTGGAACATGTGTCAAAAAAATACCCTGAGGTGACAAAAGTCACGGGATAGCGATATGCACACATATAGATGCAGTAGTAACGCGTTCACAAGGTATAAAAGGACAGTGCATTGACGGGGCTGTCATTTCCACCCAGGTGATTCATATGAAAAGCTTTCTGGCATAATTATGGCCGCACGACGGGAATTAACAGAATTTGAACACGGAACGGTAGGTGGAACTAAACGCGTGGGACATTCCATTTCGGAAATCTTTAGGGAATGCTGTATACACAGATCGACAGTGTCGAAACTGTGCCTGGAATACCAAACTTCAGACGGTAGCTCTTACCACGGACAAGAGTGGTACGACCTAGAGCAGCGGCGTTTCGTAGAGTAGTCAGTGCTAACAGACAAGCCAAGCGGTAAAAAAAAAATTATGACGGAAGTATCCGTTAGGACAGTGCGGCGCGAAATCTGACGTTAATGGGCTACGGCAGCACATGACCGACACCTTTGCTAACAGCACGACATCGCCTGCAGCGGGTCTCCTGGGCTCGTCACCGTATCGGTTGCACCCTAGAAGAGTGGAAATCCGTTGCCTATCAGATGAGTCCCAGTGTCAGTTTGTAAGATCTGACGGTGTGGTTCGAGTGTTGCGCAGACACCTCGAAGCCATGGACTCAAGTTGTCAACAACGTATTATGCAAGCTGGTGGTGCTTCCATAATGGTGCGGGCTATATTTACACGGAATGGACTGGGTTCTCGGGATATTCGGCTACTGTTCCCAAAAAACGATGGAATTTGTATGGATGGCAATGCCCCGGGCCACAGTGGCTCGCGATTGGTTTGAAGAACATGCTGAACAGTTTGAGCCATTGCTTTGGCCACCCAGATCGCCCGACATGAGTCCCACAGAACATTTATGGAACATATTCGACAGGTCAGTTCGTGCACAAAATCCTGCACCGGCAACACTTTTGCAGTTGTGGACGGCTTTAGATGCAGCATGGCTCAGTATTTCTGCAGAGGACTTCCAATGACTTGTTGAGTCCATGCCACGTCGAGTTGTTGCACTACGCCGGGCACAACACGGTCCGACACGATATTAGGAGGTATCCCATGACTTTTGTCACCTCAGTGTAACTGGATTATTAATTACGTCATGTTAACTGATTATTCCGTCGCTTCTTGGTAGAACAACATAGTCGACACCAAGGTGTGCAGAAAATGTTGCTAACGACAGGTAATACGAGGATCCAAACGTTGATAAACAAATCGAAACAGGCTTTGTTTCGACTGCCATCTTGTTTCTACTGCACAGTATAGTTGATTTCGATGGCGTGTTTTTAGTGTCCTCTGCAAGTTTACACCTAGACAGTGGTTAACAACATCCAAGGAGCCGTAGCAAAAAGGTAACGGAACACACCACAACATGAATGTATGTATACATGACTACAAATTACATTCTCTGTTTTCATGCAGATATAGTTTTCGATTATGCGTTTGACGGTTGATGACTGTACTTACGAATTAACAACTTTCCAATTTTTTCCCTTAGCTGTACTGTAAAACAATGCTTATTGCTAAATTTTGTGATTCTAGGTCAAGGGGCAATACCCTATAGATAGCCCGGCCAGCTAGCCGCGCGGTCTAACGCGCTGCTTCCAGAGCGCGAAGGCCTACCGGTCCCCGGCACGAATCCGCCCGGCGGATTAGTGTCGAGGTCCGGTGTGCTGGCCAGCCTGTCGATGGTTTTTAAGGTGGTTTTCCACCTGCTTCGGCGAATGCGGGCTGCTTCCCCATATAGCGCCTCGGTTACACTATGTCGGCGATTGCGGCGCAAACATTGTCTCCACGTACGCGTACACCACAATTACTCTGCCACGCAAACATTTGGGGTACACTCGTCTGGAATGAGCCGTTCTCCATCGCCCAATAACCCTGGGTTCGGTGTGGGCCGGCGGTGGGGAGGGTGGACTGATGTGGGGGTTGTGAACCACTGAGGGCTAAGGCGGGACGAAGCCTCTCCGTCGTTTCTAGGTCCCAGGTTTAATACACACGCACTCTATAGATTTTGATGAGTGATTTTGGCAATATGTAAATATGTGACGTACATGGTTGTATGTTTTCATTGCACTGACTTAGTTGCTTAAATGTTTTACATCACCAAGGGACAATAGAGCTTAGTATGTGACAAATTTCATCTTGATACGTATACCGTTCTGTTGTCAGACGGACAGACAAGCAGATAGACGGACAACAAAACCATCCTATAGGAGTTATATTGTTACCAGCTGAGGTACGGAGCTCTAAAAAATAAGTGAACAGCAAACCAAAAAACAAAGTGATTATTCCCTCATGTTAGGTCATCCTTCACTATCTGCGCAGGATGGTCACAGCACATTCTGAGTCTGTGAAGAACATCTCTGATACCCTTCTGTATTTTGTAAAAAAAAATTTCTATTCCCGTTGTAGTATGAGGAAGAGGTCCGTTCTTCGAAACATGTTACTTTATTAAATAAATATGGAAGTAAAAAAAATAAAAAAACATCGTTTCTGGCAGCTGTCTATGAAAAGCACAAATCAAATTAACTGAAGATAGAAGTTGCAGCATCCCATGTAAGCAGCAAATACGAAAAGTACTACCCAAAGACAATACTGAGATATAAGATATTACAGTGTCTCAGCACTCAGAAGTATCTGGTGATTGGCTTAGGCGGATTAGGAACATACCGCGACTATTCTTTCGAAAAACAATTGCAAAAAATTATTGCAAGACGCACAAATTCTGAGAACGACGGCATCCTCTTCGTTTATGATCTACGTACTGATTAGTCATAAGAGTTCTGACACCTACCTTCTGGATGATCAGCGTTGACAGGCCGTCCGGCTTGCACCCGATACACTTCTACCTGCGCCAATTGAGAGGTTCCCTGTGCTAAGCATTTACATAACAAGACAGCAAGTACTCGCTCGCTTGTGCACACGATCGCAGAAGACCCAGCCTCTCTCTCTCTCTCTCTCTCTCTCTCTCTCTCTCTCTCTCTCCCTGCACACCATATAAAGCAACGATCTTTTACATTCCGTCTGAAATCTCGCCGACCAGCCTGGAGAACCGATACTAGCATGCTGGCCAACGCTTTCAATCCAGAGGCTGGAAGTGTTCATCTTCACTCTAGCGAGTCGAAAACTTGACTGTTCAGCTCCCGGGCTACAGCCTCCCTCACACCATCTGGCTCAGACTCAGTCGCATCCAATGGACAGGAAGATACACTTCCATCCTCCACAGCTCGCTATGACGAGGCTCTCCAAATTGTGAGTACAACAGCAAAGTGATGCCGACAGTGCCACGTATCGTACAGGACTGTCCCTCACGTGCTTGCGACGTATTCCTGGAAGAACTGCATGGGACGGCTATAAAGCAATTGAGTAGCTACAAAGCTGAACATAGAGCTTCATCTTCTTGTTTATTTTATTAACTGTCTACACATATTTTGTTTATATTGCGATGCGCCAGAACTATTTATTCATTTGCTATGTTGAACTACAGAATCGTTATAATTAAACTTTTGATACTAAAGTTTGCCCCCATCAAAAACGAGTCATCGAGGGCAATGAAACTTTGTGGAAACATTTGTAAAGACACAAGGAAAACAAATAAAGAATAAACAACTGAAAGAAACACATTTAAATTTCCACATGAGAGGGTTCAAATCTGCTGGTCTTGGCTGCTATGGAGTTCAGAACGATCGGCCAATGACTCGTTTTTCTCCAAATGTGTTACGGAGTAACCGAGTGACCTCCGAGCATTGTGAGGTGGACCTCCATCGTGTATCAAAACAATTGACTCCAAAGCACGTCTCTTCGTAGAGCAGGGTAACACGTTGACGAAGCAAATCAGAGTAACGAGTGCCATTCACGTTGATGTCCTTTTTCCTTGGGGTGTGAGTTCCTCAAAGCAAAATGGAACAATCATGAAGCGTGCTGTGAAGCTACACCACACAGTGAAGTGTTCATTACGCGGGAGAACTTAATGAACGTTTGTTGGTGGCGACGATCCCCAAATGCCATCGCTGCGAGTGTTTACTGCCCTATTTAGGGTAAAAGTATGTTTCATCACTACACAAAACGTTCCAGGGCCACATGTAAACTTCAGCCCTTGCAAGAAACGTGAGATCAAAGTCTACTCGAATGTTTGCGTCATGTGGGAAAAGTTGGTTAGCAATATGAAGTTTATGCGGATAACGTTTCACAATTGCTTGCAGAACTTTGTTAACAATAGACGATGGAATGTTCGACTGTCGTGACACAGCTGATGCACTGCTTGAAGATCGCACATTGCGTCCAACATTCTCAATCATGGCAACAGTATCTTCAACAGTTTGTCGAGCAACTGGCCGGCCTCTCCCAAAAACAAACGGAATCACTGACCGATGGTTCCAAATTGCGTAGCAACCAGGTTCACCAGATTTCAACCCTCACATGTGCAAATTGTTTCTTTCAATGGTGAATTCGTTATTTCTCTTCATGTCCTTACAAATGTTCTACAAAGTTTCATTGTCCTGTGATCCCTTTTTTCTAAAGGGGGACCTCTCAAGTAGCGAAAGTTTAATTATAACAATCCTCTCCAACGCAAAATAAATTAATACAATTTAGAAATAAGCACTAGAGCTATACCTCTGTGATTGGTCAAACTTTAATTCGGATGATGTCCCAGGCTTCCGTTGCAGATCTACAGGTGCTAGAGGAAATACAAAAAACGCACCACGAAGAAATTATCCGAATGGGACGGAAATCAGCAGATGTGATGTACATGTACAGACAAACAAATTATTACAGTTTCAGAACAGCTGGATGATTTATTCAAGAGAATAGGCTTCACAAATTGAGCAAAGCAGTAACGCATTAATCCACCCCTGGCTCTTATGCAGACACTTTTCGGCTTGGCATTGACTGATGTGGGTTGTTGGATGTCCTCCTGAGAGATATCGTGTCAAATTCTGTCCAACTGGCGTGTTAGATCGTCAAAATCTCAAGATGGTTGGAGGACCGAGGCTATAATGCCCCAATCGTTCGCAAATGGGGACAGAATCGGCGACTTTGATAGCCAAGGTAGGATTTGGCAATCACGAAAAGAAGCTGTAAAAATTCTCGTTGCAGGGGGATCGTTAACTTGCTCAAATGTAACCCATGATAGCCTGGGGTCCTGCTATGAAATGGCACACCAGACCATCGCTCCTGGTAGCAGGGTCAAATGGTGGGCGTCAGTCATGTTGGTATCCCATCGATGTCTGGGACGTCTCCAGCCACGTCTTCGGTCTGGAGTCTCATTGACTTAAGCAGAATTGTGTTCAGCGATGAATCCCGCTTCGAACTAGCCCCAACGACCAGGAGAGATAAGTGTGGAGACGCCCCAGATGGTAGTGGGACACCAGCCTGACTGTCACCCGCCATGCGGCCCGACAACTAGGAGTGATGGAACTGGGGTGTCATTTCTTTTCCTAGCAACATCCCTTTGGCTATCAACAGCGGCACCCTTGCCGTGCACTTGTAAGTCCACGATATCCTACGCCCCGTTTTGTTAACTTTCATGGAAAGCCATCCTGGCTTACTTTTCATCATGTCTGCGAAATAACGCGCGCCCGCAGACGGTGAGAGTTTCTGCTGCTTGTCTTAGTGTCATATGACTGCGCCTGCGCATCTCTCACATGTTCTGAGTACTACGCTGTTTCATTACGTTTTAGTAAGTGAGCCAGGTGAATGAACCGCAAAATGGTGCTCGTGATAAAACAGCGCCTGTTCGTTGTCTAGTGTTAAGCACAGCCCGTGGCAAACGTGTGCCGCACTGTTTGTGGAAGAGTTAGAGACTGGAAGTTCTTTGCTGAAACTACCAGCAAAAAATGCAGTGCGGAACTTAGTGGCAATATGTAGCGAAAGTGGCTTTTGTGACGTTCGTCAGAGGCTAAGTCTGCCTTACCCGCGTGTACGTGGCTTATGAACCTTAGAAGCCGTGTTGCAGGAATCAGCGCGTGGGACCATATGTTTTCTTATCGGCGGTTGAAACCACTGGCAGCGGTTGGCTCTGACGAGCATATGGAAGTGCGGCGTGTTCCCGGCGCTGGGGTGGAGTGTGAGAAGTTGAGTACTGTTTTCATGTAACAGAGTTGTGTATAAGAGAAAGTTTTCAAGTTCTAGTGAAGTGTATGAGTTTTCACCAGTGGTTTTGTTGGGGTCGTCCCACCACAGTTTTTGTTTGCCTGTCCGCGGGAATGTGGTCATTGCTTCTTGGTAGGGCCGTTTTCATTCACACCTCGATTGGGTGATTTAGGGTTGGTGTCGCGGGTCTCTGTGGTTCGGAGTCTGTGCAGGCTTCGCCCTTGCTATATCTTCTGGTTTTGAGTAACTAAGGGAGGTGGCGACTTGTAATGGAAGTTTTGGGGCTGATCTGCTATGGCTCTGTAGACCATCAGTAACTATTCCGCCTACTGTGATTTGGGCCCCTTTACATGTGTCACTCCCTCACCGAGCTAAGAAAAATTTTATGGGAGAACTGCCTTTAATGTAAAGGTTTGTGTGATGGCTTATTCACATTTGTCTTGTAACAAACATAAGTTATGTAACTGGCGAGAGACAACTGTTTTTGCTTAGTACAAGCTAACTACTTAAAGTTTATTTTGGAATCGTTCCCTTATTGATATAACAAGTTTAAAATCTCCTTATTGTTAACGTCAAACCTTGCAATATCCTTCACATAGAGCTATTTTTAAAAGAGTTTTTTCTACTGTTGTCTTATTTAAAATCTCATTATTGGCCAGTTGTTAATGTCATACCTGATAATCTCCTTTTCATAATGAAAATTGTCAAGCTATTTGAAATTGTTTTGAAATTATTTTTTTAAAGAAATGCCAGACTTAAAAATTTATTACTGAGAAAGCGTTTTAAAATAAAAGATAACCTTATCAATGTGTGCTTTTCCACCAGCACCTCCTGGCCACTACTTGCACGATAACGTTTTTGGAATAACATGTGTACTTAAGTTGTTGTTTGTGAATCGCCCTAATTGACGGTTCACGGACCTCAAACATTCCCTTCCAGTGGCATCCGAATGTAAGGGGCGAAACACACTAATTCGTCACTATCGAGATAAAATTAAAGGTAAAGTTCATACGAAGTGAAGGTGTGTTGCTTGACAGGAGTGAAAGAAAAGTCACTTGTGTTTTGTCCAATTTCCTTTTATTTCTCCTTTCGTACAGTGTACACTCGTTGCAGGCGCTACACACGATGTGGAGATTTCGGAAAGCGACGGGGAAAGTTAGCAAGTTGTACAGTTCTCCCAATAAAGATGTAGTTCATAACTATACAACCTACTACCTCAGCCCGGCGCCCTCTAGCACGTCGGCCGCGGCGTCGTGCTGCGCTGGCGTCGCGCCCGGCGAGGACTGCCGCTGGCGACTTAGACCCATAGAATCGAGCTTGCGATCCGCTCAGACACAAGTTCGGATCTACGGGTTCAAGCCGCGCAGCCAGTGGCGCCGTCAACAGCAGCTGCTCGGCGGCTCTTGGCTCGTCCTCTTCTCGTGGCGGCAACCAAGGCGCTGCTGTGAATGGTAACAGACAGTGCACTCAGCTCTCTCTGAAATAGGGAAAATCCACGCAGCGTGAACGTCACGCTTGGTACGTCTGCAGCCGTCTAAATTTGAGACCATATCTTTTTCCTCGTTAATATCACGACGTTTTAGGATAATTTTGCACCAGCTGGATGAATAAACTAGTTATGTAATCAAAGGATCAGAAGGATTTAACGTACCGCGAAATTCATACAAAAAAGGTTGGGAAACAAGGCTAACATATGATGTAGCCTCTAATCGCGACTTTAAATCGTCGATCCTGTCTAAATTGTGCTGCGCACAGACGTGCGGATTTAAAGTTAAAAATCAAAGGTTTATTTCCGAAATCATATCCCAAGAGTGACTAAGTGGATAATTTGCGCCATGTGTATGCTCAGTGCAATACACAGTGCGCTTTACAAATAAAATGGATCTCTTATGTAAGTAAATAAAAATCAGTTGCCGCATGTATGAAAGATCATTACTTGAAAACGGCACTACGGATTTGGCTAATTTTTGTTGTTGTTGTTGTTGTTGTTGTTGTTGTGTTCGTAATTATCAGAACAAGGTTTGTGTGACACAATTTTTTTTGGAGAATGCACTGGAAAAGTCGGAAACTTGGATAGCATTTTTGAATGAAAATCTTAATGAAAGAAATGTGATGGTGGTATATTTTCATAACAACAACAAATTCTCCACTGAATACTGATATTTTGCGAAAAGGAATACAACTGAAAGCGATATAGGTGCTGATTATATCTCTCTGGTGTGTTGCTTAGATTGACTTGACGTCACTTCGTGATAATTTGGTGCGTTAGAAACATTCAATTGATTTCAGTTCGTGGCTTATCTCTTTGGAGAAATGCCACCAGTGAGGCGTCAAAATATCGGTCGGCGTACGCGCGACGCAAGCTAATTACAGTGACCGACGAGTCAATGAGACTGGCGAAGAACGTAGACAGCGTTCGGAGGCGAAACGAATAAAAATTTATTAAAGCGCGATCCATTAAGACGGATACAGTCGAATTCGTCTCGTTCAGTTGGAGCTCACGAAGAAAATGATTTGGAACGTGTCGACAGAACACGTTGTCAAACGTGACAATTGGACCTGAACGTTTGGCATTCAGATACGATCCAACAGTCGACTACGCTGCGGATGTGTTGGTCGACTTCGGAACAATGAACAATGTTTGTCAACACTGCAATGCTTTGAGGTTTCGACACGAACAGCCAGGATTATCTTGTACGAGTGGAAAAGTCAAATTACGACAAGTGACACCGTCGCCAGAACCACTGGCATCATTGCTTTCTGGCCAAGAACCTCGATTCCTTGCAGAATATGCAATAATATAACAATTCCTTCTAATTGATATCATTTGGGACGAATGTATAGAGAGAGTGTAAGATAAACGGTGTGCAGGGATCTGGGGGTAAGGTAATGGACAGTGATAGGGGGAGGAGGAGAAGACTGAAAAAGGGACGGCGAGGAGGAAGAGAGGGAGAGAGCAGAAGGAGATTAGGACGTACTGTATATCCAGTTCCCATATATATTTAGAAATTGGGAAGCATCACCGGGTTTGCTAGTTTACAATATAAACAGGGATACACAAATGACGTTGCTACAAAAACAATCTTCTTAACCTCTCACATGGGACGAAAGCAGTAAAATTTTTGTAGGTATTTATATTCTAAATAGAATGCGTCTGCTGCTCCAGCAAGGTGATCAGTTCCCATACGAGCAGCCACTATATGTAAGAAGAACGACACTGGAACATGAGACAAGCTGTATCGTGGCCCATTTCAGTCCTTTAGAGTTGCCAAATAGTGGCTTGCAAACGTTGACAATATTGACATGTCCCACGAAAATGTGTTGGAAGGAGGAAGAATATTAATGACACCCTTAACCTAGTTGTGGTCGAACGAATGAATCATTTACATTCAGGAATACCTCATCTTCGTGACCTGAAAACTCTGGATATGCTTGCGCTCAGATTGACGTTTGTTACTGTAGTGGAGGAAGTGATTAGTATGAATGCCGGTGAATTGGGGTTCATAAGTGAAACCAACCAGAAAATGGTGAAGCAAACACGGTGCTAGTTCTGACGCACAGACTGCTACTTTGCAGATGTATCGAGAGCATCACCGTTCGACGTGATCACAACATACACGAATCGTAATAACAAAACACCCAAGAGTAATGATGCACAAAAGCCAAACCTCCGTACCACTGATGTCCTACAAGTATTTGAAACAATAATTTAAAAAATCAGACCTGAAAATATTCGACACTTGTTATGACAGAGTCAGACATCAATTACGAACGCGTCATCACGAAGCAAATGGAGCCTAAACCAAGCAAAGTGAGCTGAGCCAACGATGTCTGTCAACGCGTCCCACGAGCAATCTTTCGCCTTTTCCCTTTCTACAATAGATTTGTTTATGATTCTTCGAGATCCATAGCTGCGCGGGTATTTTATGTGACCAATTACATTCTATGGTACAAAAGTTGTTGCTGAAGGAGGATGCTACCTTCCAAGTAACGGAGTCGCGATCCACATCATAATAGCGGCTATCTTGAGAGGCTGCATTAGGACGAACTTTGGCGCTTGTCTGCACTGCCCAGTGCCCACTATATTCGTCGAAGGGACAAGGAATTGCGCTGCACGAAGGGCAGTATGAAATTCCTAGTTGTATTATTTTATAAAACGTCTAGATCGCTTGTTTTAATATTTATTGATAGCCTGTTTCGGCTACGTAGGTATCTTCACTTTTATTTTCTCTCTTATGATACAAATGTATCTTGTGACAAATCGTTACCTAAGAACGTACACTTCGATTCCAAGCGCATTCGCGGCAAATATTATGCTGATAGTTACTTTTATACTCCATATCTAAATTGTTATGAAGAGAAGAAATAACATCTGAAGATAAAATAGAACCAACACTGGTTATCGATAAATCTTACAAGACGCCATCTGCCGTTTTAAGTAAGTTAATACAGACGCATAATTACGGCAACTACATCCTTTTGAACCTCCCTTTTGTATTCGAGTCGAATTATTCCTTGATACCTCATCACTCGAACTCTTTATTTTTGAGGAACAGTGCCATAATTTTTTTTCCCTCCTCATTGGTTATTTGACCCAACAAGCTAATCGTCAACATTATTGCGTAGTACCACATTTCAAAAACGTCTTCTCTCGTTGTCTGTACTGTTTCTAGTCCACATTTCACTTTCATACAAGGCTACACTGCCTCCAGACAAGTACCTTCCGAAAATACCTGCCAACTTCTAAATGTATATTCGACGTTAACACATTGTTCTTTTACACAAATGTGTTTCCTGGTATTGTAAGCCTTCATTTTATACGCTTTCTACTTCGGTCATCGCCACTTATTCTACCGTCCAAGTAACAAATCTCGTCTACCACTTTTAGATTCCCTGAGCGTCGCACGGTTTGCTTCGACGCGCATCGAAAGGCGGAAGAAGCGGCCCCTGTTGCTCAAGATTTGACGTCCCTCTGTTCGGCCGCTTTCTCGCCCCCGTGGGGCACAGGTGTGTTGCGAGAGGACAGGTGGCGTGGCGTGGCGTGGCGGGGGACAGGTTGCGTCCAGAAGTTGTTTCCCTGGCCCGGCCGCTACCTGCGGCCCCCGCCCCTGCCCGGCCACTGAAGCTGTCAGCCGGCCGCGCCGTCAACAAAAGCGCAACCCCCGCGGTGAAACTGACCCCCTCGCCGGCGGCGGCCTTTATTTTTTCTGCCGCCTCGCCAGACGGTGGGAGATTTATGGGGTTTTAAAGGATCCGTTTCGTCGCCGGGCTGACCGCTGTCCGCGGCCGTTGCCGCCCACGGCGCGGCACGCGCCGCCACGCGCCCACAGGTGCTGACCGCCCAGCAACCCCACCTGCTCCTCACCACTTTCCCTCTCGGACCGTCTCCTTCGGCTACCGGCCGCCGTCCCTCAGGGGAGAATATCGCTTTAGCCTTTCCTGTTTCAATAGAGCGTGGTGGGCGAGAGAGAGCAGTTGCGTTACACACTACGCGAATGCTGACCGGTTAACTACTCCTCGATTGCTTACGGTGTGCCCTATTAACCTATCCCTTCTAGTCAAGTTAGGGCTTAAATTTCTCCGTGATTCGATTCAGTACCTCCATATCAATTACTCGATATGACCATCTAATCTAGAGCATACGTCTGTAGTACTACATTTCTAAAGCTTCAGTTCTGCCCTTTTCCGAGCTGTTTATCGTTCGCATTTCACTTTTATGTAAGTCTGCACTCCACACAAACACCTTCGGAAAAGATTTCCTAACATTGGAATTTATATTCATCGTTACTCTTTTCTTGTAATTGCCAGTTGGCATTTTATGTCCTCATTACTTCGGTTACCGTCCGTTATTTTGCTGTCCAAATATCAAAGCTAGTTTACAACTTCCGGTGTCTCGTTTCCTAATCTACAACTATTGGTATCACTTGGTTTAATTCAGCTATACATCACTAATTATCCCTTTTTTACTTTGGATGAGGTTCAGCTTACGGCCTCTTTTCAAGACACTATTCATTTCCATGTGCATCTTCATATTACCGAGGCGGAAAGAATGATCCATAAAATTTCGGGCGTGCAGCCGCATAAATTCGACTTCTTCTTCTTATATTTCGGCTGAATACCGTCCAGCCATCTTCAGCGTGAGCCTCGGCTTACTATGGAGAAGGCTGGACAGTATTCAACCGAAATATTAGAAGAAGCCGAATTTATGCGGCTGCACGCCCGAAATTTTATGGATCCCTATTCATTTCGTTCAACTGATCTTCCGAGAGTCCTTTGCCGCCTCCGTCTCCTTATGCCACCGCTAAAGCTTACCGTTTCTATTTCTTTTCACTGGACCATAATGTCTCTTCCAAATTTCTCCTCTATGTACAGACTCCATAAAGACGGGGACATTCTACAGTCCTGCCTCTCTTCTTTCTCATCCACTGTCTCCCTTTCCCGTCCCTCAGCTGTTCTAACTGCAATCTAGTTCCTGTACAAGTCGTGCAATTTTTTCTCTAATGAAGTAGAGAACACATTAAAACTCTTAACTTCTTTCTTTCCTTTTTGTTTCCATGTAATTACGAAATTGAGTAATATTGAGACATGGTCATTGCATGCCGGTGTTGGCAGAAAATTTCTCTACGTACGTCTGTTGACGGTATTAGCGTAAGCGTTTGCTTGTTTTTTTTTTTATTATTATTTTTTTTATTGGAACCTCGCTCCTAAGCAATCTCGTGGTGAATGGCGGGGCTGTTCACTGAAGCTCTTGTATGGCTCTATTAATCCACAACACAAGAACTGATCTGAAAAGGGTGTTGTGACGCATGGTATCTGCTTCGCGGCTGAATGTGAGTTGCCTAGGACTCTTCCACTGACTTTCAGCTCGTCATACAATTTTCCCACACTGGTTGTATGTGATCTTGCTCCTTACATTGTAACTATAGCTACAGTATTGCTTCGTTTCATCTGGCTGTAGAAGTTACGGTACATTTAGCTACGCTAAGAACCAGATGTCAGTCAATACGCCAAACGTTTATCATCTGAAGGGTTCACCGCACACCTCAATACTCGTCTAACGACGTGACTGCCATGTAGACAGCTCTATCGTCTGCAAATTGCATCAGGGAGCCGCTGACGAAATTTGTAATTTGTTTTGGACAGAGTGCTAGTAACTGTAAGAGACTAAAAACCTAACAAAGACTGAACGCCCACCACATGAGACATCACAGTAGTGACTGGTTTTTTAAGTACGCAGACGGCGAATTCTGGGAGTAGACATCGATGGAATGCAAAAAATGTTCAAATGTGTGTGAAATCTTATGGGACTTAACCGCTAAGGTCATCAGTCCCTAAGCTTACACACTACTTAACCTAAATTATGCTAAGAACAACAACACACACACCCATGCCCGAGGGAGGACTCGAACCTCCGTCGGGACCAGCCGCACGATGGAATGCACGACGCGTAGATGGGGGGAGGGGGGGGGGACACATTGTTTAGTTCTCCATGCAGAGCAGACTATGAAGAGCGACCAACATTAACGACTGAGGGGGTTATGGGCAGGGTAGATGCAGCAAATAAGAACATCACACGTTCTACTGTGATGATACAGTGCTTTCTGATTGACAAAATATCACGAACAATTCCGTATGTGGCGAACTTGTAGGAGCAGTGTAGCAGCAGTAGAAGCAAATATATAGGAACATTGTGGGAGGTACACACTTAACATGTACTGCAAACACTAGTATTACTGCTTTATATGTGTGTAAGTGTGTAAAATAGATGCAGTTCCAGAGTTAAATTATGCAATTTGAAAGCGCCGTGACAGTCGAGAGGAACTCCTGATGGTGTGCGCTGTGAACGACAGCGCCAAATGGAACTTTATTCATTACCAAGTTGATTGATTCCACAATATCTAGTTTGTAGCACTCTGCCAGCACTTCGCTACCACCCGTTTACGACGATAACGAATGCATTCTCTTCACTTTTGTTACGTAACTTATTTTTCAATGTAATTTATGTTGAGTGGATCTTCACACGAATAAAAAATACAGCAGCTAACTAAGAACACTTTGTGCCCGGATGCGAAAGGTAACTGAATCACTAGAGACCATTCGTTTTACGGCCGATTCGTTACCGAGGAATCTCCGTACAGTAGCACAAGTCACCCAACTACGCCAGTGGTGCCAATTTCTCACAGTAATTCGGCATATACAGTATACTGATGGCTCCAAAACAACGAGCAATGACAGAATCGGTTGCGCGTTCCTTTGTCCCAGCACGACTGAGGAGAAACTGATTTCGCTTCACAGGGAAACTTTTAGTTTTTCTGCAAAAGCCACAGCTCTACTTGTAGATTTACTTATTTACAGAACCTCACAGTAAAAATCATTTTAATTTTTAAGGATTCTAGACGCTCGCTCCAAGGGTTGCAGACAGCAGCCCTCGTCAGGAAAACTAATCGACTGATAATTGATATTATAAAAACCACCACAAGAAAAATGAAAATTTCGGGAAGAAGGTATGGTTTGTGAGCCCCCAATCAAAAAGGTAAATTTAAAAACATCTTATTACCGCCATCAGACCCGAAGAACACATTACAGGGTGAACATTAATAAAACTGACAAACTGTTGGGACGGCTTCCTGACTGGAAATTGAGGAAGAAAGGTCGTATGAAGATGTGTCTCGAAATGGACGGTGTGTGTGCAGCGACAACAAATCGTCCCGGTGCTGCCCGACGACGGTTTCACCTGCTTGGCCGTAAGCAAACACCATATAGGCTTGTTCCGACATGAATACCGGAACATTCTGCTGTATACAGCCTGCAACACCCAAGGAACACACGGGGCGTAGTCAGAGGAATTTTCATTTGTTAGCGCCATCTACCGTGGCAACGACTCATTTCCGAAAACATGTACCTTTTTCCTATATTTTCAGTCAGGAATCCGTCCCTGCAGTTTTTCGTTTTTATTAATGTTCACCCTGTATGTAGAGGAATAAGATGCCAATAGGAGAACAGATATCAACCATCGATATGCAGTTAAGGGAAATATTATGGATAAATATACCCAGATATTCCCTCGAAGCCCTGCTTCCCACAATTAACGCAGATAAAAACTTTATAAATTCTGAAATTCGCATGAAATTTAATCATAGATCACTCTCCAGCTATGTTCGAAGTTGTCCTTATCGGGAATATGATGGAATAACAGAAGGAGATAGCAGTTTTTTTTAACGGAAACAGTATGCAAAGCAGCAAACTGGTTCCCTGTACCAGTTAATTAGATCTCGTGAACAGTTACCAACCAATAAAGCGCCTCATCTTCATGAAAATAACATTAATTCTAAAGCAAGTTACAATTTTCTGCAGTAAATGTAACCTTACCCGGTAAAATCCTAGAAAATTCGTAAAAGACTGAAAGCCGCCTTTCAGAAATGTCTTTCGTATTATGTATCGATATGCACGTTGCGAACCACTCGTGTGGCTCAAAAAATATCTATTCAGTGCTCTCGCCTGTTAGGGAAGCCACGTCTCTGGTTGCGTAGTAAAGTATATGTGCCCTTTGAAGATTCTTTGACAGTGCTACTCTGCCGACCAGTCGGGGTGAACTCAGTTGGTAGAGGACCACATGGTTCTCTCCTATTCTTTCTTGCTCTGCTTCTGCCCGTCGTTGCCGGCTGCAGCAGCTCACATCGTTCCGCTAAACCATCGTTTCGATGTTGTAGCTCTTCTTATTTACCATGCTAAGAAATTCCTCTCCATACTCTCTACGTTCTCAGTTCAGACATTATTGTTTCTGTATTGTTGAGATGGGCATTTCTAAGCTAAAGATAAATGGTGAGAGCATTGCCTGCTAGTGTAGCATTTGCGAAATTCTGTATTACATGATTTTTTTAACCTTCGTAGAAGTCTTTGTAAGCAAGATTAGGCCTTTGTCAGGTAAGCGTCTTTGGTATGGTGAGGATTAGTTTCTACTTTTGTCCAAGTCATCTGCAGATGTTAGTCGCTTTTACATCCTCATTCACGGGGAATAGAAGGCATATGGAGCAAATTCTCGGTTTTGAGAACATGTGGTATTGTATTTCCACGTGTTCCCTTGGTGAATTATAGTGCTTATTCATTGCATTATTATTAGAATTAATCTCTAGTTTCTCCGTAACCATTTCCTTCCTGATTTTTTTTTTATTTTCTATCTACATACGCTCGTTTATCCTTTAATAGCGCCAGAAGCCGATAGGAGCGCTGTTTATTGAAAATAAGGTGTCTTCAGCAGAATTAATTTTATCATAAACTGCTGCCAGTAGTTATAATATTTTCTTCTTCGTGAACAGCTTTCAGCCAGTATAGAATAGGTGTGAGCTGCAGAGGATTTCGGAACGGGTGCTGCAGTACTGAATAAATAGAGTTGGCTCTATTACGGCTCATGCTACTTGCTGTTTGGTGTTAGGCATGTGCAGTTGGCATCTGCATTGCATTCGTTTCCTATACAAGAGGATAAGCAGCTACACTTATAGGTTGAGTTAGATTCGTTGAGCATCTTAGTTATAATTTTCCGTTACTTTAACACGCATTAAAGATCCCTTCATATATTCCCTTGCTCTATGAAAGTGTGATTACTACATAAATTTTGATTAACTTTATTCAGATTGCGTTGTTGTTCATTCCCGAGTCAAAATTTTGTACACGATAGGGAATATTTTCAGGGCTGTAGCACTAGAATCATAACTGCTAGAAACTCAGGTTCAGGTTTAACGCACGCTAACCATCTTTCGGCACAGAAATGGCTGAATGGCCTTAAGGCTAAAAGCCAATTAAAGTAATAATAATAAGAAGAAGAATAACTCCGCCACTTGCTTACGCTTGGGCAACGTATGTACTGCGAAACACCGAAAACAGGCATTTTGAGACGCTTCATTAAAATAAATTATCAATTAGCCCATCTGTTAAAAAAATGTGTCAAAGGAATGAAAGTCAACTTTAACTTCTCATCGACAACGAGATTATTATAGATGGGGCACTAGCGGGGTGAAGGAACCACCCACCCCATCAATCCCGCCTCAGAGGTATGATCAAACTTTCAGGCTCACTCGACACACAGTTTTAATTTTTTACGGCGTTTCGCTGCAGCATACACGTCACTGCAGAATGAAACATCCATTCAATAATCTAGCATTCGCTTGCAGCAATTTAGTTCTGGCTCGAACATATACATCAGTCTAATTCAGTCCTGCAACGGGGAAACGACTTTGCTCGCCGTTCCTAAACTCATTCGTTATCGCCGTTATTTTAAAATGCTGCAACAAGAGATTACCGTTATTCATTGCTGTTTATAAGCAGAAAAGTTCACAACGCCGATACCAGTCACAAAGAAAACATTACATTATGCTGTGTGCATTTTAATATTAACGAAACACTCTACTGGGCTTGAGTCTCACCGCCATTCGGCCATTCAGAAAACGCACTATGCTAACAGTCTTTCTCTTACTGAACCTACGGCTGACGCCAGCTTGGTTAGGTGTGTTTCCTTTTCGCCTGCTGTAGCTCAGGTCGGGCCATTGTGACGTTAGCAGGCCGTGTTTTGTTTCGCACTGCGGGTCTCCGTGGAGACGAATGCGCCGTCAGCTTGGCACGCACCAGTCTCGGGGCCAATTTACGGCACCGACCACCACCTGCTAAAGGCGTCTCTATCGAGAACAGCGCCAAGTAAAGTTTGCATAAAGCTTACAAGGGATGGAGAAAATAATATCTACGCCATGGTAATAACACCATTATTTCGAAAACTCGATAGCTGCAGACCTGTGACTTCGGCTCCTCTGATAGTGTTCTTAGCTATTCAGCATGTCTGTGAGAGTCTAGCAGACATGGAAGGTACTTCAAAATGTGTCATACATGGGGTATGTTTTAGATAACTTTCTGACAACTAACACAGCCATACAGAAAGTCCAAAGTAATAATTTTATTTATTTGGCATCCCTAAAGCCATGTGACAACTGATTTTGTTAATCTGTAGTTTTTAACGGTAATCGAAACTATACAATATTACAATGGACGTCCAGGTACAAAGTTACAAGCTTCATAAAAGTATAAATTTTAGCATAGTATGTTTAACGTTATGAGTGGATATGGTATGGGGTGCACAGAGTAGTCCAAGTGGAAGTGCGGTATAAATTGCTGAAATTCTCTCTTTCTATAGCACAGATTCTTTCCATCCGTCTTCTTCAAATACAAAGTTTAAACATGCCTAAAATGACAGGAACGTGTATTTTGGTTCTCTTTGTAAAGGTGTTATAAAAGTTGAAGGCACGAAACATTAATTTTTTTTAGTTTAATAGCTCAGTTTCCTATTGCGAGTTGTTTGCATTGCTTAGAACTTCGTACAGGAGTCTACATGTGACTACATCATTAGAAGCCAAAAGTTTTCTGACTAGTTGGAAAATTATGGCCAACTTGCCCCAGATTACTTTCAAGTATTTTTATGTGTTCCAGATTTTTATAACATTGTAGAAACATTCGGGTTGAATCATCTTCCTCGCATTAAACAACAGGGCTCTTGCACCAATGTTGAACCAACTAACGTGTTTGTTGTAGTTCCAGTGATTAAACGTCAGTCCTGCAATAGCTCCTGAGAAGCTTCATTAAGTGTTTGCCTTATGAAACTATGGTATGGTGGAATTATTGGATGAATTAAAGCATAACGATTACCTTTGATTTTAGGTGTTTTTATCATTCGTTTTGCCAGGTTTCTGTTAGCTGCTTTCTGAATATGGGCATCAAATCATTTGTGCTGTGAATTTCTCCCATTTTGGAGTTCCGTTTGCAGGTTCTTGCTTAGCGAGGGCGTTACTTTTATTTGCACTGATTTGGAAGTGGGCTTCCGTCAAGACCATTAAGGTTATTTGATTTCTGTCTTGGCCCTGGTTAAAATTGCAGAGAGTCGAAATACATAGCAGCGCGGTCTCTTGTGTAATTCGCCTATGTCAGACACTGGAGAGCTGCGGAACGAGATAGAAAATTGAAACTACACACTACTGAGCGGTTGCAAAATGGAAGGTAACTCCTGACAGCACTTTGTCATTCATGTTTTTTGGAAAAGATCACATCAGATATGAAATAAATACTCATTTCGTAGCAGTACAGCTATCTGCCTATTTTAACTTAAGAACCAGCGAATCACGTGCGATGTTAAATGATACTGAAACACTGCTCCTACAATTGTAAGAGATTAGTTGAACCAATGAGAGGACTTGGTGAAAATTATTTATAAATGTTTTCAATTCCACGGTGAATTGTTTGTGACTAAGAAGTCTCGGGCTCAGTTTCCGATAACCACTCCACTTTTTTAATTAATGGAAATATCTGGAAGCGGGCCCGCTTAGCTTCCTAAGGCCAATTGAGAAGTTCTGTCACTGCTTTAGCAGACTCATAGGGACACGCGCCGCCGACGTAGCGCCAAGTCGAAAGTCTGAATTTGAGCTGTGATCCACAAGGCAATATTAAAAGCATGCGTATAGCTGTGGACTTCGAAAAAGTGATAACATCTAGGATACTGCAAAGAGTGTTCTCGACTGGATTATCAGAGAAAGGTTTTATAATAAAAACGGACGAGTTTTTCCTATTGTTAACTGAACGACGTAAACGAATTTGGCAGTACCAGGTGTTACGAATGAATAAAATCAGAATATCAGGACGCCCACCGAAGCAACTTGGACGAAAATGTGTTGAAAGATCAAAACGAAAACGTACTAATGAGCTCGATGGGGAAACATGCTTCCGAGTTCAATGTGTGCCAGAGAACGTGTAACATTAATCTCAGTCGTTTCCGTCTTTAGGTGCGTTACATTGCTTCCAAGGATAACGGGCAACATGGGAAAGTTGTTTATACCTTTCGTCCTGCAGTTATGCGCTCCACTTGATTAACTTCACTATATATCACGTGCTGGAACACCTTCAAACTCGTGATATGTAAGCATAACTTCAGTCGCTGACATTCGTATTGTGACATAAATGAAAAAGCAAAATGTTTATCGCTCCTGAAGGCGAACATGCAGAACGAGAATGTAGGATGAAGAGAGTTCTGGAAGGACTTCAGACCTCGCTCGTTCTGGCCAAAGTACGTGCCCGCTTACGCACACGATGGATATATATTAAACGAAAAAGCAAAACGAGAAAATATAATTCTCTTTCTTGAGATACTTTTCAGGTGTACCTTCGTGGAAAAGAGTACCACATGTCCGTATCTATTTTTACAATTACAGAGCAGAGTTAAGAGAGAGTGATGTCATGTAGACAAGACGTAAACATAGTGAATGCGCTTCGTGGCCTCGGAAACGACGCTGTGTCTAGACAGGCAGACAACAGATAGCTTAATGGCCGTGTCACGGCAGCGCAGGCCGTCGCTCGAGCAGGCTGTTCCAATTTCCTGCGACCAATGGAGCATAATACTTTTTTTCTGTGACAAGGCATAACTAATCGCGCCGAATGAAAATAATACACTCTTTTTTAGTTTATAGCGCAAGTTCATCCGTATCGTACTTTCAAAATAGCTAAAATGTAGGTATTTAGAATCTAAAGCATACTGCGAGATCTCTCTCTCTCTCTCTCTCTCTCTCTCTCTCTCTCTCTCTAATCTCTCCACACACACACACACACACACACACGCACACACACACGCACTATTGATCAATTGAGGTGGAGAAGGTCGCCTTATTTCCGTCGCCATGCTTCTCCGCATTCGCTTCAAACGAACGAACCACTAAACACACAAATATGGAGTGACAGGACGTCGTTTGAACCCAGATCTCCAGGTATATGAGCCCAACGCCTCATACGCTGCGGCAACGTGATGGCTACTCCTCAATGTATTTGAGCTCATAATATATTAGCAATCGTAATATAGTGTTTTCTGTAAGTTCCTGCAAGGAGTAAGCGAATCATACGTGTTAATATTTGGGTTGTGTGAAGTTGTCACAAAAACGAGAGAAGTGACAAGGAAACTGAACAAATTGTGTCGGCCGGGTGATACGCTTGTTGAATACACAGTGACAACACAGGTGTTCAACACAGACGCAAGTAAAATAATTACGGGATATTAACACAGAATGAGTAGATACAAATAGGAATCATGCAGAATAGGCCTCAATTCAGCGTAATGACGCTAAGGCACTTTGGAAAACAAGGAATAGCAGTCTCAAATTAAACTATTTCAAGTAGAGAAATGCATTATGTTCTGAAAAAATATACCCGCAAGTGAGATTTTCTGCGAAGAATAGTCACTCAGAGATAAACCTCAATGTAGAGCAGTGTGTGGAAAGCGTGACTGTCGCTTCGTGTTGCGAGTATGTTCACGAAAACTGAAGAAGCGACCGTCGGCGAAAGACGGAATGTAATATGACCTCATGGAATGATGTAGTACGTTTATTACGAAGAAGTCGCTGTGTGACGAGACTGCGATCTGCGTTCATCCTCTAAAACGGTGGAACAAACAGTCGGTCTCCGGAACTATCAGCCAGAGAGTGCCGGTACTCCAGCTTACATTAAGAAACAGCAGAAAACGTAATATTTTCAGTCACGGCCGATATACAAGAATATTTGAAAGTTACGAACTGTCGGAAGGATTTGCAAAGGAATAAACAGAGAGTTACATTAGTTTCTGGAACACAGTTTTGTTTACTGATGAATGTCAATATCGTTGGTGACAGCCCAGCGTATGATGAACAATATGTGCAAAACATAATGAAGAATGGAGGTTGTGAGGTCACGATTGGGGATGTATGTCTGCATGGGTATGAAGGAATTCGTGTTTACAGAGAAAAGACGAAGCGTTTCCAGTGCCAGAAGAGTATGATGAAAAGTACTTCGGGGCAACTACTACTCGTACAACATAGCGGACGGACACGAACTCCGCAATACAGAAAAGGTCGAGGAAGAGCACTCCATTTCCCCTACCCGATTTCTGCAACTTGCACTTCAGCTAAGAGGTCGCCTTCATGTTTTTAGGCCTCTTTGGGTTAACATGGTTACACTGCTGCAACATGGAATACTGACGTGCTTAGGAGAGTTACCAAGAGAAGAAAATGACAGTCCGCTGAACCCATTCCGTGGGATATCCGAACCAAAAATTCCATACGACATTTACATTTTCACAAGTGTCCTGCTAGTTGTGGAGTTTCAGTTTGGGCAAGTCATGGAGTTCGGATGTCGCGTAGGTAAAAGTTGCGGAATTCAAACGTTGTGCAGGTAGAAGCTGAGAAGTTAGGATGTTCAGTAGGTAAAAGGAGTTGCGGAGATCAAGGAAGTCGAAAATAACGACATAAGCTGTATTCGGCGGTGCTTCGCTGATGTAGAGCACTCGCTGCAAGTGTTTAGTCCCACTGAGCCTCTACGGTACGCATTAGAGAATGGAGTGCGAAAGTACTGTAGCACTGACGAATTAACCTGCAGCGTGAACGGAAGAATATTGAATCAGGGGTAACGAAGATTGTGGTGCGTCCCTTGGCGACTGATAGAGGAGAAATGAGCAGACAGAGAGAGGGCAGGTTTCCCGCCCTGCCCCCCGGGCCGCCTCGCTATTTGCGTCGCTGTGTTTACTCCAGCTCCAGGGGGCGGCGTCTGCCCTTAGACAAACACTCGCCGATTTCTGCCCACCGCCACTTCTGCTGTTGCTGCTCCCTCTACAGCTCTTTTTTCGTATACTTTACGTTTTTCTTCTCTAAATAAACTGCTAAATTCGCCAACAAAAAGATGCTCTTGCTAATGACCGGACCGACAACTATCCAACATGACTCGTACGTTCGGCGACAGCTGCGCGCGTTGAAGGGTCGTCAGTACCTCGGTGTGTATCGAGTGAACTGCCGTAAGACGTAACGCAAGACGCCGTAGCGGCACTACAGTGTCCCTACTCAACAGAAACACAGGTAGCCTAACAACAATTTCATCGAGTTTCAGCGTGCGGCTACCCCACTGTCACTATCCAGATTCGTGTCTGTGAGCTGCCCTTTATTGATAAGGGTGTAGCGAAACCAGGTATTTTTAATAGGGCGAACATCAACACGAACATAACCAATAATTGTGGCTTAGGGACCACTCTGATATTTCGCGTAAAGATCTGCTGGACCAACTGCACAAGTTTGTGAGTTACGGACACTCATATTAAACTGACAACTGCACGTTGGTTTTTATGTCATGTTGATGAAGCAGGTGTTCCAGGAATTGAAACCAATATGGAAGATTTTACAACTGTTCAAAAGAGAACTTTACGGTACATATCAACCTAGAATTCCGAAAGAAATTAGATAAGCGTCCAGACAGGGATTTCGGTCGACTAATCGCTGTTGCCCTTCACATTCCCATAAGATGTAATTTCTCAAATCCTCTTAGTGCGAAGAACATCGGTATGATTCTTAGTTCACGTGACAGTAAACTTGACGTGACGTCAAAGGCAGCGGTTAACACTATCCGAGGTTGTCATAAGCGTGGACTACACGAACACTGCTTGGTGTTTATTTTGAAAGAACAAGAACGTTCATCTGTATCGCAGAAGCAGAGGTAGCAAACAGCAAGATCACACGTAGAAGAAATTTCTTAAGCCTTTGCTCCCTTCACTTACGCAAAAAGAACGAGAATAACATGCACAGACGTCGCTCTTCCCCGTAGGTTAACTTGGAACATGCGTACTTCCGTTTGTCGATAGAGCCATTCAGATCGTACGGTGACGGCGCATGGACTAGAGGTATTTTTGTTTCTTGGGATACTGTAACATCGTTATTACGCTGCAGGCATAAAATTTAGTTCTATGAAGACGGCAAGTAATCGAGCACTTCTGGCACTATTTCTTGAACGGGAAGCGAGGAAACTGTGAAGACGGACCGGCTCGCCTCGCTCGGTAGGCCTACGCGAAGCGCCGGGTGCGCGCGCACCGGGCGCCGGCCTCGCGGAAGTCGACGTGGCTTACCGTGCGGCCAGCCGCAACGTAGCCCGCCGCGCCGCGCCGCGCCGCGCAGGAGACCTCTGGCGGGCAGACGGCACAGCCACAAGGTCGTGCTGACGTCAGAGGCGCGGCATTCCTCTGTCCGTCTGGCCCAGGGTTGCCAACGTGCGCGTGGCTGCGGGCGCCCGGCCCGGGCCGACCGAGGTGCGCTCGTATAGATCGACCCAGTATTTGGGTGACAGAATGAGAGCGACACAGAAGCGGTCAGGGGTTGGTGGGGCTGGGCTGCGCGGCACGGCACGGCTACCGTTCTCCGCGTACGCTTACTCTCTTCAAATGAGGTGTTATTTTCATATTCCGCCAATTCCCGCCACAGCGTTGCTATTGCTTTCTCGCCCCCGCGTACATGACACATTATGATTTCTGTCTCTCTTGAAATTTCTTTTGTCTGACAATGATTTTGTCGTCTTTGTTTTACGCCAGAGACCAAGGAGACCATTAACGGACACGAAACGACGGCTGCATAGCGAGGCTCTCGTTAAGAGCAACATACTCGTTCCATCATTAAAATATTATTCGACAGTGGTGAAACTGACTACTACAGTGTGTGTGTGTGTGTGTGTGTGTGTGTGTGTGTGTGTGTGAGATGCGTACCAACTAGGATCAACAGGGTATAGTGAGCGTATACAGAAAGGACAGCACAAATGGTCATACGTGTATTTGACTCACGGGAGAGCCTCGCGGAAATGCTGGAAATCCCGAACTGACAGGTACTTCCAGAGAGACGTCACATAGACGGTGAAAGGCTGCGTTCATAGTTTCAAGAACAGTATCACGAGCGTTCATAGTTTCAAGAACAGTATCACGAGCGCGAACACAAAACTGGACTAATTTAGAGGGATTTATTTAGTCCATACCCGAAAGGGAAGCATCCTCTGCCAAGCACTTCACAGCCGCTTGCATCTACATCTAGCCAGACTTTCCTTTTTCTGGTTGGTAGCTGTACGGGACGTTATATCTTCTCCCATCTTTTCTCTGTACGTCGCACGTACCAATTCAGTGTGTCTTCTGTTCATCGTGACTCACCTTGCTTTAATGACAAATAACAACTGCCATCTACATCCGGAGAAGAAATACTGTAGTTTTTATATTTGTCTGTCTGCGGGTGACACTGCTTACAGTCGTGCCAAAAACCAGTATCCAGTGAAGGTAGCGAAGTAAACAATCACAATAATCGTATGTTTTTAAACCTCGAAAATGATCCTTCTTTGCAGACAGAAAGATATGATTTTAGACGTTTTCAGGAGAAAAATAAATAGCGGATAGAAATCCGAAAATGATCCTTCTTTGCAGACAGAAAGATATGATTTTAGACGTTTTCAGGAGAAAAATAAATAGCGGATAGAAATCCGTGTCCGAAATCGTCATCTATTGTGACATTAGACCATCTATTCATACAAGATTCAAAATGGCTCTGAACACTATGGGACTTAACATCTGAGGTCATCAGTCCTCTAGACATAGAACTGCTTAAGCCTAGCTAACCTAGGGACATCAACATCCATGCGCGAGGCAGGATTCGAGCCTGCGACCGTAGCGGTCGCACGGTTCCGGACTGAAGCGCCTAAAGCCGCTCGGCCACAGCGGCCGGCTTCATGCAAGGCAATGCCTTCCTACGTGCCAGCTGGCTCCATTTTCTCCATTGGCGATCGTAGCAGTCAGTCGCGATCATAGACTTGTAGTGCCGCTCGGCCACAGCGGCCGGCTTCATGCAAGGCAATACCTTCCTACGTGCCAGCTGGCTCCATTTTCTCCATTGGCGATCGTAGCAGTCAGTCGCGATCATAGACTTGTAGTTCGGGGTGATATGTTGCAATACAGCATCACTGAATAAGAAATCTAATATACAATTTTATGTTAAAACCGACTGCGAGAAATAAAATACATTGCTGTGCTGGGAAAATGTGCGGTTTCGATTTTCTTTCTCCTAGTTGGCTTTAACTACTACAGAAGGGCAGTTAAGCTATTAGACAAATCGCTTCTCATATATACTGTATGTTTTCTCCTCACGTACAATTTTACACAAAAATTGTATACACAACACTGTGCTGTTTTGTTTTCTTCGTCGCAGTGAGATGTAACAAAAAACAGAAACAATTTCTTTATAGCTAACTCTGTAATCCTGTTCGCAGTTTACAACTACGTTAATACTTAACACATAGGAATTAATGAGATTAGCTGCAGTGTGCATCGATTTAAATCAATGAGGAAGTTGATAATCTGTGCTGGACTGGGACTCTAACTCAGGTCTCATGCACTGACCACTGCGCCATCCGGACACAGTGGCCATCGCAATTGCACGCAGTACCATAGCATACTTCTTATCAGACCCAACTTCCCTGCCGGCCGCTGTGGCCGAGCGGTTCTAGGCGCTTCATCCTGAATCGCGATGCTGCTACGGTCTCAGGATCGAATCCTGCCTCGGGCATGGACGTGTGTGATGTCCTTAGGTCAGTTGGGTTTGAGTAGTTCTAAGTCTAGGGTCTGATGACCTAAGATGTTAAGTCCCTCCCGGGTTCGATTCCCGGCGGGGTCAGGGATTTTCTCTGCCTCGTGATGACTGGGTATTGTGTGATGTCCTTAGGTTAGTTAGGTTTAAGTAGTTCTAAGTTCTAGGGGACTGATGACCATAGATGTTACCATAGTCGTCAGAGCCATTTGAACAATTTTTTTGTTAAGTCCCATAGTGCTTAGAGCCATTTGAACCAACTTCCCTTCTTCTAATGTAGTGCCGCTTGCACATTGTCCTCATTACTCACGGCATTTCGCCGATTTCCGTGAAAGTTCGAGCATAGACAACACTGATAACTTTTCGTCCTCATCTTAATTATACATAATTATATACATATACAAAATACGGAAGCGTCCCAAAAAAGACAGACACTTTCGATCCCGCAGCCATTATGAATCAATCAGTACACGAAGGCATTAATACATTACCTGCCAGTGGGTGCTGATTTAAATCAGGGGAGAAAGTTGAAAAATTTTAGGCTGAGGAGAGGACAACGAATTGATCCCTTGAGTGCGGATGCACACCACACTCCAAGCCGCATGGGAATCGGCGAAATATCGCGAGCAATGAGGATACTGGGCAAGGTGCACTACATTACTAGTGTGTGGGTAAGTTGAGTATTTGGCTCTGCAGGAGGTGTGCTAGGGTATTCCGTGCAGTTGCGAAGCCTACTGTGTCTGGGTGGCGTTGTGATCAGCGCTTCTACCTAGTATGGATGAGCCCTTGCTTTGAATTCCCGTCCGGCACAAATTTTCAACTTCCTCCATTGATTTAAATCGATGCTCACTGGCAGCTAATGTTATTAATTCTTCTGCGTTTCGACTGATTTATAATGGCTGCGGGATAGAAACTGTTTGTGCGAAAGAATACACACCGCCTATACGCTAAATACTTTCATTGAAGCTACCAGCTGTAGCAGCTGGAGAGATCTCTCTCATACTGTGTAACTTATACTAGCGATCCCAAACTATTTAGCCATTAATTTTAAGCGAATTTAAGTACCATTTCGTTTGCAATAACAGTAAAGAAGACCCAAGGTCAGAGAGAGGAAAGGGATGGAAGAGATGGGGGATGAGGAGAATATGGAGAGAGAGAGAGAGAGAGAGAGAGAGAGAGAGAGAGAGAGAGAGAGAGAGAGAGGGGGGGGTGAGGGAGAGGAGGTGAGAAGAAGGAGATGGATAGAGATAGGGCGGAGAAGGAGACATTCATCGAATTCCCACACATATTTAATAATTGATAAGCATTACCGTGTTCGCTAGTGATAATAGAAACGGGAACACAATGGGTAGAAGGAAGAAAATGGAAGAGTACTGGAAAAAAGAAAGGCAACAAGACAAGGAGAGCAGCTGAAGTTACAGGTGTGATCCCAGTTTGTCAACACCGACGTAGTTGCACTGTCTGCGATATCTGTTGAGTGTGGAGCAGTTCTGGGCAGTCTGTTTGGAGGCGGGAGCCGGCAGATGCGGCGGCCGACCGCAGATAGCGGCTTATCGCGCCGCAACCTATCGCACTGCACAGCGCCGCGTGGCCGTGGGGCCGCGCTCTGCGCTCGAGGCGAGGGAATCAACGGCAGCTGGTGGCCGTCTGTCCGCGCTGCCGCCCAACTGTCAATCGCGGCACCGTTTCTCTCTGGCAGCCCACTCCACTCAGACTGCCGCGTCCTTTTGTTTCCTGTCGGGGCGCGACCTATATCATTTAGCGACTTCCGCAACTTGCTTTGTGAACAATTTTTTTGTTGAGACGTACATAGCAGGTGTTCTGTTAATGCAAAGTTTCAGATCACGCACAACTTCCCAAAGATGCTACATGGAGGTACAGCCGCTAAAAAACCCTGGAGAATGTAGTCTACTATCTGTTTCCGTGCGATGAATCCCTGGTGAGGCTTAGACTAGGGTAGAACTTATGTGGCTGCCTTGTCACTCGGGAATTTGTGGGAACGGGCAAGCACGTAGGCTGCCCAGACTGGGGTGATGACTCCATTCGATGGAGCGGAATATGCCCTTACCACTGCTAAACCGATGCTAAACTCTAAACTACGTAGCTGGATCAGCAGACAGCACGTAGAATGTTGATCTATATTACAGAAACAGAAACACGGCGAGCTAATGAGGCCAAAGCCGTGTTCAATTGTAGTTCTGTAGTCTTGGGCCTGAACAGGAAGCGGATTATACCTGTGGTACATCTAACTACTGGCTGGCCACGGGAACTTTCTAAACACCTCCACACGATAGGTGTAGAGAAAGGAGCCCCTGAGTATAGACCATGTGATTTGGGGGATGAAACCACACCACATTTAATCTTCCAGTGAGAAGCACTGGAGGCCAAAAGACACAGAATAATTTGAATCAGCGGTTCCTATGGAGATAGTTTTTGACAAAGAAACGTGAAGGTAAATATCTTCAACTTTCCACTATGGAAAGACGGTAGTTACTGTTATTCTGAAGAACGTCGGGTTATCCCGACTGAAACCTAGGTAAATTCTAGGCAAACAGTGTAACTGAGGCTGTTAATTATTAAAATTAAAATTAATATTAAAATTAAAACAACGTGAAGGGTTTCCTACAACGCTGGCTGTCTTTACTAGAATGACAGCAAGAGAAACCGCACAATGAAGTTAGTTCCGTTGCGGACAACAGGAATCTAAGACCACTGTTGTTTTGTCTCCCTGATTAAGTCAGATGAAATCTGTTGTCACACCGCCACTGTATTAGGGTTTCTCCGCCACCCAAAACTATTCCGAATAAGATGGCACAGCATTCAAGAAATCGAAGCTACTTGAAGTGAACGCGATTGAAATATCCACTTGAACGTCATAATTTATCTTAGCCATTCCAGATGAATGCCAAGTCGTTTCCTTTTCCGAGCAAGTACTACGTCTTTTCAAACAATCCGTTTGGTTGCGATCAAAATATTATCTTGAATATTAAAGTAACTATGGAAAGGATAGTGTCACCCCACCAAGCTAAAGCTCTGGAGGTAAATCATTGATGTTTTAACAACGTGAAATAGTTTTAAATAATGACGGAAGTAAGTGGAGAAACATGTATAGATCACGTCATAGGGACAATACTAGATGCCATAATGTGGCCAATGGCCTAAGAGACTAGGGTTAAGTACTATATAATTCTGGCCGGCCGGTGTGGCCGTGCGGTTAAAGGCGCTTCAGTCTGGAACCGCGTGACCACTGCGGTCGCAGGTTCGAATCCTGCCTCGAGCATGGATGTGTGTGATGTCCTTAGGTTAGTTAGGTTTAATTAGTTCTAAGTTCTAGGCGACTGATGACCTCAGAAGTTAAGTCGCATAGTGCTCAGAGCCATTTGAACCATTTTGAACTATATAATTCTTGTCGCCATTACACACCAGCTAAAGCACAGGTATACACGTTCTCAAGAGGTAAAAAGCGATGACGATTCTGGTGCAATTATTGGCGCTGAAGTACGGACGTAACGGCATGTCAAATGAGAGGTGTGCAGCAGCTAAAGCCGAGTTTTCACTCCCATTAGCGACAAGTACGTTAATGGGTCAGAAAAGGAAGTCGGCCGAGAGTTAAGTGCGGTGTTTTCCTGGAATGCAGCAGCAGCGCCGTGACTTGCGTCCAGCTTTAGCTGGAGGGCTCGGACGCTGCGGCGCTGTTGCTTCAACCAACAACACGCTACATTCCAATCTCAACAAATGCAAGCTGTTGAAATACGTACATGGACACAGTGTGATCTGTTTCGTTCACGTTCCACAAGCATTAAGTTTCACGTAAAAAAAGTTCTCCACACTCATTACATCTCTGCCCAGAAACATCGCTCAAAATAAAGGTTCAAAAAATGGTTCAAATGGCTCTGAGCACTATGGGACTTAACATTGATGGTCATCAGTCCCCTAGAACTTAGAACTACTTAAACCTAACTAACCTAAGGACAGCACACAACACCCAGCCATCACGAGGCAGAGAAAATCCCTGACTCCGCCGGGAATCGAACCCGGGAAAAATAAAGGTAACACTCGAAAATTAAATACACAGTTACAATAAAGTTCCTGACATCCGGGTTTCCATATTTACAATCTCAGTCCGTACGGAAAATCCCTGTCCTCGAGAACAGAATCTCTAGTTCAAGACACCGTCCGTAAGAAGTTTTGATGCGTCAACAAATTTCACGTACGCCATCTCTCGCAATCTGCGATTCTGGAATGGTTCCTTCAGGAAGGACGGTACCAATTTCTTGCAACATCCTTGTCCACCGTCTCTAGGAACGTTGAACTCGAGTCTTCCTTCTTTATTTTTCCAGCAGTCGCAGTGCTATTATTTTTCATCCAGAGTGTGAACATTAAGAAACTAAAGTTGTTTAATGAACGATCGACAGACAGAAAATTAAAAAAAAAATTGGATCAGGTAAAAGACTGAAATAGGAAGACATAATTGTGACTGTAATGAACATGAAATGTAAGGAGGTGGACTCTGTAGTCAGGCCAATGGATTGTATTTTGGCAAAGGAAATTAATTTGCTGGCTTCCAAGAGATAAAGAAAGTCCCACACGAAAACATAATGGAAGAGTGATAGGCGACACGGGAAAACATGGAGGAGCAAAGTGGATTCGTGCAGATGAAGCCGGTAACGAGTGTGAAAATCTGAAACAGGCACGGCCGACCTTTGGTGAGCCGCGGGCCTGACTGGACACACATGTTTAAGCTTGCGGGTCCACTCGTCAGCTGACGAGACAAACCGCTCCTAGAGCATTAAGTCAAAACTATAGCGTCTGTGACGTAATGTTTATGGACTAATCTCTTCTGACACGCCACGCCAACAAATTATGCCAACATATTCTGAGCTCAAACATAACGAGGTACCTCGAACAGAACGACTCCTCCATGCCTACTAACAAGGATTTTGAAAATATACGTCGTGTGGAACATAACACGTACTTTTCCCACACGACATCGTGAAAGCCATGGATCAAGGCAGTCAGGAAGATGCAGTATCTGCGATTACCGGGAAACATTTTACAGTACCACACCTAAGCTTATTATGGAAAGTACGATCATATGGTGTATCAGACGAAATTTGTGACTGTATTGGAGGATTTCTCGGTACGGCGGACGCAGAACGTTGAAAGGTCTCTGTTGGATTTCTTTCATGTTAATTTCTTAAATATGTTGTCATTTACGGCATAAATTCATCTTCTAAATTTACTGTGGTGTTTCTGACTACCTGGGAGGAGACTGAGTAGTGGAACGTGTTACTTTTACACATAAACAAGAACGAGCTGTCGCATTACTACACTTTAAAACACAGTTTATATGTAATTCATGTCACACAGTCTCATACGGAACCTACATCCGCTTTATATACTGTATATGATAAGATATTGTCATCCCCCTTCCCTTCTGTGTGAGAGAATGAATGAGCAAATGTATTTCTAGTTGCATGCTTGAGGGTAGCAGACAAGCCTGTCTGCTAGGGAACAGTAGGACCAACGTCGGAACAGGTAGCTACGCTTTCTAAAAGCAGAGAGGTTTCCATTCTTAGTATGGTCCTGTCCGTCCCTTGTCATGTTGGTATAGGAAGCTGCCCCTCTGGCCACTTCCGTTTGTATTTGTGAGCCACCCTCAGGAAGGGACCACGGCAGTCTGTCCGCGGCGAGCGTCTGAAGTGGTAAAATCTCCGGCTAAGCGCGTGTTCTGCTAAGTCTGTAGGACAATCGATTTCTTAAGATCAGCCTAACTGAAAATTTAATCACCTTTATTTCAGGTTTAGCTCTAAAATATATAATGTTATCTTAAATTGCAACGCAGTGTAATTCGAGTGTGAAGTTCAGAATATATTCCGGTAGTTGCTTTGTCACTACATTGTGAGTAAAGTGGAACCACGTGTTGATCAGTAACTCTAACTAAGTTCATCAATCTTAAATGCGAATGTGCGTGAGATTATAACGTCTCGTCCTGACAGTATTTTTCAATATAGCAACTTTTCTTTACGTTCAACCCACGTGGGGTGTACTTTGTGAAACCAGTACCACGTGCTTATACAATTATTTGACCCATCAGGTTAGTAGTAAGACGATAGTAACCAGTTCGAGGTTTTTCTTTTGTATATTGCTTTTCGATCTAATTTATTTTAATTATCAAAATTATTGTGGAGTTACACTCTTTATGTAAACCAAGTTGACCACGTGAAGCATGTGGTGTAATCATCAAAGTAGCCCTCAGCTATTCTTTTCGGGAAGATTTCACAAAGAGTTAATATGAATTTAGTATACCAGTGTGTGGTAATTACATGACGAACAGGATTGTGCTACGAACGTAACTTCTTTGGGTGAAAATTGAATCGGTTGGTTGTGGTTAATTTCCTCTTGCGTATGTTTCAACGTTCTTTGTGTGTTATTTTATGAATGCAGTGTTGTATGCAGTCTCCCAATCTTGGCTCCATATTTGATGTGTTCTGTAAGATTACAAACTCACATTTTCACAATCCTAAATAAGGCACCAGTTTAGTTATGAATCAAGTTTAATATGCTGAAATTTCAATGATCAATGTTAAAATAAATTTCTAAATACAAACTGATTTATTTCTTTTTATTTTAATTCTCTTTTATATATATATATATATATATATATATATATATATATATATATATATATATATATATATATATATATCATCGGTTGCAATATGACTATTAAAAGATTATAATTAATGTTAGTCTGGTTGGCAATTTGGTAAGCTAGACTGGATACCAGGTGAAACGGTTGCTCAGTAATGCAAGGTTAACTTCCCCAGACAGCTCACAGCTTTTAACCCGCTTTTAATATCTTGAATATCAGCACCGCTTACACCTCAAATTAAGCAACAACATTACAACGTTATTTTGGATGGAGAGTCATCGACAGATGTAGAAGTAACTTCGAGAGTATCCCAGGGAAGTGTGTTCGGCCCCTTGCTGTTCATGTTGTATATTAATGATCTTGCGGACAACATTAGTAGTAATCTCAGGCTTTTCGCAATGATGCAGTTATCTAGAGCAAAGGACAGTCTGAGCGAAACTGTATAAATATTCAGTGAGACCTCGATAAGATTTCAAAGTGTTGCAAAGACTGGCAACTTCCTTCAAATGTTCAGAAATCTGAAATCATACACTTCAAAAAACGAAAAAACATGAATCTGTCAACTCAGACAAAATGGAACGATCACATAGGCTTAGTTGCGGGTAAAGCAGGTAGCAGACATCGGTTTATTGGGAGACTATTGGAGATATGCATCAGTCTATAAACGAGAATGCTTGCAAATCACTCGTGCGATCCATCCTAGAATATTGCTCATGTGTGTGGGACCATTACCAAATAGGACTAGCAGGGGTTATTGATTGTATGTAAAGAGGACGGTACGAATGGTCATAGGTTTGTTTGACCTGCGGAGCAGTGCGACTAAACTGAAGTGGCTGGCTCTTAGATGGAAACTAAACAGAGAGAGTCTCCAGATAAAATTTCAAGAACTGAATGTCAATGGCACGTAAATAACTGACAACATCTGAAGATGAGAGGCCAGGCAACTTGAAATGTCTTCACAGAGAAAATAAACGCAACTGGTTAACTGTACTTCATTATAAATTATCTTTAATTTCGACAGTTGCATTGTTGTAACACGTCCACAACAAACAGGAATTATTTACTAATGATAATAGAAGAAACAATAGAAATACAGAATATGGCAATGAGACAGGCACTTCCAGTCGACAAGTAGGAGGAGTAACTTCGCTATTTTTGACCACATGGCGCATTTGTGTGTTTGTTGATAACAATACACTGAATTTCAAACACTATTACCGAGCACTTTTTTAATACTAGCCCTTTTTTAATACTCGTCCTAGACATGGGTTGTTTCTGTAACACTGCTAGTAAATAAATTAAGCCATAATTTCTATGCCCATTTAAAAAAATTGAAAGTCTGAATCACTTGAACTTAGCAGATATTATACAGAAACCAAATTGGAAAAATGCGAATAACAGAACGGCAAAGCGTCAGACCGATAATACTCGCCCCCACACGCTCAATAAGTATTGTTAATTTTGAAAATACTCTGTTCGTGAATGTTTCTAGTATTTACAGTACGAAGATACTCAGCATCAGACGGTTATGATTTCCACATGTTAACAGTAGGTGCGAGGGTCCCTTAACTTCCGTGTGACGTTTCTACAGTACTTCTGCCAACACTCCTTCAAGGTAGCGAGCTACTCTCCACACTCTTGGGTCATAACTAGAGTTGCGCTCTAGGAAAACTATGGTTAGGTAGTTTTGGTACACTTCATAAACGGTAGGATTACCGCTAACATTGGTAGAAATGATAAGGAAGGAAACAGAAATAAATGTGTAGGAGATAAAATGGGAGCGGACGAATTCTCTCTATTTCTTTTTTTGTTTTTGTTTGGTTGGTTGTTTTCTTGAACATAATTAGAAACGCATGTCATTCAGTGTTGTTCCATTGCGTATTTTATAACCTTACGGAATATAAATTGCATTTTATAAGTAATAAAAAATTAGATGTTAGCATAACTTCTGCGCTTTTATGTAACCAAAGCAATTACTTCTGACGCAAGTACAGTTTCCATTCCTAACAATTGAACGTTTTTTGTCGCGATCAAAGGTAAGAGTTTCCTGTTGTTATTGATACATGCAAAAGTTGTTCATTAACAACAGAAACATGTTTTATATAAGTTCGACGAAGTATTGATGCGATGTTCTATATTTTCTGCGTTTTTTATTTTTTATTTTACGTTTGTTTTTAGGAAATTGCGTTATACAGCGGTATACGAAAAATCTATATTGTTTTCGTTATTTTTACTACAACATCCCCCAGTTTCACGTTACAAATCAACAATTGCCGAATAAAACCTGAATTAAACATTGACAGTTTTAGTTTTGCTGCAAATACTATTTATTCTTAAGTAACAGACTGGAGGATAACTGTACAGAACAAAAATGTACCGTAGGTTACCTGGACCTTCATATATTCTCACTCACTTTCTAGACTTCACCTCTTACAGTTTTTGGGGGAATATAGTAGGACGCTGATCGCATACGCAATGAAAGCGGTCGTTATGAGCTAACGTCCGATACGTATGCAGCACACCTAACATACAGGTGTTACGGGTATGACTTTAACTGACCATAGCTACTAGGAAAACTACCGTAGGCTGTGTCTACTTCTGTTGGTCTACGGGCCCTACGGTAGTTTTACAACTTCAGTCAGTCAGACAGTCGCGCTTGGTTTTGAAACTTCTTCTCCTTGTTGTTCACATTCAGTGGCGGCGAAATGTCATTGTGCATGCACAGAATAAGCAACAATTTCGCTGCTCTGCGACACGATATGCAAACCCAAGTTGAACCGAGCGGTGGCGGAAATATCTACAAGTGCGCCCCGCTCTCTCGTCCACTGATGTCTTCCCCGCAGGGCGAATCGGATGTAAAGAGAATGGCTTGCTTCGCAATGTATACCGAAAGAAAATGAAAGCGGCTAAAAGTTGTGCGCGTGTGCGTATGAGAGGTACGCGGGCGTAGTGTGAGAGAGCAGGCGGGCGCGGGCAGCCAGCCGGCCGGCCCCGGTGACCTCCGCTGCCGCCGGAAGCGCGGCTGCTCCACTTCCGGTGCCCTACCTGCTACCTGCTGCCAAACGAACTCGCTGCACACCGGCGCACACCCGGCTCAACCCATCACACACTGGCCACGCAGTACTCCTACTTAGTCCATAGCACAGACGCACCGTGTAAGGCGAAGGTAAAGTAAATCTGCATTTCTAGTTAAGACGAACTCTTTGTGCACCAAAGCGCACAGATAGGCATCGTATTCTATGTATCTGTGTGCGTGGGGGAGACTCGATGTCCTAGAATCCAGAACGCAAACCTTTTATTCTTTTTAGAATTATTATGCGACTTTAGAAATCATTCTGATTCTATTAAACTGGAAATCTGCAAAATATCCCCTTGGGTTGTTTGAAAGTTTGCGCCAGTCTGACGAGTTAATGCATGTGCAGAACCCGGTAGAGCATGTTTTGGATATACCTATCACTTCCTGACATGAAAATTTGGAAGAGTTTTCCATCATAATAACTCAAAAACGAAATATTTTAAACGTAAATTTATTTGGGTTTTATTGTTTTGATGTGAGGAGCTACGCTCCGAAAGGCTGTAAAAGTATTTCTGACATATCCTGTAAATGGTATCAAAGCTCAATAATGATTTTTTGAAGTTCTCTCCCGCTTCTCCACGTTCGGGAAGCATAAATGCCATTGTATAAAAGTATCTGCGTATGTCCTTTTCGTTTGATATATTGGTCTCTATGGATCTCTTGTATGTAATATACAGCACAACTGGTTTTTTTCTCTTCTGGTAAGTAAATTACTGTGCTTTCTAAGTGTCAAACATCGATCAGAATACCTGTGAGATAATTAATGGCTTTTTTTCAGTTTGCTCACTTCCTCCTCTTTCTCTTCCTAAGAATGTATAACGTATCTTTTCTAGAGATGCACGAAATAATCCCGCTGAAAGACTCCCTGAGGTAGATTGCAGTACGATATGATTGTCCCTAAGACACGCAAATATCTCGTAATCAGTCTGTTTTCTCAACAAAGATCACACCCAGGCCGCCGAGACTGAAGAACTTACAACGTGTGTTGCTAATGATGTAGCAATTTTACCAGCCAATGATTCGCGGGTGGTACAGGAAAGTATGACAAACAGCGTTACGAGATATCTTACGCCTCGCGATGTACTGTGTCTTGCGTGGTTAAGTATGTAGATGTTGGAGAAAAGATAGTTCTTGGGCAAATAAGTAATATACATGCGAAAATTTGCCGTTGTCACTAATCACAGCATTAGGAGTGACGGGTAACTTACCGGCAATGTAATGGACTCTCGTCACCCGAGGAAACCTGCAACAAGAAGACAAACTCGTGTCAATACGCAGAATCTCATTTGTAGCCAATGCTTCACATGTAAGCTATCGATTTACAGACGGGTTAGCAGACTGAAATCTACTTCCAAATTCCGACACGCCGATGATTGAAAAAACAGTGGAATCACCTACCTTAATATGAGGTCAGACCATCTATAGTAACCAAAATAGGGTAACTACCACTGACGATATACAACTGTATAAAATATTGCAGTAACATTCAAATGGTTCAAATGGCTCTCAGCACTATGGGACTTAACTTCTGTCCCCTAGAACTTAGAACTACTTAAACCTAACTAACCTAAGGACATCACACACATTCGTGCCCGAGGCAGGATTCGAACCTGCGACCGTAGCGGTCGCGCGGTTCCAGACCGTAGCGCCTAGAACTGCTCGGCCACCGCGGCCGGCCATTGCGGTAAGATTTTGTACCATTGTTCATAAAGAAACTATTCAGTTTGCTTCAGAGATGCTAGTGTAAAGCAATCGTCCCTTAATTGGCTCTACAATAGACATCAGTTATCGTAGTGTTGTAGTATACCCACCAAGATATTGTAGAGCCCACGGAATACGTTTTGCTTCCTCCATAAGTTTATTAAACCAAAGCAGAATATTTTCAAGGAATTCCATGGCCGTATCATCACCTCTGACCCGACTTCGTAGCCGAACTCATTAACGCACGCTTGTCTGGTGGCTCCCGCCTCGGAGGAAAGCCGGTTCGAATCCTGGTGGCGGATAAAATTTTCTCTGCCAGTATTTCGCCGGCAAGGGGAGATGGTGGCGTAAGGTTTCTGGTTACCAGTCTTTGCACCACTGTCCTGGATTTAATTCCAAGCCCCTCCGCTATGTCTCTTGAAGCGAGTGCACTGTTCATGGTGATTCGTCCGTCGGATGAGGGCGTTAAGCTCGGTGCTATTCGGAAGGAGTAGGCTATGTGCCGGCACCGGGTTTCATCCTCTGCCTTACTTTGATCCGCAACTAAACAAGCCAAACACGACACTGTACAAGCACTCATCCACACAACATACACACTTGACGCTTCATAATAGGTCGTAACGACAAACCACCTCCTCTAGGATCTCACGAAGAGTGACGATGTAAGATTTCTGCGAGTGTTCTCTTGCGTCATTTCCTGGGTATGGCAGAGCTTTTCCATCGTGACTATAGAAGCCACTGAGAATCACGATTTGCGATCCCTGGCTATTAAATTTCGGCATTCTGTCGACAGCGAGATCATAGGTAAACTCCGAGTAGTTCATAGACTGGTGGAAGCTATGTTATTTGACAACACTTTGCGGTTTCACTATCGAAGGTGCAGATTAATGAGTGAAATACTTATCGGTGGGCTGCCTGAAAGGTGTTTTATGTATTTGTACCACAGAAAAAGATTGGTCGGCAGGAATCGGAGGGGTTTCAGCGTCACTAACCACGAACGACTAGACACCGAAGGTATTCTGCCGTTAGCAAGTGGGCAGTGGTGCATTTGGAGGAAGGCGTAACAGCTGTGGCATTTGTGAAGGAACAATCCTGAGGCCGGCCGGGGTGGTCGAGCGGTTCTAGACGCTACAGTCTGGAACTGCGCGACCGTTACGGTCGCAGGTTCGAATCCTGCCTCGGGCAAGGATGTGTGTGATGTCCTTAGGTTAGTTAGGTTTAAGTAGTTCTACGTTCTAGGGGACTGATGACCTCAGAAGTTAAGTCCCATAGTGCTCAGAGCCATTTGAACCATTTTTTGAACAACCCTGAGTTTCAGCTGGTCTTAATACAAAGAACACGTAGCTAAGCATTGCCGTACAGAGAGATGAATACCAGTCTCCTCATTTGCGAGTGATCTGAAGTTTGTGAGAGCAGAAGGACTGTTTAAAGACGTTAAGTTTTCCTGCAAGTGTCAGCCAGCTATGAGACGTGGTACAACCGTATGAGATAGCTTACGCTTCCGATTCACGAATTAAAATAATTGTTTTCTCTCTCTCTCTCTCTCTTCAATGTTAAGGTAGCGTTTTACGTTAGGTGACATGGCCACAGCTATAATCGGCTACACTGCCACAGTTTTCGGTGCGTTCATTGCCTTGTTCTGCAGGTACTGACACCGACGATGCGATGTCAGTTTTCGAGCATCGGTCCCCGTTTCATCCAGAATGACGACTTGTACCAGTCTACGTACGGCACTGCACTTTCTTTTCCGCCTTTCATTTGTAGGGCAGACACGCGAGAGGGAGCAGAGGCAGGTGTCGTTCGCGGCCAGAGGACGCAGGAATTGCACGGGCAGGGTCGCACCCTCCACCCCTCCCTCTGGTTCTCGCACGGCCGGCTTCCCAGACGATCGATCGGCGGCGGCGCGAGCTCCGGCTTTGCGCGGGCAGGCTTCAAAGCGTCTTCGTTCAACGGCGGAGGACAACAATACCGCGGCTCTGATCTCCCGGCGGCGCGGCGGACGGGACAAGTGGCCGCCGCCCTCTAGAGCGCCAGCCAGCATTCCTGAATACCCACAAAACGCATTACTGTCGCCGTCGTCTTTCTGACCTCTTCACGACGGAGACTGTGTCCGTGCGTGTTAAGAGCGGGTGAACCTCGAGGTCTTATTGCTGGAAAGACACAAGTAGAGAGGATAATTAGTTGGATTTGGACTGTCTTCTACCTCACGCCGTCGTTAATGAAAATTCGTTTTCCGTATGCTCCGTAACCCAGAAACACCTCACCTCTAGGTACGTCCCGTCTACCAGCGATGACTAACTGGCGAGGTAGACGGTAAATTTTCATTATACGATGATTCAGCTGCATGTAGTGATTCATCATGCAATTTAGTTAGATTTCCTATTCACATGCGTGTTGGAGTGATTCGTTATGGGTTCCGTCATACCCTTTATCGGCTTCAGCCAAAGTGCTTGATGTCGAAAATATTGATTCCCTACAGGCCCCCAAAACTACATTCAACAATCAATAAATCAACAATCAACAGATATATGATTAAGCCTCGGCAGTCTCATAACGTCTTAATTGAGAAAAGGTTCCTGATATTTTTTAATGGGGAATGTCTATCCTATTTCCGATCGTGTGTTACGCTTTTGCTTGTTATTTGATCTATCATAGCACACAGCCATTTATTGTATTTAGGAAATTGTTAAACAGCAACAACACAAAATTTAATTCGTTTAGCGCGGGGACTGCGATAACATTGCCGGCAGGTGTGGCCGAGCGGTTCTAGGCGCCACAGTCTGGAACTGTGCGACCGCTACGGTCACAAGTTCGAATCCTGCCTCGGGTATGGATGTGTGTGATGACCTTAGATTTGTTAGGTTTAAATAGTTCTAAATCTAGGGGACTGAAGACCTCAGATGTTAAGTCCCATAGTGCTCAGAGCCATTTTTTTGCGATAACATTACAAATACAATACAAGAAAATACGAATCAGAAAATACCCTTCATAAAAATCATTAGCGTTCATTGTTCATCAAACTTTTAAAACACTTTCAGAACATCTTGTAATATATCCAAATACACTCCTGGAAATGGAAAAAAGAACACATTGACACCGGTGTGTCAGACCCACCATACTTGCTCCGGACACTGCGAGAGGGCTGTACAAGCAATGATCACACGCACGGCACAGCGGACACACCATGAACCGCCGTGTTGGCCGTCGAATGGCGCTAGCTGCGCAGCATTTGTGCACCGCCGCCGTCAGTGTCAGCCAGTTTGCCGTGGCATACGGAGCTCCATCGCAGTCTTTAACACCGGTAGCATGCCGCGACAGCGTGGACGTGAACCGTATGTGCAGTTGACGGACTTTGAGCGAGGGCGTATAGTGGGCATGCGGGAGGCCGGGTGGATGTACCGCCGAATTGCTCAACACGTGGGGCGTGAGGTCTCCACAGTACATCGATGTTGTCGCCAGTGGTCGGCGGAAGGTGCACGTGCCCGTCGACCTGGGACCGGACCGCAGCGACGCACGGATGCACGCCAAGACCGTAGGATCCTACGCAGTGCCGTAGGGGACCGCACCGCCACTTCCCAGCAAATTAGGGACACTGTTGCTCCTGGGGTATCGGCGAGGACCATTCGCAACCGTCTCCATGAAGCTGGGCTACGGTCCCGCACACCGTTAGGCCGTCTTTCGCTCACGCCCCAACATCGTGCAGCCCGCCTCCAGTGGTGTCGCGACAGGCGTGAATGGAGGGACGAATGGAGACGTGTCGTCTTCAGCGATGAGAATCGCTTCTGCCTTGGTGTCAATGATGGTCGTATGCGTGTTTGGCGCCGTGCAGGTGAGCGCCACAATCAGGGCTGCATACGACCGAGGCACACAGGGCCAACACCCGGCATCATGATGTGGGGAGCGATCTCCTACACTGGCCGTACACCACTGGTGATCGTCGAGGGGACATTGAATAGTGCACGGTACATCCAAACCGTCATCGAACCCATCGTTCTACCATTCCTAGACCGGCAAGGGAACTTGCTGTTCCAACAGGACAATGCACGTCCGCATGTATCCCGTGCCACCCAACGTGCTCTAGAAGGTGTAAGTCAACTACCCTGGCCAGCAAGATCTCCGGATCTGTCCCCCATTGAGCATGTTTGGGACTGGATGAAGCGTCGTCTCACGCGGTCTGCATGTCCAGCACGAACGCTGGTCCAACTGAGGCGCCACGTGGAAATGGCATGGCAAGCCGTTCCACAGGACTACATCCAGCATCTCTACGATCGTCTCCATGGGAGAATAGCAGCCTGCATTGCTGCGAAAGGTGGATATACACTGTACTAGTGCCGACATTGTGCATGCTCTGTTGCCTGTATCTATGTGCCTGTGGTTCTGTCAGTGTGATCATGTGATGTATCTGACCCCAGGAATGTGTCAATAAAGTTTCCCCTTCCTGGGACAATGAATTCACGGTGTTCTTATTTCAATTTCCAGGAGTGTACATCTAACTTCGTGGCACTGAAAATTCTGCAGGAAGATCTATGTACCTCAAACTTTGTATACCGATCTTGTCACGAAGTTGTTACCGATATTTCACATGTGTCAATGCTACTGAAGGTCACAAGGCACATATGTCTTATCAAATCTGCCACGGCAAACCACTTCTGACCATCCGCGTGACAACGCGCCATCGTTTTGCCGACTTTGGAAGCCAGGGACACGAAGATGTGCCAACTCGTATGGTTGTGTAAAACTATTTGTAATTTACATTTCCTGTTGACCAGTTTTCTTCCAGCTGATTCTAACTTTTTACTCACATACATCCGTATATGGTTGCTAGGTTTTAAAGGAGTTTCTGCAGATAGCAGCACTGTCTTTATCTTGTTCATTATCGCGTTATATAAAGGTCGCTGCATGAACAGGCATTACATTTTTGCTTCCTCTTTGCGTCCTGTGTTGTATCGTCAGCAACTGACCTCCCAGAAGGAAGAGTGTCGTGTACGCCAACTATCTGGTGATTGCGTGAACTCTATTGTGTGGTTTCGAGAACTGACGGAAAAAGAAAGGATGGGCGGTTAGGGTTGAACGTCCTGGCAAAGATGACGTCATTTGAGACGAGGCAAAAGCTCGGATTGGACAAGAAAGCGGAATAAAATGAGCCGCGCCCTTTTTAAGAAAGTATCTCAGCATTTTAGCGATTTACGGAAACCACGAAAAGCCAAGTCAGGGTGGCCGGACAGAGATCGTAACCCTGGTCCTGACAAACACTTGTCCGCTGTCTCACACCAATACGCTACCTCTCTCGGTCGTCGTGTTTCATCAGTCCTTAAGTTGCATTTCATCATCATGGTGATGATATTGCGTTTTCAAGATGGGGTACGAAGCTATCCGGGCAGGTGTAAGACACAGCCTAAACACGCGACACCCAGATGGCCGCTATGCCCGGCAAACGTTTAATAATCTCGCGCACAGACTGCAACTAGGCCCCGAACTCTTCTCGACTTACACGCGAGCACCCTGTACTCTGCGCTACAAGAGAAGATCGCGCATTTACAAGAGTGATATAAGGGTATTTGGGAACATCTGTTTAGATATCTTTCAGTTTTTATCTGCGAGACTGATAACTGGTATGCTTCCGACTTGTTGCTACCATTTTATACAGAATATTCCGAACAGTGACCAAGCCGTCGTATTCCGTGTTTGAGTGCGTTGTTACGCGTACTCGCTAAGTGCACTAAATATAGAAGTAATAATTAAATTTTCCAATGCAAAAAATTTTACAAACAGGTTTGTACAGTCACTACTCCTTCAGATACAAACAATTACGTTAATTTACCTCTAAAATGGTGATTGCAACTTCTCTATAGGATTTTGGTCCAATTTTAAAACTGTTAACTAAAACAAATGTTATTAAACATCTAAGAACTGCTGTATTATTCTGTCGTAAAAGACTAGTAATTCTGTAACAAATGATACCCCGAGCTCTCCGTTCTGCGAGGCATGTTATTACAACTTCTAACAAGGGAAAATTAAATGATTAAAGTCTCCAACGTCCGAATTACTGAATTCGCAATTATCTTATTTCTTACTTGTAGGCGAACCGAGCGAGGTGGCGCAGTGGTTAGCACACTGGACTCGCATTCGGAAGGACGACGGTTCAATCCCGTCTCCGGCCATCCTTATTTAGGTTTTCCGTGATTTCCCTAAATCGTTTCAGGCGAATGCCGGGATGGTTCCTTTGAAAGGGCACGGCCGATTTCCTTCCCAATCCTTCCCTAACCCGAGCTTGCGCTCCGTCTCTAATGACCTCGTTGTCGACGGGACGTTAAACACTAACCACCACCACCACCACTTGTAGGCGACACAGTCGTGAATTCAAGCGCTGCCGTGTTTGACTCTCAGAGACAGCTCTGTGGTGCACTGTCGTGTTACGAAACCAAGGCAGACGAGCTACGTGGGATTGAACCCACTGTGACATTTTTCCCTATTTACATCTGATGTTTCCCATCTCTTTTCATTAAAATCTAACTTTCAGTTTTGCTCGATGTAAGACGTAGGTGTCAGGTACCTAGCTATCAAGGTACGTTTCCCATCCTCTTACCGTGTCGTTATACAGAACACCTGCATAAGCTTTTATCTAAAACGTATATACTGGAATGACAAAATTCATGGGATAGCGATATCCACACACATAGATGGTGGTAGTATCGCGTACGCAAGGTATAAAAGGGCAGTGCATCGGCGCTGTCATTTCTACGCAGGTGATTCACGTGGAAAGGTTTCCGACGTGATTATGGCCGCGCGACGGGAATTAACAGAGTCTCAACGCAGAATGGTAGTTGGTGCTAGACGCATGGGACATTCCATTCCGGAAATCGTTAGGGAATTCAATATTCTGAGATTCACAGTGCCCAGACGTGCCGAGGAAACAAAATTCCAGCCATTACCCCTCACCAGAGACAACGTAGTGGCCGACAACCTTCGCTTAGCGACCGAGAAAAGAAACGTGTGCGTAGAGTTGTCAGTGCTAACAGACAAGCAATACTGCGTGAAATAACCGCTGAAGTGAATGTGGGACGTACGGCGAACGTATCCGTCAGGATAGTGCGGTGAAATTTGGCGTTAATGGGCTACGGCAGCAGACGACCGACGCGAGTACATTTGCTAACAGCACGACGACGTCTGCAGCGCCGCTTCTGAGTTCGAGATCAAATCGGTTGGACCCTAGACAAGTGGAAAACGGTGGCCTTCTCAGATGAGTCCCATGGTAAGAGCTGACGGTAGGGTTCAGGTGTGGCGCAGACATCACGAAGTCATGGACTCAACAGGCACTGTGTAAGTTGGTGGTGGCTCCGTAATGGTTTCACCTGTATTACTTGGAATGGATCCTCTGGTCCAACTGAACGCATCACTGACTGGAATTTCTTATGTTCGGCTACTTGGAGACCATTTGCAGCCATTCATGGACTTCGTGTTCCCAAACAACGATGGAAATTCAAGGATGACAATGAGCCATGTCACTAGGTCACAAGTGTTCACGACTGGTCTGAAGAACATTCTAAAAAATTCCAACGAATGATTTGGGCACCCGTTTGTCCGACATGAATCCCACCGAAGATTTAAGGGGTATACACGAGAGGCCAGTCCCCGCACAAAATCCTGTACAGGTGGCACTTTCGCAATCATGGATTGCTACAGAGGCAGCATGGCTCAATATTTCTGCAGGGGATTTCCAACGACTTGTGGAGTCCATGCCTCGTCGAGGTGCTGCACTATGACGGGCAAAAGGTGGTCCGACACGATGCTGTGAGGTATCCTATGACTTCTGTCACGTCTGTGTAAATATATTTATTTCTCACATACCATTCCGTTAGTTCCAGAATGAGATTTTTCACTCTGCAGCGGAGTGTGCGCTGATATGAAACTTCCTGGCAGATTAAAACAGTGTGCCGGACCGAGACTCGAGCTCGGGACCTTTGCCTTTCGCGGGCAAGTGCTCTACCATCTGAGCTACCCAAGCACGAGACACGCCCCGTACTCACAGCTTTACTTCCGCCAGTATCTCGTCTCCTACCTTCCAAACTTTACAGAGGCTCTCCTGCGGACCTTGCAGAACTAGCACTCCTGAAGAAAGGATATTGGGGAGACATGTCTTAGCCACAGTCTAGGGGATGTTTCCAGAATGAGATTTTCACTCTGCAGCAGAGTGTGCGCTGATATGAAACTTCCTGGCAAATTAAAATTGTGTGCCCGCGAAAGGCAAAGGTCCCGAGTTCGAGTCTCGGTCTGGCACACAGTTTTAATCTTCCAGGAAGTTTCATTCCATCAGTTAGTTGGCTATGTAGATAGCAGCTTTACTGCTGTGTTTTTCCCAATTCCTTGTCTAAGGCAGTGAGAATGCGCTTGGAATCAGATATAATCAAAATCTTTTCGCTGTTCAGAGTTAAAGAGTACTTGGCGGCCTTCATGAGTACCACTGCTTCGGCTGTATAAGAAGAGGTTGACGGTAGAAGCCGACAGTGTTGGTAGTGGGGCGATCCTGGACAGTCAAGTTTCCGTGGGGCAGACGTTTTAACGCAGCGTCTACCTGTACTGAGTGTGGGTGTCAGGTCGTTGGCCACCACCGGTGGGAGGCGGCGCCGCCTGGGCGCTCACTCAGCTGAGGCTGCCAGGGGTCAAAGGGACACGGCGGCGGCGGCGGCGGCGGCGGCGGCGGTGGGCGGCGCGCCTTTTGGACACCACTGGCGCAGATGGCGGCCGCGGGGGAGGTATCGAAAAAGGAAGGCGACGGCCCGGCCCAGACGGGGCGAGGCTGCGAGGCGGCCGCCTGACCTGCGCTGCGCTCTGCCCCTTCTTTCCCTGGCGCGCCCGCTTTCCTTTCCTTCCTCTCGTTTACTTTTTACTCGTCGCCGCGGTGGAAATGCGGCGGCAAGGACGGCTCGGCCCAGACACGGGGGAAGCCACCTCATCCTCTCTCCACCGCCCGCCCCCCGCCTCTCTACCCAGCTGCCAGTTACAATAATGAGTGTCGTCTACCGAGCGGCCGTCCTCTGCTCCTTGTGTTCCAGAACCCGGCACCGGTGATCCCTGGCAGCTCTGCAGCAATGCGCAATTGCTGTACCACCTCCACTGAAGCGCCCGAAGTGACGACGGGTCTGTAATCATCACCTCTTCCACAGCGCAACACTGCTGATGCCGGTCGAGTCACAACCCTCTAGGGAAGGCGTGTAAACATTAAACGTTGTAAGGAGAGTAGAACACGTAAACGAATCGACTAATAGAGCTCAGCTGTGCGTTGCAACGTTCCAATGTTTCTGATATGATCAAATATCGACACGTTTCTTGCTATACCTACATAAAACGTATCAAATTACAACAACGTATACCAATAATATTAAAAATGTACTGACTGCCTTGTAAAAGAGATTCAGCTATTGACTTTATTCTCCAGATGGTTCACGCAACATATCACCATATTTTGCCTTGTAGTCAAAATGATTACCATTATCTTATGAAAACGCTTCTGCTCTGTTAATATCACGTTTAGTTAGCATAAAATAAATCGAAAATTTATACCAGACTGTGATTCGAACCCGGTCTCCTGCCTATTAGGTAGATGCACTGACCACTACGCCATCCTGACACAGTGGTTCAAAATGGTTCAAATGGCTCTGAGCACTATGGGACTTAACTTCTCAGGTCATCAGTCCCTTAGAACTTAGAACTACTTAAACCTAACTAACCTAAGGACATCACACACATCCATGCCCGAGGCAGGATTCGAACCTGCGACCGTAGCGGTCGCGTGGTTCCAGACTGGAGCGCCTAGAACTGCTCGGCCACACCGGCCGGCGACACAGTGGTCATCGCAACTACACACACTACCATATCACACCTCCCGTCAGACCAAATTCTCAACTTATCCTCGTGACTTTTCGTCGACTTCCTTGAGACTTGGAGCTTGTTGCGCATCTGCACTGGAGGGATCATTGGGCCTTAACTATCGGACCTGTCCACCAGAACAGACAGTATTTTTGATCCCTGCGGTAGCAGTGACCACTGTGTCCGGATGGAGTAGTGGTCAGCGCGATCCGAGTTCGAATCCTTGTCAGGCACAAATTTTCAACTTTCCCTATTGATTTAAATCAATGTCAACTGATAGCTACCTTTAATTTCGTTGGTGTCTTCGTAAAATAAATATTTTTTTGTGGTTAAAATATTAGTCCTTTACTCCTTAAGTTTTTATTTTAAATTATAACTAAGCTGTTCCATGAAATAACAACACAAATTAAATTTTTAAATAATTTTTTTATGTTCGAGAAAAGTTTAAAAATAAGCAAGTAATCAAAAGTTGAGACATTTGTGGTATCGATACTGTTAAACAGATTTATTCAGATATCGGTAGTTTCGAATTTTTTATATCGACGGAAAATACGGTATTGAATCTCGTACGGAGCATCCCTAGTAGTGACTTCTGCCTTCTGGAGGATCGCGAAGGCAACTGCGACATGACGCAGCTACACCTGACGCGGTAACGCATTTCTGGATCAGCTAGGCGCCGTGTCGCAAGCAATGCTCGCGACTTCTCAGCTGGAGAGCTACAGCGCTCTTTGCTATCAGTTTCACCAAATACTAACCGCGGAGATGCAGTGTTGATATATTATTTTCTACCTTTCCTCATTCCCTTCGCTAATTACAGGTAATATCTCAACTAAGTATCTTTCAAACTGCACCAACAGCTTATTACGTTTTCCGTCAGAGGTACAGTAAACTGCTTATTCACATTTGGCTAATTCCTCCCGTCCCGTCCGTGTTATGTATCAGGAAAGAACAAAGTGAACGAATTAGATTTCATTTGTTGTATGAAGACGTGTGAGGCTCGATGTTCATTGAAGACGAAAGAAAAATTAGGCTCTGTCTACATCGTGATCACTGAAATGGAAAACTGTCTCTGTGGAATACGAGTGAAGATGGGTATTAGCGGTGCCCTTGTTTAGAGAATCATTCTGGTAATTCCCTAGATTTTTTTGAGGAAACCGCGAAAAACGTAACTTTCCAGGCCCTTAGAAATGTTTAATTCGTTTATTTTATTGTTGTTGTGTTTTAACAGAAAAAAATAACTGATGCAGTTCGTATATCAAACGGGTGTACGACTCCTCAGGTGTCCGACAGACTCTGCTAGGAGCGAGAAACGGCACACCGACAAACTCCAGTCAGCACGGTGTACCTAGAACTTTATGGACACTGCACCCCCACATCAGGGGAAGGACGGAGGCAGGTGTCGAGAAGAAAAAGCAGGACAATCACATCCGACATCTGTTGTTCGTCGGCCGTACCCCAAATCATTAGAATCGGACAAAGAAAGGCTTTCATACAAAAAACGGACCCTGTTCCATCATCCGCTCGGTACCCCTGATGAAATGCGATATACAGATATCAAAGACGAGCTTGCAGGCAGTGAAGACATCTTCCGCATGGCGTGAAAGACCACGAACAGTTTGAGAATGCAGTGACTTGGAGGGGATGCGCCACCGGTGAGGTACTCCGTATATGTGGAATCCAGAATTGTGATTGACCTTCTAGTGTTACATATCACAAGAGTAGAGTGATGTGTAACGCTATGTCTACCTAGTCGACGAATGATGGTTGCGATCTTTAAAGCTCTATAACGACATAGGAAGTAACTCTGTTATGCCGCTAAGTGCCTTCAAGGTGGGGCAGTGATGGCAGTATATCCACGTCATGAACTTTGGTGTACGCTCCACCCATTGTCGTCGCAGGATGGGATAACGCGGCAATGTTCGTAGTGTAATAATACAGTACTGGGAGAAATCCGAGGAAAACAGAGGAAGAATATGGATATTGACCATTCACTCACTGATGTAACAACCTGTCACAAACTCACGTATACAGTCTTACACTAAGTTCACTATACTCTAAATTTTTGATTAAAAGAAGTTACTGAATGGTATAGAACAATATATGGACATTGTTAGAAAAGAGACGCCTCGTATTTACTTACTGTGCAAAGATTCACTTATCCATTTCAATTACAGCATACTTTAGACTGCAATGCCGACGTGGTCCGAAGATCTGCACTCATTTTAGCTGTAGGAAGTTAAAACGCCGGGCAGTCCAGAAAGTCCTGTACGAGAACATATATATAAGGGGCGCTCAAAACACTTTTGTTCGAAGGCCACAAACGGTAACTTTCTGATTGCTCGTTATATGTTTCCGTTTGAGGGCGTTGCTGCAGCGTATGTGTAACGTAGCGTCACTCCGATGTGGGTATATAAGCACTGACATGTAGGCGAGGGATTACAGTGGCATTCGTGTCTTCCCGACGTGCGTGCGGTAAATGCGAAAACGTGAACTATGGCGACGTCATTACCCAATGCGTCCAAACAAGACGAAGCTGCTGTTATTATTCTCTTGGCTGCCGAAGGACAAATACCGATACACATACGTTGGGAGGACCAAAGTCATGGGATTAAGATATACACATAAGCTGATGGCGATAGTATCGCGTGCACAAGGTATAAAAGAGAAGTGCATTTTCGGAACTCTCATTTCTACTCATGTGATTTATGTGGAAAGGTTTCCGACGTGGTTACGGTTGCACCGCGGAAATTAACAGACTTCGAACGCGGAATGGTAGTTGGAGTAGGCGCATGAGAATCTTTGGGGAATTCAATACTCCGAGATCCACAGGGTCAAGAATACAACATTTCAGGTATTACCATTCACCACGGACAACGCAGTGGCTGAAGGCCTTCACTTAATGCCCGACACCATCGACGTTTGCGTAGAGTTATCAGTACTAACAGCCAAGAAGCACTACGTGATATAACTGCAGAAATCAATGTGGGACCTACGACGAACATATCTGTTGGGACAGTGGGCTATAGCAGCAGACGATAGACGCGAGTGCCTTTGCTAACAGCACGACGTCGTCTGCAGCGCCTCTCCAGGGCTCGTGACCGCATCGGTTGGACCCTAGACGACTCGAAAACCACTGTGTGGCCAGATGAGCTGATCGTAGGGACCGAATGTGGCTCAGACTCTACGAAGCCGTGGACGCAAGTTGTCAACAAGACATTGTGCAAGCTCGTGGTGGATCCATAATGCTGTGGCTGCACGGAATACACTGGGTCCCCTGGTCCAACTGAACCGATCACTCACTGGAAATAGTTACGTTCTGCTACTAGGAGACCGAAATTTCCTGGCAGATTAAAACTGTGTGCCGGACCGAGACTCGAACTCGGGACCTTTGCCTTTCGTAGACAAGTGCTCTACTATCTGAGCTACCCAAGCACGACTCACGCCCCGCCCTCACAGCCTTACTTCTGCCAGTATCTCGTCTCCTACCTTCCAGGTGGTAGAGTACTTGGCCGCGAAAGGCAAAGGTCCCGAGTTCGAGTCTCGGTCCGGCAGACAGTTTTAATCTGCCAGGAAGTTTCATATCAGCGCACACTCCGCTGCAGAGTGAAAATCTCATTGTACTAGGAGACCGTTTTGCACCCATTCGTGGATTTCATGTTCCCAAATAGCGACAAAGTTTTATGGATGAAAATGCGTCATGTTCTAGACAATTCGAGCGAACGATTTGGCCTCCCACATCGTCCGACATGAATCCCATCGAACATTTATGAGACGTAATCTACAGGTCATTTTGTACACAAAATCTTGCAACAACTCCGGAATTGCGGATGGCTATAGAGGCACCATGGCTCATTATTCCTGCAGGAGTCTTCCAACGACTTGTTGAGTACACACCACGTCGAGTTGCAGCATTATGTAGGGCAAACGGGGGTTCGATGCGATATTAGGTGACCCATGACCTTTGTTATCTCAGTGTAAAGTGAAGCTAAAAGGAAAAATAACTTCACGCAATGCAAGAGCTGACGACGAGTTGTCGAAGACGCTGGTAATGTTATAAAACAAATGTTATCATATGAATATCGGTAGTGTGTCCAACATCGGCAATGACAATGGAATAAAGTTTCTTCTCGGAAGTCTTTGCGACTGGTTGTGGTGTTCCTCAGCAATGTTCAACTGAACGTTGGCTGCGGACTTGAACTAGACGCAGGAGGGGCAAAAGGGTGCGTATCGGCCGACGTGTTACTGGACAAGCGAGTAAGTGGTGCAGGTGAGTGTGGAGACGGTGGGCGAGCAGGAGGCGCGGAGAGGGGAGCGCGGCGGTGACCCCGGGGTCGATAGCACGCGGCCCGCAGCAGCCCGGCCGGAAGCGGCGGCCGCCGCCCGCCCGCGCGCCGTCGACGGCGCCGTCGTCAGGGCCCGGCCCAAGGCCGCCGCCGGCCGCGCCGCCCTAGGCCGCTGCGTCAATACCGCGGCCCGCAGCGCCGCGCCGGCACGCAGCCCCGCGTGTCCTGCCGTGTCGTGTCGAGGCGGGTCTAGTCTGGTGTGGTGCCGTGGCCAGCCGCTGCCTGCCCACTTCTCCAGGAGGCGCCTGCGCACTGTCTGTTTGGTACAAGTCGTGCCAACTTCCGGCTTTATTACGCCCGCATCTGATACGCGTTGGCTTTTCCTTTCGCTGTACCACAACGTCTTTGCGAGCATTCTGATATGTCAGGTAAACAGAGTCGGTTTCCATATAGGGTTCCGTGTTCATACTTTGCCTCTATTGTGCTGTGTGTCACGAAGCATGGAATCGCGACTAACTTTTCCTATTCACTTTGTATAGGCGTCAAGTACCTATTTTCCATATAACCTGGTGTGTCGCCAATGTGTCCACGCCGTGCGCCTGTCGTGCTGTAGGGCCTATCTTACCGGTCGGGAGAGCGTTTCCATGACAGATAACAGGTGCGCAGCGGGAACATAGTACGTTATGTGGAAAACTACCTCGAGGCGCAGGTACGGAGCCTGTTGGTGGTCGTTCAGTGTTTGGATCTTTCCGGAAATGTACGAATTGCTACGAATCTCTCTCGAACGTATGTCTCTTGTCTGACCTCAAACTAGCTTCTGCGAGTTTTTCGTAAACATGGACGAGGAGCTTGTAATACTTGTTCAACAGCATCCATAACTCGCCGCATAAAGATTACAATTCTCTTGTCAGAGACAATCATGAAGGGACATCGATGAGAAGCTTAACAAATCCATTAAGAATAGCTTTAGTTTTCCTGTTCGAGTTACTTTTTGTTGTACTTCGTGGAGGAAACAGTGATTAATTATTACACATTCAGCTACAATTTTACTTACTTACAAGGTGATGACTGGAGACGCAAATGAGCGCTACTGAGTTCCTATTTTATTCGAGTTCGGCGCAAAAATACATCTGGTCACGGTGCAAAGAAGACAGAGATGGAGACTGGAAGACGAAATGCAGTTTTAATTCCGCTTTTTCAGTACCGCGAGGTTTTCATCAAAGTTCAATGTTCTCTAGATGATGCAAATAGGGAATAAACGAGGTTTTGAACTCGCTCCATCCTCGGTGGGTCGCAGTACTTCCTTTGATGCAAGTTTTACAACATTAAGGCGTGCTGGCCAGATAAACTCAAGCCAAGGGTCGCACGGAAGCGCTCATAACGGTCTGCATAGTGCACTGACTGATGGTGTAAGAGCCAAGAGTGAGCCACGGTAACCGCCCCAAGTGCCAGAAAAGGAAAGAAAATTAATGACTTTTTCGAAGATAAAGCAAATGATATCGTTTTCCGATCTAACACAGAAGCTTTCAGATGAGCTTACAGGAGCAAATGAAGGAGGTAGTCTACATCTGAAGCTCATACAAAATTGAGAATTCTCATTAGCAAATATCTACGAAACCGTACATTGAAGCGAATGAATAGAGTGAACAAAACAACAAGCAATCAATGATAAACCTGTCAAAAATAATACGTAATTATGTACGAAATTAATAGTACGTTCAACTGGAAGTTCTTATTTTAGCGTAGCAGCCAGCGGTTCCTCATCTGAAATACACTTTCCCCACTGCGAACGTTTTTTCTGAAGCTCAAGCTAGTAAAACTCATTCTAAAATACTTTCCCAATATCACTGGGACATCAGCGAGACCATTAAATATTGTGTGGAATTCTCCATTTACTTCTCTAGCTCAGAATAGAGTGTCAACCCAGTAACGGCGTTTTTCTTTTTCGTTCTTCTTTTCTCCTTAATAAAACTAAAAAAAGACCCGAGAGCCACAACAACATCCTCGTCTACTTGCTCCATTGGTATGTTATATGGGAATGCACGGGACGCGACCATCTGGAACACAGTCGAAGCACAGCCGGAACACGGTGCCCTAAGTGAAAACCGGCCCTTAGCTAATTCACTGAAATCAAATGTACGTGTTCAATGGGGATGAAAGCGTTCGAAACGCACTGCTGCGAAACAATATTGCAAACGGTTCAGCCATGAAGAGGTACCCTAACAGAATGACCTGCCCCATTCCAACCGGCATGTATTTCGAAAACGCCGGTCATGTGAAAACCAACTCACGCTTTTTTAACACAACATCCTGAACAGCATGGATTGAGTCGTCCACGTACATGCGGAACTTCTCAACTTTCGAATAGCATTTGACTCAGTGCCACACACACATTTATTCCCGAAAGTACGATCGTATCCGATACCGACCCAAATTTATGGCGAGATTGAGGAGTTTTTGACAGCGAAGACGCCGCATGTCATCTTCAACGCAGAATCATCGGCAGATGTAGAAATAACTTCAGGCGTTCCTCAGGGAAGCGTGTAGGGTCCCTGCCTGCTCGTCTTTTACTTCAATGACCTGACACACAATGTTAAAAGCAACCTCAGAAGTTTCGCAGATGGTTTAGTTATCCGCAATGAACTACCATATGAAAAAAAGCTGTACAAATCAAATCTTGATAATATTTCAAAGGGATTCTAAGATGGCTAACTAGCTTTAAATGTTTAGACATGTGAAACTGTGTAGCTCACAAAACTAATAAACGTAATGTCCAAGATTACAGTATGAATCAGCCACAACCGCAATCTGTCAACTCACACAAGTACCAGGGTGTACCAGTTTGCAGGGGTATAAGATAGGACGATCGTTAAGGCTCAGCTGTTGGTAAAGCAGCTGGCAGACTTCAGTCAGTGGTATTATACTAGGTAAGATGCACTGTCTACTTTTGCGGCCCATTCTAGAATATTCCTCAACTGTCTGAGACCCATGCACCATTGGAGTATTAGGATATATGGAGCGTGTACAAGGAAGGTCAGCACGGTGGTCACAGTTTTGTTTGACTCATGGGACAGCATCACGGAGATGCTGAAGAACTCCAATGCCAGATGCCTGAAGACAGATGCCACCTATTCCGTAAAAAGCCCACTTAAAAGTTTTAACAACAAGCTTTAAGTCAGATATCTAGGAAAACACCAAATTCCCACAGTGTCGCTTCCGAAGGAATCGCGAAAACAAGATTAGGCACATTACAGCAGTCACGGACCCTTTTTTAATAATCACTGCTCACGAATTCCATATGTGAATCGAATTGGAAGAAGCCATAATAAGGGGAGAGTGGGAAGTATATCTGCCATGCACTACACATTGGTATATTGAGTATAGATATGTATGTGGAGACATTTATACATATGCGGAATCTAGAATGTAATAAAGACACAGAACTCGACTGTCTCAAAAAGCTGTCTCGACCCGCTGCTCTCTGCAAAGTCCGCGTACTTCTTCGCCAATGGAAAAGCTCCACCAAATGCCGGCCAATGATAATATTTTTAGCAAACTAATCTCACACCTCGGAAAAGTTTTAGAAAGGTAGCCAGTTGTCTGCCTTTCCACGTGAACTGTTCTGAGACAATCACCTTCTCTTCTGTCAAGTCTTTACTACAGCCAAAACGCTGATCATCCGTGCCTGAAATTTTCTGAAGTTGGCGTCCTGACTCCCGCTCTCTGTTACATTTTTAAGATTACCCAATTAAATTTGTTCTCGCTATTTTCTAGACGAGAGTCTGTTCACCTCGCGGGGAGCGGTGCCGAGATGTCGCGACGTCGCCCTTGCGAAGAGAGGGAAGAATTTCTAAATGAAGCACAAGTGTGTCCCTTCCCACGAGACAACAGAATCTGGATTTCCGACTGGCGTCCCACTCCACTGCCTTCAAGGAAGCTGCCAGTCGGAGAAAAAAATGGTTCAAATGGCTCTGAGCACTATGGGACTTAACATCTATGGTCATCAGTCCCCTAGAACTTAGAACTACTTAAAACTAAGGACATCACACACATCCATGCCCCAGGCAGGATTCGAACCTGCGACCGTAGCGGTCATGCGGTCCAGTCGGAGAAAAATACATTACTTAGACCTGTGCCTTGACCACATGGCTCGGCTTGTAAAACAGCAATATTCTGCACAGGGTCAAGTTCTCGTCGCGGCTCACATTATTCGACTTGTTTAGGTAGAGACTCTTGGCACCTCATTCCGCTCGGGGCACAGCTGGTGGAAAAGCAGCGGCCGCCGCCTGCTGGCTTGACAACACCTGGCTGCAGCCCCTCACGATTTCTCCTCTGAAGACTGGGCTGCCCTCCACAGCGAGGTCGACGAGGCTCCCAGGCAATGCTCTACGCTTCTGCTCTTTCCTCGGCTCACGATGCCCCAGCAAAAAGTGCAACTACAGAAACATGTAACGTGCAAGCAACCGCGAGAATAGGGAAAATTTTAAGATGGGAGTTGTCGGCTTAATTCTCGCAATCACTGGTACTACCCGTAATCAGCGTTAAATATTTATTAAGCGGCAGGAGAATGAATGAGATTAAGATGAGCTGACTTACACGTAAAGAGACGTGCCAGTCCATCAATGGACTGCCGTGTTCTGTGTCAGCGGCAACCTCATTGTCAAATTTACGTGTAGACATTTTCTTGTACAAAATGTTACTCTACGAATATTAAAGAAGTGCTTGTGAATGCGTATTCATTTCAAAACTGTTCCTGGTACAGTTTATCCACGCATACGGAGTTGTGTATATTGCCGATAAACGAAGTTACTAGCTGTATTACACGGCGCTGATGACGGAACAATTCGTAATGAAGTTACGAATCTTTTTATGAGTGACTAATGGTACCAATGACAGCTACGAAATTCTGTTTGCTGCAGACTAGTTTGTATTGCAATGTTCTCAAATTATGTGCCGTTTCAAAGGTGAAAACAAGATTTCGCAAAAAGTTCTTAAGGAGACCAAGTTGTTTGCTTACAATATTCGGTTTACCAAAGTCTCTCTGTAGTAGAGAAAGTAATTCATTATTCAGATCCGCTACTTTGTGTATCTGTGCCCACAGCAACATATTTTCTTTTTATCCAGTAACCATTTGTTCGTGCAATAATCTTAAAAAGAGAAGCCCTTTTAAATACCAGTTAAAGTATAAAACTATGCCGGAATTCAAGTATCCTAAGGGTTTTAAGGACAAACAACACATGTAATATACAGACATACATCTAAATTTTCAATATAATTAATTGCTTCGTTCGTTGCCATCGCAAAATCGTTAAAAGTATGACACACGGTTTGCCCGGCTGCTCCACAATCGCATTTCGCAGATGGAGCCTTACCCCATGTGTGAAGAGATTCTATATAATACAGAAAGAATCTGAAGAAAATAACGCGGACAACGCAGAACCATGCCTGGAACAATACCTTCGCTAGAACAACAAAAGTCGTAAATTTGTGTGACGCTGGTGTAGTTAGATACAGAGAGTCGAGAGTTGGCCGTCTGTGTTGAAGCCGCGGGATCTGGGAACGGCAACCAAGTGCTGGTTGAGTGACGCCCTGTCCCAAAATGCATAGCTCACAGATAGGGATGGGTACACGGCTGGTACCTGTTGCTCTGCCACTACCCATGCAGTCTAGGAGTCAGTATGACAGCCGCCGATCAGCCTAAAGGCTCCAGTCCGTGATCAGGTCCGTCGTCAGTGTGAGTTCCACCGGCGGACCTCTACTTGCCTACTTACACTCCTTCAGGACGCTGCCAAGTAACTGGCCAGACGGCACGAAGAGTCCAATGGCGGGCACTCAAAATCCTGATGCCATTTGGGGAGTTACTTCAGAGAGAAGAAACGGCTCCAATCTCTGGGACGCTGACTGGTCAGGTGGGCGTTTAGCTGTGTGCTTCCCATCACGGAAGTAGCTGCAAGTTCTGTAGTAAGAGCTCCTGAAAACATCTACTGCAAACTCTAATCACCATCATATCGCCCGCCTTTGCCCCAATTTCCTTCAAGCTGTGATAACTCGTTTATTCTGTAATTCTACTATGAAATTAGTTGTTCCAGAACAACAGAAATTCGTTTCTCAGAGAAATACCATAGCTAATTTATCAGCCTGTGATGTGGCAAATGATATATCATTTCACCGACGACGCATTTCGTAAAAACTAATGTTCGGTAATGGAATCAGTACAGTTAGAGAAGGAATGATAGTGGGAGATATTCTAAATACATGTTCAGTTTAATTCAATACTGCCAGATGCAGACCACATATTAATCCATCTTTTGGATCGTTAGACAGGCCTAATTCAAATTTAGTTGAGCGCATACGACAGATTTCGTTGGAGCTCCTGACACCCACCTCCGATCACTGAGAGAGCTGCCGAGTGCCCGGGAAAAACACCGGGTCAGGGTAAAGCCTTAGGAGAGTTCTGAAGTTTTGACGCGTGGTTACTACTGGAGAAAGCTAAAAGTTAGACACACTTCACTGGGACAGACACCCATTACCAACCCTGAGGCAGACACACCTTGGCGACTGGTAGTAGCACTCGTCCCTACGCCTGAAGGATGGGGGAAGAAAAAGTAGCAATTCGTGAAATCTTCTCGGGTGATCAGCCGAGTAAAGGCGTCGTCTTCTCGCAACGTTTCGAAGGGTTTCGTACCCATCATCTTCAAGCGAAGATGATGGGTACGAAACCCTTCGAAACGTTGCGAGAAGACGACGCCTTTACTCGGCTGATCACCCGAGAAGATTTCACGAATGGAATACGCCGAGAAAGTCTCAAATCACATTTAAAAAGTAGCAAATTACGTTTTTGAGGAGGCAGTGCGAACGTAAAATTATTACAACGGTGTTACTAGAGAGCTACTAATGGAAGAATTTGTGGGTAGCATAATTCTATCAAAATTGTATCTGTTAGGAAAAGTGACATGTGTGACGTTATAGTCGGCACAAAAATTATAAATAGGTGTCGCAGGGCATTGTTTGAGGAAGAACACGAAGTGTGAAGCTATGCTTTTTACTGTAAGAACAACTTCAGGTTTGGATTTTGGCAGCCTAAATAAATAAAGATTATGATGGATTGCTGCGTCATCCCTCGCCTTGCAGATTGGCAAGTAGGACGATGCTTATCATTTGGTTGTGAAGTTTCTCGGTGTTGTGTTGAATAGTTTTTTTGCAACGGAGGGTGTCAGTTTTTATCGCCTTGAAGAATACCGGGGGTAGTTACTGGGCAGATTCAAAACTTTCCTGATGTTTCGTTTTCAAAGTCCCACATAGCAGTAGCGTTATTGTAATATCAGAGTGGTGTAGTTAGTGAGTTAAGTTTATAAGTGTTTTTACCCGAGTAGATTTTCATTTGACAAGCGTTGTACGACCCACTTCCTGAGTTGTTTTAATCAATAAAACTAAACTCCGTCCGACCGGCCGCCGTGTCATTCTCAGCTCACAGGCGTCACTGGATGCGGATATGGAGGGGCATGTGGTCAGCACACCACTCTCCCGGCCGTAGATCAGTTTACGAGACCGGAGTCGCTACTTCTCAATCAAGTAGCTCCTCAGTTTGCCTCACGAGGGCTGAAAGCACCCCGCTTCCCAACAGCGCTCGGCAGACCGGATGGTCACCCATCCAAGTGCTAGCTCAGCCGACAGCGCTTAACTTCGGTGATCTGAAAGGAACCGGTGCTATGCGGCAGTGCCGTTGGCTGTTTCGATCAATGCAAGTAGCATGTATGCTAAACAAGCTGTAGCGCACATTAAGAACGAGTGCAGCCCAGGTAAGGGCAGGTATGTTTAACAAGCAGAGGATGTGCGGATGGACTACGAGTACACAGAACCAGAAGGTAGTTCTCTGTTATTACTCGATCATGCACGCTTGCAATTACTCCGCTGACGGATACAGGCAGCTCGTTCTAACACACGTTGCAGGTGTGTTTTGGGCAAACTTAGGTTTGAAATCAATGTCCTAAATGTTTCACGTTTGAAGCCGTTTCGTTCGAGAGCCGTATCTTATCTCAGTTCTCATAGCGCGCTCACACTGCTGGTACGGCGATCCGTCTAACACTCGAGTGGCCTGCACATTGTTGTCCAGTGAGGAAGGACTATGTGAGTGAGTGTCTGAAAGAACTCACCATACGAATATACAAACATAAAAAACTGACAGTGAAGCACACGCAGCATGTTAGTGGTGAGAGGTGAGTTAAGTCGCTTGTCCTTCTCAGACTAAGTACTTGTCTGCCTCCGTCTGTAAGTAGCACCCGTCGTAAATACAGCCTGGCAGGAGGATTTCGACCGTGGGCTGGTACTCCGGCCAGCCTGAGAGTGGTTTTTAGGGGGTTTTCCACGCTCGCCGAGACAAATGCTGGGCTGGTCCTGTAAATTTCGTCCCACAAAATGGCTCTGAGCACTATGGGACTCAACTGCTGAGGTCATTAGTCCCCTAGAACTTAGAACTAGTTAAACCTAACTAACCTAAGGACATCACAAACATCCATGCCCGAGGCAGGATTCGAACCTGCGACCGTAGCGGTCTTGCGGTTCCAGACTGCAGCGCCTTTAACCGCACGGTTCGTCCCACAGAATGCAAACAAACAAACAGTCAAAATATGGTAACACACAGAACAAATTTTACATGATTCACAGGTGGATGGCAGATACGACTTCCCTCCCTTAGTTTATATTGATTGTGCAACCAATTATTCCAACCTCCTTCTGTACGCTCCAGTTCGGTGAGAACTGTTGTGGGCAAAAAGGACAGGTTTGGTAAGCAGAATGTACGCTATTTTGAAACTTCCTGCAAGATTAAAAGTGTGTGGTGGACCGGAACTCCGAGCGACAACAACGCATTTCGTGCACAAGTGCTGTTACTGACTGAGCTATCCTCGATCCTTTTTTATTTGTGATGAAGATTCATGATTAAGTTTGGTTTGTAGTAGTGTAATACGTTCAAGGGACCATCAGAACATGGCTGGCGAATGTGTAACTATTTCTGTTTTTAAAAACTACGCAGTTTAAATGCAAATATCTTCCTTAAGCGTCGCTTTTCCTGCTGCCCTCTATATTATTCTATATCAGAGTTTTCGTATATATTTTAGGGTAGACTGCAAACGATAAACAAATTTTATACGGATTGACAATTTGGCGGCAGCGCTTTGACTTACTGAGGTGCCGTCTGTCGGAGATTATTATAATGAAACGATGGAAAACAGTAAACTGCCACATCTCTCATACAGCACAAGGCTTAAAAGAAATTTGAAACCATAATACTCAAAATCAATCTTATCCTTTTAGAATGACAAATAAATAGTACTATCCACGGCAAAGCAAAAATACGAAAGAAGCATTCCACATACAAAATATGGACAAAGGAAACGAATCACTGCAAATGCAATAGTGACCAACGGGTGATGAGAGTGAAACTGTGCTTTTTCTGAGCGTGTCTTGCTCTAAATTTCTAGCTACGGTGCGCGTTAGCGTGGCTTTGTTGAGAAACACACAACTTGCCATTTTGTGTTTTCTTATAAGCTACTTGAGTTTTTTTGCTAGTTAGAGAAAATGATTAATGTATGTGGTTTACACACATTCTTTGTCAGAAAAATATGCGGTATTTCAAAGAGCTAGGAATTGCTGTAACCTAAACATTATTCCGAAGGGTAAAGACTTGTTCTTAGATTTCCTGTCGTCACCGATATCTGACGAATGACAAAAACTGTCCGCCTGAGCGAGGGGAAGAGTGTGATGTGTAGTCCGGCGGCAGGCAGCGGGCAGCAGAGGCGCAGGCAGCGGGCCGGCGCTGACGGATATTAATGACGCGTTTTAATTAGAGAGACAATAGGCAATTAGCAAGGGGAAGAACGAGGATTGCGGAGAAACGAGATACGAGAACGACCGGAGCGCGTCGATGCTGATGGCAGAAAGCTGAGCAAGTGTGCAGAGCCGGTGCCGAGGTCCTGTTAACACCTGACTACATCTACGGTGGCAGAGCCGCAATACGAAGACTTGTGTCGCCGCAGCTGCTCGACTGAGGCGAAACACCGGAAGGCCGGAAATCACAGTGGAGGGACGCCGCCAGCGGGCGGCTCAACTCGGCGACTCTGCACGCAGAGCAACACTAACCCGCACACCACTCGCCGATGGCTCTAATGTGACTAATTTGGTGTTGATTACACATCTTAATAATTAAAAACATTTTTAATGGAAGTGGCTTGTCGGTTTTGGAGTGCTGATCCTTAATATGATATCAACGAAAGTCGTACCATCCACTGTATCTCACAATTAACACTAAATATTTTAAAAATGTATTTTTTGCGATTTTAATGTTATATATACTTCATGCATGGTGCCCCATTCTTCACATATGTCGAAAACTTCACCTAGTAGAGTGTACCAATCCCCTCGAGGAAGCTTTTTATGACAGCCCCATTATTAACAGGACATACGCCCATACTCTCAGATTGTCTTACTTTAGATCAGTGGTTCCAAACCTGTGGGTAATTACGCCTGAGGGGCAAATGAAATTTTCCGAGGGATAAAAGCTACACTATTCAGTCACGAAACTAGTGGCCACTTGTACATTTGCATTTCCATTCTGCGACGTCTGTTCTGGGACGAGGATCATTGGCAATGTCGTCTTATTGTGACTTGTTACCTGCCAAAATATTTTGTCCTGGCCGACAGTCATTCCGATTTCCCTCCCGCTGGCTTGTGTATTAGTATAAATGTCTTTCGACTAAAGTAGGCGGTAAAGTGCAGTCTCGGGACACGAGTTCGCGGAACACCGTAACCCAGTGGGGCATCATGAAGTCACGGAAGGTCCGATAAAAGTCGACTGGTAATCTATCGAGGCCTGGAGACTTACTGATCGCATCTCCTCTTCCGGCAAGATTTCCTCCGTTAATGCTGTCCCTGTTGCCGTGTCGATAGTATACGGCACATACTGTAATTCTGCCATAGTCACTCTTTCATCTACGGCTCTTTCCTGGTAGAGATGACGAAAAAGATCCTCCTTGACCTTCACTATGGTTGCTTGGGTCGTACAAGAGTGAACGTCTCGCATTGGAAGGCATGTGACTAACCGTCGACGGCGTCGGCGCTTGTCCGATACAATTTGATTCTTGGCGGGTACCTCAGCGGCTGTTTGGTTGTGTTGTCACCAGCGGAGTACTGCGCCTTCTAATCGGTTCTTCGTCAAAGATAGTATGTGCGCCACGGTGTCGTTCTCGTTGTCTGTCATGATGGGATGGTTCCTTTGAAAGGACACGGCCGGTTTCGTTCCCCATCCTCCCCTAATTCGAGCTTGTGTTACATCTCTAATGACCTCGTTATCGACGGGATGTTAAACTATAACCTCCTTCTCCGTTGTCTGTGTAGCGGTGGGAACAGAGCGTCGAGGTCCCTGAGCACGAAACAGTAAAAGTTCAGCGTCTGTGCCATGTAGCTGTGTTCTAGACAAATTGCGAAAGTTTGTTTCAGATTGCCAGTTCGGCACAAAGGAGCCTCCGCGCCAAAGTCGAGGATATCGAGAATGACGTCGTTCACAGATGGCTCACACTCCAGGTCCTGTACGTGAGTTACATCCATCACCCGAAAGCTGTTACTATGCCACACTTGGGGAAAGTGGAGATGCACCGAGCAGATATAGGTGCTGTGATCAGAGAAGGCCAGAGGTCATTGTTCGGCAGCCACCACACCTCATGTAAGAACTTGTTACACATAGATGCGATCCAGTCAGCTTACCGAATGAATGGTAAGATGCGTAAATCCACAGCTGTCGCTGTGAACGTTTTCCCAAGTGTCGCACTAATGAAGATCTTGGGAAGTTTCACACATGGCGTGTAGCGCTGAATTTGGTCCTTGGACTGAAGGACGGAATTAAAATCGCCGACGAAGATGATGTGTTCATACTGTCATACGAAAAAGTGGGGGGTGGGGGTACGCCAGTAAACCTGGCCCGGTCACGATGTTTGGTGGCGCCTCACTGTGCCTAAACACCAATGAATCAGATGTGGAGTGCAGTGACCGCTGATCCTCGAGAGGAGGGGAGATAAGCGATGTCGGCCTCCGACACCATCACACATCAAAATCGCCACACTGTTGTCTGCAGGACCTTCAGGCATCGCGTATGTTTCACAACCATAAATGTCCATGAGTAAATTTGTTCACACTTCTTGCAGCAATGTGAAGTCGACTGTGGCTTGTATTGTTCGTGTCAGGAGCTGGATTTTGGCAGGGGAGCCAAACATGTTAATATTCATAGTGGCCAAGCGGTAAACCTGGCTCTGCGGTGCTTGGACTGGGTTATCCATGGTGGTGGTGGAGAGAAGCGGACATCACGAGAGACGTCACAGCCCACGGACCACAGCCATCCAGGTGTTGTCCAGACAGAATGGTTTGGCATCACTTCAGCAGGCTCTGGATTGGTGTCTTGCTCAGTCTCCACGTCTTCAGCCTACTTGCATAAGGCCGTAGTGATTGATAAAAAGGGGCTGATTGGGCTCGCAGCCTGCTGATCACTGTTCACCGCACAGGACTGGCAGCCGGACGCCATCTGTCCCACGGCCCACCCTGCAGGGTTGAATCAGTGGCAATGGTGTCCTGCGGGATAACTTCTTCTTGCCCCGGCGGCAGGGTGCTGCTGTGTTCTGACACGGTCTTGCAGCGCTGCTTTCGGCGTTTCATTGAACACTGATTTTGTCCATGGTCTTCTGCGTTGGATTACGGCATTGACTCACGTCTCACCGGCACAAAAGCTTCAGTTGGTACAAGAAATGAATCGATTGCTATCCTGCTGTTCGTGGTGCCTGCTGTGTTCGGTGGTATCGATGGCACTGCGCGGAGTTCTGCCATTGGCCAGGATGACTGATCGGCCAGCAGAGGGTTTTTCCGGTACAGCAGCATAGGTCTGTTGGGTCTGGACAGGTGGAGACATCGCGAGCGCCGCCACATTAGTCTCTGGGAGGAACGTCGACATTGGTGGATGTATCATGTCACGCGGTGGAAGTTATGTGATCCGACGCTGGAGGCATTCGGAACGTAGGTGACTTCCTCGTACTGTGGAAATGTCAGACCAACAGCTGAATTTACAGACATGTAATGAGAGAATTTTTCTCTAGCTAACAGCGGATTTAAACTACAACCACTCTGAATTTTAAGGCTGATAGTTACTTTTGCATGACTACACACACACACACACACACATACACACACACACACACACACACACACACACTCACACACACACACACGCATACACACACACTCACACACACAGAATGGACCTGACGGAAGAATTTACAGATATGCCACAATTAATTGATAATGATGATGAGGGAATTTTAGGACATGTAGACGACACATCACAGCCTCCTCCCCCCCCCCCCCACCCACTTAACCCCCCCCAACCACCTCTGTCACAAGATTAAAAGGGGCAGCAAGATGGCAACAGAAGACAGCATCAAGGCTAGGTCCTCCACATCTCACGCTCTCCCAATGTCAGACAGTTGCTATCACTGTAAATGATGGACACTGTGTGTAGCTGTATGTTCTGAACACAAATCCCCCGCTGCCAAACCCATACTTCCCCAAGAGTAGGAAGTAGGAAGCATACATTTACGGCCATGTTGCACTGATCGATACCAACAAATATGGCATCTTTATTGTAAAAATTGCGGCCAAACAGCCGAGAAATTGCCACGTGCCTCTGCACCTTAGCACTGCCAATCGAGGGAGTTCTCACGTTTCAAATCCGCGCCAGCTCCCACTGTCATGTAGACCAGTTTCAGAGGGTCTCCACCACATACGTGCAAGCAGGACGCGTGATTACTTATTTTCTGTGGCACTCACCTCTATACTGTAACGTATACGCTGTGTAGTGACAGTTCATGTTATGAATATTGAAATTGCTATGATGGAATTACAACCAGAAAGTCGTGAGACAAAATGCCTGTCTATATTGACTGCATTGAATAAAGCCTGAAGGCGCTTGAATGTTCTGTAGAAGACTCCAACTCTACAAGCCAAAAACCTTTCAAAATCTGAGTAATTCGCAAATGCAATAATACTGTATAAGATCGACTCACAGTCCCAGTAGAAGAAATCCTCTATACACATGAACTCATGTCGTGAAATAAAAACGCAAATTGCAAGTTTCTCAGACGCAAAACAGCGCAAATGGTAACGGCGACACTAAGTCAAAAAAAGACAGCGAAAGAAGCACATGGTTGGGCCGGACGCATCACGGTATCCCCACGGCGAGACGTCCGGCGAAATTTTAACACCACGTCCTCGAACCCGACTGTCTTTCCTCACCGCTCCAATGTGCTACTGTGTAGGGGACAAATCCCGAGTTTTGCCACCGTGACTACGGAGAATTTCTCCTCAAGTTCAAAGCTGCAGGAAAAGCTCGCAGAATTTTCTCCAAAACTACTACTTGTATTTCTGTGAGCTGACTAGAAGTATGCACTGGACGAGCTTTCACCACAATTGGCTGAAAATTCGGTTGAGTGCAAAATGCTGCTAGTTCCCAAGATATATACGGTAGTATGGCGGTGGCTCTTTCTCTGGGTATGCTTCTAGGAAAGACCGGAGGCGTTTCTGGTTACAACCTCAGGGACGACTTTTATTTCGCACGGCTCTGAGAAGGCGCCTTTCGGTACCCCAGGGTGGGAGCATCGTTACCTCCGCCAGCCTTCTCACGCTGCTCCACTCCCAAGGGGAAATGTCCTGAAAATCTGCTCCTAGGTCATCGAACGTCCTAAACTTGCAGTTGGTCTTTCTCACCACATTGCAGCAATGGAAATTAACGATCTTAATATTCCAGATTCCACAAGCCCTCTTCCTCCATCCAGAAAATTTCCGGTAATACAACAGCAACATTTATATCCATGGTCGCTTAGCGACATGTGACTAACCAGTTACGTCACAGTTTTCCTAGGCAATACTTAGATGGTGCATCAAATCCGTTAAAAGAGACTGCATACACCTTGGTTATATTCGTACATCTTCTTGGAGGGTATTGCTGCACGGCATGGGGCCCTTACCATATGTGAATGAGGAAAGACCTTCGAATAACAATTCAAAGAAGAGCAGCTCTTTTTGTACTATCGTAAAATAGTGCAGGAGTGTCACGACTATGGTACAGGACTTGGCTGACAATCTGTACCCACGTAGACATCCATATGGGCACTGGGTCATTTATCGACCAGAAACATGAGCTTTGAAGCTCCAAAATGCTAACGGAATTGGCATATGTAGTTGTAATTTTCGAGTGAAAGGATTGTTATAGGGTCATTACAGTTTAAACATGTTACAGCAAAGGCTGCTTAGAGAGTGTGGTGGAGACTATGTTCACCCACATCCCTGCTCCTTGCAATTGGAAAGAATAATAGCCAGTATATCCCTGTATTAGACCTAGTTTCTTCTTGGGTTCATCGCCCGAGACTATGTGAGAGGAAGTGATATGTCAACCAGAATATTATCTCACACTTATTTTCAACAGTAAAATCTATCAGTGATGCAGAATGCCTCTCTTGTAATATCCACTTTCTATTCGCCTTTGAAATAATCAAGGCGTTCTATCAAAGTACCAGGATTCTCCAAGTGTTTCGTCAGAGGATAAGTTTGCGAACCCCTTGACTATATGCCTCTGTATGTGCCCCAATCTCTCTTATTTTATTTTTTTTAAAAACACTGTGCACGATATACATTGATGGTAGCGTAATGGTCACACAATCTTCGCTGACTGCAGTTTCTTTGAATTTACCCAATAGTGAATCGTGAGAAATACGTCGTCTTTTTTTCCAAGGATTCCCATTTGAGTTCCACCAGCTTTCTTGTTAGACTTTTTCTGAATTTATTTTATTTTTTTTAAAAACACTGTGCACGATATACATTGATGGTAGCGTAATGGTCACACAATCTTCGCTGAATGCAGTTTCTTTGAATTTACCCAATAGTGAATCGTGAGAAATACGTCGTCTTTTTTCCAAGGATTCCCATTTGAGTTCCACCAGCTTTCTTGTTAGATTTTTTCTGAATGGGGTATATCGACCCGATATGATCCTCGCAACTTCATAGAGCTTCCGACATTATCCACTGGATCATTTATATTGTTTCTACTCCTTCGCTGGTCAGTCATAATCAACCAACCACGTTTTCTGATTTTATTCATAATCAGAGATGTGTTGACAGACTCGTGTAAAACGATAAGCAACCTTGTCTGCAAACGTTTGTTTCACATACAACTTGAGACGCCACATCTACACTACAACATCTAGTATGTGCAGTAACTATTCCTGAGTATCTGATGCTGGATAAATTCTGCAACCTGTCGTATGAGCAATAAAGTTTGTATGGAACCCTCAATGCGTGGGTCCTACTCCCACATGATCAATGTTTTGTAATAAAGACGGCGTAATTGTTTATAGCAGACAATATGACAGCGTAGCAAATGTGTCCTTCCTGCTTCTTACTATGGAGGAACGTGGGGTGCAGGGGTAGTGTGGGGCTACATATCTGCACAGAATGTCCATCGATTACAGTAGTGCTAACCATCTGATCTTGGGGGAGGAGGATTTGTGGAGAGCCTAAGCTTAAAAACCTTATTAGATCGCCATATTGCTGTCCCCTTTGACCTTGGGAGAGAGGGTTTTGGATAGCCGAGCCTTGATGTCTTTTGCATCGCCATTTTGACGCCCCCTTTGACCTTGTGGCAAGGATGGTTGTCCAGGTGGAGGTGCATACATTTTATTTGCCTGTGATATGTCATCCCCTAAGTCCCAAAATTCCCTCACCATCATAATGAATGCTGGCATGTGTATAATTCTACTGTCAAGTGTAGACAGTGGGGTGTGGTCCTGGAGAATTAACTAAAGAAAGCCCGCCTAAAAATTCAGTTCGTTCAGTCTTATATTAAGTCCGCTGTCAGTCACAGAAGAATCCTCTGATTGTGTGACTGTGAATTGAGCTGATGGCTCAACAGTCTCACAGCACATACACATGTGAAGAATCTAGCTATGGGGACAAGAAGGTGTCACTTCAACCGTAGTGCATCCCTGACTGCAGTGAGGTGAGATGGTGAACTGGTTTTTGGCGGCAACACCATGGCACGAGACCCTACCAGCACGACAGGGCTGAATTAATGCAGCAAGGGAAGTGAGATGAGGTGAGATGCTGCCCACTGCACAAACCGGTCCGGCTTTGAGAGTGGTGATGTGAGTGCAGTGTCCTGTTGTGTTGGAGCACTTTGAGCTAGCTGCACTTCTTGGCAGAGGATGCGCAAATAGCAGTCTGTGTTAGCTGGCCGATACATCACATCTGTTGGGGAATTTTTTGCATAATAAAGACTTCATAATTGTTGCCTTCCTTCCTTCCTTCGTGACCACAAAAAAAAGTCCATTCAACATAGAACCACATCTAAAGAGTAATTGCGCAAATGGGTCACAGTATAATTTTGTTTAAAATTTCTTTACGTGGTACTGTAAATCATTCCACAAGTGTGTTCTCACTATCGTATCAAATAAAACATCACGTGCAATACCTATTTCCTCTTGGGGATAGGGAGAAAGTTTGGGAACTGATCATACCATCTTGTATAACAAATTTTGGTAATTGGATATTTAGTTCAGAGATAAAAATCAAATTATGCTAATTCGGCAATACATTATACCACTAAGTGTCCCAGAAATCTGGCAACCACAGAGGGAGCACTAGCTCCGCCAACCAATAGGATAACGACTCTTCTGCCATTTATACCTCATCCAATTGGCCTAGAAAGGAGGGGAGTGAGAGGGAAGGTGATTATTCTGACAGAGGGTAGATGTGACAACAATGCAGCATGAGCCCATATGCAGTTTGCTCAACTACTTTTGTAAACAATTATGGGAATGGGTTCAAATCACTTTTTATACTCCAGTTCTTTCCACGATTTTTTCATTCGAATGCATCTGTACAGTCATCAGTACGTTCTTACACTTTTGAATTATTTTTATCTTTTGATCACTTACAATATGTATAGTTTTTACTTTAATCAGTAGTGTATATGCCATGTAGCACATTAACTGTTTTTTAATAAATAGCCTGTCATCTGTAACACCATTACTGTAAAGGGAGAGCGGCAAAAATTTAGGAAAATCACTTACAATGTATATATTATGACAACTTTTAAATTTTCAAAATTCTCTAGGCGACGATTCTAGGCATTTTCTTCAGAAAACCAGTGAATCGATCCCGAAAGACGACGACGTGAACAGGAGGGGTTGTGGCTCGAATGTAAGTCAGATTCACGCAGTTGGTGAAGCTAACAACGCTGTAATGCAACTCGACACGTAAACGAGATGTCACTTGTTTCTCGACTTCGATAGCAGTTTGACCACTGTCACGTGCTGTCCATACTGTCGGAATCACCCACCACTGGCATACTGGTCGCAGGTGCATCTTCTGTCCATAAAAAAGTACCAGATATCTCTAAATCTTTACACCTTCCTCTTTCCTATTAAAATTATTGGAGTGTGCAATAACCTCTATAGAATCTACTGCGGTATCTGCTCGCGGCTGCCAAAACCTGGATCTTAACAAAGACGATCTCGCGGTTTCTTCGCTGTGAAGTGTACCCGATATAGCTGATTTATGCATTTCGTCATTGCGACAATTGTTTTCATGCTCTTTTCGTTTTTCAACCATTCTCTTCGTAGCTGAATGCAGCTCTTGACCTCCAACATACTATGGGCCTTAGTAACGAATTCCGATGTATCTCACATTTCCTATTTTCTGATTCTTCGTTTTGATTTTATTTTTTTCTAAATTTTAGGATAACGTAACAACTTCATGATAAATTTCTTACTCAACTAGCACCTATAAGGTACAATGAAAGTACGCGTTGTTGTCGTTGTTATTGTATTGTGGTTGCTGTCTCCAATCCGAAGACATGCCTCAGGTTGTGACATATCAACTGATTCCTTCTTTTAATCACCGAGCGAGGTGGCGCAGTGGTTAGCACACTGGACTCGCATTAGGGAGGACGACGCGGCCATCCTGATTTAGGTTTCCCGTGATTTCCCTAAATCGCTCCCGGCAAATTACGGGATGGTTCCTTTGAAAGGGCACGGTCGACTTCCTTCCCCGTCCTTCCTTACTCCGATGAGGTCGATGACCTCGCTGTCTGGTCTCCTCCTCCAAGCAGCCCAACCCCTCTTTTAGTCAGGTTGTGTCATGAATTTATTTCGTTTCCAATTCGATTCAGTATCTCTTCATTAGTTATTCGATCCTACCCATCTAATCGTCAGTATTTTTCCATGCTAACACATTTCAAACGCTTCTGTTCTTGCGTTACCAGAACGTCATCTACATTTTACTTCCGTACAAAGTTACACTCCAGGACAAAAACCTTCGAAAAATCATAACATTCAAATTTTGTATTCGATGTTAGCAAATTTAACTTTTTCAGGATTTTTTTCTTTCTGTTGCCGTCTGCACTGTATATCTTCTTGATTTCGGCAAACGTTATTTTGCTGCTCAAATAGTAAACTACATCTAATGCTATGAGTGTCTCATTTCTTGATCTAATTGTATAATCATTGACTCATTCGATTCGACTACACTCCATTATCCTTGTCTTTCTTTTGTTCATGTTCATATTGCAACATCTTTCCAAGAAATCATCCATTCCATTCAACTGATCCTCGAAGTCCTTTGCCGTCTCTGACAGAATTGCAATGTCATCGCCAGACCGCAATGATTTTATTTCTTCTCTCTGAACTATACTTCCATTTTCAAATTTCTGCCTGATTACCTTTAGTGCTTCCTGAGAGTACAGATCAAATAACATTGGAGAGATGCTACAACATTGTCTCACTCCCTTCTCAACCACTGCTTATCTTTCATGTCCTTTGATTCTAATAACAGAAGTCTGATTTCTGTAAACGTTGTAGAGCGCTCTGCATTTCATCACTGCTGTCTTTACAGTTTCAAAGAGTGCCTTCCAGACAGCTTCGTACGCGCACTGAAAATAAAAAAGGAATGGCGTCATCTTATCTGATAGTTTGGCATTTCATATTGCATTAAGAGTTGAATTCCAAGAGCCTTCACGAAATTAAACGGGACGTTTTGAAGAGCAATCTTCTCACAAATCATCTGGTCAAATCCATTTGATTTCGCGTTAGACGTATTCCAGTCTTGATTTCTGATCAAAATTCTGTTTCAAAGTTGCGTTATGGTAGTGTCTTGTAACACGGCTGCAGTGTAGGATGGTGAAGTAACACTTACTTCACATTAAGTTTTCTGCATTCTTAATAGTAGTGTGTAAGTATTTTACATATTCCTGTATAGCTTTTTTCGTACATTTTACAATTCGTAGTATTTGGGATGATTTCATTGGTTTAATTTCAAATCACACGATTCTTAGTCCTTATTGCGATAACTTTACAGAGTCAGGAGCGTCTGATAAATTCGGAATGAGCAACTGAATAACACGTGAAAGACTGTACTAAAATATTTACTTTAAAACCTGTTCGGAAATCTAGCTATAAGCTGAAAGACATTTGTGGAATATTCTCAATATCTACAACCCGAGTCTGTTACTGAAAGTTGTTAGGAAATTTTACTAATCATATGCCCATTGACAGTGACTGGGCCAAATATCTCACGAAATAAGCATCAAACGAAAAACTACAAAGAACGAAATTTGTCTAGCTTGAAGGGGGAAACCAGATGGCGCTATGGTTGGCCCGCTAGATGGCGCTGCCATAGGTCAAACAGATATCAACTACGTTTTTTAAAATAGGAACCCCCATTTTTTATTACATATTCGTGTAGTACGTGAAGAAATATGAATGTTTTAGTTGGACCACTTTTTTCGCTTTGTGATAGATGGCGCTGTAATAGTCGCAAACATATAACTCACAATTTAAAATTAAAATACAGAACGTAGGTACGTTTGAACATTTTATTTCGGTTGCTCCAATGTGATACATGTACCTTTGAGAACTTATCATTTCTGAGAACGCATGCTGTTACAGCGTGATTACCTGTAAATACCACATTAATGCAATAAATGCTCAAAATGATGTCCGTCAACCTCAGTGCATTTGGCAGTACGTGTAACGACATCCCTCTCAACAGTGAGTAGTATGATGTCTCGTTTGAGTTGATTTGTTCGAAAACAAAGCAACAGAAAGCAAGTTTATTGGATTTGCCGATTTCTGATGGGAGATTTTTAACAACACAGCAGTTAAGCCATTGGTGCAGAAAATGTAACTTTTTAAGGATTGGCGGATGAAATTTTCTAGCCGCGAACGCAGACAGCCTTCTTTATAAGTTCTAAAAAATAGAGACTCGGGCTTCGAATGCGGAACGAGAATGAACTTTGTGAGGCGGTGCGGAACGGCTGCCGTCGCTCTCGACAGGGAAGGCAGACTTGGAAGGCAGCTCTGCTCTGCAGCGGAGGCATACGGCGTCTAACTTCTAGGTCCGCACTTGACGGTAGCCAACCATGCCGTCAGCGGTCTGCGGAACTTGGGAATTCGACATTACCTTCGATTCAGGCTTCCCACGTTTGACGGTACTGTGACAGTTGCAGAGATACCTTCAGTTTCTATTTAAAGTCAGACGATCACTGTTATTAATGCAGAGGCAAGTTACAGTAAATTAATGAGAAAAAGGAGATGGTATTTAGTAAATTCCCATTCTCCACCAATCAGCTTTACCAAGCGTTATTTGAATTACCCCAGTTTCATCTTAATCAATGATTATACGTGCATCATGTAAGTTCATGTTAAGCAGTTTTCATTTTTTGTGCATTTAAAGTTTCGTAATAAATCCACTATCACAAAAGTCATGCTTTTGATTAAAATTTTTAGCAAATTATGAATCATGACTTCGCCGTGATCTACATTTTAGAAAAAATGAATACCACACTGAAGTTTCACTGCTAGGGAGGCAAACTTCTTTAGTGTTAGGTTCATCTGTTGTGCATATCTGATCCAGCACTGACTTTTAAGGGTGGATCTACTTCACTGATAATTTCTGACACGTTCTCTTTCACAACACTGCGGTTTCATAAAGCTTTTGATAGTGTTGTCCGGAATGCTCTCTTTGAAGTTCTGAAGATTGTAGGGATGAAATGTAAGGAGCTAAAGGTTTTCTAGAATTTGCAGAGAAACCAGACTGCTTCGAAGGACATGAAAGGAAAGCAGTGGCTGCAAAGTGAATAATACGGAGCTATAAGGTACCAGCGACATTATTCGAACAGTAAATTGGGTTAGCAATAGGGGGGGGGGGGGGGGGGGGGAACCAAGAAGAAATTTGAAAAACAAGTTAAAGTTAAGGGAGAGGAAATAAAAAGTTTGAGATTTATTGATAATATTTTAACTCTATCAGAAACGTAAAATGATTTAGAAGAGCAGTCAGTGGAATGGATGTGTTGAAAAGAGGCTATACGACGAAGAGAAACGTAAGAAAAAGAAGACGACGAAGAAGGAATTAGACTTCTGTTTGTGCGGCGAACGATTGACTATGACAGAAACAGAGAGGATACTATATGTAGACTCAAAAGGCATAAAAAGCATTTATAAAAAGGGAAAATTTGTTAACAAAAGTGCTAAAAAAAACTTCTGAGGATATTTGTTTGTAGTGTAGCCTTGTACGGAACTAAAACGTGGCTGATAAATACACTGACGCAAAAAACCGCAAGACTAAAAAATAATTAATGTAGAGTAATGAAATTTCGGGATACATTTGTCTGTGTAACACATTTAACTGATTAATATTGCAAGATCACAGGTTAAATGAGAGCCAGATTAGCCACTGAAACTGTGAAATACTGGTACATTAATACCCGGTGTAACAGACAGAATAATGAATGCAAGCATGCAGACGTGTATCCACTGTGTTGTGCGGGTGCCGAATGTCAGTTTGTGCAGTGGAGTTTCATGGCTATTGCACTAGATCGATCACTAAAAGGACTGTTCATGCTGTGTGTGAAGGACGCTGGAGCTGTTGTCCGCTGATGTCCCATATGTACTCCATTGGTGACATGTCTGGTGACTGTGCAGGCCAAGGCAACAAAACACCCTGCAGATCATGTTGAGCTACAACAGCGGTGTCTGGGCGAGCGTTATCCTGTCGGAAAACACTCCCTGAATGCTGCTCAAGGATGGCAAACAATAGGTTGAGTGATCAGACTGATGTACAAATTTGCAGCCAGATTGCATGGGATAATCACGAGAGTGTTCTTGTTGTCATACGAAATCGTTCCCGAGACCATAACTATAGGTGTAGGTCTAGCGTGTCTCGCACTTACAGGCCCTCAACTAGCCTGGCCTTCACTGGCGTCGTCACAAAACACAACAGACCTCCATCCTGCCTTCGAATGAGCTGTCGCTCAAAACCACTGTAGTCGCAAATGGCGGTGGTTTGGAGTCAGTTCATTGCAGATGACAGGGCGTCTGGGTCGGAGGTCTTCTTGAAGTAACCGATTTGTATCAGTTCGCTGTGTCTCTGCGGGGCCGGATATTACTGAACTGCTTCTGCAGAACGCAGTACGATGCGGCAGAGCCACATGCCGAACACGATGGTCTTCCCTCTCGCTCGTGCCACGTGGTCGTCCGGGGACCGATCTTCTTGTGACCGTACATTCTCGTGACCACCGCTGCCAGTAATCATGTACAGTGGCTACATTCCTGCCAAGGCGTCCTGCAGTATCGCAGAAGGAACATTTAGCTTCTGGTAGCCCCACTACACGATCTCGTTGAAATGTAGTAGGGAGTTGATAATGGGCAACAGGGCTAAAGTGGACTGCCTAGCGTTTGCAGACGACACAGCAATAGTAAGCGAGACGGAAGAAGACGCAAAGACACAGCTCGACAACTTAAGTAAGGTAGCCAGAAAGGTGGGACTGAGGATCACCTATAACAAGACAAGACATTAAACACCGCTGCAGTCTGGGAAACACCGGAAGGCACTGGGCAAATGGTGGACAAATTTAAATACCTGGGAGAACAGGAAGGAACAGGAGCAAGGAGGGAATAACAGAGAGGATAAAGAAGATGAGGTCAGCCTTCTGTTCGACGAGAGAGATGTACAATAAAAAGAATGTATCCATACAAGCAAAGATAAGCCACTACAAGGCAACGGTGAGGAATGCAGTATTATATGCTGCCGAGACGATGACACTAGGAAGAAATGCGACAGAACAACTAGAGAAAGAAGAGAGAAAAATACTAGGTTCAAAATGGTTCAAGTGGCTCTGAGCACTATGGGACTTAACTTCTGAAGTCATCAGTCCCCTAGAACTTACAACTACTAATCAGACTCAAAAGGGCAAGGTTTGCTGGACATGTAGTCAGGACGAGTATGGACAGAATGACGAAGAGAGTGTGGGAAACAACAGGGAGGACAAGGGGAAAGACAGGAAACAAGTGGGTTGTTGAACTTCGGAAGGACTGGTTGGAATTGGGGATGAAGGTCGAAGGAAACGAAAATTGGAGGAACAAATATACACCGACCAATCTGCCGGAGACCAATGACAGAGAATAATACAGGAAAAGATTAGAGTGTCACCAGTGGAGCCGACAGGAGAAACGGACACTGAAGATCTCGGAAGAAGAGTGGGAGAGAAGAAGAGAAAGAATGAAGAGAGTCTGGGAGAAGAAGAGGAAAATGCAGTCCACGAAGGGGCTACCCGTGGTCCTACAGAGGCCGTAGCGCAAGAAGAAGAAGAAGAAGAAGAAGAAGAGTGGAGTCTTTGTGGGCATGAAGATATTCTTGACTAACGTCAGCTCACCACGTCCCGTCTCAAAAGTAACTAACGCTCACAGCCATTACAACCTGTACTTAAGGCAAACCTGATTTGGCTCTTCACAGTGGCGCTACTAGCACCACTCTTATGCGACTAGCGCGAAATATTAATAGACACCATCTTTCAAATGTACAAACGCCCTACTGACTTTCCTTTATGTCGCTCTACTTCTTGGAGTTGTGATCTTTTTCCGTTCGAGTAGATCAGACAAGAACATCGTAGAAGCATTTGAAATCTGGGGCTACAGAAGAATGCTGAAGATTAGATAAGCAAATGGGGTGACTAAGGAAGGAAGGAAGGAAGACTAGACTTTATAATGCTGTCGACATCAACGTCGTTAGAGACAGGAATGTTCCAAGAGTGGGGAAGGATATCGATCGTGGCCTTCCGAAGGAACCATCCCGGCTTTTGCCTGGAGCGACTTAGGGTTCAAATGATTCAAATGGCCCTGAGCAATATGGGACTTAACTTGTGAGGTCATCAGACCCGTAGAACTTAGAACTACGTAAACCTAACTAACCTAAGGACATCACATACACCGATGCCGGAGGTAGGATTCGAACCTGCGACCGTAGCGGTCTCGCGGGTCCAGACTGAAGCGCCTAGTACCGCTCGGCCACACCGGCCGGCAGGAGCGATTTAGGGAAATCGGGCAAAATTTGTACGGCCGGACGTGGATTTGAACCGTCGTCCTCCCGATAGCGAATCCAATGTGCTAACCGCGACGGAACATCGCTGGGTGGGGTAGCTAATGAATGTGTACTGAATCGAATTGTGGAGAAAAGAAATTTTAGGATACGACTTGATTAAAGGAAAGGGATCAGCTGATAGGACACGAGACAGGAAGTAATCATAATTTGGTAATGGGGGAAAGTATCAGTGAGAGAAACTTCTAGGGAGAGCAAGGGTTGAATTCGTCAGCTGGTTGAAATGGATGTAGGTTGCAGTAGTTATACGGAGGTGAAGACGCTCGTACGGGATAGAATAGTGTGGAGAAGTTGCACGAGACCAGTCTCGGAGCCGTAACGGGGGTCCAGTGCTGGGAAGCACGCTCTGAGAGGGAAAGCGGCCGCAGCCGAGGTGCGGACGGCGGGAGGCGCGCCGAGGCACTGGGCGGCGCGTTAGGGCAGAGCGCCGCGGCCGGCGGCCGAGGGTCAGTGCTTGGCGTCGGTGTCGTCGACCCGCGGCCGCCGCGTCGCCCGGCGTCGCGTCGCGTCGCACAGTGCCGCGCGCGCCGGCCGGCCGCGAGACGCGGACAAAGAGCGCCAGACGGCGTGTGCTCGCGCCGCCTGCCCGGCCGCCGCGCCGCGCCGCGCTCGCCAGGGGTCGATAGCGCGGGCCGCGGGCCGCGAGCTGCGCACGCGCAGTATCGAGCGCGCCGCGCGGGTCGCCAGGGCTGTCCAGCGCCGCGCCACAACGCTGCACAGTGTCTTACGAGCGCAGTAGTCTCGAAGGACGGCGGTCGCCTCGCGACAGAGAGCTCGATAGGGACCGGAGCACACGCACGTCCTATGAGCCACGGTCGACAAAATGTGTGGCTCCTATTCTTCTCGAGGGGACCATTCCAGGAATCGGTTTAATCGATTAACGAAATCGTGGAAGGCCCAATTTTGGAATGAAGATGAAGATTTGAACTCCACACGGTCCTAATGCGAATCAAGAGTCGTTTACTGCACCACCTCGCTCTTTTAGCCGCTTCGAGTAGTGCCGGTAGAACAGCAGTTAAGTCTTCAGTATTTGGAAGAGGTGGCGGCTTAAATCTGATCAGTAGACTTCAGGCTTGTTCCAGCCCAGGATCCAAATGTTTCTGTAGCGTCCAAAGGCGTGAGGAAATGTGACACCGTTGACGGTCATCCGTCTAGTGACGGTGATAAATAAAATGTACGTGTACCTAGTGTGGTGTCACCGCCAGACACCACACTTGCTAGGTGGTAGCCTTTAAATCGGCCGCGGTCCGGTAGTATACGTCGGACCCGCGTGTCGCCACTATCAGTGATTGCAGACCAAGCGCCGCCACACGGCAGGTCTAGAGAGACTTCCTAGCACTCGCCCCAGTTGTACAACCGACTTTGCTAGCGATGGTTCACTGACAAAATACGCTCTCATTTGCCGAGACGATAGTTAGCATAGCCTTCAGCTACGTCATTTGCTACGACCTAGCAAGGCGCCATTACCAGTTACTATTGATACTGTGAATAATGTACCGTCAAGAGCGACGCTCACCATTAATGGATTAAAGTTAAGTATTCCACCAGCTACGTCCGTTTTTTCTAAATTCTAATTTCCTTGTCCTGTTCCAGACCTCACGCCAGCCTGCGTGAGCTAAAACGCGTGCCTTTCGGCTTCCTCTAGTAACACGGTGTTGGCTCTCCTGCCAACCACAACAGCTAGGGCCTCCCGTCAGGCAGAACGGTCGCCTGATGCGAGATTTTATTTTTTTAATTTTTTTTGTAAATTATAGATTGCAGCGATATGTCGTCCTTTTTAAATAGGCCACTTGGGCGGCTCGAGTGACAATGGGGTTGAAATGATGATGGGGATAACGCAACTCCTAGTCCCTGGACGAAGAAAATCTCCGACGCGGCCGAGATCCTGCCCAGATCCCTTGCATGACATTTTCCTCGCTGGCCACTCAGCTTTGGAGATGGGAGGTGATGGTGATGGACACTCGGCGGCCTTATTGGTATTGCTCGGGGAGGGCTAGTTTGGGCGCTCCCACCGGGTTCCACCCTCTCGCTCCTTTCATTCCAAAGCCATCCGTTAAAACACGCAATGCTGTATCCAGTAAGTACTCATCAGACTCGTTGCAGTACGGGTACTCATTTCATAATCAGTTGTAAAAAGTAACTCTAAACCATCTTCACTAAGATCTAGGCCAAGATTGCCACTTACATTCACCTAACAGGTTCCGAGACTTCAAAGGTTGTGACAGTAGTATTTTTCGTCCTCTCAGGTATCCACGAGCAGCTCTTTAACACATCGCTGTCAGCTATTATTACTAGATTATCGGCATGTTAAATTATACGTTTGTCGCAGATTCGAATCCTGCCTCGGGCATGGATGTGTGTAATATCCTTAGATTAGCTAGGTGTAAGTAGTTCTAAGTTCTAGGGGACTGATGACCTCAGATATTAAGTCCCATAGTGCTCAGAGCCATTTGAGCCAAATATACGTTTATCATTATACAGGATGTATATTGAGTTTCACTTGCACTGTAGTAAGAATCATCCGTATTCAGACTGAAAGGTACAGTATAATGCGCCCGCGTCTTACATCTAAATATATGTTATTCATAAAATCTTGATCAACACTCTGAATCCAAACTGTTTTTATCAGCTGTGAATGTAATCGCATTTCCTGCAGAACTGTCCACCCTGCAGAACTGTCCACAGTTTCTCACAGCTTATTTTCGAATCCTTTCGTGTATTATACGAGGGTTGGACCTTTAATAGTGGCAACTATTTATTTACAGCTCGTTCAAAATAGATACGTGTTTCGAAATTTTACTGACCTTCAAAGTAGTCATCAGCATTGTGTATAACCCGTTGCCAGCGATGTGGAAATCGTAGGATTCTTTTAGCAGTGCCAGTTGTGTTGACAGTTCGAGCGGCGCGGTCTATTCAAATGGCTCTGTGCACTATGGGACTTAACATCTGAGGTCATCAGTCCCCTAGAACTTAGAACTACTTAAACCTAACTAACCTAAGGACATCACACACCACCATGCCCGAGGCAGGATTCGAACCTGTGACCGTAGCAGTCGCGCGGTTCAGGAGTGAAGCGCCTAGAACCGCTCGGCCACAGCGGCCGGCGGCGCTGTCTATTGCCTGACGAATTTGTAGCAGTTCCGAAGCGAATGCCGTGAAGCGTTTCCTTCAGTTTAGAAATCGAGTTGAACTCGCGAGGGCTTAAGCCAAGGGAGTGCAGTAGGTGGCACAGCACTCAGCAGCCCCATCAGTCAAACAAATCAGTAACAGCTTGCACTGTACGTGCTTGAGCATTGTCCTGCAAAATAATGGTCAGGTTCTGCAGAAACTGTGCTCACTTTTGTCTCTAAGCAGTTCATTTTTGGAACACAACCTACGACCAGAAGGATGTAGGTTGCAGTAAGTACTGGGAGAAGAAGAAGCTTGCACAGGAGACAGTAGCATGGAGAGCTGCATCAAAACAGTCTCAGGACTGAAGACCACAACAACAACAACAATAAATTGTGAGTTAAGTGGGAGTGCGACAAATTTAAGTTGCACCACAAGCACTGTGCAGCATAACCGTAGCTTCAGGTTGCCAGTACTGCGTTCTTGCTGGCGCCTGGATACCGTAGAGTAGGCTACACACTCGCTGTCACCACCTCCCACTGCTCGGTGGCAGTGACAACCATTAGTATTCGCAGTTCTCGTTACTAAGACTGCTAACGCACATCCAGGCTTTTAAGTCGGATGGATCACGAACTCTCGTTTTATATAACTGCAGTTGGTTCGTTGTTGAAGATCCTGACAACTGCGTCGAGCTCAAACGGTTGAAGCAAAGGTAGCTGAACTCGGATGACTTCCTCGGATGAGGACACAAAATAGCCACCACAGTACTCCAGTGCTCGCGAGAAGCTTATTTACTGAAATAGGAGCCTCGTAACACTGCAGACGTCCAGCAGAGGTTCTTTGTAGGTGTTGAGAGAGCGAGTGCACCAGGTGGCGTGGGACAGGCCGGCGCCGGCCGACGGAGGAAGAGGAACCAGTGAAAGTGGGAGGCAGGAAGCAGACGAGACTAGCCGGCGCCGAGATAACGGCGCGCCGGCGGCAGCGCCCCGCAACACGCGCTACTGCCACGTCCGTCAACGGGTCCGCTGTGGAAACAGAACCCTGTGCGATCTGTACTTTATGGTCACGTTGTCTAAGGAAGTGGTACATAGAGAGCTGGAGAGGCCACACGGAAAATGTGTTCATAGGAACTCTAAACACGTTTTAGTGTCTTCCGTTGTCTTTCACTTCAGATCTTTCTACATTTATTGTGATATGTATTGCCAGTGAAGCGAACCTGTAATCATTTGGGCTTGTTTATTCAGGTATGCATTCCATAGACTGTGTCAGTACAGCTTGACACAGGTCACACATTAACAGTACACCGCTGCCTTATAAACAATATTTTCCGTAGCTGTGCTACACTATCGTGTATTCAAGTCCGCCTGGCGAGCCGCGCGGTCCCCAACACGAATTCACCCAGCGGATTAGTGTCGAGGTCAGGTGTGCCGACCAGCCTGTGGATGGTTTTTAAGACGGTTTTCCATCTGCCTCTGCGAATGCGGCCTGGTTCCCCTTATTCTGCCTCAGTTACACTACGTCGGCGATGGGTGCGTAAACACTGTCTCCACGTACACATACACCATAATTACTGTACTACGCGAACATTTGGGGTACACTCGTCTGGAATGAGACGTTACCGGAGGGGGAGGGCGAGGGGGGTCCAAATCGCTCAATAAGCCTGTGTTCGGTGTGGGGCGGCGGTGGGGTGGGTGGACTGCTGTGGACTGTTTTGGGGTTGTGAGCCAATGAGAGCTACGGCGGGACGAGGCCACTCTGACGTTTCTAGGTCCGTGGTTGAATACACAATACACAATAATCGTGCATTCAACCAACGATTCGACTTATCTCATTGATTCGGTAATTTCCAAGAATGATTACGTAGCGAACGCGCGGGCTCCTATCGATATGTATCGAATGAACGACTCGATGTCGACCATACGATTGTGGTGGCGCGAATTATGGTAAACGTGTAGTGCGTTGCCAGGGGGACATATTTTATCGTTTCCGGTATGAATAGCAATAAGCGAAAGCGTTGCTGATTCAAGTGCCGTGAGCCTCACATGACGAAATCTAAATCCTCGTTTATAAAGCGTGGAAAGTTATATCTCTTTTGATATCTATATTTCTACAACTTGAGATTGCCTGGAAAAACTGATCCTACTGATACCCTCCTGCTGTCTCTGCCTGACATAGCAAGAGTATACCCAGGTTATGGGAAAAATAATTCCTGCTGGCACCTTACATAACACGAGCAATAGTGCACGAATAAGACGTGGCTGACGAGTAAAGTCAGTAAAGTTACCACTCGAACTTTCATTTGATATTAACTATAACTTAATAAACGTTCGTCTTTTGTCGTTGCTCTAGTCAGTATCCATAACTCGCACCACCAGAGTCGTGTTGTCAACATCGAGTCGCTCGTTCGATATATATCGTTAGGAGCCCGCGCGTTCGACAGGCAATCATTCTTGGAATTTACCATTGATTCATGCACGGCTGAAGATCTGAGATCAACTCATTTTACATTCCTGCACACTGCAACTACACGCCTGAGAAAAGAAGTGAAGCGCCCAGAACACAAGGTGTATGTCAGGGCCACTTCTTACACGTGCACGCCATAGGTAGACGTGTAGGTGGTTAGAGTTGCACTTCTTTGTGACGGGCGTCGGAGCCATGACAGTGTATTAGTGCTGTTTACAGGACTGGTAGGATGAACAAGGCGCGTGAACAGCATGAGATGTTGGATGACCACTATGAGTGACAGAACCAGCACCCGACAGTGTTTCAAAGTGGTCTTACTGTGGGTCTCCATTTGGTCAGCTCAATGGAGGGTGGACCATACAGATCCGTGAGCCATTTGGCTGTGACAATGTCCCGGTGTTGGACTACCTGCGAACGTAGGGATACTCGTCATCAAGGTTCCGGTCAGCCGTGTCTGTCTGACAAGGGAGAACCGCCGAGTTGTGCACCGAGCACGTCATAGTCTCTTTATATCTGCACCTGCCATCCGAGAACAAGTAATAGGCTCCCCACAACATTCTGTGTCGTCCCGCAGCATTGGTCGGAGACTAGCAGCAGCCGGATTATGGAATTATCGTCCCATGCGTAGGCCGACGCTTACACCACAACAGAAATGACTTAATTTGGAATGGTGCCGTGACCGGGAAGGATGTAATTCTGATGAATGGCGTCCCATTGTGTTCAGCGATGAATCGCGGTTCTGCACTTCCCCAGATGGCTGTCATAGGCATGTGTGACAGACATCTGCGGAAAGCTCCCATTTTTCTCATGATTTGCAGTGTACAGCAGTGTTTAGCTGATGACCCATGAGGGTTGCTACATTCCACATGGCCACCAGGCAGCAACCTAAGTTCCTGGCGTCACGGTGTGGGGTAGTACGGTATGACTGTAGGTGGCGGCTGGTAGTGACTGAGGTAACTTCCACGGCACGGACATCCTGTTACCTCTCTCGCGACAGTGTTGTTGTACCATTTTTCAACAGGACAATGTTCGTCTGCACACGGCACGGCTGCCTGCGTGATGTTGAGGTACTCCTGCGGTGAGCAAGATCTCCAGATCTGATCTCCACAGAATACGAATGAGGGCAGCTCGGTCGTCAGCTCCGTCCCAGTGCCAGTACTCACGATATCGGCGACCAGTACAACAGTTGAACGCCAGCTTGCCGGGGGACAGGATACACCTTTCCCGCCCGAATCAGTGCGTGCATTCAGGATTAAGGGAGCGCAACATCATGCTGGTAAGTGGGCTCATACTACCAAGTTCTTTGTAAATTTGACTGGTACACTTTTTACGTAGCCTAACGGTAATTTTAAATTGGCAAAAAGAACATTTCTTTTTAGAGTGTAGCCTCAGTGGTTGGATAGGCACAGGCAATTTGAAAGAAGAAGTAATAGTATGTTTTAAAGTTGTCGACGCCGAGTTCATTAGAGACGGTGCTCACGGTAGCATTGACAAATAAAAGAGGACGCGTGTTTTTGATAGGAAGTATTTGGCTCAGTCGATTTAGGCAAACCATATAGAGCCTAAATCTTTGAGTTTGAACGGGCAACCTGCCGAAGGGGCGTCCATAACCAATGCGCCACCTGTCTGGGAGAGGGGTGAGCAGGTGGAGGGGGAACCGTTTTTGACGAGCGCTGGCCAGGAGAATTGGTCTCCTCTACCTGCGCTGCGCAGCACGAGCGAAGTGGAACTCCCGGGCAGCATGTAGGTGGTGAAGAGAGACGCCAGAAACGAGATAGGTCGCGCAGATCGACGAGCAGCTGGGAGCAGGCCGCGCTGCCGCAAAGCTCGCTGGCCGCCGGAGACCGTGGGCTGCGCGCAGCCTCCGCCCACGCAGCACACAATGCCGCAGCAGAGGCAGAGGCGCGCCACATCCAAGTTTTACCCCGCGCCGGGCCACGTCGCCGGAGTCAACGACACAAAGGAAGGGCTGAGCGGCCTCGGAAAAAAGCCGGCCGCCGCTGCCGCCGCTGCTGTGTCACTGGCCGCTACCTGCCAGCCGGCCGGTGACCGCCGCTCCTCCACACCCTGCGCCCCTGGCGCACTACTTCTGTCTAACTGTCACGCAGTGGGCGAGCTTTCTACACGATTCGAGGTGACCCACATACGACATGTTTCAGCAGAATTAAAATCCAACAACAATGCCGACACGAACGGGACAAAAGACACTTCTGGCCACTAAATTACACTACTGGCCATTAAAATTGCTACACAAAGAAGAAATGCAGATGATAAATGGGTATTCATTGGACAAATATATTATACTAGAACTGACATGTTATTACATTTTCACGCAATTTGGCCGGCCGGAGTTACCGAGCGGTTCTAGTCGCTACAGTCTGGAACCGCGCGACCGCTGCGGTCGCAGGTTCGAATCCTGCTTCGGGCATGGATGTGTGTGATGTCCTTAGGTTAGTTAGGTTTCAGTAGTTCTAAGTTCTAGGGGACTGATGACCACAGATGTTAAGTCCCATAGCGCTCAGAGCCATTTGAACCATTTGAAATGTAACGCCCACTGTTCAAAGTGCCGTCATTGCGAACAAGAGGTGACCGAAACATCGGTACAGAAAGCTGGCTGAAGCCAGAGATAAATTCTGCTGAAATTGTTACAAAGGCACAGACGGTGTTTAGAAAGGATAGATTGCATGCAACTGGTGGTGGCGTGTTTGTCGCTGTTAGTAGTAGTTTATCCTGTAGTGAAGTAGAAGTGGATAGTCCCTGTGAATTATTATAGGTGGAGGTTACACTCAAAAACCGAGCTAGGTTAATAGCTGGCTCCTCTTACCGACCTCCCGACTCAGCAGCATTAGTGGCAGAACAACTGAGAGAAAATTTGGAATACATTTCACATAAATTTTCTCAGCATGTTATACTCTTACGTGGAGATTTCAATTTATGGTTCAAATGGCTCTGAGCACTATGGGACTTAACTACTGTGGTCATCAGTCCCCTAGAACTTAGAACTACTTAAAGCTAACTAACCTAAGGACATCACACACATCCATGCCCGAGGCAGGATTCGAACCTGCGACCGTAGCAGTCGCGCGGTTCAGGACTGCGCGCCTAGAACCGCTAGACCACCGCGGCCGGCGATTTCAATTTACCTGATATAGGCTGGGACACTCAGGTGTTTAGGACGGGTGGTAGGGACAGAGCATCGAGTGACATTATACTGAGTGCACTATCCGAAAATTACCTCGAGCAATTAAACAGAGAACCGACTCGTGGAGATAACATCTTGGACCTACTGATAACAAACAGAACCGAACTTTCGACTCTGTAAGTGCAGAACAGGGAATCAGTGATCACAAGGCTGTTGCAGCATCCCTGAATATGGAAGTTAATAGGAATATAAAAAAAGGGAGAAAGGTTTATCTGTTTAGCAAGAGTAATAGAAGGCAGATTTCAGACTACCTAACAGATCAAAACGAAAATTTATGTTCCGACACTGACAATGTTGAGTGTTTATGGAAAAAGTTCAAGGCAATCGTAAAATGCGTTTTAGACAGGTACGTGCCGAGTAAAACTGTGAGGAACGGGATAAACCAACCATGATTCAACGACAAAGTTAGGAAACTACTGCGAAAGCAAAAAGAGCTTCACTCCAAGTCTAAACGCAGCCAAAACCTCTCAGACATACAGAAGCTAAACGATGTCAAAGTTAGCGTAAGGAGGGCTATGCGTGAAGCGTTCAGTGAATTCGAAAGTAAAATTCTATGTACCGACTTGACAGAAAATCCTAGGAAGTTCTGGCCTTACGTTAAATCAGTAAGTGGCTCGAAACAGCATATCCAGACACTCCGGGATGATGACGGCATTGAAACAGAGGATGACACGCGTAAAGCTGAAATACTAAACACATTTTTCCAAAGCTGTTTCACAGAGGAAGACCGCACTGCAGTTCCTTCTCTAAATCCTCGCATGAACGAAAAAATGGCTGACATCGAAATAAGTGTCCAAGGAATAGAAAAACAACTGGAATCACTCAACAGAGAAAAGTCCACTGGACTTGACGGGATACCAATTCGATTCTGCACAGAGTACGCGAAAGAACTTGCCCCCATTCTAACAGCCGTGTATCGCAAGTCTCTAGAGGAACGGAAGGTTCCAAATGATCGGAAAAGAGCACAGGTAGTCCCAGTCTTCAAGAAGGGTCGTCGAGCAGATGAGCAAAACTATAGACCTATATCTCTGACGTCGATCTGTTGTAGAATTTTAGAACATGTTTTTTGCTCGCGTATCATGTCGTTTTTGGAAACCCAGAATCTACTCTGTAGGAATCAACATGGATTCCGGAAACAGCGATCGTGTGATGCCCAACTCGCTTTATTTGTTCATGAGACCCAGAAAATATTAGATACAGGCTCCCAGGCAGATGCTATTTTCTTGACTTCCGGAAGGCGTTCGATACAGTTCCGCACTGTCGCCTGATAAACAAAGTAAGAGCCTACGGAATATCAGACCAGCTGTGTAGCTGGATTGAAGAGTTTTTAGCAAACAGAACACAGCATGTTGTTATCAATGGGGAGACGTCTACAGACGTTAAAGTAACCTCTGGCGTGCGACAGGGCAGTGTTATGGGACCATTGATTTTCACAATATATATAAATGACCTAGTAGATAGTGTCGGAAGTTCCATGCGGTTTTTCGCGGATGATGCTGTTGTAAACAGAGAAGTTGCAGCATTAGAAAATTGTAGCGAAATGCAGGAACATCTGCAGCGTATAGGCACTTGGTGCAGGGAGTGGCAACTGACTCCTAGCATACACAAATTAATGTATTGCGAATACATAGAAAGAAGGATCCTTTATTGTATGATTATATGATAGCGGAACAAACACTGGTAGCAGTTACTTCTGTAAAATATCTGGGAGTATGCGTGCGGAATGATTTGAAGCGGAATGATCATATAAAATTAATTGTTGGTAAGGCGGGTGCCAAGTTGAGATTCATTGGGAGAGTCCTTAGAAAATGTAGTCCATCAACAAAGGAGGTGGCTTACAAAACACTCGCTCGACCTATACTTGAGTATTGCTCATCAGTGTGGGATCCGTACCAGATCGGGTTGACGGAGGAGATAGAGAAGATCCAAAGAAGAGCGGCGCGTTTCGTCACAGGGTTATTTGGTAGCCGTGATAGCGTTACGGAGATGTTTAGCAAACTCAAGTGGCAGACTCTGCAAGAGAGGCGCTCTGCATCGCAGTGTAGCTTGCTGTCCAGGTTTCGAGAGGGTGCGTTTCTGGATGAGGTCTCGAATATATTGCTCCCCCCCCCCCCCCCCCCCCCGACTTATACCTCCCGAGGAGATCACGAATGTAAAATTAGAGAGATTCGAGCGCGTACGGAGGCTTTCAGACAGTCGTTCTTCCCGCGAACAATACGCGACTGGAACAGAAAAGGGAGGTAATGACCGTGGCACGTAAAGTGCCCTCCGCCACACACCGTTGGGTGTGTATAAAATGTAGATGTAGATGTAGATGTAGACGTGTAACCAGTGGCACCTTGTACCATCTCGCCGGATGATACGCCAGTATGGCGATGACGAATACACGCTTCCAATGTGCGTTCACCGCGATGTCGCCAGACACGGATGCGACCATCATGATGCTGTAAAAAGAACCTGGATTCATCCGAAAAAATGACGTCTTGCCATTCGTTCACCCAGGTTCGTCGTTGAGAACACCATCGCAGGCGCTCCTGTCTGTGATGCAGTGTCAAGGGTAACCGCAGCCATGGTCTCCGAGCTGATAGTCCGTGCTGCTGCAAACGTCGTCGAACTGTTCGTGCAGATGGTTGTTGTCTTGCAAACGTCCCCATCTGTCGACTCAGGGATCGAGAGGTGGCTGCACGATCCGTTACAGCCATGCGGATAAGATGCCTGTTATCTCGACTGCTAGTGATACGAGGCCGTTGGGATCCGGCACGGCGTTCCGTATTACCCTCCTGAACTTACCAGTTCCATATTCTGCTAACAGTCATTGGATCTCGACCAACGCGAGCAGCAATGTCGCGATACGATAAACCGCAATCGCGATAGGCTACAATTCGACCTTTATCAAAGTCGGAAACGTGATGGTACGCATTTCTCCTCCTTACACGAGGCATCTCAACAGCGTTTCACCAGGACTGTTCGTGCAGATGGTTGTTGTCTTGCAAACGTCCCCATCTGTCGACTCAGGGATCGAGACGTGGCTGCACGATCCGTTACAGCCATGCGGATAAGATGCCTGTTATCTCGACTGCTAGTGATACGAGGCCGTTGGGATCCGGCACGGCGTTCCGTATTACCCTCCTGAACTTACCAATTCCATATTCTGCTAACAGTCATTGGATCTCGACCAACGCGAGCAGCAATGTCGCGATACGATAAACCGCAATCGCGATAGGCTACAATTCGACCTTTATCGAAGTCGGAAACGTGATGGTACGCATTTCTCCTCCTTACACGAGGCATCTCAACAGCGTTTCACCAGGCAACGCCGGTCAACTGCTGTTTGTGTATGAGAAATCGGTTGGAAACTTTCCTCATGTCAGCACGTTGTAGGTGTCGCCACCGGCGCGAACCTTGTGTGAATGCTCTGAAAAGCTAATAATTTGCATTTCACAGCATCTTCTTCCTGCCGGTTAAATTTCGCGCCTGTAGCACGTTATCTTCGTGGTGTAGCAATTTTAATGGCCATTAGTGTAGGAACACAATGTACCCGGCATACAACTAAAGAAAAACTGCTGGGAAGTGTATTACGTGCTGGGAGTTGCAGCTGATTAGCGCTTCGGGGCAATCGCACAAACCAAGCAGGAGGAACGCCATCTGTATTCTGTGTAAGAGGAAAATCTATACAGCGAGTCTCTCATACAGAAATCACATTTTATTGATGGTTAATTGTGAGAACATGGTGTTATACCTCGCGTGAAACGAGAAGGGCCTACCAGCACGTGTTGGAAACACTACCAACATAAGGGTCGCGGCCTGTCGAGACAGCTCTTTTCGATCCACTATATTGGTGCACCCGCTGGTCGAGATCCTACAATAGTCAGGTGAATATGAAATCGCTGGTCATATACATTAGATCTCAACGGCCCCACGCGTCTAGGGCCCGAGAGGTCAGACACAGCATTGGCTCCGCCTTACAGCATCTACGTTACGTGCCGACATGTTTGTAGCAGGAGAAGCGTCCACGCTGACAGCGTGACGGCGTCTGTAGCGCCACCGACTGCCGGCACGACGACCATTCTTGAGGCTTCCATCGATGGGCATCGACAGTGATTCCGTCCAACGAGAATACCGAACACAAGACTGGTAGGTAACACGTCATCTTTTCAGCCGAGTCTCGCTTGGCGCCATTACGACTGATAAAGTACGGTATGCAGTTGAAGCAGCCTCATATTACGCACTTGTATCTGTCGTCCAAGCTTAGTTCGACTTGATGCCTAGCTCCGATAGAGCGACTGTTGCTGCTAGAGGTAGCTAAATTTCGCACGTTACCTACCCATAAATCACCTACAAACTCGATCCTGTGTTTTTCCTACTACGCTGTACACGAGCACTGACTAATATTTCGTTATGTACCATCCTTCCTAGAGTTGTATTTACAATGGCCAGCACTGTAATGTGGACACCTACCTCATGTGTTGGAAGGCCACTGTAAATTTATTCAGCTTCGTTTTCGTGGCTAATAGCTCACATAAATTGTGAAATCTATACACTGAGCAAACGGGAAAGGAAACCAAAGAAAATTTGGAGAAAGTATTCACGTACAAGAAACAAAAACTTTCTGATTCTGTCAGAGACAGCAAATCACGTGAAAAAACAGTTGAACAGAATGGACACACTCTTCAAATTGGGATATCTACACCTACATGGCTACTCTGCAAATCGCACTTAAGTGCCTGGCAGAGGGTTCATCGAACCACCTTCTCAATAATTCTCTATTATTTCAGTCTCGAAAAACGTGCGGAAAAAACTAAAATCTGCGAGCTCTGATTTCCCTTATCTTATTATGATGATCGATTTTTCCTATGTAGGTCGGCGTCAACAAAATATTGTCCCATTCGGAGGAAAAGTTCCTGATTGAAACTTCGTAAGAAGATACCGCCGCAACAAAAAACGCCTTTGTTTTAATGATATTCCCCCACTCACCCCCTTCGAAATCCCCCCTCCCCCCAAAATCCATTCCGAGGATATCTACTTCTAAGTTACTCATGTTGGCAGCTGTTTTTTATTCGAATTGTGGAAAATTTGCTGCGTCTTAGTGAATAAATTTCGAAAGGCTGTGTTTAGTGACTCTGCTTTGGCAGTACTGTCTTCTAGCATACTTTACGTATGACCGGAATATCTTTGGTTTCCCTGCCAGGTTTCGAGACAAAGTTCCTTTGTGAAAACTATTATAAGCAGCTGGCGTTGAAGTCCGCGCTAAATTTCGAGCTTCTGTAGAAGATCGCCAAATCTCGGAGGTTTTGCGTTCGTTTGAATTTGGCGTGCTTTTTTTCATTGTTTCTGTAACAATGTTCTGACCCCTGATATAACTTGAACATCAATAAAAGCAAAACAAGGGGAATGCAATGTAGTCGAATTAAACCAGGTGATTCTGAGGGAATTAGAGTAAGAAATCAGGCAATAAAATCAGCAGATAGGTTTTGCCATTTGGGCAGCAAAATAACTGATGATGGCAGAAATAGAGAGGATATAAAATGTAGACTGGTAGCGAAAAGAAAAGCGTTTCTGAAGAAGAGAAATTTGTTAACATCGAATATAGACTTAGGTATTAGGAAGTCTCTTCTAAAGATATTAACGTAGACTGTATACTTGTACGGAACTGAAACGTAGACGACAAAACAGTTAAGGAAAAAATAAAAAGAAAAAAAACAGAATAGCAGTTCTTGGACTGTGGTGCTATAGAAGAATGCTGACGGTTAGACGGGTCGATTGCGTAACTAATGAGGGAGTACTGGACAGAACTCGGGAGAAAAGAAATTGGTGGCTAAGCTTGACTAAAAGAAGGGGTTGGTTGATAGGACACATTCTGAAATATCAAGGGATCATCAATATAGTTCTGGAGAGATTGTGTGGAGATGAATTCAGTAAGCAGGTTCAAAAAGATGTTAGTTGTAGTAGTTGTTCGGAGATGAAGAGTAGCAAGGAGAACTGCATCAAAACAGCCTTTAGATTGAAGACAACGACGACGGCAACCACAAAAACATAAACTGTGAAAGGTTATTTACATGATTTTGTGCGGTTTCTGCCAAAGAAACCTTAGCATTGGCAGAAAGGACTCAAGTAACAGAACAGTTAGACCAGAACAAAGACATGTAGCTGCAGTTAGCGACTATACACTACTGTCGACGACTGGCTTACCCATCGTAAAATATACGACCGACGGTGGAGAGAAGTCACGAGTAATTGTATATACCAACACTACATTGTGTCTTTTCCACTTCGTGCACTTATCGCAGGATTTGCTACGAACAGCTCATTCAAGTCACAACAGTTTTATTTTGCAAGAAATTGTCTACAGTGCAAGTAATAAAATTTAATCGACCGAGACAAGTTAGTCGGCAAAGACAGAAACCAGTCTGATCTTTGTTCCTTACCAGCACCGCTAGTGCTAGTGATAAATCGCTGCCTCTTCAAAGGACCCAATGCGACGTTACACGCTTACGTTTTTGCGAATTTTTTCCTTCGGTCATTAGTAATCTCGTTTTTGGTACGCTACATGTTCATATTTACTACAAGGCACATTATAATAAAAATAATAGTATACTTCATGATATAGGACAAACAGTGTGATAATTATTCAACTATATGAAATAAAATCGTCGTAACTTCTGAACGGTTTGCGTTAGGACGTTGAAACTGCACGGTTGGCTGCGGGGCATGATGGGAAGTTAGTATGCATATGGTTCAGCGACGAAGCGCATTTTCATTTGGATAGATTCATCAATAAGCAAACTGGCACATTTGGGGAATTGAGAATCCGCATTTCACAACCGAGAAGTCTCTTCTTCCTCAACGAGTGACTCTGTGGTGTGCAATGTCCAGTCACGGAATAATCGGTGCGATATTCCTTGATGGCACGGTCGCTACCGAACGGTAAGTGGAGGTTTTAGAAGATGGTTTCATCCCCATTATCCCAAGCGACCTGATTTCGACAAGACGTGGTTCATGCAAGGCGGAGCTCGACTCCATAGAAGCGGTAGAGTCTTCGATATCCTGGAGGAGCATTCTGGGGACCGCATTCTGACTCTGGGATTCCCAGAGGCCTCTGCCATGGGCCTCGATTGGCCGCCATATTCTCCGGATCTGAACACATGAGAGTCCTTTTTGTGGGGCTATATTAAAATGCACAGCAATAACCCGTAAATCACTGCTGAGCTGAAAACAGCCGTTCAGGAGGCCATCGACAACATCGATGTTCCGACACTTCAGCGGGTCACGCAGAATTTCGTTATTTGTCTGCGCCACATGATCGTCAATGATGGCAGGCATTTATAACCTAAATCTGTAGTGATGTTTACGTGTTGAAATAGTGTGTGCACACCTTAGTTTGTAACTAATTTGCGTTTTTTTCATGTAGTTCAATAACTGTCACTCTGTACATATTAAGTATGTAATGTACCATTGAAATATCACAAATTTCTGTCCACAGATAAATTTTTAAAACCTGATTACGTTTATAGTAAATAGAGTAGTATGTTGAGAGCGTCAACATGTGTAAGCCTACAAGTGAAATTGACATGCCGTGATCAGTTTATACAACTGTTTGTATTGCGAAGATAATTTGCGAATAATAATCTGAATATACCAGAAGGAAATTAGATTCACGATTTTTGTCTACGCTATTTCCCACCCACGATCTTCGCATTTGTAAAGCGCGAAGAATACATTGTTGTGGTTCGCAAGGAATGATAATCGCTGTGTTGTCCAAAACACCTATTCTGAACAGATGAGCTGAGAGATTGCCCTGATTATGTCTAATTTCAGGTATTCTTGCGGGAAGACGTTTGCTAATGTTTTGGGCGGTGATGACGGTCGTTTGAGAGATTTCCAGTTGGATAGTGGCATATCACTTTCTTATGATAGCACTACGGTAATTCGACGTTCTGGTGGCTCATTTTTCAGTCTGAGAGTGGAATGTTTGTGTTTTGGAGAAATGCTGTAGCTGATTCGTCTTTTACAAACAGTCAACGCCGGCCGCTGTGGCCGAGTAGTTCTAGGCGCTTCAGTCCGGAACCGCGCTGCTGCTACGGTCGCAGGTTCGAATCTTGCCTCGGGCATGGATGTGTGTGATGCCCTTAGGTTAGTTAGGTTTAAGTAGTTCTAAGTCTAGGAGACTAATGACCTCAGATGTTAAGTCCCACAGTGCTTAGAGCCATTTGAATCAAACAGTCAACATGTTCATAAAGACTATCCGGTATGACCTGGAATCTACGAGGAGATACTGAAAAGCAATGAACCCGAATTTTTTATGTGGAAACTTTTAAAGACGTTTAAATAAAACAAAGGTAGCTAACATCCAGCATCTTTATTTTTTATATTTACCCTTTTATTTCTTGGCGACGAGCACATTTCTCCCAAGGAGAAGCCAGTTTTTTGGTACCGTCACTGCAGAATGTCTGACTTTGTTGACGGAGACACAGTCACCTCTGCTTACAACCCTTCATCGCTATCGAAGAGACGTCTTCGGAGGCAGTGGTGTAGCAAACTTAGCTGGAGCCCGGGGCACGACTCTTAATTGGCGCCTCCTCTCCCTCCTTGGCTACCGGCATATGACGCTACACTTTATTGGCGGCACTCTCTCCTCCAGTAACACGTACAGTAATACAATACATAGAATTTACTCTAATAATAACATATTTTCCGGAAAATGTTCTTTGTCTTGAAGACCATTTGGCGCCCCTCTGCAAGTGGCGCTGGGAGCATGATACACATCTTGACCCCCGCCCCCTCCCGCACAACGCTATTACTCGAAGGTCGGCTTTGTTTTGGAAAGAGATGAACATCGGGTGGGGCTAAGTCGAGACTGTGTGACTGTATGATGGACAATCGATAACAATGAACCCAAGGCGTCGGATTGTTGCAAATGTTGCTGCGCTCGTACGTGTCCTGGCATTGTCCTGTTGAAGGAGAGGGCAGTCCACCTGTGAGCGAACTTATTGAATTCGTGCTTTCAGTTTTTCTTTGAAGCACCGACATAGTTACGTTACATACCGGAAAGTTACCCTCTAGCGACAGAGGTTTGTTACTTGCGTGGGAGAAGCGGGAAAATCGACCGAGTAAAATCGGTGACATGTAATAAGCTCAACCGGTACTGAGGACAGAATAAAACATCCAGACTTCAAGAAGAATATAATAATTCAAATCCCAAAGAAAACAGGTGTTGACAGATGTGAAAATTACCGAACTATCGGTTTAATAAGTCACGGCTGCAAAATACTAACGCGAATTCTTTATACACAAATGGAAAAACTGGTAGAAGCGGACCTCGGGGATGATCAGTTTGGATTCTGTAGAAATATTGGAACACGTAAGGCAATATTGACCCTACGACGTATCTTAGAAGATAGATGAAGGAAACGAAACCTTTCTAGCATTTGTAGATTTAGAGAAAGCTTTTGACAATGTTGATTGGAATACTCTCTTTCAAATTCTGAAGGTGGCAGGGGTAAAATACAGGGAGAGAAAGGCTATTTACAATTTGTACAGAAACCAGATGGCAGTTATAAGAGTCGAAGGACATGGAAGGGAAGCAGCGGTTGGGAAGGGAGTGAGACAGGGTTGTACCCTATCCCTGATGTTATTCAATCTGTATATTGAGCAAGCAGTAAAGGAAACAAAAGAAAAATTCGGAGTAGGTATTAAAATCCATGGAGAAGAAATAAAAACTTTGAGGTTCGCTGATAACATTGTAATTCTGTCAGAGACAGCAAAGGACTTGGAAGAGCAGTTGAACGGAATGGATAGTGTCTTGAAAGGAGGATTTAAGATGAACGTCAACAAAAGCAAAACGAGGATAATGGAATGTAGTCGAATTAAGTCGGGTGATGCTGAGGGAATTAGATCAGGTAATGAGACACTGAAAGTAGTAAATGAGTTTTGCTATTTGGGGATCAAAATAACTGATGATGGTCGAAGTAGAGAGGATATAAAATGTAGACTGGCAATGGCAAGGAAAGTGTTTCTGAAGAAGAGAAATGATTAACATCGAGTATAGATTTACGTGTCAGGAAGTCGATTCTGAAAGTATTAGTATGGAGCGTAGCCATGTATGGAAGTGAAACATGGACGATAAATAGTTTGGACAAGAAGAGAATAGAACCTTTCGAAATGTGGTGCTACAGAAGAATGCTGAAGATTAGATGGGTAGATCACATAACTAATGAGGAGGTATTGAACAGAATTGGGAAGAAGAGGAATTTGTGGCACAACTTGCATAGAAGTAGGGATCGGTTGGTAGGACATGTTCTGAGGCATCAAGGGATCACCAATTTAGTATTGGAGGGCAGCGTGAAGGGTAAAAATCGTAGAGGGAGACCAAGACATGAATACACTAAGCAGATTCAGAATGATGTAGGTTGCAGTACGTTCAAGGAGATGAAGCAGCTTGCACAGGATAGAGTAGCTTGGAGAGCTGCATCAAACCAGTCTCAGGGCTGAAGGCCACAACAACAACTTTTCAGAAAGCTCCCGTAGAAAAATTGCGAAGCTATTCCTCTGAAATTATTTCCTGTTGGCTTGCGCACGACGTCTGCTACATAAGAATTCATTTTAGTGACGCACTTCGGATTTTCTATCGACAGCAATACATTGACAGAGTCAGTTATGATTATCAGACTGAGATATGCGGTTTATTTGTAAACACGTAAGTTTGTTTTAGCGGGTGCTGCCGACGAGAGCGGGACTCTCCGGAACGGAGCGACTACGGAGACGGGCAGCTGCAACACGACCGTGGAGAAAGCCGGACAGTGACTAGGTAGGTGCGATGCAGTCCGTAGACCGGGCGAGGATCGGGGAAAGCACATGACGGGGGCAGCCGGGAGCGAACGCCGAGACGACACGAGACGGGACTAGACGAGACGAGACGGAACAGTCGGCGGCTTGGCGGGGGGCGGCGGGCGTCTCAAGGCCACGCGACGGCGGCGGCGGCGGCACGCGCTGTTGCCACGTGGGCGCGCGCGGCACGCGACTCGGCAGACGCGACGCCGCGGAGTCTGCCGCCGGCCGCCGACCACGTCAGCAGTCAGCACACCGCCGCCGCCGAATGCTTCGCGTCACACCGATGACGTCTGCCGTGTCGTTCGACGAACGTAAACTTGACACTGCGGACTCCTGAAAAGCGTTCGATTCGGCACTGCATCTACATTTCCTAACTCCAGTACGAATATATCGAATACCGGAACGACCAAAATTCTTCACTGAGCTGATGATTTTTTGGTACTGAGGACGTAGCACATAATCTTGGATAGAGAGCCTTGTAGAGAACCAGAAGTACAGCAGCTTCGTGCGTGCCCCAACTCTTGCTGTTAGCACTATTTCATTAATAACTCGACGGACAATATTAAAGACAGCCTCATGGGCTTGGAAGTGTTCGAGTGCCCTAATTAAGTACTTCCTGAAGAAAAACCTGCAATGAGATCGTAATAAGATCTCAAAGTAGTGTGCAGATTGACAGCCTTTGTTGTTACATATTGAATTTCACAAAAGACACAAAACTGGTATCCCGTCTTGGGTTACTAAATGTCCCGCATAATCTCGACACGTTCGGCTTTTCGCGGCTGTGTCCGGCCAAATACAGAGGGGTCCAAAAAAATGTATCAACTGTATAAAAGTCCATAACTTTGCAAACAAATTGACGGAGTTGTCTCATTTTCGGTGAAAGTATAGCTTAAAATTCAACTTAAAGATATCACTGTAGGTGTTGGAAATGGTCACCATTAACATCCACATGCAAACGATGCCGCCGAACTGCAGCAAGAACTACTGACTGCAACGTGTTCAGTTGGATATTTGCGCATTAATGTACGATGGATTCTCGAAGTTCATCCAATATTCGTGGCTTTTGTCGATAAACGACGCCCTTTAGTGTTAACCACAGGTAAAAGTCCAGAGGAGTCAGGTGGGGAACGTGGTGGATACTCCACAGCACTTCTAAGGCCTATCCATCTTCCTAGTAGATTTTCATCGAGATACGCCCTAACACGATTTTCGTAGTGGGCTGGGGCACCATCTTGTTGAAAGTAAACTCTTCCGCCTCTATACAAGTCTCGGATGGCAGGTAAAATTGATGTCTGAAGCTTCTGAAGGTACTCCTCACCGGTAACTGTGCCGTCAAAGAAGAATGGCCCAATCAAGCCCCGGTAAGACAACCCACACCACACATTTACTCCTGGCAAATTCACGACTTTGTCTACATGGACGTTCGGATTCTCGGCGGCCCAGTAGATGCAATTGTGGCGATTTACTGTACCATTGATTTTGAACTGTGCCTCAACAGACCACACAATCACCTCTGCAAACTTTTCGTCATTGGGCACCATGTTAGTAAACCACTCGCAGTTCTCCATTCTACGATCTGGGTCGTCCTCGTTCATTGCGTGTAGCAATCGTGGGATGTAGCACTTCCACTTTGCTGTCTTCAAAATTCGCCGAACACTTGAGCGAATCACTCCAGTTTCAGAGGCACACTGTCTCACAGACTTCTGTGGAGAGCGAGTGTATTGTTGTAACACACGACGGGAGTTAGCTGGACTTGCTCCTGTTACACGTCGTCCAGACCGTTGTTTATGTACGCCTTTAACACAGCCTTCGGCTCCAAATTTGTCCCGAATGCAACGAATCGTTAAACGTGTCGGTGGCTCTGTTTGATACTCATTTCGCCATTGCCGTTGAACCTCATTAATGTTTTCGTACTTAAAATACCACTTCAAAACTGACTTTCTTTCATCGAATGTAAGCCTGGCGCCAGCCATGTTTACTCGAGTAACTATGTGCAACTAAGAACAAAACACTGACTATCTGGCGACTGTCATCTGACAAAACAAAACAACGCAATACAACGCTTGTGTGGCGATTGCCGGAACTACAAACTATTACGCTACCAAAGATGAGACAACTCCGTCAATTACTTTGCCAGTTATGGACTTTTAAACAGAGGATATATTTTTTTGGGCCCTTCTGTATATACAACTTCGCCGATCTCACTTTTGTTAAGTTTTCTAGCGATGAAGCAGAGCACACACAGCTAAAACGCCACTTCCAGCCTAATGCTGTTAAGTGCGAAAAATAAGTTCAAGGAGGATGCTATTATCATGTCTGTATCAATGTTTTTCTTCAAAGCTCGAACGATGCTAACACAATGTCACACCCGCGCTGAGCGACAGATGCAATGTAGAATGTGCCGATCGAACGACACCAGACCAGTGTCCCCTCCCCAGCTCTAGCCACATGGGCAAGAGTAAATTTTTTGATCAGTGGCAAAATTTTATCAAACTAGCGCAAGAAAAACCCGACTCTACCTGTAGAACGCTCTTTCCACTTGAAAAGCATGCAGCTTATTTCATCTCATAGCGTAACGAGCCATTTTATCCTGAATTATCGAAAATGACATAATCTTACTGTGTCAGTTAAGGCCATAATGCCAACGTTGAAACGATGTTTTCTTTCATAAACTGCCAATGGATAAAGTGGATTCAAATGAGAAATAGAGTATCCTTAGTTTTTTATAAGTCTAAATGAAACGACCAAAGTTACTGCACATCTCCAAGTTTTCGTTCCGTGTTTATTTTGTTTAATGAAGACCGTTTAGTTTATTTTGACGTAAGATTATCTTACGAGATCGACTCAGGAATTAAGGAGACTGAGCACTTGTTGCTATAATAATTGTCATCTTATGAGACTGCTTGCTGATTTTTCAGTTCAAACCGACATAAGATAGATCTCTGGAAAACGTGACTGTTACTAGTTATTAATAAACAACAGAAACTAACCAAATGGCTATTTCTACTTGAAATAGGTATTCCGGCATTTAGAAGAAAATGTCCAGCTAAACACGCTGACGAGTTCAGCTCTTCTACTTTCAGATCTGACAACCCTAATCTTATGACAATATCCGCGAGGGACAAACGGAACCAGTCAACTCGTGCAATTACTTGGGGATGTGAAATGATCACACAGGCTCCTCGTTCGGGCACCCGGCTTTCGATTTCCCGTCATTTCCCTAATTAGCTTAGCATGACTGGCGACAATTTTACTTAGAAATGGACATTGCAGAGTTCTTTTCTCATTCGTCTTCTCTTAGGCCTTTTCCTCCATCTCTAATAACTAAGTCCTTGTCTAATTGTAGAATCATAAACAGGCTTCCTTTATTATTCTTAATTAAAACCGACCTCAGAAAGAATTGAAAATGGCGAGACCGAAGTCTTCGTTCGTCTCACCAGTGACAAAGAAGGTCTGACAGCAATCTAATACTAAATAAAATGTTAACGCAGGGTTTTCTGCGTAGCTCCTATCTCACAGGAAAATTTCTAAGTATGGCCAACCGGGGTGGCCGAGCGGTTCTAGGCGCTACAGTCAGGAACAGCGCGACCGCTACGGTCGTAGGTTCGAAGCCTGCTTCAGGCATGGGTGTGAGTGATGTCCTTAGGTTAGTTAGGTTTAAGTAGTTCTGAGTTCTAGGGGGCTGATGTCCTCAGAAGTTAAGTCCCATAGTGCTCAGAGCCATTTGAACCATTTTTCTAAGTATGAATTTGCATTTCATCTCAAGCAAAAATTGTATTATTTCTTTTCTCTCGAAACCATTTGTTTTCGTGTGTAGTCGTCTGTGCCTACCGGAATTTAAATACAATTATGGTAAATACCATGTAAACCAACTCGTTCCGTATAGTTACGATTTATGAAATGGCTCAGATGGTTCAAATGGCTCTGAGCACTATGGGACTTAACAGCTATGGTCATCAGACCCCTAGAACTTATAACTACTTAAACCTAACTAGACTAAGGACATCAAACAACACCCAGTCATCACGATCCCAGAAGGTGTAACTGAAACAAGATACACTGTCCGTAGTGACTCTTGCAACAGCCTGGGCAATGCAGAGAACCAGATAATATTAACACTAGATTGTCCGTACAAAAGGTGGCGGAAGCCCGTGGGCGGGCTTTCAGCCTAAGACAGGGAGCCGCGGCACTAGGAGGGCCAACTTTTACCCCTGGAAACGGTCCCCGGTACTCATCTGACCACCAAACTGAGTGGACGTGGGTTAGTTCTCGAGGAAAGACTTCCGCGCCTATCCGAGATCGAACTAATGAGGAGGTACTGAATGGAATTGGGGAGAAGAGGAATTTGTGGCACAATTTGACTAGGAGAAGGTATCGGTTGGTAGGACATTTTCTGAGGCATCAACGGATCATCAATTTCATATTGGAGGGCAGCGTGGAGGGTAAAAATCGTAGAGGGAGACCAAGAGATGAATACACTAAGCAGATTCAGAATGCTGTAGCTTGCAGTAGTTACTCGGAGATGAAGAAGGTTGTACAGCATAGAGTAGCATGGAGAGCTGCATCAAAGCACTCTCTGAACTTAATACCACAACAAATGACTAGGCTTATGCAAATGTGACGAATTTGTCTTGGGAGTGGCAGAATGTACCACTTGCTTTCGGTCAGTTGCGTTACCAACTTTCCAAATCACTGCGGAGAAAATTTAGCCAGCAGAGTGAAGCACTATCTGGCGAGAAAGCATTCTTCTCAATTTGTCTACCAGATTCCAGTACACATACTGAGTGAACATTAATAAAAGTGACAAACTGCAGGGGTTGATTCCTAACTGGAAATGGAGGAAAAAAGGTCCTATGAACACGTGTCCGGAAATGCGTTGTTGCCACGGTAGATAGTGCTGACGAATCGCAGTTCCTCTGGCCAAGTGCCTTGTGTTCCTTGTGTGTTACAGGCTGTGTGATTGACGCAGCGTACTCCAAAAAGCAGAATGGTCCGGTATCCGTGTCAGGAACAAGCCAAGACGGTGTTTGTGTACGGTCAAGCAGATGAAAACGGTCAAAATCCTTCCTGTAGAGTGAAATACGCCGCTGATGATCCCTGCACTCGTTGCAGATGATGGGGATGGTAGCGGTTTTCATGCAAGATAAACACAGTACATAATCGTACTTTGGCGGCTCACTTGCCTGGAGCTTGTACTAGGGTTCGTCTCAGCATCTTATAGAATCTGGTCCTCCAAATCTGGTATACGCACACTTCTTGCACGTTCCTCTGTCTGAAAGGACCCATGATCACACGAAAGCCCAAAAAGGGCTCAAAATGTTGTGGATGTGGTTGGCGTCTGTGAGATACTTGTTTCGATATGGACGTGTTGCCTGTCGACTGTTTCCATCTGCTTGGCCGTACTCAAACACCAACCCGGCTAGTTCCCGACATGAGTACCGTACCGTTCTGCTGCTTACAGTACGCTGCGTCAAACACACAGCTTGCAGCACACAATGAACACACGGCACGTGATCAAGGGATCTGTCTTGAGTCAGTGCCATCTACAGTGGCAACGGTACGTTTAATAGCAAAAAAATGGTTCAAATGGCTCTAAGAACTATGTGACTTAGTCGGCCGTGGTGGCCGAGCGGTTCTAGGCGCTACAGTCTGGAACTGCGCGACCGCACCGGTCGCAGGTTCGAATCCTGCCTAGGGCATGGATGTGTGTGATGTCCTTAGGTTAGTTAGCTTTAAGTAGGTCTGTTCTAGGGGACTGATGACCTCAGAAGTCCCAAGATGTTCAGAGCCATTTGAACAATGGGACTTAACTTCTGAGGTCATCAGTCCCCTAGAACTTAGAACTACTTAAACCTAACTAACCTAACGACATCACACACATCCATGCCCGAGGCAGGATTCGAACCTGCGACCGTAGCAGTCGCGCGGTTCCAGACTATAGCGCCTAGAACCGCTCGGCCACCCAGGCCGGCTACTACTTATTCCATTCATGAAACCGTCCCTTACGATTGACTACTTCGGGTCCCCTTTAGACGACTCAGACATCAAGGCGATGACTCAGGTATCACAGTCGAACATGTAAGAGGTCATTCGACCCGCAACCCACCCTGTGCGTTGGTGGCGAGGGCAACTTTTAAATCTTCAATGGGAACCTCCGTTTTTTTGTTGTTGCAGATTACGATCCTACGGCAAAATCTACATACGTTTTGTCTGAAACATTTTCTTCGTTTCACCACAGATTGTGGTGTAATCAGAGAAAGAAAAATGTGTGCACAGCCGTAATTTACGACATGCTACTCAATGGCCCTTGAATATGCAATGGGACTTGGGAGCCGACCGCCATGCAGCGAGGTTAGGATAGGATAACTTCTAATTGGAAACCCCATTCGCAGCGTCGTATTCCTCCGAAATCGAACAGGGGCTAGTCGACGCGCCACCGTGGCCGTGTGGCGAACTACGACGAACCATAACAGGCAGTACACTCGACCGTAGCTCACTTATCGTGCAGGCGCAGAACAGAGAGCGTGCACAGTATTTATTGCCTGCACAGCTACCTGTCATTTGAAGTGAACGATGAAACTGAAACTACCTTGATTTGCGGAGAATATAGAAAAAAATGCTGAGGCTGCTGTTGCCTTGTATGCCGGAACGTTTACCACAGAAAGCTTGCTCTCGTTCGTTTTGTAACAAGCTTGTAAACGCATTTATGTCTGTCAGAGTACAGCCCTGCAAAAGCAAACGAGCAGACGTATTACAGGAGAAGCTAAAGGAATAGCTGTACTAGCGGCAGTGCACCATAACCCACGGATCAGCTCCTGGCAATTACACCGCAATTCCAGTATTTCCGTAGGTAGTATTGTCACAATACTGCATCGTAAAACTATCACCCATACCACGTGCCTCTGCATCAATAAGTTAATGGCGTTGATTTCCAGAACCGGGTAGTGTTTTGTGGATTGGCACGTTAACAAATGTAAACAATCATTGATTGGCGACTCCATGGAGTGTCCTGTGCTCCACGACCAGATAATGGATATACTTGGAAGGAGAGACAGCATTGGTCGTATTTTTTTGTTTTATTAACCGCAAAATCGATTTTCGGTCACCTAGTGACCATCCTCAGTGCTGTAATATACAATTTAAATTGGTAGGCACTGGTGTCAACAAGCTTAGAGCGGTCACAAAATGTGATCGCTCTAAGCTTGTTGACATCAGTGCCTACCAATTTAAATTGTATATTACAGCACTGAGGATGGTCACTAAGTGACCGAAAATCGATTTTGCGGTTAATAAAACAAAAAAATACGACCAATGCTGTCTCTCCTTCCAAGTAAACGTAGACGAGCCCACGTTATTTGGCTTTCTAATGAGTCTACAATCACAAACCATGTTAGCGTTAAGCGGCATAACATGCATTACTGGAGTGCAGACAACATCCACTGGTTACGGCAAATTGTCCATCAACGTCCTTGATCAGTTAAAGTCCGTATTTTATCGACAGCACGTTGAATGGACTCAAATATCGAACGTTTTTGGAACAGGAACTACAGGTACTACTGTGGGATGTTGCCCTGGACTTTCGACAACGTATGTGGTTTCAGCATAGCAGTTGCCCAGAAAATGAAGCACGGAAGATATTAGATCGTGTTAACACTGGTTGGTGTATCGGCTGAGGTGAATCTACTAATTGGCCCTCTACGTTGCCGGATTTGACGTCGCCTGACACCTTTCTGTGGGAATATTTAAAAGATAACGCGTACCAGCAAGTGCCAATAGGCCGTGAAGGTGGTCGATCGTATCAGAAACGCCCACGCTGACATTCCCGAAGATATGCTTTTGTCCTGTGTACAGACATTTGAAAAGCGGGTCACTAAGTGTACTGAAGTTGACGGTACTACCTTCGAACACTTACTCTAATTGGAAAAATACGGTAGCGTTCGCTCCGAACCACGGCCACAGTCCGCGTCGAGTAGTCCCCTGTTCGATATGACGGAGGAATACAACGATCCGAATGGGGTTTCCAATTAGAAGTTATGAAATACTGGCCTGCTCTACCCTCGCAGCGTGGAGGTAGGGTGTCACGTGCTGCTGTGTATTGAAGGACCTCGAGTAGCACGTTGTGAATTGTCATTGTGAACCCGTTTCGGTTCCTCCGATTACAGCGCCATCTGTGGCGAAACGTGTGTAGATTCTACCGTATAATCGTAATCTGCAATAAGAAACGGAGGTTCCCATTGAAGATTTCAAAGTTGCCCCCACGCACGAGGTGGGGTGGAATGTCGAGTTTGGTGTGTGTATATTCTGATTCGTTTATTATTGAAGTTTGATTAAAGCGTAAATTAAATCAGTTTTAAAACATTTCGGGGTCATTAATCTACACACAGCCTGTACTAAACTTGTATCCCACGTCATATATCTCTTCCTTTCTGCAGTGTGATCTACATTAACAGAAATATTGCATTATATTAACACAAACGTTGAAAGTTGGAAATCTTGCTTTGAGTGTGATTAATTGCATATTGATTTTAAAGTGCAAAAGAATCGCTGGAACGAAATGTATTCGCAAGCGATCGGTCACGTATATCTGACATGTCTTTTCATTTCTGGTCTTTTCAGATGTTTTTCGCTTTTGGTGCTTGTACTGCGTATCAGTTAAAGGTCTGCATATGTTGGAAAGGGGCAGAATCTTTGAAACTTAAAAACTTGAAATACGCGAGAATGTATCACGGTAATATTTCTGCTCTCTGTGAATGTGAATGAATGAACGTGTAGGGTTACAACGTTATTCTTCTATTGATTCACGTTATATGATGTTATTCTGCAAAGTCATGTTTCACTTGTAGACATTTGTCTCAGGTTTTGTGCACCTTCTGTTTGAGGTATTCGTTGGTCTGCGGGCTGCGCTGGTTCGCGGCAGCCGACGTGACGTCGTAGAGACACACTTTATCGCCAAACGCAACTCCAAGAAATATAGGAAATGTATTCGCAGCCGCGAATACGAACCACATTCGGCTGTATACTGGAATTACGACAGTGAAAATTTGTGCCTGATCGAGACACAAACTTAGAGTTTTTACGCGAGCGGTCGCTTTAACCGCTTGAACACTTTGAGCACGAATCACGACCGGACCCAAATTTTCGTACGTCGTCATACATGTGTCACAGACTGCACTCGTACGTTACGTATATTCCAGGCCAGTATTTATTGAGAGTCGAGGGCCTGGTATTGGCGAATAAATACGAAGGAACATTGCATCATACTTTTCAATAACACAGGCATAGCTATTTCCCTGCAAGGAATAAACCAGGACGAACGAAACGGAAGAAGGGAACATCAAGCTTCATTGTATATTTTAGGTAGTATCTATTCGGAAGTTTCTGGACAGACTTCTTGTGATAACATCTCATGACACATCATACTTTGTGAAATCGAGTTTGAAAATGAAATAATTTGCCTACGGGAATCCCAGTCTACTGATTTAAGTAGAACAGGTCAATAACTGGATTGAGATTTTCACTCTGCTGCGGAGTGTGCGCTAATGTGAAACTTCCTGACAGATTAAAACTGTGTACCGGACCGAGACTCGAACTCGGGACCTTTGCCTTTGGCGGGCAAGTGCTCTACCAGCTAAGGCTGTGAGGACGAGGCGTGAGTCGTGCTTGGGTAGCTCAGTTGGTAGAGCACTTGCCCGCGAAAGGCAATGGTCTCGCGTTCGAGTCTCGGTCCGGCACACAGTTTTAATCTGCCAGGAAGTTTCACATCAGCGCACACTCCGCTGCAGAGTGAAAATCTCATTCTGGAAAAATCCCCCGGACTGTGGCTAAGTCATGTCTCCGCAATATCCTTTCTTTCAGGAATGCTAGTTCTTCTAGGTTCGCAGGAGAGCATCTGTAAAGTTTGGAAGGTAGGAGACGAAGTACTGGCAGAAGTAAGGCTGTGAGGACGAGGCGTGAGTCGTGCTTGGGTAGCTCAGTTGGTAGAGCACTTGCCCGCGAAAGGCAAAGGTCCCGAGTTCGAGTCTCGGTCCGGCACACAGTTTTAATCTGTCAGGAAGTTTCAGGTCAATAACTGTTTTGTGTGGCGTGCTACGGTTCGGAAAATGTACGGGTGTAGTGCACTACTGGCACAGTCACGGCACAATGCAGTATCACTGACAGAAACTGGTGCGGCACCCCCGCAACATGCAAGCGCACAAATGTCCTGGACGCGCTGCGTGACGTCGCGGGGACGACGCGTTGCCGTGCAGGCAGGCCGTCCGCGGCCGGGATTAGTGTCACGCCGCGTGCTTCATACCATTAGCTGCTACCTGTTGCTGCGCCTCTCGGCTAAGACACTGCTCGCTGGCGACTGACCCCAGCCGGTCACGCACTCGTTTGCTCCAGACCGCCCTGGGTGGCGTGACGTGCATTGCTCTCGCTTTCGGCACGACTGGTGGTCTCTCATACCAAGTTGACTCCATGGGACATTCCGCACCTGGTTTAGCAAACACGAATGCAGTGCCCCAAGTCCGCCTTACATACACCGCATGAGCAACCATCAGAGAGATAATTTACTTGATCTGCAGACTAGTGACGTACGTTAATGTTACTTTATATACTGGTCAAGAACACGTGTCAGACGCGTGCCGTGACTCGCACACCACTACTCCGAAAGCCATCGTGCGGTATGTGGCGGAGGGTGCATATTGTGCCACAGTAATTTTCCCCCTTCCCATTACATTCGCGGATACTACGAAGGAAGAAAGAATCTTCATTGCAGTGCATAAGCTGCACGAAATTTCAGGGAAGCGGAGGGATCGGAAGTGGAAGGTACCAATAAGCTTAGCGCAGACAGTGGACGGAGAGGGTTGCTATCTAACGTATAGAAGAGATTCGTAACAAGCTTAGGCCTACAGTTTCTCTAGGGTAAACCTATGTGCTTTAGTATATCTTCTGATAGCACCAACGCGAAAACGAGTCTAACAAATTATTGATGCTTTGTAATGGAGGTATTCACTTCTCCGAACATAGCATCTTTTTATTCTACTGCACCAGAGAGTAACGCTCTGCCAGTGGAAAAAAGCAGTCTTATTTTTTTCTTAATGTTTCAGATTACGTGTTGTTGTGGTTGTTGTTGTGGTCTTCAGTCCTGAGACTGGTTTGATGCAGCTCCCCATGCTGCTCTAACCTGTGCAAACTGCTTCATTTCCCAGTACCTACTGCAGTCTACATCCTTCTGAATCTGCTTAGTGTATTCATCTCTTGGTCTCCCTCTACGATTTTTACCCTCCACGCTGCCCTCCAATAATAAATTGGTGATCCCTTGATGCCTCAGAACATGTCCTACCAACCGATCCCTTCTTCTAGTCAAGTTGTACCACAAACTCCTCGCCAATTCTGTTCAATACCTCCTCATTAGTTATGTCATATACCCATCGAATCTTCAGCATTCTTCTGTAGCACCACATTTCGAAAGCTTCTATTCTCTTCTTGTCCAAACTATTTATCATCCATATTTCACTTCCATACATGGCTACACTCCATACAAATACTTTCAGAAACGACTTCCTGACACTTAAATCAATACTCGATGTTAACAAATTTCTCTTCTTCAGAAACGCTTTCCTTGCCATTACCAGTCTACATTTTATATCCTCTACTTCGACCATCATCAGTTATTTTGTTCCCCAAATAGCAGAACTCCTTTACTACTTTAAGTGTCTCATTTCCTAATCTAATTCCCTCTGCATCACCCGACTTAATTCGACTACATTCTATTATCCTCGTTTTGCTTTTGTTGATGTTCATCTTATATCCTCCTTTCAAGACACTGCCCATTCCGTTCAATTGCTCTTTCAAGTACTTTGCTGTCTCTGACAGAATTACAATGTCATCGGCGAACCTCAAAGTTTTTATTTCTTCACCATGGATTTTAATACCTACACCGAATTTTTATTTTGTTTACTTTATTGCTTACTCAATATACAGATTGAATAACATCGGGGATAGGCTACAACCCTGTCTCACTCCCTTCCCAACCACTGCTTCCCTTTCATGTCCCTCGACTCTTATAGCTGCCATCTCGTTTCTGTACAAATTGTAAATAGCCTTTCGCTCCCTGTATTTTACCCCTGCCGCCTTCAGAATTTGATAAGATTACGTAAGTAGTAAGATCATCACACAGGGAGTACTGTGAAACTCGTATTAAGGCGGACGAGAGTGCAGTACGGAAATAATCAGCAATCACAATATTGGCAACGAGTTTTGCATTGTTTGCAAAACTGTATTCTGTTTTCTAAAGAATGAGAGTGATACAGTGAATGACAGTGATACGGTTATCTCACTTCTTTGCTGAGATATGGCAATGAGCTTATTTTAGTTCTATAATTTTAATAGAACTCGAACTTGCTGTACTAGATAATAATGAGAATGTGATTCTGAAGTTCCCGTCTAATTATGTTTTTAACCACGTCCATACAGTTTTTCTGTGCGATTATTTAGATTAGTCATTGCTCCTTATTTCACGGCTCATTACAACAATATGAATGACGGAAGAAGTTAATTTGCTTTTCCGCACAAAACCTCCCATACAAAACTAAAAAAAAAGTGTTGAAAGTGAAAGTTTTAAATGTGAACCTTGCAGCACGCTCGAAACATAGGCGTTTAATGTCAGGCACATGCAGGACATATAGACAGCGAGGTTTACTCAGTTAAGTAATGGCTTTTGGTGCCTTAACCCGTTGTCGACCTTCAACAAAATATGACCCACCGGAGAACCCTCCGCAACAGCTGAGACATTCAACGCAGTGCATTTCCATGAACCCAAACATAGAGAACACCTGACGCGCCGTTCAAGTTCTCAAAATCTGTGAAGCAACGGCTTATCAGCGGCACTGCCAATGCATCAGCTCGTAATGCTGATACGTTACAAGATAACCTGATGAAGGCCATTAATCTCTATTAATCTATTAATGGCCTCCATCTTCATTCTGTCAGACGGTTCACATATTGCAATAACGACAGAATGTGGTATCAACATTACAAAAGAGTTACTGAGGATCTGTGATCAAGTTGAGAACGACAAATACAAATTACTGCTTAGACACTGGAGTCAATGTGAAGCGGCCAACATAACAGACGCCGAATTAACGTAGAGAAGTGCTACTGGCATGGTAACGGGTCTGTGCCGCTCATCAAAAATATGTAGTAGATATGCACGGGGAACTTAAGTGGTAAACAATGGAAGAAACTCTACGAGATTATATCGAGATGCTATTGCGAAAATTTGGCGAACTTTCATTCGAGGAATACTGTATACTGTTCGTCCAGCTCAACGCGAGAAACGGAAGTGAGCTAGACCATCATATGGTTCAAATGGCTCTGAGCACTATGGGACTTAACTTCTGAGGTCACCAGTCCCCTAGAACTTAGAACTACTTAAAGCTAACTAACCTAAGGACATCACACATGTCCATGCCCGAGGCAGGATTCGAACCTGCGACCGCAGCGATCGCGCGGTCCCAGACTGAAGCACCTAGAACCGCTCGGCCACCCCGGCCGGCAGCTAGACCATCAGCACCGGTGTATTAACAACCGTTGCTTTGGTACACTGGCCAGCCTAAGTGTGGTTTTCAGGCGGTTTTCCACGCTCGTTTCGGCAAATTCGTGGCTGCCCTTGCCCTCCCCCAAACTCTGCCACAGAGAATGCGACACGCAAACAGTTAAAATACGCTGGCGTACAGAACAAAGTTTACACGATTCACGATTCACAGATAGGTTAACTGACGTCTTTGGCGACAGAAAGAGCATCCGTCGTTAATCTCAAAATAAAATAAATTTTGGTAAAGTTTAGCTCATCCATACAGGAGACGGTGTACAGAACGCTGGTGCGACTCATTCTTCAGTATTGTTCGATTGTTTCAGATCCCCACCAGATCGAACTGAAGGAGGACATCTAAGCAATTCAGAGACGTGCGGCTTCGTTTAGGGTAGATGACGCGATCTTTTCGCGAGGCAGAGTTGCGGAAATTTAGAAAACCGGCATTTGAGATTGTCTGCAGAACGATTCTACGATTTTACTTCCATACATTTCGCGTAAGGGTCGCGAAGATAAGATGCGATAAATTAAGGTTCGCACGGAGGCTTTAAGACAGTCGTTTTTCCCTTACTCTATTTTCGAGTGGAAGAGGAATGTAAATGACTGATAGCGGTACAAGGTGCCCTTCGCCACACATCGCACGGTGGACTGTAAAGTATGTATGTAGATGTAGATGTTGAGCGTGCCACCCTTCTGCTACGACCATTGCACATATGGCTTGGAGGTCCTGGAAATAAGGTCGCTGAGGTGGCGTGCAGAAGCATACAGTGGAAGAGGTCAATAATCGGTGATAATGGTAGGAAGTATGACCCACCGTGCCCTGTGGAATGGCTTGTGGAGTAGGACTACGTAGGCGTAGGAGGTTCCACGGAGTGATGTGTCGCTGTGCGCGACGTGGCATTCAAATGGGCGTGGCAGATGCCTGCGTGGCGTGTGGTGTTGACCGGAACGCGTTGTAACGCTCTGAGGCACTTTCGTTGCACCTCGAACCACTTGTTCTGTATAAGGCAAAATTATTGCAGGGGGTCGGCGATAGCATGCTTATCAAAGTGCCGTAAACCCTTTCCGTACCCCACGATGTCAGTGCAAGCACCGCACACAAACACTGTTGCTGGCGCTGCAGCTATCGGTCTTTCCTTTCAGCATCAGACGCAAAACTCAGCTCCCGAGCCGTGACAGGAGGTGAGGGCGCGGAAAGTGAGCCGGCGTTGTGGGAGGCAGGCGCGGGGAGACGGCGCGGTCACGGCTGCGAACAGGCGGGAGGCGCGCCGCGGGGGCCACCGGCCACCGCGGACAGTCGGTGGTGTGCATGACGTGACACAGTAGAAAATGCAATACCTCAGCTGTGCCAGCACATCTCGTTCCCACGTTGTCGGTAGCGAAAGCAGCGCCAGCCATCGCCACACACTCTGAGTGGAACCTGCCCACTGGGAGCAAATGAGAGCTGACTCGTGCACGTCTGAAAACTAGACAACTCGGCTGAGGTATACTAACCCCGACAAGAGCATTCCTGCTCCTCGGGCTCTGAAGATAAAAGCGGCCCTTATTGCGTACTGGAAACACACTTAAGCTGTGGTAAAGGTATTCGCAAGACCGCTTCTTGCGATTATACTACATCATGAATGTACACATGTTCAACGAGCCAACAGCAGCAGCACAAGTGTCTTCATCATTAAAGACTTAAATATTGTTCCACTAGATGAAATACGGATGTATGTCACAAGCTGTTGCAGGAGGAGAAAAAAAACAGTACTACAACTGCAAATTACAAATCAAATATAAGTAAAGAACCATTTTTATCACTGACTAGTACGTAAGTTCAACATGCACTCCGTCACAAGCAACGGTTCTCTCACAACGGTTAGTTTCCTGATTCGAAAACTTTGTTGTCTGTTCGGTTACCTTCCCTCATGAGCAAAGCAATTTTGTATTCTGCAGATAGAAAAACTGTCAGTCATTTCGACCATGTTATGTACGACTAAATGTTTTACAACAAATTACCATTTATTTTCGTATCTTCAAAGTTATTACCACTACACTCACTGAATTTCTTCATTCACCGGAGCCCTTGTCAGACTGATTTTTTTGTTCCTCCAAATGCCTTCTTGCAGCTGTATGTCAGCGCCACCCCATGGAAGAAAGTAACAAAGAAAAGTCACTTAGGGCAAGACCAGCGTTAAACGGAACTGTACGTAGCAGACTGATGACTAATGCAGATATTCAGTCAGTGCAAATTTGTGAGATAAATTGTTGGAGCGAGCCGCGATGTCAGAACCAATTTAAGGCTCGCCGTGTCAGACGATTAGCATTAAGCGCCTTTGCGGTGTGAGACAGCCCTCACTGTATGTACAGTTTCCAAATATCTGAGACACAAACATCACACACATCAACATTCCACTCGAGATGAATTCTTTACACACAGGGCTCTCATAGCATCAGAGGGATTGTCTGGAAGCATTTATCCATTGCAATCCCTCGACAGAGATTGTACCTCCAAATTACTTGCCACGATCTTCGGAGCAACAGCTTCAAGGCCAACTGATTAAGAGCTGTGGTAAACCTGGCAGGAGCAGTTCGACTCTCTGCCACCCTTCAAGTACGCCCAGACGCAAACACGACGGCGCGCACGTCCTCGCCTGTTGCCACAGGGCCTCTCTCTGCACAGCCCGCAGTACTTGCGAGACGCGCCTCGCGTGACAGCGGGATGTTCTCGGCTGCCAGGCATATCTCCTGACGGCGGATGCTGCTTTAGATCATAGCTAATTGACAGGCACTCAATAAAGAACAGTGACATGTCTTGTGGTATGTTTCGAGGGTATACTGGATATGCATATCATCATATCTATCAGTAAATCGTATTTGCATTAATTTCCTTTTGTCTCTCTTCTGGAATGTTCATGTGAACATGTGTCATTACATATGTAAATGCTGTTCACGGTGGCTATAACGAAGTTAATATATGTACAGTTAAGTTAGTTACGCGTGCCGTAGATAATTTGCACGATCTGTATCAAAATGATGTGAAACGAGTTTGTCTACAGGGTATGTATATATGATTAGTCTGTGCGTATTGTTACATGGTGGCCATTTACAGAAAACTGAACAGTGTATTGGTTGAAATTTATTAAATTAAAATATTTCAGTCCTTGTCACTACCCATTTTACAAATGAAACATAGAGTTGCCAACTAAGTTAAAATTGTGTGCCGGACCGTGAGTCGAATCGGGAACCTAAAGTGTGTGAATGCGGATCGTAAGTCGTGCTTGAGTAGCTCAGTCGGTACGGCACTTGGACGCGAAAGACAGAAGTCCCGGGTACGAATACCGGTCCGGCATACTCTTTTAATCTGCCAATCGTATAAGCTCATACTCCGCTGCAGAGTAGAATTTCGGTCAGGAAAGCAAACTACTTCTTACTGTAAACACTTGCTAACACTATTTTCGAAGTGCATATCAACACGTCTAACTTTAAATAAGACGAATTTTTTTTGTCTCTGATCTGAAATGCAAATGAAAAGTAGTAAGTACACATGTGAATGCTGTCCTTAGCAGTTAAAACAATTTTTTTTGTGCAAAGGGTGCAAGGTGGCTATAATTTTGCACCTTACAAGCACTTATCTACATACTTTGCCGTGATTTACAACCGGAATTTGATACGTTGTACATCGTATATTTGAATATTTAAAGAAGACTAAAACTGTCTCGTACAACTTGTAAATAATTGTTGATGCTTATTGCATGAAGGTGATGGATTGTCTTTATTATCCAAACGGCGTAATGAATGATTATGTAGGCTAGCAGAGGTCGGAACACCAGTGAAAATGAAACAGCAGGCGTAACTCAGGCCCTGGGTGGAAAAGCCCGCACAGGTGTGTTGGTCTGATTAAAACAGGAAGTATCCCAAGACAGATGGTCAGGGCACCTGAGCGCTGAAGCACATTACAGCGGTGGTCGGCCGGTGCTGTAGTGGGGACGGAAGGAAAACCGGATAATTCTTCGGAAACTCTGAAAATGTTGAGGCAGCAGAGATGGACGAGGACGCGCTACCGCGGAAATCACGCAGGCTGTGTTATTTCCGAGGATTTTTACTCTGAGAAGCGTACCATTGTATGAGTAGGTATTTCCTTGTAAACTTCCTGCACTGGACGACAAAAGTCTAAAATATGATTGGTCTGCGTTCGGAGGAATCTGTAGAGAGAGAGAATATTCCGTGGTTTCGAGAATATTATTCGTCTTCTGCAGTTACGGGGAGAGGAGCGGAGCTTTGCTGGGAAGCCAGCGGTGGAGAGAAAGAGGTCTTCCGTTCTGAACGCCCGTGTTTGACCATCCCTCAGTATGAAGTTTGTTAGTACAGATGGACTTGCTGTCTTTGCTCTCAGGAGATTTTATATTTCGACGGATAGGCACTGTACTGTTGCGAACTTATATGATTCTGGACTTCGCCTCCGGGTAGGGAGTCGTCGTTGAGTACGCAGTGTTCAGTGATTGAGAGTATTTCCTCTGTCTATACTCACGTAGAGACGTTATCTGAATTCCGCCCTTGTGGCTGGGGGTTCACGTATCTTGTCTGTAGCACAGAGAGAGCATAACACGGTATTAGATTATACTAGTTAGAGGACCGCCTTCTACCGTCCTAGTGTTTGAAAGAGTTTTATTTTGTGGCTGGAGTTTTCCATCGTCACAGACATGTACGAGAATCATCACTCCGACGCACCGGACGCAGTACATACGGTGATATTGCTAATCGCTTTGGTATATTAGAGCTATAAAGCTAAACAGTTGTGATCACCTAAGTTGTATTTCAACTGGGGTTGCACACCACTGTAGATTATCTTTGAAAGTATTGTCTTCTAGTGTCTGGTATGTAGATGTCAGTCATCTCGCGTTATTTATGTTAGATCGCGTAGCCAAAAAAAGGGGGGCAGATTTGGGCCATTTGATCAATCATATTAGTTAGGAAATTCATTTGTATCTCTTTATGTCCATTGGACATTGCTATACAAACATTTGTAATATATAAAAGGGTTTTTAATCTACAATAAACGTATACGCAGAAACTACATTTATCATTTTGTAGTTACTAGTTTCCGTAACTATTCATTTATGTTTATGTTGTAATTAATATGTTTAAGAGCAAGAAGGAGGAAATAATATCGCAACTAAGAGATCATAAGATGTGCTTCAGGGGGTAGTCAGTAGTCAGACAAGACCAAATCTTCATTTTTGCGATCAGTATTTTCTGTTACGCACATTTAATTTTACACCCGCCTGGAGTAGCATCTTGGAAGGGAACTGAAACTAAAAGTGACCCACATGAACTTATTGCGTCAAAGCAGGTAAAATGTGTAACCAGTTGAGTATTGTTGTTATAATCATGTAAGTTTCCGATATTCCTGACAGTATTGTTATTGTGGTTGCAGTGTTATCCGTGACGTACGAATAGTCATGCAGTCATTGTAGATAAACTACTAAAGAATTATGATTATTCAAAAACACTAATAATACTAAAATAACTAGAGCGTACAAAAAAGATCAGGGGAATATACAGGGTGGTCCATTGATAGTGATCGGGTCAAATATCTCACGAAATAAGCATCAAACGAAAAAAACTACAAAGAACGAAACTCCTCTAGCTTGAAGGGGGAAACCAGATGGCGCTATGCTTGGCATGCTAGATGGCGCTGCCATAGGTCAAACGGATATCAACTGCGTTTTTTTAAGTAGGAACCTCCATTTTTATTACATATTCGTGTAGTACGTAAAGAAATATGAATGTTTTAGTTGGACCACTTTTATTTTGCTTTGTGACAGACGGCGCTGTAATAGTCGCAAACGTATAAGTACGTGGTATCACATAACATTCCGCTAGTGCGGACCCTATTTGCTCCGTGATACATTACCCGTGTTAAAATGCACCGTTTACCAATTGCGGAAAAGTCGATATCGTGTTGATGTATTGCTATTGTGATCAAAATGCCCAACGGCCGTGTGCTCTGTATGCTGCTCGGTATCCTGGACGACATCATCCAAGTGTGCGGACCGTTCACCGGATAGTTGCGTTATTTAAGGAAACAGGAAACGTTGGCCCTCAAAATAATTTAATTTTTATTCTGAAGAAGATACCATTATTGGCATCGAAACCAAGGTAAACTAAAAAAAATTTACCTTGCAACTGAAGGCTGAGTTTCTTATTGTCTGAACAATTCACGGTTGTTGAAGCGCTAAATTATGTTAAAGATTTGTAAAAAAAGACATCGTCTATCACGATATTCCAAAACTCCGAAGAACACAGAGGAATGTTTCATGTTTGCTTCTAATTCCCTTTAGCAGGCAACACTGGAAGCACCAATTAACTCTTTCATTCAACGTGTGGGCCAGCGTATCACTGCCCACATTCACCACTTCGAGCTTCTTTTAAGTTCGACCCCTTTTTGTGCTCACAGTAAATTATACTACTACAAAACAGTTTTAAAAAATTACCCGTTTCTGCTCCTTATTAAGTGGAATATTGTGTTAACGTGAACACATTAAACGTTAATGAACAGGTTGGTTGACTGAATGACCGTTATGCATTTTCCTATCGTTTCCGTCTGTTTACTGTCAGCTGCAGTAAGTGAACGAGTTTAGTTATCCCGTGTACCTGCAATGTGTCCTACTATCGGAGAGTCGAAGTCATTTTTCCGTTACGTTTATAGTAACATCATAATTAACTGAATGGTGTACTGTGATATGTTTTCCAACGAGTCTTCAGAAGAAAAACTGCATTACCGAATAAAATTATCAGGCACTATTTAGAAAAGACATATTGCTGTTGATATCTTTGAAACGAACGAAGTTGCAAGAAAGTTAATCATACTGGGTAAGGTCCCCCGTGATAGCTAAACAACATTTGCTTGATACATTTTTTATTTTGTTTCTGAACAAAAGGCTGCTTAAGGTTGTCAAATAGTATACATGCACTAAGTTGGGAGAAGCTGCAGGAAACGATTCCTCAAAGGATAAGGAACAAAAAAGATCATATTGACATACGGTCAAAAATGGATGCCAAGGATGATGCACAGACTGGAGATAGAGACAAGAAACGCTGAACACTGTATAATATGACGCCGGCACCAGCACGTCAGATGACTCACTAGCACGAGGTATCTCAGGCGACCGTGTGGAAATTTCTCCACGGCAGCTGCCACTATCCGAATCACTTACGACGCGTGCAGACTTTTTACCCACGAACTTACCTCCGCAGCGATGGTTTTATCGCTGGTATGTTGCAGAAACCACCGCTGTGCTCTGATTTCTGTCATTCATCCTATTCACATATGAATTTACCTTAAAGATGGGCGACATCATCATCCGCTGTAATACTCCGCACCTGGGGGCTACGGAGAATCCTCATGGGGTAGTGATTGCAACCATCACCATCGGTTCAGCCTGAATGTGCGTGCGGAGACTATTAACGACGGCCTGTAGAGCGCGAAACTACATTGTCAAACATGTTTTATTTCTACCTTCAAGTAGGTGCCCGTTATTATTTATGCCATAAACAAAATCAGGAGTCGTCTCATCCATGGCCTTCTTCACATAAGAAACTGCAGTTCAGCATTATTTTTACCTTAAAGAAGTTGATGTCAATAGTAGGACAGCTGCGCTTCATTTCACACGTCACATTTATGAAAGATCGTCACTGGTTGCTAGAAGAATAGAAAAATTTGTTGGAGTGATGAAGAAAATCAAAATGGTTGAAATGGCTCTGAGCACTATGGGACTTAACAGCTATGGTCATCAGTCCCCTAGAACTTAGAACTACTTAAACCTAACTAACCTAAGGACATCACACAACACCCAGTCATCACGAGGCAGAGAAAATCCCTGACCCCGCCGGGAACCGAACCCGGGAACCCGGGCGCGGGAAGCGAGAACGCTACCGCACGACCACGAGCTGCGGTGATGAAGAATATGGTATACTTGTAGTAGGTATGAGGTGCTAGTGCCTATAAACTATCACGGAGATCGTGGAGTCACAGCGTGGTCTTGTTTCTCGCAGAGGCGGCTATACGTGTTGCCATAACGGCACAGTGTTACTAAGCGGATCGTATCACTTACCTGTAGTCTACTAAGACACGCTGTGTAGCCAAGAGATCGAGCTCCTCCGATCAATTTTGCAGCAGCTGTTGATTTGTTAGTAACAAGACAGGTCGGAGTGATTGGAAGAAAGATGGCAGCGATTTTGTAACATAATTCACCACTTGGTTGAAAGCAGTTGAATGCCTTCATGAAATGCCTCGAATGACAGGACGAGGCATCCTCATTGTTCTGCCATACTCCAGTGATTAACAGATATTCCGACGGGTAATTTCAACCTCAAGGATGCTTCGTTGATAGGCTGCCTTCCATTAGTCGCTACAGAATTTGTTGCTGCAGTACGGAAAGTAATGTCGGAAGACTCATGCATCTAATGCCATCACATGTCCTTGAAGACTGCGTTAAAGCGAGTTAACCTGATCCTTTGAGGATACCAAATTCCTTGACAGGGAAGCAGGGAGCACATTCTGCAACGTCGTACTACGACACGTAAAAAAAAAAAAAATAAACAAATAAATAAATAAAATCGAACAGGACTCATCTCGTTATGTCTCCCGCTAAAAAAGCCAAGCTTTCAACTATTCCAATAAAGTTATAATGAAGTGGCGACTGTATGAATTCGTCAGTGTACCTTTCACAGCCATTAGATCGTGATCTAGAAACTTAACATCAGGATTGATGGTCACGAAGTCAATGAAGTTAAGGAATTCTGCTACCTAGGCAGTAAAATAACCAATGACGGACGGAGCAAGGAGGACATCAAAAGCAGACTCGCTATGGCAAAGAAGGCATTTCTGGCCAAGAGAAGTCTACTAATATCAAATAGCGGCCTTAATTTGAGGAAGAAATTTCTGAGGATGTACGTCTGGAGTACAGCATTGTATGATAGTGAAACATGGACTGTGGGAAAACCGGAACAGAAGAGAATCGAAGCATTTGAGATGTGGTGCTATAGACGAATGTTGAAAATTAGGTGGACTGATAAGGTAAGGAATAAGGAGGTTCTACGCAGAATCGGAGAGGAAAGGAATATGTGGAAAACACTGATAAGGAGAAGGGACAGGATGATAGGACATCTGCTAAGACATGAGCGAATGACTTCCATGGTACTAGAGGGAGATGTAGAGGGCAAAAACTGTAGAGGAAGACAGAGATTGGAATACGTCAAGCAAATAATTGAGGACGTAGGTTGCAAGTGCTACTCTGAGATGAAGAGGTTAGCACAGGAAAGGAATTCGTGGCGGGCCGCATCAAACCAGTCAGTAGACTGATGACCAAAAAAAAAAAGATCGTGATCTGCAAAAATATGTATGCTGTTTGACTAGATAGAGTCGGTGGATGCTGATATGCGGAACAACGTCTTCAGTCCACAAGTGAAGACTGACTGAAAGAATGGAAATTTTCTACGATTGGAACCTCCTGCCGATATTGGACAACGTACGTTGCCATTTACTAAGGGACACTTGAATGGCGGGAGAGAGCGGACGACAGTTCGACGAGTGGTTTCGGAGAAAAAAATGGACGGCTGCATCGACATTAGCAGAAATTATTTTGAGACTAAATATCACTACGTCAAAAATTTGCAAGTAATATTTGTAGGAACCTCGAGACGTCATAGGATCACTAGCACAACCTTTGGTCGCATGGGGTCAGTCCTGTCCTGTTTGACTGCCCCAGATGGACGCCACATGGCAGTCTATGAGCCGAGAGAAAGCAATCTGCAGTGCAGACAGACTGGACGGTAAGCGAGTCGCTTCAGCATCTGCACGTCTGATTCAGCAGCAGGAATGTCGACTTACCAAATGTGATCTCTGTGCAGTCCAGGAAGCCTGCAACAGAAAGAGAAATACTCTTGTCAATACGCGCAGTCAAATTCACATTCTATGTAAGCAAGCGAGTTAAACCAACATTGTCAGCGCGACACTTTGGTGAAAAATGGCTCCAACTTGAGCCACCCGAGTATACCTAACGGATAGGCTGTGCTCCAGTCACTGTCACAAATACAGGAGAGGCGTCTGTCAAACGTTAATGAGGCTAAGTGTATTAATTTGGGAATATTTGAGGCTAAGAGTCTGGACAGACAACTTGGATGCTATTGGTGGGACAGTCAGACAAGAGATACTGGTCGTCATTTGGGCTCCAGTAAAGCCGCAAAGAGACGCGAAATCAGTCATCAGTTCTCATTCCGATACACATAGACTACTCGATCGGGAGGCATATATAATTCTGCAGAATACAGTTATGTTACGCACATACAAGACTTACGAGTATACAAAGACTGCCAAATGATTCAACAGACACTACACTGTGAAATTCGTCTGTTTGGAATCCTTTATATTAGGTAATTAGCAGACAGTCACAAACATTTAAAAAATAAGGAACCTAGTTCTTCGTTTCCTTTATTAGAAGAACTAGCTCAGGATGACAGCGCTTGCTTGATGGCTGGACGTGGATTCTACTAAGGGTATTGTATAGGGCGTTTGTTTCACTCATTTCACCCAGTGGGCGTTTTGTGTAAACAGATTGAAAGGCAAAAGAGGTTGACGTTCGAGTGACTTGCAGTGCAACTGTCTAGAACCAGTACTTAGCCTAAAGATGATAACTGCAGTCAGAACATCAGTTAAGGCAGTCTTAAGAAACCGAAAGCGGTTAGAATGAGAATAACTTATGTACAAAGTTGTTTGCAAAATGGTTCAAATGGCTCTGAGCACTATGGGACTTAACATCTGAGGTCATCAGTCCCCTAGAACGTAGAACTACTTAAACCTAACTAACCTAATAACATCACACACATCCATGCCCGAAGCAGGATTCGAACCTGCGACCGTAGCGGTCGCGCGGTTCCAGACTGAAGCGCCTAGAACCGCTCGGCCACACTGGCCGGCAGTTGTTTGCATTGTCTAGTAATTGTGAGTCGTTGGGAAAGTGTGGGATTGCTGATTCACAAATCTGGGCTATGATTCTCGGTCAGCCGAAGTAATTTCTATGTTACTTCATGTGATTTCGAAGGTTGCCAGTGAGCGACATTGCGCAGTGATTTAGCACACAGGACTCGCATTCGGTTCAAATACACCCCCGGCCATCCATATTTAGGTTTTCCTAACAGCTCCCGGCAAATGCCTTTGAAAGTCCGCGGCAGATTTCTTTGTCCATTCTGAACAAAACAGTCCCAGCTCGTCGTCCGCCTTAATTTTCGAAGAGTGGCTATACTGATTTGCCTACGCATGCAATGCACAGCGGCACCGTCGTTCGGCTTCCACGTTTAACTGCTGCGACTCCCTCCTCCCCTGCAGTGTACTGATTCGTTCGCGAGTTGGAGGAAGGCAAGAGCAGTCGACCGTAAACTTGTTGTTTAAATGCAGTATCCGGTGAACGAGCGCTGCAGTTTTATGGCCGCATTTGAAAAGCATCAATAGGAATCAGCCGTCTCTTACTGAGCTCGGGCCAGACGTCGAACAGATGCGATCGCGCACTATGAGTAAAGGTCGATATTTCATGATATACGAGATGGGGCGCCGCTGGGGACGGAACAGCAAGTTTTCGGACTCCAATCACGCCCTTCGGCAGAGCCAAGTGCCACCATATGTGTGACGATCCGCCTAGCACGGTACGTGCCTCGCCCTGGCGGCCCTCGTGTTTTGGTTTACTAGCGCTCCTGCGGCAGGCCGACGCGGCGCTGCCAGCCCAAGCGGCGCCTCCCCCTCCCCAATTAGCCAATTCGCAGGCCGCCGCCGCCGCCGCCCACTGGCCGCGGAGCGCATCCGCCAGCCCACAACACCCACAGCGGCGGCCGACACTTGCCGTCCGACGACCGGCCGCGACCAGGGGCGTTCGGAACCTCCAAGCTTTCCACTGCAACTGCACTGCGGTAGTTTTGAAACGGAGGTCTTACCCCACGTTATGATATAATTCTACTGAATTCACCGCTCTCTTTGAAAGTCAGTCATCGATTTTAAGCAGTTTATCGATATCTGTGCGATTACTTCCGACTGTGCCCTTTTTATGGGTTATAATACGAGGGTCACTCCAAAAGAAATGCACACTATTTTTGTAAAAATATAGTTTTCATTTTGCATGTGTGAAAGTTTTACAGTGTGTAAATACATCCTTCCCGCTTGTTTTCAAACTTAGTTCAAACTGTTCCCGTGAGTGGCGACGTCACAGCATGTCTTCAAGATGGCTGCTACACTTGACGTTCGTCAGAAGCAACGTGCTGTCATAGAATTCCTGTGCTGTGAAAACCAGACAATGGGAAACATCCACAAGAGGTTGAAAAAGGTGTATGGAGATGCTGCTGTCGATCGCAGTACAGTTAGTCGGTGGTGAAGCAGGTTACGTGATGAAAGCGGGCACGGCAATACTGAGGATTGTCCTCGCAGCGGCACGCCTCGTACTGCACACACTCCAGACAATGTGTAGAGAGTTGACGAATTGGTGACTGTTGACAGACGCATCACACTGAACGAATTGTCACGATACGTTGGGATAGGGGAAGGAAGTGTTTGCAGAATACTGAAAGTGTTGGCGTTAAAAAATGTTTGTGCCTGGTGGGTTCCCAGGATGTTGACAGTGGCTCACAAAGAAACAAGAAAAACGGTATGCAGCGAACTTTTGCAACAGTACCAGAATGACGGAGATGAATTTCTTGGAAGAATTGTGACAGGTGATGAAACACGAGAGACCAAGAGGCAATCAATGGAGTGGTATCATGCAAATTCACCCAAGAAAAAAAAAAATAAAAGCCTCACCTTCTGCTGGTGTTTTTCGAAGGACAGTTGCTTGTGGACATCGTGCCAAGTGGAACCACCATAAATTCCGATGCATTTATGACGACACTGAAGAAACTTAGAGCTCGACTTAGTCGTGTTCGACCACATCGGCAAAAGCAGGATGTTTTGCTGTTGCATGACAATGCACGGCCACATGTCAGTCAGAAAACCATGGAAGCGATCACAAAACTCGGATGGACAACACTGAAACACCCGCCTTACAGTCCTGACCTGACTCCATGTGACCATCATCTCTTTGGGAAACTGAAAGACTCTCTTCGTGGAACAAGGTTTGAAGATGACTGCCTTGTGCACGCTGCCAAACAGTTGCTCCAACAGGTTGGTCCAGAATTTTACCGTGCGGGTATACAGGCGCTGGTTCCAAGACGGCGTATGGCAGTTGAGAGGAATGGAAATAATGTGGACAAATGAAAATATTGTTCCTAAAGGATGTATCTACACAATGTAAAACTTTCAAACGTGTAGAATAAAAGATGGATTAAAAAAAATTGCATTTCTTTTGGAGTGACCCTCGTATAAATTTTCGTGATGTTAAAATTGGTTCACACCTAAAGTAAGAGACACGTTGCTTGCAATTATCCGTCTTTTTGCATACAAATAATTTTTCGTGTTTTCCTCTGTCGTCATCGTGCGATTAAAGCATTCACTTCTGAGTACCCTCTTAGATATTAAGTTTAACGTTGCTAATAGATTTGCCTTATTTTGACCACCTCTTATTCGCAGTCAGATAATAGGGTTCGTACAGGATAACATCCATTAGCTAAGTCTGATATAAAAGCACTGAGCCATTTGTTCCTCGACATGTTGAAAACCACCTTTCGAAACAACTAAGCTATCCCAGTCTAAGTAATAGGTCAAGCATTTGAATGCAGAAGGTTAATATCAAATGAAAGATGATGTTTTAATTGACAAGGACTCAATAGCAATACCTGAAATGTATTTGCAGCGACGAATAGAGACAAGCATCAACTGTATAATAGAATAACGACAACGAAAATTTATAACGGACTGCGACTCGAACCGCGTATTGGGAGCGGACGCCCTACAATTAGGCTACCCCAGCAAGACTCACGGCCATATATCGTCAACCACGTATCAACAAACTGTACTCGTACATTCATTGTAGATATTCCCGTGCAGGGGAGACATTTTAAGTGAAAGTCGCTTGCATGCATTTCGGAAGGCACTTCACATCGGAATTCGGAATAGCGTACACACAGCAATGTCGTATCGCCGATAAGCATACATCGACAACTTTCCAAACGCATACTCTTCACAAGATGTTATTGGAGATTAGCACACAGCAACTAAATACTACCCTAAACGATTTTTTCACCTGCGTCGAGATGACTGGGTGCTCATCATTTCATCATCATCATCACTGAAAAGTGGCGAGACTGGACTGAGCAAAGGTTGGGAATTTGTATGGGCGCTGATAACCGCGCAGTTGAGTGCTCCACAAACCAAACATCGTCGTCACCTAAACGATTGACCCGGCAAGATAAACATCAGGGTTGGAGTCCCTGTGCAGCACACGCTCACTGCCGAAGGCATAACACACTATAACTATAAATGAAACCTAGTGCCTGGCACAACCCATCAAGGACCTATCATCTCATCATAAGTGCAACAGAAGACCTCACTAAACTAGCATCCTAGTTTTATATGTACCAACAATAGCAATACGTGTAACAGCTTGATCGAATTACAACCACTTTCTGTGACAGAATCCAACGTTTTCAGTCCCCTCTGCAACATATGTGGTGATTGCGCCTTCAAAGGGCAACAACACCATATTCTCTTATAAAAGAAGCGAAACCACAGTCGTCCGAGGAACTGCATACACTTATATTTTACGGTGGGTCTGGTCGCAGCACATCAACTCAATTGCCCAGCTGTACCCTCCGAAACATTCGCAAACTGGTCTGCATCCCTGCTGTGGAACAAGCCGCGCTGTACTCTGCACACAAGTTAATGCTATGTTGCATTTAAGAGAACGCTGAAATAGTTTCTTTCGTCAATATCATATTGTTACCTAAGAACGTAAAATATATGGCCAGCCGGCCGAAGTGGCCGCGCGGTTCTGGCGCTGCAGTCTGGAACCGCGAGACCGCTACGGTCGCAGGTTCGAATCCTGCCTCGGGCATGGATGTGTGTGATGTCCTTAGGTTAGTTAGGTTTAACTAGTTCTAAGTTCTAGGGGACTAATGACCTCAGCAGTTGAGTCCCATAGTGCTCAGAGCCATTTGAACCATATATGGCCATTTCTCTGTGTCAAACAGTGAAGTAAATGCTCTTATCGTCTCCCAGATAAGCGTTTCTCTTTTTCTTCCTCGTCAGTCATTTTCTTTTCCCTTTCTCTTTAATATACCTATTTCGATTACGCTTCTACTTTGCTCCTTTCTCGCACGTCTACTGTTCCCAATGCCCATAGTACAATGTACCTCCCTGTATTGTGCTTTTGTTATTCTACTGTTCAAAACGAATTAAAATCGTCTTTTTTCCTATGTTTTCTCTATAGCTCGTATTGTTCCATACTACGTCACAACTATTTGCAATTGTTGGATTCCGTATTAATGTTAACTGCAGAGAGAGAGAGAGAGAGAATGGGGGTGGGGGGAGGGAGCGTGGAGAGAATAGGGGAATGGAGAGAGAGGACGCAGACAGACAGAAAAGGCTTACCGTCCTGGTGACGACCGGGTCACTGGAACACAAATTCGAATGGAGTAAGGACGGGGAAGGAAATCGGCCGTGCCCTTTTCAAAGGAACCAACCGAGGTCTTTGCCTTACGCGATTTACGGAAAGCACGGAAATCCGAAATCTGGATGAGCGGAATTAAAGGCTGTCCCAGCGAATGCCAGAGCGGCGGCTGCCCACTGCGCCTCCTCGCAGACTGAGTTGCAGCGCCTGTGGGAAGGTGAGGAGGGTAAATATAGAACACGAGCTGGGATTTTGCAAAACTCCGGCCATGTGTAATTCATGGCGTGTGCGAGCTGGGGCGGCGACGCGGGCGCGGCCAGGGCCAGCCGCGAGTGCCAAGTCGTGCGGCCGCCGCGCGGCGTGACCGCACTGCCGTCGCCACCGCCGCTGCCGCTGCCGCTGCCCCTGCCTCGCCCACCCTACCTGCTCTACGTCTCGCTCCTTCACACTTCTCCTTGCGTGTATGGTTTGGGATTTACGAGTTTTTCACATAGTATTACCGGCATCTCACCGTTGTCAGACCCACTTAAAGTACAACGAAAAAGGTCTACAAAATGTGTCTGTAATGAGAGAATTTGTACAGAAGTTCTCCATCCGAAACATGCGATTACTCTTGTCTGAACGTTTTCCTACAATACTGTAATTCAAATTTTTTTCCAAGTACCTTATTCTGAGAAATCTAAACACTACAATTATCATCGCGTTTCCTTCGTAAAGTGAAGTTGGCATAAGTCAGTAACCCTGACAGTACGGACACATTCAGTCGCCAGTGGTCTATGTTCTCTTGCATGGGCCTGCAGACACCAGTACCATCCACGTTAAACACCGCTGCCTTTCGCGTACAGCTTAATGTTCTTCAGAAATGGTTAAAATGGCTCTAAGCATTGTGGGACTTAACATCTGAGGTCATCAGGCCCCTAGAACTTAGAACTACTTAAACCTAATTGCCCGAGGCAGAATTCGAACCTGCGACCGTAGCAGCAGCACGATTCCGGACTGAAGCGCCTAGAACCGCTCGGCCGGCTTAAAGTTCTTCCGAAAGGCGAAAATTCGCTTCACGGACGCTTTCGTGACGCTGATGTCACTTGGCCCGATGGTTTTCTGCTGATGACCGACCGTGCTCAGTTTTCGTGCATATGGTGGTTTCTTGTGTGAGAGGAATTTTGAGCCATACGCGCAGAAAGGTGTACATCAGCCGTGTTGATGACACATTAGATCATTCGTCCTTGCATGTCGAAAAGGCAAAGTTGAATGCGGCAACAGCTTAACAGCATCTATGGCTCGGTCCCAAACTTAGTTTCACGTATAAGTGGTCATAATTGCAAGTTAGTACCAAAGAGAAAAACTAGGCAGATGGAAGAAATGAATAGCAGCTTAATGTATAATTCCGATTGGGCTACGTGTCTCAAGAATAGGGTGGGTGTGAAACGCAGTAGCGTATTATTGCCGTGAAAACGTCTCTAGTCCCGAAAAAATTTATTACATATTACTGAGAAACAGTCTTGACGAAGGTGGGCCATCAAGATGGTAACTGGATGCTTTTACGGACCTGCTGAGCAGCTGCTGTACAATAATGTTTCAGAGAAATCTTAAGAGAATATCACACACAAATTTTTTACCAGTGTTATTGTAATAGAGGATGATTTCAACTTTTCAGCCATAAACTGAGTAACCCGTATGGCTCAGACTGGTGTCGGGGACAGGCATGCGTTCGTGGTTACTGTAAATACCTTTTCTGAAACGATTTTCTGCTGTCAGATAGACCCCAACCGTTCGATTCAGTTACTGTACAGGAGGGAATCAGTTACCATAAAACTTTACAGCATCAATAGCTACATGTATCAAGGGACAGGATAGGAAAATAGAAAAATATTTCTGCTTAGGAAGTGCAACATTCAATATCAAACATTTATCCCTGGGAGGGTATGAATAAAATTCAACAGAATTGTGGAATAACGTTTAGACAAATATGTACCACATTAGGTGGTGCATAATGGGAAATATCCGCCGTAGTACAATAGCCGTGTTAGTAAGATGCTACCGAAGAAAAATACCTTTGACGCAGAGTTAAAGGATGCTCAGTCTCGTTGACCAACAAAAAGCGAACGAAGTCAAACTGAGCATAAGGAGAGTAATGCAAAACGGGTTCTATGAATTCAAAAGTAAAATTTACATGTACGATTGGACGAAAAATGTTAAATTTGTTTTTGGAGGGATTTCGCTTTGAGCAAAACACAGTTTTATCTTTTCTTTCATCTCGGTGGAACCCTGCCAACAACAAATTTATTTCCAAAGAAACACAGACACAATTGCTTCAATCTTTCTTTCGCTTGTGCCTTAGTCCCGCAGTTTTCGCAGGGTAGGCATTGTTACAATCGGATTTGGCATCGTTAATTGAAAGGGGTGGCCGGATGCCCTTCCTGCCGCCACCCCATACGCCCTCAGGACGGAATCAGTGTACCCCAGCTGTCTTCATCTAGTGTAAACCATGACAGAGTGCGAACGTGTTTCAGATGTCTGTGAGTCGTGTAACTGAGGCGGGATATGGGGAGCAGTCCGGTATTTATCCAGTGGGATGTGGAAAACCGCCTAAAAACCACATCCAGGCTGGCCGGCACACCGGCCCACGTCAGTAATTCGCCGGGCGGATTCGATTCGGGCCCGGCGCGCCTACCCGAGTTTGGAAGTAGCGCATTAGCGCTCTCGGCTAACGTGGCGGGTCCACAAGTGCTTCTATCGCAAGGTGAAAAATTTGAAGGAGGTCAGTAGACCAAAATCTTCTACACCTTCGCTGAGTGATCATATTAGCACCGAAAGAGAAGACAGCAGAGAGAAGTCCGAAATACCGAATACAATCCTTCGTAATTGTTTCATCGCGTAAGATTTAACATGGTTCCCCCTTTCATTCATTGCGTGAACGCAGAAGCGACAGATATTGATGTAACTGAACGCCGAGTACAAAAAAACTAAAAACAATAAAAATGGAAATGTGATGAGACCTGAATGGATACATGTTAGGTTCTATATACATACATCAATAAAAGTTTTCATCACCTCGGGGTTCCCAGAACTCCTGAAGATAGACGTGGGCTGTTGATATTGTATCACAGACACAGTCTCTTTGACTGTCCAGAAATGTCACTAACCCCGCCCAAGCATGTAAACAACCATGCATGAGCAGCACCTATCAGACGGAGGGGGTCCGACAGCCGATCAGTTCCAGTCATTCTACTAGGAAGGAGGTTGTTGCCTAGACGGTTAATACCGCGGTTCGATCGTGTCTGCATTGTTACTTTGCGCCAGAAAGGGCTCTCAACAAGGGAAGTGTCCAGGCATCTCGAAGTGAACGAAAGTGATGTTGTTCGGACGTGGAGGAGGTACAGAGACATAGAAACTGTCGATGACATGCCTCGCTCAGGGCACTTAAGGGCTACTACTGCAGTGGATGACGGCTACCTACAGATTATGACTCGGAGGAACACTGACAGCAACGCCACCATATTGAATAATGTTTTTCGTGCAGCCACAGGACGTCGTGTTACGACTCAAACTGTGTACAATAGGCTACAGAATGCGCAATTTCACTTCCGATGTCTGTGGCGAGGTCCACCTTTGCAACCACGACACCACGCAGCGCAGTACAGATGGGCCGAACAACATGCAGAATGGAACGCTCAGGATTGGCATCACGCTCTCTTCATCGATGAGTGTCGCATATGTCTTCATCCAGAAAATTGTCGGAGACATGTTTGGAGGCAACCTAGTCAGGCTGAACGCCTATGACATACTGTCCAGCGAGTGCAGCAAGGTGGAGTTTACCTGCTGTTTTGGGGTGGCATTATGTGGTGCCGCCGTACGACGCTGGTAGTCATGGGAGGCGTCGTAACGGCTGCACGATACGTGAATGCTATCCTCCCGACCGACAGTGCAACCATATCGGCAGCTTATTGGCGAGGCATTCGTCTTCATGGACGACAATTCGCGTCCCCATTGTGCACACCGTGTGAATGACTTCCTTAAGGATAACGACGTCGCTCGACTAGAGTGACCAGCATGTTCTCCAGACATGAACCCTATCGAACTTGCCTGGCATAGATTGAAAAGGGCTGTTTATGGACGACGTGGCTCAACAAATGCTCTGAGGAATCTACGGCGAATCGTCGTTGAGGAGTGGAACAATCTGGACCAACAGTGCCTTGATGAACTTGTGGATTGTATGCCACGACGAATACAGGCATGCATCAGTGCAAGAGGGCGTGCTACTGGGTATTAGAGGTACCGATGTGTACAGCAATCTGGACCACCATCTCTGAAGGTCTCGCTGTATGGCGGTAAAACATGCAATGTGTGGTTTTCATCAGCAATAAAAAGGGGGGAAATGATGTTTATGTTGATCTCTATTCAAATTTTCCGTACAGTTTCCGGAACTCTCGGCACCGAGGTGATGCAAAACTTCTTTTGATGTATATTATTTGAAGGAACTCACTCCCCTTGTGGTACTAGTTGTAATCTGATGCTTTCGACAGGAATTTAGAAACAAAATTTCATTATTAAATAGCCTTACGTAAAATTATTACGTATAATTTTGTAGCGTAGTGTTCGGGTCACAATAATTAATAACAGAAATAAGCTTGTCGTTGGTCTTGTTTCGGTCTTCAGTCCGGAGAACTGCTTGATGCAGCTCTTCACGATCGTGTATCCTGTATTAGTATCTTCATCTCTGAGTAGCTACTGAAACGTGCTTACTGTATTCATCTCTTGGTGTCCCTCTACAATTTTTACCCATCACTCTTCCTTCCATTGCCAAACTGAATGTGTCCTATCTACGGATTCTGTCTTTTGGTCAAGTGGTGCCATAAACGTTTACCCCAGTTTGTTTTGAACTAGCCATCTAATCTGTAGCACTGTTTTGTAGCACCACTCCACAAAAGCTTGCATTATCTTCTCGTCAGAACTGCTTACCGTCTACGTTTCTCTTCTGTTCAAAGCTACCCTCCAGACAAATAGCTTAGAAAAAAGCCTCTTAACAATTAAGTTCTTAGATGTTAAAAAATTCCTCTTGTTGAAAAATGTTTTTCGTGCTATAGCCAGTCTGAAATTTATGTATTCTCTACTTCGTCTATCGTCATCTATATTGTTCTTGTTGGAACTTTTTATTGGAGATAGCTATAATAAAGTTGTTGGATCACGGTGGTACGATGTGCGTGATCACGCCTCTGACCTGCTGTAGCGATCCACGATTCCGCTCTCGAGTGGTTTTCTACATACCCTAAGGCTACGAGAGGCATGACAGCTCACGCAAGAAAATTCAGGTTCATTTTACCGTATCAGAGGGGAAAAAAGAGATGAGGAGGAATGAAAGAGCATCGGATGTTGCGTTTCCGGGCGGACGTAACGGTGCACGGAGCCAGCAAACGTCCGCTATGGGAACAGGGAGTCCCGCTTTCCCGTCACACTTGAGTATAATACAACTATCGAATATATTTTTCGTTGAAAAACAGAGATGAGGTGCGGAGGTCGAGGGAGCCCGACGTGAAAGAAGCGTCAGGTGGACGCAAATGCGGCGCGGCGCGACAGGGCGCAAGGTGCGAGCGGAGCTTCCCGGGCACGGGCTCGCTTTTTTGCTTTAATGACAAAAAAGCGCGGCCCCCCTAAGTAGCAGACGTGGGAACCGCGCCGCCGGCACCCAGCTCCGCCGGCCACACAATGCCCCGGCGAGGCGCGCGCGCGCCCGTTTTTTACTTCGCCAGAAAACCAGAAGAAAAGCGCCGAGGGGGGAAAAAACGGGGTCGCGCAGACAGCTGGGTCCTGCAGCTTAAAAAACCGCTCCGCGAGCTTTCTTTGCGGAAGAAGCGTTAGGGGAAGCGACGTTACACGGGGAGACAGCGCAAGTGAAAGGACGGGGAAAAAACGGACACGAGTGCCGGAATGAGGGGCTCCCTTTTTTGGGGAGCAACACGCTAAATTGGCGGATTTCTCGGCGCCCGTATGTCGCCCGCGGCCGTGGGAACCGCTCGCCTGCTCCGCTAATTCCCGGAGTATCTGCAACCGCGGCCAGCCTCCACCTGGACCGCGCATTCGCATTTACATGTGATGCGCGCCACAAAGAAAGCGCGCATATTTTTTTAGCAGGAGGGGATTTTTTTGAGCGGCTAGCAGCCTGTTTCTCACGTTTTCGTCCCCTGGCGGTTGAGCCCCGAGCGAGACAACGATCGCGGGTGGGCGCGCCTGCGCAGTGCGAGTTCGCAGACGCAGCGCCTACCGGCCTCCGGAAACAGAGGAACAGAGGTCCGCTCCCAGCGCAAAACACAAAGTATGCCAACTACTCTGTACGGTATCACATAGTAGTTACACAGAATTCCTTGAACGCAGGTCTCCGTGTTTACGGGATAGAGTCGTGATCTCGAAAAAAGGAAGGTCGTTATTTCGAGTCCTGCCTCCCAGGGGCATGGGTTTTAAATGTGCCATTACAACATCCCCCCCCCCCCCGCCCCCGCTCCCCACGCACACACACTATAACTAATAACATATGCGATGTCTTCGTACCCGCGCGCGTAAGGTAGAATGAAAATAAAAACACAATTGTGATAAAGAAATTCAATATTCGCGAACAATATGCACAAAAATGGCATAAGATTTAAACAGCTACAGCCAGAATAGGATGTATGATTATCATATCAGACTACCCCATTTGTTGAGGTTGTTTTCTGTGTCGACCATACTCAGCGCCCTCTGTGTTATCATTGCACAATAACATTTCTGAAAGCGACTTCAGCTGCCAGTACATTGCCAGGCTGGACCTTAAGTAACTCAAGCAAGGGCAAATTATTTGTCCAGGCTTGACTATTGTGTCAGCAAGATCTACGATATTAGTCGAGTACCCACAGTTACAGTCCGTAGTGTCATGACAGCATATACAGATTACGGCAAAACTTTGTCTGCTTAGCTTAACAGTAGAAAAATAAATTTGCTCGTACCGACAGTCAATATTATTAGAATTCTTACGTCAAATGACAACGGGATGCAATGGGAACAATATAAAAGTAATATTCACAGTGCGGCTGCCATCGTTAGAACTTTTGTAAGCCATGCTAGAACGTAGGGGACATTCAGTCTGGTAGCTGCGGTCATGAAGCTTTTCAGATCGTCGAATTTTTGGTGGTAACAATCATACAATAATGCAAGCATGCTGTCCTGCAAAGTACGTCTTTCACTGGTATTGACGAAAATATCAAAAACTTAGTTGCTGTGCATCGGTAAGAAATAATATGCCCTCCCTGGCCATCAGAATCGCCGGATTTGAAAATTATTTTCACACATTATAGAACAACAATTAATGGCCCTCCTCGAACAATTATGGAGGAATTGGGACTGTGTCTTAGCGAGTAATGGTGTAAATTCAAAAAAATGGTTCAAATGGCTCTGAGCACTATGGGACTTAACTTCTGAGGTCATCACTCCCCTAGAACTTCGAACTACTTAAACCTAACTAACCTAAGGACATCACACACATCCATGCCCGAGGCAGGATTCGAACCTGCGACCGCAGCGGTCGCGCGGTTCCAGGCTGTAGCGCCTAGAACCGCTCGGCCACTCCGGCAGGCGGTGTAAATTCAATCATTAAAAATCAGCTGTGCTGTCAGATTCGTGTAGATGACACACTGAACGACTGATGGCACCTACATTTGTATCTATACTCCGCAAGACACGTTACGACCTGTGACGGAGGGTACTTTGTGTGCTATTGTCATTTCTGCCCTTTCCTGCTCCAGCCGCAAATGGTTAAGAGAAAGAACGTGTGTTGCTCAGCCTTCGTGTGAGCTCGAATATCACTATGGCGTTTTCTCGAGATATGATTGGAAAGAAGCACTATATTTTTTGACTGTTCCTGAGAAAGTACGCTCTCGGAAGTTTAACGATAAGCCTCAACGTGATGAAGAACGCTTCTCTTGCATCATCCGCCACTGGAGTTGGCTGAGCATTTCCGTAACGTTTTCCGGTATTGAAACGCGATGCTCCTCTATCCATCAACTCTGTTGGATCAACCTTATTTGGTACGGATCCCAAAATGGCGAGCAATATTCAAATATTAGGCGAACCAGTTTTTTGTTAGCTACTCCCTGTGTGCGTGGACTACACTTCATGTGGATTCTTCCAATGAATCTCATTCAGCCATCTGCCTTACCTGTGATTGGTTTTATGTTGTCGATCCACTTTATGGATGTGACTGCTTCCAGCATTTGTTGTGCAATCGCGTAACCGTACAATATTCGGTCTTTCTGCCTATTTACGCGCAGTACGTTCCCTTATTTTATGTAGCAGGTCAACCACCAATCTCTGAACCAAGCTAGCATCAATCCTCTGCAGGCCTTCCTGCATTTCTCAACCACTTTCAAGCGTTGCGACTTCTCTATGTACAACAGCACAACTGGCGGACTGCCTCATGGAACTTACGATGTTAACCACTAGGTAATTTACACTGAAGATCCAAAGTAACGGGCATACCTGTCTAACATCGTGTAGGGCCCCCGCGAGCACGCAGACGTGCCAACACGACGTGAAATGCACTCGACTAATGTCTGACGTAGTGCTGCAGGGAATTGACACCATGAATCCTGCAGGGCTGTCCATAAATCCGTAAGAGTACGAGGGAGTGGAGATCTCTTCTGAACAATACATTGCAAGGCACCCCAGATATGCTCGATAATGTTACTATCTGGTGGCCAGCGGAAGTGTTTAAACTCAGAAGAGTGTTCCTGGAGCCACTCTGTAGCAATTCTGGGCGTGTGGGGTGTCGCGTTGTTCTGCTGGAATTGTCCACAAGAATGGATGCAGGTGATCACACAGGATGCTTACGTACGGGTCACCTGCAAGAATCACATCAACACGTATCGGGGATCGCACATCACTCCAACTGCACACACCTCCACGAGCGTGAACAGTCCCCTTCTGACACGTAAGAGTTCATGGATGCACGAGGTTGTCTCCATACCCGTACACGTCCATCCGCTCGGTACAATTTGAAACGAGGTCCGACGAGGCAATATGTTTCCAGTCATCAACAGACCAGTATCGGTGTTCACGGGCCCAGGCGAAGCGTAAAGCTTAGTGTTGTGCTGTCATCAGGGGTACACGAGTGGGCCTTCGGCTCCGAAAGCACAAATCTATGTTTCGTTGAATGGTTAGCACGCTGACACTTGTTGATGGCCCAGCATTGAAATCTCCAGCAATTTGCAGAAGGGTTGCACTTCTGTCACGTTGAACGATTCCCTTCAGTCCTCGTTGGTCCCGTTCTTGCAGGATCTTCTTCCTGCCGCAGCGATGTCGGAGATGGTTGGTTGGTTGTTTGGGGAAGGAGACCAGACAGCCTGGTCATCGGTCTCATCGAATTAGGGAAGGATGGGGAAAGAAGTCGGCCTTGCCCTTTCAGAGGAACCATCCCGGCATTTGCCTGGAGTGATTTAGGGAAATCACGGAAAACCTAAATCAGGATGGCCGGACGCGGGATTGAACCGTCGTCCTCCCGAATGCGAGTCCAGTGTCTAACCACTGCGCCACCTCGCTCGGTCGATGTCGGAGATTTGAGGTTTTTTCCGGATTTCTGATATTCACGGTACACCCGTGAAATGGTCGTAAGCGAAAATCCCCACTTCATCGCTACCTCGGAGATGCTGTGTCCCATCGCCCGTGTGCCGACTATAACACAACATATAAATTCACTTAAATCTCGATAACCTGCCATTGTAGCAGCTGTAACCGATCCAATAACTGCGCTATACACTTGTTGTCTTATACAGGCGTTGCCGACCGCAGCGGTGTATTGTGCCTGTTTATATATCTCTGTATTTGAATACGCATGCCTATATTATTTTCCTTGGCCTTTACGTTAATTCAAGTCTAGCCCTGTTGAATCATTTCGTCAAATTATTTTCAGGCGGGAATGCTATCGAGCTTATTAATATTTCATTTCTTTAAATCAGTTTTTTGTCTTCCCGTAGCTTAGCGATGGGAGTGGATCGTGATCAAAGTATGTCTTATTTCAGTTAGTGTGGATTTGTTATGTGTGAATGTGTCATTTATATTCTATAATCTGTATTAGAATTATTTTTCTATAATTCGATTCGATTTGATTTCATTTCTCGGATGTCTGTTGATTGTAGCGTGTGAAATGGTGATTGTAAACACCTGCTTCTCATGTGGTATATTGAGCCTTCTGTTACGGTGATTCATTCTTCTCTTACTGTAACATTTTTAACAACTTTTTGTGCATTTAAGTTGAATATTTTTCGTTTTGCTGTCTGTGCTTTCACGCCATGTGGAGAGCCTTCAGATCAACTTTATTATTTGTTCAGGTTTATTGTCAACCTATATTTCAAATCGTGTGCCAATTTGGTTTATTTGTAAATGTTTGCGTATTATTCGTACTTCCGATGCGGAGAACTACTACGCGAGTTACTGACCACGTGGATGACTGGTAAAACAAACTGTCCCTGGCCGATCGTCCACGAGTAGTATACGGTATTGTCCGTACGGTTTCTTCTTATTGGTACGAATTCACGTGTGGGTGTAGTTTGAGGAATCCTTCCTTCCTTCCTTTCTTACTTATCCTATACTATTCCCTCATACTGATTTACGGTTTAGCCGGCCGGAGTGGCCGAGCGGTTAAAGGCGCTACAGTCTGGAACCGCACGACCACTACGGTCGCAGGTTCGAATCCTGCCTCGGGCATGGATGTGTGTGATGTCCTTAGGTTAGTTAGGTTTAAGTAGTTCTAAGTTCTAGGGGACTTATGACCACAGCAGTTGAGTCCAATAGTGCTCAGAGCCATTTTTTTGATTTACGGTTTATGAAGTACGTACGGTAATGAATATCAAGTCTTCTTTTGCCATTATAATTTTAGTTCAAGCTGTATTTGTAATTTAAATCCGCAATTAAATGTTCACTAGTTTCTCAGTTGTGATACAAATATTATTCAGTCCAGCCAAAACAATGTTTAACACTGGCTTCTGATCACCAATGACGATTTCACTTTTTTATATTTAATATTTTATGTGCTGATCTGAGAGTTTTCAATTTGAATTTAATCAGATGGGGGAAATAACTCTCTAGTGATTCAGCATAATCTCTGATTAAGACTTAAGACTGATGTGGCAAAAGTCATGGGATACCTCCTAATATCGTGTTGGACCTCATTTTGCCCAGCGTACTGCAGCAACTCGACGTCGCATGGTCTCAAAAAGTCTTTGGAGATTTGTCTCTGCAGAAAGATTTAGTCTTGTTGTGTCTATAGCTTTCCGTAATTGCGGAAGTGTTGCTGGTGTAGGATTTTGTGCACGAACTGATCGATCGATTATGTCCTTCGGGTGATCTGGGTGCCAGATCGTTTGCTCGAATCATCCAGAATGTTCTACAAGCCAATCGTGGACATTGTGGCCCGGTGATGTGACTTAGTCGTTTGGGAACATGAAGTCTGTGAATGGATGCCAGTTGTCTGCATGTACTCGTAGCTGAATATAACTATTTCCAGTCAATGATCGGGTCAGATGGACCAGAGGGTCCATTCCATTCTATGCAAACACAGCCTACACCATTATGGAGCCACCACAAGCTTGCAAAATGCCTTGTTAACAACATGGATCCATAGCTTCGAAGTGTCCGTCTGCACCGCATTTGAAATCTACCATGAGCTCTTACCAACTGAAATCGGGACTCATCTGACGAGGCCACGGTTTCCTATTCGTCTAGGGTCAAAGCAATAAGGTCGAGAGCCCTAGACAAACGCTGCAGGCGATGTCACGCTGTGAGCAAATGCACTCGCGTCGGTCGTTTGCTACCACGGCCCATTAACGCCAAATTTCGCCGTACTTTCCTACGGATACGTTCGTCGTATGTCCCACATTCATTACTGCGGTTATTTCACGCAGAACTGCTTGTGTGTTCGGACTGACAACTCTACGCAAACGGCACAGCTCTCGGTTATTAAGTGAAACTAGATGTGAGATGTAATGATTGAAGCTTGGTATTCTCGCCACATTCTTGACATCGTTCTGAGGGTGTTTTCTTTCCGTCGTTACAACTATAAGAAAATGCGTGGTTTTCTCACCAGACGCGCTTCGCTTTACTTAAATAAAGCATCATTAGTGGTCTGTAATTAGGGATATTTACAATCTGATTACTTTTTAAGATCGAAAAACAGTTTTTAACAGTTTTTTTGTTAGTTTTTACTTACGGTGATTTCTGCTTGGTTTCTCACCTACATCAGGAAATGCCGTCTGCTAGCGGTGTCTTTTTTTCATTAGACACTGATACTTGTAGTTCCTCTGAAGAACTATGTAAGTATCAGTGTCTAATGAAGAAGGACACCAAAGACGTGCGAATAAGTAGCACTTCCTGATGTAGGCGAGAAACGAAACAGAAATCACCGTAGGTAAAAACTAAACCAATGGTTAACCAACTGTTTTTCGATCTAAAAAACAAATCAAATTGTAAATATCTTTAATTACAGACCATTGATGATGATTTACCTCAATAAAGCTTATAGCATCGGGTGAGAAAAACACACATTTTAAATTGGATTGGGTTGTTCTGGGGAAGAGAGCAAACAGCGAGCCGGCCGCGGCGGCCGAGCGGTTCTAGGCGCTTCAGTCCGCAACCGCGCGACTGCTACGGTCGCAGGTTCGAATCCTGCCTCGGGAATGGATGTGTGTGATGTCCTTAGGTTAGTTAGGTTTAAGTAGTTCTAAGTTCTAGGGGACTGATGACCTCAGATGTTAAGCCCATAGTGCTCAGAGCCATTTGAACTATTTTTTTGAACCGTCGTTCTCCCGAATGCGAGTCCAGTGTGCTAACCACTGCGCCACCTCGCTCGGTCACACAACTTTTTTTGTAGTTGTAACGGCGGAAAGAAAATATCCTCAGGAATTGTAAAGCAACTAGCTACAAAATGACCACAGAAATGAAGAATTTCTTGACACTGTGGATCTCAGAATCTGTTAATTCCCGTAATGCGGCCATAATGACGTGGGAAACCTTTTCACATGAATCATCTGAGTAGAAATGAGAGCTCAGCCGATGCATTGCTCTCTTATATACCTTGAGTACGCGATACTACCGCCATCTGCATAATTATGTGCATACCACTCACCCCTGACTCTTGTCACGTCAGTATGCTCCGTACAAACGAGCACTAGGCTCGCTTTCAATGTGACCTTTGAGTAGGATGAGTAGATGAAAACGGATGGGAATCGTTCATCAAGGCGACCCTGTGTTTTCAACACTAAAGGGCATTAAAATTGCTACACCACGAAGATGACGTGCTACAGACGCGAAATTTAACCGACAGGAAGAAGATGCTGTGATATGCAAATGATCAACTTTTCAGAGCATTCACACAAGGTTGGCGCGGCTGGCGACACCTACAACGTGCTGAAATGAGGACCGTTTCCAACCGATTTCTCATACACAAACAGCAGTTGACCGGCGTTGCCTGGTGAAACGTTATTGTGATGCCTCGTGTAAGGAGGAGAAATGCGTACCATCACGTTTCCGACTTTGATAAAGGTCGGATTGTAGCCCATCGTGATTGCGGTTTATCGTATCGCGACATTGCTGCTCGCGTTGCTCGAAATCCAATGACTGCTAGCAGAATGTGGAATCGGTGGGTTCAGGAGGGTAATACGGAACGCCGTGCTGGATCCCAACGGCCTCGTATCACTATCAGTCGAGATGACATGACTGTAACGGATGGTGCAGCCACGTCTCGATCCCTGAGTCAACAGATGGGGACGTTTGCGAGACAACAACCATCTGCACGAACAGTTCGACGACGTTTGCAGCAGCATGGACTATCAGCTCGCAGACCATGGCTGTGGTTGCCCTTGACATTGCATCACAGACAGGAGCGCCTGTGATGGTGTACTCAACGACGAACCTGGGTGCACGAATGGCAAAACGTCATATTTTCGGATGAATCCAGGTTCTGTTTACAGCATCCTGATGGTCGCATCCGTGTTTGGCAACATCGCAGTGAACGCACGTTGGAAGCGTGTATTCGTCATCGCCGTACTGGCGTATCACCCGGCGTGATGGTATCGGGTGCCACTGGTTGCACGTCTCGGTCAGCTCTTGTTCGTATTGACGGCACTCTGAAGAATGGACGTTACATTTCAGATGTGTTACGACCCGTGGCTCTACCCTTCATTCGATCCCTGCGAAACCCTACATTTGAGCAGGATAATGAACGATCGCATGTTGCAGGTCCTGTACCGTTCTTTCTGGATTCAGAAAATGTTCGGCTGCTGCCCTGGCCAGCACATTCTCCAGATCTCTCACCAATTGAAAACGTGTGGTTAATGGTGGCCGAGCAACTGGCTCGTCACAATACGCCAGCCACTACTCTTGATGAACTGTGGTATCGTGTTGAAGCTGCATGATTTCTCAGGATCTATGCACCCAAATTGCGCGAAAATGTAATCACATGTCGGTTCTAGTATACTATATTTGTCCAATGAATACCCGTTTATCATCTGCATTTCTTCTTGGTGTAGCAATTTTAATGGTCAGTAGTGTAGTAGAAGCCTTACTGCAGACAGTGGAAAAGTGGGAGGAACACAGCTTCAACTTTTGATACTGGGTCTCGTGTACGAACAGAGCGAGCTGGAGTTGTTTTGGGAAGCCACCCGGTCGTCAGCCAGAGCGCGAGGAACGCAGGCGAGCAGCCGGGCGGCCGTCGCGCGGCGGCTGGAGACGCGGCCGCCGGTTGCCGTAGGCCCTGCGGTTACGTAAGGCACAGTTAAGAGGCGGCCCGGCGCCGCGCCGCGCCGTTACCTCGACCTCCGGGGCCGCGCCGCGGTTTCACCTCGCCCGTCCCGGCCCCCTCACCAGTTTCCTCGCACGTCCATCCGTGCCCAACGTTAGTGTGTCCGGTGCAATACTTCAGCCACGTACGCTTGCGAATCGAGGACCTGCCTGATAAGTCTTGCCGGCCGGAGTGGCCGTGCGGTTCTAGGCGCTACAGTCTGGAGCCGAGCGACCGCTACGGTCGCAGGTTCGAATCCTGCCTCGGGCATGAATGTATGTGATGTCTTTAGGTTAGTTACGTTTAATTAGTTCTAAGTTCTAGGCGACTGATGACCTCAGAAGTTAAGTCGCATAGTCCTCAGAGTCATTTTTTGATAAGTGTTCACGCGAAGTAAACACAATGCTGTGACACCGAGCACATTCGCAAAACGCTGACTGGGGAACAAATCGGCCGGGTGACGCCACCAGGTCTGTTTATCGCGGCTTTGGTCACTGTAGACTTATGGACAATTCGTCATGAGGTTCCACAGTCAGATGGCAATTGCCTACCCTACGACGTGCGAAATCTGTAGTGAGGGGTGGTCAACCTCACGACGTCTGGACATCATTCCACCTGGGTTTCGTCGCGTGTGGAAGACACACCACAGCTTTCCTCGAACACGCGACAAGTCGTCTAGCCATCGGGCCATTGTAATGTGCCCTTGGTCAAACTCAGATAGATGGAACTCTTTCCCCATTATACACATGGACAGCACGCTCACTGACTGTATTTGAAACGTGCACGTGTCTGACTAGTAGTCATTCCTCGCGAGGTGACACTGCTACTGCCTGGACGGGTTTATATCGATAGTAGGTCGGTGGTCATAATGATAACGCTGATACTAAACTTACAAATTATCGTTCACCATCTCCGCTTGCCGCCACAGGAGAGTGGTCAGAAAACAATTTGCAAATAGACTGAAATCGGTCACCATTATAATAAACATTTTTATGCAATAGACATTCTCTTAATTTGTAACTTTAATATTTTGCACTGGAATGAGATCGCTGTTCTTCCAATATAAGAGTAAAATCAACGCAATTGCTTTCTTTACATCGCCTGAGGAGGTTTTTTACTGAAATACTTCATGCCTCTCGCGCACCCACAACCTCTCCTATCTGTCGACTGTGCGACGCACTTGCCTCTGTTACACGAAGACAACATCGATTTCATGGAGTCGAACGTGGCAGGGCTCCTGCATATTTGGAGAGTACTCAACTCTATATCGCATACTCGTTCATAAGCTGATTTCTAAGCCGTGCTCTTCCTTCAATTCTCGTAATGAAACGGAATCTTTCCTAATCTGAAAAGTTAGGACGCAGCCGTCAAAGGCGTCTTTTGAAAGTTCCTTCAATACGAAATAATAGACCGAACGAAATGCACAGCAAAATTGTGGCACGGGTGCACCAAATACGCCCACTATGTGCTGTATGACTGTTTCCAGGAGACAGGAACTGAGAGGGATGCAGTCAAAAGTCGTTGACCGCAAGTGCTAATACCAAGGAGCTGCAAGCTGTCTGTGCGACGCCTGTCTAACCTCTTCCACCTATCCATTGCACAAGTTTTTAAAGATGCACCTGAATCGTATTCGTGTTGCTGATGAGTAGCTACCTCAAAACAACGAAAAACTTGTAGCTTTCTGTCGTCGACTCATATCAGTAGTAACGATAAATGAGGCAGAACTCGATGGTTAATTTTGATCTGACGAGGCATGGTCCAAGTCGATGGACATGTGAATGAACAGTACTCACGCATTTGGGCAACGGAAAATCCACGTCAGTTGCAGGTTCCCCTCGACATGCACAAATAGTTATTTAAAGAAAAATGAATTTTTAATACCACGTTTTTAAATTGGGCTAAAAAGTATAATTTCTCCTTGCACCATACAGATTTCTAACACCATACAGATTCCCATCCCCATACAGATAGTTGTGAAAGTTTGTAACAGTAATTTTTAATAACTATGGAAATGCTTGTAAGATTTACTACAACGAAAAATGTGGAGCGCATGCAATACATAACTGACGCACGAATAGGTCACCTTCTCATTATTACGCTGCTTACTAACTACTCCATAAATAGTTCACTTCCTTACTATTATCTGCTGCGTGTGCCCCACGTTTTTTCGTTTTAAATTTTCCAAATATTTTCATAGCTATTAAAAACTCACAGTCGCAAACTTTCAGAAGCATCTGTATGGGGTTAGGAATTTGTATGGCACCAGAAGAAATTATTTTATAGCTTAGCCCAATTTTTAAAAAGTGGTATATTATAAATTCATTTTTACTTAAATAATTACTTTTTGCTGCTTAGTAGCGTGTGAAATCTTTCAATCAATTTCAGACATTTTGATGAGATTACAACAGAGACGTATGGTAAGTTTCATGTCTATTTCAGTTTCTCTTCGCCTGGCTCAGCCAATCCTCCTTATATTTCGCGAAAAGTCCGTGAAGGTAAAAAATTAGAGTGATTCAAACTCATACAGAGGCTTACCAGCAAATCGTTCTTCCCAGAAGCCATTCGCAAGTGCAACAGGAAAAGGAGGAAATGGCAGTTGTACACAAAATACTCTCCACCACACACCAGACAAGAAAGCCAGTTAATACTGTATAATCCAATTCTGAGCTACGTTTAAAATTTCCAGTCTAAAGCTCACCAAAAAGTTAGGTTTAAATCAATTGCAAAACTTGTACCAAACAAACAAACAACCACCCAGCAAACAAACAGACAAAAAAGCGATATCTGTCTCCGCTTTTATTCTTCTCTCACGGCTCAGATGTGGCCATCAGCTCGCATACCGCCTGGAATGCATTCTGATACTACCCACACAACACGTCATTCGTGCAGGGCAGCTGGAATGTCAGGTGTTGCACATCCTTTTCATCCGCTCCCCCAGCTCTATGGGAGCTACGTGAAAGAAGAGCAGTTAATACCGCATTGTTGCCCAGTTCTCAGCTGCGTTTAAAATTTCGGGTCTCCAGTTCACAAGGAAGTATGTTTCAAATCAACTGCAAAATTGTACCGGACAAACAAGAAAGTGATCTAATAACATAGAAATAGCGGGATGTTTGATGCGCAATATCGTGTAGCCGATTTATCGTCGGATTCCTTCATGGCAGTACGAACTGTAAGCACTGTATATAGATGGTGTGACAATCCTTAAACACCCAAAGACTAGCTATAACAGACAGGCGTTCAGCAGGTTAATGCTATGGCTCATATAGCCAACAAGACTGACTTTCTCGGATCAGTGTTTTCAAGGGCAAATAATATCTAAGAGATCGTGACCTCCTCAGTGTCCTGATTTTTTTATTTTCTCCTTATCACCGAGCGAGGTGGCGCAGTGGTTAGCACACTGGACTCGCATTCGGGAGGACGACGGTTCAATCCCTTCTCCAGCCATCCTGATTTAGGTTTTCCGTGATTTCCCTAAATCGTTTCAGGCAAATGCCGGGATGGTTCCTTTGAAAGGGCACGGCCGATTTCCTTCCCCATCCTTCCCTAACCCGAGCTTGCGCTCCGTCTCTAATGACCTCGTTGTCGACGGGACGTTAAACACCACTAACCTAACCTTCTCCTTATCAGTGTTTTCCACATATTCCTTTCCTCTCCGATTCTGCGTAGAACCTCCTCATTCTTTACCTTATCAGTCCACCTAATTTTCAACATTCGTCTATAGCACCACATCTCCAATGCTTCGATTCTCTTCTGTTCCGGTTTTCAAAATGGTTCAAATGACTCTGAGCACTATGGGACTTAACATCTGTGGTCATCAGTCCCCTTGTACTTAGAACTAACTAACCTAAGGACATCACACAGATCCATGCCCGAGGCAGGATTAGAACCTGTGACAGTAGCAGTCGCGCGGTTCCGGACTGCGCGCCTAGAACCGCTAGACCACCGCGACCGGCTGTTCCAGTTTTCCCACAGTCCATGTTTCACTACCATACAATGCTGTACTCCAGACGTACATCCTCAGAAATTTCCTGATATACCCCACTTGATATTCTTGTGGGAATACCTTCAGTATGCTGCTTACAAAACTACCTCAGACTATGCATGAATTGCATATAGAAACTGAACGATTCAGTTCCTCAGAAAAATGTTGTAGCATGCGTTCAGTAACATGCAACATAGTATTTAATTATGTGAGTAGCATAATGGTCGCTTTCAGCACTTCCAGTTGGGGGAAAAGTCGAGGTCAAAAGTCAGAGTGCAGGATCCATTACTAAATCGTTTGATCATTAGAAAATGAGGAAATTTTATACACACACTAGCTGAGTATCCAGCGTTGCGTGGGTATGTATTTATTTCAGTCTCCTCCTTCCCACTCTCCTTTTCTATCTCCTCCACTGGCCTCTCTTTGTCCATCCATTCCCTCTTCCCCTTCCCTGTGTCCATCTCCCTGTCCTCCTCTCTCTGTCCACCTCCTCTTTGATTTCTATGTTCATTTCCTTCTCTCCCCTCTCTCTGTGCATCCCCCCTTCCCTTTCTCTGTACATTTCCTCCTCACCCTCTCTGCCCATCTCCTCCTGCCCCCTTTCCTACTCTTTCCTTTGTCTGACCACCTTCTGCTCCTTCCTCTGTCCATTTGGTCCTTTCTCATCTGTTCATCTCCTCCTCTCCCCTCTAAACCCTTCTCCTCCTCCCTCACTCTTTATCCACCTTCTCCTCTCCCTTCTTTCTGTCCATTTAGTACCCCCGCCCCTTCTGTCCCTCTTCTCCTTCTATCCATGTCCTCCTTCCCACTCTCTTTGTCCATGTCCTCCCCATGTCTCCATCCATCTCCTCCCTCTCCTTTCTCTGTCGTTCTTGTCCTCTCCCCTCTCTCTGTCCATTTTCTCCTCCACTTTTCTGTTCTACTCCTCCTCCCCCCTATGTGCATACATCTCCTCCTTCCCCCTCTTTGTTTGTCTGTCTTCTACTAGCCCCTTCTTTGACTCCATTATCACCACTACTCCAGTAGAAGGTTGTTCGTTCTTACCCCCACAGTAATTCTTTCTAGATAGTAAGTAATCAAGTTTGGCTGAAATCGATCCAAGAGTTTAGGAGTAGTTTTTTGCCCACTGCTTTGATCGCATACGCACATGTCATATACATTTAACATATATGACTCGTTTTGTACCCATATTTCACTGTCTAGTGAACTTCATCCTGCAGTTCTGTTTTCAGTAAGCTCAATGTTTATGACATCATATCTCCTTCCCTATGTGTCGTACAATGATATAATTTTGCAGGCACGTTCAGTGGTATATGTTAACCATGTTTGTAAAATGTGTCGCAAAACAGGCAGTGGTAAAAAAGTAATAAATTAAAACGTCATCCGTGTAGGCGGCAGCTTTACTGCATCAACAGCAAAAATTTACTAAGACAAACTTCTTCCCTTTCATCATTTCGTGGGGGTTTTCAGCGAGAAAAAGCTTCAACAGGTTTGAAACTATGTGTTAAGTTTGTTGCAAGTCACTAAGGGCTCTCATTTTCAGATATTGTATCAATAAATTCTGTGTATTCGTGCATCGTGGGCTACACTTCTTTAACACCCCCATCCCCACCCATTCCTAGGACGGTTGTTCTTACGCCCAAAGCGATTATTTCCAGATAATAAGTGATATGTGTACTGAATTTTATTGAAATCGGTCCAGTGGTGTAAGAGGAGATGTGGAACATACATAGATATATACATACGTTCGTCCAAACTTTCATTAACAAATTTTTTAATATCTACGGGTTTGGATACGAAGATCCGTATGCAGAGATCGAAAAATTAAGAATTTCGATCTGTTGCAATTTAGTTGAGGAGTAAGCAAGCAGTGCTGTTCGAATCTATACACACAGAATTTGACAGCTCTCTAACCAAAGGTCTTATACAATTTTTGAACACTTTCCCACTTCGCCAGCGCTTTCTTCCTTTAGTATATCCGCAACGGAGCGAAATAGCTGATGCTGCTAATTCTGTAAATGTATTATGTTGCTGGCTTGACACGTACTGTATTTCCTAGTGTTCTAACGACTCCACGCAATATGAAACGCATTCCGTGTCGTGACGCACAACACCGATTTTTTTTCGATAACGGGAGCATCTAGTCCTAAACCCTTCACACGAGCTGCTTTTGAGTGTCCCCGAGTGATGTGCTGAAGCTGTCCTGTGCTGGCCAGTCGTATTACCGGAGGACGGCCAGTATTAGGTGCAGGTGGGACAGCGAGAGAAGCGCGGGCCTGCGAGGAAGACGAACAGGTGGCACGAAGGCGAGGGAGGCGCGCAGGACCGCGATCAATACGAGGGGCTCGGCGCGCCAAGAGCCTCAGCTGATCCCGCGGGCCGGGCTGCCGTCGCCGCAGGCACCAGTACGTGGCTGCGAGCCGAAGGGGGCCGCGCACAAAACCTGGCCGTCCGTGCTGCGCAGTATAGGGCCACGGTCTCCACAAAGCGGTCACCTCAAGCTATGAAGCGTGTCCCTTTCAGTTCTTTCCGGAGCCGAGATAGCACACGTCTAGGCCTGACAACCACACTGCTACCCTAGTGCTCGGTACCCCCAACCCTGTTACCTCAGCCAGCAAACGGATAACTGCAATAAAACGTATGTCTTCAACTGTAGCGTAAAGTTTAATTTTCTACAGAGGTCACACTTATCGCTAGTCTTCCTCACTTTCTCAGGGAACTGCAGATACAACAGGTATCGATGTGAATCAATCACGCTGCTCCCTTCCCCAAATAATTCAAAAAACTTCACAATCGTCCAAACAATAACTATGAACAGTCTCTTTCGTGACTAATATGCTGTGTAATCTTAGCACCACAGACGGTATAATATGAACTAGCAATCCACCATTTCGACGTGTACATGGTCCGCTTTACTCTGAAACAACAGTTTGCCTGGAGATCATCTCTTACAGATTGACAGAAAGACATACTGATGGAAGAAGTCACAACACCAAAAAAAATAATAAATGTAGAATAATGAAATTTCTGGAATACATTTGTCTAGCTGACAAATTTAAGTGATTAACAGTGCAACCGTAAGCGCGAGATAAGTCACTGCAAGTGTGAAATACTAGTACATTAATAACCGGTGTAACCGACAGAATGACGAATGCAAGCATGCAAATGAGTATGCATTGTGTGGTACGGGTGCCGGATGTCAGTTTGTACAATGAAGTTTCATACCTGTCGCACCTGGTCGGTGGTACAGGAACTGTTAATGCTGTTTGTGGATGACGCTAGAGTTATCGTCCGCTGATGTCCCATATGTGCTCCATTGGAGACACATCTGGTGATCTAGCAAGTCAAGGTAACATGTCAACATTCTGTAGATCAAGTTGGGTTACAACGGCGAGCGAGAGTTATCCTGTTGCAAAACAATCCCTGGAATGCTGTATATGAATGGCAGCATAACAGACTGACTTAAAAATTTACAGCCAGGGTGCGTGGGATTACTACGGGAATGCTCCTGCCGTCATACGAAATGCCACCCCAAACCTTAGCTCCAGCTGCAGGTCCAGAGTATCTAGCATGCAGACAGGTGGGTTGTAAGGTCTCAACTGGTTTCCTTCCAACCAACACGGGCTCGTAACTGGCACCGAGGCAGAACCAGCTTTCATCACTAAACACAACAGACCATCACCTTGCTCTTCTGTAAGTTCTTCCTTCACACCACTGAAGCCACAGATGGCGACGGTTTGATGCCAGTGCAGTGGAATACACGCTACAGAGCGTCCGGCTTGGAGCTGCCCTTAAAGTAACCGATTTATACAGTTAGTTGTGCCAGAGTAGGGCCAACAGCTATTCAGATTGCAGTACATGCGCCAGAGCCAACTCCGAACGCGATGGTCTTCCCTCTCGGAAATGCCATGCGGCCCTCTGGAGCCCCCTCTTCCTGCCACTGTACATTCTTGTAACCACTGCTGCCAGCCATCATGTACAGTGGCTACATTGCTGCCAAGTTTTTCTGCAATATCGTAGGAAGAACATCCAGCTTCTCGTAGCCCTATTACATGACATCGTTCAAATTTAGTGAGGTATTCATATTGATGTCTTTGTCGCCTTTAAGGCATTCTTGACTAACATCAACCCACCACGTGAAATCTCGAAATAAACTGACGGTGACGACCGTTACTGCGTGTATTTAAAGCAAATTGATTTGTATCCTCATAGTGGCGCTACTAGTGCGCCACTCTTGTGCGACTGGTGCGAAATTCTAATAGACATCATCTTTCAGATGTAGAAACACGCTTACCAACTTCTGTGTATGTCTCAAAAATCCTTCTTGGTGTTACAATTATTTTCCTTCAGTGTATTTTTTCTAATACTATCTTTGTCGACTGAGAGACACACTCGTCACAGAAATAACTGAGAAAGGTGGCGCCGCCTTATGATACTGAACTCGCATTTCGGAGGACGACGGTTCAAATCCCACCAGGGAATCCAAATTTTGCTTTCTTTTAGTTTCTAGAAATCACTTAATATATATGGCAGGATGGTTCCTTTTAAAAGAACACGACCAATTTCTTTCTACACCATTGCCAAATACGAGCTAGTGCTTTGTTTCTAACGGACTCGCCGACGCGGAGCTTGAAATTCTAGTCTTCCTCTCCCTGAGTTCAAAAGTCGGATTTTTAATGCTGTTAACACTGTGTAGTCAACTTTTGGATATTGCAAATCTTTCGAAATATTTGCGCGGTTGAACGCATGTGGAACCCAAGTTGGGAGACCGAGAATTTAATACGAGTCTGAAATATTGTTCATTCGGTCTCGTTGATGGCTACTAAGCAGCCAAGGCAACATTTCTAAAGGCAACATTAACGTCTGGGAGCGCTATCAATACTACCACACGATGACGCATCAGGAATCGGATTCACAGGAGTCGGTCCTCAGGACAGCGCTTCACAAGATGAAAGGTAGCGGAATTTATTTTAGTTTCGTCTAAGAACTTTTTAATCACGTACTGGATACATCCACCTGTTATATTCGCATTTTAGTCATGACGCTTCCGAAAGTCGTAACACAACACACACACGTCATATTAATACAAATAAATCCATCTGATAATGGCGGTTTAAGCCTTTTGAAACGCGTTTTGGAAATAAACAGTGACTGGTAACAGTAATCTTGTCCTTTCATTCAGCACAAATATCCTTTGCTGCCTAACCTATACAATTATTTTCTGACCTTCCACTACTGCTTAACTGATATTATTGTCATTTTTTCAGTTCTCTTTACAAAGCAAGACAATCGCGCTGAGAGAATTTGTAAATGAAACATCAGGTAAAACGAGATGTACTGAAAAAAAAAATAACTGTCACGGATTGATACCGTAGTTCGTTGCATCCGATGAAACCAGGAAAATTCGACAGCAGAATTTTAGTGGTAGTATGAGAGAAGAAAGCGGCCAGGCACGGCGTGTGTAGAGGCAGAGGATAGTAAAAGGCAGTGGCCCGGAGAGCGATGGGCAGAAGCAGAAACAGAAGCAAGAAGGGACGAGAACCGGTCGTAGGCCGTGGGCCCTGTGGGGGATACGGAGTCATCCGAGTCGCGCAGAATAACCGCTGCCCTGACGCATTCTGTGAGGTTCTCGCCGATGCCAGGCGAATATGTCGACGACCGTGTACTCGCGTGTGTCAGTTTTAGAGATAGAAATAACTCTAAAATAGTAGCATAGTTTTTGCTGCGGCCCTGACATCGTATATCTATAATCCAGATGCATCGTATGCTGACCTTAAATACTTCGAAGTACTCGCCAATTTTCTAAATCGCTTTGTAAGCATATTGTCATGTTTATTCAGAGATTTTTCGTGGCTAGATTTTAGTAAGCGGCTGGAGGAAGGGTGGGGTGCCGCTATTGTTGCCGCGAGACCTTTCTATTCTGAAAGTAAATAACGGAGTGCGAGCATATTAATAGGTCTGCACACAATCGTCTACAAAAATGACACGCGAAACTGTTTCGCCAGCAAGAACGGCAAAGGAAAATGATGACTAAACACGTGTGTATTAGACATCGAGTTGTGGGGGAGTAATGCTGATTCAGGGCACTACAGCTAAAGTAAAAGTATGTCAATCATGGACGGCGTGTAATGGTCACGATGGGTAGTCTTGTCGGATCGAGCCGTAATGCTAAACGTCATTAGAGTGTATATGCGCAGATGCTGATTTGTCCTTATAGGCGATGCATTAGGGACATCATATCAGTTTGATCGATGCAACATGCCCTAAAAAGTCAGATATTTCCAGCACGCATGATGAAAAGCGAAAACAACAAAAACTCCATGGACGTCAAAGTCATGAATTATAAGCAACAGCAAAGAGTGCGTCCTTCCAGGCCAACAGTTAAATGTAAATGCCGTGTGACTAGGGCCTCCCGTCGTGTAGACCGTTCGCCGGGGGCAAGTCTTTCGATTTGACGCCACTTCGGTGACTTGTAGACAGATGATTAGGACAACACAACACCCAGTCCCTGAGCGGAGAAAATCTCCGACCCAGCCGGGAATCGAACCCGAACCCTTTGGATTGACATTCTGTCGCGCTGACCACTCAGCTACCGGGGGCGGACAGGCCAACAGTTAATAGCCATAACTAACATCCAATACTTTTATGCTCGAGCCATTATGACGAACTAAAGGACGTCACAAACCTCCATGGTCGAAATCAAACATGCAATGGAAAATTCTAAACAGAGTGCTTTGGTATACGAAACTAACGGTCGGACATGAATATTTAGATTTCTATTAACATAAACAACTTAACTTGTGTGGCCACAAGGATTAGTCTCCAACAAATATGACAGCATACTTTGGACAAACGCCACGTAAAGTGCATAATTCACAGGAAATGGTACCAATAAATTCCTACAGTTGAACGCATAGATATTCGACAACCAATCATGAATTGTAAACGATGGTCACCTCCACCGTTATTTTCTTCTCGTGAACGTGGCTGCGGCAGGCAACCCTGTGTTACTAAATATAAGAAATTTCGAAAACGTGCATCATACACATTGGCCATTGAAGATGTCACACCGCCTGTTGTTCCCCGTTCACAGTTTCATCATCTCAAAACATTCAGTTTTTGTCCCTCTATCGTACGAGAATGTACAGTTTTGACTCTAAAGCTTTGCTGGCTTTCTGTTACGCATGAATGCCGACGGACGGCAGTCGTAAGGTAATCTACGAGAGCGAGGATGTTTCCTTCTTAGTCATACTTAACACATTGTTTCCCCTCTGATGACAAGGACGACGACGGGGCATTAAATGCTTGCCTTTCTTTCTTCCTTCTTTCCTTCCTTCGACAACCTGTATTTTAATGCGATACCAGGAGCATACCCTGCAAGGGGTACTGGAGGGCAGCTGCTTTCTCTCGCTCCTCCCCGTAGAAAAAATCATCATACACAGGACAGATATCAGTATAAACAAAATTAAAACAACTATACTCAGAGCCATTCGCCAGAAAATATCAGCACTATTTCGTCATTCACAGTGAAACTAACGTGAGTTACACCACTTGATTTGTGTATAAGACGGAAAAATTCTAGCATGGCCTAGGCGATTTTGTACCTAATATGTGTGTTTATGCAGCCAATTCGCTGAGTCCGCCATTTATGGATATCGAGTAAGCAGTCTGCAGATTATCATCCAAATACGGCAATATAATAAAACTGGCTGTAAGCAGCGTGTACTACTCAAAGTGAAAAATCGACAGTCTCGAATCTTTTATAAGAAATCCCCAAGCCTAGTCGTCTAGTAGTTACACAACGGAAGTTGAACCGTACACGAACAAAGAGCACACTTATCTCCTGTCCTTGTGTATTAAGGAGGTTTGATTAGCAGTGTGCAACCCAGCATCCAGCAAAAAGTAGAGCAAACGACTGTTGTCGAAATGCGCTGTGTGTGGGAGGAGTAGAGCCAGCACGGAACAATAGGAATTAACCGAGGTCGGCCTGCTACGCTGTATGCAAAGTAGCGACGTTCGCGCTGGACGTCGCACGGCCGCGGCAGCGGCTGTCTCTCGGCTGGCATCGACGGCGGCGGCGGCCCAACTTTTATTGAAAGCGGACGAGCCGGGGAGGCCCGTCACCCCATTGCTGCCCCCTCCTCTCCCCCCTCCTCCGTGCCCCGCATTCGCGCTCGCTTTTTTGTAGGCCGCGAGTGGAAGAGGTGAGCGCTCGAGGCTTGCGAGACGATGCGTCTACATCACGTCCCAGACTCACAGATCAACTCTGTCTGTAGGACACGACACAGATCGGCTTCAAATTCCTATGTCGCGCTTTTCATTAGTTGCAATTTACGTTATCTGCCTTTGTTCGTCTCGTGGCCACTTAAAACTTGTACTGTCTACGCGGAAACATTACTCAGCTAACTGCCTGACAGTCATATCAGCTTGAATTACACTAGCAAACGCCACCGAGCTTATACGGAGGACAGCTGTTATATCACAATCATGTTAGACTTCCGTAGAGGTTAACAGAAACGTTGAGAAATTTCAGTGAGAAGACAGTCTAACGAGAAAGCATAATGTTTCTAAGGGCGTAAGACGACATTATCAAAGTTCTTAAAAATATTCATTAGCATAAGAAACTAGCGTTTATAATGTAGATAGAAGTGCGAGTTAAAAAAATATATATATTTTTGGTACATAGAAATGGAGCGAAACATTGATTTCTATCGACTGTAGAAACGTTTTTAGCAGTTACACCAATGAAAATGGAAATCTCACTTAACAGTTATTTCTACACCGTAGAATTAATAATAAAAGCCGAGAAAGAAAGTAAAACCATTTTCATGTAGTAAAAGGGGCACTCAAATGTTCGGCACAACGAAGTCTAGATGACGATCTAAAAGATGTTTCCGCATTCCGACTATTATCTACGTTTCAAGAAAAGAGCCAAGGGCCAACAGTGGAAATTATCGCGGTACGAACAGGCGTTTACTTATGCTTCAGTCCAGTCTATCAGTACCAAAAGAAACGTGCTACAGCAGAAAGAATGTTGGGAGGAGACATGCTACACGAATAATTCGAATAGGGGAGATGCACGCTCGTTTATCTGCGCGTCTCTGTAAGATCGGAATGACAAATTCACCCACAGCCAACGAACTCTAAAATATGACGGAGATCTGAATCAGTTACTTTGGGCGCACAAAAATATATGGTGGGAAAACATCGCGAAAAATGGCGATTCCTCTGCCAAAAAAGATTGAAACCGTAATGCGTCAGAGTAGTCTCGAAATTAGTATTAGTATTGCACTAGCGCGTTACGGCTAGAAAACGGACTAATCTTTGACCCGTCAAATACCGACTTTTCTAAATTTATGCGAGTATATAATAAATGTATGATTAAGATAAAGCTGTCTTAATTGGCCTTAAAACCGCTTCTAACGAATCATACTGTTTTCAGCAGAACTCAGCAAAATAAATGTCTTCAGCTGCTGTACAAACTGAAACGATACAATGATTCAATACGACGTGCATGCGATAAATGCGACAACGTAACTTACGGCGCGCTTATTAGCTAATGTGTGCAAACAGGACCAACGTGCTGTTTTCCTTGTTAAATTTATATATGAATTTCAAGTTAAGTATAATAAGTATAGCTGTACTACCTAAACCGAAATATGAAAATCTGTGCTGGACCGGGGCTCGAACGCAGATTTCCCAACTAAACTAAGGACATCACACACATCCATCCCCGAGGCAGGATTCGAACCAGCGACCGTAGCGGTCGAGCGGTTCCAGACTGTAGCGCCTAGAACCACTCGGCCACCCCGGCCGGCTTGAAATTCGAATAGACATCATCTCCAGATGTGGGTCCTGCCGCGGTGGCCGAGCGGTTCTAGGTGCATCAGTCCGGAACCGCGCGACTGCTACGGTCGCAGGTTCGAATCCTGCCTCGGGCATGGCTGTGTGTGATGTCCTTAGGTTAGTTAGGTTTAAGTAGTTCTAAGTTCTAGGGGACTGATGACCTCAGACGTTAGGTCCCATAGTGCTCAGAGCCATTTGAAGCATTTTTTTTTCCTTTTTTTTTTTAGATGTGGGAACACGCCTACCAAATTTCGTTTATGTCGCGCAACTCATTCTTCGTTTTGCGATTGTTTTCCGTCAGTGTGTATTACAAAGATGGTGTTAATTTCCGGCTTTTGGAGCAAATAAGAGAAATATAAATAGGAGAATATGACTTCTCAATCGGTACTGTTCAAAAGGCGCACAGTTTCAGTATAATGAAAAGTAGAGTTTACACCAGTACTACGCACGTAAACATGAAAGGAGAGCTAGTGTTTGCGATTCTGCTGCAACACGTGTCGTGTGTACACAGTGTAGTCATAGAGTTGAGAGTAGGCAAGTAGGAAGAGGTGGAGGGGCAGGTGTGGGCTGCCACGTGCAGGCAGGCCTGCCTATCGTGAGCTGCGTCCTTGATGGGGGCAGGCAGGCAGGCGGGCAGGGGCAGCTGGCGGCCGGCGGCGGGCCGCGAGTGTACCCGCGGCCGCGGCGTGGCGCGGCGCCCATCCTTCCCTTCCCGCCCGCCTCATGCAGATAGCCGCCACACACCTGCGCCCCCCGCCTCAACCCTTCTTCTCCTGCCGGCCCCGTACCCACGCACACCGTCACCGAGAGCTGCCTGCGGATCCAACCCGCCATCCCGTCCCACGGAACACGTGCAAGCGCCTCTCCGACGGCTCACAGCTTCGTAACCTTATCGACTGTGACTGTGTCGTGCAGTCAGTAAAAGCGGACGCAACGGCACACGAGTACCACTTTCAGCACCAACTTGGCTATTTTTCGGGCTCGTTCTCTACCTTGAACTGTTAAAAAAATGTTCCACCAGAAGACATTCTCTCATCAACATGTCCATATATCGTCATCTCTGCCCCTAAACTAATTTAATCACATCTTATTTGCTATCTGCTCCCATCTTTCCTGCCTGGCGCAACATCATCACAATGTCTCCATCAACAGTACTAAGAAAACACGACTACAAACGTGAAAAACGGTAGTGGCAGTTTGACTACCACATCCCACTTGAATACAGATTTTTTTAAAATCATGTTACGTGCTTTAACGGGCATAGATTACGCAAGTTAGGTTTCCATCACCGATAGGTGGCAGTGCTTTGTACACTTGTAAAACGTAAGTTGTGGCGTGAGCAAAGGTCACAAACAATCCCATTTTTACGATGTTCAGTCCTACGTTTTTGAGTCTCGTTCAGTGTTAATTTTCTGATCGGGCTCAGCGGTAAAGGACGAAGCCTGTGTCACACTTAGTAGGCATCTAGCAAGTCTGCTGCTATTTTACAATCTCGTGTTTTGTTAGTAGGTACGACAGAACAAGGAAAGCCTACTTGAGCTTGCTGAGTGTGTACTGGGGTCCTTGACCTTACAGCAATAGCTGTTACGGTTCGCCGGCCGCGGTGGTCAAGCGGTTCTAGGCGCTTCAGTCCGGAACTGCGCGACTGCTAAGGTCGCAGGTTTGAATCCTGCCTCGGGCATGGATGTTTGTGATGTCCTTAGGTTAGTTAGGTTTAAGTAGTTGTAAATTCTAGGGGACTGATGACCTTAGAAGTTAAGTCCCATAGTGCTCAGAGCCAGTTTTTTGTTACGGTTCTGTATCGTGCTGGAGCATGCAACCTCCTCCCCCCTCCCCCTCCCCGTCTCTCAATCACTGCCCCAGACGACCAGTTCTCAAGCGCCAGACGCACTGCGCACACGTGCGCTAAGATGCGAGCCTGGGACTGGTGGCGCTTGACAGGTAGCCGATAGCCAATTACACGTAGCAGCACCACCTGCTCATCCTTGGTTTGTTTTAGCGCACCAAATGGGCTGGATGCTTGGAAAGATTCCGGAAAAACAATTGCATCGGACCTCTGCTCGCATCTACACTTCATCACAGGACTATCTGCCTGCCGAAATAACAGCAAATAAAACGAAACGAGTTACGCACGTACACTGGAATGAACCGAAAAAAAGTAGGAAGATAACAATGCATTATGCCCTGTTGTCTTTGAGTGGGGAAACAGAAGTAATTAATTTACTCAGAGCAAATAACTAATGGAATTCTGTTGATGTCCTTATAAAGGATGTTTCACAACTCTAATACAGCCTTCTAGACGCTGTACTGGCAAACTTAGTAGATAATGTTTTGATAGGGAACTCAAGTCCGGAAAGTTTGAAGACTGTACCACTTTCAAATCTCGCATTTCACGGTGCGCTGCGTAATGGTAGACTTGGACAACCCATGCGACCTACCAGTTTCGTCCGACTGCAACAACAGCTGCGAGTCCTTGTACGTTCGCATTTATGAAGGTTGACTGTGATGCTCTACGGACGAGCACCGTGTGCGTGGACGCACGCGTCTCCACGTGAAGCGTGTTCTGCATAACACCCGGGTCGCAGCTTGTCGTCTGTGCTGTATGCGCACCGTGAAATAGAACATTTGAAACTGAGCCCATCTTCAAACTTTTTTTTCACATCCGAACGGTATATTCCTTATCCAACCCAAACTTTATGTAATAAGTTCCCTCTAGAGCCTAGAAACCTGTAGTAGGAACTGTATACATCGTGTAAAGTACGTATTACTGCTGAGTTGCAAAGACACCTTTCGAGTATCTTGAAAATGAACCCTTCGCCCCAGTATAGACTTTCAGTAGCTGTACTATAAAATTAACGGTGACAATTTACAATTCCGTTACCACTGCTTGGATAGAATTCTCAAGCGGATCCCTGACATGCTCAGACAACTGATGCAAGCAGAGGCAAAATTCGAGTTGGAACATATATTCATCAACATTCTCCACAAACAGGACGCGTGTGGAATGGCAACCACTAATGGCTTCGTTTAAACTCACACGGTCAAGGAAAACGAGTGTGGTTCTTGACAGTTTGGAGATCAAAGAAACTATGACGGTGTTCATGAAGAGGGATAGCATCACATGACATTTACGATCTTCTATAACAGACATGTAGAGTGTAGTTACAAGATAGCTCGCTTGCTAGAGCCTCTACCGAATGTTACACTTTCTCTGCCTCGTGATGACTGGGTGTTGTGTGCTGTCCTTAGGTTAGTTAGGTTTAAGTAGTTCTAAGTTCTAGGGGACTGATAACCATAGATGTTAAATCCCATAGTGCTCAGAGCCTTTTGAATGTTACACGTCTCGTTCACAGAACAATCCAAGTAAGAAATCTTATCTATCTTGTATTGGGACTCTTGTACCTCTCTCGTTTAATGTGACGCCGCCCAAACGCTATAGAAATACGTAATGGCCCACGGAAAAATGACGGACGACTCATAATACATCAACCGCGTGTTCCGATATGATACATGCAGCACATCTTCAAGAAGCAGCGATATAAGCAATGTCCAGAGAGCAGAGGCATCGGTGCACTGCGTGTACTCGTACCACTTCTGTAGCACTCACGACAGGCAATATGAAATTTATACCTGTGCACGAGCGGGTGTTCCTGGGGTTTCCCTGTTGATAACCTTCAAGGTCTCACAACTTATAGAGTTGTAGTATATTATTTATAGAATATTATTAGCTCAGGCTATGTCGGTTATTCCAATAGATAAACTATAAATCCAGATGTTCGCTGTTCAGTCGTCATCATAGTGTCACTTCTTCCAGTTCTGTCGTCTGGCGATTCTATAAAGACGCGTTAAATCGGCAGTTGGTACTATGGCAGGATGAGATGATTTTCAAATCAGCGAGAGAGAAGAGCATAGGGGACCTTACAGAATCGTGCCCATTAAAGTCACCAACTGAGACATGGCTTAGCCACAGCCTGGGGGATGTTTCCAGAATTGTATATCCGCGTAATTAGAAGTCACCACGTATAGCTAACTCATTTTATCCCCACCTCTCTCAACTGAACGATACGTACGAAATTGGACGACCGTGTGCGAAATCCGAGTATCTCCGATACACACGTGAAAAGGCAATACGTAAGGAAGAATAAACTTTCTGCCCGCTAGTCTGTTCTTCGTAAGAACCGCTCTCTACAGCTGTGTCGCCGATAAATGCAACGCGCTGACACGTGTGTTGGATCGGTTAACCAAAAAACGTCAGCAGTTGGCGCGAGAGGCAAAGGGAAGGGAGAGACGGTGTGCCGGGCAGATGGCGACCGACACGTGGAGCCCGGGCAAGGGCAGAGAAGGGAAAGGGACTGGAAGGGAAGCGAAGGGAAGGGGAGGGGTCCGCGGAGGGGTGCGCGAACAATGAGGGAGGGGGCACCTACGGTAATGACAGAAAACGGACAACCGGAAGTCACTTAATCACCGTACTGCCCGCCCGCCGCACGTGGAGCTTCCCTGCCCCTGGCGCGCCGGCGCCCGCGGGGGTGGGGGTGGGGGTGGGGGCGGCGCGCGGCGTGTGATGACCTCTCTCTCGGCGCGCGGGAATCTGGTGGCACCGCGCGGGCCACGGCTCGCCAGCTGCTCTGCCGGCGTGCGCTGAACACGTCGCCGGTAGCAGCTCCAGCCAGTTCAACAGGACAGCGTGAAAATTTCTCGCAAAACTGTCATCCGCCTTTCTGAGTTACTCAGAATATATTTCATATTCCTAAGCTGTTGCATTCTCGGAGTACTTTTGTTAGCAAGTGCAATGTCGTGCTGATACATATCTTTTTTCCTTTTGCTATCCAAGTCCTTCTGTACCTATGTTTTAAAACAGTTTTCCCAGAACACATGTGCAGTAATACTAGTTGTTTGTTATCTGCCAGAATCCTTTTCGCATCACACAAAGTACTAGTCATAGCCTTCCCGGCAGTTGTAATCCACTTCGTCTTTTTCTCTCCTGGGCCTCCGATTTCCGTCCGTCCTTTCAAGTGGTGTTCCGTTTCCGGCACGGATTGGTGGACTGCAGTCTCATTCGTAATATTTCTGTCGCAAACGGTCCAGAACTGTCGAGAAGCTCTTTTTGCATTTGTTTCGAGACAGCAACGAGAAATTTCGGCTCTCATCTTACGAACACCTTTCCCATAGTTCATTCAACACAAAAGATACCTAACACTTTGTCGCGAAATGCTGAAATCTCGGGTACTTCATACCTATACTCGACGAGCTTTAGGAATCTACATGCTTCGATATTTTTCTAGCTGTCGTTGGTCAACTGTGGAGAAGTAAAAAGATTTTAACCAGTGACAAAACCGTTATCCATCTAGCATAACGCGAACCGAAATCAGTTCTTTCGCATAATTAAATATGCGATTTACTGTTGAGTGTATCGTTAAAAGTTATTAATCGCTTTAATTTCTGTTGACAAGTATACAGGTGACAAAATGCACTTCATACACTCTTTCGAAGTTACGTCCGCACGATGACAGGCTAAAGAGGTTGATTACATGCTGCTTTGGTAACTTTAGTGAGTCAGAAGAGAATCTTAGCATGTTATGGATAGGAACATTCTTCTTGGGCTTTTGATGGGAATCGCTCCAGGTGATGAACTGAAGCCATGACGTTCTAGTAAGCTGAGTGTCCTTACAACGTGCCAGTCGTCAGCAGATTATTCAGTGGCCTGCCTCCTTGGTTTGGCGGTATACGCTCCTCGAGATTCGGCGAGAAAAATTTATACATCTCTCTCTGTCCTTCGCTGTCTGATAAATAGTTAATGGAGCTTCATACTAGTGTAGTTGTCCCCTTTTCTGTTACACTACCGAGTCGTGAAAGGGGAAACTTGACCCTACACACAGGTTCCCGGCTCCCCTACACGAAATAGCCAACATGTTGAAAAACTGAACTTCATTTGGTGTGGTATTATATTTCTGCGTATCTTAGTAGTTACGTGGATACGTTTGACGAAAATTCTAGCCTTCCGTTTATTCTAAATAATCCAGATCTAGCTTGTTGCATCAAGAGACGTATTACCCCAATCACAGATCTATAATCTGGGATATTACTAACGGTTAAACCAAAACCCTTCCATTTTCCATTTTTTATTTCAATGTATCACCTTGTATTTCTGCATATTTAACTTGTCGTATTACCTATTGCATCAATCCGTTTCCTTTTTCTTTCTTTCAGACCTCGTTCCGGATTCGCAACAGTTCATTAGCAATGGTACATTTCGTAGACAACAGCATAATTAGCGAGATATCGTACGTCTCTGTTCAGAAAGTTTTTTACGAATTCGTAGGTGCAAACACACGTATTGCTCTGATCTCTGACGAACATGCGGCGTTCACTATCATGTACGTATTGTGTCATCGAGACAGCCATAAATGTAGTGCTTCAGGGACGCTACAGACATTTTTTTATTTTTTTTTATTTTTAATCTTATTTTGTTCGCTGTAGATCGTTGCATCTGCTCGGGACGGACGTCGTAAGACATCCGTTTACGTTCGTTGTTGATCGATTAACTCAGTTGTTTTATTACAGAGGGCAGCTAACCCTCTGACCGAACAAGCTGAGCTACCATGCCGGCACTGAGGTACAGGAACCCGACAATCTTGAAATAAACAGGAGAAAGTACAGATTGCAAGTTTTCCAGGTGCTGAAACATTGTGAGATTCAGTGCAAAAACACACACACATAAAAGAAAGAGACAGAGAGAGATAGACCGGGAGGGGGGGGGGGGGCTTGTTTCTTCACCGATAAAAGTCAATGGTCTGAATACTCTGTCACACACTGTAACATGATTTGCTACGTGCTAATGAACATATTGATGTAAAATCCATTAACATCGTCTGTAGTTCTGTTACAAACAGCTGCCCAGTTTGTGAAATAGACATCTAGGTTTTAATTAACTTTTTGTGTCCAAACAACAATATTTTGCTACAATCTTAGTTTGTTGTAAACTGACCCGTCGTCTATTTCTTTATCTTAATAGAGGGTTCAACATAATTTTAAATCGTAACGCATGTCCGTGCATTCAACAATATTTTGCTACAATCTTAGTTTGTTGTAAACTGACCCGTCGTCTGTTTCTTTATCTTAATAGAGGGTTCAACATAATTTTAAATGGTAACGCATGTCCGTGCATTCAGCTGGTCTCTGAAGAGCTGCTAACTCCTCCCTGCCTGCCGTGCGTCTACAGCGGTCGACGGTCTGCAACGGAATGGTCCAAGTTCTGGCACTGGCCGACAGATAGCGCGCTGGCTACGGCCAAAGCCAGCGCCGCGACCGAGGGCGGTGACCGCGGGAATGAGAGAAGTCAGGACGTGGCCCAGTTGCCAAAAATCGCAACCGCGTCTGTCGCGTAGGCCCGGGGCAGAGTCAAGAGCCTGCCAGGATCTTTTCCTGACAGCGGGCACGGCCGATAAGCTACGACGTAGCATATTAACTGTTTCCCTGCAAATTGCATCGAAGGGAGACGTAAAGTGATCAAAATAAAAACTACCGACGAGAAGTACAAACCAAACAACGGGATTCAAAGCTACTCTGACGTCAGCTACAGCGATATTATAGAACCAAGTATTAACATCCAAAGTATGTTAACATTAAGGCAGTTATTTTACAGGCTGGTTATACATGGGTAAACAGTTTATGGACATTTGCTAGTAACTTCATAAACAACGACATTTGATGGCTTGCCGTTGGTGGGGAGGCTTGCGTGCCTCACCGAAACAGATAGCCCTACCGTAAGTGCAACCACAACGGAGGGGTATCTGTTGAGAGGCCAGACAAACGTGTGGTCCCTGAAGAGGGCAGCACCCTTTTAAGTAGTTTCAGGGGTAACAGTTTGAATGATTGACTGATCTTGCCTTGTAACGTCAACCAAGATGGCTTTGCTGTGCTGGTATTGCGAACGGCTGAAAGCAAGGGGAAACAACAGTCGTAATTTTTCCCGAGGTCATGCAGCTCTACTGAATGGTTAAATGATGATGGCATACTCTTGGGTAAAATATTCTGGAGGTAAAACAGTCCCCCACGCGAACAGCCAGCCAGAGCGACAGCAGCAGCGAGTACTGTTTGTATAAAGCGTTTATTTTGCATTTTGTTTACGACCTTCCACTAAGGAAGGGGTTCTATTTGTGTTTATCTGCTCTGCATAGTAACTAACAGTTCTTGATAAAACTTTACGTAGTTTTCGTGTTAGATTTCTTAGTGTTTTCTTGATCGTTTAGAACAGAAAGCGCCCTAAAACCGTCTTTTGTTTGTTTCGCGGCCGTTAGCCACTAGTCACTTGAATCAGCAGTTGTCTTGTGACAGCCAGAGCGACAGCACCAGCAGCAGCGAGTACTGTTTGTATAAAGCGTTTTTGTACTTATTTGCTGCGCTTAGCTTTTAAATAGTTTTTCTGGGAAAACCTAGCGTAGTTTTCGCGTCTCGTATTTCAGTGAGTGTTTCTTGATTATCAGAGTAGCTCATCAGAAGATTATCTTGGGAATTTGTCACCGTATAGAGTAGGGTAAACATAGTCATGTGTAGGGGTTGTGGTTGTTGTGAGCGGACGCAAGGAGAATTGGCCACTCTTCGGGGGCAGGTGGAGGCTTTGTCTGTTAGGCTCATCGAGCTCGAGGCGCAGGCGTCGGCTCGTAGTGGCGTTGGGGCAACTGTGGTGAGACCTATGCCTACTTCGGTGGCCTTGGAATCACATGGAACCCCTGATGTCGCTGCGTCTTCCGGCAGTGAGCATCTTACCGGTCAGCCATCACTCCAGGGTGAATGGCGGACAGTGGTGGGCTCGCGCGTGCCTGGCCGAAAGGCGAAGGTGGGATCTGGCCGCGTGGCAGCTGCCTTACCCCTTTCCAACAGGTACGGGGTGCTTCCTAGTGGTGATGACATCGTTTCCGAGCCACCACAGGGTGCCTCGCCTGTTGGGCCAGTGGCCGATTCTCCGGCAAGGTCCCGACAGTCACAGAGGGCGGGCCTATTAGTTATAGGGAGCTCCAACGTTAGGCGGGTTATGGAGCCCCTCAGGAAAATAGCGGGTAGGTCGGGGAAGAATGCCAGTGTGCACTCGGTGTGCTTGCCGGGGGGTCTCGTCCGTAATGTGGAGGAGGCCCTTCCGGCAGCTATTGAACGCACTGGGTGTGACCGGCTGCAGATAGTAGCACATGTCGGAACGAATGACGCCTGCCGCTTGGGTTCTGAGGCCATCCTTGGTTCCTTCCGGCGGCTGGCTGATTTGGTGAAGACAACCAGCATCGCACGCGGAGTGCAAGCTGAGCTTAATATCTGCAGCATAGTGCCCAGAGTCGATCGCGGTCCTCTGGTTTGGAGCCGTGTGGAGGGTCTAAACCAGAGGCTCAGACGACTCTGCGACTATAATGGTTGCAAATTCATCGACCTCCGTTATTGGGTGGAGAACTGTAGGGCCCCCCTAGACAGGTCAGGCGTGCACTACACACCGGAAGCAGCTACTAGGGTAGCAGAGTACGTGTGGCGTGCACACGGGGGTTTTTTAGGTTAGAGGGACCCCCCCTTGGGCGAAACGATAAAATACCTGACGGCTTACCAGAGAGGACATTATCATCGTTGATAAAGAATGTCCGTCCTCAGAGACCAAAAACAGGAAAAGTTAACGTAATATTGGTAAACTGCAGGAGTATCCAGGGCAAGGTTCCTGAATTAGTATCTCTTATTGAAGGAAATAGTGCGCATATAGTATTAGGAACGGAAAGTTGGTTAAAACCGGAAGTGAACAGTAACGAAATCCTAGACACAGAATGGAATATATACCGCAAGGATAGGATAAACGCCAATGGTGGAGGAGTATTTATAGCAGTAAAGAATTCAATAATATCCAGTGAAGTTATTAGCGAATGCGAATGTGAAATAATCTGGGTTAAGTTAAGTATCAAAGGTGGGTCAGATATGATAGTCGGATGCTTTTATAGACCACCTGCTTCAGCAACCGTAGTAGTTGAGCGCCTCAGAGAGAACCTGCAGAACGTCGTGAAGAAGTTTCGTGATCATACTATTGTAATAGGGGGAGACTTCAATCTACCAGGTATAGAATGGGATAGTCACACAATCAGAACTGGAGCCAGGGACAGAGACTCTTGTGACATTATCCTGACTGCCTTGTCCGAGAATTACTTCGAGCAGATAGTTAGAGAACCAACTCGTGAAGCTAACGTTTTAGACCTCATAGCAACAAATAGACCGGAACTTTTCGACTCCGTGAATGTAGAAGAGGGTATCAGTGATCATAAGTCAGTGGTTGCATCAATGACTACAAGTGTAATAAGAAATGCCAAGAAAGGAAGGAAAATATATTTGCTTAACAAGAGTGATAGGGCACAAATCGCAGAATATCTGAGTGACCACCATCAAACGTTCATTTCTGAGGAAGAGGATGTGGAACAAAAATGGAAAAAATTCAGAAACATCGTCCAGTACGCCTTAGATAAGTTCGTACCGACTAAGGTCCAAAGCGAGGGGAAAGATCCACCGTGGTATAACAATCATGTACGAAAGGTACTACGGAAACAAAGAAAGCTTCATCATAGGTTTAAGAGTAGTCGAATCATAGCTGATAAGGAAAAGCTGAACGAAGCGAAAAAGAGCGTAAAGAGAGCAATGAGAGAAGCATTCAACGAATTCGAACATAAAACATTGGCAAACAATCTAAACAAGAACCCTAAAAAGTTTTGGTCATATGTAAAATCGGTAAGCGGATCTAAATCCCCTATTCAGTCACTCGTTGACCACGATGGAACCGAAACAGAGGACGACCGAAGAAAGGCAGAAATACTGAATTCAGTGTTCCGAAACTGTTTCACTGCGGAAAATTGTAACACGGTCCCTGACTTCAGCCGTCGCACGGACGCCAAAATGGAAAATATTGAAATAAACGATATCGGAATTGAAAAACAACTGCTATCACTTAGTAGCGGAAAAGCATCCGGACCAGACGAGATACCCTTAAGATTCTACAGTGATTATGCTAAAGAACTTGCCCCCTTTCTATCAGCAATTTATCGTAGATCGCTGGAAGAACGTAAAGTACCTAGCGACTGGAGAAAGCGCAGGTCGTTCCCATTTTCAAGAAGGGTCATAAATCAGATGCGAATAATTATAGGCCTATTTCGCTTACGTCAATCTGTTGTAGAATAATGGAACATGTTTTGTGTTCTCGTATTATGACGTTCTTAGATAATACAAATCTCCTTCATCATAACCAACATGGATTCCGCAAACAGAGATCATGTGAAACTCAGCTCGCCCTATTTGCCCAAGAAATTCACAGTGCCGTAGACACTGGCGAGCAGATTGATGCCGTATTCCTGGACTTCAGGAAGGCATTTGATACGGTTCCGCACTTACGTTTAGTGAAAAAAATACTAGCTTACGGAATATCGGACCAGGTTTGTGATTGGATTCAGGATTTCCTAGAAGAAAGAACACAACATGTCATTCTTAACGGTTCAAAATCTGCAGATGTAGAGGTAATTTCGGGAGTACCGCAGGGAAGCGTGATAGGACCTTTATTGTTTACAATATACATAAATGACTTAGTTGACAACATCGGTAGCTCCGTGAGGCTATTTGCAGATGACACGGTTGTCTACAAGAAAGTAGCAACATCAGAAGACTCGTACGTACTCCAGGAGGACCTGCAGAGGATTAATGCATGGTGCGACAGCTGGCAGCTTTCCCTAAACGTAGATAAATGTAATATAATGCGCATACATAGGGGCAGAAATCCATTCCAGTACGATTATGCCATAGGTGGTAAATCATTGGAAGCGGTAACGACCATAAAATACTTAGGAGTTACTATCCGGAGCGATCTGAAGTGGAATGATCACATAAAACAAATAGTGGGAAAAGCAGGCGCCAGGTTGAGATTCATAGGAAGAATTCTAAGAAAATGTGACTCATCGACGAAAGAAGTAGCTTACAAAACGCTTGTTCGTCCGATTCTTGAGTATTGCTCATCAGTATGGGACCCTTACCAGGTTGGATTAATAGAAGAGATAGACATGATCCAGCGAAAAGCAGCGCGATTCGTCATGGGGACATTTAGTCAGCGCGAGAGCGTTACGGAGATGCTGAACAAGCTCCAGTGGCGGACACTTCAAGAAAGGCGTTACGCAATACGGAGAGGTTTATTATCGAAATTACGAGAGAGCACATTCCGGGAAGAGATGGGCAACATATTACTACCGCCCACATATATCTCGCGTAATGATCACAACGAAAAGATCCGAGAAATTAGAGCAAATACGGAGACTTACAAGCAGTCGTTCTTCCCACGCACAATTCGTGAATGGAACAGGGAAGGGGGGATCAGATAGTGGTACAATAAGTACCCTCCGCCACACACCGTAAGGTGGCTCGCGGAGTATAGATGTAGATGTAGAATCTCCGGGCGGGGACTACTCAGGAGGGAGTTGTTATGAGGAGAAACAAAACTGGCGTTCTACGAATTGGAGAGTGGAATGTCAGATAACTTAATCGGGCATGTAGGTTAAAAGTTTAAAAGTGGAAAGAACAGTTAAAGTTAGATGTAGTCGGAATTAGTGAAGTTCGGTAGCACGAGGAACAGGACTTCTGGTCAGGTGAATACAAGGTTATAAATACAAAATCAAATAGGAGTAATACAAAGTAGGTGTAATACTGAGTAAAAAAGACAGCATAGCGAACGAATTATTGTAGCCAAGGTGCACACGAAGCTCACACACACCACAGTAGTACAAATTTATACGCCAACTAGCTCCGCAGATGAGGAGGAGTTTGAGGAAATGCATTATGAGATAAAAGAAATTATTCAGATACTTAAGGGAGACTAAAATTTAATAGTCATGGGAGACTGGAATTCGATAGTAGGAAAAGGAAGAAAAAGTAATAGGTGAATATGGACTGGGGGAAAGGAATGAAAGAGGTAGCCGCCTGGTAGAATGGTGCACAGAGCACAATTTAATCATAGCTAAGAGTTGGTTTAAAAATCATGAAAAAAGACTCTATACGTGGAAGAGACCTCGAGACACCAGAAGGTTTTAGATTGATTATATAATGGTAAGATAGAGATTTCCGAAACAGATGTCAATTGCAACACATTTCCAGGGGCCGATGTGAACTCTGACCACAATTTGTTGGTTATGAACTGTAGGTTAAAACTGAAGAAACCGCAAAAAGGCAGGAATTGAAAGAGATGGGACTTGGATAAACTGAAAGAACCAAAGGTTGTAGAGAGTTTCAGAGGGAGGTTTAGGGAACATTGACAACAACAGGGGAAAGGAATACAGTAGAAGAATAGTGAGTAGTTTTGAGAGATGAAATAGTGAATGCAGCAGCCGATCAAGTAGGTAAAAAGACCAGGGCTAGTAGAAATCCTTGGGGAACAGAAGAGATACTGAATTTAATGGATGAAAGGAGAAAATACAAAAATGCAGTAAATGAAGCAGGCAAAAAGGAATACAAACGTCTCAAAAATGAGATCGACAGGAAGTGCAAAATGGCTAAGCAGGGATGGCTAGAGGACAAATGTAAGGATGTGGAGGCTTATCTGACTAGGGGTAAGATAGATTCTGCCTACAGGAAAATTAAAGAAACCTTTGGAGATAAGAGAACGACTTGTATGAATATCAAGAGCTCAGGTGGAAAACCTGTCCTAAGCAAAGAAAGGAAAGCATAGAGGGGGAAGGATTGTATAGAGGATCTATACAAGGGAGATGTACTTGAGGGCAATATCACGGAAATGGAAGACGATGTAGATGAAGGTGAGACGGGAGATATGATACTACGTGAAGAATTTGACAGAGCACTGAATGACGTAAGTCGAAACAAGGTCCCGGAAATAGACAACACTTGGTAGAGCTACCGATACCCTTGGGGGAGCCAGCCGTGACAACTGCTCCATCTGGTGAGCCAGATGTATGAGACAGACTTCAAGAAGGATATAATAATACCAATTCCAAAGAAATCAGGTGCTATCAGGTGTGGAAATTACCCAATTATCAATTTAATTAGTTAGGCTTGCTAAATACTAACACGAATTTTTTACAGAAGAATGGAAAAACAGGTAGAAGCCGACCTCGGGGAGGATCAGTTTGTAGAAATGTTGGAACACGCGAGGCAATACTGTCACTACAATTTCTAATACAAGATAGGTTAAGGAAAGCCAAACCAACGTTTACAGCATTTGTAGTCTTAGAGAAACCTTTTGACAATGTTGCCTGGAATACTCTCTTTCAAATTTTAGAGGTCGCGGAGGTCAAATACAGACAGCGAAAGGCTATTTAAAATTTGTACAGAGACCAGATGCAGTTATAAGAGTCTAGGGGCATGAAAGGAAAGCAGTGGTTCGCCAAGTGTACAAGTTAGGTGGGTCGACAACATATTCCTGTCATGTGACGCACATGCCGTCACCAGTGTCGTATAGAATATATCAGATGTGTTTTCCCGTGGAGGAATCGGTTGACCTATGACCTTGCGATAAAATGTTTTCGGTTCCCATTGGAGAGGCACGTCCTTTCGTCTACTAATCGCACGGTTTTGCGATGCGGTCGCAAAACCCAGACACTAAACTTATTACAGTGAACAGAGACGTCAATGAACGAGCAGACAGATAATAACTATGCAAAAATAAAGAAAGTAAAATTTTCACTCGTAGGAAGACTTGAACCAAGGACCTCTCCTTCTGCAGCTGCTAACGCTACCACGGGACCACGGCACTTCTGACCTCACATTTTCCTTGATGTTGCCTATGTAGCCCATGGACTACTCAGTTTGTATATTTTGCTTATTTTTTCACAGTTCCACACAACTTCTTCCTGTTTTCTCAATTGATCTGTGTTCAGTTTTTCAAGGCCTATCCACTGTGCCAACTTATAACTAAATCTGAGGGGGGTGCGATGGGGAGGTTCCCTTGTAAGCAGCAGGATCAATTTCACATCTGTTGCTAGAACAGTGCGGTGCATAAACAGAATTTACTAATCATTCAAAATTTAAACATATTTTAGAAAAGGATTATGCCTTGAGCAAAGACATTTCTTCTTTTCTCACCCACACGCTTTTCCACGAAATTTCAAGACCATAAAAAGAGAAACGCAGAAGAAAACATGATTGTGTTTGCTAAAAGCAGAATCCTTTTATAAGACACATATTTTTTGAAATCAAAGACAGACACAAACTAGCGAGCTTTAACTTCAAGATGAATATCACAATTTTTTAAAATTAAACCTAGATTACTACATCCTCTTAAAATTTACGATTGCAGTTGGTATCAATTCGCTATTCCTGCCAACCTGGTATTGCTAGTATATGGTGTAAAGCAGGACATTTTGCATTTATTTATTTTGTATGTGACATACCATCGCAGACATATCGCATAAGATGAAAAAAATTCATGTTGCTCTACAACGGACGATAATAATGTTCATCTTATCATGGAGTAAATAATTTTTTAAGTTTCCTTAGATTGTTTCTACGAATAAGAAAATTACTAAGTTAATTTTATTCATAAAGGACGCTGTTGAACTCAGTGACTGTTCCTTTTAACGGCTAGTGTTGAAGAAAACTTGCGATCAGAAGGCAGTTTATTTAAAACACGACCGGTTTGGGGCTTACGAGGATTTTCAGATAATTGCATTCAGTTTCGTCTTTCGTTGTCTGAGTTCACTGTTTAACATAAAAGGCAAATTATGCGACATCTCTGTCCACGAGTAATCTAGTATTAGCAATGTGGCAGTTGACATTGAACTACAGTTTTGTACACAGCTTTCCGAATCGCGCATACAACAGCGCCTGTGAGTGGAGGATGGAGGAAGGCGGACAAAAAAATCGTTGTCCTCACGATGCGGCTCGCTAATACCCTCTTGTTGCTTTGAGAATGGCCTCACTTCAGAAAGCAACATAGTATAGTAGTGTCTTCAGCTGCTGCCGGATGTCGAAGGCCAACAAAATTGCGGGGATAGTGACTGCTTCGTTTCAACCTCTGTTCCAAACATGCCATTACATTTTCTGTGCGTTCAGTACCGGATAATTTAGTGGGCCAGTCGACGTGCGATACGGTGCCTGCATGTTCGTCAGACCAGAGACGTAAGCAGGCATCCCTGTAAGCACAGCTCTTATCTTGTAGACAGGGAGTCATCAACAAACTCATCCTGAAGATGAAAGGATAAAAAGAGAAAGTTGACATAAAAATCATGGCTCATGTTCACGGTGAACTGATTGCGTGGGCCCAAGACATGTTAACGAAAAACACCCCTAAAACACGATGGAATAACCTTGGTAGCTGCGCGGTCAGTGCTGCGGATTGCTAAGCGAAGCGGCCCGGGTTCGATTCCCAGCCGAGAGGGAGAGGACTGGGTGTTGTGTTGTACATACTTTCGTATCGTCATAACTTACATTACTATTGATATGGCTGAATGAGCACGGCCCGAAAAACAATAAACTGAGAAAAAGAAAGAATACACTGCAAAATCGCGACCCGTCAGTCAACATTACACGCCTCCTTTCAGCCGCCGCCCCGTGTAGTTTTGCACGCTGAACACGCGCAGATTTATGTGCCGCCGTGAACGGCGACCTTTTGCGAGGCACTTGAGTCTGTCTGTGTTCGCTCGGAAACCGAATGAGGTGGACCCGTATTCAGCGAAACCCAGTGCCATTGGTGGGTGGCTAGTCGCGTTCCCTTCTTTGTGTACGTTCCATGTCTCGCGTTAGACAGTATCGCGGTGCTATCTGCGGCAGCCGTACGGAGAGCAGAGCCATGCAGTAAGCGGTGTTTCCGCGTTATCTCGCGCCGGCAGTTAGCGTCAAGCGAGCCATTTCGTCCGCCGATGTTGCCAGCGCGCTGCGCTTCCACAGCCGACACGGAGGCGGCGCTCACACGGCACGTCACATCACATCATATTCCATTAGAACTACTGACAGCCTTGGGAGAGCCAGTCCTGACAAAACTCTACCATCTGGTGAGCAAGATGTATGAGACAGGCGAAATACCCTCAGACTTAAAGAAGAATATAATAATTCCAATCCCAAAGACAGCAGGTGTTGACAGATGTGAAAATTACCAAACTATCAGTTTAATAAGCCACTGCTGCAAAATACTAAAACGAATTCTTTACACACGAATGGAAAAACTGGTAGAAGCCGACCTCGGGGAAGATCAGTTCGGATTCCGTTGAAATGTTGGAACACGTTAGGCAATACTGAATCTACGACTTATTTTAGAAAATAGATTAAGGAGAGACAAGCCTACGTTTCTAGCATTTGTAGACTTAGAGAAAGCTTTTTACAATGTTGACTGGAATACTCTCTTTCAAATTCTGAAGGTGGCAGGGGTAAAATACAGGGAGCGAAAGGCTATTTACAATTTGTACAGAAACCAGACGGCAGTAATAAGAGTCGAGGGACATGAAAGGGAAGCAGTGGTTGGGAAGGGAGTGAGACAGGGTTGTAGCCTCTCCCCGATGTTATTCAATCTGTATATTGAGCAAGCAGTAAAGGAAACAAAGGAAAAATTCGGAGTAGGTATTAAAATCCATGGAGAAGAAATAAAAACTTTAAGGTTCGCCGATGACATTGTAATTCTGTCAAAGACAGCAAAGGACTTGGAGGAGCAGTTGGACGGGATGGACAGTGTCTTGAAAGGAGGATATTAGATGGACATCAACAAACGCAAAACGAGGATAATGGAATGTAGTCGAATTAAGTCGGGTGATGCTGAGAGAATTAGATTAGGAAATGAGACACTTAAAGAAGTAAAGGAGTTTTGCTATTTGGGGAGCAAAATAACTGATGATGAAGTAGAGAGGATATAAAATGTAGACTGGCAATGGCAAGGACAGCGTTTCTGAAAAAGAGAAATATGTTAACATCGCGTATAGATTCAAGTGTCAGGAAGTCGTTTCTGAAAGTATTTGTATGGAGTGTAGCCATGTATGGAATTGAAACATGGACGATAAATAGTTTGGACAAGAAGAGAATAGAAGCTTTCGAAAGGTGTGGTGCTACAGAAGAATGCTTGGATAGACCACATAACTAATGAGGAGGTACTGACTAGAATTGGGGAGAAGAGAAATTTGTGGCACAACTTGACTAGAAGAAGGGATCGGTTGGTAGGACATGTTCGGAGGCATCAAGGGATCACCAATTTAGTATTGGAGGGCAGCGTGGAGGGTAAAAATCGTAGAGGGAGACCAAGAGATGAATACACTAAGCAGATTCAGAAGGATGTAGGTTGCAGTAAGTACTGGGAGATGAAGAAGGTTGCACAGGATAGAGTAGCATGGAGAGCTGCATCAAACCAGTCTCAAGACTGAAGACCACAACAACAACAACAACAACATATCACATCGCATCATTAAACCTCGTATACCGCCGCTTACTTCCAGTGTGCTCCCAGTGATGCCCTCGTGTACGTTTCGGGCGAGCTATTAGCGAAAACCTGGCAAATATGGCACAGACATGGATAAGAAAGCTCGTTATACCCATAGCTTAACTGCCCAAACGAAGACTTACCAAGAAACACTCACTTCATTTTTGTATAATTCGAGATGGGGCCAAATGCCTGAAGAGTGCGAAACTTCAAAAAGACGTAAGACGAGTCACCACATTTTAAATGAGTGTGTTTTATTTTCTCACTATCAGCTGGTCTCCCCGGAATTAGGTGCTCACCCACCCACAATAATGTGATCCCTTTTAAAATGTTTCTGCCCGTATTTTATAACGGATTTTATCTACAGTCATTCTACGTTGCTCTCAAATGTGTTTCGTATTGTTTATATGAACATTTAGGTCTGTGTTATATTTAAATAAACTTCCCTGTGTTTGGTTTTATTGTTACTGTTTAGTTTTAACCGTATTGTAATTTAAATTGATTTTAACCACAGTAAGCTTACACTATGCTATCATCGTCATCGTCGTCATTGACATACGTGTGGGTGGATTCCATGGAGGAAATTTCATTTATTGTCTTTTAGGCGCTATTCGCCGTCCACTGTGGCCGAGCGGTTCTGGGCGCTTCAGTCTGGAACCGCGCGACCGCTACGGTCGCAGGTTTGAATCCTGCCTCGGGGATGGATGTGTGTGATGTGCTTAGGTTAGTTACGTTTAAGTTGTTCTAAGTTATAGGGGACTGATGACCTCAGATGTTAAGTCCCATAATGCTCAGAGCCATTTAGGCGCTGTTTCTTCAACTTTTCCCATATACTTTATCTCTGATTATCGCTTCAGAGTCCCATCTTCCTTTCGAACCACTCGTTGGGTTCTATCTACGCTACATCCGCGTTATGCCTTATTGCTGTTTCCGACATCACTGTTTCTCGTATGTGATTAGGTATAATGTAATTTTCTTGATACTTCTGTAACCGCTTGTCAGAATGTTTCAAATTCGAGTTGCTTGTGAATGTGTACATTTTTGATGAACAAGGGATGGCTTGTAATCCATCGACTGCATTTATATTGCAGCCCAGGCATCAATGGCATAAACGCACAGTAGAAGCATTTCGCTGCCAGCTGAAGAGAAGCGCTTTTTTCTTGTTTTCTAATTTTGTTTGTTTCATTCCTAACCCACCTGGAAAGAGCAGTTGTAGAATTTTGGTTCTCTTCAGAGAATCCCAGAGAGCAGGAAATGATTCACGCGAGGTCTATTTTCAATTCGGAATATTTTTGATGGGATTACCATATACTCACCTCTTCGTGCACTTTCATGGATACGAACACTAATTTAGCAACAAGCATAAAATAAATATTTATGGTCTGCAACTTTCCACCTAAACATTCGATGGAGGACGTCCTTCGCTATGTGACAGACAGTTGGCTTCTCTAAAATGGTTCCAGGTCAGGTTACGAAACCAGACGTAATCGCTTCATAGCTTCCTTCTCTAGTCGACGAGGTACCTAAAGAACCATACAGACTTCAAAACTGTTCTGAGACGAGACGTGACAGGATTTTACTATTGCTTGTAGAATAATCCGATTGTTGTCGCACACACACCTAAGCAGTATGGAATAATCGTGAGACACAGACTAAACAGCGATTTTTAGGGAGAAGAAAGTGTCACACGTAGGCTTATACACTTAACATCACCGTATCCTCCAAGGATCAACAGAATAAGCAGCGGGTTGCTGTGGAGTGACAATGTCAGTGTGCTGCCAATGAGGTAAGTATTTTTACACTAATTTGCTTATAAAATTTATTTGTATTGATATTTGAATCGTAAAGCAGGGAGGATATCGTGTGAATACAGTCGTCAAACTGATAAATAGAGGTTTACAAAAATGACGGATGAGCCTAGGTGGTAATGGCTCAGGAGATGAGCCATCAATGCAGCAAAAAAGCAGCTTTTTCCTGGAAAACACCAAAAATAAAAAATCAGAAAAGTGGAGGCTTAACCCTGGTATATTTTGGAAGAAGAAGAAAAGGTAGGAAGTATTCTTCGTTACAAGCACTTGTGACTACGGAAGCAAAGAAGCTTTCTCATTTAGTACTTCCATTAAGTGATGTTTTAGTGGATTAATGAACAGGAAATGTACAATGAGATTACGTGATAATGACGACACATGCTGAGGAGTATCGCTGAGTAGCTGCGTATCGCTGAGTGCTCAGCAACAGGAAGCGTTATTCTTGCTTTGGAGCTGAAACACACACACACACACACACACACACACACACACACAAGAGCTCTGCCGCCCGACCGGGCAAAGAACGCGAGCGAGCACGAGGTTGTGAAAATTGCCGCCAGATGGCATCGCCGCTTTTCGTACCGCGGTCCACTACTAGGTGGTACTGGGGTCAGAAAGTGCGACCGTTGGCCCCTGCTGCTCTCATTCCTGTGTGTGCTTCTGCATCATACGCAAAATCCCAGCCAGCCGTGTTCGTCTAGAAGATGAAACAGACACAGGCCATATTTCCTGCAGTAGTTTATTAAGTAGGTAATATTCGATTTAGCGCCTGCTGATAAAGTTTATGCATTAAGAAACACTCATCATCCCTTTGCTCACGAAAAGTTTAAACGAATTCCTCGTGCATGCCGTACTTCCAAATATACGTTTCAGTAACTTGCACACTGGGTGCCTGTCGTCGAGACAGGCGACTATGTATCGGATGGTTATAATTAAAGTGCAGCTACTCACAGAGGTCCAGCATGGATTATAGTTATGCTAAGACGGGGAACCTGGCATATAATCTTATGTGTTAACGCGAAACAGATTTACTCTGGAAAAATTAATTCCAGCTTTGGTCACTGATTGCAAATCTGGCGCTGTGAATGGAAGAAAAACGTATAGATATATTTCCACTTGTAATGGATAAGAAATGGAATGTGGGCAGAAAAGGCCAAACAACTGAGAAAGGCGTAATGTTGGTTTTGTTCTTAACCGCTGCTTACTCAGTTTGTTCAATATAAGCACCGGAGAAGTCGAGGAGATGCGGTATAGCGCCAGAGTTGAACCTGGTGGCCAAAATTGGTGTTTTTTTTTTTTTTTTTTTTTTTTTTTTTTTTTTTTTTTTTTTGAAGTACAGGTAGATTCCGCGTTAATGCATTAGAGTATCTAACGAATTTCGCTGCCATACGATAATTATAGCCCAAACTGCACCTCCACTCATTATAACCACCGCGTAGAAAATCTTAGGTTCCCACCTATTTATGTTTCGTAGCATTTCAGGACAGCTAACCCTATTTTCGTTGTCCATGTTACACAAACTCCGCAAAACATCAGCTGCTGAGAAGGATGAGTGGGTTACGAATCCGTTAAGACAAGTATCCGGCGAGGTGTTGTGAGTGAGGAAGACCGTTACAATGCACCTGTTTCGTGACAGCCGGGCAGGAAACCGCTCGCCAGAGAAGGCATGAGCACATGGCTGCACAGCGCGTCACTTCTTGTGAATGAACGTTCCTCTATTGCGCTGCGGTCACGCGATCACGTTACGGTCGCATTCCTTCGTAGAGTGCTGGTCATTATACCACATTCCCTGTAGCCTCCAGCTCCACATCTCGATGATAAAAAGTGAAAGTGGTCTTATGTAAACGTTGTAAATGAAAGTTATTGCAGCTTTTTTGTGCACAAAGTAAGCGGCGCAGATAAATGGATGCGAATAATGTCATCTTAAATAGTTTCCTACATCCCATCGTATATCTTCAGAGAAGAACAGATGACCCATGGCTTCAGTTCCCTATCTTTGCCATCTTTCTTACTAACGCTCATTCCTGTATACTCCCAAGCTAAGCGTGACTTCAGAGTTCACAAGGTTGATCACCCACATTGTTCACAAAATAAAACTACACGCAGCTGTCAATATCATGTGTGTGTCAGGCGAATATCAGAAAGAAGAACACCAACAAAGACGACAAAGATCCAGTTTCATACATACAGTGCTGCTCCCTAAAGATACTTATGCAGAGCTGGAATCTGTGAGGAGCGGGTAACGGCGATGGGACGATCGGCACTGTTGCGAGAGGACTTAGAAAACAGTCGTGAGCCTAAAAGCGTGTGCTACACTAGGAGTGGACTTCCCGGAGGCGGTATGTCGTTGCTTTTCTGCCGCCATCCAGCCAGTTGTTGGGATATGGGTCACGCTTAGCTTAAATTAACAATAACAGTGCAGGACGGTGTTTGCCAGAGGTGAAAGTTTCGTTGCTCCTGAAGAAAATCCTAAAACTGACTGGGATTTAAGCACTGACACTTAACAATTCAACAGACAAAAATTCCTAACAATATAGAACGAGAGTGTGACGTAATATGGGTCTTTTTGCCTGACGCAGGCACGACCATTATCTCGCGTACCGACGGAGTATGGAGTTGAAATAACACGGTAGCGCGGCCTTCTCACTACAGTTGGAATAAGATCGCCACACTTAGCAGCAGGTTCCTGATATGGTGATCCTTGAAACATTTAGTGCAGCGATACATCAGTGACAGGGAAGTAGAGACGAAGATGTGCTTGACCCTGCGTCAACGAATAAATGGCCCATCGCGTCTATAGACTTGGGAAAACATGTACGAAGAGTTGCCCAAAGTACATAACTCAGCACTATAAGGAAATTATTTATACTGGCACATTATGGGTTCATGCCCATATTAACTAAAAAACATGAAGGGTTAACAAAAGTGACCACAATGGCCATCACAGAGATGATAAGCCATTACGGCTGAGATAAATTGTTTTTAATTTTTTACGACACTGTGAGGACAAGAACAGGGGTTGTCTTCATTCAGAGAGCATTCCCCCTCTTGTAGAAGACAGCTCTTGGCTATTGAGCAGATGATCGTCCATTATACTCATTATATGAATAATGTTGCTTACTATTCTCATACTTGTTCAACAGTGTACGCCTCAACAAAACCCAAAAGTATATCTGGAAACCCGGAAATGTAGTCGTATACTATGCTCTCTATACTAAGCATCGGACACTTACATGTAAAATGAAGATGCACCGACAAGCGACGAAGTTGACGATCCTCGGACTACCTGGAGCGCGTACTGTGCTGACATCGCAGCGTACGTTCGTGACTTTCAAACGACGAGGAACGCCGAAACGAGTGGTTGTCCTCCTTCTCTCGCGGCCCCTACGAGGCGAGTGTAGACAGGGTGGAGGGCCCAGCGTAATGTGGGTTGCGGCTTCACAGGCGCTTCCGCTCGGCTGTTGGCCCACGCTACGTCACGAAACAACGGCTTCACGGAGCAGCGTGTTGCCTCTATTTTATGACGTTTACATTTTGTTTGCAGAAGTATGGAGCACTGTTGTGTTGTCACATGAGTATCAGACGGATGGGAAAGCGATCAAGCAGTTTCTAATTAGCAGTGACATTTAAAATTCCTTTTGGCATTCATCTCGCAATCAAGAAAATTCATACCAAAGTGTTGAAGTATGTGACTGTAGTGGCTATTATTCTCTTTCACTGGTTGGCTGTATCAATACCGTCCCTTATCCGCGTTCACTGAGTATGTTCACAAGACACATCTTTTAACTTAATGCTAATGCTGCTCGAAGCCTGAGACTAGGTGAGATATTGCTGCGACATCGATTATACGACTGGAACCAAGAAATCCATGTGCAGATCGTCCGAAATTCAGTACATCGAGGTGCTTTTACAGCACCACTGCTCGCAAGGAAACGACGCGTCTCTCGAGAAGCTTTAGCATGGTGCTGCCTCCATACGGAAACTGTCTTCCAGTGGAAGCGTAGCGTAAGTTTTCTAATACACCACTGAAGTATCCTCTACAAATACAACTAGAATCTGCAAACCACTGTAAAGTGCATGGCAGAGGGTATTTCCCATATTACGATATATCAGAATTTCTTCCCGTTCTATTCGCGTACTGAGCGCGAGAAGAATGACTGACGAAATGCCTGTGTGCACGCTATAACTAACCCAGTACCTACGGGATTGTCAGCTCAGGAACTGTAAAATATTCCCAAACACTTTATTTCATACGGATTACCGAAACTTTGTAAGTTGGCTTTAGTGGGATAGTTGTTGCAACTTGTACTTAAGCGTCTGCCAGTAGAGGTTTTTCTTTTTTTTTTTTTCAGCATCTCCTTGACATCAAATCAAACAAACCTGTGACCATCGTGCTGTCATCCTCTGTATAAGTTGAAAATTGTCTGTTGGTCCTATCTGGTAAGTTCCCACAAGTTTGAGCAATATTCTAGAATGTCGTGTGAGTGTTTTTCATTCACACGTTTTACAGCAGGTTTGTAACTGTAAAATTCCATGAATGTTTTATGCGCTTTCCACTGCAGCTACTGTGTTTTATGCATGCAGACACTTCCGTAACAGCAGTAATGTTGGTGATGAAAATCTCATCAGCTACTCTTGTAAGTAAGTTTACTATCTTTCTCACACTTTCCGTTTATTAACGAGTTTTTCCAGTAATTTCTTTACGCTGTCACACCGCTATACACAATAACCCTATATGCCGACAACGGATTTGGGACTCTTTTGAAGGGTGCACCAAGTAAGCAGGCATCGACAATTCGTTGGAAGTTGGTGGGTAGATCCACACCGCACGCAACGACTACAGACGTAGTGGCTGCTCAGAACACGCACCACAAGTGAGAAGCAAACGAAAACAAGAGAGAGAGTGTGAGAGAGAGAGAGAGAGAGAGAGAGAGAGAGAGGGCTCGACAAAGAGAGAGGCGCCGGACGCGGAGGTGGCCGCGCGCCACGCGAGCGCTGCCGGCGAATCGAGGCGAGGCGAGGCGGTGGCCCGCAATTTGCGAAGTGCAGGAGCAGCCGAGGACAGGTTTCTCCCCACCAACCCGCGTGCCACATCACGGCTGCCTCACGCCACGCCCTTTCTTGCCCGCCGTCACGGTGATCGTCAATATTATAAAGCTCGCCACCAGCCTTTAAATGTGAGCTTCCTTATTTCCATCGCTTACATATTGGCTACCGTACGGAGAGAGCCTGGTGGGCCACTTGTTAGTCACGCGTCTCCCATCGTAGGACAATACGTGCTAGTGCTTTTTATGACCTCGATATCGAAGAGATACTAAGCTTATCATGTCTGTAAAGATTCGAGTGTTTCGACACCCGTCCGTCAAGACCAGCAGCCAGTTTGCCTCCGTAAGCGAACTCGCAATATGATGACAATACTAGATTCGAATTTTCCCCTCACTGTAGGGGACAAAATTTTCAGCATTTGAATTTGGCGGACAAGGGGGAGATAGATGAGGAAGCAGAATACTGATCACCAAATTACGAGACAAAATGAACGTTTTATTACAGGCTTGGGCGCAGTATAAAGACGGTAAAAGAGACTAAGAAGTTATTTTAGAAACAGGTAATGTGCTTGTGTCGCATTTCGTTCGTTATATCATTCTGCAACGATCAGAATCAATTCTTCCGTTAGCAACACTTCATTGACACATATGTAACAAATGACATACACAGCTGTCAGCACCGTTTTGGTAAACGAAGTCCATTAGAATCTTGACAAGAGGACGAGATAAGATGTCTTATGCTGCTACATTTAACTGGAAAAGGATGCACTTTTTTTTTGGTCATCAGTCTACTGACTGGTTTGATGCGGCCCGCCACGAATTCCTTTCCTGTGCTAACCTCTTCATCTCAGAGTAGCACTTGCAACCTACGTCCTCAATTATTTGCTTGACGTATTCCAATCTCTGTCTTCCTCTACAGTTTTTGCCCTCTACAGCTCCCTCTAGTACCATGGAAGTCATTCCCTCATGTCTTAGCAGATGTCCTATCATCCTGTCCCTTCTCCTTATCAGTGTTTTCCACATATTCCTTTCCTCTCCGATTCTGCGTAGAACCTCCTCATTCCTTACCTTATCAGTCCACCTAATTTTCAACATTCGTCTATAGCACCACATCTCGAATGCTTCGATTCTCTTCTGTTCCGGCTTTCCCACAGTCCATGTTTCACTACCATACAATGCTGTACTCCAGACGTACATCCTCAGAAATTTCTTCCTCAAATTAAGGCCGCTATTTGATATTAGTAGACTTCTCTTGGCCAGAAATGCCTTTTTTGCCATAGCGAGTCTGCTTTTGATGTCCTCCTTGCTCCGTCCGTCATTGGTTATTTTACTGCCTAGGTAGAGAATTCCTTAACTTCATTGACTTAGTGCACTTTAGTGGATGGAAAACATCTCATACTATCAGTCATGGTACTCTTTCCGTGGATACTTTGCACGCTGAGGGGATGGTCATGGCATTGGTGTGTCGCTAGTAGACAAAGTGACGCCAAATTACAATCCCCTTTCATGTCCACGTGCAATTATGTCCGCTAGTTATACTTATGTTAACATAGGTACTACGAGGCATTTTCCGAGAAAGATTATGCAAAGGGTCTAGATAAGAAGGTTTCATATCGTTGTGTTTCTGATCTTGTGTTAGTCATGTAATTAATATTTTTGTACATGCACAATTTTTTTCCGGATAGACGGTTCTCATGCCTCAGTATGTAGCTGTGATGATTACGTTATCCATATAAAACTAACGAGTGAATTCCAGAAATAGGCTAGTTGCTGCCTGTGAACAAGGACTAAGGATTCTGAGCAATATATTAATAACATATTTTTCGTAAAATGGTAAAGTGCTTATAAAATTGCGGCAAGCAGAACAACGAAATGACAGCTTTGGCTAATAAACTCATCGTTGAGCCTACAAGTGCCTATAAGAGTTGAACTGCTTCACTGTTATCATTCTTCAGAGCGCGAAACTGTTCAGGCCAACCGCTCTATAAACAATGCTGAAAGAAAATTACGTAGGCTGAAAGAATAAATCTAACGTATTATTTTTGCAAATTCTACGTAATTTCTAACTGTTGAAGTAGTGAAGCAGTAGTTTAAAAGTTAGTGTCGACTCACATGGTAAGTCTTCACAGCCCAATTCGTAAGAACACTGTACTCAAAAGGCAAATATCCGGGAAATACATGCAGTCGAATGTGAAATTCCGATCCCTCACGAACGAGAGTTCCATAAACGAATGCGTGCTTCCACAGGACAGACCAGCATTCTGAGAGCCATGTTGTAACCTCACGTGACCAACTTCCAGCACAGTAACAGTGTAGCCAACAATAGCAGAAAAGAGCAATTGCAACTCATTAGAAATCTGTATCGCTATCTCATGTCTAAAGTAATTCATAATGTTAATAACACAGAGACAAATATTAAGAGAAGCCGACAGCCTTTATTGATTCATCTTTTCACGGGTACCACAATGTGAGTATTGGCACAGACAATCAATAAAAAATACAAAAGTAGCCGATTATAACTAATTTACGCCTCAATACCCAGAAGAATGATAGGAACCAGCGTTAATTTATTCGGATTGTGCGGAAGAGAGCATAGAACTTTACATGTCACAGAAAACAATTTATTCCATATCTAGAAGGACAGAGGTAACAGAGTGCTCGAAAACATTTTAAGCGAATAGCTATAACGTTTGTTGTTATACGGCAACGATTAGCACTGAATACTCTGTACACGGACAAGCCGAGTGTCGTTTACTTGAAATCAGAAATGCTGAGTATTCTGCAGCCTGTCTTAAGAAACGGTGCACGCGTGTTAAGTGCGAAATGACAGTAAGACTATTCGGGTGGAAGAAATCATTTACTTGTGCAATAACTTCTTCTGCAGGTGGTGCTGGGAGAAAGCAGTTCGCTTGGAACAAGAGAAAAAAACATCAAGCCTGGTAGCGGCGGGTGTTGGGTGTTGGCAACTGTAACTGGCCGTAGAGAAAGACGTGGACAAATAAGACGAGACGTTTGTACAAGTCCGCTGGCAGAGCGCGGCACACCAGCAAGGTGAGCCACGACGGGACGGGGTGGAGAGCACGCGCAGAGCTAACGACTGCTCCCTTGCTGGAGTGTCCCATTCCGAGTGCTGAACAAACGTCTCCTCACTGCCGTTTGGCTGAACGCAAGGCTAGTTCTCTGCCGTTGATAACGGCTGCAGGCACAATGCTCCAGTGACTCAGCGCTCATTACTTACTCTACAGTGAAAGGGGATAATGCAAAAAGCGGAGACGGGTGGACAGTTCTACACACCTTCAGTTTAACATGTGACGTCACGTTTGGGCGATGAACTGAACGAATAGCGCAGACGACTGCGGAGGTTCATCTGTTGAGGCTGTATACTGCTCACTTTCCTTCAGTACAGATGGGCTTTTGTCTTTTATTGAAGGGTTCCTAAACTTGGAATATACATGATGTTTCATTGTTCCTATTACAGGCTAAAGAAACCCAAGTTCGGAAATGTGTCGTCTGGATGTAAAGTAAGTTCAAAGATTACATCACTTCTAAATGCCCCGCTTCACGGTACCCTGAGCAATGACAGAGCTGCACAACGCATGTGACATACCATCTTCGTCCGACGACTGCCAGACACTCTTACGTTCGCAGTTATTAGGGTTGACCGTGCTGGGCACCGCGTGCAGGAAAGCATGCGTCGCGTTGTCCAACGAACGGCAGGGTGGCCACGTGCAGCTCCTCCTGCAGAGCTCACTGTGTCCGTATGGGGAGCCGTGAGATCTAAAAGTGAGCCGATCCTCAGGTTTTTCCTACATACAAATTTAACATCTGCGTACACGTATTTACTGATGATGATGAAGTCCCGTACTCCTTGACAGAGCGTAGGGGACGATGCGGGAGACCTGCACCGCTGTACTAGGCAAGGTCCTAGAGGAGGTGGTTTGTCATTGCCTTCCTCCGACCGTAATGGGGATGAATGATGATGATGAAGACGACACAACAACACCCAGTCACCTCGAGGCAGGTGAAAATCCCTGACCCCGCCGGAAATCGAACCCGGGACCCCGTGCTAGGGAAACGAGAACGCTACCGCGAGACCACGAGCTGCGGACACGTATTTACTATCGAAACTTTATCTACAAAGTTGCCTCCACAATCCCCAGAAGCCTGTAGTAGGCACTGCGTGATATCCTGTAGAATGTGCTTTCAATGCGATTCCAATCGCGTTAAAAAGAAAAACTACGCCGACCGCAGGGTATGTAATATATACATATGTACGATGTTTCAATACAAAAATAGAATCCCTGGAGCCTGGCGGGACTAGTAACAGTTTAGTGAAGAAAATACAGAATATTTAATCCGTTTTTCGGGAAGAAATAAAGAAGCAACAGAGAAGCAACCACACGCAAATGAGAGTTTCATAAACGAATGCGTACTTCCGGAGGGCGGGCCACAATTTCGGCTTTCCTTTTTCTGACACCCATCGTCAGTTTATCGCCATGAACATTGCACGAAAATCTACAACTGAGAACTGAACTCCAGCGATAACTAAAGTTAGCCTACACACATCTGGCTGAGATAAGTATACAGATTGGACGGGAAACTGTACAGTTAAACTGAAGACAGACAGGGTTATTCCGTGGTGGTGTTCCAAACTTTCAGGGGTGATGGAGAAGCGTAACTGTATGACTTTTAGGTAGAGGACCTTGTTCCACAAACGACGGAGTCTAAAGATATTATTGAAAATAATTCTGATGCGTGTGAGAGTGGAATATAACTTTGAGAAGTGGTATTACGTATCGGAACATGAAATCTAGTAAACATGGACTCTAAAATGCACACATTAAGAGCTACGAGCACTTGTTTATCTTCACTACTGTGAAACATCTGTCTGTTGAACAAGTGTTCATAGCTCTTAATGTGTGCATTTTAGAGTCCATGTTTACTAGACATTTATTTTTCGTTTTAGTCCAAATACCATCTCTGGAAGTTGCCTGCCCTACAATCGTACAAGAACAGTACCGGTACATGTATTCGACTGTCACGTATCGGAACGATTTTCGTTTTTAATTTACGACTCGTTCGTTTCCGGGCCAGGTACCTTTACCTCAAAACAGATACATTCACCATTCTCCAATTTCCCTTAAAGTTTGCAACGTCACGGAATCACCTTGTATAGGTCCTTATAAGGCGTTGCAAGTAACTGCGCGATCAGTCTGTGAAGACGGTGCTAAGCTAACAGGCCACCGTGTCGTTCTCTGGCAATGGCGTCATTTGAATACGGTGCGCAAGGATTGACACCGAACTCCGCGCCCGTCGCCAGTGTGTCGGTATTTTCACTTACGCAGTTCCTCGGTGCCTCAAGGTGTTGGGTGTATCGCGTTCCCGTCCTCCCTGCTAGTCGCGGGAATAGAACCCGTGCCTCGGCGCGGTACTGAGGAACAGCGAGACGGGCAGTGCAGACGGCGACCCAGCAATTAGAGGAGTGGCGCCGTGGAGGATGGACCGAGCGTGCGCCAACGGGCTCACGCGAAGGTCGCACGACACGGGCGGCGGCGGCGGCGGCGGCGGCGGCCAGGTGGTGGTGACTCGCGGCCGCAGCCATGTTGGCGACGCGTGCGTGTAATTGCTGCGGCTGGCACTGTGGCGGCCCGCAGTCTGCACGGAGAGCAGGTCCGCCGAGGAGAGCAGAGCAGGCCACAGCCGATGCCGCAGCCGCCCGCCGTATCGACCGCCCTGGCGCCGACGTACCACTCCACGGCACACATCTGCTCTTGTGCTGCTTTCTCGCGCCCATGGAACACACATATCTAGGCTGGTGCTCAAATTAACCGGAGTGTATCTTCACATTCCCGAGGATTTGTGGCAGAAAATCGGTCTCTGAAAGTCGGTAAGCGAGTTTTTGAACATACGTAAATGGTGCGCTTTACCAGAGTCTGCGAGCTGCTTCTACTTCCGGCGCATTCTCGGTAACTGAAGCCGCCCGTTCTATCGTTGGAAGATCCTTTGCAAGTTCCGCAGAACCTCGTACAATTCTGTACACTCAAACAGATTTAATAACAAGCTACGAATTTCTTTTCTGCTTGATGTCTCACCATGTACGACTTTACCGATTACTTTGACGAGAAGTGAAATTTTGTGAGCATTCTACTCCCTGATACCAATGTTACTGAGGGATACGAATTTCTCGACGAACCAGACATTTGCCTTTCGCGAACATTATTTTTACCAAATGTGCTTTCAAGGCATGCCACACGAGTCGAAACTAACTTTCAGATTGCTGCTTCACACCTTCAACAGTTCGAAACTGTTCAAACCTCAAGTTGAATAGTTCAACGTTCAAGTTAAATACATTGCATTAGCTACTCATGAAGTTCCGTACGTTTCTCTTTGCAATGCGATTGTTTCGAGCACCCTTGCACTCTGAAGAATGTTAACACCAAATTAATGATTCTGAAATATTTTCACACCGAAATTTACTGTATTTCTGACACAAACATATGTTGGTATGATTGCTGCACTTTTACACACAGTGAAATACACAAGTGTACATTTACCGCATTTAGAGAGACTGGAAACTGGAGAGCAATTCCTACTGCAGCACTTCATAACAACTCCTGAGAAACGTGGAAGACATCATATCGTAAATAATATTATCCACCAATAGCAGGAGCAGCAGCAGCTATAACAATTCTCTTCAGGCACCTGAGATAACCCCGTACGTGCTGATGTTACTCCTGTTATGATGGAGTCATGCGAACTACCCCTCGGGAAATACATACTGATAGTTAATTCGAACGTAGCTGATGTGCTATTGTACAAAATATTTCGAAATTGAGGATACAATGAAACCCCTGTTTTGCCCTTAACAGCAGTCCCGAAGTCTGGCCAATGTGGAGCGTCAAACATGGGAAGTTCCAAACACCAGCTCAGAAGTACGAGTGGTGGACTGATGAGTATCAACCAAAGACTATCGGATAGTACAACGATTTACATGAAAGAAGCGATATGTTGATTACAAGGATTTGTTGTGCACAAGGCTAGTCATCGGCAGATAACGAAAAGCCTACCCTTTCTATGGAGACTGTTGCCCACTGTACACTAGCCAAGGTATTCAGCATACAGCTCATCCCGCTAAGACTTCCCGGGACCGCAGCTGAACATGTACGGAAGACAGCAACATGGCTGCCCACCGGCTCCGCAGCTTATTTCACGCTGCATCAGAAAAAGTGAAAAAAATTGCTTGACAAAACTGAAACTGCAAGATTTCACACCAGCTGCCATCTCTGGGGTTTTCCAAGTGTGATGTATAAGAAATTCTGCGCGATCGGCCAGAGAAGACGACTATGTGAGTTTAGAGTTCAGACAACAAACTCGTGCGAGTTCGGAATTCGATATCGCCGGGAAGCGGATCAGGTTCAGCTAAATATGTAACATGTGCTAAAAACGAAACTTAACCGGAGTAGATTTGTACATATTTTCTCAGTGTGTTATGTGAGTCACCACTTTTCACGAGGAAAATGAAGGGATCTGCATAAAGTGCACGTAGGCTCCTTAAAGGCTCGATCCAGTAAGTATTTACAATCATAGAAAATTAACTGGGAAATACACAGGCAAAGGTTCAAATGGCTCTGAGCACTATGGGACTTAACTTCTGAGGTCATCAGTCCCCTAGAACTTAGAACTACTTAAACCTAAGTAACCTAAGGACATCACACACATCCATGCCCGAGGCAGGATTCGAACCTGCGACCGTAGCAGTCACGCGGTTCCAGACTGTAGCGCCTAGAACCACTCGGCGACCCCGTCCGGCGCACGCAAAGGGGTGACTGCAGAGTGAACATAAAGAAATGTAGTAATCATCTTCATTTTTAGAGCAAATGTTTGACCTCTCAGGTGCGGTAACAGTTGCGATAAGCTAACTTCAATTTTTACCGAGCAGTTACATATAACTACTGCGAACAAACACAGTAGCGAAGCGGGCTGAAACAGTTTGGTAAAAAAATGCTACTCACCATGATACTCATGCTCTATGGGTTTTCGAAAATTAATTCGCATGTAAAACATCATGACTACATAACCTGTAGATCTGTTTTCCAATAACGAGTTGAGAAAGACCTTCAACAATTGTTGAGACTAGGGCCAAAGTATAAACTATTCACTCTTCACGAGAAAAAACAAAAGGCGGCATACGTCGTAGTGTCTGGAGTATTTATCACTCGATGGGGAGTACAAAGATGCGAGCAAGGTGAGGAGCGGCTCCAGGAATGTGTCGAGTCAGGGCGCTACAGCGATGAGAGGCGTTTCAGCGGCGCTATCTACTCACAGGTCTCGCTGCGACAGACATACCTACCGGAGGCAGAGTATAAGGCACGGCTAGCAGCACTGCCTGAAAGCTCTTGCTACCGGATGGAGATAAAGAGACGCAACAATCCAGACACCGACGTATAATGAGCAATATGTTCTGTTACAAAAAGTCAGCCGCATATTCTGCGAGTATTCGAGAAAGTCTACGGAATATATCTTCCACAGAATAACTGAAGCGTCTCCGATGTTTCACAAGTAATTCTAAATTAGATACGTCCTTCAGTAGTATTCAAGTGCAAGCAAAGTTTTGTAGCTACATATAGTTGTTGGTACAGTACAATAATTAATCATGGTGTTAGAGTACTTACTTATGCCAGCCAGCAAAAAAAAAAAAAAACAAAAAAAAAAAAACGACAGCACCCAAAATAACTGCTTCCAACACGGGAAACGACGTTCTCCGTAAATGACAAGAGACAAAGGTATCACCGAAATCGTGGCACGAAAGTCACGTGGACTGAGAACTGTACTAAGCTTTAACTTTACCTGCAAGACACTAAACCGGAATCTAGGTAAGACCAAAGTGCGAAATGGTCCCACCGCTCCCACTCCGTAGTTTTCTTTTGTTGCACACCTCTTCCTTCACATTTTGTCAGATACATATGACGTGCAACTCTCATTGTTCGCAGACATAGATAATCAAACGGCGATCAGTTACAAATGAAGGCCAGGACACGTTTAAGAAGTCACCACTGAAATAATTTCCCGGCTGCCCTTAAGCAAAGGCCACGTCTGTATGCGGCAGTACCTGTTGTCGGCTAATGGCACGAGCACCGCCAGTGACTCGTAGCCAGGGCGCCGCACGGCACGGGCGCGCCAGCCGCGGGGTCGCGCAGCGCACTGGCCAGGCTGCCGCAGCGGCAGCGGCAGCGGCACCCCACACCCCTCCGGCGGGGCGGCAGCGGGCGCACTGAGCTCTGCGCATGCGCGCCCTCGCCGCTCGCACCCTCTCTGGCGGCGGCGACACAAAGCTCCGGGAGGGGCGGGCGGGGGTTAGCCACTGGGTGGGGGGAGCCACCCTCCAAAACTTAACGCGCCTGCGACACCCCTCCCTCCCTACCACCGCCTAGTATTACCCTCGGGTGACGATCGCAGAACACGATCGAGGGACAATTAAGAACCTATCTCGCTGCTGAGAGTATTATTTGCTAACGGAGTCGAGTCGTCACGTAAAATCACCGCTGCACTACGACACCTCGTCAGTATCTAGACACGGCAGATCGTCCAAGTTCGCATAGTTGGTGTATCCGTAACAACAGCCACAAAATTAACTGTGGTATTTTGAGATACTATCTACAGTCATGATAGGATACCCAGTCATTATCAACATGGCCTGCTAGCTACAGGGGTGGAAGAAAAAAATAATCTTAATGGCAGAGAAAGGAGCGTATTACAATGAATACTGAATTAATAAGCGTCTAGAGGAAACGGTATCAACAGAAAACAAAGTGACTTTAATTACGTAACAAAATCTTATTGGAGAGCTGCTGTTATCATTCTTCTCGTAAAGAAGATGGGTCCTAAGATGATGTTGCATTGGTTCAAGTAGTATGTTAAGATAAATTGGAATCTGTCATAGCCTACAAATCCGTTGATGCATCCGTCCGGAGTGATACAAATTTTTTTATGTACCGAACAAATAAATGTAACTGTGGGAAAACAAATTTCGGCCTGAGTTTTATTTACATAAATCTAAAATCGTGCAATTCATCCAGTAAGAGCGTAGTTCACAAAATCCCTACCTAGGTTATTCGTGCATAGTGTACGTTAGTCTGATACTGAGCGGGATTAATGACAGACAGAACCTAGATTCATTGAAGATCTGTAAGATAAGTCATGACACAAACAGAGAATGCCCAAGACTTCCATGCCTAAACAAGACAGTGTTACGCCAATGAAACACTAAAAACATTAGAATTTTAAAACTCAGCTTTCTCCTCGTTGTAACATGTCCTACTTACAGCGTTACCTTTAGAACTTTGTTAATCTTTCTACGGCGCATATCTAAAATGATTCGAATGACCTAATCCCTCTTATGACATGTATTTAGTGTTAATTACAAAGACGGAATTGAAACACCGTTCGCGACTGTAAAATATATGCCGACACTACGGCCATATAAAAGAAGAATCTCACATAAAGACCGTGGCGGTAAAATTAGACGCTTAAACGGAGGCACTGAGACAGGACACGCAGAGAACTGACATTAAAATCCTCGTCCAGCCATCCAGCTTTACGTTTTACGTTTTTCCGTATTTCCCTAAATCGGTTAAGGCGTATGCGGAGATGGTATCTTTAAAAGGGCCGTTTTACTTCCGCATTCTTCCCCAGTCTGCAGTGACCTCGTCGTCGACGGAAGGTCAAACCCTGATCTTCGTTCTTCTTACATGTGGACGAGCCAACAGTCATTCTGTCCGAGCACCTTTCGGTTGGAAAGAAAGGGGTGCACGATACCACATTCAGAGGATTAGCGAGATTTGAAGCAAAAAGGAACCATATTATTAATCACATTAGTCTTCAGGCAGGGAATTCCAAAGGACATAAAGAGAAAATTTTTTGTTGCTTTCTGCCTTGAAATTAGTCTCTCTTCGCAAATAAAAATTTAGATTTTATTATTTTATGATAGCAGCTGTTAATACTCGAGGAATTATGATGCGAACTGATGACGATACACAGTACAGTCCTTTGGCCAAGCTCCAAGTCACAGCGAGGAGCATCTGAAATCGCTCTTTTAATATTCCAGTTGTCTGCCAATCGCTTGCTATTTGCGCTTTCCGCAAATTATTCGTCCGGGATTGTCAAAAGAAGACAGATTTTACGATGAACAGTTCGCAGACAACATACAAAACATGGTATTCTGTGAGTGGTGAGTCTAGCACTCTTCGCCGATTACTTTTAAACCTGGGGGTGTGGCTTCATTGAGGCCATTTTGTACACTCCACAAGCCACAGTGCTGACCAAATGCCAGTATTAGTCACTCCCGGAGCTATTCCATTTCAGATCGGAGAAGGAGAAAACCATACTCCGTGTATCTCTCGATACGGCCTGATCTCTCTCAACTTGTCACGATATCTACGCGAGATACAAGATAATCAGTACATTCGTTACATTGTCTTCCGCTCTAAATTTACCAACAGCTTTTCACGAAGATAACGTCGCTTTCCTTCGAAGAACTCCCATTTAATTTCCCTGAACATGCTGTAATATTTCCTTCCCCTAACACAACTTGCCGTCACCCCAACTTTTAACGTGTCACATATATAACGATTTCAATATTAAAGTGTTTTAATATAATAATAAATTGTTTAGTTTTTATAAAATATACAAAATAAATATTTGTTTCTATCAGAGAACAGCCCACCGCTTTAGCATATGTCCAAAAACCTGCAATTTAGAAAAGTAAGCTGTGTTGAACATGAGACACATTCTATTTTATTCTCCGAAAGTAATCTGTATAACTTCGCAATTGACATATGCAGAAAAAAAAAAAAACTGATTTGAGGAGTTGGCTGTATTTCGCGTCATATCGGTATATTACTCTCAAGTATTCAAATGGTGACATATCTTAACCTTGGAGCAGGATGTGGTGTTCTTTCTTTTGTGTACGTCAGAATTTAAAGATGTCACTACTCTGTTACCATGTGCAAATACTAAGTTGTTCTCGCTTTCCTTACTGTCATCCGGCCAAAATACTTTCCAGTGAACAATATAATTATTAGCGAATAATCTCAATGTGGTGCTTCCCCTGTTTGACAAATTATTTATGTATGCTGAGAACATCATCCGCTCTATTACTCTTCTCTTCTATCAAGCTTGATTCTGTCAAGCTTTTTCGTCCACTTCTATCACCCAGATGCGCCCATATTAATGGGTAACCTTACCCAGATGTACGGATAACATCGCAGTTCCTCGCTCCTGCGATCTCCTCGATTATAATTACTAACAATGCAGAGGTGACAGTAGACCTTTTGAGTTGATCACCATGCCTGTGCGAGCATGGAGGGGCTCCCACCTTTTTTTTTTTTTTAAAAAAAAAAAAAAAAAAAACTCTTCTCTGGGGAATACCTAACGCTACATCTCCCGTTATATTAGTTTCACATTTTTTGAGACAGTCACAAATTTTTGAAGACATTCCGTATGAAAACATCTATAATGTGGTACAGTGTCTCCTTTAGTAGATCTAGAAAGGCGGTTGTCTGTTTACCCGCTTCTTGTATCACTCGAAATAAAATGATGAACAGAGAAAATGATTAATCTGAGACAGTTGAAGGCGAGAAGGACGGAATATTTGGATTTTTCACGCACCACTGACAGCAAGGTCATTCGGTACGGAACTCGCAACCGGACGGTGGAGAAATATGGAAGGAAATCGGTCGCGTACTTTTGAGAGTAGCCATCGAGTCATTTGCCTTTAACAATTTGGAGGGACAACGGAAAACCTAAATTTAGATGTATCCGCAGACGGAGCACGTACTTGGACGATTAATCGTATTAATTCCGCTTCGTAGTGGTAGAGGTCACGAATTAATTAAACAAGGAGCGAGAGCAGCACGAGCTTGGCGCTCCGCGAGCTGACGAAGCTGTAGCGCGCGCGCCCCTGGCTACGCGGCGCTCAACTGTCGACATCGTTACGTCACCGCGACGGTGCTGCCGCCTACCGGCTCGCCGGTTTCGCTGACACGGCGTTCTCTTCGGTTCAGCATCTCGGCAGTTAACTGGTCTTCGCCTGAGCCACTGCTTCCGAGCAGTGCATCCGCGACGATACATTACTGTGGTCACGAGTTGCACGCAACGTACGCCTGAAGGTCTTCTAAATGCTTACACCGCCGAAAAATTAAACGACGCACTGGTCGTGTATAGATGAAACGAACATTTAGACAGTTCTCACACTCACCAACAGCTAGAGAACGAATTTTTCTGAAGAACAAAAATTGAAAAATAGTTTAACTGGTTAGAAACGATAAAGAAACTTTAGTATGAATAGAGAACTGGCAGAGAGTAATGCACATCATAAGCGGCTCTCGCGTTTTTCGAAGAAAATGTAAACCAATTATAAAAAGTACCTTGTATCTTTAGGAACTGCGTGGAAAAGGATAGTTTTCATTGTTGGATACAGTAAGTGTTCGCTCAGCAGTACTGACGGATGCAGCTGAGACTACACTTCTTAAAACCTTATATTCGTATCTTTTTTATGATCTACTTGGTATTCTCAGTATCGGTGAAAGTTGGGTTGTAAGAGCCTGTTGGGTATTTTTGGACTCTTATGCTAATGGAATCCAGTAACACAACTTTCTCCGCGTATTGCCAATGCATACTTTGCACATAATCATGTTTGGTAAAGGTTTGTTCAAATGTCTCTGAGCACTACGGGACTTAACATCTGAGGTCATCATTCCCCTAGAACTTAGAACTACTTAAACCTAACTAACCTAAGGACATCACACACATCCATGCCCGAGGCAGGATTCGAACCTGCGACGTAGCGGTCGCGAGGTTCCAGACAGAAGCGCCTAGAACCGCTCGGCTACAGCGGCCGGCAAAGGTTTGTGACCTTGTCAATCTATTAAACGCACACACAATCCGAAAAGAGTCAATAAAATCTATATTCGTCAGTCACATCCTGTTTCAAATCGTTAGCATACCTTTCAGGAACGCAATGTATTTCTGAAAGAGAAGAATATTTCCGCGATAAATTAGTGGTAATCTGTATTGTTTAACGGTAATTTAAGTTACTTTGTCAATTATAATGGAAAGCACATTTCTGAGATCTAGGTTGATAAGCTTATTGTCATCTGAATTAAAGTATCCGAAACGCGTTCTGAGTAATAAATATAAATTTTAGTGATTGGGTGCTGCAATTTTTATTCTCGAATTTTACTGTGAACTATACAAAACTGAAGCGACCAGGGATGACGTTATACATGTGCACTACCACTGAAGTAGAAGGCCCGCCTGCATTAGGAATATGTTATTGGACGAATAGTTCGGCCACTCGTTTATTTAATTCCGATACCATTTATGTGGAACGATGAGAGTTTCTGGGACTCTCACCAAACTGCTGACTCCAGTTACGGAAAGCACGAGGGGACTTCAAAATGTATGTTACACATAATTATGGCAGGCGAAGTAACTTTTATGGAGTGCTGCACTACACTTCAAAGAACACAGACACCTGACACTATTTAACAACGTAGTCATCGATCTCTGTAAACAACGGTGGGAACGGTCTACCAGGCACCCCCCTCCCAGATGTTCTCAAAGCTTGCCGAAAAGATGGTGCAAGACCCGTACTTCCCAATCAGCGTCACCCACGTCTGTGCGCCCTTGGTCAAATTGTTGGCGCCATTTCACTACGTCTGAACGTGACACTGAATTTGGTCCATATAGCATCAAAATTTTACGGTGAATCTTTCCGCAGCTTAGACGTTTTACTGACACGAATCTTACTTTGGAGCACGTTTCCGGCTGTCACGTCGTTTTCCTGTAACACTGCGATGGGCCTGTTGTCCGTGCCGCAGCAGAACTGCCTACGCAGAAAGCCGGGAAAACATCCTCTTTTAGCCGGCCGAAGTGGCCGTGCTGTTAAAGGCGCTGCAGTCTGGAACCGCAAGACCGCTACGGTTGCAGGTTCGAATCCTGCCTCGGGCATGGATGTTTGTGATGTCCTTCGGTTAGTTAGGTTTAAGTAGTTCTAAGTTCTAGGGGACTGATGACCTCAGATGTTACGTTCCATAGTGCTCAGAGCCATTTGAACCATCCTCTTTTCTGTGAACGGGACGCACTAGTTGCGCAACGATCTTAGCGTGACCCGACGTGTGGAACTTACTTTCTGAACTCCATACGTACTTATCAGACAAACACTTATCTATGTCACTTCACTTACTACATTTGGAACATTTTAAAATCAAGACGGAAATGGTTTTATTTATTTACGTTTTTATCAGTACCAGTTTAAAAATCTCTACCGCTGCCTGAAAGGATCAATTACGACGGGAGAGAACACGTTTGAGGTTGCTGTCCACTCTTCGTCAATGTGGCGGGAAGGAAACACAGCCTGACTCTTCGCACCGTTTACAAGCAACTGTTGGCGAATCCTGCAAAGCATCGCCCCATACTGCTTAAGGGCGTTAAAAACTCCGATGAATAATCTGAAAACGAAACAAACGAAAATGCGAAAAAAGTTAGCTTCGTTGAGGACTATTGTAGCATTATGCTGAAATTATTTCAGTGAGTATGGTAAATCAGCAGAGCGGCAACTGGAGTAGCGGGAATAATATCGGTTTCCTTTCATCAGATCCACGTATCTTATTATTGCCAGATCGTGTAAGATTAAGCGTAGCTTCTCACTGAATCTTCCTTCAGAGTTTTGAGTGAGGTGAAATTGTTGGGGATCTTGCGGGTATTGTTGATTTTGCACCATAATCAAATGTGGCACTATTGCGAATTAGATATGAAGGCTCAGAGGTAAATAACAAGGGCGCCCATGTAGCTGTTTCTGCATCCGCGAGAACTATTTACGTTGCACAGGCAGCTCTAGACAATATCGATTATCGCAATATTCCTGATGATAGATACGAGTGGTTACGAGAGAGCCTGAATATCATACTAGACACAATTACATTTTAAGAAGCACACATTTGTAATAAATGTGTTCTCTCCCAGATAAGTTAGTTATTCGAGGACAATCATCGTTGGATATCAGTTTATCGTAAATTTTATGCGCGAGAATTTGCTCGTCTTGTAATGCTGGAGTGGACAAAAATGGTTCAAATGGCTCTGAGCACTATGGAACGTAACATCTGAGGTCATCAGTCCCCTAGAACTTAGAACTACTTAAACCTAACTAACCGAAGGACATCACACACATCCATGCCCGAGGCAGGATTTGAACCTGCGACCGTAGTGGTCAAGCGGTTCCAGACTGAAGTGGCTAGAACCGCTCGACCACACCGGCCGGCGCTGGAGTGGACAGATTGCCGCGAGTTACACAAATAAGAATAGCCTCTTCCCTTCCCTTCCCTAACTTTCCCCTAAAATGGCCCAATCTTTGTTCTGGTCTTCGGCTTGTGCAGCAGAACAGACTTACTTTAACTGCATGCGTCTTTCGTATTTTATTTTCTAAGACGCAATTTATCTTTGTTTTCTTACAAGAGAGAGGGATAAAGAAAGGAGAGGGAAAGAGAGAGAGAGAGAGAGAGAGAGAGAGAGAGAGAGAGAAGAAAAAAACTTGTTAATTTCTCAGTTGACTCCTAATAGCTTGACTCTTTGGTTCTTACATCGGGACAAGGTATGGACACGTCACCTTTTCTAGGAACACGTCTAATAAACTGCTATGAAGGCGAATAGATCTTCCCCACAGAATACTTACTGTTACATATCTAAGCTTTCACTGATTTCCCAAAGCACTCCATTCTTATTACGATGCAGCTGTTTCATAGCGCATCGGCCACTTAGTCTTGTCTTTATTGCCTAATTGCTTTGTTCGTCAATGACGTCGATAAGTGCTTAGTCTAGTCTTTTTTCTTTTAAAACCTGTGTTCAATGTGGCTCCTCCAGAAGCTTTCGTCGTAGATCTGATTTTTGTTTGCTTTATGGATTAGTCTTAATTTCTTCTTATTTGGGTTACAGTTGAGTGCGATTTTCCCTTCTCCATTGTCTGTCTCTCACACATCTGCACCTCCCATCTTAATCGTTTCTTCTACGCTTCCGTGTCTTACTTTCACTTCCTCTCTTTGACTTTTATTAGGAAAAAACCTCCCATGGCTATAGAAGCTGACTGGTTGGAGAGGTTCCAAATAGGTGTACTCTCTCGTTTCTACCGTCATACGATCTTGACATGATTTCTTCTCCGTTCTATAGACAGTCTGTCGAACATTAAAATCATATACCTCCTGGAACAGCGTACAACAGTAAATGCACCTACGTTATACACTGTTCATATCATACTCTAAACCGTGTGGCAACATGCTTTGCTGGCTCCGTTCTAGATAGAGGTCGCGTTCCAGCCCCTACAGTTCGTATGTCACATGACAGTATTCGAAACTTGAGCTGTGCTGTAATTTCCGTTGACGTGTGGGTCGAGCTTTTGATTGTTAAGTTACGTTCTCTCTGATATTTATGTCCTCCGTCTCTGCAGTTGATTGTTACCAGGAAAGCCCTGATACAGGTAGCATTTGAGACGGGTACTAAGCATACCGGTTGTAAACAACTCTCTGACGCTTTTGAGGAAACTCAGTTTCAGTTAGTCGCTTAACTGAGAAAATACGAGCTTATGGAAAGTAAGACTAAACATATGACTACAGGTGGGATTTTGTTGCAGACGCAGCTCATTATGTATGTTATTCTCAATGGAATGAGGTCATTAGAGACAGAGTGTGTCGCAAAGACGTGTGATCAGGCCTTAGCAGTTCATAAAATATTGGAATGATGTATCCGTGGTACAAGTACTGAAATTTATACTCATTGCCGACGTATCGGCCTTAATGTAAAATTGTAGCAGTGTCGTCAGACTTCAGACGGCATCAGTACATTAAGCCGCACTGCTGAAATCGTCGTCCGTATGCGCTTTTGGACTACTTCAAGAAGTCGCTACTGTCTGATGCCGGAGTCGCTCTCTCTACTCACAGCTTACGCTGTTCAGTACATCTAAGACAGCTGTAAATCACGGAAGAGTTACAGAAAGGCAACGATTTAGAGAAATACTGGTAACTACATCTCTTCAAAAAGTAGGACTATTACAAAGGGCACAAGTAGGCATACGAAAGTCATACTGCTGGAACAGAACATGGCAGTGCATCACAAAGCAGTAGCCAATGCCAGAATATTTGGTCACGTGTGGCTAAGGGCATGCAAATCAAAGTGTGCGCAGCTATTCATACCCGTTACTCACAGCTTTACTTCTGGTAGAGCACTTGCCCGCGAAAGGCAAAGGTCCCGAGTTCGAGTCTCGGTCGGGCACACAGTTTTAATCTGCCAGGAAGTTTCATATCAGCGCACACTCCGCTGCAGAGTGACAATCTCATTCTGGAGCTATTCATAGGCTAGATAGTAATTAGTTTGTGAGGCATGGGCGATTATAGAGCTTCAGGCTGATCCATACTTCTGTACTATTCATTTGTTGCGATCTTTGTCACATGGAACTGACGTGATAAAGGAGATTCAAATGGAAGATTTGCGTTCTTCACGATTTCCTTAATCATTATGACTGTGCCACAGCAGAAGGCAGACACTACAAAAAATCATTGTGCTTCACGATAAGGTTAATTTGTAAAATATCGAGAACTGTTTTCACAACGGAGTCAGAGAATGTGTATGTGTCGCCTGGCCGCCCTGTTACAGAAATTCGCATTGCTGCTGAAGCGCATTGGTCATTATTGTTTCAGCACCTCTTGTGAATGGCACAGCAAGGGCATCCTCCCTCTGTACACGGCAGTATCACGTGAGACATACATATAAATTTTTCTTCTTCAATATAAGACAGAAACAAGTAAAGAGGTTCCATGGAGGAAAGTGAAAATATCACACAGAAACACGGGAAGATCGATGACTTAATCCCACACGCTGAATGATGCATGCTCTCGTTCTCGCCATAATACTGCTAGCTCACTTGAAAAGGCGAAATTTTTTGGAAACATATGATTCAAAATATCGTTTATACTAATGGTTCAAATGGCTCTAAGAACTATGGGACTTAACACTTGAGGTCATCAGTCCCTAGACTTACAGCTACTTAAGCCTAACTAACCTAAGGACATGACACACAGCCATGCCTGAAGCAGGACTCGAACCTGCGACGGCAGCAGCAGCGAGGTTCCAGACTGAAGCGCCTAGAACCGCTCGGCCACAGTGGCCGGCTCGTTTATACTAAACCAAAAGAAAATAAAGTCTGTAAATGAGACGCCTGGTGACCTAGTCGTAAGAGATAGGGAAGAAAGGAAGAGACGCGAAGTACACGTCACCGGAATAACCGCCGTTACTCTGTTAACGATTCCAGCTTCTGAGTGATCTCCGATAGAAGTATAATACACATCAAAGTTTACTCAATTTGCAAACAGATGCCGGCCGGAGTGGCCGAGCGGTTCTAAGCGCTACAGTGTGGAAACACGACCGCTACGGTCGCAGGTTCGAATCCTGCTCGGGCATGGATGTGTGTGATCTCCTTAGGTTAGTCAGGTATAAGTAGTGCTAAGTTCTAGGGGACTGATGACCGCAGAAGTTAGGTCCCATAGTGCTCAGAGCCATTTGAACCATTTTTTTGCAAACAGATGGGACACTCGAATTTCCCTCCTTCTTAGAGTATATAACGATGTGGCGACACGAAAGGCGTCCGGCAAATGACATACAGTAACTGCCCACACAAGACGGCAGGAATGCCCATCGTGTATGGATCCAAAACGGTGAATACAGCCAAGAAGCTAAGAGAGAGAAAAAATAAGGAATGTTAACGATGCAGAACACATAGGTGGAAGCTAGTACTCGCAGAACTGTTGTAAAACTGTCTGAAAGATGGTACGTGTGTTCAAAACTAAAATCATAGATGGACATATTGAAAAAGAAAATCAGTTCTTTCCCTACACGCGAATAATTTGTGATTACCTAAGGTTCACCTATAAATTCACTTTCCCAAATATTCCGAGACTAGCGCAAAATAAGAGAAGAGTGGATTGCGAAGTTCGACATTACGCCTATCCCAATGTCCGACACTTAGTGAAAGTAGCAGACCCCACGTATGGACCGAAAGAATAACCCAGTAGCGTGTGCGAGAGAAATCCTCATCTCTCGGCTCATTTACATGACAGGCAGAGTCACACTGTTGGCCGCCTTCGCCCTGGGGAAATCAGGCTGCCGAAACATTCGCTCTGCAAGCGCGATTGGGCATTGGGCCCTCCTGCTGGTCCGCTGGCTGGGACTCGCGCAAGCATAAGAATCCTCTATCTGTACAAATGCTCTCTCGTAAGGGCAACACGAATCCAAAAAATGGAAACAACAGTAGAAATTATTTTTGTATAGAAATAGATTTCGCGTGGAATTGAGTCACTTCTTTACAAATTGTATCAAAACATTTCGACAATCTGTGAGCCAATTTTGTACTGATCGTCTGAGCAATACAGGCATCCAAAGTGCAAAGTGAAGATTTGATCAACTTTTAAATTGCAGAAACAAGTTCTTGCTATACGATGTAGACTATCATGGAATTTTATAACCGAAAAAAGGATAAATTCTTTGAATTCATGTATTCACGAAACCAGAAACACTGGAATGATAATTTTCTGTGTCGATGAGTTCTCCTCCATCCGCCGCCACACGAGTCCCCTTAATAGTATGAAGCGACTATATAGGAAGGCAAAGTCTAGATGGAAAGGTGTATGACTGAACAGACGAGAGCTAGAGGTAATGCACAGCAAGCAGAACCGCTACAGCATCAAATTTCAATCAGTGGGTGGCCAGTAAAAGAATTATCAAATTACTTATCACACACTCTAATAAGAGCTCGCGACCGCCGTTTACAATGAATGCTGCTTCTTGGCCTAACGACCTGATTCTAACTTTTCCCTTCACGCATCTAATCGCAAGAAATTTAATATCGTAAGACACATAGACCAATATAGGTTCTACAATTTTGATACAGTGGAGAAACTAGCTTTAAATGAGCTCAAAATATATAAGGTACGCGCTCAAATATGACAAGGAATAAGCAGCGACATTCTTAAATGGCGTTTGTCTCGAGTGAATCAGAGAAATTAAATTAGTACGATTCTAAAAGGACATGACACACGTCTATCCAACTACAAGCCCTGCATCATTCAGTTAGGCCGCGTTACCCTGAACATAACGGCAAATTAAACAAAAAATGAAAAATTAGAAATACGCGCCTCTACTCCAGTTACCTAAGAAATGTGCACCATTAATCTTCAGGTAGTGAAACACAGTCGTGAGACAGACCTGGGGTGGGGAGGATGTATAGAAATGGAGAAAGAATCTGTTTGTGTGTAGAATCTAAATATGATTTATGCCTATTCAGAAGTAAAGGAGGAGCAAAATTTACGATTCCTCGTCAAAACGGCTGAATTTGGCTGTGAAAAATTGAGCACACGCAGGATGACGTTAATTAACAGATGTTCCCACAGCTTTCACAGAAAACCTGTGCAATGTTATTCGTTTGATTCTTGTGTCACGCGGGATTGACTCTGTTGAAGGTAACAATTTTTTCTACTTATCACTTAATCATTTCATATTAAAAGTCTGGAATTACGTTTTGTTCATAGGTGTTTTCGGAGGAGGAAGAAACACAGTGACGATTCTGTAAACGCAACCAGCGTTTTACAAAGTTACACTTTATAGTCGCTATGAGAGGTATCGCGTACACTCTGTGCGTTGAGAGGTCTCGTAATGAACGTATTTCTTATGCGACCACTTCGTAGTAGTGCGTGTGTTCGTAGATTACTTTCACTTTCCTCATTTGACTGGATCTATAAATTTTACAGTTTCCAACTGGAGCATAGTAGTTTTTAATCGATATTATATCAAATGATATGAACAACGTTTCCATTAACATCCAAATAAACTGAGCAAATTGTGATTATCCCAGCTGTCCTTCACTGTAGACATACAATATATCCTGCCAAATACGGCGCGCTGGATCAGTAATCTAGCATACATGCATCGGAGAATACAACTTTTTTATGCGGTATCTAAAGAGTATCTGTGCACTACAACGCATTTTTCCTTTACCCTACTCTTGTACTTACGTCGTTATGGGTGACACTATGTGCAGCTTCGTTAACACGTTCCTGTACGTTTCTGTATTCATGCACTTGTAAGACGGCACTAGTTTCTCCCTGGCTTCCCAGTTTCGTAGTGGAAGGCTTAATTAGGCTTTTCCATAAGTAGAAATTCGGCAGTCCACATTGTGCTCGGTTTAAGGTGATCTGACAGTTTTTCAGGCAAAATTCAACATTAACATGACCCGAAAGAAAGATGTCGGATAGACATCTTTCTTATGTAAGGCTTTGTAAGTGGCTTATCTGCAAACAGTCTTAGCTTATGTAGTGTACTTACAACAATAACAGTGAGAATTAGTTGTCGTGATGTCTCGTGTCGAGAAACTTTCAGATTTGTTAACTAAAACGTCTGACATCCTAAAACGTCTGACATCCTATTGACGTCAAAGTCAGAAGAGGAACACTACTTCTCCTTTTGTGGGAAAATTAATGGAAGGGATTAGACAGTTAACCATCGAAGCAATCATTCCAGCATAAAACTAAGAGGACATAGTGAAAAGTAATGCCATCGAATTTTTTTATGTGAAAACGCTTTAAGCTTTTAAATAAAGCAAACTGTAGTAACATTCAACATCTTTATCCTTCAAGTCAACATATTTATTTCTCAGCATAGCCACCCTGGCGACGAATGCATTTCTCCCAACGAGAGACGGTTGTTGTTACCGTTGCTGTAGAATGTTTGATTTTGTTGAAGGAGCCACAACTTCATCTTTCTTCGATTACTTCATGACTATCAAAGAGAAGTTCTCCTAGGTGTTCTTCAAGCTATGGAAACAGTTGAAAATCGGATAGGGCCGAGCTGATCACTGATCGATGACAGAGATTGCTGCAAATGTTGCAGCTCTCGTTCGTGGTCTGGCATTGTCATGCTGAAGCAGAGGGTGCTCCATGTGTGGAAGAACTCTTGATTTCATGCTTTCATTTTTCTGTGGGTCCCTCGAGCGCCGACATAGGTGCGTTTCGGAGCCCTCTAACTGCAAAAGATTTCAAGTTTCATTAGCGAATCTGAAGAGTCGTCCGAGTAATATGGATGGCAAGTAATGTCCCAACCGTTATTAATAACAGAAAAAAATCGGAACATTACTTTCCAGCAAGCCCTTGTAACACTGACACGTGTTCGACCGGTTTTCGAGACTGGCTTCTACCCATTACAATCCTCGTACTTGTCTCAGTGCCACCTCAGAGCTAACAATGTATCATTGGAAGTTTATGCTATCATGGCAAATTTCCGTGAGGTCACTAATACTACACATTTCGAATTATATTAGAACAAAATAGTTTTGGCGAGATATCTACGAATCTGTTCATAATAAAACTGGATGTAAAATAATTCTAATAATGGCGACGCTACATTCAGATACATGTTCATCAACCTTCCTATCAAGTGGCAAAATTATAGCAGACGAAGACTGGGACTTATTAACAAAGCGCATCGAATTAATAAAACTATCTTCGACATTGCATTTTTAATATCTGTTTTATTTATGTTGTAAAAGCACTTATTGTAACAGTGTATGATGCGCGCACTTTCAGTTAGGTATTGGTTCAATTCTGTTATGCCTAACAGCTCTTAGGCATAAGCAATACCACCTGCCATCTGAAATAGACTCCCGAAGTATAACATTCAGCTCCTTTCAGAGCGATTGCTACTGTTTCTCGTGTGACAACATTCCACGTTTGCAATAATGACATAAACCGACGAGAGCAAGGAGTGAAGATGTGTTCCAAGAGCATCTTTTGGTGAGAGAAGTGTAACTTTATTTCTATCTAGATTTTGCTTGAACTTTCTGTTTTCATATTTGTAGTTCTCGGAAGTTTGTCACATTACAAAAATATTTTATAAGAAGGGCACACTCAACGCACTCGGGCTGAGGAATATGGATAAATAAGGAAAAGCTGTAGATGTACTGAATGATAAACAGTCCAGCTTTTCAAAGGCAAAGGGACGTAAGAAGCACTTTTGAACTTACTGTCTTTTGAGTAGCTAGAAAAGAAATTTCGACAACGTGGAATTGAAGTAAACTATTCAGTATTTTAAACGAAATACATAAAAGCACAGAAACAGACAAGTAATTTATCGTGCTGCGATAGTAAGATTTCCCCACAATAGTGTGTCGTTTAAGAAATGGCAAGTTTGTGTTGAAAATGGTTAAAATGGCTCTGAGCACTATGGGACTTAACTACTGAGGTCACCAGTCCCCTGAAAGAAATCAAGGTTGTAGTTGTTGAAAGAAAATTTGCCTGCGGGAATGAAAACCCAAACAGTAACAGAAAACATCGAGGCTATGAGGTGAATATAAATGAACAAAATGAGGTGGTAAAGTGGCCATGGCGGTGGACTCGCATTCAGGAGGAGTTTAAATCCGCGGCCGACCATCCAGATATAGCTAGGTTCTCCGTGGTTTCCTAAACAGATTAATGTTAACGCTGGGGTACATCGTTCCAAAGGGCACAGCTGATTTCCATCCCTACCCGCGCACCGTCCGAGTTCGCGCTCCTTCTCTAATGATAGCATCGTCGACGGACCATTGAATCCCGATTTCCCATGTTTTTTACAATGAAAATCAGAGAACAGTTATCATGTCAACCGTCAACGGAACGAAAGCGACAGTAACAAAGAATGACAGAAACTATAAGAACAAAATTCAGACCACGAGCACCGAGGAAAACACAGTCGAAGGAATGAAAACTCTGGGGTTCAGAACGTCAGGGGGCATATATAATGTGCAACAAGAACAAAAAGGAAAAGGGGACGGGGACGGGGCAGATTTTTTTTTCCATTAACGAAATGGTTGTTTGAAAGTAAACATTGAATATAACTCGTGAAAACATTATAAAAAAAGTGTATTTACAACAAAAAAGTACGCGGAACTAAAACCTCTCCAAAGATGAATCAGGAGAAAGAAATTGTTTTTCTGCGGAAGGTATTTGTGCAGCACACATTATATATGACGACAATTACTCGCACGTAGGCAGGTTATTGATAATGTATGGGACAGGAATGATGAAGGAATTGGAAGAAACAGACAACTTTAAACGAGACCAATGACTGTATGGAGATAATGTAATCCGTGCTTTTTCTTAATTTTATCGTGTTGTAGACAGGTTAGTGTCTGCTAGAGATAGGAATAGAAAAAAGTCAAATAGTACTTCAATTAGCGAACTGGTCATTTTATTGGTAATACTTCGTCCCTCGCAGAAGCTGACTTGTAAATTTTCTACTGCCGGTTATTCTCACTACGTTATTCTCTAGACTAGGTCGGTGACCTACGGCTAGAGTTTTTTCACATCTTTTTGTTATAAAAAGGGGCCGCCGAGACGATGGGAGGGTATCCGGCCCTTCTGGTTGTGGGTGGCTGTGAGCAGTTGCCAAGCTGATGAGTCAAGTCATAGCGGTGTGAAAAGCCACAAAGCCGCGAGTGGGAGCCAAAGAAAAGGGAACGTGCGTCAGACGTGGGATCAACACCTCGCCGCGGCGGGCTACTGAACCCGCGGCCCCGCAGATAACAGCAACGACAGGTACACTGCAAACAGCGACCTCGCGCATCGCCTACCAGTCCTACAAATTCATTTGCCGGATACACGTTCTACAGACAAGTGGATGCAACATATACGTCAAATGTTTTATCAGAATATTTTGTTTCTTACATAGTATAAATTCCAGTAAAAGAACGTTGCACACATAATCAGAATATTTACTTTTTATTCTTTTTGTCAATTGTCTTCAGGTGATGCTCTTTTTCTGAATATAAGTTATTTTTTTACCAGTGATCTGAGTACTAGATGATGTATGTTCGCAGCGGACAGAGTTCATTTATACTGGCTTCGAATTGTCAACCAGAGAGAAATTTCGAAGAGATCTGACAGGGGAAATGCCTCATCGCATCGCCTTCAGATTTGGTGGTAAGATGGCCCGTAAATAACTGTACACAGATTGTGCATGAAAACAGGAAGAACTGTGAAAAAAGAAGAAAACTCGAAACAGTAAACAGTACAAACTCAAGATGTGCAACATCGAGCGACAGCGAGCAGTGGCTATATGGTCACGCTGTTGGGACTGCGAAGCGTGTTCAAGTCTTCTTCGTGCCAGTATGTATATATATTTTTCACAGAGTTAAGAACTGTCCGTCCGGCCATTGACGTGTCTGCTCGGTGTATTCAATTTGTGTCTGTGTCATGGAGAAGTACGTTTGCAAAGCGAGGCATAAGGAAGGGACCCCCTCATGTATGTGCCTCCTGTTTGTCCACACAAGTACCACATGTTATGACTCTTGCGTTCTGTTTTGAAAGTTTTCACTTCTGAGCTCCTCTGTTGTAACATAGTTCATATCCGATTATTTGTTGTTTTCATTTCCGTGAGAGGTGTATGCGACATCTCGCCTGCTCTCACTATTCGTCACATTAACTTGCGACCCTAATGTTTTCTTTCCAAATGACTCATATTCTGTAACCAATGTACAGTATGATAACAGTCAAGACTACAGAAGGAGAACGGACACGTCAGTAAACAGACGAGAAGTTCATAATCATGTAAAACAAAAAAAGAAAAAAAAGTGTGGCACGGGGGAGATTTGAACAAGGATCTCTGACTTGGCAGTCCAGCACCGTGACCACACAATCACGACGTCGTGATTACCATGCGCTCTATGTTGCACATCTTGAGCTTGGACCATTCACTGTTTCTATTTTGCTTCTTTTTCACAGTTCAGCATACCTTCTTCCTGTTTTCACGCTTGATCTTTGCTCAGTTTTTGACGGGCAATCCGCTGGCTGGGACATTTTACCACTAAATCTCATTGGGGGGGGGGGGGGGGGGGGCGATGGGGATTTTCCGTTGTGAGCAGTACGACAGCTTGAACTCATATGATGCAGTGTACGTCATCTCTAACAAAAAGAAGGGGTAGAAAACAGCACGAAAATATATTACACATGTTTTAATATGGTTAAGGAATTACACTAAGTTGTGTTCGTAATGACTAGGCTCTCCCTCGCAATACGACAGTAATGGAGCAAAATAATTAGTCTGGAACATTAGAAACGGAGCACTAGCAAAAACTAAATAACCATTGGGGAACAAAGAGACCGAATCTTTGTGTAATGGACATTCCAGAAGTGACTTTTATGAGATACGAAAGCGACAGATTGCTCTTGCTAGAATGGACAAACAGATACTTGAATGAATCTTCTCTAAAATAAAGGGGTACTATTGAACCACGCTCGGTAATATCATAAAATACTCGTAAATCGGAACCAGGATGCATAATGCATAAGGAAAAATCATATTATCTTCTGAACATGCAGTACAAATAATTTCTTGAAAAGGCGGTCGCATCTCGCCATAAGTGATGTATATACTTCAAGAAAACCTTCTCTACATCTTTTAAAAATTTTCTTTGTCGATCCATATAGCAAACAATTGGTCAACACATTTCGGCTATTTCGAAGTCAGCATACCAAACTGATGTGCATTGAAATGCTATAGTTCTTTAAATTTATAACAGAAATTTTCTAGTCAGGAGTTCCGCACTTTTTAAAATTTTTCTTTTCTCGTTGAGACATGCGAGTTGTCTAAAGCGAGCTCTCTTTGGCTGCAAAGTGCTGTCTCTTCCAGAGAAAAATGCGAACCTCAACATTTCTTTTGTCCAGCTGTGAAAGACAACACATCAATGTCAAAGTCACCCATCATAAACCACATTTGTCACATCTGCTGTGAAACGCAATGCTATCAGCTAGAGGTTCACTAAGCAAATATTTTTGAATTACAGAGGTCGTTTAAAATTGAAATATAATATATTTATTATGTGATTCTATTGGACCTTCTTTTCGTATTGGCGGGGATGTTAAAAAAATTGCCTTGCGGGCCTTCGTGTGCCAGATAGTCGAGATATAAACCGCTAGAATCTGTCATTATCACACTTCCGAATAGAGGCGAAATAGATTAAATGGCTCTAGATTTGTATTTTGAGTCAGTTATTTCAGACATTGCTCTCGTGCTGTGTAGGACGAGACTATGCAACTGCAAATATGCTTGGCCTGTATTCGGAAGTAGCTGGTTCCAAAAGTTAGGTTTCTTGGATTGTATGCAGTGAGTCAAGGACATGGCCGGCAGGAGTCCCCACCATGACCACCACCACTTCCTTACTACCGGCCGATTTCAGTTACCAGCATGTCGATGGGTCGTTAAGCTTTAGCAAAGACATCAATATTTCAGTTTTGGTTGAGAAGCTGATCAACGCGACAGTTTGATTTTCGCGGTCCCCAGGGCCATTATCTTCTCTGCCGCCCGCTGTTTTTATTTTTCTGTATCTCTAGTGTCAGCTATGGTGAATTCTATCAGATAGCTCATCGTTCATTCTTTGAATGACGCTGACTGAGAGAGAGCATCTTTTACTGCGTGAGATATTGGAAAATGCTCCTCGAGTTAAAACACATCTGACGTTTGTTTAAAGAAATGTGCCATAGTTATTGTTTTTGGGTCACGTTTTCTCTTCCAAAAACTGTGTCACAGTGGTGGGATAATCACTCAACACGGCACAGTGTAATGCTAATGCATCCCTCTCTCTTTGCGCCTGACCAGAAGGAACCTCGCAACAGACAGCCCGGGGTTTTCCGGTGCTCATAACTCGGGTACTACTGGTGATAAAAAGATAGGGTCAAGTACTTTGGAAAACCCTTGAGCTAGGTACCATTTGTATACCAAACAGAAGGTTCGTCTTAGTGTCACTATCCTACAGTACAGGGTTGGAGTATGAATATTACCCACATCCTCCAGCTTAGGCAACTGGTGCAAATCGGTTGATTCTTTTTTCGTTTGGTGTGGTCTGCCTGGGCTTGATGGAACTTACGGAGGCAGCATTAATTCATGGGCGGTACCTCGGAAAACACCACAAAAAGGTGTTTTACTATATTTTCGCTGTCACCATCGGACCAAAACCCAGTCGACGATTCCAAAACGGTTATGCACAGAAAATGGCTGAAATTTTTACGATATGTTCTTAAGATCTCGATCTCGAGTAAACTTGAAAATTTTCGTGACATCTTTATGCGTTTTCACGGTACAGAGGTTCAAAGCTATTTTACTTCTACACGCAAAAACCGGTATGAGGCGTATTCTAAACAATAAATAACCACACCAAATTGCTGAAATTTTAACAGTATATTCCTAGGCATTCATCTAGAAGAGCCTTCTACCCTTCTTCAAAAATCTTTATTCGTTATCGAGAAATCCCATGAAAAAACTCGTTTTTTAGCTACCAGCCCTAGATTCCGAGACGGATATGCACACAAAATGGCTGTAATTTTTACAATGTATTCCAAAGATCCTGATATCGAAAATCTTTATCCATTTCCGAGATACACAGGTTCAAAGTTTTTGCACGCAAAATCCTGTTTGAGGTGTAAAATTAGTTTCTCTCTATTTGACTTTCACATAAGTTAACGATCTAAATTTTACTGACCAGTCCATTCCTTTTCATATGAGCTACATGCCCTGCTGCAGCAGGGAAAAAAAGGCAGTGAGCAGAAAAATGCACCATTTGGAGCACAAAAAGCGAATATATTCCTGCTTATTTAAAAGACCCTGCCACATTCTACATTCCTCAGCATCTTTAAAAATTTTCCCAAAATTTTTGCCATACGAACATATTCGCGCTGAGACGGAAAAATAATAAATACTGGAAGATAGTAGATCGTGGTTGTGTTATAGGGAAAGAGAAGGAGACAATGGCGGCATGAGAGAAAGATGGACACAGTGGCAGTGGAGCATAGTTGACAGTGAGAGAATAGTGCTAGGAAAAGAGTGAAAGTGCCCAGAGTGGGGGGGATGAGGAATAAAGAGAAGAAGAAAGTGGAAGTGGGTGAGAGCCAGTGATAATGAGAGAGAGAATATATGAAAGTGACAAAGAGGAAGAGAGAGATAGTGACAATGAGAAGAGACAGCAGCAGTAGGGAGGAAGAAATGAGATATTAGCAGAAAGAGAAAGCAAGAGCGACACAATGACAGTCAAAGGAGATTGTAATGATAGGGCAGAACGAAGGGGACTATGGTTGTGACACAAGAGACAACAGAGTGATACAAAGACATTATGACAGTGAGTTGGGCTATATGAATGAGCGAGAAAGGGGAGCTGTGAGTGGATGAGCGTGAACGATTTACGCGGTGGACTAGTGGGTCTCAGTGAGTTACAGTTGCGGAACTTGCAGGAGCCTGACGTGCACTGCACGTTAAAAAGAACGCGAGTATGTTCGCATGCAAAAATTTTTGGAAACATTTTTAAAGGTGCTGAAGAAGGTAGAATGAGGTAGCTGGTATCCCACTTCTGAGTCTTTTAAATAAATAGGACATCCTAGCATTTTTTCCGCTGGTTACTTTATTAGTTCCCTTGGGAATTAGCTGACTAGCGGGATTAGCTGCTGCTGGAAGAGTCACACGCAGACTGGAATGTACTGCGGCATTCGGTTTGCAGAAACGTCCTAACCTAAAACTTACATAATATATATAATTGGCGTGAGACCGGGAGGAATATAGCGTGGATTGCTCGTTACTGAAGATTATGACCTGATAGAAAAAGACATTGGGATTGTAGCTACCAAAAGCAAACTTCCTTTTGCGATGCAGCAGCTGATTAATTGATGAAAGGAAAAAATATAAAAATGCAGTACATAAAGCAGGCAAAAAGGAATACAAACGTCTCAAAAATGAGATCGACAGGAAGTGCAAAATGGCTAAACAGGGATGTCTAGCGGACAAATGTAAGGATGTAGAGGCTTGTCTCACTAGGGGTAAGATAGATACTGCCTACAGGAAAATTAAAGAGACCTTTGGAGAGAAGAGAACCACGTGTATGAGTATCAAGAGCTCAGATGGGAACCCAGTTCTAAGCAAAGAAGGGAAAGCAGAAAGGTGGAAGGAGTATATAGAGGGTCTGTACAAGGGTGATGTACTTGAGGGCAATATTATGGAAATGGAAGAGGATGTAGATGAAGATGAAATGGGAGATATGATACTGCGTGAATAGTTTGACAGAGCACTGAAAGACCTAAGTCGAAACAAGACCCCAGGAGTAGACAACATTTCTTTAGAACTACTGACAGCCTTGGCAGAGCCAGTACTGACAAAACTCTACCATCTGGTGAGCAAAATGTAAGGCGAAATATCCTTAGACTTCAAGAAGAATATAATAATTCCAATCCCAAAGAAAGCAGGTGTTGACAGAAGTGAAAATTACCGAACTATCAGTTTAATAAGTCACGGCTGCAAAATACTAACACGAATTCTTTACAGGCGAATTGAAAAACTGGTTGAAGCCGACCTTGGGGAAGATCAGTTTGGATTCGATAGAAATGTTGGAACACGTGAGGCAATACTGACCCTACGACTTATCTTAGAAGCTAGATTAAGGAAAGGCAAACCTACGTTTATAGCAGTTGTAGACTTAGAGAAAACTTTTGACAGTGTTGACTGGAATAATCTCTTTCAAATTATGAAGGTGGCAGGGGTAAAACACAGGGAGCGAAAGGCTATTTACAATTTGTACAGAAACCAGATGGCAGTTATAACAGTCGAGGGACATGAAAGGGAAGCCGATGACATTGTAATTCTGTCAGAGACAGCAAAGGACTGGGAAGAGCAGGTGAACGGAATGGATAGTGTCTTGAAAGGAGGATATAAGATGAACATCAAGAAAAGGCCAAACGAGGATAGTCGAATTAAGTCGGGTGGTGCTGAGGGAATTAGATTAGGAAATGACACACTTAAAATAGTTAGGAGTTTTGCTGTTTGGGGAGCAAAATAACTGATGCTGGTCGAAATAGAGAGGATATCAAATGTAGATTGGCAATGGCAAGGAAAGCGTTTCTGAAGAAGAGAAATTTGTTAACTACGAGTATAGATTCAAGCGTCAGGAAGTCGTTTCTGAAAGTATTTGTATGGAGTGTAGTCATGTATGGAAGTGAAACATGGACGATAAATAGTTTGGACAAGAAGAGAATAGAAGCTTTCAACATGTGGTGCTACAGAAGAATGCTGAAGATTAGAATATTGAATAGAATTGGCGAGAAGAGGAGTTTGTGGCACAACTGGACTACAAGGGATCGGTTGGAAGCACATGTTCTGAGTCATCAAGGGATCACCAATTTAGTGTTGGAGGGCAGCGTGTAGGGTAAAAATCGTAGAGGGAGACAAAGATATGAATACACTAAGCACATTCAGGAGGAGGTAGGTTGCAGTAGGTACTGGGAGATGGAGCAACTTGCACAGGATAGAGTAAAATGGAGAGTTGCATCAAACCAGTCTCAGGACTGAAGACCAGAACAACAACAGCTGCTAGGAGACAAAGTTCGACCTGAAAAGCGCCTTTACTTGGTGCTGTGAGAGAGTAACCGTGGTCGCTCTACTGGCGCTGTGTACAAAGAAGGAACAAAGATCGGTGATCGACTTACACCACTCAAAAAGTGTACTAGGGCTGGCACATCAACAATGTCTTCCTAGGGAATACTGGAACTCTTCGCTATTGTGAAAACTGTGTGATTCTATTGAGAAGATTGAAAGTGTCAGGAAAAGCAAGATTGAAGAAAGTGGGTAAGATGCGAGTCAACATCATCACTGACGAAAAAATTCATCCTGTTCGAAGGATGCTACTAGCAAGTCAGCGACTTACAGTCTATGACAGACTACTTTCCCCAAATCATATTGTGCTGCCAATCAAATTAGTCCTGTTCCTGAAAGTTCGTGCGAAATGATTGTCAAGATTGTTTGCTGTAGGCATGTGGAAAACTGTAACTTATTCCTCGACTGCCACGACACTGAAGGGTTGAAACGGGGGTACATCACTATGAGTGAGAATCCATACGTCACAATGTAGAATAAAATCACACTAGATTGCCAACGAAGAAGGTATTTTGAGAAAAAGGAAATGCCACCTCTCTCTTGTCACTCAAACTCCACGAAACAGAATGACTTTATCAACTGGGCCGTTAAGGTAACCGTGTCAATTCCACCGACTTGCTGGTCTGTAATCTGGAAGCAGCCGTTGACGCGGAGCGGATATATGAGAAATCTCGTCCACATATGGCCAGCCAAACTGTCGAAATCATTAAATATGACATACATGTAGTGAGCGACCTGACCCGTACCCCTAATCATACGCGCTCCAACTGTCATATCTGCTAAGGGGTGTACGCAATGGTTGACTGGTATGGCAACGAAATTGGGACTCATGGTGCGAAAATGGCTGCAGGATCAAATGGAAATCGTCGTCCTTGAGGGAATACCAATCTATCTGTAACGCTGAACTAAGTGTATCGAAAATAAAGGCTACTGTCTACAAAGATCATGTACTCCTTCAACCCTTTTCTTAAATTACAGATCATCAAATACGTTCATAAAATTATTGAACGCTGTACTATACTAGCTAGCTAAATATTGCTACTGAAATAAATTAAACACACGCCTTTCACACATGCACGCTGTGCTCTACTAAAAAAATTGTTGTTGCTTAAATAATGGACAAATTAGGATCAATTCGTTTCTATCGTTTTGTTTAAAGTAGGCTGTGCGATCGTTCTCGTTATTTGCGATGACTGAAATGGCTTCTTCAAATACACTCCTGGAAATTGAAATAAGAACACCGTGAATTCATTGTCCCAGGAAGGGGAAACTTTATTGACACATTCCTGGTGTCAGATACATCACATGATCACACTGACAGAACCACAGGCACATAGACACAGGCAACAGAGCATGCACAATGTCGGCACTAGTACAGTGTATATCCACCTTTCGCAGCAATGCAGGCTGCTATTCTCCCATGGAGACGATCGTAGAGATGCTGGATGTAGTCCTGTGGAACGGCTTGCCATGCCATTTCCACCTGGCGCCTCAGTTGGACCAGCGTTCGTGCTGGACGTGCAGACCGCGTGAGACGACGCTTCATCCAGTCCCAAACATGCTCAATGGGGGACAGATCCGGAGATCTTGCTGGCCAGGGTAGTTGACTTACACCTTCTAGAGCACGTTGGGTGGCACGGGATACATGCGGACGTGCATTGTCCTGTTGGAACAGCAAGTTCCCTTGCCGGTCTAGGAATGGTAGAACGATGGGTTCGATGACGGTTTGGATGTACCGTGCACTATTCAGTGTCCCCTCGACGATCACCAGTGGTGTACGGCCAGTGTAGGAGATCGCTCCCCACACCATGATGCCGGGTGTTGGCCCTGTGTGCCTCGGTCGTATGCAGTCCTGATTGTGGCGCTCACCTGCACGGCGCCAAAGACGCATACGACCATCATTGGCACCAAGGCAGAAGCGAAGACGGCCTAACGGTGTGCGGGACCGTAGCCCAGCTTCATGGAGACGGTTGCGAATGGTCCTCGCCGATACCCCAGGATCAACAGTGTCCCTAATTTGCTGGGAAGTGGCGGTGCGGTCCCCTACGGCACTGCATAGGATCCTACGGTCTTGGCGTGCATCCGTGCGTCGCTGCGGTCCGGTCCCAGGTCGACGGGCACGTGCACCTTCCGCCGACCACTGGCGACAACATCGATGTACTGTGGAGACCTCACGCCCCACGTGTTGAGCAATTCGGCGGTACGTCCACCCGGCCTCCCGCATGCCCACTATACGCCCTCGCTCAAAGTCCGTCAACTGCACATACGGTTCACGTCCACGCTGTCGGGCATGCTACCAGTGTTAAAGACTGCGATGGAGCTCCGTATGACACGGCAAACTGGCTGACACTGACGGCGGCGGTGCACAAATGCTGCGCAGCTAGCGCCATTCGACGGCCAACACCGCGGTTCCTGGTGTGTCCGCTGTGCCGTGCGTGTGATCATTGCTTGTACAGCCCTCTCGCAGTGTCCGGAGCAAGTATGGTGGGTCTGACACACCGGTGTCAATGTATTCTTTTTTCCATTTCCAGGAGTGTATTTCGGCAATGCTGCTTGTGAGACAGCTACATGTGTGTCTGAGATGTAGCATGTAGCCTATGTAAGTCTACACACTTTGGGTCCGTTGTCGCTGAAGGTACAATTTTTTGGGTTGTTAGGCTGCGTCATGTTTAGTTTCAGTTTCTTCTACACTATTAACGTTTCGACTCCTATGCTGGTATCTTCATCAGAATCTTCATAAAGTTAGCTAACAGTGAGGACCAGAAGATTCTAGAGGAGACACCAGCAGAGGGACCGGAACGTTGCTCATACACATGAAATTGAAAATGAGGCGGCTTAGCGTCCTAGAAGATTTCCCTTCAATAGCAAGTATGCTGTTGTTGGTTACAATTGGTGTTGGTTTTTAGTAGGAGAGTGAGTAAGAAATAACTATCTGAAGCTGTTCGTATTTTCAGAGAATTTTAACAGCTTCGTTTTTTCGGTAACATTAAAATGTTATTAGTTTCCAAAAACGAAATTTAATTATTACAACCAGTTACAGGACGTACTGAAATATGCAGAAAGTTATCACGTTAGTACAAAAGAGTATGTAATATCCGTCTATACAGATCCTTTTTTCACATTCACATTTCTCTAACGTCCATAGATGTTGAACGTGAGCACTCCACTCCGATATATAAAAACTCTGGTGCGGAATGTGAATTACATGTGCACTGGTTCTCGAACTAGTTTAAAAAAACGTAATTAACTACATAAACTTCAAACTTGTGCACTTGAAATAGGACTTACATGTATAAAAATAACGAAATTCTGATGCTAAACAAGAGAAGATGATCTTACAGGGCTCGGAGTGCACCGCGCATCGTTAATAGAATGAAAATGTTGACAGAGGGCGAATTATTTTCTGTGTGTATGTTGCGAAATGTCCCGGCTTTTACTCCAATCATAAGGGATAAAATTAAGTAGTGTAACTTGATTTTGATATATGGCTCGTTTTACTTTTAGAGGCCGACCAAATGCTCCCCTGTCCAACAGTGCTAGCCACACACGAAAGAAAAGAAGAGCCACTAATGGCGATGAATCTTGAAAGCAGACAGATAGAAAAAAACCTAAATCTGGTAAATTCGTTGTGGCGTCATCTGTGGTGTGTTAAGCGCTTGCTGTGATATATCTGATGTATTTGGAATGCCATTCCGTAACAACGTTTTGCAGGTCGCTAGATTCATATTCGGCCAGCAACGAAACAGGGTAAAAATGAGGTCCAGGTGAAGATTAGGGGATGAGCCTCGGAAATGTACTGCGGGAAGTTGAATACAATTTGTGAGTGTATGGACATTGCGACTGAGACGAGAATTTATGGACAGAATAGGAGCATTCTAGCCGAGCGGCTACTTTTGCTCATTCGCATCACGTAATCGTCTGCCTGCACTCGCTTGCCATCGAGGCTAATTTCGGTGCTAATTTAAGCGGCGGTGACGGGATAGCACTGGGCACCCGAAGACACTAGTGAGAGCGTACCAAAAGTCTGCCGTGACCGCTGGACGCAGTGATGGGGATATTGAATCACTTGTGTGGAAGAAAATGTCCAGCTACGGTGGACTGCTGGACAATTGACTACTTGCCCATTACACTGGTCAGAGATATGATAACAGACGGACACGCTTACCGATCTTTCTAACAAACACTCTTAATGCTGTAAAAGTTGAAATCTGTCAAGTAAGAAAACGAAAAATGTTTTGTAGGCAACGAATATAGGCAGTGTTGAATTTAACTTACCATGACACATTCATAAAATAATCAAATCACTCAATGAAATTTTATTTGCACCACGCTTTTATAAAGCGCTGCTCGTGCCAAACTCAGCTTGCCCTTTTCTCACATGATACACGGAGAACTATGGATGAGGGGCAAAAGGCAAATTCCATATTTCTAGACTTCCGGGAAGCATTTGACACGGTGCCCCATTGCAGACTGTTAACGAAGGTACGAGCACATGGAATAAGTTCACAGATACGTGAGTGGCTGGAAGATTTCTTAAGTAATGGAAGCCAGTATGTTGTCCTCGTCGGCGAGGGTCCATCAGAGACAGGGCTATCATCAGGAGTGCCCCAGGAAGGTGTGATAGGACCCTTGTTGTTCTCTATATACATAAATGATTTGGCGGATAGGGTGGGCAGCAATCTGCCGTTGTTTGCTGCTGATGCCGTTATATACAGTAAGGTATCGAAGCTGAGTGACTATAAGAAGGTGCAAGAAGACATACAAAATTTCCAGTTGGTGTGATGAATGGCAGTTAGCCTTAAATGTGGAAAAATGTCAGGAGGAAGAGCAGACCCGTAATGTTCGGCTACAGTATTACGAGTGTCTTGTTTGGCACAGTCAAGATGTTTAAATATCTGGGCGTAACGTTGAAAAGCGATATGAGGTAGTACGAGCATGAGAAAACTGTGATAGGGAAGACAAATGGTCGACTTCGGTGTATTGGGAGAATTTTAGGAAAGAGTGGTTCACCTGTAAAGGACACCGTATACTGGTGCGATCTGTTCCTGAGTACTACTCGAGTGTTTGAGATCCGTACCAGGTCGTATTGAAGGAAGACATCGAAGCACTTCAGAGGTGGGCTGATAGATTTCTTACCGGCAGGTAACACGTAAGTGTAATGCAGATGCTTCGGGAACTCAAATGGGAATCCCTGGAGGGAATGCAACGTTCTTATCGAGAAAAAGTATTGAGAAAATTTAGAGAACCGGCATTTGAAGCTGACTGCCGAACGATTCTACTGCCGCCAACATAAATCGCGCGTACGGACAACGAAGATAACATACGAGAAATTAGGGCTCATACGGAGGCGTACAGACAGTCGTTTCTCCCTCGCTCTATTTGCGGTGGGAAATTACAAGTAGTGCTATAGAGTAACCTCCGCTACACATTATACGATGGCTTGCGGAGTGTCTTTGTAGATGTAGATATATCTCTCGTCTTCTTGATAAGTGTGCCACAGCAGTAGAGAGTTTTAACGATGTCCTTGGCAGGTGACTGTGGGTTTAATTTTCTGAGGTCGGTCAGAAATTATTAGTAACGTATCTGTTCTAAAAATGAGCTGTAAACATTTATGTTACTATCAAATAATAGTACATATGGTCTTCAATGGCACACACTGCTGAAAGAAAAAGTCAGTTTCGCTTGAGCTTTGAGACGTGCAATAACAACGCAATTATAAAAAATAATTTCCAGAAATACGTTTTATCCTATCCTAAAATCATAGCAAAGTATTGTATTCTGGTCTTCAGCAGGTTTCAAAAGAACAATGCTATAATTTGCGAATACTCAGAAATAAAAAACATTAAGACAATGATATAGTTTGTCATTTGTCTCCCTCTCTCGCAATTTTCTGCGTTCTGTATCTGTAGATGTACATAAGAATAACACGTACTGTACATAGGTAGCAGTTTACTAGCAATAATATCAATATAATTATATAAAAATGTGGTTACAGCAGTGGCATATAAATAACAACATAGTATAGAAAGGAGTAAAAGTAACAGTTTTTCATAATTAATGTTACAAGGAAAGCCGCGTTAATAAACAGTGTGCCGCAGATAAAGCGGTTCACATCACACACTAACGTTATGGCGTGAGTCGTCGTGGCCCTTGAACATTGCTTTCGTCGTGGCAACTGCGGAACAGCACACGAGTGCGAGTGCGCTGCTAGCTCGCTCTAGTGGGACACGGCGGAACTATCAAGACTGCCTTGCAAGCTAGCGAAGTACCGTCAGACCTCGGAACACGATAACGACAGGCGGATCGAATAAGGCCAAACTAACTTTGCGACGCTGCTTCCAGGCATGACGAACGCTTCCAAATTCCACTGAGTGAAAAGAGATTCACTCAGCGCGTCACTTTTGTCGCATCATCTGACTCGGAAAACAGATTATTATTAATGGTTGTACATGAACGCACAGCCCTGTTGTTGCAAAAAGAAAAGCTCGCGAAACTGTGCCGGCTTTACACGTGGAGTAACGCGATACGCTCTGGCGCAAACACCACAGAGGATACGCGTGCAGGAATAACTGCCATCGTTATGTCAACGTGCTTGCCCATAAGCTTCATACCAACTCATAAGTGACAGGGCATATTTGCATAGTACCGTTCACTACAAATTCTTATCGTAAAATTGCAGTTCAGCCCAAAGCAATCACCCTGTTAAGCAGTAACGGCCATATAAAAATGTGAAAAATGAATGGTAGAATCAGATGTACCACAGACATAAATTCTGCTTAGAAAAAAAAAGAAAAAACGAAAAATAAATAATAACGAAAAGAACTAGCACTAGTACTTTCTGTTGGGCAGCTCTTTCCGCTCCATTGAACAGTATTTCCACATAAACTCTTACAATTAATGTTTAGATTATGTTATAATCAGCACTAGCACTGTAATACAATAACACAATTAATTGTATTGCATTTAAAGAAAATGAACATCTCTGAATTCCATGCAGTCTAATGCTTCTAATTTCGCTAAACTTACAGCAATTCTCCGTGAGTAGAAGGCGTGAATATCGCATACCGCATTCTATTGTAGGGTGATCTTGTTAGCAAGAAGGACTTATGCTACTGACACTGTAGATAAAGAGAGAGATAATTATTATAGTGTAAATTATAGGAGGTCACTGTTGTCAGCTGCAGCAGGACATTACGCGGAATCTTCGGCGATGAGTGAAAATATGGGACGGACAGGGATTCGAACCCAGGGATCTCCTGCTTGCTAGGCAGTTCGGTAACTACTGCGCCATCCGGGACAAAGCGTTATCGCAACTGCGCAGATTATCTCTGCACACTTCACGGCACATCTAAATTCCCGCCGAGCGCCACCTATCCACAGTCGCTGTCCATTGACTACGTGTTCGCTGCTCAGAGATTCCCACAGGAGATCGGACGTATTCGTGCATCCGCATATATATAATTCTAATAGTCTTGTGGATGTGTCCGTCTACGCAACTAAATGAAAGGCTGTTTGTTCTGTGCCAGATGCATTTCGCTTCTTTTTATTTGTGAAACATCTTCAGTGGCCTACATATACAAAAGGAAGCGGAAGCATATGCAACAAAAAAAAACAGTCTATCATTTAGTTGCGTGGACGGGCCACATCCCTTAAGATATAGAAGCAACTAAGGAACGACGGTAAACACAAAAAAGTGACAAATTGTAACAGGTTTCTGAGATTGTCTGTAGGTTGCTACTTTATGCACAGAGAAGTGGCGTTGGCGAAGGGTCACGTTATTGCTCCACTTAAAAATGATTTGACGCTGTAGCAGTGCTAAATTTCTCCGCGCACCTCTTCAACCATACAACCGCCCCCTTCTCTAGTCTTAAAAGCACAGATTTAGATTTTTTTGGAGCCGGCCGGAGCGGCCGAGCGGTTCTAGGCGCTACAGTCGGGAATCGTACGACCGCTACGGTCGCAGGTTCGAATCCTGCCTCGGGCATGGATGTGTGTGATGTCCTTAAGTTAGTTAGGTTTAATTAGTTCTAAGTTCTAGAGGACTGATGACATCAGCAGTTAAGTCCCATAGTGCTCACAGCCATTTGAACCATTTTTTAGATTTTTGGAAACTTGTGATAAAACTTACAATGAGAAATCATTTTCTGAAATTCAGGTTTTTGAAGTAATGTATTATAGTCAAAACAATAAGACCACAATACTTAACACAAACAACAGGTGCTACCGGTTGTTCCGGCCCAGCAGTACAGACGTAAGACGATTCGTTCTTCCCTATTTGTGGATGGCACAAGCGTCACTGTGAAATACATGGAACGAAATGTAAATGATGTAGCTAATAGAACAGAGCATAACATCAGCACTGGGTGTACGGAAATAAGAAATAAAATGATCACTTAACAGCATCAGTGAATACACAACTCTTGTATAACTGACATTTTATTACCACAGTTTGATCAAACAATCAGGACTATAGGTAGATGTAAGGCTTTCTTGGGTGTGTCAAATTCAGGGTTGTATGCAAATATTGTGTGCCGTTCTCATCCCCACAACAACAACTGGCTGCTCTTACCACCGCTGTGATGACGTTCACTTAAAAAAAAATGGTTCAAATGGCTCTGAGCACTATGGGACTCAACATCTTAGGTCATAAGTCCCCTAGAACTTAGAACTACTTAAACCTAACTAACCTAAAGACATCACACACACCCATGTCCGAGGTAGGATTCGAACCTGCAACCGAGCAGTCCCGCGGTTCCGGACTGCAGCGCCAGAACCGCTAGACCACCGCGGCCGGCGACGTTCACTTCGCAGTGTCTTATTGTATTGTGCTGCTGGGTTCCTCAGTGCTTCTATAACGATATTTTAGCCCAAAGAAGGCCTTATAGGACAATACGTAGCGTCAGTTCATAAATTTCTTGTAGGTATCCGGTTAAACGTCTCTCATTTCTGACTTTGCCATTCTAGTATATAATTCCTCATGGAATTTACTAAGTGAATAATAGGAAAAAAATATTTTCCTTCAGATAATACTGTCTTACCGATTATGCAGAAAAGCGTGGGCTGTTTAGCAGGTCCAGTTCAATAGAATTTCAACACAAATGAAAAGTGTGACTGATACACTACTCACATTCATGGGTAAGTTAATAGGCTCCGTTGCCACATGTCTCTATTTGTTAGCGCGGAAATCATCCTCAGCAGTTTATAGTCATTTCTTCGACTTTGTCACTTGAGTGAACACAGTGTCGCACAGTATAGATTATTGGTTTCGTATTTAAAAAATACTATGCCATTCGTTTCGTGACGGAGCTATTTTAGCTCACATGGAACTATGAAACACAAGAGGAAAAAACTCCCTGGACAACCCGTATGGCAAAGCAAAATGTCTCCATCAACAAATTCTAGGTACAATTAGGGTACGCTCTCTTTTTATTATCACAGTATTTTGTAGGTTGCAGGGACAGATACTGCTTAAGCGGATTAAGTAGAAATGAACATTCATCCCACTAATTCTGCAATGAACTTCGATGTGCAAAATTACAACAGTGATTTATTCGTTATGTTTTTGTAGGACATGGGGTAAGACTTAGGAGAAATATGTAACTGATCGTTAGCGCAGTATCAGAACTACAGTGTGAAAAGTCATTAAGTGGTTCGTAGCAGGCCGCCGTTCGCATAGTCAGTATCATATAATTAACTAATCAACAGTGAATTTGTAAGAGGATACGACGCGAAAATGGCATAGATGCGGGCGTCGTCGGCAACGTGTGTTGGGAAGCATCGATGCCCTTCCGGCTGTAAATTTATATCGGTATTTAATGCGATCCGATGAGCTATTGCATGTTATGGGAGAAACTGAAAAATACTTGCACCGTTACATTATTTCAGTTTTAACCTCACTCGTCAGGACGACAACAGTGTGTTAACAATGCCCCAAATATTTTCGATTTTGTTTTACAAAACAATGACATAGGCATTACCGTTTAGCTTTTATCTTTATTTTTTAGCTGTTGCTGTCAATTAGAAAGTTGTACACTAGATGATTACTTTGACTACAGAGTTAATTAGCCACAGACGAGAGCCGCAAGTAGGATAGATGGAGATGACATGCGTGCAAATACGCTCTGGAACGATCGCAAAATCTCAGTAGTAAAGAGAGCACATGGCATTTGGTCGTCGACAGAAGAGATAGCTTATAGCCCGAACCACTGCAGGAAAATGCGGGATTTCTGCTCAAGCGTGTGAGGTCTATAACAGTTAGATTGTTTACAAAAATAAAATTAAAAAGACTGTTTAAAGTGTTAGAGACTTACCTGGCCGGTGTGCAAGTGCAGCCTGGCTCTGAGCACTATGGGACTTGACGAAAGTGTAGCTGAAACGCCGTAGTAGCAGAACAGGCGGATAATTAAAGGAAGACAGCTAATACTTTGCGAAAAACTGCTCGGATAATTGCGTGAAATGATTTCTTGGAATTAACCTACGAATACTCTTGAAACATTTGTATACTGTCCCCGTTGGGGCCGAGAATATACAATCGAGGTGGTCACAGACCTCACAGTGACATATCTCATGTTCTATGCTTGACTGCACAAACAGAAAAACTTAATATGTGGTACAACAGCAAGAGACTGCTGTCATGCACTTGCGGAGTTTAGACAGACTGGCCTTCTATGGTGACTATTACGTATACTTTAATTTGTTATACAGCGTCACTGAACCAATGAAAGAGCAAAAGTAAAAAGGCAATTAAGTGTTATATGAATAGCGGAGACTTTTTGCAGGGTGCGCAACCTGAGCCCGGATGAAAGGATCGCCGGCCGGCGCCACAATGCGAACGGCGGCAAAAAATGTCGCGTGGCGCGCGACCTGCCGCCGACCAAAAGCGGCTTATCCTGCTCCGGGGTTAAGACGTCAACACACGCAGCGAACCGCACAGCCAGCAGCGTCTGCCGACTCCAGAGTGCAACTCCAAACTCGGGCGCGAGAGCGATAGTCGATCGTTGCTCACAAGCTTCGGTACAATTTATTCTTCAGAAGAACAGCTCGGATACGTATGAGGGCACAGTGAAAAGAGGCGATGTTCACATACAATCGCAGCTGGCTGGTGGAGCGGTTGAAAATGAAAGGAGAGTGCTTTGTGCTTATTATGTGCGACGCCGTCAAAAGTCTACAAAATTATCGCATTGCGAGGGTGAGTCAAATGAAAACCTTAAATTTGTAATAATAAATCGAAATTTCGCGTCGTTATCCTGTAAGTTGGTAAGCGTGCTACAAACAGCGTGTAGAATGGCCTGTAGATGGCAGCATAGTGCAGATGCACACATACCGTCGCAGTATCAGTATAAAGACGGCCGCCCCACTTGCGACTTGCACCAGGGAAGAACAGCGTTCTGTTATTCGGTTTTTGCGTAGTAAAGGCGTGAAAACTATTGAAATTCATCGACGAATGAAGATTCAGTACGGTGATGCATGTTTATCACAGCGGCAAGTCCACGAATGGAGTAGGGAGTTTGCAAATGGTTTGACTTCAGTGGAAGATGCTCCTCGTCCAGGTCAGGCACAACGAGTTGTGACTCCACAGAACATTGCAGCGGTTGAAGCCATAGTGAAGGAAAACTGCCGAGTGACACTGAATGACATTGCAACATGTTTACACATTAGTCATGGGTCAGCACACCACATTGTGCATGATGTGCTCCAGTTTCACAAAGTGTCTGCAAGTTGGGAGCCATGGAAGCTGACTCCTGAAATGAGAGAACAACGTGATGATGCTTGTGAAGAACTTCTTCGGCGCTTTGAACGAGAAGGTGATGGCTTCCTTGCAAGAATCGTTACTGGGGACGAAACCTGGGTTCACTTCCACCAACAGGAAACGAGTGTCTTCCTCATCCACCATACTCACCAGACCTTGCCCCAAGTGATTTCCATATGTTTGGACCACTCAGAGACGCAATGGGAGGAAAGAAGTTCCGTTCTGATGAAGAGGTACACCACGCGGTGCATGAGTGGTTGCGCGGACTACCAAAAGAATTTGTTTTCTAAAGGAATTTATGCACTTTGTAAGCGATGGAGCACTTGCATTGAGCATGGGGGAGATTAAGTTGAAAAGTGATACAGCTTTGTACCACTTCTGCACAATAAATAATATTTAAAAAATATTTGAGGTTTTCATTTGACTCACCCTCGTAAGAACAAACGAGCTAAACGACAAGAAGCACCTGCAAAGAGCGAGTGTTGTGAAATACAACACGTAACAGCCGGAGTTGAAGGAAGGCGAGCGATCGAGACTGACCGCGGCGGGAAAGGCACTCTTGTTACCGAGTACCGAAACTGGGAGTGGACTACTAGTCCACAGTGAGAAACACGAGTTGTCGCTGCTTAAATCTGCCGACACTATTACACAACTTCAGACTAGGTTTATACTAGACGTGGAATGTAGCTAAGTTACGGCCCCACACGACGAGCTTTTAATGCGGGTAAAACAATGATCTCTTTTATGTCTGCACAAGAAGTGTATGATGTTGCGCGGAAACAATTCCTTCCCTTCCAGGTGTAACTGTACTGGTAGTCATCTGCGGTCGCATGTTCATGCGTAACGTAGGATAAATACGATACAGATGCTGCTCCGATAGAGAGGCCGCGGACACTGTGCAGAGGCCTCCATAGTGACCTCTAGATGGCAGTGTGCATGCTGTATTAGTTCCTTTGTCATAACCACTGTGTGCGGGTGCGGCGCAAGTTGCTCCGATATTACGCAAATTGTAGTCCATATACGGAGGTGAGTACATGTTTCCTTCAGACAAAGTTTTTCCTTGTGTTCATATATTGTACATAGAGTTCGTTTCAGCTGCCTAAATAAGTACAGACAAAGTCATAAGCGTGACTGTAGTAGAGAGCAAGCCTAACTTCGGCCATATTAGCCGTGAGGTACGACGAAAGTGGGGTGTGGCGTCTGACCCTGACGCTTGGCGGAATTGAGCACACAGAGATCCGGTAGGGATACTTACTGCTGTCGGATTTTATGAGAGATCTGAAAACATTACATACTATTCAAAGCGTACCGGTGTCACTTTATGACTCTGGAAATATATAAGTTATCTTATGTCTTACATTTTAACGTCACTGTGTATAAAATTCTGTTATTTACAGAAACACACAAATATTTATAACATGCCTATTCAGTACTACAGGAAGAGCACTGCCAAGAGACCTCAGTGGACACAGGAAACTTTAAGAGAAACTGTAAAAAGGCTTAAAGCAAAGGAAATATTACTCAGGGATGCAGAAAGGCACTATGGTATTCCGGCACGAACCTTAAAACGAAGAATGGAGTCCAGCAACCTGGAAAAAGGCAACTGGATCCAGCAGGAAAACCTATTTGAATAATCGCCCAAGTCAAATTATAATGGTTCAAATGGCTCTGAACATCTACCGAGGGAGGTGGCGCAGTGGTTAGACACTGGACTCGCATTCGGGAGGACGACGGTTCAATCCCGCGTCCGGCCATCCTGATTTAGGTTTTCCGTGATTTCCCTAAATCGCTCCAGGCAAATGCCGGGATGGTTCCTTTCAAAGGGCACGGCCGACTTCCTTCCCCGTCCTTCCCTAACCCCATGAGACCGATGACCTCGCTGTCTGGTCTCCTTCCTCAAAACCAACCAACTAACCAACTTAACATCTATGGTCATCAGTCCCCTAGAACTTAGAACTACTTAAACCTGACTAACCTAAGGACATCACACAACACCCAGTCATCACGAGGCAGAGAAAATCCTTGACCCTGCCGGGAATCGAACCCGGGAACCCGGGCGCGGGAAGTGAGAACGCTACCGCACGACCACGAGCTGCGGACCTCAAATTATAATCAAAATAGATAGTAATGTCATTTAAATATATATTATCTGCTAATTTAATTCGAGAAATTTATTTATTTCCTTTTTTTCACAAACTTAGGTTTATTTGGAACACGATATGAGAGATATTGGTTGCTTATATTAAGGCTCTTGCAGCACATGGGTTGCGCCTGACAGGTTGAAGGTGAGAAAAATTGCATACAGAATGGCATATGAAATGGGACTACCAAACAGATTCAGCAAATAATCTGCAGCTGTGGGTTACGACTGGTTAAATTCTTTCGTATGTAGAAATCCAGAATTGAGTGTGCGCTAGTCAGAGGGTCTTTCCTTAGCAAGAGCGACGGGAATGAGTAAGAAAATTGTTGATAATTATTTTGGTGTATTGGGAGACGTACTGAAGAAAAATGATTTATTTGATAAGCCAGAAATAATTTTTAACATTGATAAGAGCGGAACGCAGGCAACAACCAACCTGGTTCTGTGATAACGGAAAATTCTACCAAATCTGTTCATGTACTAACGTCAGAAGAGAAATGCGAAAATGTAACTGTTCTGGCTTGTTGTAATGCTGCAGGCCAAAAATGCCTCCTGTTCTGATATTTAAGAGAGTAAACAAGAAAGCGGAGTTTGCTGATGGCTTGTCTCCAGGTTCCGACGTTTACATGTGCCCCAAGTCATCGCTCGTTAGTACAGACTTGATCTACACCTGGTTCACGGATCATTTCCTGAAACGCAAGCCATCGGGAAAGACACGTTTCTCAAAGCAGTTCTCTGCAATTACTTCAGACAGCTGTTGACAACGATGTCGTAATGATCTGCCAATCTGGCCACTGCACTCATGCCTTGCATTCTCTGGACGTGCCATTTTCCTGGCACCTAAAAGCATATTTCCGTAAAGAAGCTTCAGCATGGGTTGCACAAAACAAAAAAATGCTCGATATCAGATGAGTAGGCCGGTCGGCTCAGCTTGGAGTAAAGCCAGGTCTGTAGGAATAGCGCTAAATGGCCTTAAAGCCACGGGCATTACTCCCTTTAACCCAAACACAAATGAATCACCACTATCATCAACAGCGCATCAAACTTCCAGTTCCATGGGTCACTCAGCTACTCCTGTTGATTCTTCCCAGAACTCTCCAGAAACTTCCTACGTCACATGATGAAATGACACCAAACGAAGGTTATCCAGAAAAAAAGCTCGAGTCCACAACTGCCCAAATCAGCGTCAGTAAGGCGAAAGCTCAACCCAAAGCACTTCATGACGGATACTACAAACACTGAAGCGAAGCGTGAAAAACAAAGGTAAAACGAAATTAAAGAAACACAACACAAGGAAAAGGTGAAAACCATATCATACGTCACTCCACGAGGCAGGACACGACCACCTTAGAGAACGATCGCAGAAACTGGAAAGAACCTAATAAATTCAGAAACCAACCGCTGCTGTGAATGTTGCGAAAACTATTTCCTAACCACAAAAAAAAAAAAAAAAAAAAAGATAAATGGATCGTATGAGTTGCAACCAGTGGCTCCACGAAACATGCGCTACATAATTGGACATGTGTGTAGACTGTGTCAGGAAAGATGCTAGAGAACAAAGCACTAAGAAACAATCTATGGCCGGCCGCGGTGGTCTCGCGGTTGTAGGCGCTCAGTCCGGAGCCGCGCGACTGCTACGGTCGCAGGTTCGAATCCTGCCTCGGGCATGGATATGTGTGGTGTCCTTAGGTTAGTTAGGTTTAAGTAGTTCTAAGTTCTAGGGGACTGATGACCACAGATATTAAGTCCCATAGTGCTCAGGGCCATTTTTTTGAACAATCTATGTAAGTTTGTATCTTGTACGCTGTCACTCGAAATTAAAAAAAATAACGTAAATTAATGTTGCAAATTATGATTCAGTTCATGTTACTACTCAGTTGTATGACTACAGTAGTCTAGTTGTGTGTTATAACGCTCAGTTATATTGAAGTTGAAGAAATAAGCTTAAATTTGATTTTGATCTCCCGAGAAAACTCGGCATCGATACCGGTTTCCAGGGAGAGACGCCGCCCATGCAACAATTTCTTTGTTCCTTGTTTTGTTCTTTTTATTTACACTCACTGAAGTTTTGCCCATATATGATCTAATGCAAACATTCTAAACTTACGCTCTACCAATACACAATCTGGTTTTGCGACCTGCGGCATGGCATTATACAGCCTACCAGAGAAAACAAACATTTTTCTTGTATTTACTATGTTTCTTCATCCGTGTTCCTGGCGGTTTTCTTTTATGAGAATGACGGAATTCGATGTTTTTCCAACCATTTGCTCCGAAAACACCCACGACAATATGCGGAGTGCCAAAGTCATGTAATCTTAACTTTACTTGAATGGATATTGCTTCAGGCGGTAGAAAAGCAGCCACCTATACCTTCCAGAGCGATAACGAAAGATTTTGGTCGCAGAACTGGTTAAATTCCGGAAAAAGTGCAATTAACAAAAGCTTGCAACAGGGAAAACGGATTCTGCACGCCTAAACGAATTTACTGTAATGGTAGGGCATGTTAGACATAATAGAGCGGAAAATTAGAACTTTATTGTCTGATGGAACACACAGATGTGGAGACTGTCAAACAGGAAATCCTTGTGTGCTAAGTACATAGAGACACATGGTAGTTACTTTCTTGTACGCCAGTTAGGGTAAAACTTTTTGGAAAGATATGTGTTTGAGAAAAGTTTGTTTCAAAGACTTCCTCTACCCCATAATTCACATCGCCCTTTGTTCGTCCATACTATGCAGTGATTTGGCGGTGGAGTGCCAATGAAATAGTGCCTCTAAATTGGCGTAAGTAAGTTGGCTGGCTGGAAGATATGAAGCCTATCCTCATCCGTCCCATTCTGCAGCTGCAGACCTGTGTAGGATGCTTATAAATGGGAACTACTTGTTCTGGAGCCTAAAAGAAAGATTGTTGCTCTGTGTTACTGCAGACAGTGTAGATGTCCATCGATAACGACTTTTTTGTTCTTCAGGATTCCGAGAAGTCTAGGTAAATGTGTTGTGTGTTACATCTGAAATAATGGCCCACCAACAACAAACGTACGTAGAACAATACGTACGTAGAAAAATATGCTATCACCAGAGAAAGGAAGGATTCAGTATTGATCTTGAAATTGTGATGTATGCTGGAAATCGTTTAATAGAAGACACAAACACGTTATGAAAATCTGAACGAACTATCTATTCGCAGTGGCGTCAGATGTAACGCGATTCACTTTGTTCTCGGTTGTTGCTACGGCTGTCTCATTCACTAGAGCGACTGCTGTTACCGACGTGCCGCAGTAGCAACACAAAAAGCTGTGTTGCTGCACTAGTACGATCTGCGCAAACAGTCATAAGAGAGACGCGTTCCACAATCGTTAACAGCTTTTGTGCTTTATCTCTCTGCTCGTTATCTTCGGCGGTATAGTTGTAAAGCACTACCAACTGAATGGAAAACCGCCTATCTGGTCCCCCTCTACCCCCCTGGTCCTTCACCCACAGTGAAAGTGTCATTCGTCAGATGAGTTTTGCCTTTAGCACACAAGCGCCTATCGCGTTATATGTCTCCTGCATTGCAACGATTTCAGTTCAGTTCATATGATTTGTATAACTCGAAGCCGCAGAATGTGTAGGTTGCACGCTTACGAAATTCAAATTTTAGTTGGGATATAAACTCGGTTAGGGTTCTAAGTATGTGAAGGTGGTGGGAGGAGAACGCTGGGTAATGATGAGGACGGGACGTGCAGATTTGTAAATAGAATAAGTTACATATTGCAGTAGATGTTGGAATATTTTGGTATTTTGCTATCGGGCGGAAAGAGCTGTTCTATGAATATGTTTGTGTCGAGAACTACCCCTCCAAGAAGTACTTCGCCTACCGCATCACGAGTCTCACTTGCGACGAGCTCGTGGTCCTGTCACTGGGCAGAGAAATAACAGTAATTGGTAATGCAAGACGGAATCGCAGGTGGCGCATTGAAGTAGCGGCCCGGCAGCGGAGACGGGGAACACCAGCGCGCCGCGCCGCGCCACGCCGGCCTGCGACGAGACCCGCTGATTGGCGGCCGCTGGCGCGCCACCTCCGTGCCCCCCAGAAACGCGAAACCCTCGCGTCCGGCGCGCAGCACTCTCTAGTCACCGCATGTCAAGCTTCACCACACCATAAACGCAGACGGTTGTCGACACACTTACTTTCGTGAACCTATTGCAGTAATACTGGAACGCAAACAGTTCATTCCCATCGCTACCAGACACATTTAAGAGCGCATTATCACTTTGACGACAAATAATTGAAACGCATGTAGCGTGAAGCGTACCCCAAGGAACTCGTTCCGGACCTCGACTAATCACTAAGTAGATAAATTATTTCGCTCACAACTCCAGAACGTTTTTAAGGTCGCTTGCTGACAGATATCACACCTAAGAAATGCTGCGGAATTGGAGGAGCCACAGTGAAAACGAATGTCCGTTACAGCTGGTATGTAATTATAAGTATATGTAGCGTAATACACGCAATTAGACAGAACGTACCATCTGTGTTCGTCTTACAGCACATTACCATTGGCGTTATGATGCATAGAGTACAACGGCAGGCAGACAAATCCCAACTATATCGCGAAAGTTAGCACATGAGACATTTGAGGAACCCATTCCTCCGGCTAGTACCACTGTGTGATTGAAGACACGGACAGTACGCAGAAGTTTTACGTTTGTGACGGACTTGAGCGTACTAGGCACAACAATGCTAAGAAGTACACGTCACTACACACGGTACTAAAATATACTGATATGTAACACAGCGAGACGTGCAGAAATTCGTTTTCCCCACACATTTTGTGCGAACAGCGAAAAGATACCATCCAGATGGTGGCCGCGATACACTTTTGGCCGAGAAGTTCGCCACCATTCATGGAGTGGGGTGATATGCCGCGATGCCTGGCAGAAATACGTAATCTGGGGAGCAAAAATGGCGGAACGGCGACCGCCGCACTCGAGGGAGCTGGCGGAAAAGCTGAGGATTTCCGCTTTTTTTGTCGCTCGCGGTGCAGTCTGCAGTGTGGCGGAAACCTTGCGAGTGTGTGACCGGCGCTATAATTAGCGCGCTGTGCGAGCCCGTGGCATGTGGGACAAGGTTGAGGTCGCAGTTGGCAGCGCCGCGCTGCGGGCGCCGATCAATACTCACCTCGCCAGCGCCACCACCGCCGGCGTCGCCCGTCGCCGCCGCCGCCACCGCCGCCGCTTACGCCTCCGTAGCCGGCGGATCCAACACTTCCGTAACACCCCAGACAACTTTGCACACTGTAACCGACGCACACTATAACACACTCACTCAGCTTCCGACGGAGGAAAAAAAAGACGAATGAGAAGGACACGCGGTGATGTTAAGAAATGTCCGTCGCAGCACTAGAATCGGGGTCTGTGGAGTGCGAACGCCAGTGGACACGCGAGTAAGTGAAAATATTTGCCGAGATGCGATTTCGGCGTGCAGTACGGGCGCGACGACACGGGCACGGGCGCGCACTCGAGCTGTTCCTCGGTCCGACTCCTCTCGCTCGCGCGGCCAGCCACACTTTGAACCCGCAGTGGCGGCGGCGGCGGTCGCGCCGGCGCACTCGCGGTCGCGCCGCCAGCGCCGCCCTAGCGGCTGTGGCGCCGAGGCTCCAGGCCCCACCCCCCGGAATGGCGGCGGGCCGCAGGGAGGGGGCGCCCCAGCCGCCGGGCCCCGCCTCCAGCGGCGCCACTGGGCGGGGCCACGACGCGGCCGGCCGACTCCTCGGCCACGCGGCAGCGACAGCTCACCTCCGGACCGACCGAGCACATATTTCTATCCCGCTGAAAAACCAGAAACACGACAAAAGGAAAAGGAACGAGAAGGGTGGGGATCAGAAGGAGGGCCTCTCCGGTCACACGATCGCTCGCGCAGGGGAAGGGACAGACGGGGCGGAATAAATCAGGAAAAATAGGAGGAAAAAAATATGAAGGAGGGTGGCAATGGGCACGAGGAACCTTGAAGTGTCGCTCTGAGACGGTCGAGAGCTAAAAAGACGGTACGGACTGGGGCCGGGGACGAAAAAAGGAAAGGCGGCAATGGGCAGAAAGAGAGAGGAGTGTGTTGGGTTTCCCACTAGGAACCGCCCCAACCGACGCGACGGTGGGCTTAACCGCCAACGGCCGAGCGAGGGCCTGCCGGCGCGCCCCTCACGCTAATCTCGCTCGTCGCTCACGCTCCGATAGTTCCGCCGTAGGAGCAATCGTCCGCAGTAGCGCTTTTTCAGAGGGAATATTTTTGAATGCAACACCTTATACAAGCTTTCGTTTTTCTTTTGCGGTTGTTTTCCTGTTTACAGCCTTTCCTCTTGCAAAATGTTAAATAGATAAGGTACTTCTCTCATCAGCTTTTGGCGTTACCTACAGTTCAATTCTACATTCCCGTCTCAGTCGTTTGTTATCCTTTGAGGTGTTCGCCTTTTGCCCCCTACTGACATCAAACGCACGCAAGAATGCCCGCAGAATACGGGTTTTTGTTACTCATTTTGGTGAACGATTTACGCTCAGTTTATGAATTTGGCAAATGAACATTCCAGTTACCTACTTAAAAATAGAAACAGAGTAAAAATTAAACATCAGCAGTAACACGACTGTGCGCCCAGCCGCTACAACGATATTCTTATATGGGTAAGTATACTTTTGAAATTATTAGAGGCAGTGTATGTAGCATAAAGCGCAGCATGCTAGGTTTGCGAGGCAGGGACGGGAGCCAGATCCGCATCGAATTCGTTGGCGGAGTATTGGTCTCGGAAACCGACCAGGCTGAGTGTAGTTTTCAGGAGGCTTGCCACGCTCATTTCGGTAAATGTCGGGCTGGTGCCCTATCTCCACCAGAAAAAGTGAGACATAAACTCTTAAAATAAGATCACACATACAAAAAAAATTATTTGATTTATAAATAGATAGCGCACGCGTCTTCTCTTCCTCAGGTTTCCAGATTGTAGCAAAAGGAAGGGCGTCCGTCCACAAATAAAATAAATGTGCCAAGCCATGAAAAGAGCGGACCCATTACGACGGGATACATACCATGAAAGAGAGAGTAACTGGTTTCTTTCTCTTTAGCAGAATGATTCTCGAGTATGTTACAAAGCTTTAAATTAGTGAGTTCATGTGCTGCTCCATACTATCAACCTAATTGATTATTTGCGTAAAATGTAATGGATGGCCATTTCCGTTCGTTTATTGCGTATGATACGGAAATTCAATTGTACATTTATAATCGAGTATCGATACAGAATAACAGCTAACTTTCTGCTACTCTAACTAAGAAATACTATCTTTCTCGTTACCTTGACAAGACTTTGCTTATTCAATCTCGATTGCCATAATATAACAGAAAGCAAGCAATTTTCAAAATTAATAGTGAAAATAAAAAAAGGGAAACTTGTAGATTTGCCCTTCAATCTTGAGAATGGTTGCTAATGATGAGACATGAAACATAGCGATGCGCCTGTTAATAGGCACGGACGTCTAAACGTTGCCGAAGTCGGAGAGAGAATAAGGGAGCGACGGATAGGAAAACGTTTACCAAATGAAAGGACTAGTCAGTGGGAAGGATTTACCATGGAGGTCGCAGTGGCTAGCACAATGATCTTGCATTCATAAAGACAGGAGTTGAAATCTGCATCCGCTCTTCAAGATTATTTCTCCAAATCGTCGAAGGCCAATACCGGTTGCCCTTTGAAGATAAGGCCGATTTCTTTCCGTGTCGTTATCCAATCAAGCTTGTACTGCTTCTCAAATGTCCTCTCCGTCAATGGTACGTTAAGCTATGACCTTCCTTTCTTATCAGAAGTGGCAGTTATGTACAGGGAGAAATATAGGTGCGGACAAAAATTAGAATACACGAAATTATATCAACAAGATTATGTATCGTTTCGTAACTACGCATACAGGTGCAGCTTAGCATAAGACAGGAACCAATGGTGGATGACATGAAACCAGTCGAAAGATCGATTCTAACATTACGACGTCGCACGAAATAGTCCAAATCGCATCTCTACAACAGAAAACGAAAACTGGCTATAACAAAGAGTCCTGTATTTAGCCATTACTAGTCGTTCAGTTGGGAAATAATTACATGTCGTGTCTCAGAAGGATGTTGAGGATCGTGCTTTTGGTTGTATGAACTGATACTCTTCACAAAGCTTTAAAATCACCAGTTTTGGTTCAGAAAGGAGCTCTTTATACAGGAACACATATTTGCTACAATTTGCCATCCATATAAGAGTTTAGCTACTTGTGATGAGTTTTGATAGTAATAAAGTAAAAATTTAATAGCCATTAATGAATTTTTAGTAGAGCTCTCACTGGTTTGGCCGTCATCCCCATTTTTAGATCACAAGAATAAAGCTGCAGTTCACTCCAAACACTTTATGAGGAAACCACTTTGATTATTTGACAGTCACTGAAAAGTATTACGGAATGAACTACTTACTTCTCATGAGCTCAGGATGGTGGTGGCGGACGAAACCGGTAATTTCTCGCTGAAATTACGTGCAATTGTGAGGAAAGTAAACCTATTATTAAAAAGCACTTCAACAATCCCCGATGCCTCTAGCAAGACCGAAAAATGTTCTTTGATGATATTTGCCTACACTAGCCTAAGAAGCATTAATAATAATTTTATCTTAAAACTCTTCCATTTATCCATGTTTGCATACAAAAACAACAATATGGGATTGTGGATCCGCATCGATGCGAAACACTTTTGTTATTCATTTATTTATTCTCACAAACTAGTTTAAGCGACAAATGTCACCATCATCAGTGGGTGTTTTGAGTCTAAAACATGCAGAAATAGCATACCAATAAAACACTGTAAAACCTTATTATATTTGTATTTTTTTGTTCCAAATATTGTTGTTTCCGTGAATAACTTCATAATAGCCTATTTACTATATGTGACACATAGTAAATAAGGTATTACGAAATTATTAACAGAAACAACAATATAAAGAAAAAAACAGTACACGTATAATAATGTTTTATAATATGAATTTTATCCATAGCGGATGCTCTTGAACTCCGTGACTGTTCATTTACAGTGTAGAAAAATTTCCTCTACCAGTCACAATAAAAGATTATTTATTCGTCACACGTTCGGTTTCGGGCTTGTGCCTATCCTCAGGTGTTTATACATTCATGTACATGTTTATATTGCTGGAGATCATTGTATAAATATAAAAAAATTATTTTCTAAACATGTATCTGTTTAGTCACCAGCAAATAATCAAAATTATTTGCTAAACAGGTGTCAAAAGCGATCTCCAGCAACATAAACATGTAAGTGAATGTATAAACATCTGAGGAAGCCAGAAATCGGTCGTGTGACGAATAAATAATCTTTTATTGTGACTGGTAGAGGAAATTTTTCTACATCCTGTTTTATAATGGTTTATAAGTATGCTATTTCTGCAAATTTTAGAATCAAAGAACCCACTGATGATGGCGATATTTGTCACTGAAACTGGTTTGTTGGAAGAAATAATAAATAATAAAAGTGCTTTGCGTCAAGGTGGTCCGACAGTCCCATATTGTTTCTTTTGTACACAAACATGGATCATTGGAAGAGTTTCAAGATAAAGTTATTATTAATAATTCTTAGGCTAGTGTAGGCGCACGTCATCACAGAACATTTTTTTCGGTCTTGCTAGAGGCATCAGTGACTGTTGAAATGCTTTTTAAAAATAGTTTATGTTTTGTGAGGATCTCCTCGCTATGTATCTCTGGAATGCGTATCTATTTGTCTATCTATTGTATTCTTTAAAATAAAAAAAGGATTTATTGGTTATTATACTAGACGACACACACACACACACACACTCCCCACACAAAAATAAGCTCTGAAAAATGTACTGCTAGTTTCTAGCCTTCTGAACACAAGTATTTGATGCACTCGAGCCTGGAGACTGCACAGTAGAAATTAGTAGACCTCTATTAATTGCGACAGTCTATCGCGCTTATTTCAGGTTTAACAACAAATGGAAAAATGTGACTGTTATTCATATCTAAACACACACAAGGGAAAAATACACGTCACACACGTGACGATTATTACTACATATAAAAACCCAAGAAATTCGTTGCTGTTCTTTTTAACGACAGAATCTAAGCTGACGTTCAAAGCCATAGTTTTTGGAATGGATATTCTGTTCTTTATAGAACGTTCCCTTCCCATTTTTGTGCTTTGTATATCTCAGATCGTTATTGTAAAAGGTAGAGCGATATCTAATCAAATAAAAGAGATTATTTCCGGTAGTGAAAGACGAAGAATTTTGGTTTTTTCCTGACCAAAATGAACAATGCAGAAAATAAGATTTAAACTGTATGGGATACTGTCAGTGCACGCGATAACATAACTAAACTAAATGACAATGTCGTGTCTGATAATTCACAAGCTGCACGTATTTTTCACAATCACTTTCTAAATGTAACAGCAAAAATAGGATTAAATGGTTCAGTTAAAGAAGCACGAGAATGAATTAAAAATTTCATTCCATAAAACTTTAAGCAACTAAAAGTAGCAACACATCCTTTACTGAAATTAACAGAATTATAACGATTGTAAAAACGAAAGCTCATGTGTTGTTGATGGAATTTCAAACAAAATTCTGTAAAGTATTTACAGCTTAATAAGTAATGTCCTTATTCACGAATGCAATGCGTCACTGACACAGGGAATTTTTCCATGCATGTTAAAATATGCAATTGCTAAACCTCTTCATAAGACAGGTGACAAGACAAACATGTATCGTCCAGTTACCTTACTGACATCTTTTTCTAAAATATTCAAAAATGTAATGTTCTTAAGGGTAGTCTTACACTTAAGGAAAACAATGTACTTAGCATGTCACAATTTGAATATCAGAAGGGTTGCTCGACTGAGTATGCTATTTGCTCATTCACTCATCAAATAATACAAGCCTTAAATAATAAAATATTGCCAGTTGGTGTTTTTTGAGGTCTTTCCAAGGCGTCTGACTGTGTAGACCATGTTACTCTTTTAGAAAAACTCAAGTTTCATGGAACTGAAGGCTTTATGCACAGTTTATTTCACAAACAGAATGCAAAAGTTTTTACGTGAATAGTTCAAACAATGTCGGAGGGAAGAAAATTTTAGTGACTGGTGAAAAAGATCACAAGGGAGTTTTACTTGGTTCAGTTTTGGGTCCACTCCTACTCCTTATATATTTGGATGAGCTTCCAGTTAACATTCAACAAGCAACTTTCTGCAGACGATACTAATGTTATAATAAATCCCATTAGAGAGAAAGCAATAGAAGAAATTGAAAAAGACGTTTTCCAAAGGATTATAAAGTGGTTCTCATAGAAGGACTCTTTCTAAATCTTTTTTTTTTTTAAAAGTCTGTTTTCAGTGCTGTACAACTAATAATCATACCAACAATATTGTAAAGGAGTCAGTAAACAGGGTAGAATGCTCCAAATTTTTGAGTGTACATACTGAAGAAAACTTAAACGGATGAAACATATATAACTGAGCTTCTCCAATAATTACATTCTGCTACGTTTGCTTTTCGTACATTGCGAATTTTGGAAACAAGCGAATCACTCTACAAACATCTGTTTGCAGATTACCACTCAATAATGTCTTATGGACTAATTTTCTGGGGAAACTCGTCACTTAGGAAGAAAGTACTGGTTGCACCAAAGCGAGCAGCAATAATAATACGTGGTGTTCACCCATGGACGTCACGTAGGTACCTCTTCAAGAAGCTAGACCTTTTTAGTGCGCCGTCACACTACACATATTCGCTAATGCAATTCGTCATAAATAATCCATTACAATTCGAGAAAAACAGTGATGTCCCTATCTACAACACTAGAGGGAAAAATGACCATTACTGCCCATTGTAAAAGCTATCAGCGGCTGAAACAAGAGTTCAATGTGCAACAAAAAAATTTTTCATCATCTGCCCAATACCATAAAGCGTCGGACAGATAGCAGAGAAAACTTTAGATCTAACTTACAATCTTTTCTTCTGGACTTTTCTTTTTATTTCAGTGACGAATTCCAAGTTACGAACTGGTAACCAGTAAATAACAATAATAATAATAATAATGATAAAAAAACTAAAATAATAATGTGTTTGTTAATGTTAACAGCAATCATGTATACATGTACTATTTGGATTAATAGAGAATTAAGTACCTCTTGCCCATAACTCTTGACTTTTTCATTACAGACAACGGGAATTTGCATGTTATCGGAAACAACACTTTGTCGCATACTTTCTTACCCGAAACAGCTGGTAAAATATCAGTACTTCTACACACATTAGAAATGTAAACAAACTTACAAGAGAGGAGGGGCACTACATAATTCGTTTTCCAGCGCAGGGTCTGTAAATGCAGTCGTTAGATCATGCTTTCATCTTCTGATCATGCTTAATATCTGGGTACTATTTCCGATTAAACTAATTTGTCGGAATAAGTTATGTAACTTTCAGCAAACTAAGACTGAGATCTGTCGTTAGTACACTGGAGTCATTTTTTCATCTTCTTCGCACCTCAGTCATTAATGTAATGTTTCTGGAGTACCACGGGGAAAAGAAATGCGGTGAGTGGCCTTAGGAACTGATTAATTTTTTTATATATAAAACTGTTTTAGCTTGATACTCCACTGTTAAATGTTACGTGACCACGCCTGTTTCGTTGTTTTATTTTCTTAATATCTGCGCGTTTCTTGCAGAATTATTTTTGCAAAGAATTCATTATTTTCAGTATTACTTGTCAGGAGAAAGAAAAACAAACGCATCGGAGATGTATTGAGAAGAAAATTAACTTGAGTTCTTCCTAGGTATACGAAACGTGTAATAGGGGAAGTAATGTCAATCTAAAACAGATGAATTCGTCTTATATCTGTTGTTATTGCACAGTCTGTTAATAGTTTCATTAAAGATAATATGATTAGAAAATAACATGGAAGACGTTTGATGAAAAAATATTTTACTCCGGAGAAGCAAGCCTTTATCTCAGTAGGAAATGAATAACTTTTTCTTCGCACGATCATCCATTCTACCTCCATTTAATTATAATGTTGTAGTCCAAAACAGATATTTACTGTGTCGTTTGGAGATGCTACATTTTCCAGGTTAGCGTGAGCATACCGTTATCATTGTCTCATGCAGTGCTGCTGTAATTTTCTCGAGCATATGTCGATTTGGAGAACTATATACATAAATCCTTCCCCCGCCGAGAAAACTTTAGTCGGTCTCTTTGATGGTATGAATTGTTTACCAGTAACTTTAATTTTAGATAGGCATGCTCACTGTTGCCCAGCAGGCAAACTTTGCAGCAACCTTAAAAATCTGATAACTGTCTTGTTATTGTGTCTGTTTAATCACTTACTGCTCACGAACGTTTTATATAAACACTTTTTCTGCTATTACACGTCAAGATGTTTCACGATCTTCAAACGTAATTTCTGATATTACTTTCAGAGGGCTGAATGTGCCACTTCAGATTACGTGGAGGGTGGTAACAATTTTCGCTGTTTGAGAGCGCCCCCGTTAAAAACGAGTGACCGCGAAACACTGCAACTTTGTGGAAACATTTTTAAGACCACGCAGGAAAGAAATAATAAACCACTGAAGTAAACAGATCTTAATTTCCACATGAGAGTGTAATATTTGTCAACTGCGTACCACGGTACAATCGTTGCACAGTGTGACGCCATCTGCATCCACGACTGCCTGGAGCCGCACCAGAGACTGCTCTACTGCTGCCCGAAGCATCTCAGATGGGATGCCGGCTACCTCCCTCGCTACGCTCATCCTCAACCTGTAACGTGTGTCAGTGTCCCGTCGATAAACCCTGTCCTTCAGGTAACGCCACAGCCATAACTTAAACCCTGTCCTTCAGGTAACCCCACAGCCAAACATCACACGGGTTCAAAGCTGGTGATGCTGGTGGCCACGCAGTTTGGAACGATCGGCCAATTATTCGGTTTTGTACGGAGTGACAGAGTGACCTCACGAGCAGCGTGAGGTGGAGCTCTTTCGTGCATCAAAACAGTTGAGTCCAAAGCAGCGGGGATCACGTCGCACGTCCACGTTGCATGTCCTTAGTTCTTGGGGTTCGAATACCATTACCGGCGCCTAACGAGTCATGACGCTAAAACTACAAGCAATCTAGATCTTGCAGCGCACATTCTGAACATCATTTCTATAAAGTTGAGTGCCCGTGTGGTAAATAGTTTTCCGTCTACACTGGCTGAAGTAGCGAAAGTTTAACTATAACCACCCTCTACTTAGAGAAGTGGAATTTTTGTTTCATCATTTATTTATTTATTTATAAAGAACGGGGTCTACAAATCTTGATGATGTCTCAGCTTTCATTGACCAAAACCTCAGGGGTTTCTGAGAAATGTTTGTGGCTATTGCATTTACTCCGTCTTCTAAGGCAAGCAGTAGCTTCTAGTTTAACTTTCAGAACGGAGTTTTCAACATAAAAAAACTAAATAATATAATAAGCGTTAAAAAATTTTGAGCCTTTTATTTCACATTAAAATAACGCTACTGGCCGGCCACAAAAATTTTAATGATCTCATTCCATTTGATCGAACATCAGTGAATGCTGCGGCCTCTAATCGACTTTTCTATCGTTAAATGATATGAAATTTACTTCGTGTGTTATAACACTTGGAAAAAATCGTTCGATGTTTTGTGGGTTTCATATATTTTTACTTGCTTAGTGTTTAAATAGTGACTAACCCATTTCTAGAAACCATTCTGTGGAAGGTAACAAAATGCTGACACTGGAGCGGCGTACAGTGAACGTGTTTTTTTGTTTTTTTGGTCTTGCTGTTGTGCGATTACAGCGTGGTGCGTGAGATATCCATGAACAGCTTCAGCGCAGTGCAATGTAAAGGATTCAACTGGATACCTCCAGCTTCGGTGTAGCAAAACACGAGCACTTTGGTAATTGCTTTGATTGGAAAGATATTCGTACCATTACGTTACATTACATTACAATTTACCACAATATAAAAAACAGGTATATTAATAGTTTGGACTAATAGATTTTTCTGAGTATTGATCTTGTATGGATATAACGAGATCTCAAGAAGACTGTGTCCTATACTTACAAAATTAACGTGATAACGTATTATGAACTAGTAATCAAAATTCTAATAACTTACAGAAGTGTCTATATGGTTATTTTGGTCAAAGAACTGAATGAAAATTTTCGTTCTATTTAACGATTTACCATAGAATAATTTTCCGTAACATAATGACGAAAGTAACTAGAAAAAAATAAGTTAATATTCTGCTCAATTTATTTCGAAATGTGCAGTGGTACAGAATACAATAGTTACTTACTTAAAAAGCTTCAAGATTTGTCTCCTGCAATGTTAATGACCGTTAAAATGTACAAAAATAGTTCTCAAGAAACTATCCCACTATTTATTACCAAGCAATTACTACATTTATCTTTGGTGTGCTATCAGTGACACATAGTTTAAAGAGAGCAAGAATCTATTTGTAGGAAACAACCTAATAAATAATTGGAGTTTTTTATAGAATTTCCCTAGCTGCTGCATATCATTTAGAGCTTCTACGACAATAATTGTTGTTAATTTTGGTTACATTTCTGCATTTATTTTCACTACGTTGACGTTGTGCGAACAGTTAAAAATTATGATGTCTTAATCCATAGTGATGTGTTTATCACATATCATCGACTGTACTTTTTACTTATAAGTCAGTCAGTTCTAATTGCTTACTTTCTTATATTTGTGTATCTTAGTGTCCACTATTACACATAAATAATTATTTTACAAATGAGAAATATGTTGGATGTATTGTTTATAATTTAATTTTCTTACTTGAGGCTAATTAGTAAAATACAAGAAATTGCCTAACTTAAAATTGCTCTGTAAGTGTCTAAACTGTTTTCCGTATTTGAGAAAGAGAACTATAGAAGGGAAACTAATAATTTAGCGTAAAAACGGATTAAAATGAATAATTTGATTTTTCCATATGGGCCTACTTTAGAACAGCCAGGAGCTGGAAGGAAAATCTTGATGGTGTCTCTCAATGAGACAAGACATTTCTTAGCAAGCAGCGAAAAAAAGTAAACGTGATGGACAAGGTTTAATCTGCACTGAGAAGACGAACAAGAAGTAGGGCAAGAGATCTCAGCGCGTTCAGGTCTCCCACTTGTATCTTTCCTTGGAGCTCAATCCCTGCCAACTACTTCTCTTCCCTGTCAGCCTTTCTATCTCGTGTGAGTGGACGTTGATATTTCCCACTTTAATTTCGTGTCCCGTGTTCTAAGAACCTACAGCTCCGTCTGTACGGAAGCTTTCCCTCTGTTCTTGGTGCATACAGTTAAAATCTAAAAAACGGCTTGTTTTATATTTTAGGAATAACACTGTTTCCTATATCTTGCAAGTTTACATTCTCTTGTACCAACTATCACCAGAAATTTGCCACTGGCTTTATACGACAGCTATTATACTAAGATTGCAGATGGGCTAAAGTCAACGAGGTCAACGTTTTAAAAATCCAGACAACTACACGTCTCTACATATCATAGACCCTACGTTAAACTGCCTCTATTGCCTACGCGCCGCATTCAATGACGCGCACTGGGGTCTTTCTGAGAGAATAGCTAAACGAAATATTTATCATCATTTTGAAGTTTCCCTTATGTAGACATGAGCATCCGGAATATCTTCCCTACATCCCGCGGTTGATGATACCCTTCATAAGACAAGGGAATGGTTCAAATGGCTCTGAGCAGTATGGGACTTAACATCTGAGGTCATCAGTCCCCTAGAACTTAGAACTAATTAAACCTAACTAACCTAAGGACATCACACACATCCATGCCCGAGGCAGGAATCGAACCTGCGAGCGTAGCGGTCGCGCGGTTCCAGACCGAAGCGCCTAGAACCGCTCGGCCACACCGACCGGCCAAGACAAGGGAATATCAATAAAAACATTTTCCCCTGTTCTCCAACGGGAAAATATTACTAAAATAATGTTTGACAGCAACCATCTGTAAGGACGTTAATTTGAGCAACTTCATTTCAAAGCGTATGCATCGCGTTAATCTGCTGTATTTATGTCGTGTAAATACGATAGTGGAAAATAATCAACAAAAACCTGTGAATAATACACATATATAATGAGAGACGTGATGCAAACGCTCTCTACATCACTTTATATTTTACAAAGAAAACAGAAAACTCACTTGTGACTTGGAAGAAGCATTGGGTGCTCACGCGAAAGAGGCGCACTCAGTCAGCATCCGACTACTTCCAAGTCACACCGTTGCTGCATACAGCACTGCATGAAAACTAATGTGGGAACAACGAGTACACATCGCTAATTCGCAGAAATTGGAAGCTTTAACTCCTGCTGCTCAATAGTTGCAACAGTGATGTGTGGGCCATTGAGAATCCCTATGGCACAGACTGCAGTGAACTTACAGGTGGGCATGGTCAGAGATAGGTTAACAGACTTGCTAAACTGCGCCAGAGTGCAGTGTGCTCGAAAATGAGCTCCTGTTTCGTGGCCAGCTAATTCACTTGATATGACGCCACTTGATTTCCTGGCTGTTTACTGTCGGAGGAACACCGGTGCTGTTTAAATGGGTACAACAGAATATTGTACGATCTCCCCATAGAAGCTGGGAGATTATTACTCATTTTTTTTCGAATGCAACTCCCTGTGAAATTTGGGCAGAATCATTAAATAACTAGAAAAATATTTGACTGATTTTCCATCGTGGGTATACCAACGGCAAATCTGCAATTTTTCTCATTTAATCATTCTTGGACCATAACTCCCCCCCCTCTCCCCCCCCCCCCCCGCCATTGTCCCAGAAAACTGTATCAACCTCGCGGAAGCAGCAGGCAGGTACCATGTCAGTACATAATCTCAGCTAATACAGAGCGAATGTAGTTTGTTTGTCACCTCACAGCACACGATATCTTCTTATGCGTAAGGTAATATCGTTGTATAACATCTTAATAAAATGTTAATAAGGCTGACATTCGTTAAATATCACATATTCTTTACTATACTTATAGTCATTATCATCACCATCATTATGATTACATATTGCTCATGTGCTATACAAATTTTAGTGTTGATTCACTTAGGATGTTTGGTTAGATGAAAGAGAGCGATAGAGTTCATAATCTATTCAGGTGAAATAAGTGCATAAGTAAAAAATGTAAATGGGTACCGCCGGCCGCTGTGGCCGAGCAGTTCTAGGCGCTTCAGTCTGGAACCACGCGACCGCTACGGTCGCAGGTTCGAATCCTGCCTCGGGCATGGATGTGTGTGATGTCCTTAGGTTAGATAGGTTTAAGTGGTTCTACGTTCTAGGGGACTGATGACCTCAGATGCTAAGTCCCATAGTGCTCAGAGCCATTTGAACCATTTTAAATGGGTACCTTTTAACAACAACATACCCTCAGAATAACATATCTATTTTTCAAATCAGAAGGAATTTTTTCTTCCCACCGTCTAGTAGTGGAAGAGCCACTGCTTCCCAACTCGCTAACAGAAATAATGGGTTTGACTTTCCCATTAAACACTGAAACGTCCCCTTAGAACAATTATACATGACTGTGCTTAAACTGACACACAATATTTTTAGCGCAACGCAATCTGACTTTCAAAAATGCCTACAAAAGAATGGCCCTGACTAACATTAACCGATACGTTTCACAAATCACTTACCTCACAAAAATCTTGGTTACTCGAACTACTGCAATACAGCGAGCGCCACTACTGTCAGCTAAATAAAAGATTCAAACTACGGAAGGCACTAACTACTGATAGGCATAGTTAGCAAATGAAAGATTTTAATAGAGAACAAACAATGTCATGATATATATAGCAGTTCATGACATATTTCAAAACTCCGCCATTTCTCTCCCCACATCCACCACTGCTGGCAGCTCACCTCCAACTGTGCAACGCTACACGCTGTTCACATCCAGCTGCCCAACACTACAATGGCAGACAACAATGCAAACTAGCCACAGACGGCGCACAGCACAGTCAGTGATTTTCATACAGAGCGCTACGTGGCGTTACCAATATAAAAACCTAAACAGCCTACTTACTTAGCCCCCATGCTCCCCACAAAAAATTTTACAAATTGTTTTGGGCAGTGGCCAATACAGATTTGAAAATTTTTTTCATAATTACAATAACAAAGATATCAAATGCACACACTTATTGATACAATGTTGGTCAAAAGCTAAAATTTTCTCACAGTCCATAAAGACAGTTCTGATCATTCATCACAGTAAAATTGCAGTGTTTTTTTTCTCAAAGTCTGAGCAGTAAAAGAAAATGCACACGGAAGTAGTGGATTTCCATGCAGTCTTGAAGAAGTAGTGTTGTCCTTCCAACGGAAAGACAGTGCTGACTCTCGACATGCAGACAGGTAATGGGCCATAACAGAGCAAACCAACAGCAGAGTCATTCGAGGTTTTGAAGAATATTGGTAGGTAGGTCATCACAGAGTAGACCCACTGTAGTCCTGGTAGAGATTATGGTATTGGTGGACCACCAGAGGTGCAGACCCACTGTAGTCCTGGTAGAGATTGTTGTATTGATGGGCCACCAGAGGTGCAGACCCACTACAGTCCTTGTAGAAATAATGGTACTGGTGAGTCAGCAAAGGTATAGACCCACTGTAGTCCTTGTAGAAATAATGCTATTGGTGGGTCATCAAAGGTGTAGACCCACTGCAGTCCTTGTAGAGACGGCCAACAGCCATCTGTTGCGACTGTGCAGGTGCACAATCACCATCGAAGTGTTGCAGACAATATAGCAAATCCATAAACCACCACTTGTGCACTCACAAAGTTTTTTTTTCTTCTAATTGTCCTTAGAACCAGCAATGCTGTTAACCAGTCCCTTGCTGAATTATTAACACACGTGCAAACACTATCAGTCCCTACTTCTCACATACTGTCCATATACTATGACCAACAGTGAAATGTAACTTACAAGTTACTTAATTTGATGAACTGGTGTCAATTACAATTTTATAACATAAGAATACAATAACAATGGTACAAAATACATCATTAAAACATAACAGTACAGATAACATTTGTAGTAACACAGACTTTACAAAAGAATAGAAATAAACATATACATCAGTGTTACAAGAATTATGACATAAGTAAATAAATAAAATAATGAGAATAGTTTTTGAAACATTAATTTCACACATGAGAATTGAAACAGAACAGAATTAATAATGTGTAAACATCTTTACAAAGAAAATGACATATTATAAATGCAAATTATATTTGAGGATAACAGTATTCCTCGTCATAGTGAACGTAGCTTAATACCAGAAAAGTTCTACAACATATATCATATTAGCTAAACACATAAAGACAGGAAAAACACAAATACACAAGAGTACACAAACACATAGCAGAATAACACAGGAGGAAAGGACAGGGTTTCGTTTTCAGTTTAAAATTTGATACTGCAGTCCAACCCAAAACTTCATTCCATAGATCTTTCGTCTTATTTCAACATTTGTTTCCACCAAAAAAATCCTATCCAAGCATGCTTTCTGTATTTATATGTTCACATATTTCTTACCTCATTATTTATTTCCCGTTATCTTACCTCATCATTTATTTCCAAGAAAATCGTACCTAAACCTGTTGTCACTAAACTCTACTTTTTTGTTCATATCCACTTTCAAAAATAGTTTTTCCCCACTGTACACTAGTTTTTTGGCCAAACCATTTTCTTATAGCTTCTCAATTCATTTCTTCGAATTCATCATGACTCATTCTCTTATATAGTCTACCCCCTCTTAAGCTAACTTAAATCTACTGAGCTCAGATGCTAAACTAAGGGACGAGGCAATGAAGCAGCAGAAAACAATTAATACAAACAGCAATGAAAAAAAATGGAAATTGTCAAAGCAAGCTATCTAAATTACCAAGCAAATGCAACATTACAACTAATATGAGCCAATGTGCAGGAACAAGAAAAATAAATCAGTAGTAAAACTGGTTTAACAGAGTAATACAAAGTGAAATTCAGTAGCACTATGCCTGGTAAACAGCAGCACATGCAATAACTTATATCTAAACATGACAAAGCTCAAGCAGAAAGAATATTACAGTAAAAATGGCCATTTTTAATACCTATGTCACATCTTAACACTAGAGTGATGCATGACAAAAATTACTCTGCAAGAAAGTTACCAAGTCATTAAAAAAATTATTTATGCAATTTCTGTGAAGGGAAATGTCTATTTGTGCTCTCTTTTCTAAGAAAGTGCATCATAAACGTATTCTTTACTGGGTCTGTAGACAGAAAATAGTGATATTAGTACATTTATTAAATTTTATAATAACCAATGCTGCAGTGCAGCTAGAAACTAGATATTAAAGAAAATGAGCAAATATGTACAAAGGAAGGCATGAAACATCATTCATTAGCCATATGGCATTTCATAAGGTAGTAAAAAAAATCTCTCAACTAGAAAGACAATAGTCATAATCAGGTGTATAGATATGAAAATATTTCTCATCATTTCATTAGGCATTTCAGTAAATATCATAAATTAAGAGCTCCACAGTGTTATCATATGTTTTCAAGTTTGAGCGTGTCGTATTTGCGATGCTTTCTACAAAGGAATGTCAATAGCAAGGATAATGACCTCCCTTTTTCTTTTTTTTTTTTCTTTTCTTTTTTTTTTTTTTTTTTTTACTCCACCTGTGCCTCTGAAAGGCACACACTAATGGCTTTTTTCCAGGCGACTGCCGCGCAGCTGGGTGCCCACGACTCATTACGTGAAGGTGGTCACTTAACTTTCTTACTGAAATATTTACGACACCAGTTTGCATTACAGTGACAGTCTCATACAAAAAATTTCACAGGTCGAGAATTTGCATTGCAAATGTGTAGAAACAAAATTCTATGAATATAACAGTGTTCAAAAAGTTTTCGTTGGCACTGTGATACATTCGCGCATTTACACACATTTCATAACTCTTAAAGTATGATTCTTGGTTTCCAACATCCTTTTTCACAAGTCAGAGTCCCTAACCACTACTCATTATTCCTTACCTTATTACACATATACATATTCGTCGGCACTTCTTCAATAGTTCATCTTAATAAATACGTAGCATAATCAAATTCCTCATATAACATCAGCTTATTGATCATAAACATACCTCAACAGCATAATACACATAGTTGTCATAAAAATAACATCATAACACCTCAGTCAAATCTCAAAAACGTCGTAGCTTTCTGCAATAATGTCAAAACCTAAAAAAAGTTCTCTGCTCATTTCAATAGTGTCATCTACCTCAAACGTTCTTTAAAATCATGCTCCCTTACCAAATACATCATTCAAAGCTCTCATAGTATCACAATGGTTTCGAAAAAATGTGAACAGTTCACAAAGTACAGACAAAATGCAATTTCGTAAGTGTGAAGTTATCCAACTGTGTAATTGCGTAATCATCTGTCACTGATGTAGAAAAAAAATGTTTGTTTCTCTGTTAAATAATCAGATAGCTGTGTAATTCTGTGTTAGAGGAATATGGTACCGATGTGTTAAGTTGTATAAGCAAATAACGTATTAGCTAGGGCTCCTTGTGCTTGCCAAACACATGGTACACAAAGTAGGCGTGTACCCCCCTGAGGATTAATGTAATTATAACCTCAGATGTTACAGATTACAGAAATGGAATGGAATGTATCACGGAAAACCTTTGTATCATTGTAATTCAAAAATCTTTAAAAATAAATGTTTTAAGTACAAGATTAATCACTCAAATGCGTGTCCTGTAGCGCTAAATGTGCGTCTTGCTGTAAGATAATTCTGTGGAACTGTCGTAATTCTGTGGAACTGTCGTAGTTATCGTCCTCTGTAAGCAAAGTTCTTCTGAAGTCAATGTACTCACCTCCTCATAAACAAAAGTGAAATGTTTTGCGTATAGATATCTTAGTTATTAAGTTATTGACGTGATGAAGAAAGTATTGTTGTGCTACGGAAAAGGCTGTCTCATTGTAGCTATACCACAAAAGTTACTAGTAAAACATGTTTTACTTTCCAGAAAAATTCAGAAAAACTGTGCAGATGTAAAACAGATGCAGCGCAAAAGCAATAATATAAATTGTGTCACTCATTAGTAGTGTCGTGATATAATCGTGTAGCTGTCAAATAAACTAACCACTGTGTCATCTGGTATCTCTCAGAAAGTACTTTAAATCCAGAATGTATTTTCAAGTAAACCAAAATGTTGCATTAAAATCTCATTAGCAGTACCAGTGTATATTGTAAGTATGTAAGCCTTATAGTCGTTACATAATCATGCAACTAACGAGCAAGAATGTACACACACAATAACACTGTGTCGTCTGTTCACTGTAACAATGCACTCGTAAATACTGTCTAAATACGTTCCCAAGGTTCTAGACTGGATAGTTAACTTCAAAACATTGTTGAATGATAACAGTTTCTAAGTGTGACAATGCGTACTAGTAGCGTGAAATGAAAAATTTTATAGCAAAGACTAAATTAAAAAACAGATTATCTCTCACTAAACGGTTTTACAAGTGAAATGTGGTGCAATCCTTTACTCTTCCTAGTGCGCAGAGGTTCAACTTGAAAGCAATTATCATGTTATCGTCGGTAAGGAATGCTAAAATTTTTTTCAAGGTTAGCGTCTATGTTATTTTTCGCTGAGCCAGCCGGCGCACGCGGCTGCCTGCTGTGCGAGTCATTGTCTGTTCCTTTGTTGGCGCGCGTCGTTATTGGGATTAGGAGACCTAACTTCTACAAATTCACCTTGTCGAGAGTGCCCTGCTCTGTTTGAATCTCGCCAGTTCTGATGCAATTCAGATCTGCCATTACGATCATATCGTCTGTCGTCATGTCGGTAGTTCCTGTAATTTCTTTCTTATCGGTTAAGTGGTGGAGAATTTCTCCCTGAATTATCACTGCATGGTGGACCGTTGCGTCTGAAGTTATTCTGTCTCCCTTGATAATAATTGTTTTTGTTCCCATATTGTCTGTTTCTATGGTTGTCTCTGTGATAGTCACTACCACGGAGAGGTGATCCTTCCCTGTAATTATTACTACTCTGCCAACGGTTGTCATACGGGTGGTGTCTGTTTTGGTCACGATTTGCGTTGTAAGAATAGACTTGTTGTGTCCAGTTATTGTTTCTGTCGTCAAGGAATTGTGACGGATGTGACCTGTAGTGATTGTTTTCCTGTCTTCGCATCCCACGACTGTCTGTGTCAATTTCTAATTCTTGTAAGAGTCCCCGAAAAGCTTCAATGTCGTCTTTGCAACGCCCTGCCAAAATAATATTTCTTAAATGTTCAGGCAATTTGATTAAGCAAATGCGGATGAGTTCTGAAGGGCTGTATGGGTTTGAAAGATATTGATTCTTATGCAACATGTCTTCAAAATATTTTACAAGACTGGAAAATTCAAATTGTTCGAAATATTTCATCATTAGGATGCTATGTTTTACTCAGTCTTGTGTAGTTTGAGACCAATATGCTGAGAGGAAGGCATGATAAAATTCTCCTTCGCTGTGACAATCGTGAATGACCGATCGCATTCTTACAACTGGTTCATTGTCTAAACAGCCACACATAAATTCTAATCTGTGCTCTAATGACCAGTTGGGAGGAAAACAATGAGAGAATTGATGAAGCCATGCTTGTGGATGAATGTCGTTGTCAGAATTCTTAAATGTTTTGAATTTACGTGGAGTAATGAACAGCTTATAGTCAAAATCATCATGTCGGCGAGTCGCATATCGCTCATTGTTACGTCGTTTCGGCGGTTCCATTTCAAAATTCGGTGCACCTTGCCAATTTCTTTCATAATTTCCGAAATGTCCTGTGTTATTATTTTGTGGTTGTTCCGTATTTCTATGTCCCTCTTCCCGTACTGGAGCGCGAATGTCCTCTGAAATATGTAATTCTTGTATTACTTGTGCCAACTGATCTTGTACTTCCCGGATTTCTCTTTTGTACTGTGTATTGATTTGATTTTGATTTTGTCTCAATTTTCTAATTTGTTCATACTCTTCAGTGTCCGCGAAGGCTACAGGTCTTGTGTCATTCAGATCATCATCTACCTTTGTAGATAAGTTAGTGAACTGATCTGAAAGTTCGGCTACTTTCTCCGATAGTGTACTTATTTCCTCAGTGTGTTTTTCTGAACCAAGTTTCAGAGTGTCCATTTGTGTTGAAATCGTATCTACTGTGTTCTTTAAATTTTCCTGAGTTTTTGCAAGCAGCGTAACCGAACCGGTAGATGCAACTGAATCAATTTTAGCTTGCAAGGTCTCATGATTTTCATGAACAATAGTTTGCAGTTCTTTTATGGCTGCTTCGTGATTCTGTAATGCATTTTCATGCCGCGAAAAATTAGGTTGAAAATGCTCACAAATTTGTGTTTTTACGTCATTACAGACTTTTTGACATTTCGATTCAATGTTATGTAACTCAGTAGTTAAATCTTCACGTGTTTGTTCAAGCATGGTGTCTAACTTCCGAAGATTTTGTTCCATTTTGTCTAACTGTTGCTGTGTTTGTCTCTGGTGTTGTTCCATTGTGTCTAACCTTTGAAGATTTTGTTCCATTGTGTCTAACTTCTGAAGATTTTGTTCCATTGTGTCTAACTTTTGAAGCTTTAGTCCCATTTCTTGCATTAATTGTAATAACAATGCACTGGTGTTTGAAACATGTTCCTCAGTGCTATTCGGCAATGCATTTGAACCGACAGTATTCGCATTTTGAAAAGCAGAAAATGTGTCCTGACTTATTTGAGAAAACGGCGAGGACGCAAAAGCTGAATCTACAGTATTTGCAAGATTGTGTCCTGTCATTTCGGATTCCTGAGGCAAGCTGTTGCCGACCGATCGGTCGATAATGCTTCCCTGTTCACTAATTGTTTCACTGCCTACACCATTATCTGCAGCCCGCTCCATTTCCCTATGTACAGTTACCAAATTACTAGTTTGAACATTAGTTAATTCATTACACGGTGGCGCTAAAATACTGCTTTCTTCTTCACTGTCATTTCTCAGTTTACTTTGGAGCCTAGTATTACGTTTTTCACACGCCATTATTGTCACAATATTTCACACGACGACACAGAAAAGCACAATTTGAAGGGCAAAATAAGAAAACACATTAACATAGCATTGAAAATAATATCTCGTTAGTTGCAAGCGCAGCTGCGAAATACTTGGTGCAAATCTACATGCATGCCACAACTGTTTTACTGTACAAGAATGAAAACTACAACTACAAAGGAAATTCTCTCTATGATTACGCGCTAGCAATAAACAATAGCTACACTAATTACACAAACTACAAGAACAAAATCAGAAGATTCCAGTGAGATATCCTGCCAGGATCGCCATATGAAACGTCCCCTTAGAAAAATTATACATGACTGTGCTTAAACTGACACACAATATTTTTAGCGCAACGCAATCTGACATTCAAAAATCCCTACAAAAGAATGGCCCTGACTAACGTTAACCTATACGTTTCACAAATCACTTACCTCACAAAAATCTTGGTTACTCGAACTACTGCAATACAGCGAGCGCCACTACTGCCAGCTAAATAAAAGATTCAAACTACGGAAGGCACTAACTACTGATAGGCATAGTTAGCAAATGAAAGATTTTAATAGAGAACAAACAATGTATTTACCTTAATAGTCATCAAAAGTCATAATATATATAGCAGTTCATGACATCCAGTCTTACAAATTTCAAAACTCCGCCATTTCTCTCCCCACATCCACCACTGCTGGCGGCTCACCTCCAACTGTGCAACGCTACGCGCTGTTCACATCCAGCTGCCCAACACTACAATGGCAGACAACAATGCAAACTAGCCACAGACGGCGCACAGCACAGTCAGTGATTTTCATACAGAGCGCTACGTGGCGTTACCAATATAAAAACCTAAACTGCCTACTTACAACATGTAAACGAGGATATATTGCGGGGCAAACAGCAAGTTGTATAAGGCTCATTGCATAACCTCAGCTGGTACCATTTTCAAACCACTGAGTATGCCGAAACGTTCGATACATGAACTTTCTTATCTCCTGTATCACTGAACCAACGTTGGTTTTTTTTTTCTAAATAATAAATTTATATACGTTTTAGACGATACTCGAGAGTACTTTGAATGAAGAATAGCGCTTGCCACAATTTACAGTGGAATATTTTAAAAATGAATGTACAGCAAGTTTGTTGGTGTGGGAAATAGACGAAACTGTGCAGTGGCGTGTATCCCAATAGTGAGAGGTGCGCAACATAAGAGTCATATTTAGATTACATGTTTGTCTTTTCTGTAGCTAATGTGAAGGAAATTTTTCTTATAACTCACATATCCCCCCCCATGAACCATGGACCTTGTCGTTGGTGGGGAGGCTTACGTGCCTTAGCGACACAGATGGCCGTATCGTAGGTGCAAACACAACGGAGGGGTATCTGTTGAGAGGCCAGACAAAAGTATGGTTCCTGAAGAGGGGCAGCAGCCTTTTCAGTAGTTGCAGGGGCAACCGTCTGGATCATTGACTGATCTGGCCTTGTAACACTAACCAAAACGGCCTTGCTGTGCTGGTACAGCGAACGGCTGAAAGCAAGGGGAAACTACGACCATAATTTTTCCCGAGGGCATGTAGCTTTACTGTATGGTTAAATGATGATGGCGTCCTCTCGGGTAAAATATTCCGGAGGTAAAATAGTCCCCCATTCGGATCTCCGGGCGGGGACTTCTCAGGAGGACGTCGTTATCAGGAGAAAGAAAACTGACATTCTACGGATCGGAGCGTGGAATGTCAGATCCCTTAATCGGGCAGGTAGGTTAGAAAATTTAAAAAGGGAAATGGGTAGGTTAAAGTTATATATAGAGGGAATTAGTGAAGTTCGGTTGCAGGAGGAACAAGACTTTTGGTCAGGTGAATACAGGGTTATAAACACAACATCAAATAGGGGTAATGCAGGAGTAGGTTTAATAATGAATAAAAAAATAGGATTGCGGGTAAGCTACTACAAACAGCATAGTGAACGCATTATTGTGGCCAAGATAGACACGAAGCCCACCCCTACTACAGTAGTACAAGTTTATATGCCAACTAGCTCTGCAGATGATGAAGAAATTGAAGAAATGTATGATGAGATAAACGAAATTATTCAGGTAGTGAAGGGAGACGAAAATTTAATAGTCATGGGTGACTGGAATTCGAGAGTAGGAAAAGGGAGAGGAGGAAACATTGTAGGTGAATATGGATTGGGGGTAAGAAATGAAAGAGGAAGACGTCTGGTAGAATTTTGCACAGAGCATAACTTAATCATAGCTAACACTTGGTTCAAGAATCATAAAAGAAGGTTGTATACATGGAAGAATCCTGGAGATACTAGAAGGTATCAGATAGATTATACAATGGTAAGACAGAGATTTAGGAACCAGGTTTTAAATTGTAAGACATTTCCAGGAGCAGATGTGGACTCTGACCACAATCTATTGGTTATGAACTGTAGATTAAAACTGAAGAAACTGCAAAAAGGTGGGAATTTAAGGAGATGGGACTTGGATAAACTGACTAAACCAGAGGTTGTAGAGAGTTTCAGGGAGAGCATAAGGGAACAATTGACAGGAATGGGGGAAAGAAATACAATAGAAGAAGAATGGGTAGCTCTGAGGGATAAAGTAGTGAAGGCAGTAGAGGATCAAGTAGGTAAAAAGACGAGGGCTAGTAGAAAACTTTAGGTAACAGAAGAAATAATGAATTTAATTGGTGAAAGGAGAAAATATAAAAATGCAGTAAATGAAGCAGGCAAAAAGGAATAGAAACGTCACAAAAATGAGATCGACAGGAGGCGCAAAATGGCTAAGCAGAGATGGCTAGAGGACAAATGTAAGGATGTAGAGGCTTATCTTACTAGGGGTAAGAGAGATACTGCCTACAGAAAAATTAAAGAGACCTTTGGAGAAACGAGAACCACGTGTATGAGTATCAAGAGCTCAGATGGGAACCCAGTTCTAAGCAAAGAAGGGAAAGCAGAAAGGTGGAAGGAGTATATAGAGGGTGGTGTACTTGAGGACAATATTATGGAAATGGAAGAGGATGTAGATGAAGATGAAATGGGAGATATGATACTGCGTGAATAGTTTGACAGAGCACTGAAAGACCTAAGTCGAAACAAGACCCCAGGAGTAGACAACATTTCATTAGAACTACTGGCAGCCTTGGCAGAGCCAGTACTGACAAAACTCTACCATCTGGTGAGCAAAATGTAAGGCGAAATATCCTTAGACTTCAAGAAGAATATAATAATTCCAATCCCAAAGAAAGCAGGTGTTGACAGATGTGAAAATTACCGAACTATCAGTTTAATAAGTCACGGCTGGAAAATACTAACGCGAATTCTTTACAGACGAATGGAAAAATTGGTAGAAGCCGACCTTGGGGAAGATCAGTTTGGATTCCGTAGAAATGTCGGAACACGTGAGGCAATACTCACTTTACGACTTATCTTAGAAGAAAGATTAAGGAAAGGCAAACCTATGTTTCTAGCATTTGTAGACTTACAGAAAGCCTTTGACAATGTTGACTGGAATACTCTCAAATTCTAAAAGTGGCAGGGGTAAAATACAGGGAGCGAAAGGCTATTTACAATTTGTACAGAAACCAGATGGCAGTTATAACAGTCGAGGGCCATGAAAGGGAAGCAGTGGTTGGGAAGGAAGTGAGACAGGGTTGTAGCCTCTCCCAGATGTTATTCAATCTGTATATTGAGCAAGCAGTAAAGGAAACAAAAGAAAAATTAGGAGTAGGTATTAATATCCGAAACTTCGAGGTTCGCCGATGACATTGTAATTCCGTCAGAGACAGCAAAGGACTTGGAAGAGCAGTTGAACGGAATGGACAGTGCCTTGAAAGGAGGATTTAAGATGAACATCAACAAAAGCAAAACGGGGGTTATGGAATGTGGTCGAATTAAGTCGGGTGATGCTGCGGGAATTAGATTAGGAAATGAGACACTTAAAGTAGTAAAGGAATTTTGCTATTTGGGGAGCAAAATAACTGATGATGGTCGAAGTGGAGAGGATATAAAATGTAGACTGGCAATGGCAAGGAAAGCGTTTCTGAAGAAGAGAAATTTGTTAACATCGAGTTTAGATTTAAGTGTCAGGAAGTCGTTTCTGAAAGTATTTGTATGGTCTGTAGCCATGTATGGAAGTGAAACATGGACGATAAATAGTTTGGACAAGAAGAGAATAGAAGCTTTCGAAATGTGGTGCTACAGAAGAATGCTGAAGATTCAGTGGGTAGATCACATAAGTAATGTGGAGGTACTGAATAGAATTGGGGAGAAGAGGAGTTTGTGGCACAACTTGACAAGAAGAAGGGACCGGTTGGTAGGACATGTTCTGAGGCATCAAGGGATCACAAATTTAGCATTGGAGGGCAGCGTGGAGGGTAAAAATCGTAGGGGGAGACCAAGAGATGAATACACTAAGCAGATTCAGAAGGATGTAGGTTTCAGTAGGCACTGGGGGATGAAGCAGCTTGCACAGAATAGGGTAGCATGGAGAGCTGCATCGAACCAGTCTCAGGACTGAAGACTACAACAACTCACATATGAACGTATACATGAGAACGCAACTGTTGGGACATTTGTTTTCACCCTTTTAATTGATTATGCCGTTCCCAAACAGCAGTAATTTCCATTAGCTGATTTACGAGCACTCAGCGTCTTTATAATGCATTTAGACTGGCAATGTCGTTTCGTTGTCAGTCTTAGGTCTAAATTGGCCACGGACAATTGGCAGCTTCTCTCTTTCTAGTGCGGCGTTTTGCAACATAACTGTAAGCTGTCAGACACCATGTTAATTTTATTTATTCATTTAATTATTTTTTGTAAGTCTGATCGGGAATGAGAAAAACTTTTTGGCAGAGTCAAGAAATACTGCATTCTTAATTGTGCATTGATCAGCCAGAACATTCAGTATGACCACCCACTGTTCCCAATAGCCAGTATGTCCACGTTTGGCACGGATAACAGCGGTAACGCGTCATGACTTAGAAGCAATGAAACGTTGGTAGATCGCTGGAGGGAGTTGGCACGACATCTGCACACAAAAGTCATCTAATTCCCGTAAATTCTGGAGAGGGAGGCGATGAGCTCTGACGCCACGTTCCCACATGTGTTCGGCGGGTTCAGGTCTGGCGAGTTGGGGCGCCAGCACATCAATTGGAACTCGCCACTTCATTCCTCGAACCTCTCTATCTCACTACTGGCCTTGTGACATGGCGCATTATCCTGCTGAAAAATGCCACCTCAGTTGCGGAACAAGATCGTCATGCAGGGATGTGCCGGCCGGAGTGGCCGAGCGGTTCTAGGCGCTACAGTCTGGAACCGCGCGAACGCTACGGACGCAGGTTCGAATCCTGCCTCGGGCATGGATGTATGTGATGTCCTTATGTTAGTTAGGTTTAAGTAGTTCTAAGTTCTAGGCCACTGATGACCTCAGAAGTTAAGTCCCATAGTGCTCAGAGACATTTGAACCATGCAGGGGTGTACGTGTGTTAGGCAACCGTCATGGTACCTTGCACAAGTTCCCATGGGCCCATGGATGCCCACGTGAATATTCATCAGAGTATGATGGAGCCGCCGGCAGGCTTAGTCCATCCTGCAGTACAGGTGTCAACAAGCTGTTCCCTAGGAAGACGACGTATTCGTGCCCTCCCATCGGCATGCTGAAGAACGTATCGGGATTCATGCGATAACGTCCAGTGCCGATGGTCACGAGCTCATTCTGTCGTAGTTGCCGATGGCGTGACGTAAACACTGGCACAATGCACGGGCCGACGGCTCTTCGTTAGGAGTGTTCGGTGCACTATGTGTTCACACCCTTGTAGCCCGCTCAGCATTAGAGCCTGATGTTAGTTCCGCCAAAGTTTTCCGCCTCTCCTGTTTTACCCCCCTGCCCAGCCTACGACGTCCGACATCGATAATGAGGGATGGCCGCCCAACCCCACGACGTCTGGACGTGGTTTCATCTTGGTTTCGTAACGTTTTGAAGACACCACAGCACTCCTCGAACAGCTGACAAGTTTTGCAGTTTCTGAAATGCTCGTGCCGAGCCTCCGGGTCAGCAGAATCTGCCCTCGGTCAGACTCAGACTGCGCGCCGTCCCCAATTTACACACGGTCAACACGATCAGTCGTAGTAAATGCACCGTGCGTGTGTCATTCCTCGCCAGGTGACGCCGCTATAGCCTGGAGAGGTTGGTATCGATGGTCATAATGTTCTGGTTGATCAGTGTATTATTACAAAATGAGTCCTCAGCTTTACAAATAAAATGCGACCTAATCTACATCTACATCTACGTGATTACTCCGCTATTCACAATAAAGTGCCTGGCAGAGGGTTCAATGAACTAATTTCAAGCTGCCTTTCTACCGTTCCACTCTCGAACGGCACGTAGGAAAAATTAGCACTTGAATTTTTCTGTGCGAGCCCTGATTTCTTTTATTTTATCGTGATGATCATTTCTCCCTATGTAGGTGGGTGCCAAAAGATTGTTTTCGCAATCGGAGTAGAAAACTGACGATTGAAATTTCATAAGATCCCGTCGCAACAAAAACGCCTTTGTTTTAATGATTATCACTTCCATTCAGGTGTCATGTCTGTGACACCATTCACCCAATTTCGCGATAATACAAAACGAGCTGCCCTTCTTTGTACTTTTTCGATGTCATCCATCAGTCCCACCTGATGCGGATCCCACACGGCACAGCAATACTCCGAAATAGGGCGGACAAGCGTGGTGTAAGCAGTCTCTTTAATAGACCTGTTGCACCTTCTAAGTGTTCTGCCAATGAATCGCAGTCTTTGGTTTGCTCTACCCACAATATTATCTATGTGATCGTTCCAATTTAGGTTATTTGTAATTGTAATCCCTAAATATTTAGTTGAATTTACAGCTTTCAGATTTGCGTGACTTATTGCACAATCGAAATTTAGCTGATTTCTTTTAGTACTCATGTGAATAACTTCACACTTTTCCTTATTCAGGGTCAACTACCACTTTTCGCACCATACAGATATCTTATCTAAATCATTTTGCAAGTCGTTTTGATAATGTGATGACTTTACAAGACGATAAATGACAGCATCATCTGCAAACAATCTAAAACTGCTACCCAGATGGTCTCCTATGTCGTTAATATCGTTCAGGAACAACAGAGGGCCTATAACACTTCCTTTGGGAACGCCGGATATTACTTCTGTTTTACTCGATGACTTTCCGTCTGTTACTACGAACTGTGACCTTTCTGACAGGAAATCACGAATCCAGTCGCACAACTGAGGCGATACTCCGTAGGCACGCAGTTTGGTTAGAAGACGCTTGTGAGGAACGGTGTCGAAAGCCTTCCGGAAATCCAAAAATATGGAATCAATTTGACATCCCTTGTCGATAGCGCTTATTACTTCATGAGTATAAAGAGCTACTTGTGTTTCACAAGAACGATATTTTCCGAATCCGCGCTGTGTGTCAATAAATCGTTTTCTTCGAGGTACTTCATAATGTTCGAATACAGTATATGTTCCAAAACCCTACTGCAAATCGACGTTAGTGATATAGTTCTGTAATTCAGCGGATTACTCCTACTTCCCTTTTTGGGTATTGGTGTGACTTGAGCAATTTTCCAGTCTTCAGGTACGGATCTTTCTGCGAGCGAGTGGTTGTATATAATTGCTAAATATGGAGCTATTTTATCAGCATACTCTGAGAGGAACCTGACTGGTATACAATCTGGTCCGGAGGCCTTGCCTTTATTAAGTGATTGAAGCTGCTTTGTTACTCCGAGGATACCTACTTCTATGTTTCTCATTTTGGCAGTTGATCTTGACTGGAATTCAGGAATATTTACTTCGTCTTCTTTGGTGAAGGAGTTTCGGAAAACCGTGTATAATAACTCTGCTTTAGTGGCACTGTCTCATCAGTGACTTCACCGTTGTTATCGCGCAGTGAAGGTATTGATTGCGTCTTGCCACTGGTGTGCTTTATGTATGACCAGAATCTCTTTGCGTTTTCTGCCAGATTTCGAGACAGAATTTCGTTGTGGAAATTATTAAAAGCATCTCGCATAGAAGTACGCGCCATATTTCGAACTTCTGTAAAACTTTGCCAATCTTGGGGGGTTTGCGTTCTTTCAAATTTGGCATGCTTTTTTCGTTAATAGTACTAGGAAAACAATAATATCAAATTCCGCAGTACTTTATTGTTATGCTTAAGTTCTCTAAGTCTTGTAACGCTGCGCCATCCGTCGTTAGAAGTCAACATTACTTTGACAAATTTTGCGTCAGTGCTATGTGCGCTTGTACGACATTTTTCCTTGATGAGTGACGAAAAAGTGTCAGGAAAGCGTAAACATAAAAAACTTTCCAGCATTATTGCTATGTAGCAACAAAAAACTATATTTTCTGCACTGTTATATGGAATTCGGAAAAAAAATCCCTGTACGTGTACTTGTACACTATATGATCAAAAGTACTCGGACACCTGGCAGAAAATGCCTTACAAGTTCTTGGCGCCTAACTTGCATAGTGGATCCTGAAGCAGTTTGGAATTCGTGTGTGATGGTCTGGATACATGTCTGCCTATAACACATTACGACCCTCTTCAACTGTCGGCGGTCCTGTCAGTCAACAGACGAGGTCGTCCTGTACGCTTCTGTGCTGTACTGTCCCTTCACGTTTCCATTCACTATCATATCGGAAACGGTGGACCTAGGGATGTTTAGGAGTGTAGAAACCTCGTGTACAGACATATGATAGAAGTGATACGCAATCACCTGATCACGTTCGAAGTCCGTGAGATCCGTGGAACGCCCCATTCTGCTCTCTCACGATGTCTAACGACTACCGAGGTCGCTGATATGGAGTGCCTGGCAGTAGGTGGCAGCACCATGCACTTAATATGAAAAACGTATTTTTTTGGGGGTGTCCGGATACTTTTGAGCACACAATGTATATCTGCTTCGTGAAGAGTTTCGGCTGCCCACGGTAATTCCTTCGACGACAGCGGCTACGGTTATGGTTACGGTTCAAAGATCTGCAAGCAAGTCGCTGCCTGCCAGCTCATCGCTCCTCATAAGCTGAAGAATATCAATCTCTTACTTCACTGCTTCCGTTTCCCATCACGCCGGCCCCCTCCAAACTCCTCAACAACTCCCATCCTGTCCATTAACTAATAAACAACACTGAAAGCGACACTGCCGGCACTGCACATTACGTACAGAAATAATCAAGCTGGGGGTAGCGACAATCAAATGGTTTCAATACACGAGTCTGTCGGTGGATAAGAGCAGGAATTACGAGAAAATGGAACTGGTTGGATCACCCCATTGGAAACGAGAATATTCATGCTTCTTGAGACTGTCATTTATCTCCCTCTAGCCGTCCACCGCTGCCAAAAGTCGTCCCGCTCGCAGTTATCACGAAACATATGGTCGCAGCCCAGTGTGAATAGCTCTGCATAGGTTTACTGCCGATGCAATTCGAAAATTCGCTACACTTTGCTTCGCTGTTAATTTCTCGACAACGGGTTTACAACTGCTGGTATTTCATCGCATTCATCACTAAATAAGTCCGCTTCGCTAATCTGTTTGGGAGCGTTTCTGCAATTAAACTACAGGTTTGCTTTACTGCCTGTTCTGTGTTCAGATAGAATAACATCGGAGGTAGCCTACAAACCTGATTCATTGTCATCTCAACTAAAGCCTCTTTTCCAAGTCATTTCACTCAGATCTCTGCAGTCTGGTACCTGTACAAGTTGTATATAAATACCCTGTCGTCGTATCTCATAACTTCAGAAATCCAAAGAGTGTCTACCAGTCAATTCTGTCAGATGCTTTTCCTAAATCCACAAACGCCTTAAATATACGATTATCATTTTTTAGTCTGTGTTCTATGATGGCTCATAGGGACAGTACTTCGTCGCATGGACATAAATATCTACGGAAACCAAATCAATCTTCGCCTAAGTCGGCTTCCACCAGCCTTTATATTCTTTTGTAAAAAACACATTGAGTATTTTGTAACCATGACCCGTCAAACGGATTGTTCGGTAATGTACTCTCACCCGTTGGTCATTTACGGCATAGCTTCGTGCGACAGGGTGACCAAGAAATTATATCACATCTCGCGACAATTTCGAGCAATACGTTAATTCATTATACGCTGTAAGTAACTGTCGTGAAGTGGGTTCGCTTTCTTGTTTGTTAATTTGAAGCAAATATTTTTCATCATTGGTCTTGCATGACTAGTGGACATTCTTACGAAACATTTCATATTTCCTGTCACTGTAGTAACTGCTGATATACGCTGTCCCTCAGCATCACCCGACTTAATTCCACTACATTCCATTATCCTCGTTTTGCCTTTGTTGATGTTCATCTTATATCCTCCTTTCAAGACACTGTCTATTCTGTTCTACTGCTCTTCCAGGTCCTTTGCTGTCTCTGACAGAAGTACAATGTCTTCGGCGAACCTCAAAGTTTTTATTTCTTCTCCATGGATTTTAAATCCTATTCCGAATTTTTCTTTTGTTTCCTTAACTGCTTCCTCAATATACAGATTGAATAACATCGGGGACAGGCTACAACCCTGTCTCACTCACTCCCTTCCCAACTATTGCTTCCCTTTTATGCCCCTCGACTCTTATAACTACCATCTGGTTTCTTTACAAGTTGTAAATAGCCTTTCGCTCCCTGTACTTGACCCCTGCCACCTTCAGAATTTGACAGAGAGTATTCCAGTCAACATCGGCAAAAGGTTTCTGTAAGTCTACAAATGATAGAAACGTAGGTTTGCCTTTCCTTAATCTATTTTCTAAGATAAGTCGTAGGGACAGTATTGCCTCACGTGTTCCAATATTTCTACGGAATCCAAACTGATCTCCCCCGAGGTCGGCTTCTACCAGTTTTTCCATTTGTCTGTAAAGAATTCGTGTTTGTATTTGATAGTTCGGTCATTTTCACACCGATTGGAATTATTATATTCTTCTTGGAGTCTGAGGGTATTTCGCCTGTCTCATACATCTTGCTCACCAGATGGTAGAGTTTTGTCAGGGCTGTCGCTCCCGAGGCTATCAATAGTTCTGATGGAATGTTATCTACTCCAGGAGCCTTGTTTCGACTTAGGTTTTTCAGTGCTCTGTCAAACTTTTCACGCAGTATCAACATAAAAAGAAAGATGCAGCTCGAATTGTTGCTACCGAAGCTACGACTGCTTATCTTACATGGAACATAAATCTTCTTTAAGGAAAGGTAAAGGTACGGTTGCTTATATCATTTTTTGTGCTAAGTAACACAGAGTTAATGACTAACACGCCTGCTGAAGGACGACTTGTTTATTTTATTTATTACTACCAGAACCAACAATACTTTGCAATGACTAAATATGTATGGGCATTGGATATGAGACCCAATCTCCTTCTCCCCCCTCTCTCTGTTCATATCCCCCTCAGTCTCTCTTTGACCATCTCCTCCTTTTCCTTCCCCCTCTCTATGTTCATTTCGTCCCTCTTCCCTCTCTGATCTAGATTCAGATTCCTTCAGTTTCCACAGTAATATTCTATTCATAATCTGACAAGCAACAAATACAACTTTTCTGTTTTCTCTCAAAACAGATTGCTGCGAAGGAAACAAAACAGTGCACTATCATGTAGATCACTTTTTAACTACCTTAGTAGGGCATTAAACCATTAAAAAATGATTGCGAGAAAAAAAAAACCAAGCCATACGTATTCAAAGCAGGTCAAAGCACAGCATTTCCTTTCTAGCAGCCAGTTTAAAAAACTGACCTGTACATAGTCGTTTTTAAAAATAATTTGCTACCAAAAGTTTTTCCATACTATGATACAGAGAGAGCGAACATCAATATAAGCGACAAACCGCAGGACGCGTTCCTGACGGGAAATGGAGGAAAAAGTGCAATGAATATGTGTCCGAAAGTGCATCGTTGCCACGCTAGATGGCGCTGACGAATGACAGTCCCTCTGACCACGTGTGTTTTGTAGGATTTGTGATTGACGCAGCGTACGGTAAACAGCAGAATGGTGCGGTATTTATGTCGGGAACAAGCCAAGATGGTGTTCGGGTATGGCCAAGCAGACGGAAACGATCGAGGGGCAGCACGGCTATACCAAAACAAGTACCATCACAGACACCAACCACATCACACAACATTTCAAGGCTTTTTTGTGTGATCATGAGTCCTTTCAGAAAGATGAAATGGAGGGAGAAGGCGGGCAGTACGTAAACGAGATTTGGAGGACCGACGAAGCCTAGTACAAGGTCCAGGCAAGGGGCCCGCCAACGTAGTGTAAGCCAAAGTACGATTACGTGTTTCCCACATGACAACCGCTAATATCCCGGTCACCTGCAACCCTGTGGAGGCTCTGAGCACTATGGGACTCAACTGCTGAGGTCATTAGTCCCCTAGAACTTACAACTAGTTAAACCTAACTAACCTAAGGACATCACAAACATCCATGCCCGAGGCAGGATTCGAACCTGCGACCGTAGCGGGCTTGCGGTTCCAGACTGCAGCGCCCTTAACCGCACGGCCACTTCGGCCGGCGGAACATCTGTTGTGACGTGGATGTGATACAGCTATAAACTGTTTTCCAGAACGATTTGTTGCCGTTGCACGCACACCGTATATTTCCGGATACGTATTCATAGGACTTTACTACCTCATAGGACTTTACTACCTCCATTTCCAGTCAGGAATGAGTCCCCGCAGTTTGTCGGTTTTATTAATGTTCATTCAGTATCCATTTCTATATCATATATATTAAAAATATACTGAAGGGCCAAAGAAACTGGTATAGGCATGTATATTCAAATACAGAGATATGCAAACAGGTAGAATACAGCGCTGCGGTCGGCAGCGCCTATATAAGACAACAGGTGTCTGTCGCAGTTGTTAGAGCGACTACTGCTGCTACAATGGCAAGTTATCAAGATTGAACGTGGTGTCGCACAAGCGATTGGACACAGCATCTCCGAGGTAGCGATGAAGTGGAAATTTTCTCGTACGACCATTTCACGAGCGTACCGTGAATATCAGGAATCCGGTAAAACATCAAATGTGCGACATCACTGCGGCCAGAGAAAGATCCTGCAAGAACGTGACCAACGACGACGGAAGAGAGTCGTTCAACGTAAGTGCAACCCTTCAGCATATTGCTGCAGATTTCAGTGTTGGACCATCAGCAAGTGTCAGCGTGCGAGCCATTCAGCAAAACATCATCAATATGGGCTTTCGGAGCCACTCGTGTACCCTTGATGACGGCACGACACAAAGCTTTACGTCTCGCCTGTGCCCGTCAACACCGACATTGGACTGTCGATGACTGAAAACATGTTGCCTGATGGAACTAGTCTCATTTCAAATCGTATCGAGTGTATGGATGTGTACGGGTATGGAGACAACCTAATGAATCCATGGACCCTACATGTCAGCAGGGGATTGTTCATGCTGGTGGAGACTCTGTAATGTTGTGGGACGTATGCAGCTTGAATAATATGGGACCCCGGATACGTCTAGATACGACTCTTGGTTAAAATGGCTCTGAGCACTATGCGACTTAACTTCTGAGGTCATCAGTGGCCTAGAACCTGGAACTAATTAAACCTAAGTAACCTAAGAACATCACACACATCCATGCCCGAGGCAGTATTCGAACCTGCGACCGTAGCGGTCGCTCAGCTCCAGACTGTAGCGCCTAGAACCGCACGGCCACTCCGGTCGGCTGATACGACTCTGACAGGTGACAGGTAGGTAAGCATAGTGTCTGATCACCTGCATCCAATCATGCCGTTTCTGCATGCCGACGGACTTGGGCAATTCCAGCAGGACAATGCGACACCCCACACATCCGGAATTGCCGCAGAGTGGCTCCAGGAACACTCTTCTGAGTATAAAGACTTCCGGTGGCCACCAAATTCCCCAGACATGAACATTACTGAGCACATATGAGACGTCTTGCAACGTGCTGTTCAGAAGAGATCTCTACCTCTCGTATTCTTACGGATTTATGGACAGCCCTGCAGGATTCATGGTATCAATTCCCTCCATCACTATTTCAGACATTGATCGACCCTTGCCACGTCGAGTCGCGGGCACCTATTCGATATTAGGCTGGTGCACCAGTTAATTTTGCTCTTTCTGTCCATCTGAATGTTTATTAGAGTAACGTGTGAAAATTTCAAGTCAATCGGTAAGGAACTTTTCGAGATTTTTGGTGACAAGGATTTCCCTTTAAATATTACATACATCTTTACACTGTGTATAAATTAAAATGTATAATCTATGTCTGTCCGAATGCTCATTAGAGTACTAGCTAAAATATTAAGTAAATCTGTCACGAATTTTTTAAGATTTGTGGCAACTACGTTCCAGCAGGTATGTAAGCAGACGTTAGAAATGGCGCAAAGGTACAAAAATGTTTCATGCACGGCGGGGCACCACCCCATTTCCTACGCCTCTGACAGCAACTGATTCAACTTTTGAGCGATGTATTGGCCAAGGGTGTCCGGCATTATCGCCTCCCCGTCACCTGTAGTTAAGCAACGAACACACATAAAAGGAGAGTGCGTCCGTTGGAGGTGAACAAATCCGAGAGTAGGTAAGCAGGTGTATTGAAAGGAGAGCCGAATGATGAGAAAAAAAAAAGAGTTGTAACCACTTAGAGAATGTCCTTGCATCTGAACGGAGGGGCGACTGCCGTATGACAGAGTGACCCATGTCTCAGTAAGTATTTGTTTGTAGATACGTGTATATATAAGAAATCTCTTAAAGGACGTCACGATAGCCTTTAACTATGAAATTATTCATTTATCGGATCCACTAATGAAATTTTTGTTGTATGGCTATTACGTTTCAAGTGGAACACTGCAAAATTGTGAATGTGAACTCCAGCTACGAGAAGTCAGTTTTTTTTCTATTTTTGACCAACACTGTCTCCTGTAAGAATATGGGACGCCACTGGTACATCGGCAGTAACGCTTTCCGTGTTCAGTGCACTGAGCGCCGGACGGCCGGTGACGCGAGCGCGCTGACTCACCGGCGGACGTGCCGCTGCCTGCGGCGACGCCAGCACAAGCTCTGTCAGTAGGGGCTCTGGTTTCAGCATTTTGCTGTCAGAAGCCGTTCCACAATCTCTGTCTCATGCGCATCTTGCCAATCAGCAGGCCTCCACCGTTTCCTAGCTGTGACGGATTCTTCTTCAGAATGATTCGAATGCAACAGAGGTTCAGTGCAACAGTGCAACGGGCAACAAAATCTCAGCTTGCTGTGTAACGAAGATTTAGCTCATTGTTTGGAAACAATTCTCTCGACGTCTGCATAGATCCGTCAATGAACTAAGAAAATGTAGATGATCAGTCGCGACATAAACAATGCCACACGTCGTATTATATAAATAAAAGTAATGATTTCTGGTCGTGCATTCGGTTTCCTCAAAAGACTACATCCCATATTAGCGACGTAAAATTTCGGTTATCAGAAAGTCACGTGCTCGATGATTTGTTGGTTGATTCGGGTAAGGGAATAACATCGCCCCGCCGTAGACGCACTGGATGTTCCCAGGAAAGATTGATGTAGAAGAATAACACGTCCTATCCACGATTTTAGAGTTGTCATTGTAAAAGACGGTGGCACCCTGCTACTCCTTAAGAACTGAAGGGAACAGAAACCAAAAGGTCATGCAAGCGAATGAGACTAGACCCCGGAAACATATCTTTTCCGATTCTTGGCCCGGGTAAAAACCAAGGGGAGGGGGCAGGGGTGCGGGGAAGGAGAAAACACAGAAAGTACATTCTACAGGATACGCGAAGATCCTGAGAGAGGGCTGAGAGGCGCATACGGTCTGGTAATCCCACCAGAGGGCGGGTCATGGATTTGATGTCACGCGTATGCAAAACGAATAGGATGTGTTGGATGTTCAGGAAATTGTGTAGTGACGATTGCATATGTGAGGAAGATTTGGTACTATCAGAAGACGGAGGATCCCAGCTTTGCGAGGAGACTGTCTATGGAACTAGTCTGGAATGCACCAGTGGCCACTCTAACTCCACGATGATGGAAAGGGTCTAACAATTTCAAAGCCGAAGGCAACGCTGAGCCGTAGACTTGGCAACCACAGTCGAGATTGGACAAGAGCTCAGTAGATACGAAGGAGAGTAGCGCGATACGCGTCCTGAGAGGTGTGGGCAAGGAAGTTGAGAGTGTTAAGCTCCTTCGTCCAGCTAGTCTTTAGTTGTCGACTATGGGGCAGCCAAGTCAGGTTATTGTCAAAGAGAAATCGCAAAAAATCGGGACTGTACAGTGCTGCGACCCAAGTAGAATTCTGATTCAGGATAGACTGTGGTATCATGACAAAAATGCATGACCCATATTTTAGCTGGAGTGAATTGGAAACCATGGCACAGCGTCCAAGCAGAGGCCCACCTGATTCAGCCAAGGTTACTAAGTGGAAGCTATACAAAATCCAGAAGACGTCGACATACAGCGCAGGCATGACCAGTGGCCTCACAGAGGACACTTACCCATTAATGGCGATGAGGAAGTGTCATAGCGTGAGGCGTGTGGAAAGCCATTCCTTTGGGCCCATGGTGAACTGAGTGAAGTATCAATAGAACCAGAAAACCCGGATGGATAAAAACAGGTAGGGAGCCGTGAAAGCTCTATTCATAGAGGGTAAGTAAAATGTAATGGTGCCAGATGGTATCGTACTCCTTCCGTGAATAAAAAAAAGGCTGCAATGAGGCGCGTGCGTTTGGAAGAAGCCTGTCGGATTGCCGTTTACACCCTAACCAGTTTGCAGAGCTTGTGTGTGAGGCTAATCGTAACTATCGATGGATGTTAGGTTTTTGTCCGGCTTAAGGACTGGAACGATGATAACGATGATAATACTATCTCGCCATTGCGAAATGGAGACACCCTCCAGCCAAATAGGATTGAAGACCCTGAGAAGATGGGGTGTTCCAGTAAGTCAGATGTTGCATCATCTGATTGTGAATGGAATCAGGGCCCATGAGACAAGAGCCTGAAGCGATTTCCAGTTAGTGGAAGGTTCATTATATAACTCAGAATGGCGAGGGGTGAAAAAGAAGTTTGTCAATTGCATATCTGGAGGGGGAGCCACATAATAAGAAGATACTGACAGAGTTGCAAGGTGAGTAGCAAGGTGTTTAGCAAGAGGTGACAGATTACTGCAGAGTCCATTTCGAAGGAATGGACCCAGTACAGTTTGGATCTTTAGCAGCCCGGAAGACAATGGAGCTTGGTCCACACATGGGGTGAATAAGGATACGTTTCCAGGGAGCAGACATAGCACTCCCAGCATTCCTTCTGTGTTTGATTACATAGCAAACCTTAGCATTAATCGCTTAAAATGATTAAGGTTTCTTGGTGAAGGACGTTGCTTAAAACACTACAGGGCTCTTCGGCGATCCAGAACAGCTATTGCAATGTCTTTGCTCCACCACAACACTGGCCAGCGTTGGAGGGGCCTGCAGAAAGAGGAACAGCAGTCCTAGCGGCATGAGTGATCACATCAAAGTCACCTTACACAGCCTCTCGATGCTGTCTGACAGAGAGGGAGCAAAGGTAATAGCAGAGGAATACAACTGCCAGTTCGCTTTTCAAAGCACCCAACATGATAGTCAGTCCGTCTGGAGGTGGCAAGGAAGTGACAGGGTCATTGGAAAGTGGTCGCTGTCCCAAAGATGGTTATGTAGTGACCAATCTAGTGAAACCATGAGAGTGGGCGGAGGAGCTCGTTAGAGTGATAGCTGAAAAGGTGCTATGGATGGCTCAGAATTGGAAGGAGTAGTATCACTGAGAAAATACAGGTCATGGTCAGTAAGAAGCTGATCAGTTTGAAGGCTCCTACCGGAGGAAGAGGTACTCCCCCACAGGTAGAGGGGGTTGTTGTTGGATTAAGGTGGTCAATTCAGCGCAAGTAAGTGGCCTGCCTGGAGATAAGTAAATGTTGCAAATGGTAATTGCTGAAGTCGTTTGCACCTGCACCGCTATTGTTCCAACGTGACATAAAGAGGAATCTTCTCACTAACGACGCCTGGCGAGTTAATAAACAGATCCCTCCATATTCCATCTTGGGGCCACCGAAGTTCTGACAGAATGCACGATAACCATTGGGCATTGGGAAGTGGTCACCAGTGAGATGCTTCCCTAGCAGAGCAACGCAAACTGCAGAAGTGGAGGAAATAATTCTGGCAGGTGACACTAATATCCATTGCAGTTGCACTTTATGGGTTTTCAGGCAATGCATGAAGGGGACAGGAGGTTCAGTGACGCATCAGGATCACTGCCACTTATCTATGGGGATGGAACCACATTAATTAGCTTTGGTTCAGAATCCGATGGGGTGGGGGATCTGGAGCCTCCAGAGTCACTGGAGTCGTCCTGTTCCGATTGTTCTTCTTCACCTTCTTCTTCTCTTTCTTCTTCTTCTTATTATTTTACTCGATCACAGCCGTTAGTGGCTGTGATTCTTCGAGTGCCTATCTGCGGTGAATGTGGTGACGGATGAAGAGTTGGCAGCCCTCGGATCCCCAGGTACCGCTTTTTTCTGCCCCTTGCTGTCGTTGAAGAGCGGCGCGTTTCGTCACAGGGTTATTTGGTAAGCGTTACGGAGATGTTTAGCAAACTCAAGTGGCAGACTCTGCAAGAGAGGCGCTCTGCATCGCGGTGTAGCTTGCTGTCCAGGTTCCCAGAGGGTGCGTTTCTGGATGATGTATCGAATATATTGCTTCCCCCTACTTATACCTCCCGAGGAGATCACGAATGTAAAATTAGAGAGATTCGAGCGCGCACGGAGGCTTTCCGGCAGTCGTTATTCCCGCGAACCATACGCGACTGGAACAGGAGAGGGAGGGAGGTAATGACAGTGGCACGTAAAGTGCCCTCCGCCACACACCATTGGATGGCTTGCGGAGTATAAATGTAGTAGACCTGTCGGGTTCCAGGGAGAGAGATCTTGAGAGGGAGCCCTGTCGCCAGTAGACGCCAGAGGAGGAAACTGCTGTTGAAGATGGTGCCAAGGAACCACATGAGAGGAGGGCAGTGGGAGAACTAGTTAGGAAAAAATTGAGGTATTGGGAGTTACGCTGTGACTTTCGAATAATTCGTCTTCATATTTTTGAAGCCTTAGTATGCGACAGGTGGTCTATAACTTTATATTCCTGTGTTTTCTTTTCTTTGTTAAATACTGGGCAAATCGGTGAACGTGGAGGATGATGCTCCACACGAAGCGTGCTCGAGACAGAGAATATCATCGTATGTAGGGCGGCCTGATGCATCACGGGCAGTAGCGCAAAGTGCAGTGAAGTGACGCTGAAATCAGGTTATCTGGTCATTGCAGCTGCAATAGAACGACGAAAACTTCACAAAAATACAGAAACCGCAGTAACATAAGGAAACAGCGAGAAATACAGAAAACTCAAGCCGTAACGACAAGAGCATGATGCGCTTAGTGCAGACCTGTAGTTGAACTGGATACTCGGTCGTCGTAAAAAGAAAAGGCGACGAAAAGCGAAATAAAGAAAGGTTCACCGATGAAACGTGTGAGGTAAAACAAACTGTTGTGTTCTTTAAAGAACTTGGACCCTATCAATCAGAGGTACTTGTACTATACAATGAAGTGACTGCCTGTTCGACACACAGAATTATGTGATTTAATTCTTGGGAAAACAGTCACATAGAGGTGTACTGGCAATGTCTAACATTCCTCAGTCACAGAGAATAACACAGTAATGAAACTTCCTGGCAGATTAAAACTGTGTGCCTCACCGAGACTCGAACTCGGGATCTTTGCCTTTCGCAGTAATGCGTTTATATATACTTCGAACTATGTCGTTCTTCATGCAGATGAAATGTATTTTCCAGATAGAGACCATCTAGTTTCTGCAGTCGTCTTAAGTGAATATTCACAAACCGCTGGAGTGGTGCAGACCACACTGCAACACATTCAGCGAACAGCGAACTGGTGCATGCTATACGACGGCTAGCTACGTAAAGACGCCACTCTACCAAGATTTTCGAGAGTCTTATGTTAGTGCTCTTTTCGTTCCCTGCTCCATTAAGAATGTTAAGTACTCACTAGAGAGGTTATCAGTCAGTACTCACGCATGTTGTTTACTGGCTAAAACGGTTTAGATACTAAAGCAATTTTCAGCAGCCTCGACTTACGGGTAAGTGTCGAAACCGGTTTAGCCAATACACACTGACAGGTTTGTACTGACGTTCACTCATGTTTCTCAGCTGAGGAACTTTTTAAAGAAATAAGCAACGAAACAGACGCGTCGGCCGCTAAATATCGTGAATTTGAAAGGCATGCGGACACATTAATACTGACCATCACGATAAGATTTACAGATTAGGTATTTGCTATAGAAACGTGGCGCTGGTGGACGCTCATCGTGGTTCAAGAATCTTAAAAGTGAGACCTAACACGTTTTGTATGCAGGGTTTCAAAGTACAGAATGTCTTCCAACTTTTGGAGAGATTGTCGAGAGAAGAAAAATGGGTACGGAAAACCACGTCCAGAACCTCACAGAAAGATACTGCAGAGCGTTGAAAATATGGGGACCAAAGCCTACCGAGAGGCGATTAAAACACCCTGGAGCTGTTTCTCTGGAAAAATGTACGGAAATAACATTGGATTCAGGGTATATGCTGCATCTGGAGATCCTAGAATTATGTCATGCGTCTTCAGGCGTGCATGCCAGTTAGCATCAATGCGAGTAATACTGCTTATTTTATTACAACTTGTGGTCCGTTTCTTATCGATGACAGTAGGTAATTTACATTTCATTTTATTTAATATGTGTACTTATGAATCTTTCGGCCTGCTTTGAAGAAAACTGACAAATTCTTCATATCCACGAGGGGGGTTCGATGAGTTTTTTTCTGAAATCAGACTGTTTTTTTTTCAGCATTCCAAGACACAACATTATTCCCCTCTGTTTTGACCACAAAATCCTGTTTTTCAGCATAGTCTCGGTTCAGCGCGACGGCCTTACTGCAACTGACTGGGAGGGCCTTTATGCCCGCATGGTACCAGTCTACTGGACGACGTCGCAGCCAACGTCCTGCTGCATCGATAACCTCCCCATCACCTACGTACGGCTTCCCGCGGAATGCATCCTTCATTGGGCCAAACAGATGGAAGTCGAAAAGTGCGAGATCCGGGCTGGAAGATGGACGAGGAAGAACAGTCCAGTGAAGTTTTGTGAGCTCTTCTCAGGTGTGCGGACTTGTGTGAGGCCTTGCGTTCTCACAGAGAAGAAGTTCTTACGCATTTTTGTGGCAGCCAACATCCTGAAGTCGTTTCTTCAATTTCATGAGGGCAGCACAGTACACTTCAGAGTTATTCACTGGACCGTGAAGGAGGACATAAAATAGAATAACCCCTTCAAAGTTCCAGACATTACCGGTTAAGGATGTGGCTTTGAACTTTTTCTTCGGATTGCCGTCTTGTTTCCGGTTCGAAGTGATAAAACTATGTTTCATCGCCTGTGATCGCCTGTGACGATGCTCGACAAAAATTGTAACGTTCAGCCTCGTAACGCTCAAGTAGTCCGCGCAGATGATCCTCCGTCGCTCTTTATGGTCCTCTGTTACGCGGCGAGGATCCCAATGCGCGTACACCTTTGATTACCCCGACTGGTGGACAAGAGTGTCAGCACTATCAAGAGAGACGTCTCGTTAAGCAGCGAGGTGTTTGCTTGTGATCCGTTGATCGTCTCGCATGAGAATACCCGCACGTTCCAACAATGCAGAAGTGACAGCTGTGTGCGGCCCGCCGGCACAGTGGGAGATCTAACAGGCTTGCGGGGCCTTCCTGCGACGATGACAGACGCCTCTCCCAATGACTCACCGTGATTTTGTTCACCGCCAGCTCTCGGTAGACATTCTGCAAGCGCGTATAAATATCTGCGATGCTCTAATTTTACTCCAAAAGAAATTCAATGACAGCTCCCTACTTGGACGCATTCCGTTACAGACGTCATTTTGAAGGCCACGCCTGGCGCCGCGAACTATCATATTTTAGGGGCTGAAGTGGGAATATTCCGCGACGTCGCACAACAAATTCCGCATTTTTTTCAACCGAAATTGGAGGAGAAAAAACTGATTGCGTTACCTACTGAACGCCCCTCGCATTACCTTACTTGTGGATGTCGGTCGAGTGTTGCCAATGTCCCGCACGAAAATGTTGGGAAATACTGATCTGGATGTTTTTCGAAGTCGTTTTGAAATCCGTGTATTTAAGCTCCATCAGACACACTGATAATTAAGATCACTGTGTTAAATGGCTTGTTCTTTTCAATACTTCTTATGTTTGCAGCTGACATTTCTAATCGTCTCGAACGCATGAAATGGCAATACGATATTGTAAGTAAAGTGTATAATAATTGCCGGAAATGAAAAATGTTACATCAAGAAGGACGACTTCGAAATTAATCAAACTTTGTGGAGACGTTCATCACATAACGGGTACTCAATGATGAAACTTTCATTCCTTTCCGAACTTACGTCCGTTATCAACATCAGTACGATGTGTGATCCACACGCACGGCACGTGTACACTCTAGTATTCTCTGTCGCATGGGAGAAAATAATCTCCGAATGTCGTCTCGAGGATTTCCTTTCAATGCCGGAAATACTTGCTGCGTCAGTTCATGAAGATGGCTGACTTGAAGATGGTGTGGAAGTACACGTCTTCTCATAGCTGTCCCAGATATGCTCTATGGCTGACAAGTCAGAGAACTGGATAAGCCAGTCAATATTCCGTATGTTTATCAAGATGTTTGTGGTGTGAACTGCAGTATGGGCTCTTGCATTATCCTGGTAGAATATGTGCTCTGATGCCATGGTCTTGAAGGATTTGACAACGGGAGCTATCATCCTTGCCAATAATAGCGCGCATTCAGCCTCCCTGCAATTGTTACCAAATCAGTACTGTTGTCATATCGAATAGCTTCAAGAGTTGGAGAGATATCTCTGCTTCCCGTTACGTTTCATCAGGTCGTCTAGGCATACCTTGGCGTCGACTAAATAGCCACGAACAGAAGCGAAATGCGTCACTGAACGCTACAGAATGCCACTCAATGTTGCAGTTGACTATAGCTGTACTCTATGCAAGTCTCTGCAGTTCGTGGTTAGGTGTCAGCGGTAAACAACACATGGTAACTCAGATCTTAAGCGAGTTTCCAGTAATCTATTTCCGGCGGGTCTTAGTGATCCTTTGCCTGTAACCTCTGCCGAGCTTCAGGTGTTATCACCTATGAATTCGTCAGCTCACGTCGAATGATCCTACGATCTTCTTGTAGTGTAGTCCTTCTGGAAAGCCTTGTGTCCACTGTTCTTGCCACGCTGTCGTCCTGAGTCCATTTCGTCAACACTTGCTCTGCAGCCATTGGACCTATGGTAAACTAACATACACCGACAAGCGACAAACGTCGGCAAGCCCCTGCGTAACAACAACACTGACTGGAAAAATGGTTCAAATGGCTCTGAGCACTATGGGACTTAACTGCTGTGGTCATCAGTCCCCTAGAACTTAGAACTACTTAAACCGAACTAACCTAAGGACATCACACACATCCATGCCCGAGGCAGGATTCGAACCTGCGACCGTAGCGGTCACGCGGTTCCAGACTGTAGCGCCTAGAACCGCACGGCCACTGCGGCCGGCCACACTGACTGGAAATTACCAGCTGCTATTAGAGCCGACCAACAGGCCACAGCAGGGAAACCGACGAGATCGCCCACTGACGCACAAACAATTTGCCAACATCAACCGACACTGTGCATCCGATATATGACCTATCGGACACAAAAACGATGATAAACTTAACTGTTGCAGGTTGCTGACGCCGATCGAGAGTTCAACAGCGGCACTCAGCGGCAGCCGCCAAGCAATAGCACCGCACAAAGTCAAAGGTATCGACATGTATGATACCCACTACTAACAAAGCCTATGCTTGCACGACCTATCGCAGGCAGCATGACATCCGCTACTGCTCTTACCACCCCACCTAACTATCGCAGAGGTTTTTTTCCCTTGGCTCTTGCCTTGGTACTTTTTTTCCTCTGCCCTTCAAACCGCTACCCTTCGTTCGACTTCGACCCAATCGATATCCAGATGAGCGCGTATTAATGGTTAACCTTAACCAGACGTATGCAAACATCGCAGTACCCACATCCTGCGACACCTCACTTTAGTGAAAACTAACCCTTATGCAGAGGTGGCAGTAGACCTTTTGAGTTGGCCATCGTGCCGGTGTGGGCGTGGAGGGGCTCCACCTCTGTTGTTTATTTGCAGCCATTGGACTACAGCCGACTGTTTATGCTCGCTCCCATGTCGCTCAAACCAGTGAAAGTCAATGAATTCTCAAAGCCTTAAGACGTCGGCAAGCTGCATCGAAAGCTATCTCGGCTTGCAGTGTTGCGATCTCCACTTGAAATGTTACAATGATGTTAGATACATCCAACAGCCATCACGTGCTCACAGCAGTCTTCCTTCATGTGTAGTACAGGCGTGCATGGAGGACCGGGACCGGCTTGGCAGCGTTCTGACAAGGTACTCATCAAGTAACACATTCAGTTTTTGTCTGTGTATTTATGACAATATCTAGTACAATCAATGAATGGAACGCTAGAACATATTTCGCAGTTAGACTTGCCCAAATAATCACCTGTTCGTCAGAAATAATGCTGAACTTTATCTGATTCTTAAGTTCCATATAGATCAAGGTAGACAAAGGTCTAGCTAACTTGTTGGATTCATTGTGGCCTTGCAACCTAAAGCAACCACTCAAAGACACTATTAGTCGCCTTGTTTCGGTTGGATTTAACGCAATTTTTTTTTTTCGTTCTTCGAATTCGCCTAACCACCTCACCATGGAAATTAGAGGGACAGCAGGGCTTTTCTCTCTTTTTGTTCTGTTGATTTCATCTATAAATATAAGTACTTTCATCTTGATCTTCCTCTTGTTTATGTTTTAAATAATTATTTACATAATTATACAATCTCATTTCATTTAGTTCTCTAGTAGTGTTTCTAGTTCTAGTTCTCTAGTAGTGTTTCTCGTCCGCCACACTTCATATTTACTAAATGTTCCCCCATTTCCTCCATTATCGCTAGCTTCCCTCACGCCTGAAGTCATTTCTACATCTGCAGGATACTCTCCAACCATCATAACATGCTGCATGCTCCCTACCAAGAAGTTCTCAATGTACTCACGTATTTCGTTTGATATCTCGTACGATATTACTTTTATAAACTTTAGCATTGCACAGAATCAAATTCTTTTCAGAAACCAAGAGACACTGCGACCATCTGGGTGCCTTGGTCCATGGCTTTCAGAATGCCATGTGAGGAAAGCATGAGTTCGGTGTCGCATGACCGATGTTTTCGGAATCCTTCCTGGTTGGCATGATGAAAGTCATTCTGTTTGAGGTACATTATGTAAACAAGTGTCACCAAATGCGCAATGCGATTTAGAGTGAGATATTCATTCTTCTTCTTATTTTCAAGCTATATACTGCCAAGTAATCTAAAAGTCAATTCTTTCGCTGCACTACTCGTGAATAAGTTCTAAGTAGGTTCTGAGAGGGCTCTCATTGCATATTCTATGTTCGGGTCAGTGAAGGGTGACATCTCTGGTTACGTTAGGATAGGTTAGTATCACTTTTTGAAATCTGCGCGAATCTCACTTTAGCATGAGAAATCATTCGCGTTTCGGTAGAGATGCTGAAATATTTCTTTGGATCTGTACACCAATCACACTCCTAAGTAATTTGACGAACGCACCGTAAACTTCATATTCGGTCCATGCACGTGAAATAAGTACACATAGCTGGTATCACTACTGAATTACGTTGCTCGGTGTTAAGCGAATACTGCTGTAATAATTATGCCCTAAAGTCCACACTATCACACAGGTAAGAAAAAGAGTAAAAACACAATTTTTTACTCGTTCACTGACACATTTATGTACGACTGGTCACTATAAACGAGAAGTATATACTTTAAAAAGGAGAAGAGAGTAATCGACGCGGCGCAAAAATTACACACAGGCCAGTGTTTCGGGAAGAAGAAAGTGGCAAAAGTTCGCATCCCGTCTGAATGTTCACGATTTACGTTCTACGTATTTTCTCGAAATTGCGCGCGACGAATGAAAGAAGCGAATTTTCTGTCCTCAGGTGTTCTGATGTTGCCAGGATGTTACACTACGATCATAAACGCAAATTTTTCTCATATCTTCGTAGGAATGTGCAAGCGCTGTCTTTCTAATGGACACTGATCGACGCACGTTAAAGCGCGACTTGGCTAAGGACAAACTTTTATATGTAAGTTCCAGGGAAGGACTGCTTATTAGCAGTCGTAAAAGCAAGAAGCTAACTACAAACAGCGCTACGCAGTAATTTCTTTGGATAATGCACATATTTAATTATGACGTACATTTCGAGTGTGAGAAGCAAATCGTTTTTTATGACTAAGTGATTACATAAAGAAAAACTAACCTTGTGCACCACCAAGGACCACACCATCTGAAAACAGAAAGATAACAGATCCTATCAGTGTATAGAAATTGCGACACTGGAAGAATAATTATAAAAAAAGAGGGAGCGTCGTAGATCCGTATTCGCCCCACAAAACACGTATATGCCTGTCATTTCTGTTAAACGAGTGTCAGATCTCTTTGTTAGTAGAATTATGGTTTAACTTATTCAAAACTCCAGAAGACCGTAATGTGTTGATCTTAAAATTAGTCACATCTAGTTATAGGTTAACAGGAACAACATCAGTGATACTGGGGATGAAGTCTTCCTCTGCGACAGCATCGTACAAAATATAGTCGATTTTCTTTCGACGTTGTATTTGGCTGAAACTGAGTAGACAAAAAAGGGGGGATTTGGCAAAACATTGAACTCTCATTTGGAAATACACTCCTGGAAATGGAAAAAAGAACACATTGACACCGGTGTGTCAGACCCACCATACTTGCTCCGGACACTGCGAGAGGGCTGTACAAGCAATGATCACACGCACGGCACAGCGGACACACCAGGAACCGCGGTGTTGGCCGTCGAATGGCGCTAGCTGCACAGCATTTGTGCACCGCTGCCGTCAGTGTCAGCCAGTTTGCCGTGGCATACGGAGCTCCATCGCAGTCTTTAACACTGGTAGCATGCCGCGACAGCGTGGACGTGAACCGTATGTGCAGTTGACGGACTTTGAGCGAGGGCGTGTAGTGGGCATGCGGGAGGCCGGGTGGACGTACCGCCGAATTGCTCAACACATGGGGCGTGAGGTCTCCACAGTACATCGATGTTGTCGCCAGTGGTCGGCGGAAGGTGCACGTGCCCGTCGACCTGGGACCGGACCGCAGCGACGCACGGATGCACGCCAAGACCGTAGGATCCTACGCAGTGCCGTAGGGGACCGCTCCGCCACTTCCCAGCAAATTAGGGACACTGTTGCTCCTGGGGTATCGGCGAGGACCATTCGCAACCGTCTCCATGAAGCTGGGCGAAGGTCCCGCACACCGTTAGGCCGTCTTCCGCTCACGCCCCAACATCGTGCAGCCCGCCTCCAGTGGTGTCGCGACAGGCGTGAATGGAGGGACGAATGGAGACGTGTCGTCTACAGCGATGAGAGTCGCTTCTGCCTTGGTGCCAATGATGGTCGTATGCGTGTTTGGCGCCGTGCAGGTGAGCGCCACAATCAGGACTGCATACGACCGAGGCACACAGGGCCAACACCCGGCATCATGGTGTGGGGAGCGATCTCCTACACTGGCCGTACACCACTGGTGATCGTCGAGGGGACACTGAATAGTGCACGGTACATCCAAACCGTCATCGAACCCATCGTTCTACCATTCCTAGACCGGCAAGGGAACTTGCTGTTCCAACAGGACAATGCACGTCCGCATGTATCTCGTGCCACCCAACGTGCTCTAGAAGGTGTAAGTCAACTACCCTGGCCAGCAAGATCTCCGGATCTGTCCCCCATTGAGCATGTTTGGGACTGGATGAAGCGGCGTCTCACGCGGTCTGCACGTCCAGCACGAACGCTGGTCCAACTGAGGCGCCAGGTGGAAATGGCATGGCAAGCCGTTCCACAGGACTACATCCAGCATCTCTACGATCGTCTCCATGGGAGAATAGCAGCCTGCATTGCTGCGAAAGGTGGATATACACTGTACTAGTGCCGACATTGTGCATGCTCTGTTGCCTGTGTCTATGTGCCTGTGGTTCTGTCAGTGTGATCATGTGATGTATCTGACCCCAGGAATGTGTCAATAAAGTTTCCCCTTCCTGGGACAATGAATTCACGGTGTTCTTATTTCAATTTCCAGGAGTGTAGTTGGGCTTAATCCCTTTCAAGCTATCGAGATTTCCGTGAGTTGACTTTATCATTTTGTAAAGGACGTTGCTCGATCTTTGTATAGTGATGAACTCGTTGTTAAAGGACCTTTAAGCTTAATATTTCTTCTTTGTTTTCCTGTCTGAATTTCAGTAAAGACTCAAACTCTGAACTACTGCCAGTATCACCTGAGTGTGTCGCACACCCTGAACAGTGATTACGAGATGGCTATCGACAGTAAGGAGTTGCAGAGAAGTCCACTGTATCGACATAAGCTAAAATAGCCAAGTTTGTTCCAAAGTGTCTGCTTGACATTTCGACGATATATCTTGCCTAGTAAACTGACTGTTTGTTATAAAAGGACACTACGAAAGCAACCACTGACGATGACAGTTCGTAGTAATAGACGGAAAGTCATCGAGTATAGCAGAAGTAATATCCGGCGTTCCCCAAGGAAGTGTTATGGGCCCTCTATTGTTCCTGATCTATATTAACAACATAGGAGACAATCTGAGTAGCCGTCTTAGATTGTTTGCAGATGATGCTGTCATTTACCGTCTTGTAAAGTCATCAGATGACCAAAACGACTTGCAAAATGATTTAGATAAGATATCTGTATGGTGCGAAAAGTGACAATTGACCCTGAATAAAGAGAAGTGTGAAGTTATTCTCATGAGTACTAAAAGAAATCAGCCAAATTTGGATTACGCGATAAGCCACACAGATCTGAGGGCCGTAAATTCAACTAAATACTTAGGGATTACAATTACAAATAACCTAAATTGGAACGATAACATTGATAATATTGTGGGTAGAGCAAACCAAAGACTGCGATTCATTGGCAGAATACTTAGAAGGTGCAACAGGTCTATTAAAGAGACTGCTTACATCACGCTTGTCCGCCCTATCTCGGCGTATTGCTGTGCGGTGTGGGATCCGCATCAGGTGGGACTGACGGATGACATCGAAAAAGTACAAAGAAGGGCAGCTCGTTTTGTATTATCGCGAGATTGGGGGGATAGTGTCACAGACATAACACGTGAATTGGACTGGCAATCATTAAAACAAAGGCGTTTTTCGTTGCAATGGGATCTTCTCATTAAATTTCAATCGGCTTTTTTCTCCTCCGATTGCGAAAACACTCTTTTGGCACTCACCTACATAGGGAGAAATGATCATCACGATAAAATAAGAGAAATCAGGGCTCGCACAGAAAAAAATTAAGTGGTCCTTTTTCCCGCGTGCCGTTCGAGAGTGGAACGGTAGAGAGGCAGCTTGAAGGTGGTTGACTGAACCCTCTGCCAGGCACTTTATTGTGAATAGCAGAGTAATCACGTAGATGTAGATGGAGATGTAGATGACCACAGTAGAAGTCGCTGAAGACTCTGCATGTACATCCACATAATATACACTGTGTATCAGGAGGAGTGGTCGGTATTCAGGGATATGTAAGGGACGCTCATTTGAAGCAGAAAAGGTCCATTAAATATGGTCTCTAAAATGAAATGTGTAATTTAAGAGCAATGAGAACTACTTCATCTTCAGTATTGTAAAACAAATATCTTCTGCGGCAAGCTCTTTGATTTCCATATTTAGTGAGAAGGTAGTATGGACTAAAACAACAAAAAATTGTCTCGCAAATAAGGGTTCTAAAACGCATACCTTAAGAGCTGTGACTACTTGTTCAGTAGAAGAGATGTGTTTCACAGTAGCGAAGATGAACAAGTGCTCACAGTTTTTGTTTACTGGACATTTTTTTCTTGTTTTGGTGGCTAATACCCCATCTCGAAATGTGGAAAGCAAAAAGCTTGCAGAAGAGGAGATCTGTTTCAAGGTATAGAATGTGAAGAAGTACTCATAGCTCTTAATGTACACATTTTAGAACCCTTATCTACTAGACTGTTTTTGCTTCGAATGATCGTTCCTAGCATATCCCTATACTCTGGCTATTCCTCGTGCGACATCCTGTTTATGATATACTGCGCAAGCAAGAGGTGACGGAATGTCCATCGTGCCAATTTAACCGATTTTTCGTGCTATGCTCTTTGCGTATCGAGCGAAGGGAAAATAAATGGCTGAAAGCCGCCGCAAGAGCCCTAATCTGTTTTGTCTTTTTCTCGTGATCCCTGTAGTATAATGCTCGCAGTCTCCTTTCAATAGAGGTCATAAATGTACCCAGCAGGATTTCGTGAGAAGTGGCTGGCTCTGAGCACTATGCGGCTTAACTTCTGAGGTCATCAGTTCCCTAGAAATTAGAACTAATTAAACCTAACTAACCTAAGGACATCACACACATCCACGCGCGAGGCAGGATTCGAACCTGCGACCGTAGCGGTCGCTCGGCTCCAGAATGTAGCGCCTAAAACCGCACGGCCACTGCGGCCGGTTTCGTGAGAACTACCTCAGCTTTTTTCCACCCACCGTATTTCATTTATTACCATTTTATTAATTTTTTAATACAACACAATGAACGTAAGGGCGGTCCTAACACTCTTATTCAGGTTTTATTATGTCCTATATGTCTTTCACCTTGCCGCGCCGCCCGTTTCCGTGTGTGCTTCGCACTTTCCTGTCAACCCGACACTTGTCCGTGCGCTAAGTACTACGCCGGTATCGGCCCGTGTCTGTTCTCTTAGTGATACTTCGGATGCATACGGTAAGCGCAGGAATTTTGTTCTGTTTCATTGGTTTTCCTTGGCACTCGTTTTATCTTTCCACCCGTCTTACTTTCATTACGGGTTTCTGTATTTCATTATACTTTATCCGATTTTACCACGTTTATACAGTAATATCGTCCATTTCATGGCCTCCGAGTGAGAAAGATACAACAGAAATTTACTAGTTTCACCCAGTGCTCGACGCGGTTGATACATTTTTGCTATCTAACCCTCCATTTTTCAAAAGTGTGGCATTTACCTTGGCCATTTGCTTCAATCCGCCACTCTTCTTTTAACTATCCTACCTTTTAAGGACGTTTCAATACAACACGAGTGACGAGCGAAACTCCCCATCGCCCCCTCCCCCCTTACATTTAGTTGTAACATGGCCCGGTGGATAGCCCGTCGAAAACGGAACGCAGATCAAGAATAAAAAGAGGCAGAAGGTGTGCTGTACTATGAAAAAAGAAGCAAAATCGAAACAGTGAACGATCCAAACTCAAGAAGTGCAACGTCGAGCGAATTTATTAATAAATGGCGTAGTGGTTATGTGGTCATGGTGTTAGACAGCGAAGGGAGAGATCGGTGTTCGAATCTCCCTCGTGACCCCTTCTCTTTTCCCTCAGAAAATTAAGAACTGTCCGTCCGGTGACTGATGTGTCTGTTCGCTGTATTCAGATTTGTGTTCAAATGGGTCAAATGGCTCTAAGCACAATGGGACTTAACATCTGAGGTCATCAGTCCGCTAGAACTACTTAAATCTCACTAACCTAAGGATATCACACACATCCATGCCCGAGGCAGGATTCGAACCTGCGACCGTAGCAGCAGCGCGGTTCCGAACTGAAGCGCCTAGAACCTCTAGGCCACAGAGGCCGGCTTAGATTTGTGTTTGTGTCGTGGTTTAACAACCGTATGCAACAGCGATGAGTAAGAAAGGGATACCCAGATGTTCGTACCTTCTATTTGTTCTACACAAGTGCCATATGTTATGACTCTTCCGTTCTGTTTTGGAAGTTTTGACTCTTCCGTTCTGCAAATCCTTACAATAGTCCAACGACGGCGCTCACCAACAGACGACATCATCATCGCTCAACAGTCTTACAGTGCTGTTGTCCTATTTGATACATCGTTTATGTATGAGTCCGCCTCCATAGCTTAGTGGTCACTACAGCAAAGTGCCAGGCGAGGGGCCCGGATTTGATTCCCGGCTGGGTCGGTGATTTCCTCCGCTCGGGGACTGGTTGTCCTCATATCATCATATCATCCCCATCGACACGCAAGTCGACGAAGTGGTGTCAACTAAAAATACTTGCTCCAGGCAACGCGTTTATCCCACTTCAGGCCCCACCCACACGATATTTCATCCCAGAATTTTAGCCGGCCGAAGAGGCCGTGCGGTTAAAGGCGCTGCAGTCTGGAACCGCAAGACCGCTACGGTCGCAGGTTCGAATCCTGCCTCGGGCATGGATGTTTGTGATGTCCTTAGGTTAGTTAGGTTTAACTAGTTCTAAGTTCTAGGGGACTAATGACCTCAGCAGTTGAGTCCCATAGCGCTCAGAGCCATTTGAACCATTTTTGTACCAGAATTTTAGAGGATGTGGTTAAATTCGTTTCTATATATCATTCGCCGAACTAGGTTCAGATAGTCAAATATTCATTGAGTTAATCACAAACCTGCGAATACACTCCGTGTGATCCTATCGTGATTAATAGCCGACGACGTGGTACAGTATCGAAAGCCTTTCGGAAATCTAGGCGCAGTGTTATTCACCTAGCTAACTGTAGTGGACATCTGGGAAAGGAGTCAGCAATATATATAGCCGGCAAAGAAAGGAAACAGAAGGTAGCACACATGCGAGGATATGCAAGTTTAAATCTATACATACACCCGCTGCGGGAGTAGCATCAGCAAATTTACGATTAGCTGCAGCTCGCTTTGGTGTTTACAGTAAAGCGAGCCATTCTCAACAAGTCATATACTGAAAATATACAATTAACTAACATGTCAGAACTTTGGTTTTTCTGTTCAGCTTTGTGACGAAGTCTGAAAATCGTAGCGAGGCAGTTTTGCCTACGCACGAACATAGTAAACCATACATACAAACACACACACACACACACACACACACACACACACACACACACACACACACCGGATTATACATATTGCACCAGCAATAGGAGAATCCTGTGAGGTGTGTAGCGATTAAAGATACACCAAGAACATGACTTTTTGCATGATGATATGTAGCAGAACAGAACGCCCCAGGGAGAAACAAGATTAATGCTAAATAGTACACTTTTTATGCATTTAAAGATACTGTTTTTACAGCAGCTGCCATTTTTGTCTCAAGCGAAAGAGACGGAGTTAATGTGGCCCCTACATTAGCAGAGTCATATATGTATTAACGTTATGACAAAAATGTTTACTTCTTCTCGCTATGCGAATTGTTATTTTGTAATGTTAAATTCTACAGTTCCGTATAACCAATAGTAACTGATGTTCAGGACTCGATTACAGCTGTGAAATTTTAGTTTATAGAAGAACTGACGAGCGGAGATTAGTTTCAGTGCTGTTATGTTGCGGTACGGTTGGGGAAGTGAAAGAAGCTTGTTGAAAACTTTTGTCTACAGCGCAGTAATTCCGGCATGTGACTGTTTTATCAGGAGATAGAAAACGGGCGTTCTACGGATCGGAGCGTGGAATGTCAGATCCCTTAATAGGGTAGGTAGGTTAGAAAATTTAAAAAGGGAAGTGGGTATGTTAAAGTTAGATATTGTGGGAATCAGTGAATTGCGGTGGCAGGAGGAACAAGACTTCTGGTCAGGTGAATACAGGGTTATAAATACAAAATCAAATAGGGGTAATGCAGGAGTAGGTTTAATAATGAATAAAAAAATAGGATTGCGGCTAAACTACTACAAACAGCACAGTGAACGCATTATTGTGGCCAAGATAGACACGAAGCCCACGCGTACCACAGTAGTACAAGTTTATATGCCAACTAGCTCCGCAGATGACGAAGAGATTGATGAAATGTATGATGAGATAAAAGAAATTATTCAGATAGTAAAGGTAGACGAAAATTTAATAGTCATGGGTGACTAGAATTCTATAGTAGGAAAAGGAAGTTAAGGAAATGTAGTATGTGAATATGGAATGGGGATAAGAAATGAAAGAGTAGAATTTTGCACAGAGCATAACTTAATCATAGCTAACACCTGGTTCAAGAATCATGAAAGACAGTTGTAAACATGGAAGAGGCCTGGAGATACTGGAAGGTTTCAGATAGATATTATAATGGTAAGGCAGAGATTTAGGAACCAGGTTTCAAATTGTAAGACATTTCCAGGGGCAGATGCGGACTCTGACCACAGTCTATTGGTTACGAACTGTAGATTAAAACTGAAAAAACTGCAAAAAGGTGGGAATTTAAGGAGATGGGACCTCTATAAACTTAAAGAATCAGAGGTTGTAGAGAGTTCCAGGGAAAGCATTAGGGAACAATTGACAGTAATGGGGGAAAGAAATACAGTAGAAAAAGAATGGGTAGCTTTGAGGGATGAAAGAGTGAAGGTAACAGAGGATCAAGTAGGTAAAAGGACGAGGGGCTAGTAGAAATCCTTGGGTAACACAAGAGATATTGAATTTAACTGATGAAAGGAGAGAATATAAAAATACAGACAATGAAGCAGGCAAAAAGGAATACAAACGTCTCAAAAATGAGATCGACAGGAAGTGCAAAATGGCTAAGCAGCGATGGCTAGATGACAAACGTAACGATGTAGCAGCATATCTCACTAGGGGAGAAAAGAGAACCACTCGTATAAATATCAAGAACTCAGATGGAAACCCAGTTCTAAGCAAAGAAGGGAAAGCAGAAAGGTGGAAGGAGTATATACTGGGTCTATACAAGGGCGATGTACTTGAGGACAATATTATGGAAATGGAAGATGTTATATTGCTAGATAAGGCCGAAATGCACGCTATAAGCTCACGCAGGATGGCGTGAGGTCTGAAACAGGATACGTAATGAATGCTATACAGAAAAGTACGTAGCTTCTGGAATATTTAACTTTAATCCATCATTTGTATGTATCGTTCTTGATGAGACATGCTTCATACGATAACTATCAATTGCTATGGCGCCTTGCTAGGTCGTAGCCATTGACTTAGCTGAAGGCTATTCTAACTATCTTCTCTGCAAATAAGCGAGGCTTCGTCAGTGTTGCATCGCTAGCTAAGTCGTCCGTACAACTGGGGCGAGTGCTAGTAAGTCTCTCGAGACCTGCCGTGTGGTGGCGCTCGGTCTGCGATCACTGACAGTGGCGACACGCGGGTCCGTCGTATACTAGCGGACCGCGGCCGATTAAAAAGGCTACCACCTAGCAAGTGTGGTGTCTGGCGGTGACACCACAGAAGTGTATGTAGATGAAGATGAAATGGGAGACACGATACTGCGTGAAGAGTTTGACAGAGCACAGGAAGACCTAAGTCGAAACAAGGCCCCGGAAGTAGGCAACATTCCAGTAGAACTACTGGCAGCCTTGGGAGAGCCAGCCCTGATAAAACTCTACCATTTGGTCGGCAAGATGTATGAGACAGCCGAAATACTCTCAGACTTCAAGGAGAATATAATAATTCCAATCCCAAAGAAAGTAGGTGTTGACAGATGTGAAAATTACCGAACTATGAGTTTAATAAGTCACGGCTACAAAATACTGACGTGAATTCTGTGGTGTCACCGCCAGACACCACACTTGCTAGGTGGTAGCCTTTAAATCGACCGCGGTCCGTTAGTATACGTCGGACCCGCGTGTCGCCACTATCAGTGATTGGAGACCGAGCGCCGCCACACGGCAGGTCTACAGAGACTTCCTAGCAGTCGTCCCAGTTGTACAACCGACTTTGCTAGCGATGGTTCACTGACAAAATACGCTCTCATTTGCCGAGACGATAGTTAGCATAGCCTTCAGCTACGTCATTTGCTACGACCTAGCAAGGCGCCATGTTCAGTTACTATTGATATTATGAATAATGTACAGTCAAGAGCGACGTTCACCAGTTATGGATTAAAGTTAAGTATTCCACCAGCTACGTCCGTTTTTCTAAATTCTAATTTCCTTGACCTGTTCCAGACCTCACGCCAGCCTGCGTGAGCTGAATCGCGTGCCTTTCGGCTTCCTCTCGTAGCCCGGTGTTGGCTCTCCTGCCAACCCACAACAAATTCTTTACAGACGACCTCGGGGAAGATCAGTTTGGATTCCTTAGAAATGTTGGAATACGTGAAGAAATACTGACCCTACGACTTATCTTAGAAGACAGATTAAGGAAAGGCAAACCTACGCTTCTAGCATTTGTAGACTTACAGAAAGATTACAGAATACTCTCTTGCAAATTCTGAAGGTGGCAGTGGTAAAGTACAGGGAGCGAAAGGCTATTTACAATTTGTACAGAAACCAGAAGGCAGTTATAAGATTCGAGAGGCACGAAAGAGAAACAGTGGTTGGGAAGGGAGTGAGACAGGGTTGTAGCCTCTCCCCGATGTTATTCAAACTGTATACTGAGCAAGCAGTAAAAGAAACAAAAGAAACATTCGGAGTAGGTATTAAAATCCATGGAGAAGAAATAAAAACTTCGAGGTTCGTCGATGACTTGTAATACTGTCAGAGACAGCAAAGTACCTGGAAGAGCAGTTGAACGGAATGGACAGTGTCTTGAAAAGAGGATATAAGATGAACGTCAACAAAAGCAAAACGGGGATAATGGAATGTGGTCGAATTAACTTGGGTGATACTGAGGGAATTAGATTAGGTAATGAGACACTTAAAGTAGTAAATGAGTTTTACTATTTGGGGAGCAAAATAACTGATGATGGTCGAAGTAGAGAGGATATAAAATGTAGACTGGCAATGGCAAGGAAAGCTTTTTTGAAGAAGGGACATTTGTTAACATCAAGTATAGTTTTAAGTGTCAGGAAATCGTTTTTGAAAGTATTTGTATGGAGTGCAGGCATGTATGGAAGGGATACGTGGACGATAAGTAGTTTGGACAAGAAGAGAATAGAACCTTTGAAATGTAATGCTACAGAAGAATGCTGAAGGTTAGATGGGCAGATCACACAACTAATGAGGAGGAATTGAATAGAATTGGGGAGAAGAGAAATTTGTGTCACAACGTGATTAGAAGAAGGGATCGGTTGGTAGGACATGTTCTGGGGCATCAAGGGTTCACCAATTTGGTATTGGAGGGCAGCGTGGAGGGTAAAATCGTAGAGGGACACCAAGAGATGAATACACTAAGCAGATTCAGAAGGATGTAGGTTGCTGTAGGTACTGGAAGATGGAAGTAGCTTGTTTAGGATAAAGTAGCATGGAGAGCTGCATCAAACTAGTGTCTGGACTGAAGACAACAACAACGACAACGACAACAGGGTGCTTTAATTTCTGAAGACTGTTAATGTGTCTTCCGCCGGGAGTGTTCATGTCAAAAAATATTTCCCAATCTTTGTTACTAGTATGTTCATGTCAAAAAATATTTCCCAATCTTTGTTACTAGTATCATCATGCAATGATATGTTTTAACAACTGAAATGAGCGTACTGAAGAGAGCCGTGCGGTAGACTGGCTAATGACATGAACATTCATTAAGGTAAAATCAAAGATAAAAATTGTTACCATGAACGAGGGATGTTCGAGTTTCTTTATGGGTGTATGTGCCTGTGGTGTCGTTTTGTTACAGTGTACAGTAAAAAAACTGGGTCACTGTAGACGTCTAACGCGTTATGCGGTCTCAAAGGTTTTACGGAAGTTGATGTTGTCCAAATTTGAGATGACTATCGTTACGGACTGAGAACTTTGAGGTGCAGTTCACTGTACCATAGCAGTCCATTTTTGCACAGCATAAACTGACGAGAGTAGCTTTCTACATTGTCAATCAAACAACCCAGAGACTCACTTAAAATTAATAAAGCTACATAAATTAGGCCGGTCACAGCGTTGACCAAATTTCGTTAGCGCCTCAAGATGCGCCATGCAACATAAATCGACGATCATTAACGAAACTCATAAAATATTGTATTAATACACTGTGGAACAGCCGCTAATAAGTGTACAGATACTTTGTCGAGTTGTTTATCAATATTTATTTCGGTGTATCAATACATGTTTCAAACGTCTGGAGAGTACGATGACTTTATGACATGATTTAGCCATAGTATATGGATGCAGAATAAGAGGAGGCAGAAAGTTGCCCTCGAAAGGAGTCTACTGAGGCACACTTGTACCAGAACAAGATAACAATATTAATAAAATAAAATGAAGACCCGCAACGGTAGCCAAGAGCGCCGGCACGGTAGCTCAGCGTGTTCGGTCAGAGGGTTAGCTACTCTCGGTAATAACTGAGTGAACGGATCAACAAAGAACCTAAACGGGTGTCATCGAACGTCCGCTACGAAGAAATTCCACGAACAATATACACTCCTGGAAATTGAAATAAGAACACCGTGAATTCATTGTCCCAGGAAGGGGAAACTTTATTGACACATTCCTAGGGTCAGATACATCACATGATCACACTGACAGAACCACAGGCACATAGACACAGGCAACAGAGCATGCACAATGTCGGCACTAGTACAGTGTATATCCACCTTTCGCAGCAATGCAGGCTGCTATTCTCCCATGGAGACGATCGTAGAGATGCTGAATGTAGTCCTGTGGAACGGCTTGCCATGCCATTTCCACCTGGCGCCTCAGTTGGACCAGCGTTCGTGCTGGACGTGCAGACCGCGTGAGACGACGCTTCATCCAGTTCCAAACATGCTCAATGGGGGACAGATCCGGAGATCTTGCTGGCCAGGGTAGTTGACTTACACCTTCTAGAGCACGTTGGGTGGCACGGGATACATGCGGACGTGCATTGTCCTGTTGGAACAGCAAGTTCCCTTGCCGGTCTAGGAATGGTAGAACGATGGGTTCGATGACGGTTTGGATGTACCGTGCACTATTCAGTGTCCCCTCGACGATCACCAGTGGTGTACGGCCAGTGTAGGAGATCGCTCCCCACACCATGATGCCGGGTGTTGGACCTGAGTACCTCGGTCGTATGCAGTCCTGATTGTGGCGCTCACCTGCACGGCGCCAAACACGCATACGACCATCATTGGCACCAAGGCAAAAGCGACTCTCATCGCTGAAGACGACACGTCTCCATTCGTCCCTCCATTCACGCCTGTCGCGACACCACTGGAGGCGGGCTGCACGATGTTGGGGCGTGAGTGGAAGACGGCCTAACGGTGTGCGGGACCTTCGCCCAGCTTCATGGAGACGGTTGCGAATGGTCCTCGCCGATACCCCAGGAGCAACAGTGTCCCTAATTTGCTGGGAAGTGGCGGAGCGGTCCCCTACGGCACTGCGTAGGATCCTACGGTCTTGGCGTGCATCCGTGCGTCGCTGCGGTCCGGTCCCAGGTCGACGGGCACGTGCACCTTCCGCCGACCACTGGCGACAACACCGATGTACTGTGGAGACCTCACGCCCCACGTGTTGAGCAATTCGGCGGTACGTCCACCCGGCCTCCCGCATGCCCACTATACGCCCTCGCTCAAAGTCCGTCAACTGCACATACGGTTCACGTCCACGCTGTCGCGGCATGCTACCAGTGTTAAAGACTGCGATGGAGCTCCGTATGCCACGGCAAACTGGCTGACACTGACGGCGGCGGTGCACAAATGCTGCGCAGCTAGCGCCATTCGACGGCCAACACCGCGGTTCCTGGTGTGTCCGCTGTGCCGTGCTTATGGTCATTGCTTGTACAGCCCTCTCGCAGTGTCCGGAGCAAGTATGGTGGGTCTGACACACCGGTGTCAATGTGTTCTTTTTTCCATTTCCAGGAGTGTAGAACAAACGCGCTGCTTCCTGGACTCAGATAGGCGCGTTGGCCCCAGATCGAACCCTCCCGGCAGACTAGCGACGAGGGACAGTGTGCCGGCCAGCCTGGAAGTGCCCTTTAGGCGGTTTTCCACATCCCACAAGGTAAATACCGGGCTGGTCCCCACATTCCGCCTCAGTTACACAACTCGCAGGCATTTGACACACGTTCACACTATTCCATGGCTTACATTAGACGCGGACAGCTGGGGCTACACTGCTTCTGTCCCGGGGGAGGGGAGGGGGGATATGGGGTGGCGACAGGAAGGGCATCCAGCCACCCCTTAATAATTAACATGTCACGTCCATTTAACCATAACAGCAGATACTGCACGTCACGATTAAAGCTTGGGAAGAGAGATTAATAAAACAAAATGAAGCTAGTATACTATACATGATGAATGTGTCTGGTAGGCTCGATAACCTGGATCGCTGACTGTGAGCGACCGCAGAGCCAAAGATACTGTACTGCTTTGTTGGAGTAAGAGAGTGCTGGGCGCACAGCAGTAGGTAGCTATCTGTGAGGGAAAGACTATGGAGTAGGCAATTTCTTGTGGTGTGCTATGTGAAGCCACCAAGAATTAGATTAATGTAGGTATGTCAATATTGTTGAACATGGAAGCAGAAGTCTTCATGCAAATAAGGTAAAGATTTAAATAATTATGATTTTTGTTTTTGCCAGCTTGTTAGTAAATGTATGTAAACGATTTTGATAAAGAGGCTACTTAAATATTTTATTTTTGTAGTGCTTTTAAGATTTGTTAACATAGCTGTATATAATTTGATGATTTACATTTATGTTGGATTAATGAAGTTAGATGAACAAAAATGTCGTGTGACTAAGGCCTCCAGTCGGGTAGACCGTTCGCCGGGTGCAAGTCTTTTGATTTGATGCCACTTTGGCGACTTGCGTGTCGATGGGGATGAAATGATGACGATCAGGACAACACAACACCCAGTCCCTGAGCGGAGAAAATCTCCGACCCAGCCGGGAATCGAACCCGGGCCCACAGGATTGACATTCTGTTGCGCTGACCACTTTTTTTTTTCATTATTGATCGTTGTGTTTGGTCGTTGCGGACGTCGCAAGACATCCTGTTCAAGTTCGGTGGTTGATCCTTCCACTCAGTTTTTTTTATTACAGAGGTCAACCGGCTCTCTGACCGAACACGCTGAGCTACCTTGTCGGCAACCACTCAGCTACTGGGGGCAGACATGAAGTTACATAATACTTGCTGTTTAAATCGCACTGTTTGTGAATATACTGTGAATAATGTAACTTCAGTTGTCAGATGTTTTTGAAAAACCAATCTTAACTTGCAATATAATTTTGCTAAAAAAAACTGTGAGTTAGTAATTCATCATAATTAGTACCGCCTCCCAGTCCAGGTCTTATATTTTTCAAAGAAGATGGATTTTCTTAAATGTTCTCGTTCATCAGCCAAATGAGTTTCACGTGCATTTCGAGTATTATGGCCAGCATTGCACACTGCTGAGCCTGTAGTTATCATATTCATATTTTTTATGAGAGATCGGAATATATCGCGTTACTCTGTTGCTGCTTTACAGGTAAGATAATCTAATTTATTTGTTATGCGGACAGGGCCTTAGGATTCAGTGCTTAAGGAGCTGAATGTATTTTGCAATGACTGTATTTCTTTATGGGTATTGGGAGTTGCATTGCCCAATCGATTCGTATAAAGTTTTGCTAACAGTAACACAGAGTCATCACACCACTTGCAGTTCAAACACGCTACACGACAATTTGAGTTCTGTCTCTGTTCCACAGTTCAGACTTCATGCAACATAATCGTAAAGTTTAATTATTCCACATTGTTCAAAGAACGTTACACCCTTACAAAATTGTTAGTTTTGTGATGAGAACAATTCTAGTCATACAACACATCCGCGTCTTGCTCATCCAGCTTCTCCACTGGAAGACAATTCTTTTTAGTAATTCGTAAATAAAATCTAACGCAACGAGGAACATCATCGGGCTCGCAGGTATTCCACTACAGTCCTCTGGAACCGTGTGAAACCTCTGAATATGTTGGTGCAACGTGGAAAGCTTTTTGCAAGTAGTAAAGAAATTTCCTGCCAACATTGATCCATGAGCGCTGATTGAGAAAAATATTACCACGAAAGTGCTTACTAACCAACTTGTCTCCACTGAGATATTTTTTGATTGTAATTGCAGCTACACGGATAGAACCCGATCGAGCTGTTGGTTGCTTATTCATGCAGAGGAACATTGCGACTTGTTATCTGAATATTGAATCTAGAAGATAGAAGATTCTTCTAGATCGGTTAAGATAATGGTCCAGCCTTCAGATGTGTTAGTTATAGTTAAAAAGACTGACGTCTACAAGAGGACTAACAGTCCTTGGTATTACGTGAACTGCCGCGCGGGATTAGCCGAGCGGTCTAAGGCGCTGCAGTCATGGACTGTGCGGCTGGTCCCGGCGGAGGTTCGAGTCCTCCCTCGGGCATGGATGTGTGTGTTTGTCCTTAGGATATGTGTAAGCTTAGGAACTGATGACCTTAGCAGTTAAGTCCCATAAGATTTCACACACATTTGAACATTTTTATTACATGAGCTACGTAATGTGACAAGACAGAAGCGGGAATTTGTTAATAAAAACGTAGCATTAATATCCGGACAGGTAGAAGCGTTATCTGACTTGTTTACGTATGGTTTTGAGAGAATATGTCCCGTTTCTAATGTATCGAAACAGCTACGGTCACCTCACCAGGACTATGATGCAGATAAGAGTTTACTCTTGTTTATCTGACAGTTGATACTCTTGTCACTTTTCACGGATAAATGCTGTATTCGAGATTATCTGAATATGTCTTTCTGTTTACGTTTGTGTGATAAAAATTAACGTTGTTTGAAATGTTAGTTCTTTAGTATAAAAAAGATAAAAAGGCCGGTGTGAAGACAGAGCATTTTAGCAGTCATAAATTTCATAAATTTGGGAGACAGTTGAAGAAGGGAAGTAATTCGAGACTTTGTGCTTAATCGTGATGATTCTTCTCAAATTGTCTTAGTTTTCATTGTCTTTTATGTTCAGCTTCCCTGGTCAATAACAGTCCGCCGGTGTCAGAAACCAGCCTTAAATCAACGAAGAAATTTCTGAGGACATATTTTTGGAGCACAGCATTGTATGGAAGTGACCCATGTACTGTGGGAAAATTGATAAAATAATCGAAGCGCCGGTTTGTGGTGACTCTTCAATAACACCAAGACAAAGTAAGCCGTTGCCAACACGTCAGTGTAACAATATGTATAATCTAGCTGATCCAGTTCCTTACTATGTGTATGTTGAAGGTAAGGACGAGAATATTGGCAAACTACACCCTATTGACCGTCGACGTAGCTGCGTAGTCAGCGCGACTGACTGCCATAGGAGGAGGGGGGAAGGGGGGAGGGTGGACACGGGCTCGATTCCCGGTAATGCCAGCGATTTTTCCTTGGTGGGAGGACTGAACGGGAGTGCACTCAGCCTCGTGAGGGCAACTGAGGGGCTGCTTGACCGATTAGTAACGGTTCGAAGGTCAAGAAAACCGACAACGATCGAGAGAGCGGCCTGTTTGACTATGTACTCCATACCACATCCGATGACGCCACTGGAGGAGGATGACACGGTGGCCGGTCGATCCCGATTGGTCCGTTCATGACCAGAACGAAGAACTACATCTCACGAGTCTCGGGGAAATAGTTCATGTATGTATCCCGGAATTGAGAGGTAACGTGGTAAAGATAGATGTAGTTGAGAACGATATCAACGTGGAAGTGGAAAGCCCTGTCATAGCAAACATATTTTGGCCTGCGTCTGTGCTTGAACAGCTAAAATCAGAAGTTTATATTTCAACACATACGGTCAGAAAACAAAGCGTAGTTACAAGAGTGGTCATTTTCCTGCTGACAGACCGACCCAGCTAGCTGTGCGTATTCACACGACCACTTCCGGGACGGGGAAGTATGCCGGGTCGGATCGAATCCACCCAGCTGTTTAGCGATGAGGGCTCGCTGTGCTGGCCAGCCTGGATACGGTTTTTAGGCAGTTTTGCTCATCCACCTAGGTGAATATAGGGCTGTTTTTCATGTTCAGCCTCAGATAAACGCTACACAAACATTTAAAACACTTCCTCTCACTTGCACACAGAATTTATACCATAGGCTGTCAGATTGGGTCAAGTATAGCGAAGGATGGTTGTAAAAAATGGCGTAAAATCAGCGGAAGGATTCACTCGTGAGTTTCAAACTGCTACCACCACTCTAGCTAGGACAACGACTATACGTAGGGAGTTAGAAAGTGGGGTACAATGGTCCAGCAGTTACTCATAAGCCTTACATTTCTGCAGCCAGTACTGAGCGACGCTGGAGGTGGCATGAAAAGCGACGCGGCTAGACAGTGGAGTGGTATGAAGTGATGAATCACACTATACCCTGTGGCAATCCGACGAAAGGATTTGGATTTGGTGAATTCCTAGAATGCCATCATGTGTAATGCCAATTTCAGTAGCAGCAATAGTAGTAGGGAGGAGGTGGTGTTAGGATATGGGGGTGTTCCAGGTGTGTAACCCCTTACTACGTTTAAGAAAACGCTAAATACGGAAGGACACGAACAAATACACAGCATTATGTACGGCGCACAGTACGGGACAGTTCAAAGACGATGACCGTCTGTATCAGCATGGCGAAGTCCCATGTCATAAAGTAGCATCTGTGAGGCATGGTTTCTGAACAACAAAATTACTGAAATGGTCTCACCCGTCGAGTACCTCGAACTGAATCCAGTGGGACACCCTCGGGGTGAGTCGAAACGTCGACTTCACTCTAGACCCCAGACTTTTTCTGATTTCGGCTCTTGGGCATGAATTGGCTGCCGTTGTTGCACAGACATTCAGATAACTCACTGAAAATGGCCCACAGTTCTGACAAAGGCCAAGGGCAGACACACCTCATATAAATGTCCAGTAATAGGTGTCTGGACAGATTTATCAGATAGTGTGCTGGAAAGGATAACACCAAATACTCATCCAATCACTAAGAAATCTGACCTGCTAACTGTCTTCTGGATAAGAGAATATTATATCAATTTCTAGATATTTTCAGAAGTTTGCGGACACTGAAAAAAATTTATCCAAAAGTATCATAACAACGAGATACTTTCTATTTATGAATGACCTTTCCGATTCTGAAATTTAGTGTACAGATAGGCTGCAGTCTCAAGCCTGCATGTATCTCACAAGGGAACCTCCCCATCACACCCCCCTCAGATTTGGTTATAAGTTGGCACAGTGGATAGGCCTTGAAAAACTGAACACAGATCAGTCGAGAAAACAGGAAGAAGTTGTGTGTAACTATGAAAAAATAATCAAAATATACAAACTGAGTAGTCCATGTGCGAGATAGACAACTTTTTGAATGATGCGAGCTCAGTAGCGCCGTGGTCCCGTGGTTAGCGTGAGCAGCTGCGGATCGAGAGGTCCTTGGTTCAAGTCTTTACCAAAAAAAAAAAAAAAAGTCTTCAATCAACCGAAAATTTTTATTTTCAGGCAATTATCAGAGTTCAGGCACTCAAACATAATCAACTTCGCTCTTCAAAATTCCAGGACATGTTCAGATTTCCTTGGACATATACAGGTCTACACACGGAAAAATTTGAAAACGTTAAAAACATATGTTTTGAGAGAGCGCAGAGGAAACTGTGCGACTGTGAAACTGTTGCATTCATTTGTTGCAGTTTATGTGACACACTCTTATGTTTTCATCACTTTTTTGGGAGTGATTATCACATCCACAAGAAAACCTAAATCGGGCAAGGTAGAAGAATCTTTTTACCCATTCGCCAAGTGTGCAAGTTAGGTGGGTCCACAACGTATTTCTGTCATGTCACGCACATGCCGTCACCAGTGTCGTATGGAATATATAAGACGTGTTTTACTGGATCAAATGTTTTCGGTTCCCATTGCAGAGGCACGTCTATTCGTCTACTAATCGCATGGTTTTGCGTTGCGGTCGCAAAACACAGACACTAAACTTGTTACAGTGAACAGAGACGTCAATGAACGAACGGACAGATCATAACTTTGCAAAAATAAAGAAAGTAAAATTTTCGCTAGAGTGAAGACTTGAACCGAGGACCTCTCGCTCCGCACCTGCTCACGCACACCACGGGACCACGGCGACCGTGCGCTTACATCCTCCTTTATATTGCCTATGTTGCCGATGGACTACTCAGTTTGTATATTTTGCTTATTTTTTCATAGTTCCACACAACTTCTTCCTGTTTTCTCGATTGATCTGTGTTCAGTTTTTCAAGGCCTATCCACTGTGCCAAATTATAACTAAATCTGAGGGGGGTGCGATGGGGAGGTTCCTTTGTCAGTGAAAAATGGAGTAAAGGTCTTCATATACGGGGTGTCACGTCCAAGGGTATGACGTTTAACGATAGTTGGAAGCAAAACAGTCCAGTAAACATGGGCTCTAAAATGCATACCTTGAGAGCTAAGAGCCTCTGTTCAGTAGAAAAGGTGTGTTTCACAGCAAGAAGATGAACAAGTGTTCGTAGGTCTTACGGTATGCATTTTAGAATCCATGTTTATCACACTTTTTTTACTTCGAATGTTCGTTCCTGTCACATCAATGAATATTGACCATTCTTCCAGAGACACACGGTATACTCTGATGGCTCAAGAATCACATCTAAAGGTAAGGCTGGAAGTGCTTTCCTGTGTCCAAGAACAGGCCACTACGAACAGTATAAACTTGCATTGTCAGCCTACTCTCATACAGCAGAAGCAGTGGCATTCTTGAATGCCAAGTACTCCTTAACTCAGAGCGACAAAAGATTTCGATTAATTCTGATTCGAAAAGCGTTATAAGTGCATTAGGAAACAGGAACTAGAGAAAATACAGCAGTAAACTTATTTTACGACGTAGTCCAATAGGTACCGTAATGCTGCCGAAGAATTAAATATAATTATACGCTTTGCATAAAAGCTAACGAAACAGTAAACCATCTTGACAAGGAAGATGCTACATCCGAATTTGACCTTGATATTCATTTACGAGAGTGGTTTGTTACACCTGGTAAATTTCCATGAAAAATGGAATATTTTTATTGCGCCTTTATTATTCCAAGGATTTTATACAGAATTTCAACAACGTACTGCATACAGTTCATTGTTGACAGCCGTCTGGATTGGTCAGTGTGTCGACTGAGATTTAAATCGGATAAAACTGAGTTTCGTGCTGTTATTAAACGTTTGCATTTGCAGGGTTGGATTGCCATACAAATCAAAACAGAATTGGATGAAGTTCACGCGGTCTCTGCACAATCACTGAAGACAGCCTACTTTCGGATTTATGAATTTAAACGTGATCGGACGAGCACCGAAGACGAAACGCGCTGCGGTGCACTTGAGGTCATGACAAAAGGAAACCATTGACAATATCCATGGTATGGTAATACAAGACCGCCTAGTAAAAATTCGTGAAATTGCAGAGACTGTAGGCATCTCAACTGAGCGAGTGCATAATATCCTGTACGGAGAATCGATATGAAGAAGCTGTGTGCAAGGTGGGTGCCGCCGTTGCTCACAGTTGACCAAAACTCATCCGGCACAACATTTCAACTCAATTTCTGGAGATATTTAACCGCAAACCGCAAGACGTGACTGTTGATGAAATATGGCTCCATCATTATCATAATGTCTGTCAAACAAGGGACAAAAGCTGGTGAAGAAGGCAAATACCATTTTTTCAGCTGGTAAGGTGAAGAGACTATTTTTTGGGATTCCCAAGGAATACTGCTCATACATTACTTGGGAAAAGGCACAACCACAACTGGACCCTATTAAGCTTTGTTGCTGGATCGTTTGAAACTTCCGTTCGTTGAAAGAGACCAAGCATGGCGCACAAAGAGGTGCTCTTTCACCATCCCACATATCAGCGATAAAAATGGCGAAAGTATATTATTATGGCTTTGAATTGGTTCTTAATGAACCATATTCATCAGACTTAGCTGTAAGTGACTTCTTCCTGTCACTAAATAAAAACTTTGACTTACTGGGAAGAAATTTTCATCAACGAGTATTTTGCAGAGTTTGACAGGGGAAAAGCTCGAGGATTGCTGGTCAAAGTGTATCCCTCAAAGGGGTCTGTGTCACTGAGAAGTAAGGTTAGTTGTTTGCGAAACAAACACTTGTTCTTGATTTTTTACCAGACTTCTCAAACACCCTCGTACCTTTCACCGACGTCTTACATCGAATGGAAGTCAGATTCCGGTGGAAAGAAGAATGGGAAACATCAATCGTAAACAGGGAAAGTATCGTTTGGTTAAACATCGCATATCTCTTCGGATGAAATTCAGTTACGGCAGCTTCTCTTCGCATTTGTTTCGCCTACAAGTAAGAAATTAAGACACTTTTGACTGCCGCAATTCAGACGTTGGAGATATTAATCATTTAATCTTCGCTTGTCATGAGTTCCACTAACACAGAGAACAATTGCTCGCCGAATTCAGAAAGCTCACTTTAGCGATCTCTACAAGGATTACCCGTCTCCTACTATGGAATAACACAGCAATTCTTAGATGTTTGTTGAGATTATTTTAGTTAGCAAGTTTGAAATCTGACCACAGAGGTGCAGAGAATGTGTAATCATCATTTTAGCGGTTATCCCACATAATTATTTCTATTTCAAAGAGTAGTGACTAGACAAACCTGATTGTAAACATTTTTGTGAAGTTCTATTATTACTTCTATACTTACAAAATAAGAAGCTTTTCCTTTTTTCAAGTCTTTAAGAATATTATTTAGTTGTTTTTAAGTAATACATATATTTATACGTTAAAAAACATTTTTTATTGTTGATGGCAAAACAGTATAATTGTTGAAGGCTAACCAGTGTAATCGTTGATGTCTAAATGCGGTGCACACGCCAAAGGCCAAATAAACAAATAATGCAAATGCTAATTTTAATAAGTGATTTAACCGGTTGTGCTGAAAACAGAAGCTGGTCAGTCATAATCGACAGAAGACAGAGACACATATGTGTTAGACTTGTACGATGGATTTTCGGTTGCGACTGAGCACCTCTGCCGAAGTCTTAGCAGGAAGCCTTTGACAGTGAGCACTGGTAGTCGCTGTATGGGACGTCGTATGCAGATGCAAAAATCTCCGTTCAGCATGAGTGCTTGCAGAGGCTGCAAGTCTATCACTCTGGTACATTAAACTAAGATATCGACGAAACCCTGTTCATACTAAAACACAAGTCTGCGCCTTTCGCATAAGAAGCAGGCAACGCGGAAACTGCAAAAGACATGTGGGATGGCATTTTTTTGGGATCGACAATCAATTTTGGAAATTCAAGGTGTAAAATCAGAGAGAGATCTGACAGATGAAAAACATTTTGCAAACGCCCAAGACAAAATATGTACAAGGAATTGTATTCTTTAAAAGTTAGCTGGTCCTAATTCAGGAACGCAAGCTCAGACATTCAGGCCTTTTCCCTTAGCACTGAACCACTCTGTAGCAGAATACGGATATCCAAATCATGCCGTAATAAATAAGTACACATTATCAAAAAAGTAATTTGTAGGCTAATTTTTGGTTACTCGAAATCAACATATTGTGATAAGTTCATTGTTTACGAGATATTGTTCCCTCAAACATAAGGTGAGACGTGCATCCAGATAGAGGAGATGTGAGACGAACATTCTTTACCTCAGGACTGAAGCCCAAACGACAGAGCCGACATGTTCTTCCGCCAATGCAGGGATTAGCGTATTGGAAGACGAGATGCTCCCTAATGCTTGGGTACATGGCTCATCGCCGGCCGAGGTGGCGAGCGGTTCTAGGCCTACAGTCTGGAACCGCGCGACCGCTACGGTCGCTATGTTTGTGATGTCCTCAGATTAGTTAGGTTTAAGTAGTTCTAAGTTCTAGGGGACTGATAACCTCAGAAGTCCTATAGTGCTCAGAGCCATTTGAACATGGCTCATCTGAAAGTCCTGAAGACTCCGTAGGAATCCCTAAACTGACGCAGATCTGGAGTTCGGCGATGTATGTCAAAAATCAAGCGAGACGAGTTGTAAGATCGTGGAAGGAAATAAACCTCGCCGCGTTTGTAGAACTGAATATCATATAATGCACCAAAAATGCTCTGTTTACACAACACCCAACCGCTCAAATATCGATCTAAAAGTACTTTAACAATATTCGATGAGGTTTCTGGCTTGCAGATAGATGACGAAGACAATTACCACGATATTTCTGTTGACAACCATTCAGTCATTTTCAGGTGAGCTTAAACCGAAACTCGACTTCATCCTGCTGTAAGTCTGAAACCTCGTAGAATACTCATTACTTTGGGAAAACTTCAAAAATTTCTTTAAGGTTATCCCTGATTTCGCAGCTTTCCTGCTTATCACTTCAGCATAATTTATGAAATGAAACATAACATTTTGTCTATGTCTCATTTGTTTAATTAGCGAACTGTTATTTCTCAACAATGTCTTTCTACGCCAACAATGTTTCCCCGCTCGTAAGCAAACAAATAATCTGGTTTTGTGGAGGGGCATATACCGCCAGTCCTGTTATTCGTATCAAAAATACAAGCGAAATTCTACAGCCTTCCTTTCAGTAGCCTTTGCGGCGCTGTGAATTTCGATGACTACTAGTGGCTCAACGAAGCTTTGTCTAAGGCTCCCTCGGGTAACGTTAAATGTACAAGAGTCGGACAAAGATATGGAAGCACCGCGAGAAATGCGTGCTTCAACATGAATGCTAGTCAAGCCTGCAGCTGACGCTGTTGTACTTGATCTGAAACGGAATCTTTGCAATGTCTTCAATAGGTTCCAAGTGTCAGCCGCGGTCAGAACAATGTTATGTGTAGATGTGAGTGCGTTATGTCTGGAGTTCAGTGCATTCCAACGTGGGCAAACTGTTGGTGTTCGAGTAGTGGGCATTTCCGTAACGAAGGTAGCCGAAGCGTTTGGTGTTTCGAGATGGTTACTCTGCAAGGTCACCACTTTGGGTGATCAGGCCCATCGTATTGTACAATGTCTGTGCCTCAGTGGTGAGGCTTTTTCCCAAGACTAGAGGGTCCCTGTTCACACAACTAGCATGATCCAGCACGAAGATGAAATGTCGCATCTCTCCTGGACACCACAATTACCAGACCACAATATTACTGTGTCTTTGTGGTATACGTTGGAGAGAAGGGTGCGTAATCGCCATTCATCTCCATCGTAGTTACCTGGACTTGCCACTATTTTGCAGGAAGGATCATATAAGAGTTTTATCCATTCCGAGCCAATTTTTGTCGTTTTGAAAGCCAACGGTTTTCCTTCACCGTATTTATCTTGGCAGTGTGTTGTGTTTTTGTATGAATGGGTATATTTTTATTTTGCTGTATAGGTGGTAAACAGAAGAGGTGCGAGCTTAAAAACTGATGCATCGAGTGTGACGAAACACTTGCAATTCTAGCTTTCCTGACTTACGTGTGGAACACTTCACTATGTACACGCAGTGTTGGAGTAATTTTTCACCTAGTAGCTTCTAAACTCGCATTCGGGAGGACGAGGGTTCAATCCCGCGTCCGGCCATCCTGATTTATGATTTCCGCTTCAGGCAAATGCCGGGATGGTTCCTTTGACAGGGCGCGGCCGACTCCCTTCCCATCATTCTGAAATCCTATGATGAGACCGATGACCTCGCTGTTTGGTCTCTTCCCCCAAATCGAGCTCCAGGTAACTTCTAAGGAGCACCAGGCAGTTTTTAAGCTTGTAGTAAGGCATGAAACACAGCATTGTTGAGCCAAATGGCGCGATGTCGAAATCCTTAGACTCATATTTGGGGGTAGCGCGTTAGAAAATTTCATCTGCGCACCCATTTAATTTTCCGTGGCTTCTCTGTAACACTTCAGGTAAATGCTGGCGTAGTAGCAACTTCAAAGGAGATAATGCTTCCACCGAAATATTTACTAGATGGAAGAGATCATATCTTCAATAGCCTTTATTTCGATCTTAAATAATTTTCGAAGGCAACTTTATATGATGCGACACTGCGGCTGAAGCAGTGTCTGCAGTGAGTCAAAGAAAGGAGGTAATGTTGGTCTCTGTATAGTTTTTCCCGAGAAAGTCTTCTGAGATAGGTTGTTCGCGTGTATAACGTACTACGCGTTAATCTTTTGAGAACGAGCCATTGAATTCGAGTGACGGATTTTGTAACTACTGTAATTAAATTACTAATAGCCTTTCATAGTCATCCTCGGCATTATCAAGCTTATGAAGCGTTTACGTAGCACGTTTAGGACATTATCTTCATTCGTCTAAAGTAGGGAAAAAATGTATCATTTCGTAAGATAGCAGAAAAAGTGGACAACAGTTGATGGATGTTAGAGAAATATCGTTCACGTGTGAACCACCGCTGACAATATTGCCATGTGCAATATTGCAGACATGTATCTAAACGTTATGGAGTGCATTTGAGAGAATTACAAAAAACGAAACGCGAAACGATCAAAGAAGATTAGGGTCTAACATCCTAAAGACGGAGTATAAGATCAGACCTTTCAGAGGTGTATGGAATTCAGACCTTTCAGAGGCATCATCCTGGCATTCTTCTTAATCGGTTTAGGAAAACTAGATGAAACTTAAACTGGATGGGCCAGACTGTGATTGGAATCCCGGTCCTTCAGAATACGAGACCAAAGTTTACTCTTGGCGCCACCTCCGTCGTTACAGTACATGCAGACTGGCTACCGCGACTACTTAAGTGTGGCGTTTCTCTTTGCAGGCACTGACAGCAAAGGAGGTCATACTTTCTCCCAAACGCGACAGCGACCTCTGACGCTTTCCTTCACAAGCAGTGCGGGATGCTATATTTGCACCACATATCAGATCTATTGATTAGAGATTTGTGCCCGACAATCTCTAGTGCAGCGTTTGTTCCTGTTTCAGTATAATGTTGAGGAGTACCTAGCGCATTCAGCATGCTTGTTACGAAGAATCCGAGAGTTAAAGAGCTATTTTTTAGATTCTCCGATATGCGTCTTTCAGAATGCTTTTCTCTTAACGAAGAACACTCCTTTGGTCTACTGCGTCATTTGCGTCGTTTTATCACGGTATGTTCCGGATACACAGATAGCGATAAATATGTGCTAATACATCAACGAATAATAGTTACTATGGCATTAAACGATCTATACCGTCTAACAACTGCGATTCACGTGGAGCAGATACAGACATGTAGTTTAAATATTGCACAGGAGTTGTGTACCATTCATCACGCTATCAAACTATTAAATACCTTATCGATGGCGTTAAAGAGACCTTCCAGCGAATTCTCTGTTCTGTTGGTCGGCAAATTCAATTTGCGTTATTGTCTGGACCAAAAGGGACGTTGTTGGTTGTTTCAGTGGCTCGAACGGGCCTATTAGTGTGAACTGAGCGTTTTCATTTTGTGAGCTTGTGAGATGGTAACCTCCTCAGGCAGAAAATAGGTCCCATAGGACGACAGAATTCGTAGCCACATTTTATTTTGAGTGACAAAAGCACCAACGAAATGCCGTGAGAATATGAAAAAGAGCATGTATCTGTAGGAAACAAGGATCGAGTGGTCAAATTTCTTCAGGATCCATCGTTCTCCCTTGAAATTAAGGCGCGGGCTAACTCATTGGACAATATGGCTCTGTGTTTCCCGTGTTGTAATTTCATGGACTTGGTCATGGTAAAAATTGCGTTATTATAGTGCCTTGTTGGCTACAACCAGACATCCGAGTCTCCACTCAGACAGTGACGTTTACTTCTTGAAGATCGCTCCGCACTGTAGTCACAGAAAAACAAGTTCGGGAGAATGAGTTTTGATTATCCCTCGTGCAGTATTTTCTCAGCAGCTCTCTACGGCAGTGATTATTGGTGATCCTGATCGAGCATTTTATTTGTCAGCTATTACGTTTGTTCCTTATTTAAGTATGCTTCCATCACCATAGAATCAGTTTCTCTCAATGTTTCCAACTAATCTCACTCAAAGAATACGCCGTCGATGGGCACCTGGGAGGTTGTGATATTTCCCCTGCATCTGGTTAAAACATGTGCTGGATGCTATGTTACTGCAGTGAAGGAAACTATCATGGAATCGTTATCTAGTCGCATGTTCCTAACGTCTGACAGTGCACAGATATAAGAAGGACACGCAGTATCAAATGTACAGTTTACGTTCGAACTCATAACAAATTTGAAATATAGAAAATGGATGTGTCATTGGTACAGCACAAGTTTCGGCAATACGAAGTGTTGTTATCCTGGTCGGAAATACTCTCTCGCAAATCAGACCGCTAAATGTCTCTAGAGGAGATTTTGCAACAACAAATGTACCGAGATTATCCCGAACGTGCTCCAGGGATTTGTTGGGAGGCTGAGATAGCCACTCCACTGGCTGTGCTGTTTCTGTTGAGGACTATTGTCGTTAGCTAGCGCATAGGCATAAGAACGTACGCAAGCACCAAGGATATCATGTTTACAGTTATCAAGAAATTGTTGGCCACTTATAAACACACCTAAGGGTACTTGAGTGTTCCAAAGGCATCCGTTCCATATACGTATTTCTGTATTTTTATATGCGTTTAGCAAAGCTACGGCGTGTGCACATTAAGCCAGTCTTATTAGCTGTTCCGTACGTGGGAAAAACTGCTGTCACCACGCTTCCATGTGGCCCAGAAATGTCCTAGATTATCGGTCATAGATACTAGGTAAGACGTGGATGGTCGAAAGCAATATACTTCTTCTCTTAGAACATATGCTCAGAATTTTACGAGTAAGCATTTACGTGGCACAGCATCTTTTCTGCTATGTCTGCCACAGGAGAATATGGCTGATTTCTGAAACAATTCTCAGCTGACACGAACTATTGTACATCTTGCTGAAACTTTCTATCTATCTTTCGCTGATTAAACTTGGTAAACAAACAAGACTAAAAATATACTCACGAATCAATCAACGAGGCTATTATAATTACACACTTTTAGATCTCAGCCTTGCATTTTCCTTCCTGAGCCAACTGCATTCCCGCCATTTCCCTCCAGATATTTGACAGCAGTGACTGATACCAATGATTAATGATCGGTTGCATTGTCAAAGAATATAGGATCCTTTCGTCCATTTAAGTATATTTGGTTATTTTTAGGATTAGCTGGAGTCTTTGCAGGAAGCCTCGGTCGTCTATAGATCTTCGTATAAAGGCGTCGTCCGCGGACAGCTTCAGAAAGCTGCGACCTTTTATGTCAAGCCATTTATATGGGAGGTAAAGAAAGAGGTCATCTTGTCTGGAAGCTGAAATGAGAGTGAATCGTGACGAGAGGGACCCTCCATTAATGTGCAGTCCAGCGTAAACGCCGAAAACTTCCTCTCAAGTAAGGAGCGGAGCAGCTAGTTTCCTCACATACGTACCGCCCCTACAAAGGCTTCTGCACGTAACGATCTATGGTATGACTGTACCGGGGTTGCAGCGAGTGCAGACTGTGGGTGTGGGTCGGAGGGCTCACTGTCATGATCCATGCCGATAAAGTATTGAAATAGTGAAACAGCAGTAGCGATGCAGTATCAGATCTGACCTGCCTACAGTCTTTCAAAAGCCATTCACACCATTTCATCCGGTAAGTCGTGGTCGACATCGTTCTAACGAATTTTTATTTCACAGGCTTCTTTTCCCACTGTCACACAACTGACTGCTGTCTGATTTTCAGACAGGAGTCCTTCGCGATGATGAGCATCACTGCCTCGTTAAGCGGAGAGGTCCGGTTCGTATCCCCTCGCAGGCACTAGTGTGGGTTTCGAAATTGCCAGTACTACAAGTGTGTCCTCTGCAGAAATTAGAATGTAACTCAGAATATACAGCGACTCTGAACTTTACGTATGGTTGTTGTTATGGTGGTGGTGATTGTTAGTCCGAAGACTGTTCGGTGCAGCTCTCCACGCTACTCTCTTCTGTGCAAGTCTGCTCATCTCCAAATAACTACTGCGACGTACATCTTTTTGAACCTGCTTATTGTAGTCGTCTCTTGTCCTCCCTCTGCAATTGTTATCTCCCACAATTCCATCCTATACTAAACTGACGATTTCTTGGTGTCTCACAACGTGTCCTATCAACCGATCCCTACTTTCTTTTCTCCCCAGTTCTGTTCAGTACCTCCTCATTGGTTACATAGTATCTCCAACTAGTCGTCAAAACTCTTCTGGAACACTACAGTTCAGAAGCTTCTATTCTCTTCTTGTCTGAACTCTCTTCCGATCCAGATAAATACCCCCAAAAGAGGCTTGCTAATACGTAAATTAGCCCATATTCGATGTTAATAAATTTCTGTTCTTCAGAAACTTTTTCTTACTGTTGTTGTAGTTGTATTCAGTCCTGAGACTGGTTTGATGCAGCTCTCCATGCTACTCTATCCTGTGCAAGCTTCTTCATCTCCCAGTACCTACTGTAACCTACATCCTTCTGAATCTGCTTAGTGTATTCATCTCTTGGTCTCCCTTTACTATTTTTACCCTCCACGCTGCCCTCCAATGCTAAATTGGTGATCCCTTGATGCCTCAGAACATGTCCTACCAACCGGTCCCTTCTTCTAGTCAAGTTGTGCCACAAACTCTTCTTCTCCCCAATTCTATTCAATACCTCCTCATTAGTTATGTGATATACCCATCTAATCTTCAGCATTCTTCTGTAGCACCTCATTTCGAAAGCTCCTATTCTCTTCTTGTCCAAACTATTTATCGTCCATGTTTCACTTCCATAAATGGCTACACTCCATATATATACTTTTAGAAACGACTTCCTGACAAATCTATACTCGATGTTAACAAATTTCTCTTCTCCAGAAATGCTTTCCTTGCACCCCATTGCCAGTCTAAATTTTATATCCTCTCTACTTCGACCATTATCAGTTATTTTGCTCCCCAAATAACAAACTCTTTTACTACTTTAAGGATCTCATTTCCTAATCTAATTTCCTCAGCATCACCCGAGTTAATTCGACTAATTAATTCCATTGTCCTCGTTTAGCTTTTGTTGATTTTCACCTTATATCCTCCTTTCAAGACACTGTCCATTCCGTTCAACTACTCTTCCAAGTCCTCTGCTGTCTCTGACAGAATTACAAAGTCATCGGCGAACCTCAAAGTTTTTATTTCTTCTCGATGCAATTTAATACCTACTCCGAATTTTTCTTTTGGTGTTACTAGCCTAAATTTATATCCTCTCTACTTCGGCCATCGCCAGTTTATTTATTGCTCAAATAACAAAACTAACTCCGTCAGCATCTCCTGATTTAATTCGACTAAATTCCATTATGCCTCTGTTGATCCACTGTGGACGTGGTATAGCAGCTGGTCAAATATTTAACAAAGACATTGGCCAGACAACCGTGGAAATTGAGAAGTTATTTTTTTATTTTCGCTACCACTTTCGGCAATTCAATATGCCATCTTCAGGCTCCATATACATATCTAAAAAATGATCGATTATGGAATACTGGGGCCATCTGTTTCTGGATATCGTGAATTCTTAAGTGCTTCCTTCAAAACGTGACTGCAACTCATTACAATACCCTAAGTTTTGCTTTTGGCGATGTTCTTCCTTTCAAGAAGCGGTCCATTCCGTGTGACTGCTCTTTAAAATCATTCCTGTCTCTGACAGAATTATAGTATCATTGACAAACTGCGAAGTTTTTGTTTGTTTTCCCTGAAATTAAGTTCCCTTTCCAAATTTCACCTGACTGCTCTTCATAGCTTGATCAGTGAGCAGACTAAATAATATCAGGGACAGGCTACAACACTGTCTCAGTCCCTTCTCAACGGTTTCACGTTCTTCGATTCTTTTAACTGACGTCTGGTTTCTATGTAAGTTGTAAATAACGTTTTCGTCCCTGTATTTTACCTCTGCTCCCTTCAGAAATTAGAGAGTGAATTGAAATCAACATTGTCAAAACCTTTCTCCAAATCTGCAAATGCTGTTATGTATGTTTGCCTTTCCTTAACGTACCTTCTAAGATAAGTGGTAGGGTCAGTACTGACTTGCGTTTTCCAACATTTCTCTGAAACCCAATCTGATCTAGGCCGAGGCAGGCTTCTGTCAGCTTTTCTACTCCTCTGAAGATATTTGTGCGAGTATTTTGAAGTTTTGTATGTTTTTTTAATATTCACACATGTCAGCACTTGCTTTCTTTAGCACTGGATTTATTACGTCATTCTTGAAGTCTGGTATGTATATTGGCTAAATATACCAAAATGTGAGCAATGGTCTTGAACTTTGCCGCGTTTCTGGATGTAGGAGTGTTAGCACTAACCTAACAAGATACTCAACTTCCATTTCCTTTGACACACGTTTTCCGAAGTTATCGCTGTTTCTGTGACTTTCCCTCTAACACATGTAAACTTGCGTAGTTTTTACACAAGATATATGAATGTCTCTGACTGCCTGTGCTGCAGTGCAGACTCGCTCTCAACCTTATTCGGCTTGTGTTAGTGTCGTGGCTGTGGAGACGTCGGCAGCTGACGTGGAGAGAGACTGTGTGTGAGTTTCGGGTAGGCCCGTCGCCGCTACTCGATGGCGGGGAGATAAAAGCAGCAGCGTAAGAGGGCGCGAGTGCGAGACGGAGCGGAGGCGATGGCCGCGGCTGGCCTCGGCACGCCCGGGCTCCGAACCCAGGCCCCGGCACAGCGTGGCAACGGCCGCGCCGCGCCACAGACCGGTACGGCCGCGGCAGCCGCGGTGTTTGAATTTGAAGGCGAGGCGGACGCGGCCGTTGACGCTGCCGCCTGCCGGCTATCGCTCGCCCACCAAGGTCCTCCCCCCCCACACCCCACCCCTCACTCTCTCTCATTCTATCTCTCTCGCTAAGGCCAGACGGCGATACGTCTTCTGACAGCCCGCCAGATTACCGCCACACGTGATTTATTCGCCCCGCGCGAGCTGATTGCAGTGGATGGGTCACCCGCTGGAGTGTTCACTTACGGCACATTTGACAGCAGCTATGCCGCTCTCTGCGAAGGCACGTGTTGGACACTGGTAAAAACGACTCACTGCAGCTGCTAGTCTTCTCGCGTATTTGTAGATCTCTCAGGTTGTCCTTTCTTGTCTACTTACACTTATATCAGGAAATGTTCTGTGCCGCTAGTACATCTCTGGCATCGTTTCCATGCCACTCTTCCAGCAGTAAAATTAATCTCTACACAGGTCATATCGCCTAAAGCCCACACTCATTCGTAGATTCTGGACGCGAAATAGATCCTTGTGAGTGAACCTGCAGAGTATTTCCACATAGTGTTGGTGAAATGTAGGGTCTACATTGTACACACTTCGTATTTTCGTACAGTTATAATTAATCTTAGACAGACAAATCAGGTAACAAATTTTAACACAGTACATGCGCTCCAACTGCAGCAGTCAGCGCGTGGTGATATACCAGGTGTTTGAGAAAAGTAATGTGACTGGTTTTTTGTAAACAAAAGTTTACAATTTTTTAAACAGTAATATTATCCCTTGCAAAGCATCTACATGGATACTCTGCAAATCACATTTGAGTGCCTGGCAGAGGGTCATCGAACCACCTTCACAATTATCTATTATTCAAATCTCGTATAGCGCGCGGAAAGAATGAACACCTATATCTTTCCGTACGAGCTCTGATTTCCCTTATTTTATCGTGGTGATCGTTCCTCCCTATGTAAGTCGGTGTCAACAAAATATATTCGCATTCGGAGGAGAAAGTTGCTGATTGGAATTTCGTAAGAAGATTCCGTCGCTACGAAAAACGCCTTTCTTTTAACGATTTCCAGCCCAAATCCTGTATCATTTCTGTGACACTCTCTGCCATATTTCGCGATAATACAGAACGTGCTGCCTTTCTTTGAACTCCGTCAGTCCTATCTGGTAAAGATCCCACACCGCGCAGCAGTATTCTAAAAGAGCACGGACAAGCGTAGCGTAGGCAGTCTCCTTAGTGGATAGGTTACATTTTCTAAGTGGCCTACCAATAAAACGCAGTCTTTGGTTAGCCTTCCCCACAATATTTTCTGTGTTCCTTCCATTTAAGTTGTACGTAATTGTAATACCTAGGTATTTAGTTGAATTTACGGCCTTTAGATTAGACTGATTTATCGTGTAACCGAAATTTAATGAGATCCTTTTAGCACTCATGTGGATAACCTCACACTTTTCGTTATTCAGGGTCAACTGCCACTTTTCGTACCATTCAGATATTTTTTTAAAATCATTATGCAGTTTGTTTTGATCTTCTGATGACTTTATTAGTCGATAAACGACAGCGTCATCTGCAAACAACCGAAGACGGCTGCTCAGATTGGTTCCCAAATCGTTTATAGAGATAAGGAACAGCAAAGGACTTATAACACTACCTTGGTGAACGCCAGAAATCATTTATGTTTTACACGATGACTTTCCGTTAATTACTACAAACTGTGACGTCTCGGACCAAATCCAGTCACATAACTGAAACGATATTCCATAAGCACACAATTTTAATACGAGCCGCTTGTGTGGTACAGTGTCAAAAGCCTTCCGGAAATCCAGAACTACGGAATCGATCTGAAATGCCTTGTCAATTGCACTCAACACTTCATGTGAATAAAGAGCTAGTTGTGTTTCACAGCAACGACGTTTTCTAAAGCAATTCCATTCGGCAGCTATACACCGAAAGAGTCGTAGTTCCCGGTCTTGGTAGCAGTGCTAAAGGTCTTCAACTGGCAGGGCGTTTAACGTGTCGATCATCTTTTGAGTGTTGCCCAGAGTCCCAAAGTGATGTCCTTTCAACACATTTTTCAATTTCCGGAAAAGAAAAAAGTCGCAAGGATTCAGAGCAGGTGAAAAGGGGGACTGTGGAACAAAAGGAATGCCTTTTGAGGTCAGGAATTCCGTTACAGAAGTGGCCGTGTGACATGGGGCGTTGTCATGATGCAGCATTCACTTGTCTGCAATGTCCGGTCCCACTCGATTCACCCTTTTCCTGAGCCTTTCAAGGACATATTTCTCAAACACATCGTTGACAGCTTGTCCTGGAGGAAAAATTTCACGACAGGACGTTCATGTTCGATGTTTTCGTCGGTCTTCCTAGACGAGGTTCACCTTCAACGTGTTCTCGGCCTTCGAAAAATGATCTGTGCCAGCGAAAAACTACTGCTTATTATAAGGTATATTCCACATAGGCTTGTTTCAACTTTTGAAAGACCACATTCGCGTATTTCCCAAGTTTAACACAAAGCTTTATTGTATAATGTTGCTCTAAATTCCGCTGTTCATTTTCGTAATACGTGACAAACACACTTTTCTGACGGCGTTTTGACAAATCGCGACATGGCTGTGCGAAGTTGAAACTCGGGCTGACCGTCTGCAAGGAATGAACACACCGGCCTATAGAAGCAGAACAACACATCGTTGCCAGAACGCTCGCAGTGTTGTCAGGCTCATTACTTTTCTCACACACCTCGTATAACGATCTCGTGTTCATTAAAACGTAAGGCTTCAAATCTTAGCAAAAATATCCGATAATCAGTTCCTATCACCTTAACATTTTTTGCTACGTACACCCTTGCCTGCTCAAAGTACGTAAGACCATACTTATTCCATAAATCTAAGTTTCATAGCGCTGTTGATGTACAAAGGCTGGTCGATTTTTAGTTCATCCTCCGCGTCGTAGAAAAGAAGGAATTTTGGGGATTGACGTCCAGTCGACGACAAAGTCATTGGAGGACGAGCACGATACTCACTACTCTATTTTTATAAATTTGCTTTGGTATAATCAGTTGATGTTTCTGTGCTCACATTAATCTTTATTGGCCGTAATTTGTTCTTACGTATACTCATGGCTCTCGATATCAAGAGACTTCAGCAGCAGGATGTGCATTTCTTATCCCAAAGCTGAAATGTTCAAGGCAGTTTCTACTGTCGATCCACTGTTTACTATTTACTGCATAAGTGAGAGAGATTCGAGATGCTCTCAGATTTGATCGACGTGCAGGGATCCAAAACTTGCCGATAGTTTTGGATTCAAAAATCGCAATTTACTGAAATCCCAAAATGGAACCGTAAAATGAGTATTCAAATATTCGAAATTACAGGAAAATCATCGCTGAATAAACGAACCGGTATGAGAATCTCGTTGCAGAGGGCCCCAGTTTATGTGGGATTAGGTTACAATGGCAAGGTCGACCAGTTGGCAAGGGCAGCCATGCTTCTGGCCTCGTAATAAATGTCAGTCTACCATCCTCCGGTTTCAAGTTATGGATGCGGAAGCTGGTCTACGGAGAATGGGCAGTGGATTGGTGTATTTCAATTTGCTATAAAGGTTAATATTACGCTGCAATTCAAGTAAGTATTAGTTGCTCCTTGTTTCGAAAATGTCAGGCGACTAGAAAGGTGATTACTGCTTGTCAAGAATACGTACCATCCATGGCTCAAGGCCTTCCCACTTTCATCAGATAGGCATCAAAGATAAACATTTCTGTGGCTAGCAGAAGAAAGAAGCAGCAGATATAATCCACTTGTTTTCCTGCATTTTCTACGAAGCATGACAAAACTGTTTACTTCAAAACCAGTTAGTTTAACGGACATTTTCACCTCCATAATAATCCTCCCCTGAATCTCAAATGATTCCGCGGATTTGCGTTGTTTAAAGTAATCAAGAAGATAGGTTAAGTCCGATGTCCCGTTGATATGGACATAATGCAAGAAAGTAAGGTTAGGTTTCGACGTCTGGTCGACGAGGCCATTAGAGACACAGCAAAAGAGCCTTCTCAAAGAAACCGTCCAGCATCCACCGTAAGCGACGTAGGTTCGATGCATATATGGAGAGCCGAAGAGTGGCAGAAACGCAGTCCTCCCGTGTGGTAACAACTGAGCCACGTCGCACGGTATGTACTGAGAAACGGTGGCAGTGAGATCAGACGAGAATTAATCCAGTCTGATAAACATAAACTGAGAAACCGTAACGATTTATGTTACTCAGCGCTCGCTAAGCTAATTCGTACTTCCGAATTAGCGAGCGCTCTTTGATTGCTCAAATATCAAAGTAAGTTTTGTGAGAAGTAATGCTCAAGCCACACAGCATAACAATATCTTAATATATTTATGTCTTACTCTTGATCGATGGCTCGTCAGCCTCCACTAAAGCTAATTCTTTTCCCCTGCAGTTGCTGCTCGAATTTCATTCTCTATCGATACGGGAAGTGTGGCAAAACATGTCTGACGATTAAACTTAATCCAAAAATCTACGGAAATACCCACAAAGACATGGGTCTGACTTTAAGTGTCCAATTCTGTTCATCTGTAATTGAAACTTAAGTCGGATATCTTCGAACAGTACCAATTGGTCCACTCAGAATCCAAGGTTCCGTAAGCCCGCCTCTATTATTGAGTTTTACTTAGTCTCCAAGTATCATTTAAGCAAGTTTCTTACTGATTGATTCCCAGGAATATGGTGACCAAAGTTCAACTATTATTCGCTATCCTCGCCGTCAGCCCCCTTCAGCACAATATCTCACAGCAGACAGATGACGGAGCTTGCAGATGTCTGTTCTACAATTTGAATCCACGCCACGCTTTGGATGCAGGAAAGATTTCGGAGAAACTCATCCCTCACTCTTCCAAAGATAGGTACTATCTGCCAATGAGATTGCTCGGGAGCTGTAAACTTCCTTTCGTCTGCATTGTCAGTAGACTCAAATTTTCTCCTTTTTTATTATACAGTTGATTCACTTCCTTTCGTCTGCATTGTCAGAAGACTCAAATTTTCTCCTTTTTTACGGTAGAGTTATAGGAACAAGAAGAAATACCTGTCTCCCTTACTGAATCGGCTGCTAACGAAATATTCGAAAGCATCTACAGTTAGCTCAAAGCAAAATTATTATCATTAAATCTTGGTAAGACTTAGCATATACAATTCATTCAATTCAGTAATTTTCATAGAACTGCACAAACTATGGAAATAGCCTACTCAAACAAAGAAATACAAGTATGAATTGTTAATATTTTAGGACTACGTGTAACAGAACACGTTAATTCGAAGACCCACTGCCTACAATAAATAACGCGCCTTAGTTCATATACAGAGTGGTGAGAAATAATCTGAGGAGCTTGTAAAAGCGTTGTACGGGATGTTGTGCTGACACATAACTGATAAGAAAATAATTCGATGCGTTGCGTCCTTTCGGAATTATTTACCATTCAAGTCAGCCAATCAGTTCCTTCCGCGCGCAAATTCAAGCAGTCTGCCAGTGACAATATCGCAAAACATGTTCTTGGTTTGTTTTCCGCTTCTGATCGTCTAACTTAAATTTGTCTGGTCCGTGAAAGGCAGAGTATAACTAGTAATGTGTAACTGAATGCAACGCGACGACCGAAAAAGACTTCAGGAGGTTAACATAATGACAGAAAAGAGTCAGGTAAACGGCTGCAGACATTCACGTCGATTAAATGTCTAAACGTAACGTTGCAAAGCGACGTGAAATGGAACGAAAGGCGAATGGTCTACTTCGCATTATTGCAAGAATTTTAGGAAAATATAGGTCATCCATAAAGGAGATAACGTATAGAACACTGGTGTAACTCATTTTAGAGTACTGCTCGAGTGTTTAGGATTCTCAGCAGGTCGGATTGACGGAAGACAGAGGAATGCCGCTAGGTTTGTTACCAGTAGGTTCGATCAATACGCAGTTTAATGGAGAAGCTACATGAACTCAAATGGAAATTCCTAGAGGGAAGGCTGCATTCTTTCTGCGAAACACTATTGAGAAAATTTAGAGTACCTGCGTCTGCAGCTGACTGCAGAACGATTCTAGTGACGGCAAAGAACATTCCGTATAAGGGCTATGAAGACAATATGAAAGAAATTAGGGCTCGTGTGGAAGGCCATAGAAAGCTGTTTTTCCGTTGTTTCATTTGCGAGTGGAATAAGAAAGGGAATAAATAGTAGTGGTACAAGGTACCCTCTGCCATGCACCGTATGATGGCTCTCAGAATAGATATGTAAATGTAGACATAGATATCCAGCAACCTGGCAGAGCGTAACAAATGTATTGCAGGTAATGTGGTGGATTTTAAGACTAAATTAAGGAATTTTCTGTTCTGCAACTCCATCTGTTCGGTTTTGACAGAAGCTCTTAACATCAATGTTTTAGGCTTTTTCATCAAGATTGGCACTGTAATGCAATAATCTTACATAACGTTAGGGAATTGCATTTTTTTTACACTTGAGTAAAGTGTACATTTCGCAGTCATCATAGCCGCATTCTGCTGGTTGTGAAAGTTTTCATTCCACTGCTGCCTCATTTTGGAAACCATTGATTCAGGGAATCACGAGTACATTACGGGCAGTTTACTTACGACAATTTCCTGATGTTGCGCTTACGCTCTAATAAATATTCCAGGATTCGAATCGAGAACAGCTGCCAACATGAGTAACGTAGAAGTAAATATTCACGGAATAGTGGAGGAACTCGAATCACTTAATAAAAGCAAGTCTTCTGATCCAGACTGTATACCAATTAGGTTCCTTTCCGAGTATGCTGATGCATTAGCTCCATACTAAACAATCATATACAACCGTTCGTTCGACGAGAGATCCGTACCCAAAGACTGGAAAGTTGCACAGGTCACACCAATATTCAAGAAAGGTAGTAGGAGTAATCCATTAAATTACAGGCCCATATCGTTGACGTCGATATGCAGCAGGATTTTAGAACATATATTGTGTTCGAACATTATGAATTACCTCGAAGGAAACGGTCTATTGACACACAGTCAACATGGGTTTAGAAAACATCGTTCATGTGAAACACAACTAGCTCTTTATTCTTATGAAGAGCAGAGAGCTGTTGACAAGGGATTTCAGATCGATTCATCTACATCTACGTCTACATACATACTCCGCAGTCCACCATACGGTGCATGGCGAAGGGTACCTCGTATCACAACTAGCATCTTCTCTCCCTGTTCCACTCGCAAACAGAACGAGGGAAAAATGACTGCCTATATGCCTCTGTACGAGCCCTAATCTCTCTTATCTTATCTTTGTGGTCTTTCCGCGAAATGTAAGTTGGCGGCAGTAAAATTGTACAGCAGTCAGCCTCAAATGCTGGTTCTCTAAATTTCCTCAGTAGCGATTCACGAAAAGAACGCCTCCTTTCCTCTAGAGACTCCCACCCGAGTTCCTGAAGCATTTCGTAACACTCGCGTGATGATCGAACTTACCAGTAACAAATCTAGCAGCCCGCCTCTGAATTGCTTCTATGTCCTCCCTCAATCCAACCTGATAGAGATCCCAAACGCTCGAGCAGTACTCAAGAATAGGTCGTATTAGTGTTTTATAAGCGGTCTCCTTTACAGATGAACCACATCTTCCCAAAATTCTACCAATGAACCGAAGACGACTATCCTTCCCCACAACTGCCATTACATGCTTGTCCCACTTCATATCGCTCTGCAATGTTACGCCCAAATATTTAATCGACGTGACTGTGTCAAGCGCTACACTACTAATGGAGTATTCAAACATTACAGGATTCTTTTTCCTATTCATCTGCATTAATTCACATTTATCTATATTTAGAGTAACCTGCCATTCTTTACACCAAACACAAATCCTGTCCAAATCATTTGTATCCTCCTACAGTCACTCAACGACGACACCTTCCCGTACACCACAGCATCATCAGCAAACAGCCGCGCATTGCTATCCACCCTATCCAAAAGATCATTTATGTAGATAGAAAACAACAGCGGACCCACCACACTTCCCTGGGGCACTCCAGATGATACCCTCACCTCCGATGAACACTCACCATCGAGGACAACGTACTGGGTTCCTGGATTTCCGGAAAGCTTTTGACACTTTACCACAAGCGGCTCGTAGTGAAATTGCGTCCTTATGGAATATCGTCTCAGTTATGTGACTGCATTTGTGATTTCCTGTCAGAGAGGGCACACAGTTCGTAGTAATTGACGGAAAGTCATCGAGTAAAACAGAAGTGATTTCTGGTGTTCCCCAAGGTAGTGTTATAGGCCCATTGCTGTTCCTTATCTATATAAACGATTTGGAAGACAATTTGAGCAGCCGTGTTCGGTTGTTTGCAGATGACGCTGTCGTTTATCGACTAATAAAGTCATCAGAAGATCAAAACAAACTGCATAACGATTTAGAAAAGATATCTGAATGGCGCGAAAAGTGGCAGTTGACCCTAAATAATGAAAAGTGTGAGGTCATCCACATGAGTGCTAAAAGGAAATCATTAAACTTCGGTTACACAATAAATCAGTCTAATCTAAAGGCCGTAAATTCAACTAAATACCTAGGTATTACAATTACGTACAACTTAAATTGGAAGGAACACAGAAAATATTGTGGGGAAGGCTAACCAAAGACTGCGTTTTATTGGTAGGCCACTTAGAAAATGTAACCGATCTACTAAGAGACTGCCTACGCTACGCTTGTCCGTGCTCTTTTAGAATACTGCTGGGCGGTGTGGAATCTTTACCAGATAGGACTGATGGAGTACATCGAAAAGTTCAAAGAAAGGCAACACATTTTGTATTATCGCGAAATTTGGCAGAGAGTGTCACAGAAATGATACAGGATTTGGGCTGGAAATCGCTAAAGGAAAGGCGTTTTTCGTAGCGACGGAATCTTCTCACGAGATTCCAATCAGCAACTTTCTCCTCCGAATGCTAAAATGTTTTGTTGACACCGACTTACATAGGGAGGAACGATCACCACGATAAAATAAGGGAAATCAGAGCTCGTACGGAAAGATATAGGTGTTCATTCTTTCCGCGCGCTATACGAGATTGGAATAATAGAGAATTGTGAAGGTGGTTCGATGAACCCTCTGCCAGGCACTTAAATGTGATTTTGCAGAGTATCCATGTAGATGTAGGTGTAGATGTAGAATGAAGTCCTGGAGATGGAGCGCCAGCCTAGTGACGATCTAGTGATTGCGGAAGCAATGTTTCAGCGAGGAGCGTGGTGCCTCGCCGACGAAAAGGAGGGCGCGCTTTAAACGGGGTCGGTGTGCGGCGAGCGCCGTGGGACAGGCGAGACGTGGACACGCAGACGCGGCGTCAGCGGCGAGCGGCCCACGGAATGCGCTGAGGCGGCGGCCGCGCAGCTGGGAACACCCGCCCTGCAGCCTGCCCCTGATAAACGCCGGCAGCACACAGCAGCTAAACAGGTGCTCCGGAGGAGTACTGCGCCGCTCTCATGCATCGCACAATTCGTATGTGTGTGTTTATCACATCGGAAACTTTTCCCTCAACACTCCTTTGACCACACGAAACTGTCACGCATACTCACTGAAGAACAAATAAACCTGCATCCTCCATGTCTAGCAGAGATTGCCGAGATCTTATAGTGACGTAGACAAAATCACGTTACGTGACTGGTGGTGAGGTAGGCGCTCGAAGCAGCCGCGTCGAGGCCACTGCACCAGTCAAGGCCCGCCCGGCGACTCTTAATACAGCTTAGATCGCGCGCGCACCGTCACTTCGCGTTAAGAAGGGTTGTCGGCATTGGAAGTCGCCCACCCGATTGGTGTACACGGCAAAGACGTAATTCGGTATCGTGTACGGGTGTGATACACCCTCTCATCGCTGTCGAGGGTATTTTGAAGAGAGTGCTGCATCGGGAGCCGGCCGGAGTGGCCGAGCGGTTCTAGGCGCTTCAGTCTGGAACCGCGCGACCGCTACGGTCGCAGGTTCGAATCCTGCATCGGGCATGGATGTGTGTGCTGTCCTTAGGTTAGTTAGGTTTAAGTAGTTCTAAGTTCTAGGGGACTGATGACCTCAGGTGCTAAGTCCCATAGTGCTTAGAGCCATTTGAGCCTGTATAGGGACACGATCGTCCGTCCTATTGTCCAGCCCTACAATCAGGATTTCGGCGATGGAGTCATCTTTCAAGATCATAATGTACGAACACATGACACCCACCTCGTGTTCACCTTCTTCAAGAGGGAAGCAATCAATCGAATGGAATGGCTTGCGGTGTCTGCTAACAAGAACCTTGCTGAGCATGTCTGAGGCCAGTTAAAACTTGCACTAATTCGTCGCTGGATGCCTTCTCACACACTGGAAGACCTCAAGCGGGAATGGGACACGCTTGAGGAGCAAAATTTCCACCACCTTGAGATCAGCCTGTAATGAGCAGCCAAGATTGTTAAAAATAAGGGGTGGAGTAATACAACATTCAGCGTTTTCCAGCAGAAGCAGATTTTTATTTCACAGATGTCAAGTATGAGGCTCCAAGGTTGTTAAATACACGGTGTTCTGTATCACGGTATTCAACGTTTCCCAGCATCAGCAGCTACTGATTTCGCACATGTCGACTTTCTAATCACGTTATTAACATTATAGCTACCTTTAGTTTCGTAAGGACTACTCATTCATTCCTCGTTCCCTTGAATGTAAGACCAAAAACTGTAGCGTACAGCTTTTCGAGGCGAACCATATTTGTCACAAAATCGTGAATCCCGTTGGGGACCGTTGCATTCAAAACAAGTGGTGGTAAATGAGAATTATCACTATTCTTCGAAAAAGAAAGTTTTTAATTTCTTAAAGTGCTTAACAAGGGTAATAAGTTATTAGTTATACTCGAGTCAGGAAATTAAAAGCTCTTCCACAGCTACTGAGAAACATTGCGTCGTGCCGACAGTATACGGACTACAGTGAGACGGGTCAAGACGAAAATACGTCACGTGCATAGCACGCGTGGTCCAGCGACCCACTAGAAAGTCAGACCACTGCGCGAACGTCACAGCACGTTGTGCTACAGATCTTAACGAGTGCCAGCAGTCGTCTCCGGCGGGGAGCGAGTAACTATTTCAAACAAATTTAATAACTCCTGACTACGTTATTAAATGCATGCAAGTTCTCGATAGTACACGGGCCGGGCGTTTGCAAAGCCGACTAGTGTGACGTCACAAGTTCGTTGCCGGGTCATTATACATCACTGGCCCCGATAGCACGCCTGAACGATAACGTTAAATGTGCCTATGGCTGTCCACCTGTGTAGGTGTTTTGGCTCTAAAGGATGCAACTGCGTGTCTTACACCTTTAGTAGGTCTACACACGTATCCTCTGCAAGTCAACTTGTGGTGTATGGTGGAGAAGACTTTGTGCACCAGTCTTACTTTCCCGTTTTCCAGTTTCAGTCGCATATAGTTCGAGGGAAGAACGATTGCTGATAAGCCTCCGAAGATTTCTCATTTTATCTTCATTCTGTTCTCGAGAGATATACGTAGTAGGAAGCAATATATTTGTTGACTCTTGTAGGGGCGAATGCTATCGGAACTTCACCAGTAAACCACACATTGATGCGGAACGCCTCTCTGTGGCGCTTTAGCGCATACTAAGTGAACCTGTCACGGAACGTACTGCTCTTTCTCGAATCTTCTCTATTATTCTATCAATCCCGTCTGGCACGGATACCATACTTACGAGCAATATTCAGTTATTAACCGACGGAGGTTTTTGTAAGTTACCATCTGTATTATCTGTATTGATGGACTACATTCTTCCAAAGAATCTCAGTCTGACATCTGCCTTTTCTGTGATTAGTTTAATGTGGTCGCTATACTTTAAATCGCTCCGTACGCGTACTCCTAGATAATATTTTGTGGAGGTAATGGCTTCCAGAGATTGTTCCGCAGTCTTGTAGTCATGCGATAATGGGTCCTTCTGTCTATGCACGTGCAATACGTTATATTCGTTTATGTTGAGGGTGAATTACCACTCTCTGCACCAATTGTCGACCCTCTTTAAGTCTTCCAACATTTTGCTATAGTTTTCTACCGTTCGGACGTCGCTGTATACAACAGCATGATTAGCGAAAAGCCTCATGGAACTTCCCATGTTACCTACTACCTCTTGATAATATGGGAAGGCTACGCAGCGCTGCGGAACTGTAACGGATGCCCCAGCGAAGTCGACGAACAAGGCGTCTATCCGAGCGGCGGTATATACCGCCTTCGTGGTCTCAGGTTCGAACAGAGCGAGCTAGGTATCACATGATCGTTGTTTTCGGAACCTTGTTTATTCTTACAGAGGAGACGTTTCGCGTGGCAGGGTCATAGATAGATCCCGGCCGTAGCGCTAAGTGGGCCGGGAGTTGACTGTCAGAGGAGCGACATTACGCGAATGTGTCGGGAATTCTAGGAGGGAGCAAACGTTCAAAAGTAATAAGGGAAGGGTAAAGCATGTGCTAGAACCCAGTTCCTGCTAGAGATATCGTACTATCATCGGCCTCTAGAAGCCTACCCAACGGATTACTTTCACATAAAGGTAAGGCTCTGTGAATGTGATGCCTTGCCTACCATGCGTGGATCCAGGCATGCACCCTAAGATCGTCATCATGCTCCATTGCCGACTTCTAGAGAGGATTTATTCACCGACTTCTAGAAGGTATTTGTTCAGCAATAGGGACGTTGCCGCAAGCACTGCTGGGCAGCCTGAATTATGGTACGGAAAGTCCTTACGCATCCTATTAACACACGAGAGGGTGTCACACGCCGCACTGACTTTCCGCACACCACAGACGGAGGAACAGCATACAGGATTCCGCGCAATCCACTGTCCTTTGTTGGTTTTGCGGCAAACGTAGTATCTGTTCCACTATGCCACGTATCACCAATTTAATTATTGTAGTGTGTCATGTTTTTCTCGAATCTCCAAGATTCCTAAACTAACGGACACGTGTACATTTCCCAATACCCTTCACGATGGTTGGGAAATATTCAAATCCGGGGGCCTTTGAAGGTCACGAGTAACATATTATTTCACATTCATGCTCACCAAAGCAACCTTCTACATTTAAAGCAATGAGAGTGATAACGTTATCGTCTTAGGAGATGTATTCCGTACTGAAAATAATAATTGCGCCACTAGTGGCTCATAGTAATCTAAAATCCTTTTATACACCTATCCAGTTTTCTGTTTTCTTATTATGATGATAGAACCCAATGTAATCCACCTCATGAGCAGGAAGATAATTACAGGATCTCTACCATTCTTCGCAGCTGGTCAAACAACGATTGGATTTTATGCTTCCTCTGTTGTTCTCAAAATATAAACAAATCTTACGGTAAGGAACTGCATAAAGGTAGAGTCGGTAGATCACAAAACCTGTATCTATTCGTCAGTAGTCGATCTATTATCCTGTTTTGTCAATGAGCCTCCTCTTTGCACCCAACTGGCTTACTAAATGCTCTACCACGAATATTTCGTCCGTACAGTTCCCATCGTGTTGCTTTCGATGAATCTATTCTCTAGCACAATATTTCACTCTCATGATAGTGGCATTCTTATTAGATGCAATAGTCACTCTTAATATTCTCCTATATCTATGAGTAGGATCAGTTTTTCTTCCCCTATTTTGTTCAGAAATCAAAGTTTCATAAAGAGGCGGAAGGCGAAAGTGGGTACTAACGGCAACACCGTCCCCTTACTCCTTACAAACATGTCTCATGTACTGTCCTCTGCTGAAAAGTACATCAGAGTCAGCACGGGACTGGAGCCGATCTTCTTGAAAGGTCCAAACGACCAAAGAAAGTGGGATTACTTGTCACTGGAAGCTCGACGTTAGGCGGGTGATGGAGATCCGGCACATCGGGAAGTAGGCCAGTGTCCACTCTGCTTCCGGGGAGGGGGAAGGGGGGGGGGGAATGACATCGTAGCGAGATATGGAGGCGGCTGGTAGCGACAGAATGCACTGGCTGCAAATCGTGGCTAATGTCAGCACGAATGCCGCCTGGATTCAGAAGCCATCCTCGGCTGCTACAGTCAGCTGGCTGCTTTGATGAAGCCTTCTAGTCTCGCTCGCCGAGTGGAAGCAGAGCTACGGTTTTGCAGTATCGTTCCCTGAACGGATCGCGGAGTCGAGTGGAATACTTAAACCTGTGACTCAGATGATTCTGTGACGATGTTTGTCGAACTTTGGTATCGGTTAAAGAATAGTAGGACCTTCTCCTCCAAATAATAGGTCAGGCGTGCACCAAGAGAAGGAAGCGGAGAACGTGGGGCGTGCACATTTGTGCGTGTTTTTTTCTTAGGATAGAGAAATCATTCGACAGACCCGATAAGATGTGTTCTGATTTCAGAGAGGGAATAATAATATCCCCATTAATTAAAGACAGTAGCAGTCATCACCCCAGATCGGAGAAAGAAAATTTTAACATAGTATTAGTTAACCGCAGGAGCGTCTATGGAAAGATCCCAGAACTAGTCGTCCTTATAAACGGTAACAAAGCCCACATAGTACTAGGGGGAGATACCTGACTGAAACCAGATGAAAACAGGAAAGAAATTAAATTGGTATGTCTATCACAAGACAGGCGTGTTTACAGCAGTAAAAAATACGATAACATTCAGTCAGGTTAGTACAGATTCCGAATGCGAAACAATCTGAGTGAAGATGAGAGTTAAAGATTACTCAAACACCATCATTGTATGGTTTCATAGACTCTCTGTCACAGGAACAGTGGTGGTGGAACATTTGAGGAGAAACTTGGGGGAGATGTCACATAAATTTCTGGTCATAGTATTAGGTAGACATTTCAACTTAGCAGCTACGGACTGGCAGTCTCAAGTAATTAAGATACATAGTAGGGATTGTGAATATTGTGAATTTAATCTAAATGACCTATCCGGAAATTACCTTGTAGCACTTAATCAGAGTACCGACTCGTCAACGCAATATATAAGATCTGTTCACCAACAGACACGAATTTTTCTCTTTAATTAGCATAGAACAGGGAATCAATAAGACCGTTTCAGCGTTACTGAATGAGGTTGTAAATACGTAGATAGAAAGATATTACTGCTTAGCAAGAGCGACAAGAAACATACTTCAAATTACTTGAGCACCCAACTCGAACATTTCATCTCTGTTACTGACAATACTGACAAGGAGCATCAATGGACAAAATTTAAGAGCATTGTTCAACACGCTTTAGACAGGTACGTGCAGAGCAGATTTATGAAGGATGGGAAAGATCCACCGTGTATCAGAAAGTTGCAAAGAGAGCTTCGCTGAAAATTTAAACGTTGCCAAAGCCTCACAAACAAACACATACTGAACAGAGCCAAAACGCTGGGAGTCCTGTGTTAAGCGTTCCACGAATTCGAAAGTAAAATTTTATCTACCGACTTGACAAATAAATCTAAGGAGGTTTGGTCCTATGCTGAAACATTAAAAGGATCGAAATCATCTTACCAGAGACTCTATCATCATAAATCCATCGAAACTGAGGATGACACGGAGAAAGCCGAAATACTAAAACGTCTTCCCAAAACTGTTTCACAGAGGAAGATCGCACTGAAGTTCCTCTTAAATCGTCGCGCGAACGACAAAATGACAGATACGGAAATAGGTGATCAAGGGATAGAAAAGCAACGGAAATCGCTCAACAGAGGAAAGGTCACTGGACCCGACGAGCTACCACTTAGATCCACAATGTACCGTAGGTCTCTTGAGGAGCAAAGTGTTCCTAAGGATTGGATAAGAGCACAGGTAATTCCTGTTTTCAAGAAAAGTAATCGAACAGACGCACAAAGCTATAGGTTTATATATTTCTGACGTTGGCCTGTGGTAGAATTATTGAACATATTTTATGCTCGCCTGCTACAACATTTCTGGATACCGAAAGTCTTGGGAATCAATAGGGGTTGCGAAAACAACAATCGTGTGAAAGCCAGTTCGCTCTGTTCGTCCACGAAACCCAGGAAGCAGTAGATACCGGGACTCAGGTTGACGCTGTATTCCTTTACTTCCGCAAGGCGTTGGGTACAGTTCTGCACTGCCAACTAATCAACAAAATACGAGCGTACGTAATATCAGACAAGCTTTGTGACTGGATTGCAAATAGAAAACAGCATGCCATTATTAACGGAGAGAAATGAAGGCATTGCTGCAAGAACAAGATAACTCACTTTTACATGCTTTCGAGTAAAACGACTGTCCAGATATGTGAAAACTCTAATAATCGGTTTCATCTTTTCCTAACTTTCATGTAGGTCATCAAAACACCGTAACAGCTTATTACATAAATAAACTATTGTAAGATTTATTTTGATCTTTACGAAATTTTAAAACATTGGACTTGTCTCGCCCTTACATCAAACAACTTTATTTGTTTAAAATGACGTAAAAATAAACAAATAACTAAAGACTCCACAACTATTAGCCGTTTACAGGTTACTGAATATGATTAGGAGTCTGAGAAGTAAAAAAAGTAATACTCTAATAAAAATCATAGATGTGGAAGGTTAATAAGAAGTTCATTGTTCTTCTCCCACTGATGAACTGTATGGAGCATCTGTAGCAGTCTGTAACTGTAACAGAACATCTTACTATAACATTCCATGTCTCAGACTGGCACACAATTCGTAGTAAGTTTAATGACATCTTTATATTTCTCAGGTTTCATTGGTGGTGCCCTTCATAAATTTTTTTTCACCTCAGATGAAATCAATGTAGATCACGCTTTCTGAATGACGATATCATGATAGATAAGTTGTAATAATGACTCACTTCAGTGAACAACATGCTTGTGTGCTGTGGAGTACTCAGAGAAACAGTTAACTTCTCAGAACTCTTACTGTTAGACGAAACAGCTTTTTTGGTGGAACAAGAAATCTAAAAATAGATCTTGTGTAACATCAACCACGACGAACTTGTTGGATGTATTTCACGTGCCAAAACGTGACTACCGTTTGGTGCAATGACAAAGCAAGCCATGGACATGTCTGGTTCTTTCGCAAAACACCCGACTTCTTCAAGCCGATTTCCTACATTATTCTCAATTGGTCCCATGCACAGGCCTCGTTCTTCCACGACACAATAGAACAATTTTCAAACTATGGAATGAGTGTAAAGTCTCATTTTCGGCCAAAAATGGACGTATCTGGTTACTGCGCCAATGCCTTCAGACTTTCAGATGTGAAAGTAACTTCGGGCGTGCTCCAAAGGAGCGTTATAGGATCATTACTTTTCACGATGTATGTACAGTAATGACATAGTGGATACCGTAGTAAGTTCCATGAGGCTTTTCTCGAATGATGGTGTTGCATACAGCGATGACGCAACGCTAGAAAATTGTAGCAAAATGTTGGAAGACCTACAGAGGATCGACACATGGTGCATGGACTTGCTACAGACCCTCAACATAAACATTTAATGCAATGCGAATACATAGAAAGACCCATTATTGTATGGTTTCTGAATTGCAGAAATATCAACGAGAGCACTCACATCCATACAAGATCTAGGAGCATTCGTACGGAGCGACAGAAAACGGAAAGACCACACAAAACTAATCGTAGGTAAGGCAGATGCCAGACAGAGTTCATTGGAAGAATCCTCAGGAAATGTCCACCCACAGAGGAGGTTGTTTACAAAACCCTCTTTCGACCAATACTTGAATAGTGCTTGTCAATCTGGGACGCTAACCAGATAAGATTGATAGAGGAAATAGAGAAATCCAAAGAAGAGCAGCGCGTTTCATTACAGGTTCATTTAGTAGGCACGAAAGCGTTACACAGATGCTCAGCCAACGCCAGCGGCAGACACCGCACGACAGGCGTCCTGCATCAACGTGTGGTTCACTGTTGAAGTCCCGAGAAAGTACTTTCCTAGAAGAGTCAACAAATACGTTGCTTCCTCCTACGTATATCTCACGAAAAGAACATAATGATAAAACCAGAGAGATTCGAGCCCATGCGGAGGCTTAGAAACATTCGAGCTTCCCACGAACCATTCGCGACTAGAACAAGAAGAGGGGGAGGTGACACTGTCACACAAAATATCCTCAGCCACACATCGTAAAGCGGCTTGCAGAATGTGGATGTAGAAGCAGATGTAGAATAACTTTCTATGTTATCATGTCACTGGATATCATGTGACTAGATATATCTGTAGTAGATTTTCAACTGGTGTTGTTACGAATGCAACACCTAAAGGTGCATTGGTAATTCGACCTCGTTGTAAGTTTCTAAAGTCTGACGTGACGAAGCATTAACATAAAATCACAAACATCGGCGGTATCACTGTCAGAGGTTGGGTAGTACAATGGGAAAATAAAAGAACGCATCAGTACGTTAGAAGTCAAGGCGTAAACAATCTCGGCAACTGTACTGTTCACATTTAATTGTTCGAAGTGCAGTTTGCAATACATGTAGATTTACTACCAGTTAATACTGCCTCTAATCCTGTAACAAAGTCCCATGAATGATTGTGATGTAGGGTTGCGATTGGGACTGCATATATCTCGTATTAGAGAAGTGTTTAGTTATGTATTCATTTAGTCCCAAGGACGATTGTTCTAAGGATCTCATTTGAAAAGGAGAATCTCTTTTGAAAATGTAGCACGTTGATGTCTCGAAACTATACGAGAGGCATCCTAGCTGTGTGCGTCTGAGCGTTACTCCGTTGATAGAGCTCTAGGAATAAAATCTAGGCCCTTCACAAAGTTTTTTGTCAAGATGCAGATTAATGTTCAGCGGGGGTAAAGGCAACAAAAGCACTGTTCATCACATTCTTCCGTCCAGACAGTAGTTCTTTTCCCTTAACAGTGATTTCTCTATCTCTGCCATCCTACTCGTATAGAAAGTAGCAGAGCTTTGAGTACACGAGACCCATGCCGACGCAGTTTGTAACGATTAATGTAGATGTTACTTAAGTTTCTTCTGCCTGGTCCATTGATGGATGAATGCGAAATTTTCAGGCTTCACAACATTTATTCACATTAATTGACATCCGAACTGCACACTTGTCATGTAAACAAAGCACGAACAGACTTCACTGATCTCTTGGACTTCCGAAAGTAACTTCAAAACTGACTCCTCGCAGCACCGCTGCAACGCTTGATATAGAATTTTAGCAATAACTTCCAAAATAAAGCATTATTATTTTTGTAGAATTTTGTTGTTACAAGTAAAATTTACAAAACGTAAAGAACCTGATGTTACAGACGAATAAGGCACAAAATACAATATTCAATGACAATCTTTTATAGCAATATCTTTAGTTTTCCATAAGAAAATCATTCTGAACTTTAATTATAATAATGTCTCTCGTATTATTTTAGTTACGTAATTAATTACAGTTTGGATTTGGTTACTAATATTCAGTGGTAGTACAGAGCTCGTGCTTTATCCGATTACATACATAAAATGCACAAATAAGGCCTCAAATTCTGGAAATTGGAAAACTGTGAGATGTAAACAATTGGAGAGTTAATTGGTTCAAATGGCTCTGAGCACTATGGGACTTAACACCGGAGGTCATCAGTCCCCTAGAACTTAGAACTACTTAAACCTAACTAACCTAAGGACATCACACACATCCATCCCCGAGGCAGGATTCGAACCTGCGACCGTAGTAGTCGCGCGGTTCCGGACTGAAGCGCCTAGAACCGCTCGGCCACCTCGGCCGGCGTAGAGTTAATTATAAATGTAATTACAAAGCACATTAATTACAGAGGAAGACATAAAAATAAATAACAAATGAAAATACATCGCATGGGAATAACTTTTAAGCTGTTTCTCAAGATAGTGAGGTCTTCTGTTACTGGATTTTTAGATTACCATTTTGTTAATTAGAAGCATTGGTTTTTCATGCTAACATCTCTGTAGTCTCTTGTTATTTATTGCTTCAATTTTTTGATTAGTTACTTAATTTAGTATATGTACATAATTTTATCAACAACAACAGTCCACCGATAATTATGACAACGCACGGCCTTCCAGTACATTCCACACGCCTTCGCAATGCATATCAAGTTTTTATCAAATAGGACAGAACGATATATATAAAGACACACATACAAGGCCTTAGGAAGCACTGATTTGTCCGGTAACTATCCGGATGCGTATAAAAAAGGTGGTATCAGACATTTCATATGAATTTTGGGAAAGGCTGTATCGTTATAAATTGTCTTGAGATTTACAAATATACGCCGTTTGTATTTCTCGTATTAGAAATGTGTGAGTAGTAGATTAAAGTCCTCATACGTCTCCTTCAGATTAACTGGATTATTTATCGGAACAGAATGAAATTAATGAAATTTGTTTCCATTGTGAACAAGTACTTCTTTGACACTAGCTTTGCTAGATGTCTGGACTCTCAGTTACACTGAAATCTTGGCCAACAGTATCCGTAATGGGCTCGATATCATTACAAACCATGTCACAATCCTTTGAGAAAAACGCAGAAACCACACCATGCCGGAGGTCGCGATAAACATTCTCGTATCGTCAAGAAGTTCCATGTTTGTAATTGCGAAGCTGAAAACTCGTCTCAATATACGACGAACAGTATATGTGCGTGTGTCCGCGTGTTTGTGTGTGAGGGGGGGGGGGGGCGGGGAGAGGAGGTGCAGTTTTTGTCCTCATCACCAACCGAATTAAGTTCGTAGCACCTGAAGATGAACACGAAGAGTAAGTTCCATTTTTGCGAATTCACAGTGAACTCTCCCGAGATATAACAAAAAGAGTTTGCGATATTTACACAGGTACAATGGATTTCTTCTTCTGAATTAATACAAAGCAGGAATCTTCACCAATTTTATACAACAAGCAGTCACTTCCGACATTTGTCAGAACAAGCTGTTGCCAATATAATATACATTTACGGCCCATCTTTAAGTGTCATTTATGAGGCTGCCGAAAAACCGTACAGTCCACGTAGAACACTACATATTACTCTTTTCTGTCGTATTCTTCGTCTTTATTTGTTTTTAAAAGTTTTTCTAAGGTCAGCATTACTCAATAAAAAGGCTGCAGCTGATTTCTGATCCAACAAGTGTTCATCTGAGATAGTGCTATGTCCTTGTAGAGGCAATCGCCCTAAAATTGCGCTCTTTTTCTTCTTATTCTCCTTCTTCACTTCGCGGAGTAGGCTTACAGCCTGTTCCGTCTTCATTGAAGGCACTTCTTCCTCGTTCGTCCATATCTTTTTCATACTGGTTTATAACTGATTGCGTCTTTAACTAATCTGGCTTTCCCCTTTTGTTGATATGTTGTTTCCATTTTGTGCATCCTTGCTCTTTTTCATTTATATAGTACAATTGTCTTCTCTTATAACATTGTATGGTATTTGATCTCTAAGGATACATCTTTTAATTTCCCTCAAAAATTTCATTTCAGTCGGCTGTATTCTTTTGTCTTTCTTACTGAAAGTCCAAGAATTGATTTCATGTATCAGAATAGGGTTAGCTACTAGTTTATAACACATTACTTTTATGAACTATCTTGTATTGTCGCTCATTGTTCTGGATATTGTGCCACATTATCTTTTGAAACTTATTTAATTTACAGTAACGACGTTTTCGTATTTCTGAAACCGATATAGGAAATGAAATATCGTAGTGTTCGTGAAACTGCAACATAAAGCGGGACACGGCTGCTGAGATGGTACGTGACAATACACAACTGATAATCAGCACGCTAAAGAACAGTACTAGTACTCTGACTTCACCAATTTAATATGTTATGAAGCCCCTACGTGCTGCTGTCAGACCAGTGACAATGACGATCAATTTGTCGAATAATCACTTTGTAGAAACGATTAATTAGGGATTTGACGAATAAACAAGTCTCCGAAGAACCCCCATCTTTCTCAAGGCGATGACCTGCTGAAATATGGCCGGAGGAATTGGCTGCCGGATGGCCCATTACTTCTGTTTCTCTGAAGTTTCTGGCTCAGAGACCCTATTCAGATTATCCTCAGTACATACAATACGAGAAAGTATATTATGTGGATCATACTGTAAGGTGGCAGAATAAATGAAGGGCTTATTTCAATAGTGGTACAAGTCCATTTTTGTTCATATTGAGATGCAGAGTCCTAAAGTTAATTGAGCACTGAAAAATCTGCAGTTGAGATACCAGAAATATTCAAGCATGTGGCTTCTTGCTAGCGATGAACCTTTCTTTCTGTTTCTTTGGATCATTAACTTCAGAAGTATTATAGGCAGAAAGGTGGAAGCAATGGACTTGTACCACTATTGAAATAAGCCCTCCAAATGAAGGTCAGATTCGCACCTTACGTGAGAGCTTTATACATCGCAAAGAGAATAAGTATCCACTTTACCAGCAAATCGTCGAAGTTAGTATTTGCCCGCCACGGCACTTAAGAAGCAAGCTGTTAGACTATGGTTACCACTGTAGAGTGTAACATGTAAGCTGTCATCACTGTGGGACAAAAACACCACGCTGTTGCCGCTCAGAACTCCATTAATGTCTGATGCCATTTTACAAACAACACTTTGCTGCTTCAGTCACGTGTGGCACGACACATTTCGGCAGCATGCTGCCTTCGTTAGCATAAATTCATTACATGTTATTTTGCATGACTACGTTTGTAACAAGTTGCGCGTTGTTGTCATTAATGTGTACTCCAGTGAGGTTAGGAGACGAAATTTTGTTGGTTCTGTCGATAAATTTACAATGAATTACGATATACAAATGAATTGTGCTTTTATGTGGTGTATATTCAATGGAACAACCTAATACTTACACATGATGAGAGCATACATTCCAGTTTCTGGCTCGTAGAACACTAAACAAAAACAATAGTTTCACCTGCACTTCTGAGTTATGTTTATACTTGAGGCAAAGACGATAATAATGGTAAGATATTGAACAAGAACACAGACATGTATACTAGACAAAAAATTAGTCATACCCAGGAGATATCTCGCTAATACCGTGTAATTCCGTCTCTCTTCCCGGTAACGGTCTCAATTCTACGAAAAGAGAATGCACAACTTTCTTCAGGTATGCCCTATACACCTGTGCGTATTCATTAATAATTGGATCCGATACAGCTTATCACATTGCGGCCGATGTTGATTGCTAGTTTTCACTCGCTGTCTCAAATAGTCCCCAACGTTTCTATGGGATCGAGAGCGGTTGATTTCGAGAGCTAGTTGAAGTGCGACACAGTACCCGAGCATTCGCCAAACGTGCGCAGTCGTCATCTCTCAAGACGGGAGTGTCCCCAGTATATTCATTATGAAGATGTAGAAAAATAGCAGTTGGTTAACAGGAATGTTGAAATAAACATACCGGTTCATCTTCACGGTAGACAGAATGAGTGGGCCCAAGTCGTAGCACGAAAAACACTCCCAAAATATAAGAGAACTACCTCATCGTAGGAAAATCTGCCCCCCCCCCCCCCCCTCCCCAGATGTTCTTTCACTTTCCGAAGAGATGGGAATCGCAAAGTGCGAGATCGGCGAGAATTCATGGCGAATCTGTGTGTAATTGAGATAGTTTGCCCACAAGAACAGTGTTGTCACGCTAATTACTTGAACTGCGGAGTATGTTCCCAGTTGCCGCGCCATTTCAATCGAACGCTGTGAGGTACCTGTTAACCGTACCGTTGCAGACGTGTGTCTGTAAGAAATGCACCACTCTTGTTGCACAATGATCTTAGCGTGGGGCGATAAGTGTAACATACTTTTGGAAGTCCCTACGTACAAACTCCACATACACTGTGGGTTAAATACCTCGTGGGCAGCTAGTGTACCCGGCTCATAGCAGCATTTGAAAAGAGACAAAATCGCTTCACTGGCACATGCATCAACAGTACCAACGACAACATAGCACCTATGGGAAATGCAGCCCTACAATATAATTTATAAATTCGTGGGCACCTCGTGAAAGCAGCTTGTTGCCAAAACGCGTAGTACCGAACTAGACATTGCTATCAAACGTGAGTAAAAGCAGCAGAAGTATTAAATTGTTGATAAGTTCGTAGCGGTTTTGTTGTGCATGTTAGTATTGCGGTTACTATGGGTTTATTAATCGATTTTCATTATTTGTAGTTCACCGTAGCTATTTTAGTTTACACATTGTCATTCTGTCATTTGCAGATAGCGAGTAGAGCTGCGGGTGGAGTGCCAAGTGAAGAAATCGGAGAGTTTCTGACATATTCTTCCGTTTGAGTTCAGCAGAGGGATGTAACAGCGGAGACAGCCAGAAACATTTGAGCCGTGCGGCTGTAGGGATACTGCCATTAGAGACAGCACGGAAAGAAAATGGTTTCCTCGTTTTAAGGAGGATCGTTTTGACATTAGTGACTCTCCACCTTCAGGAAGACCTTCAGGGTTTGATGAACATCGTTTACACGCATTAACTCACAATGATCTGCGTCAGTGTGCTCGAGAACTGGCTAATGTGATGAACTGCGATCATTCCACCATCGTGCGACATCTGCATGCAATGGGGAACGTTAAAAAATCGGGTATATGAGTATCGCATACATTAAGCCAAAATCAAAAATCAGCGGGTGGGCACGTGTGCAAATCTGCTTGCTCGTCATCAAGTGGCTCGTGAACAACATCGATCATTCCTACCCTGTATAGTTACTGGTGATGAGAAATGACGTCTTTATGCTAACATAAGGAAAAGACAGGACTGATTGAGCCCAGACAAAGCAGCAACTACCCGTACAATGATCTGAGCGCATGCACAAAAGATAATTTTATGCATCTGGTGGAACAGTGACGGTGTAGTGTATTAAGAATTGCTTCCTCGGTGTGTAACCATCACTGCAGACATTTACTGTTAACAACTGAGACATCTTGCAGACGCAATCCGAGAACAACGTCCACGAAGGCTGATTGAAGTGATGCTACTCCAGGATAACGCCCACCCGCATTCTGCTAGGCTGACAAAAAACACACTATAGAGGAATTGGATTGGGAAATCATTCCTCACGCATCTTATTCACCTTATCTTGCACCCTCAGATTTTCTCATTTTCTGCTCTTCAAGGAATTTCCTTTCCGGATGAAAATGCGCTACCATAGTTCACTGACGTAATACAATTCCCTGCCTCCGTGCCAGGGCTTTCATTACACTGAATCTTGAATTACTGTTTCAGTATTTAAAAGAACCGATAGGGAAAACGGAAGGCACAATGCATGTAAAATATATTTGAAAAAATAGTTCAATTGGCTCTGAGCACTATGGGACTTAACATCTGTGGTCATCAGCCCCTAGAACTTAGAACTACTTTAACCTAACCAACCTAAGGACATCACACACATCCATGCCCGAGGCAGGATTCGAACCTGCGACCGTAGCGGTCGCGCGGTTCCATACTGTAGAGCCTAGAACCGCTCGGCCACTCCAGCCGGCTTGAAAAATATACGTGGACTCCGGTACAGCAGTTTTCTTCTTTCTCATTGGCAGCTAGAAGATGTTTTATGCAAAGTATTGCAGTGTGCTTACTGAATTGAAATTTAATTTGGTGAATAACTATACAGGGTGTTTCAAACATACTTTTACAAATTTTGAAGACAGGTTCCTTTCACCAGATAAGAAAAAAAGTCTAGTAAATATGGACTCTAAAATCATATTTTAGGTGTTACTTAGTTAGTTTCAAGTTCCACGGACCATCTGCACGATAAATCGTAATAATGTTGAAGGAGTTTTTTACATTCGCATTGCATTGATTCGTAAATATGGATACGTGCTGAACATTTATAAGTTAATATACAGATGTAAGTTAATTACTGTTACCCAGTAACTTTTACACATTCAGTAATACAAGCTGCTCTACGCAATACGAGTAGTTTTCCTGTTTGTTTTCAAATTTTACTTTGATATCTGTCAGACATTTTATAGCACTGGGTAAGTGATCATAAATTTAATTTGCAGAATTGTGCACCCCTTCTTGTACTAAAGATACTTTTGAACTACTGTGGATTATTTACAACAGACTTCATGAAGGAATAAATATACTGTGCGGCAGCAGTCAGAATACCCAACTCGTTAAACAGATGTCTACAACATGATCATGGGTGAGCACTACATATTATTCTTACCGCACGCTTTCGAGCTATGAAGATTTTTTTTCTTAAAGATGAGTTATCCCAGAACATTATATCATACTACATTATTAAACGAAAATATGCAAAATATGTCAACTTACTGATTTTTCTATCCCTAAGATTTGCAATGATGTGGCTGAACTAAGTTGTTTTAGGAGTTCCAAAATACGCTTTTTCCAGTTTAAATTCGCATCAACGTGGGCACCTTATTGAACACTTTTTTGTCTTCAATATTGTGAAAAACATCTCTTCTACTGCAAACTCCTTGCCTTCCATATTTTGGAAAAAGGTAGAATGGACAAAACAAGGAAAAAATGTACAGTAATCATGGCTCTAAAATTCTTACATTAAGAGCTATGATCATTTGTTAAATACAGGAGATATGCTTTATAGTTGCGAAGATGAATAAGTGCTGATAGCTCTTAAGGCACGTGTTTTAGAGTCCATGTTTACTGGAAATTTTCTCCCTGTTTTGCTCCATACTTCTCTCAAAATATGGAAACTAAAGAGCTTGCATTAGAAGAAATGTACTAAACAGTATCGAAGGTGAACAAGTGCTCACAGCTATTACGGTATGAATTATAATGCACATGATTACTATTGAGTTTTTTTCTTGTTTTCATGTAAGGAAGCTGTCCTCAGAGGTTGAGAAGGTGTTTTTCAAAACATCCTGTACTTTAATATGGAAAAGAATAATTACGAGGAGAGTATTTACTCTATGAAATTTACAAAAAGTCAGAGAGAACCTGAACTTAAGATTTCGTGTAGCGAAGTATTGATACTTCAGTACAATAAATCGCTGCGCGAGTACTAGGATTTCAGCATTGGGGCCCTATTGTGGGTAGTCTCATCTAGACCGTTCAGAGTCGAAAGCTTGAACAGACAGGCAGATTATAAAACACTTCTGCAATCATGTCCCTATGCCACAGAGCCCGGGCCGGTGAGGGAAATAATTTGGCGAGCGTTAGGATGAGCTGTAAGGGTGGAAGGGCAACCTGTCATTTACCAAACTAGTTAATTTCAGACTGAGAAAGCACATGTCTGGGGTTCGGAGGTTACTTTAAGCCACCTCTAACAGGACCGTGTCTACTACAACAAAGTGGTTTTGAATTTTCGTGAAGACGAATGCACACAGTCTCGGATATCAAAACTGTATGCTGCTCACAAACAATTTTCAACTCTCGTTCAGCCCAAAACGAAACATACCTAAAATTGGTAATCTGGCACGCGCACAAACACGTTCCGTGGTCACGAGACACGTGCTACAGAGAACGGCTGACAAACGGAACTCCGGAACGGGCTCCCTCAGTGGCCTGTGACAGGCCGAGATGCCGAGCTGTGTGCGAACGTAGACGCGGCGGCTCCGTCAGCAGAAGCGCGCATGAGCGAGCTGGCGGCCGCCACGCACGTCCCACGCATTTTTCTCAGGAACTCGGTAGGCGCTAGCGATGTCATCAGAAATGTTATCTCACCGTAGTGGACGGGAAGCAGCTATTTCTGAATGCTCTCCGAAGTGCTGAAGTCGACGAGAAGTTGGAATATCGAAACGTTATCCCGCCGCAGGCGACGGGAAGCAGCTACTTCCGTATAGTCTCCACAGTGCTGAAGTCGACGAGAAGTTCGAATACCGACACGGCAGATATACGGCTGGCTGCATTGCGAGACAATACAGCAGCGCCGACAATAGCCCGGAGTTCCTTGATACGACAACGTCTTTGCTGCCAGTAGATCAGTAGAGCTGTGTAGGTATACAGAGGGATGTAGCAGAGAACTTCCGTACAGTTTGAAGAGTAGGAGATGTGTACTGGCGGAAGTTGCGAGAGCACGCTCAATCAGTGACGGCATTGCTCGCGGAATTCAAGCATATTATTCGAGTCCGGTCCGGCAGACATCTTTAATCTGCCGGTAAGTTTCAGAACTTACACACAGTGCCTGCGCTTAACCTCTAGAACCATCGTCTGAAACGACATACAGCCGCTTCATTGCCATCATAGTTCGAAGAAATGTGTTCCGGCAAAAATCACCGTCCTGTGTGATGCTTTTTTTGCGACCTGTGCTGGGAAAATTTTTGCTTCCGGTATTTTACCTGATGCAGGTAGAGCATGTGCAGTGTGTACAAATAAAATAAAGATAACTGTCTTTACAATTTGGAAACGAGTACGAGCGATAAACGAGACGCGTTGGAATTTAAAACACTTAAACTAATTGACATAGTCAGCATCGTTCGGCAGCTGAATGATATATTTCAGTCGATATGTACACCGCTGAGCAGATTACCAGTTGATAAGGAATAACTTTGGAATTAAGGTAAAAATATTTGAAGCTTAAGCTGTTGCTAATGAGGAGATGAGGCATATAAATCTAATGCTGACATAATAGCAACATCTCAAGGAGATCGACAAGAAAAGCAAAGAGTAGATTTGCAAACATGAAGTAAAAAAAAGTGCGGGAAATTCACTTTGGGAATGTCGAGAAAGCTTATCATACAAGGCCTGAGAAACAAAATAGAACTTTTTTTGTGAAGATGGGTCAAAATATGTTACGAGACAAGACAGCAAATTGTAGACGGAAAATACATAAACAAAAGTTTAAGGACAGAAAAAGGAGATTACAACATGTTAAATATAAATACATATATTAAAACATGTGTTCAGAAATATTTCCAAACGAGGCTGTAGGGAGGCATTACGATATATCAAGACGGGTGCAAAGAGTTTAAAAGAAACAAAAGATAAAGTGAGATAAGCATATGACAAATAACAAGAAATTATGAAATAATGGTGAATATATACTCTAGAGCGAAAGAAAAGCGATGCGAGGACACATTGTTTACAAAGAAAAAGTAAGGCTTCGGTTCGTCTAAAACGAGGCAGTTACAAATGCAGTTGGAGTCCGAATGGGGCGGGGACTTGGCTGCCTCCTTTTGCCGGCACACCTCAGCACACTTGGATGGCTGCACAGGCATCTGAACCCCACTATTCTCGGATGGCAGTGCAGAAGTGCCATAACTACAATCGCTGCGCCACCTCGTTTGCGTTTAGATGGTGTAAAAATCAAGCAACCAACAATGCGAGATATTTTCATCACAACTGCATAACAACTCATCACAGTACCCTGGGAAATGTCGTGAAAAATATTTTTATGAAAACTGTGTGCTCCATAGAATACACCGTTGAAGAAGGGCGTCGAGGTTCATTGTGCACTGCACGAGTCACAGCGTAAATTTCATAATTGACGGATCTCACATGTGGAAGAGAAAATTAAGAGACGTGAGACGGAGCGATGATTCAACAGAGGAACTGTATTACTATCCAGAAATACTGAAAAGATTTGATTGCACGCATTGAGAAATAAGTACTCAGTACATAGCTTCTGAAGTAGGAGAAACAGAAAATTTATTGTTCACATTAATAAAAAGCAAAATGCTCGCTTCTCCGTGAGATGATTTAGAATAAAATTTTATAATAGACGTAGATACAACTGTGAATTCTGTATACTATTATTAAACTTGCAAAAATAGTAGTACGCAGTAGCATGCAAGAAGGAATTCCCAAAAACGACAGAAACGAGACAATGATAAATAGCTTCCAAACAGAGTCTTTTACAGATGGCATTGCCATGACGGCAAACAACGAATAGTAACTACTAAGAGAACTACGTCGTTGCGAACTAGTTTGAAGGGCTAAATATTGCGGAGAATTAAAGATCTGCAGTACTGGAGCCATAAAATGTGCCTTAGCTGACCTGGAGAGCAAAAGTTCGCCTTAATTTCAATTTACAGTAATGTAAGCACTATTTAACATCAAACGGATAAACTAAAGCGGGTATATAAACAAAATAATTAAGATGACGGACACGTCTTTAAGCGTGAGAGATCTATTTATGTTAAGAATTGTCTGTCTAAAAATAAAGTTAGTAGGGCCTATGATGTGAACATATAGATTCGCATTCATAATAACATGAATAAGACGTTTTAAAGTATTTCAAATGTGCACCAGTAGAGAATGTTTATAACAATCTGGAGGCAGGGCGAACGACGCAAGAGGAAGTATGTATGACGCTGAATCAAGGGCGCGCTGGCTGGGAAGGACGGGATAAATGAATTTTGTTAGACTACTAATCAAGCAATAACGGAGAGAATTTTTAATGTATAAAAATTGAATAAATAATAGTAGGACCTTGGGTAGTTTTCTTGTTTTCTTGATTAGCTTGATATTTGGTACTTTGGCCATCAGCTGACAACGTTGCCACGTTTATTCATATTTACTCTGTACCTATGGTGTGTTAACGACGTTTTACACTGGATTTATTCTTTGTTTGTGATAAGGACATCCTGTGCTGCATGAGCCACACAGAAGGTGGTAAGCAGCTCTTATTGGAACTCATTTCTTTTGTCTTGAATGTTTGTACAAGTGAAGATTTATTAGTAGCCTCCTCTGGAAGCTGTAAGGTTACATTTAGATCGTTTCATCTGTCTTCCTCGAGTGTTTTCTATACCACCACACTGAATTTTATTTGAATGCTAATGCGTTGTCAAAAAACATGTACGTCATTGAAGACAACTATTTTTGGCAGTAGATATAAGAATTCTAAAGATATATGAGACACGAACAACTGAAAGTAATAGAAGTACAGAGGAACATGACAGTTCATCAATGTTGTAATTGTTCCACTTCGCAAACCTCTTTTTCGAAAGGTACAAAGTAATCACTAAAATTTTGAGTAACCACACAGAGAAAAAAATATTTTAATCAAGGTAAGGAACAGGCTGTCTTTCAGAATGAATATGAAGAAGTGGGTCATTTGGAAGACGTGAGTGAGATTATATAACGGAGAAATGAATGTAAATTACCATTTTGTCTGAGATTCATACATTTTGAGAAAACGTTTCATTCAATTTCAAGAAAATATGTTAGATTAGCGCTGATTTTACCTATGCTAATATAATGAAGTACTAAAGGAAACAGGAATTGATGGAAAAGATCTAAGAATAATACCCAATTTGTACCGGAACCAATCTGCAGTCATGAGAATAGATCAAGACCAATCAGAACAAGTGAGAATACGACGTGGCGTCAGGCAGGGCCGTATAATATCACCAGTACTCTTTAACCTGTATTCAGAACATATATTCAAAGAATCCTTACTTGACGTGGAAGAAGGAATCTCAGTGAATGGGGTCACACTCAACAACTTTCGTTATGCAGATAACACCGTGATATTTGCGGATACAATGAAAGGGCTGCAGATGCTGATAAACAAAGTTCCTGAGATAAGCAACTAATACGGCTTGGACATCAACACAAACAAAACAAAAATTAAGATCATCAGCAGGAAGAACATTCCAGGTGTGAATCTGTACTTCAATGGCACGAGCATAGAGCGAGTTTCACAGTAGCCGTATCTGGGCACCATCATTAACGAAGCGCGAGACAACTCGCAGGAGATAAAAGTGTCACATCGGAAAGGCGAGGAGTGTTTTCAACTCGATGAGCTGAGCCTTCAAGAGTCACGATCTCACCACGAACACAAAAATGCGGCTCCTCCGGTGCTATGTGTTCTCAGTTCTCTTGTATGTTGTGGAAACATGGACCCTTACAAAGGCAACCACTGCCAGACTCCAAGCTTTGAACTCTGGTTATACAGAAGAATGTTGAGATTATTATGGACTCAAAAAACGACAAACTTCGACGTCGAGTTAGTAAGAGCCCAGAGTTGATCACCATCATCAAGTGTGGCAAACTACAATACCTTGGCCACTTAATGAGGAATCAAAAAAAAAAAAATGAGATGCTACAACGTATCCTGCAAGGAAAAATCGAGGGAAAGAGACCTCCGGGACGAAGAAGAATTTCCTGGCTCGACATTCTGAGATCTTGGTTTAATATTAGCTTTGAAGAACTATTTCGCATAGCAACTGATGAAGACAGAATAACCATATGATTGCCAACGTCCGAAGCGGAAGGACACGCTAAGAAGAAGAAGAATATAATGAGTATATAAGTCAATGCTACAACTTTCATGTCTTAAAAATTATTCCCAGCATCTACATAAGTGGAAAACCGAAGAAGGAATACATGTTGACACAACATATGTTAATCAGCTTTGCATGGCTGATGATATTTTACTATTTGCTTGCAGCGTGATAAGTTGCGACGACGAATTGAGGAAAGTAAAGCTGGAAACTCATTCTAATCAAACTAAAAAGATGTGTAGTGAGCGCACTGAAAAGCTAATGCTAAAAACTAACAATGAAGTCATAGAATCAGTTGAGTGGTTTCTGAACTTACAGCATTTACAAACATAATTTGGATGAACGGCGAAAGAGACAACCAAATATTAATAATGAACTGGAGCGCTTTCAGTAGAGAAACTATGGATCCTTCTTGTCGAAAATAACATTTACAATCAGTGAGTATTAACAGTTTTACTTGTGGCAATGAGACATGGGATTTTAAATTGGAAATCGTTGCAAAACTGAGGAGTAACAAACGAGTGATGGTAGTTGGAATGACTAGGAGGCACAAGAATGCAAACAAAGGGACTGAGAATCACGTTGGAGTGGAAGACATGATCATGATGGGCAAGGAAGTACTTTGCTGGATTACGTGAGATAAAAGGCGACTGAGACGACAACCTAATGGAAGCTGGAGAGAGCTTTTATTCAGAAGTGGACGGCATACAGGCCCACTTGCTGCTGATGATATTGACGAAGATGAGCCACATATCGTGGAACAATTCTATTTCTGTCTAAAATTGCAGAAACTGCATGTTAAGGCTTCCAGTGCTTTGAATATGACAGTTGCCACTAAAAACAATAATAATAAAAATGTAGAGGCTCTACAAAGTGTAACAGCCATTACAGAGATACAATTGTGTTGTCCTGTAAATCTGTTCGTTTGTTGTTGTGAAGTAAATAATGGAGCAGTTTCCAGTCTACTTACAATTTGGAGAAGGCTTTCTAAAGTTATGTTTAAGCATATCTGATATATATCTCTCAGTTTTACTGTCGTAGATGCATGGTACAAAATATGCATGTAACGAGAGGACTGCGTTAAGTAGATGTTCATACATTCGCATCACGACATGTAACGTTCACCACTCATTAATGCTAGTATTTGAAAAACAATGTACTCATTGGTAGCCTACGTTGTCAGTATTACATTCTTATGAAAGAATGACAGCAGTAATAATCTTTTAAAAATAATCCGGTTTCGTGACAGAAACATACATGAACCCTTTTGTTTTTACCCCTCAGAAAATTTCTTTTTATTCTTCAGGGCGTAATTAGCCCCAGATTGCGAACAGCTGAAACAGACGATAGTGGAAAAAGTGAAAATCAGTTTTCAACATCTTGCACGATATTTGGAACATGACAATGGTCGCTGCCCGCTGGGTTCTGCTACTGCTGCATCACCGTCTGCAAGATTTCTTGAACTGCCTATCATAACGAACAAGTGCTCGGTGCATCACTATGACCCCGAGAAAAAGGAGCAAAGCAATCCGTGGAAATATGTGAATTAATTACCACCGAAAAAGACCACGACCTATCACCGGATAAGATGGTGCTGAGGTTATTTTTGAGGAGGGGACGGGGGAGGAGGATACTGCCACTGTGAAATGCGAAAAAATTATGCTCGTAGCGGAGTAAACCGTCATAGAAGCATACTAGCGAAATATCTTGACAACCGGACGGTGTCAAGACGAAGCTGTCTACGGGGGTGCTTCTGTTCGACGACAACGTCACAGTTCATCCTGCACAGGACGCGGTGACACATGCTGTTTCTTTGGGGTATCAAATTTTGCGGTACGCTCTTTACCCTCCTGACATGTCATTCACGAGCATCTGCATCTTTCCTCTGCTATAGGAACAACTGCATGGCAGGCATTTCCAGAATGAATAAGAGGCGACTTTCGCGCCGAAACGGTTCTAGGGCAGCAAAACGCAAACTTCTACCACCAAGGTCTCCGCCAAGTCATCCGTCGTTGCGAAAATGTGTCGCATTGAAGACTGAACGCGGTAGCGTTCTCGCTTCCCACGCCCGGGTTCCCGGGTTCGATTCCCGGCGGCGTCAGGGATTTTCTCTGCCTCGTGATGACTGGGTGTTGTATGATGCCCTTAGGTTAGTTAGGTTTAAGTAGTTCTAAGTTCTAGGGGACTAATGACCATAGATGTTAAGTCCCATAGTGCTCAGAGCCATTTGAACCATTTTTGAAGACTGAACGTGTGCAGATGGACTGACATCATCATTAAGTTTGATGGACACAGCTAGATATTTTCGAAGAGATTATTAGAATTGTACATCCCTCGTACTTATTAATTTAAAACGAATTACTTCTCGTGATAACATTGCTTCCAAGACACAAATGCTTTGAGAAGCTGCTTGCAATTTTTCTGGCACGGCAAATGCGTCAGTTGTGTTTTGCGTACTCGTACTCGTATTCGTATTCGTTCCGTTTAAGCCCAGATGATTTGCTACTTATTTGGTTTAAAGCAAATGACAGTGTTGCCACTTTTCTTGTTGTTCTATGTGTGTAACAACTCGAGAGCTGTGAGTGTACACAGACAGCACGCAGGCGACCAGCAGGTAGCAGCCAGTGGGCGGCGGGCGGCGGGCGGCGGGCGGCGGGCGCGCGTGGGATGCCCAGCGCCCAGCCGAGCCGCGGCTGCAGCTTCCGCGAGATAAGATAGTCCGCGCACTTCCGCGACTTAGTCACCGGCGCCGCTCCTTATCACCGTCTCTCCCGAAGTGACCGTGCCGACACTGTCACAATGTCGCAGCTAATTCGACAGATACGCTGCCCTCACACGACGTCTGCAAATGTTTGTGAGCGATAACACGCCGCTGCCGAGATACGCCGTCCGCCCGTCTCCGCCGGGCACTCGTCTGCATGTCCACCGTTATACACCAGCCAGCAAAAGACCTGGATGCGCCACAAAGCTTCACGTCGTTTTGCTCATCAACCCTAAGAATGATTTATTTAGCTTTCAATTCCTATCACTTGCCGGCTACCTTTGTAAAGGTTCATTCGCTTTACACATAATTTTTTTCCAGTGAGAGCAAAGATTATTGTACAGGATATGAATACAACATGTCCTACACTCAAATATCGCCAGTAATTAAAATGTTTAATGTAAAGTTATCGCTGACGCCAACAGTGCCTTTCAGTAAGCACAGCAAACAAACTGATCGAAAGCGCCATTTCTGTGTGAGAATCTTACGAAGGTGTCTTGATCACGGAATTATTTTAAAATTTATCAAGGTCTGTTAACTTCGCGTTGGCGGTTTGTGTTTCGATGACTCCTAATATCCACCTATTTTTCTTAATTCGCTCCTTAAAAATACTCCACTAAATGACCAAATTCGTTGAAAATATCAAAGTTATAGCTACGCTGAATGCACAGACTTCCTTCAGCGTATCGTGCCCTTCGTAACAGATTATCGAGCGAGGTAGTACAGTAACTAAGGCACTGGACTCGTATAGAGGAGGGCGGCGGTTTAAATCCCGTCAGACCATTCTAATTTAGGATATTCGTAATTTTCCTAAATTACAGGACGCAAATGACGGGATGATTTTTTTTAAAGAGGACAAAGCTTATTTCCTCGTCCAACCTTCCCAAATCCAAATTAAACCTTAACATTCTTCCGTTTTTTCGTAACAGAATATCACATTTTTACTATCTGTAACTCTGATACCTTTGAATTCTGGAATCTGTGACGCATATTTTCCTAACTAACAGAGGGAGTGCAGCACAGAAGTCCATATTACAGCGATAATTTTTGACCTGCTAGGAAGAGACCTGCAAAATTCAGGGCCGTCGTTTAAGAGGACTAAATCTGCTATTATGTTTTATTCGGCATGTCGCTAAAATCTAAAATGTTGTATAGTGTCTGCACAGGACTCCACAGGAAGAATGGTCAATATTGAAGGATATGACATAACGATAATTCGAAGCAACATGGTGTAGTAAACATGGGTTCTAAAATGTGTATCTATGCCCACGAGAACTTCTTTATCTTCGATACTGTGAAACAAATCTCTGCTACTGCAAGAGCTTTGCTTTCCATATTTTGAGAGGTGGTAGTGTGGACAAAAACAGTCAAAAAGTACAGTAACCATTGGCTCTGAAAGGCATACCTTAGGAGCTATGACTACTTGTTCATCTTCATTACTGTGAAACACATTTCTTTTGCTCAGCAAGTGCTCATAGCTCTTAAGTCATGCGCTTTAGAGCCCATGTTTACTGTTTTCCCTTGTCTGGTTCATACTACCTCCCACCTAAACATGGAAAGTAAAGAGTTTGCAGCAGCAGAAATTTGTTTCACAGTATCCGAGAAGAAGAAGTGCTCATAGCTCTTGAGTGACGAATTTTACAGTCCATGTTTACTAGTTCTTTTGCATCGAATGGTCGTTCCTGTCAAGTCTCTGACTATTGACCATTCGTCCTGGAAAATCCTAAGCACGCTCTTTCTGCATCATCAGATGCACTGGTGTGCAAAAACTATGGACGAAAGTAACTTTCATATGATGTGTCACTGCCAAGTAACACAGTTTGATGAAACGAGAACCATACGTAGAAACAACTTCTACAGTGTAGTACAGATGGTAACTGAAAGAATTATAAAATGACAAGAACAGAAATGACTCTTTTATTCAAAGACAACAATTACATTGAAGTCACCGCGGCTCATGTTGGTCCCCAGGTCATTAAAAAAGGCGAGACACGGTTCATAATAGGACGTGTGATCGCTAAGGACGGCAACATGGTGGTAAGCAGTTCTTGTGGTACAGCGTCTGTTGAAAAATGCCCTCCTTTAATCATAGGCTTGGTAAAATTAGCATGAAGTCTACTCCCGCAAATCAACACTGCAAGGTGTCACTGTTGACGATACGTATGCGCAATAGCCATGTATCTGCCTCTAGCAGAGTATGTGCGTTAGTCATGTTGTTGAATGTGTATAAGCTATTAAAGAAGCTGAATCAGTTAACAAGTACTAAATAACTTATCAGCAGTTAGCTGTTGATTTGCTGTTCCTCCGTCACAAAAGTAATATAGGGTTCAAATTCGATCACATACGACTTTATAAAATACCTGTTGTAATTTGGACCTGTGATTCTACGAAAGTTCTACTCGAAACGGTCGTCACCAGCTCTTGAAATTATTTATTGTTGTTACTGAGTGGGCGTATGTGAATACACGCTGTAGTGTAGGAAAAAAGCCTTGCAAAAGCTGGGAAAGATAAGAGTATTCATTAATCAAAAGATGCAAAGCCGTCCCAGTTGAAATGCAACTTACAAGGTCTGTTATGGCTCAACGAATTTCAGCCCTTAATTACTTAATGAAGCTACCAACAATGCCAGATTTCATCTGCAAACCCGTACGTGAGGCATACAATGTCGCCTAGAAACGTAAAAATAAAAGAAACGTTTCTCCACATCATACTACAACGCCTAATCTGTGTTTAAGCAGTATATTACAAGAAGGGCGCGATAGATGTTAGCAATCATTTATATATATTTTTTCTACTTACGCTCTCGTTGATGAAAAGAGGCGCAACGCCGCTGATTAACATCTGTAACAAAGGACAAAAGAGGAAAGTTAGTTTCTATATTACAGCCCTGGTACTAAGTATAGAAAGTCACATCCGCTCATCAGATCAGCCACTCTCAATAGCCTGATGAGACTCAAACATTTTCAGATAGCGAAATGCAGCGACAACTCTAAAGCTATTAAAAAACTACCCTAATTACAACTTCCAGTTGTCACTGTTATTATCACGTTTACGAGTTAATTTGTAATAGGTCTCTGAGATGCAATGTATTTACAAAAAATGTTCATTACTAAAGATCTAGACTGAGAGATCACAAAAGAACGTGAGGCCGCTCTAGTAGAAGCTAAACACTAGGATGTAAGCCAAAGTGAACAGTGTGGCCATCTAGGCCTCGCGTGTATGAACAGAATATGGTTTGTTAACAGTGCTCAGCTTTGAGGACGACAGTGTCATGTGACGGAGTAACAACTTCTTAACCCGCATCTCCCTTCTAGGAGCGCTATCTGCTTCTTTACAATAGCATGTTGTCTCGCTCAGCACCAAATTACTGGATCGAGGGCAACTGTTTCTTAAAAGCTAAACTGCTAAACTGTGTGCACAGCAGCTCCGAAACTAACATTTCATGAGAACATTCACTGAAACCACTGTAAAGGTCTTCAATGCAGTATGATTCTAATGTCTTGTTGAATGAAGCACATATTTTGACGAGACGTGACGGAATTGTCGGCGTACTGGAGAATTAAAGTACTTCATACAGTGTGCCAAGGACAACCTTTTTCTCTTTCTAATAAGAAGAGCAAGTGTATAAAAACAAAAGGAAGATACCTGTCGATTTAATAATTGAGGTTACCATGTATTTCGAGGAGACATATCTAAGTAAATTTTGTTGTTGAATACTCTGTAATTCAGGTAATGCGCTTCTAGCAATCTTTATCCCTCATCTAGTGTCAAATCTAATGCTGTGTGTCCAATTTAAAGTTGTTTAGCATAGAATCAGAGAGTATGACTAAATGTGGTTTTTGTTGAAGACGAAAAGTACAGGAAGAAACTACGATGTCATTTGTTGCGCCGGCCGTTGTGGTCGAGCGGTTCTAGGCTCTTCAGTCTGGAACCGCGCGACCGCTACGGTCGCAGGTTCGAATCCTGCCTCGGGCATGGATGTGTGTGATGTCCTTAGGTTAGTTAGGTTTAAGTAGTTCTAAGTTCTAGGGGAGTGATGACCTCAGATGTTAAGTCCCATAGTGCTCAGAGCCATTTGATCCATTTTTTTCATTTGTTGCTTATCAATAATTACACGTTTCATCTCAAACAGAATTGCGTTCCTACGCCATGAAAGGAATACAAATTTTAATACTCGTTTCCTGGACCATATAATATCAAATGTTCGTATATCAAAAATTATCTTTTTGTGGCATACGCGTTAGCGGAACTTATCGTTTAGTGGTAAGTCCCGCAGGAAAATTCGTTGAAATTAAAACATTAACTATATATTCAGTCTAAGGTACGAAGTAAGTGACAGATACAGAGAACTAAATGCAGATATGGATATCAGATCAAAGTAGACACAGACTGAAAAGACCATACTACGTTTAGTGTATTAACATCTTCAATTTTCTCTCATTTGATTATAAGCTACGAAGCCTTGACGTACGTAAGGAATGAATCAGAACAGTTGACTTGTAACTGAACTTGCAATGTCACAAAAGGAATGTTTGTACATTAGCTATAATCACTGAAGCAGAACTTCTCAAAACAAGCCGTCAATAACAGATAACAAAAAACTCGTATAAAAAAGATGATGAACACTTAAAAACAAGCAACGGTAAACAACGAATCGCGTAAAAGTACTAAACAGAGGCACTCAAAAAAGTAGTGAAGAGAATGAAGTATATCAAAGATACAACAATAAAAGAAATCCTATGCAGGGAAACACTGAAATGTGAGAAGGTACGTGCTTACTGCTTTCTCTGGAAAGAAAGTCTTCTAATGTCAGATAACCATTTACAATTACAACAGACATTTCTGGAATTTGAATACGGGAGAGGAAAAACTGTGTACTATATGAATGAGAATATGTGACGTGCGGATCTTAGAAGCTGCTTCAGCTAATTCATGTGACAGAAATGATGATAATGAAGGCACGTGGGTGAAGAAATCAACGAGAAACATACTGAAATGAGGGAAAAGATAGTCTAACACGCAAGAGCAGTGGAGAGTAGGATATGGTAGCGAATGTTAAAAATGAATAGAATCAATGTAAAGCAGATCTTGAGTGGTCTAATTGCAATGGAAGGACCATAAAATGTATGAAGGAATGAAACACTACGAGAACAGTTGATACGCAAACGGAAGATGTACTGAAGGCTACCACATTGTTTAACTCGAACATGTAAGACTACAGTGGCCGATAGACTTAGTAAAAGAACAGCAGTCCCATAGGAAGTATGACGCAAGTTACTTGCCCCCGCAATGTTCACAGGAAAAGTGGTAGCTGGCACAGGAGGTAAAGAGAAAGCATAGCTTACGACAGATCTGTCTATGTCAGTTGCGGTCTCTGCCCTGGTGCAGGATAGGCAGCCGCGCCTGGCGCCCCTGCTGCCTAGGCTGGCCCGCGATACAATCTCGGCGTGTTGTTGCTGAAGCTCCAGATTACATTCTGCTTTTTACTAACGATTATGTTTCTCCGCCTTTGAGAAACTCCAAGTTTCTGCGGACGAAAGTCGCGACAGTATGCCCTTCGCGTTGCGAAAAAATATTACCGCGTGTGCCATTATGTCTCTAGAACCATGGTTATGCGGCAATAAGCATCCGACGACAGCAATATCGACGAACATAGTGGTTCTTTTGCTAAAAACGATTTGCCAGATTTTTGTATGAATATTTAAATGTGTTGGTAAAATGTTTGGTTGTAACGATAACACGACTCTCTACAAATTACACAAAATATTTTTATCCGAATTTTCATAGCCAAATGAAGAGTTGGAAATGGGGGAATGTGATATGAAATAAACCAGGGTGAAGTATAGATTTGATTGCTTCAAGGAAGTCTGGGCAATTAAGAAAAACTTTATTCGTGATTTGAGGGGGAATTCAAATATTTCATCAGCTATGTAAATTAAATGATCTCTACAAGCCCTAGCCATTTTTCACGTGAAAAGTTTCTTTGATTTGATATTTAACTGTCAAAATGGTTTCCTTCGAATCATATGCTTAATTTAGGATATTTTGAGAGCATAAGACGCTAAGAAGGCAAATGAGGTGGCAAAAAGTGTATATCTTCAGGGCTTAGCTGTTTCGCGCTTGAAATGTGATGTAGTGGTGTGATATTTAACTGTCAAAATGGCTTTCCTCGAACCATGTACTAAACTCAGGGTATTTCGAGAACAGGAGATGCTAGAAAAGTGATTTTGTAAACGTCTCTATGGCAACGGTTCAGAGTGTTGTCACAGCACTATAGATGACTATTGCTGCTCCTGCAGCCGTTTGCGCTTTATAGCTGAAAGCTGACAACAGCGCTGCTAGCGGTCAGGGAACTTCGTATGCCAACTCGACTACAAAATGTCTCAAGTATCACCCGAGGAGCGCAAGCGTGGCAGACCACAAAAGAGGCCTCATAAGCGTAGAAATTATTGCAGCAACATAGAAAGACCGAGAATGGAAGTACCGTCCAGGAACATGGAATAACGTGAAAGAGTAGTGAGAAAACTTTTTGCGGATATTGACACATTCCCGACGACGTCTTGCCGTGTTTACCACAGCCAAATGTTTCAACATTTCGTGCAGATAATACACACATTAACAAAAGTTTTGCATCGCCTCGGTTCCGAGAGTTTCGGAACCTGTACAGAAAACTGGAATAAAAATCAACATAAAAATCATTTTCGCCCTTTTTATTGCTCATGAAAACCACACATTGCATGTTGTACAACCATACAGCGAGACCTCCACAGGTGGTGGTCCAGATTGCTGTACACACCGATACCTCTAACATCCAGTAGCACATCCTCTTGCATTGATGCATGCCTGTATTCGTCGTGGCATACTATCCATAAGTTCACCAAGGAATTGTTGGTTCAAATTGTTCCACTCCTCAACGGCGATTCCGCGTAGATCCCTCAGAGTGATTGGTGGGTCACGTCGTCCATAAACCGCCCTTTTCAATCTATCCCAGGCATGTTCGATAGAGTTCATGTCTGGGATATGCTGGCCATTCCAGTCGAGCGATCTCGTTATCCTGAACGAAGTTGTTCACAGGGTGTGCACGGTGGCGGCGCGAATTTTCGTCCATGAAGACGAATGCCTCGCCAATATGCTGCCGATATCGTTGCACTATCGGTCAGAGGATGGCATTCACGTATCGTACAGCCTTTACGGTGCCTTCCATGACCACCAGTGGCGTACGTCTAACAGTTTGAGTCGTAACACGACCTCCTGTGGCTGCACGAAAAGCATTATTCAACATGGTGGCGTTGCTGTCAGTCTTCCTCTGAGGCGAAATCCGTAGGTAGCCGTTACCCACTGCAGTAGTAGCCCTTGGACGGTGTGAGTGAGGCATGTCATCGACAGTTCCTGTCTCTCTGTATCTCCTCTATGTCCGAACAACATCGCTTTGGTTCACTCCGAGACGCCTGGACACTTCCCTTGTTGAGAGCCCTTCCTGGCACAAAGTAACAATGCGGACGCGATCGAACCGCGGTATTGACCGTCCAGGCATGGTTGAACTATGTGACATCTCTGAACAGTCAAAGGGACTGTGTCTGTGATACAATATAGACAGTCAACGCCTATTTCAGGAGTTCTGGGAACCGGAATGATGCAAAAATCTTTTTGATGTGTGTAAAAGGATTCGTAAGCTGTTGTAAATAACAATATGTCTGTTGACCACGACGGAAAATTAAAGTCCTAATGTCAACTTCTACGCTTTTATCTTGATCGATGCACTCGTAATAACAATAGAGCACTTAAAGATATTTAAATATATTGTATTTAGTGCTTTCTAAACAATACTTAAAAAAAAAGAAATTTAAAAAAAATGGTCAAATATTTTTCGAAATCATTTGTCTAAAAGTAAAAAACAAAATAGACTAGAGAAACATTCGACGCATCTTTGAACGATGCTCAAAATTATGTACAGTAATTGAGGTCAGATTCAGGATTTAAAGTTCGATGTTTAACTTATAATCCAAGCATTTTTAGGAGAAGGAGAGACATTTATCTGGAGGATATTTGTCTGTTGGCTTAAGTGAACCGTGCAGTGCAGTGTGCTGTTGCGTGGGCTTGACATGTTTCTATCACCGATGGCCGAACGTATAAAAAAAGTTGCAAGTGCTTTCCTGTCTCAAAAAGGTTTCGATAGAGAATCCTTCAAATATCAGGGAAACATTTAAGCGATAGCAATATTTCCGATGGTATACCGGTATAATATGAAAAAAAAAAAAACGCAAAGTCTTCTCTTATTCAGTTCTCGATCAGTTTTCTTGATATACACATTCGTTTACATGTGTCAGTATTATTTCCACTTCTTCTATCATTTTCAAAAATGTTCAACTACGCTAGAGAAAATGTTCATACGTAGGTATATAAACTCTCAAGTCCCAAAGCTGTTTACAGGAATTTACTACTGGCTATTAGAAAAAGAATCTCAAACAGAGAATAGTTGTCACATATGAATCTGGGTAATGTACATCATCGAAGTTTTCGTAGGTGTTGTCATGTGCGTACAGAGAAAATAAATCTTAGCTCAAGATTGAGGCAAATAACGTAGAAAGAGCACATGTAGTCCTGCTACATAATTCGAGGATATGAAAAATTGCTCAAGTTTCGCAGACGGCTTGCGACAAGACCTTCTGAAGCAGGGGAGCATAAGCAGAATTGTGGCCATCTCTGACGTGCAGTTTGCTCTTGGCTTTCTGTGTTTGAGACGCGAATCATCTTTGCCTTACCATACAAGATATCTAAATATTTTCTGAGTGTTTCAATGGTAGTCACCTCTAATGACAGCGTTAACTCGCAGCTCCTACCAGCAGTCAGTTTCAGTTTGAGTCTTTAAGATGGTTCACCGTATTCACTGGTGCCCAGTGGCCTGGCAGTGGTTGTCACTCCTCAGTGACGGCAACCTCAATGGAGTTGCTGTTTGCTTTGCGTATTCCAGAACATTGTATGGTTTTTTACATCGCAGCATTATGAAGACTGCATCGTATCACGAAATGGTGTATTGAACCGTTACAATTCCAAGTTATTGTGTTGGAACATAGACATTAGTTTACAGCAAATGAACTGAATAAAGTCTGTTCAGTAAGCTCCTGTACAAGTATCATACATAACCTACGGAAATCATGAACTCAGTGAATTTTCAGACGCAATTTGTACAGCCTTTGGGTACACGAGGAAGGAAGTATTTGATCAAAAATGTGATTCTAGATAGCAATGAAGGCGTGGCACGAATGCATTTTAATGTAATTTACTATCGACTTCAGTTGAGAAGCTGTGCGTTTGTTCACCGATGTTCGTATCTCATTAAAATCATCTTTGCTTTTTGAAGCGATAGATTAGTGTCACATCGGTAGATGGACTCTTAACTTTGCTGAAACTGTTTACGCCATCAAATGACTTCCTGGATATAGCCTGAGAGCTGATCTAATATTTGTTTGTGTCCTATTCATCGTTATGCTGTAGCACACGAAACGTAACATACGCTAGACAGAAGGCAAGTAATTCTTGAAGAAAACAGCTACACGAGCATTAACAGTAATGAATTACTCCAAGGGAAGGAAGGTTGTCGATATACCGCTGTGTGAGCCTGAATTTCTCTAATTTTAGCACCGTATTCGTTAAGCGCGATGTATACTGGAGGAAAAAATGTCCCCGTAGACCCAGTTTGAAAGTTGAGGTTTTGTGAATAAGTCCCTCCGCTCTGCACGAAACGTTTCACGTGATGTCTACAACTGCAGAATGTTGAACATTGCCGTCACACTATCACGGTGAGTAAACGAAGCCATGACGTATCGTGCAGTCTTCTTTGAAAAGTCTCTGTTGCGTCAATCCAAGTTCGTCATGATCGCACGCCGACGAACAGTACTTAAGAACTGGTAAAATGATACTTTTGTATACAACTTCCTTTGTACGTAAATTATCCTACTCATCCTCACTACTGTTTCATATGGCATCTCCGTTCCCTACGACTAGATACAGCTTGTGTGCACGTTCCACCTCAAATTGCACCTTACGGGTACACCCAAATACTTTAAAGGTGTGACTGCGTCTAGTAACAAATTACTGACCACGTAGTCAAACCATATGATATTTCCGTCTGTTTTCAAATACAGGGAGAGATCTCACCACCCCCTTCATTACACACGTAGTAGCTTGAAGATGTATTTGCTGCCGTGTTGGCTGTACTTTCAGCTACTGTCTGCAGCAGCAGTTGCTAGCTAGACTGTCACGGACTGTCGACGCCATCCGCATCCTAACGAGTTAATACAATCGATACCATTCGAATATGACTACTGTCCATACTATGCAAAGAGTTTTAGTCAGTACCATAATGTTTTTTCCCAAGCACTATCATAATGATTAAGTTTTCGTCAATAGTTGTTACAGTAGTGGCACAGAAGATTTATTTCGAAGGTATATTATCCGGCGGCGGGAGACCTGACGTCAAAACCGTGTAGTTTCTTTCCGCTTAGTAAAGGATAACCATACAAGTATGCGTTAAATATGTTCGAGGTTTCGGTACCGATGTTGAATCATTTCGTTGGTTAGGTACAGCAGGTAGTGACAGAACTGGGCTACTAGGTAAGACTTTTGATATCTATTCTAAATCTATTTGTAAACTCTGCAAATCACTGTAGAGAATGTTTTCCCAAATCACCATAAATAATGTTTCGCTGTATTTAGGTTTCTTCTCATTTCATTCTTTAGTAGCCTGGATAAGAGTGTGCGAGATAGTCTAATGTTATTAACAAGAAAAGTGATTTGTAGGTTGTTGAAAATCAGCAGACTGTGAGGAAATTTCTACGCGATATATCATGCATCTTTTCTCGCATGTCGGAGTTTGCTGTATTGTATTGAACTCTCTCTCGAGGTAAACCCTTCTGACCATTCGCGCTGCCTTGGTTTAGGAACCGGCAAATCTACACCATGCCCTACCGGTCGGATAGCAGACGGAAGGTTAGGGTAGCTTATTACCTTCATGTTTTTCGAATTGTGACCAGTGATATTAACACTGCAAAAGTAGCAAGCATCGGAATGATTTCTTGGCTCCCTCCATATCATAGGAACAGCAAATCTAAAGGCTTCTTTCTCTTTCTTGGACAAGGTTTTCAGATCTTCAACACACACATAACATACCTTATGCGGCGCCAAAGATTTATCTTGATCACCAAGTTTAGATCCAAAGTATGACAGATAAACCTTTTTCACAAAGTCTGTAATGTCTCTTTGGTGTTTTTTAATCACAAATTCACCACAAACATAACAAAACTGCCTGCAGAGTTTTTAGAACCACGAATAGTCTTTGTATTGAGCACATGTACAGGAAATGTTTTTCAGCAGTGCTACCAACGTCATCTACGTTCATTATACCTCCTTTTTAAATTATTTTAACTATATAAAAGCTGTTAAATTCTTAAAAAATCGCTTAATTTGATAAATTTAACTGTAAAATGTGAAGAAATGGTGGGTGATACAGTTTTTTAAGTATCATTTAGATTTCCCACCATAAAAAACACAAGAATAAGGTATTTTCAGCAAAAAAGTTTTTCCATTGTTGGCCTGTGTTATTTGTGTAGATTTTACCATGATTTTTGCTGGATAAGGGTCCATCGCCGATAATGCCATCTGAAGAAAATGTGAGGCTGCAGCTACTAGGCCTGCTGCCATTATTAACATATAAAAGACTACAGCTTTATCACGTACTCTTGACGTAATGTACGTCGAAAACTACTTGAGTGTTTGTGGATGATTCTCCGTCAAGATTTATTTATATCTTGTGTTACGTGTCAACAAGTTCTCAAAAAAGGCGCATATGTGCCGGTATTTCTAACAGGCGTCATTACCGTTCCGAGTCGAAAGTTTTGCCGCACTATAAAACAGCGAATCCCACTTGTTACATACTCGTGTATCGAAGGCTATTACGATATCATGGATGAAGAGAACGGGTTGAGTATTACACGACTGCTGTTTCTAGATTTCGCACTGATTTCCATAAAAAAGACAGTACTTATATCTCGAGTTTTGAGGTTTAAGTCCCTGTACAGCAATCGAGAAGGGGACATTTGGTGGTTTTCTTGAATCAAGTTCTGGCGACATATTACTTCAGTTTTTCAAGGGTAACTTTCCATCACATGTAATACCACCGTCTATAAAAAGTCTGGGACCTTCACTGGAGGCAAATCCCGGGATGGACGAAGTCGAGGCAGATTTCTATTCCCTCTTCATTCTGCTCTCTCCTGTGTAACTTATAATGATGTTCGACATCTACGGAACGTTACACTGTTACATTTGCTTCTTGACAGCAGTTATCTGTGTTTTATTTGTAAATGTATTCGGCTGGTTCCATTGGTTGACGTGTCGCTTCTTAGAGAAATGAGAAAAATTTTCAGGGTTGGCGGGCACTGGGTGCACTATTCCGATTTCCAGGTTCCTGCTCGTCTCGCGAGAATAACAAGCGTTGTCTCTCGTCACTGAACTCAATAAAATAATGTGATTTCTTACTAATTTACTGACTTTTAATCGGACATTCACTGACGCTGATGGCTATAAGTGAATAATCTAAATCCATCAGGCATCCGTTGACGTCTCCAAAGTAACGGGGAAGTAAACTGCGACGAAAAGGGAGTATTTTGTAAAATTGCGCCTAGAACATTTTCTCCTAAGGGAAAGAACTGGCACGCTACAAAATGGCCGTCTCCTGTAGGAAAAAGGAGCAAGGGCGGAGGAGGAGGCGAGCAGGTCCCGGGCCTCGAGGATCGCGCGAGGCGTCGCGTGCGGCGTTGCCAGGGCAACGGCGCGGCCAATGGCAGCGCCGCCGGGCCACGCCCCCTGCCTGCAGCCGCCATCGCGGGCCCCCCACCACGCGGCCGCACCACGTGGCGCGCAAAAAGCGCCGAGACCAGTGTGCGCCGGCACTGCTCTGCTATGCACTCCGTGAGAATGTTTACCCAACGTTTACTGCCGCTTTCATCATATGCAGATTTACTCTACCTCCATCTAGCTTTTTCTTTCACGTCTCAGCGGAGACTACCACAAAAAAGTGCAATAATACAGACCTGTGCACGTTATTTGTAGTAACTTAAATGACCAAAAAAGACATCCATTAAACTGCCATCGTTAAGTACACTCCGCGATGTACTGTATGTGTACAACAAAGACCAGAGTATGTTGTTATTAAGACAAACGGAATTTTAAACAGTACTGGATTGATTTGTAATTTAATAAGTTCACTTGGGTATGGTAGTTGCTATTAACTAGGCGTATAGAAAAAAGAATTCCAGCAACTGCAGGAATGGTGTAAATGGGGTATAAACAAATTATAATTATTTTTCTTTTCTTTCTTTCCCATAAATCACTGACTTGAGGTGATGGCTAAATTTTATTACTATTTCTCAGATGAAAATAATATTTTGACAATGCTTAAGAACTTGAATTTTTTTTTGCTTGTTCTCCTTATTCTGCATCAGTTACACTGTGTCGACGATTGCTGCGCAAACACCGTTTCCACGTAGGCGTACACCATAATTTCTCTACCACACAAACATTTGGAGATACACACGTCTGGCATGAAACGTTCCTGGGAGAGGTGGGGGGGGGGGGGGGGGGTCCAGTGGTGGCCGAACCGCACAATAACCGTGGGTTCTGTGTGGAGAGGCGTTGGGGCGGGTGGACTGCTGTGGTCTGTTGTGGGGTTGTCAACCACTGAGGGCTGCGACGGGACGAAGCCTCTCCGTCGTTTCTAGGTCCCCATTTTGATACAACACAGTACAATGTAATAAAATTACTGCCTACCGATTTATGCCCTCGGGATTGCTTTAGATGAGCGTTAAATCCTTATGGCTCTGTGACATAGAAAACTGAGAGACAGATTTGAGCTCAGGTGCTCTAGTAACTGGCAAGTGTCGGCTCGCCATTGTGTGTGGCACAGCTCCAGTCGGATATATCTAGCTGACGTCTCTGCCATCAGTGATCATTTGCGATGTGCAACCTAAGCGTTCAACCACAAGTCGCCAACAAAGAAGAAGTTGTAGAACGAAATGAGAAAGAGTACGTTTTTGAATTGAGACAATAAAGACTGAAAAAGTGAATGAGCTGGATTATCTGTCAGCGGAGCTATTTATAGTTCTTGAAAGCAAAGCGGGTAATGCAGATTTTGTGATTATGTAATGTAATATAGGAAAGTGGGGAGCTTCCTCGCCGAGCGGTTCTAGGCGCTTCAGTCTGGAACCGCGCGACCGTTACGGTTGCAGATCCGAATCCTGCCGCGGGCATGGATAAGTGTGATGCCCTTAGGTTAGGTAGGTTTAAGTAGTTCTAAGTTCTAGGGGACTGATGACCTCAGATGTGCTCAGAGTCATTTTTTTGGGGAGTTGCCAGAAGACTTGCTGACAATGGTCATGAATCATACTGAGAAAACACTCCACACAGCAAAAGTGTTAATGAGAATCTTATTCAGGAGAATATATGTAATAATAGGTAATTGTATTGATTAAGAACAATAGGGCATTTGAGGAGGAGGGTGAGCAAGTGATTAACTGGGTTACTGCGAAACTATATTAGAGAGAGGTATCGAAAAGAACAGGGAAGAATATATTGAATGTGTTGATGCTGAAAAGCATTTAATAACGTACAATGGGAAGAGACTTCATTGATTTTGGGAGAAAATGGAATGGATCGTAAGGCAAGAAGTTTAATCGAAAACATCTCCATGAAGCAGAAAAAATGGCTCAAATGGCTCTGAGCACTATGGGACAACATCTGAGGTCATCAGTCCCCTAGAACTTAGAACTACTTAACCCTAACTAACCTAAGGACATCACACACATCCATGCCCGAGGCAGGATTCGAACCTGCGACCGTAGCGGTCGCGCGGTTCCAGACTGAAGCGTCTAGAACCGCTCGGCCACTCCGGCCGGCCATGAAGCAAAAAGTTATGGTACAAACAGGTGATGTGATAACGACCGAAAACATGTTTACACAGGCAGTCAGACGAGGGTGTTACTTGGCTGTTACGCTATTTAGGGACTGAAGGTGCCGCTATCTTCATCCAGAAGATTGGTATGCATGCCCTTGGCTTCCTCTGACCAGTTAACAGGCAGAAGGCCTACTGATTAACTTGGACTTCGAACCAAGGTGCAACTCGGCATTTTTCGCATCATAAAACTTTTCCAGAGCGAAATAAGCGTCAATTGACACAAAAAGGAATAGAGGACCGGCTGGGGACTGAAGCACGCACCTATGAATCTGTAGTCTGATACTTACCCACTGATCTGCTGAGCTAAATATTAAATGTTTAGATGGAAACAGAGGAGTGTGTGCCGGTGAGGGAAAGATTCGAAAGCGCTAAGAATACTGATGATGGGATAATTTTAATAGCAAATGTATTAAGAATGAAAAGCTGCTACTTTTTCATAGGGAACCTACGTCCGGAAACGTACCTTCGGATATAAAATACTTTCAAATCTCCCGTTTCACGTTACGGTACGTAATGCTAGAATTGCACAAAGCATGCATGAACAACGTTTCCCGGCTCGCCTCAGTCCATAACAAACCATTTTCGTTCGACTACAACAACGGCTACGAGAAACTGACACGTTCGTAACTATACAGTAGGTTGACTGTGGTGCACCAAAGACACGCCGCACTCTGGACGCTGAAGAAGGCATTCTCCGTCACACAGAAGAGAACCTGGCGATGATTACTCGCCCATCTCATGGGCTCCTTCAGAGCTCACAGGTCAGAACTCATTGAATGTGCTGTGTGCGTCCAGTGAAGTCGGAGGTTTGAAAGCGATCCAATCTTCAATCACTTTTTACATCCAAACCGAACATTTCTTGACATTGGTTCGTTCTATAACACCTACAACACTACAGAAATTGTGAAACAGTCTGCATATTACATATTGGAAATAAATTTGGCAAGTAAAATAATGCTTAGCAACCGGCGGCATGACAGTCAATACACAGGAATTAGAATAGCATTGGCCAGTCAAGTATTTAACACGAAGACAAAGTTACTGCTTGGGAAACTGAACTTACAACTGAAAGCAAGACTGGTTTTGTATGGGGCAGAGATATAGGCGAGTGGGAAGGAAAATAAAAGGAGATTACACAAGATAAAATGTACAGAAAGAGTTAATAAAGAGGAACTAGTAAAAGTGGTTGGTGAAACTTGGAAAAATATAGACAAGAAAAGCTTGAAAGCTGTGTTGTCAGTTCTCGAATAAGAAGGCCAAAATTTAACAAACGCTCTGCCGAATCGACTCAGATGTAACATATATACGAACAGGAACTGGACAAACACGGGAAAATATAGATAAAAAACTCTGAAATTTAAAAGAGAGATACAAATACACTGATGAGCCAAAACATTATGACAAACTTCTTAATAGCTTGTTTGTCCGTCTTTGAAACGAAATACATTTTTAATTGTCTGTATGAGGGATCCGGTAGTTCGTTGGTATGTTTGTCGAGGTATGTGGCACTAGATGTTTGCATACAGGTCACGTAATAGGGTTGTTGTACTGCCTAGGTAGCAGAATTCCTTAACTTCATTGACTTCGTGACCATCAAAAAAATGGCTCTGAGCACTATGGGACTTAACATCTATGGTCATCAGTCCCCTAGAACTTAGAACTACTTAAACCTAACTAACCTAAGGACATCACACAAGTCAGGTTTGCTTTAAATACACACTGTAACGGTCGTCAGCGGTAGTTACGTTTGAGGTTGGACCCGGTGAGTTGATGTTAGTCAAGAATGTCTTTACGGCGGCAAAGATTCCATTATCAACACGTCACTGAGTGTTATAGGGCTACGAGAAGCTGGATGTTCCTTCTGCAATACTGCGGGAAGACTTGGCAGGAATGTAACGACTGTACATGATTGCTGGCTGTGGTTGTCATGAGAATGTACCGTCGCAAGAGGACCGGCCTCCGGACGACCACGCAGCACTGTCGAGAGGGAAGACCATGGTGTTCTGCGTGTGGCTCTGGCGCATCGTACTGCATCTTTAGAAGCAATCTGAGGAGCAGCTGGCATCACAGTGACACAAAGAACTGCTACAAATCGATTACTTCAAGGATGGCTCTGAGCCAGACGCCCTGTAGCGTGTATTCCACTGACATCGAACCATCGCCATCTGCGACTTCAGTGGTGTCAGGCGAGAGGCCATTGGAGGGCAAGGTGGACAACAGATGTGTTTTCTGATGAAAGCTGTTTCTGCCTCGGTGCCAGCGACGGCCATGTGTTGGTTAGAAGGGGACCCTTTGAGTGAGTGTAACCAACCTGTTTGCGTGTCAGACACAATGGTCCAACATCTGGACTTATGGCCTGGGGTGCGATTTCGTATGACAGCAGGAGTACACTCGTGGTTATCCCACGCACACTGGCTTCAAATTTGTATGTCAATCTGGAGATTCGACTTGTTGTGCTGCCATTTATGAACAGCATTCCAGGAACCGTTTTCCAACAGGATAATGATCGCTCACATACCGCTGTTGTAACCCAACATGCTCTACAGAGTGTCGAAGTGTTGCCTTGGCCTGCACAATCAACAGATCTGTCTCCAATGGAACATCATCGGACAACATCTCCAATGTCGTCCACGACCAGCACTTACCTCCCTGTACTGACTGGAAAAGAAAATTGAGAATGCGCTAGGTGACGATCAGTTTGGCTTTAGGAAAAGTAAAGGGACGAGAGAGGCAATTCTGACGTTACGGCTAATAATGGAAGCAAGGCTAAAGAAAAATCAAGACATTTTCATAGGATTTGTCGACCTGGAAAAAGCGTTCGACAATATAAAATGGTGCAAGCTGTTCGAGATTCTGAAAAAAGTAGGGGTAAGCTATAGGGAGAGACGGGTCATATACAATATGTACAACAACCAAGAGGGAATAATAAGAGTGAACGATCAAGAACGAAGTGCCCGTATTAAGAAGGGTGTAAGACAAGGCCTTTCGCCCCTACTCTTCAATCTGTACATCGAGGAAGCAATGATGGAAATAAAAGAAAGGTTCAGGAGTGGAATTAAAATACAAGGCGAAAGGATATCAATGATACGATTCGCTGATGACATTGCTATCCTGAGTGAAAGTGAAGAAGAATTAAATGATCTGCTGAACGGAATGAACAGTCTAATGAGTACACAGTATGGTTTGAGAGTAAATCGGAGAAAGACGAAGGTAATGAGAAGTAGTAGAAATGAGAACAGCGAGAAACTTAACATCAGGATTGATGGTTACGATGTTGTGTGCTGTCCTTAGGTTAGTTCGGTTTAAGTAGTTCTAAGTTCTAGGGGACTGATGACCATAGATGTTAAGTCCCATAGTGCTCAGAGCCATTTTTTTGATGGTCATGAAGTCTATGAAGTTAAGGAATTCTGCTACCTAGGCAGTACAATAACCAATGACGGACGGAGCAAGGAGGACATCAAAAGCAGACTCGCTATGGCAAAAAAGGCATTTCTGACCAAGAGAAGTCTACTAATATCAAATACCGGCCTTAATTTGAGGAAGAAATTTCTGAGGATGTACGTCTGGAGTACAGCATTGTATGGTAGTGAAACATGGACTGTGGGAAAACCGGAACAGAAGAGAATCGAAGCATTTGAGATGTGGTGCTATAGACGAATGTTGAAAATTAGGTGGACTGATAATGTAAGGAATGAGGAGGTTCTACGCAGAATCGGAGAGGAAAGGAATATGTGGAAAACACTGATAAGGAGAAGGGACAGGATGATAGGTCATCTGCTAAGACATGAGGGAATGACTTCCATGGTACTGGAGGAAGCTGTAGAGGGCAAAAACTGTAAAGGAAGACAGAGATTTGATAAGATAAGGAATGAGGAGGTTCTACGCAGAATCGGAGAGGAAAGGAATATGTGGAAAACACTGATAAGGAGAAGGGACAGGATGATAGGTCATCTGCTAAGACATGAGGTAATGACTTCCATGGTACTAGAGGAAGCTGCAGAGGGCAAAAACTGTAGAGAAAGACAGAGATTGGAGTACGTCAAGCAAATAATTGAGGACGTAGATTGCAAGTGCTACTCTGAGATGAAGAGGTTAGCACAGGAAAGGAATTCGTGGCGGGCCTCATCAAACCAGTCAAAAAAAAAAAAAAAAAAAAAAAAACTTGAACCTGGCTGGCCAAGTGCAACAGGCATCCAACTCCAAACTCCATCCCACAAAGTTACATCCAGGGGCCGTACAATACAATGCATTCACGTCTGCATTCCTTATTAATGTAACAGTATTTCACATTTTCAATGGTTTATCTCGCACTTACATTAACCTATGATGTTGCAATGTTAATTATTTAAATACGTCACCTAGACAAATGTATTCCCGAAATTTCATGAATTATTTTTTGGTGTTAACGATTTTTTTCTGTCACTGTACATCCAACAGACTGTTTACAGAACGTCGTGGGAACATGTTCACGTACTTGGCATCATGCTATTCCTCAAAACTGTCACTAGCTCATCTTGCTACAAAGTTGTTCTCCTACCTGCCGTTAAACCGCCAGCGTCCTAAATTTCGTTGAGTTTTCGTTCGTTTTATAGGTTTATTAGGTATGTATTCCATTACTTCTTTTAGTCACTGAGTAAGTCAGGCGCAGTTTATTGTATATATCATCCTGAATAGGCTACCGTATTTTACGGACTATAAGACACTACGAACCATAAGACGCACCTTAATTTTTAAGCATTTTTTAAATAGTATTTTCACCTTTTTATATTATTGAGTTGCGAAGGCAGACTAAAAATTCTTAGTTCATAAAAGCGAGCTGACCTTTAAAATCTCTGAAAACCGTCATCCGTACTTCTTCTTGTTCTTCTTTTTCTTCTTCCTCTTCATCGTCATCATTGACCACTTCATACATAAGATGGTCTTCACTGCCATAGAGAGAGCCACTAACGCCGCACTTCTTGAAAATTTAACAACAATGTCTTCTCTCCCTCTAGGCAGCTACTTCTCATCAACTGCGACACTTGCTTGGTTGTAGGTAATTTTAAAGCTCTCTTCGGCGTGAGTTAATGTTGGGTTTCATCCATCATACATTCGGTCCATTCCTCTCATATACACTTTAAACGTTTTATTTTTCGAGACATCAAGAGATCGCAATTGTGAAGTAAGTTCTCCCGGAATAATAACAAGCTCCGTATTTCTCTGCCTCACTTTATCTTTCACATAATTTTTAGAATGACTACTAAACTGATCTAGCACAAGAAGAGAACTCCTCTTCAGCAAAACAAATTTGCTTCTCTCTGTTAATCCACAATTGTATACCGCCCTCGTCCGTCCAGCCCTTGTGATGTATGTGAACAACGGCACTTGGCCATGTTTCGGAAAGTTTTGGCATTGTTTGCACTTGAAAATGATCACTGGATTACGTTTAGTACCGTCACCACAACATGAAATGACAAAAGGTTTTATAGTTACAATTGTAACACCTTTGATGGCAGCAGTTCCGTTACTTGCCACATCAAATGTCAGAGGAGTTCGTCCATATTCGTTATTTGACTTAATTCCACACCGGTTTTCTTTCGATGTTGAAAAAATAAAGTGATCGCTAGATGATATTTTCTCTTCATACTTTTGGGGCATTTTCTGAGATATTTTGATTCACATCCTAAGTCCATGACGCTTCATAAACCTATAGCACCATTCACTCTCCCCTTAAAGTCTGTTAAGTTCCACTGTAGCGCTAGCTTACGGGGCTGTATTTGAATCATTTTTGTATTAATTACAATGTCATTTTGACTGTGTCCTTGAATCTATTTCAAAACGTCATCTTCCAGTTTTGACCATTTTGTATCCAGTCCTCTATTTGTACATTTAGTCTTCCTCAGTTTTTTCAGTTCTTCTTTACTCACTTTTTTTCTATTGGTGGGGGGCCGAAATGTCTCTCAGCTGCTTCGTTTCCAAGTTGTTCTTGCGTATGCTATTACTCTCAATTCATAGTCAGTACATATGAATACCTTACTTCCTTTCACGAAACCAGCTACTAAAAAAAATTGTACTGTTACCGATAGCACAAATCATTTTAATTTCAAGTTCACTGGGCCCGTAGATTGCAATGACGCATAATAGGTTAGACAATGTTCTGGGTTTGTCTTTGCGGGCCGGGATGGAGGCAGTGTTAGCAAACTTTTGAATGCCTGCAACTTACGCTCTTCGCATAGGTGCACTGCTGCTGGAAGTTGAATCCAGTGTTGCCATATAGAGATAGATTTCCCGCGACTTCGAATATATGGCCGTTTCTAGGACTGGCGGGAGTTTTAAATCCAACGCAGGACACTTTCATATTAATTTCGAGTATAAGACGTAACTGAAATTTGGAGGCAATTTTTCGAAGAAAAAGAGCATCTTATACCCCATAAAATACAAATCCGGTAAGATATTGTCTTGCAAATATGTATTTGTTGCTATCTGTGTGCAGAGCATGATCAGTATTATATGAAGATTACTTAATATCGCTTAGGTTCACTTTTGAAAGCCGTAATGACTGAAATACAGCTGGGGATCAATATATATGGTACACATACTATGTAAAGGAGTTCTATTCGTGGCATTGGGTGTCCTGTCTCTCCCAGTAAATGTAGTTTTTCTTTGGCATTTACGTTCACACATTCTTTTCCTACTAAATTTAGTCGTCGTTTAAATACTAGATTCAGCAGTTCTAAATAGAAACTTTTCGTCTGTTGTCATCGATGCACAGTCAGTATGTCCTGGTAGGAAATCTGTAGTGTGAAATACTGTGGCAAATAAACATAGTACCACAACTGGCCACATGTGTACAATGAAGTGCTGAATAGGGTGTTTATAGCTGGGTGATGTTATTTGCCACAACCCTTGTGTTAGGGAGCAATTTAAGAAGACTCTAACTGCACCATGGAATAATGGAAACATGGAACCCAGTCGAGCGAATAACTTGAATCGTGGATAGCACAGAACCAGCAAGCTGCTTTGCAAGTGCGAGTGAAGGGGACCTCAAACCCTTCTACACAAACCTGTTGCTGGTGCCAGTATTGGCCCACTCTGCATTGTTGCCAGATGTATCCAACATGGCGGTGTGTAGACTTGGCAACAGTGTATGACATCATCCAAGATGGCAGCTCTGACGTCATTCAAGATGGTGATATTTGGCGGGAAGTTTGAATTTTGGCGGGAAATTGGTCAATTGGGCTACATCTACTAACCTAACCCCCTCCCCCAGAAAAATGGCGGTAAGTTCAAATTCCAACAGGATAATGCATCATACCACAGTTATCTCTACTAAAACAAGAACAATTGCGGAAAGATAGGTCACTAGGTCTACTTCACTAACCTAAGTCACCTGACCACCACCTCCTCCTATGAACTGGGGCCAAATTTGAATTGTGGCGGTAAAGAAAGGTCACTTGGGGTTTCTCTTTGCAGGAAACAAAGCTCACCTCCACTAACCTAAGTCACTCGACCGACACCGCTTCCTAGGCATTGGTGGGAAAAGGACTCTGTCTGCACTGGGCTGGTGCAGAGAGGAAGGAGTGTACTTTATTTATTTTGGAGCGATTTATTTAGGGATGGACTATATTTATCACAGTGATACAGAACACACTCTCTGACATGCGTACAGAATACAGATCTGCAAACTACTCATAAATAACTCATGTATAATGCTCTACACACGCACTTGATCATTGTAAACTGTCAAAATATCGTATAGCACAGACTACAGACCAGCAAACCACTCGTAAATAATGCATTACATTTACGTCCAGGGAGCCAAACAACTCGTAAATGGCCAAGATAATAATCCACCTAAGAGACTCTGCAAACATGCTTGCTAATTGTCAACTTCCAAAATCATGCACCAATTTGAGCCACTACCGCCATCCAGTGAGCTCGCCACGAGATGCAGAGCCCAACTGACCTAGTACACAGTACCACCACGAGAGGGCGCCGTCATCCACTCCGTGACGTAATCCAAGATGGCAGCCATGACGTCAGCTGATGACACAAGTATCATTATCCAAGATGGAGGCAAACGTGTGTTCACAAGGGGGTCAGGACCTAGTACACAGTACTGTAGCCAGAGGGTACTCTCATCTGTGACGTAATCCAAGATGGTGGGGGAAAATAGTGGCAAACAAGAGATGTAGAGTCCAACTGACCTAGTACACATTACTACCACCAGAGGGCGCTGTCATCAGTTCTGTGATGTAACCAAGATGGCGGTCTATGGTGGGGAAAAATGGTGGAATAACGAATCTGGATATAAGTGTTTAATTTGCAGTCAATGTCTCCGCCACGAGCTCTAGAATCCAACCGACCTAGTACACAGTACTGCCAGTAGAGTGTGCTGTCATCCCTCCTGTGATGTAATCCAGGATGGTGGTATGGAGGGGGAAAATGGCGCGACAATGACTCAGCCTGCGCTGGGCTGCTGGGGAGAGTAAGGAAGGAGTGTACTCTATTTATTTTGGAACATTTTATTTAGGGACGGAGTATATTTATCACACTTATACAAAACATACACTTTGACATGCTTGGGGTCACGACACACAGATCTGTAAACTACTCCTAAATAACACTCTGCAGACATGAAAAATAACTCCTAAATTACCTAAATAATTTCAGTACAGACATACAAACTCCTCCTAAATAATGCAGTACACAGATGTGCATACAAGAAATCGTAAATTGTCGAAATAACACGTAGCACAGCCTACAGATCTGCTCGAAAAATAGTGCAACAGACATGTATTCAACGCCTGCAAGCATCCTCCGCCACCCCCTGTCCACTAGACTGCACAGGAGGCTACAGGCAGCCCTAGTGAACTGACACAGCCGTCAGCTGTCAAACCATTCACAGTTGCCCGCCAAACATGAGGCAGCGACATCCCTTTCATACTTGGAACCTGTGAAATTCCTCTAGAAAATGTGATCACCTAGGCACCGTTGAAGACGCGAGTGGATGGGAGCAAAGACCTATTTCCAAAGTGCAGATGCTCCAAGGTGGGCCGTGTTCGCTGTTGCTGGTGTGAATCCCTCCTCTACTTGTGGTCCAGCAAAGAGCTAATTGCTGTGTGACACTGCAGAAATCCGTGGCAGAACAGAAGCGGCTGCTTTCGCCCTAGCCGATTCTAATGGGCCGTGCGTGACGTGTAGCTGATGCATCGCCATGGGTAGCTACACACCAAGGTGCCATACATATCGTCAAATATGGAAAGACTCTTACTCAATTACACTGCTCTCCCACTGAGGACAGGAGCTTGAATATTGAGGAAGTACTTGCCCATCTTCTCGTTCGCGCCGAACAATTTGTACATGGGAACAAGTATGCGGCAGCAAGAGGAATCTGAGGAAACTTTGACATTGAAATGAGGTGACTCATGGAGTTAGTCAATTTTTCTCCGTCAAGGCAGCATTATACTGTATGTCTATCGAGGTACCAGTGATACACGCGAGGTGACTACTGTATTTGATGCTTTTCAGGAAGACAGAGCACCATCCGCCTCTAAACTTACTTGCATCTGCATTAAAGGATAACAGAGAGTGGAGGGGGTAATCGATTGAGATAGTGCTGTAACGAGGTACGATTTAATGGTTAACTGATGATGCATTCTAGAGAAGAAGTTGTGGAGGTCAATTTTTCTACTATTCCGTCAGGTTGTATCAGTCGCATGACATAGCCTGCATTCTACTCATATACAGTCATGTATCCTGTATGTGGTTAAAGCACTGTCTACTTCTGATCGTTAACGGTAAACCTGTCGGTCATCAAAGGACTTCCATCTCATGTGTGATGAAACGTGGCACATTCCTCTAAACAAACTTTGATTTATGTGATGTACTCTATCCCCCACTGTCGCATCTTGGATGTAAAATCGAGTCTTCAGCGTCATAACTAAGTTAGCGATAGATGCTTGTGAGTCAGTGCAATCCCCATGTACACATTTGCCTGTGTGCTGTTTACAGAGTTAGTGATGGAATGACTTATAATTTTCCCATATCGAATACTGCTGCTATGCGTTTATCTGTTTGCTTGTAAGAGGTATTCGCCATTACTAACGATCATTTTATATAGGACTGACGCAGGTATAGTATAATTTCTGAGCCATGATCGGAATGCTGTATTGTACTCGTATCACAAAGACCCAATGTTTTAAGGAAGTAGTTTCTTTCGTTTTACGGTTCGATTACATAGTTTAACATAGATAAACCCAGAAGTCCTTGGTATGTTCCTTCTCGGACCACGTCTCGTCATCATTGGATTATAGTTAGAAGTGTAATTCCAAATCCAATTATAAATAAGTTAATGTTAAATAGGTGAAATCATTTTGCTAATCCTGATGTCCAGCACTTGAAATATATTTCTTACATTGAAATATTAACAGCGCTATATTCCATATGACTGATAGGTTTGAAATGCGAGCACTCTAACATTATAGCCCGTTTTAAGTGCAGAACATTGTAGCCTTAGGAGTGCATGTTTTATGTTCCCTCTTACCAATACCTTCCAGGTACCGATCCTATACTCTACAACAATACTTTAGAGTTGGTAGCTTGGTTGGTTTATGTAAAAATGCGTCTAACTCCATCTGCCTGGAGATCCCTCGTGCATAAAAATCATTCGTTTCTTGTTCTTCTTAACCGTCTGCTATTACATCACAACAGTTTGAAATCTGTTACTATACATCAATAAGGAGTGCTAAGCTCCTCGACATGGGTGCATCTTGAGACATCTCATGCACTTGGATGGGTCGGGACTCAGAAACCTCTATTCATACACGAGACGTGGAGTGTAGCGGTATACTTCTGATCGGTTGCAGATTAATTCGGTAACGGTACTGCAGCGTGGGTTGGTCAATGGCAGTGTGATGAGGGTCTTTCACACTCTAATTTTACCCTAAGACAGCGAGGATGCTCTGTGACTCTCATACCCAGAGAGACAGATTGTAAATTAAGCATTGTGCTCAAGGTGTTAGAAATATGTAGAGTGCTATCTGGTATACTTTGATGATTTATGTGTTCAAGAATTGATACAGAATGGATGTACTGCGCAGTCATCTATCTGCATTCGCAATGATGCTCACAAAGTATAGAAGGGGCGATTTTGCTATGATACTGAAACTGGGGAAACATGCTGTCATATCACTGGTTGGTGTTGAAATTACTGTATAATTGCTAAAATTGTTCGTGCTATCAACTGCAATGCTTATTATTACAGTACATCGGCGGTGTCTTTTCCGTCGCATCTGTGCATTGGCACGCTGTTAGTTATCACATAAAGATTTACTGATAGCGCTTGTTTGAGTTGGGACTGAGTTTTGTGGATGAGTGACACCTTGTGGGAGCTGCTAACACCGAAACAGTGATCATGCACATGAGTGCAGTATGAGGAATCAGTCAAAAGGGAACACACAACCATTATCTATTCTGTCACTGTGACAGATGTGTTTAAATGTAGAGGTCATCAATCACTTTCGGACATCAGATTGGAAACTCTCCACAATGCAGCAAAATTCTTCTAGTTTCCTTATGTTGTAACTGTCTTTTATTTAAAATCGTCCAGTGTGTGGTGTGTTATGGTAGCCATCATAACAACATGATTTACACCATGCGATGTCTAGTTTTCTGCGAGAGGCCGTGGATCAGAACATCTTAATGTTAGTTTAGAACCTGACACAGGTCTCGAAGTCGTGGCAGAAAAAGAAAATGTTTGGCAGTGTAAGAAAGCGTGTTAGAAAGCAATGTTTCGAACAACGACACAGGGTCACAGGGAGCCTCTCTTGTGACTTAAGTATAATCTGTGGGATACGGTCATCATCCTGCAGTGCGGGTGATGAAACCATAAACTGTCCTCTGCAATGGATCAAAAGCTGTATATTTAATAGGATCGTCCCGCATAGTCAGCAGCAGCAGTTTGACAGGTGAATTCGATGATGGATGGAGTAACTCGTTAGGAGTGCTATTCTGGGGAGCATTTCGAAATCTCTTCTCCACACTGGAGCGCACCACAGATATGCGTCATTTGACAGCATCAGTGTCTAGGTGACTTCTGTATCGGATGAAGTTAGTGGAGCTTTTATCCTTCATAATTTTTCTCTGTTGGGTGGTAGAGAATAATGATGTTAGCATGTTGAGCTGATTGATTTGAATGGACGCCGATCTGCTTCAGACTGTAGTAGCTGTATCTAGTTTGGATACGTACCACATTGTGCTCATTTCCACCAAACAGTCAAAACACGGTCCTGTTGCACTAACTCAGCAGGTTGCAAAAGGTGGTGGATATGTCTTTCTCTGACTTATGCTCACTTCTGGTCAAAATTGGAACGATCACATGCAGAAAGCTGTAGAAATGGGAGCAGTTGCAAGATGCATAGGGGGTGACTAAAACCATGTTGGAATTATACTGTGGCAGCTAGGTTCAGGAAAGGTGACTCATTTTGAGATATGGGAGTGCCAGAAATATGATTCAGTAGTGGTTCTAATCATTAAAGGTATTGTCAATAGGATTGAATGCAGGTATGTACTTGAATGGAAAGACCTGATTCCAAATCATAGATGTCATTTGCAGCAGATAGCGTAACACTAGAGATCTGAGTAGCTAGTGTACATTTTCTTATGACCTCAATCAGCACACCATCTACTACTGTTTGTGATTGTTCTTAATCAACCACGTGTTGGTCTGACGCTATATACTCCTGCGATCGCCGTCACGGTATTTGTTTGGGCAAAAAACCACCTCATTCAGAGGTAATGTCGTACCTCATTTTGTAAAGTGAGTATAGCTTTTAACATTTATACTTGTATGCATCAGTAGAGCCAAGACCGCTTGTGATAGCAAAGGGAAGAGTATGTCAAGTCATAAGAATGGTACTGATATTTCTATTTCCAGAACCATAGCCATCAACAGAGTGCATTTCCGATACTTCTCTCACTGTCAAATGTAGTTCAACTGAGACCACAATCATAATGTTAAGTCGTTAATACAGGGATGAAATATATATGTGACCGATTTCTTAGGATGACTGATTCTACCTATGCATGCTCAGCCTGCAGCGTTGGTGACCTGTGCGGGGGTGATTCGTGTTTTTCCTTTAACAGTAGGAGCTGTCAGAATGGAGAGGCCGGTTGGAGTGTAGGAATGTAGATGAATAAAGGTGTTGTCCTCTAGACTACCGAATAGCGAACTAATAGTTTGTATGAGTTGGATAGCTTTCGTGATCACGTGGAAATTTGAGAATGAATATGGAGGACCATTATTCCCTACCATGTAAATTGTTCAGTTGTCTGCTTCTGCACATTTCGCGCCTTTATTTAGTTGAGAGAAGATCGATTGTGGGGTGTGCATCTAGCATGTGGAAGACACATTTTCTGGTTCTCTAGACATGAGAAACACCTTACTTGACCTTGTAAATTATAGGGATGATTTCGAATCTGTTACATCACCGAGATTGGTATTCGCGGGTGGAAATATCTTTTTTCGTCTGTTTGTTTCTAGTTACTCAGTGGTCTAGAGCACGTTCCACCTAGCTAAACTTTCAGGTCTGTATAGAAATAATTCCCAGTCTATATCTTCAGAATTATTTTGCTTGAGCGATTGGTAGGATACTGCTGTGTGCGAGCCATGCGAAATTAGATATTTTCTTGTAATCCCAGAGTCTGGAGATGGGTGTAGAAACTCGAGCAAGCAGTCAGGCCTGGACCAGAAACAGTAATGCGTTTGTACTGCGGAGGGGGGGGGGGGGCAAAACGAGCCAGGCTTTGCACAACAATTCTGAGAGTGAGTTCGATCCATTGATTGCTTTATGATGTAAAAGGGATGATTTTGTATGGCAGAGGATATGATTGTATATTTACTACATCGACACGATATGCGGTGGTATATTGCTGGGTTGGAGATCAGTTTCACGCTCCAATATTCAAGCTCCTGTCCTCAGTGGGAGAGCAGTGTAATTAAGTAAGAGTCTTTCTGTATTTGACGATATGTATGGCATTTTGTGAGGTTTAGTTATTGGTGCAATATGGTGATCAGTGTAAAATAGTTTATTGCTGCTGAATGTCATGTCTGTAGAAAGAAAGAAAGGCTGACGAGGAGCATCGTCACATATAGCCGATGTGAGTGTAGGCATACCATAATTTTTTCAGGTGCCATGCAGATATAAAAGATAACTGCAGTGTTTGTGTAAAATGTATATATATTGTATTGTAGAGTTACTGTGGCTTACATTGTGTAAAATGTGTATATATTGCATTGTAAATTTTCTGTGGTTTATGTTGTGGCACAACTAGAGAGGATGACTGTGTGTACTATCAAGAGGGACATATGGATTCAGCACGTTGATAACCGCGAGAGTATGACAGATTTTCTACGTGGAAAATTATATGCACTATAAATACTGAGATTTGTTCCAGAAGCACAGTCATCAAGAGGAGACATTACCTGTACATCGATCGGTGTCAGACTGTAGCAGCAATCGTAATATTTAATTGTAGTTACACTGGTAGATATCTTCCTGGTTTCCAATATTCTTGTGAGTCTCGTATGTATTTGATGATCTGTAGACACCTTTGTGGGTTTAACTGTCAATGCAATTTAGCAATCTGAGCAAAATAATTTTACCATTGAAAGTCTCGTCTGCAGAAAGAAAGAAAAGGTGGTGGGTGCTTTGATACCAGTGGTATCAGTAATGTGGTGGGTAAATTTGATAAGAGCAAATCACAATGCTTGATTCATTCACAAGACATTCTTTGTGCTGGGATATAGGAGTCTCCACATAGCGATGAGAATGTTTGTGTGTGTTAAGAGCAGGAAGGGTAACACATGATGGTCTGGGTTATTATGCGCTATTTTCATAAACATGTTCTGTTAGGATAAGTATTTCTGTGCATACAAGCCGAGACATTGGGAAAGTTCTTACAAAAGCGACCGTTAACTATTTCTGAGACACTATACAATTTCCAAGGGATTGACTTGGCTCTTATTTTACACAGCAATATGATATCAATATGGCATTGACAGTGTTGCTAGATGCACTTGTGCTGGTATGTACCTATGAATGGTGATGCATCAGCCACATGTTACGCATGGCCCGTTAGAGTCGCTAGGGGGAAAGCAGCCTGTGCTATTCTGGAACGGATTTTTGCAGTGTTGTTCGGCAATCAGCTCATCACCAGACCGCAAGTAGAGGGAGGGTTCATGCCAGAAGCGGTGAACACACGCACATACGGCCCACCTTGGAGGGTCTGCACTTTGGAAATATGTCTTCGCTCCCGTCCGCTCACATCATCAACGGTTTCTAGGTGATCACATATGTTGAGAGGAATTTCTCAGGTACCAAGTATGAAGGGATGTCGTCACTGCATGCTTGGGGGTCAGCTGTGTGTGGTTTAACAGCTGACGGCCATGTCACTTCACTGGGCTGCCTGTAGCCTCCTGTGCAGTCTAGTGTACAGGGGGTGGCGGAGTGTGCTTGCATGAATTCATTGTGTGTCTGTTGCATTATTTTGTGAGCGGATCTGTAGGTTGTGTTGTGTGTTATTTGGACAGTTTACGATTTCGCGTTTGCACATTTGTGTCTGCATTATTTAGGAGGAGTTTGCAAGTCTGTACTGAAATTATTTCGGTAATTTAGGAGTTATTTGCGTTTCTGCAGAGCATTATTTAGGAGTAGTTTACAGATCTGTGTGGCGTGACCGCAAGCATGTCAGAGTGTATGTTTTGCATCAGTGTGATAAATATACTCCATCCCTAAATAAAATGTTCCAAAATAAATAGAGTACACGCCTTCCTTACCCTCCCCAGCAGCCCAGCGTAGGCTGAGTCATTTTCGTGCCATTTTCCCCCTCCAGACCACCATCTTGGATTATGTCACAGGAGGGATGACAGCCCCTCTGGTGGCAGTACTGTGTACTAAGTCAGTTGGACTCTAAATCTCTCTGTGAAGACACTGTTTCCGACCATTTTCCCCCACCATCTTGTATTACATCACGGATGAGAGCACACCCTGGCTGCAGTACTGTGTACTAGGTCCAGTCCTTGTGGTGAACACAATGTTTGCCGCCATCTTGGATAACTGTACTTGCATCATCAGCTGACGTCATGGCTGCCATCTTGTATTATGTCACAGAACGGACGACAGTGCCCTCTAGTGGTGATACTGTGTACTAGGTCAGTTGAGCTCTGGATCTCTTGGTGAGCACACTGGATGACAGTAGTGGCTCAAATTGTTTAAATAAAGTCTGGTGCATGATTTTGACAGTTGACAATTAGCAAGCATGTTTGCAGAGTCTTTTAGATGGATTATTATTTTGACCATTTGTGAGTTGTTTGGCACTCTGGACATAAATGCATTGCATTATTTACGAGTGGTTTGCTGGTCTCTAGGCTGTGCAATGCGAAATTTTGACAGTTTATAATTAACAAGTGCATGTGTAGAGCATTATACATATTTAGGAGTAGTTTGCAGGTCTGTATGCTGTGTGGCTTGTCAGAGAGTGTGTTCTGTATCACTATGATAAATACACTCATCCCTAAATACACTGCTCCAAAATAAATAGAGTACACTCCTTCCTCTCTCCATCAGCGCAGCGCTGGCTGAGTCCTTTTCCCACCAATCCCTGGGAAGAGGTGTCGGTCAGGTGACTTAGGTTAGTGGAGGTGAGCTTTGTTTCGCACAGTTTTCTGAGGCTGATAGAGAAACCCCAAGTGACCTTCCTTTACAGCCAAAATTCAAACTTGGCGCCAGTTCCTAGTAGGAGGTGGCGGTCGGATGGCTTAGGTTAGTGGAGGTAGTCCACGTTACCTATCTTCCCCCGATTTTTCTTAGGTTAGTAGAGATAATTGTGATGCGATGCATTGGAATTTGAACTTCCCGCCATTTTTCTGGAGGAGAGGAGGGGGCTTAGGTTAGTGTAGGTAGCCCAAGTGACCTATCTTACTGCCAAAATTCATACTTCCCGCCAAAAGCTGCCATTTTGAATGACGTCAGAGCCACCAACTTGGATGACGACGTGCGCTGTTGCCAAGTGTACACACCGCCTTCTTTGATGACGTCATCTCCGTTATCTAGGGTACATCTGGAAACAATGCAGAGTGGGCATAACATAGGTTGTCCTAATACTGGTGCCCACTACGAAATGCTACTTTGAGACCATTTACTCGTTTTTTGTACTCCTACACAATGGTATAATAATACAGTGGAACAACATCTCCTATCACAGAACTAAATGCGTCCAAACCGTAGAGTGGAGAGTTTCAATCAATGGATCACCTGTTGTTTCTGCTATTATGTCCCGCAATGCTCCTGAAAGTGATGTAATAGCCTATGGATGTTATAGAGCTGGGGACTGCAGAGAAAAAACGGTGTATCGAACTTTTCGTACTATAGATAGAAAGACAGAAAGAGAACATATCATTTCTGGAGAATGTGCCATCTATATTTACGTGATATGATAGGAATTCTCTCCGAGGCTGTTCAGAAGTTTAGTCGGAGGTAGGAGCATCCTGTAACACAGCAAGTCAGTGTTCCACAGGATAACTTTCAGATACAGGTCGTGGGTATATGAAGGGCAATCCGTTCGTTATATTTCGTTATGATATCAAGACTGGCAGGTCCATTGTGGACCGTCAGTATAATCGACGGAAATAAGGCGAATGTCCTCTTCTGCACCATGAGAAAAAATACGTCCCTCCAAATGGTTCAAACGGCTCTAAGCACTATGGGACTTAACATCTGAGGTCATCAGTCCGCTAGACTTAGAACGACTTAAACCTAACTAACCTAAGGACATCACACACATCCATGCCAGAAGCAGGATTCGAACCTTCGACCACAGTAGCAGCGCGGTTCCAGACTGTAGCGCCTAGAACCGCTCGGCCACACCGGCCGGTGGAAATTATTGTTAACTGCGACCAGGACTGTCGCGGGGTAGCGATGACGGAAGGCGCGGCGGGATCCGCGGAGAGGCCCGCAAACAACAACACAACGGAAGAGGACGGACACGACCAACGTAGGACGGAACGAATATGACAAGACCGAACAACAGAGTCACAAGGAAACAAACTCGTACACGAACCAGGAAGTAAGCAGTCTAGCGCAAAGCGAGGTGTAAACCGACGTAAGCGAGATTAGACTGACTGGCTGAGCTTTTTTTTTTTCTTTATTGATTTTCAATTCCCCCAAAGGGGGCGGGCTGGCAGCAGCTTAGTACGCTGCTTTACAGCCTACAGACTTTTTTAAAAACGGAAGAAGAAAAGAAACAAGAAAAACAGGCGATAAAACGGTGACTTAAAGTGTAAAATGGCGGAAAAATGCGGAAAGTGAAAACAGAAAGCAAAAGGGGTTCGCAATGTTAATAAAATACACAGGAATCAGACAAGTAACATAGTAGACACACAATTAAAAAAAACATGGCGACAGTCTGGTTTCTGTTCGCAAGAGATAAAAAAATCACACCCAGTGACAGTATGATGGCCATTCGCAACACTTCCCAAAAGATACAACACGGAACATTCATTGTAAAAACACTCACTGTAAAACACTACACGAAAACGGCGGCACAAAGATGACACTCCCAAGCCAAAGGCAGATTGGGGGGGGGGGGGAGGGGGGGAACGAGGAAGGGGAAAAACAAGGAGGGAGGAGAGGAAAAAACGAAAAAGGGGGGGAAGCAAGGAGGGAGAGGACTCATAAGGGGGGGAGAGGGGCAGGGCAGACGCGAGAGGGAATGAGAAGAGGCAGAGGAGGGAGATGCAAAAGGACTCAGGGGAGAGAAGGGGGCAGAGAGAGGGGAGGTGGGGGAAAAAGAGGATGGAAGGGGGGGGAAAGGGAGCCCGGGAAAAGGTCAGAGGAAAGGAGGGGGAGTGAGGATCAGAGTTGATAGGAGGGATAAATGGAGGGAGAGAGGGCATCATCCGGGAGGGGGAGTTGATGGAAGCCACCTTGGGAAAGGAGAGGGTAAGGAGTACAAAATAGTGATGACATGGCAGGGGGCTGGGATGGGAGAGCAGAGGAGCAACCAGGGGGTGAGGGGGATCAAGGCGGTGGGTGGTGTAGAGGATGCGGATATGTTTGAGGAATAGGAGAAGATGGGGGAAAGGAATGAGATCATAGAGGATCCACGTGGGGGACGGGAGGCGTATACGGAAGGCGAGGCGGAGTGCATGACGCTCAAGGATCTGGGGGGACTTATAGAATTTGGGGGCGGGGGGGGGGGGGGGCAGATATCCAGGCGGGACTGGCATAACAAAGGATGGGACGGATTAAGGACTGGCTGAGCGCGTGACCGGCGTTTAAGTACGCTATCGGGGGCGCCGCTATTGGCCGCTGGGACCACGTGTTCCACTGTGGCGCCCCCACACTAAAAGCGGGCCAGGAGGCGCGCTCCGCCACAGCTTAAGGCGAGATGGTGCAGAGACCTCTATTGGTCTTCGACGTCCATGACGTCTGGCGCGGATTCAAATTCCGCGGCGCGCGGTACCAGAGAAATGAACAGTTACAGACATACAGATATATGTATGTATTAGCGGACATAGTGGGTTATGGTACCAACGTGTAGATGCGCTGTGTTGGCGGACTGAAAGACGCGAGAAATTCTGCCTGTCACCGTTGCCCCTACCGCACACTGCAATGATCTCACATGTGAAACTTCTGCTCCCTGGGCCTTAGAGACTTCGAACGTCTCTTACAACAGGGAATTCTATTGTCGAGCTAAATAACTTGATTAATGAAGGGAACAGAGGGAGACTACAGACCGGTGGTAAAACACAGAAATGAGAGGTAGTTCCCTCACAAGTGAAAATTTACAGCCCACAACTTTGGACTATGTGGCGATCAGCATGCTTGCTTTGGGTCTAGTCAAATGTACGTGAAAAGACACAGAAACACACGAGAAATAATGATGATTTGTCCAGTCCGTAGAGTGAGAACCGATTAGAAAACCACAGATAAATCTCCGGAATTTAGAATCACGAACGAACGTACGACGCCGTGCTGAAAAGTGATGCTTTCGAATTTTTTATGTGAAAAGTGTTTTAGCTTTTTAAATGAAACAAACGTTATTAACATTCTACACCTTTATTCTTCATGTCCACATAATTTCAGCCCAATGCCGCTAGGGCTCTGAATTGAAGCGTGCAAACAGTAGCATGTAATGCAACTACGTCGGTGATCGAAACGCGCAGCACGCTCTCCTCCACAAAATGCCATGTCATAGACGAGTACTGCGACATCTACAACAATCTGACACCTTGGGTTCACTGTCATCGACCATCCTCCGTACAGGCCCGATTTTTACCTGATTCCTGATTTTCATCTGTTCCCAAAACTTAAGGAGTACCTTTGAGGACTTCACTTTGGGAGTGATGGAAGGTGCAAGCAGAAGTGAGGTTGTTGCTCCGTCAGCAAAGTCAAACATTCTACAATGACGGTATCAACTAGTCTCTGATTCGGAGAAATGGTTAGTCGCCAACGTGATTATATTGAGAAATAAAAATACAGATATGAAGAGTAAAGATGTAGAATATAACAACGTTTGTTCTATTTAAAAAGCTTTAAGAGTTTTCATATAAAGAAATGGATAAATTGGAGAAATTATTTTTCAGCACGCTCTCGTAATAAGCCACGAGTAATCACGAAATGCAAGCACACTGACAGGGGCGGTGCGATAAAGCTAACCGCTCTTCAACACTGATGGAAGGGTAATACTGATTTCTCGCTGTGCAAATCGCGCGTTCGCATCTTAATCACGGACGAATTTGCTACAAGCGTTCTATCGCAAATGCCAAGTCAAAATCTGAACGTAACGGTGAATGGTTGCTTCCAGGCTGATGGAGGCGCACACTTGTATTGCGAGAAATGGAGCAACAAACGCACTGCTGCTAGTCACGAAGTAATGATTACGAGAAACTGCAACGAACCGAGAACGGGAGAGCGTCTCTCACGTGTCAGTAGTTCTGTTCCCCAGGTCGCCGAACAGGAGTGTGCTTCCTTCGATAGGAAAACGTTCCGGTAACCAACTTGACTGGGTGTAGCAATGCAGATCTTGCTACTGCCTTGTGCAGAGGGGCAGTTCAGCCTGGCTGTCCTAGGGTGGCGCCCGTTCTCTGACCGCGGGTGTGGACACTATCCGTATGCGCCGCCGTTGCCTTGGCTTGAATTTGAAACTAACAGCTCCTGGAACTCCTGCAGATTTACACCATTTTGAGAATTTTATGATTAAAATGATTGGCGATCACGAATATTGTTCCGCCCCCCCCCCCCTTTCTACAATTCTCAACTTAGGCAAGCTATCGGTGGTTTCTGTTGGCTGGGGAAAATTACTATTAATGGGTAAACAAGCAGATTAAATGGTAATTACATAGGCAGTCGGAATATGTGATTGGAAACACGGTTACAATTTTATTTAATTGTCTCTGTGAGGGCGCTGGACGGGCCTCCTGCTTTGATTTCGTGCTCTAGACGTCTCCGAAAAGTCTTTGGATTATAAGCGTACGGCTGCACAGACTAATCCTCGCATAACAGGAGCCATCTATGGTGTGTGTGCGGCGTATGGTGCTACTAGGCTGCATTTGATGCAACATAAGTTGTACTCAGGATCATGTCCCTTGATCTAAATGTCAGAGGAAGAGCAGGCACCTAATAGACAAAAAAAAAAAAAAAAAGGACATGCCGTACGAACAAGGGTGTATCTAGCGAGGTGGAAGGAAAAAGCAGCTACAACTCTCATTTCCCAACGTTGAGAAAAAAAAATTATGAACTCGCCTCGTGTCACGGCATACAGTCGGACAAAGCACTTCACAATCAGTTTTATAGAAATTGAAACATGTAACGGATACTAATATCATTACTCGCGGTTCGAATCAAACTCAAAAATTACTGAAATGTGTATATTTAGTAAGTACTCGTATGTTAACTGAGTCTTACATACTTGATAGCAAAATAATATACGCGTACATATGATTCCCTTAAAAAATATATAGTCGAAAATATTGCTGGTAGTAGGAATCTATTTTAAAGTGGTAGCATTACTTTGTGTGGTAAATAATAGATAAAGTTTCCCAGTAGATTTATTGTCTAAAAATATGCCTCCTTTCCGCCACTTCCGTTCCCTTTCCCATCGTACACTTAGCCTAGATCCGGGTACGCTCCTGCATATACAGTAAACATACTATTTCTGACTCGAGCAGACAATAGCATTTCTGTCTTGGAGTTTGTTATGGATTTATGGTAGGAGAGACTGACTCCTGTGCCACTGGAGGTTACCCTTATTGCTTCTTTGCAAATGTTAAGGTGGCACTCCAAATGGTTTACGACAAATCAATCGCTAGTTTCGTTCATTGACAGGACATGATGCAGAATGTACAGAACCAAGGCAGCATTACCCTGATGCAACTGTGGAGCAACATTTGCCGCTGATTGCATCCTACTGGAAGGCCCACATTTATAAAATGTTAATGGCAGAATACATAGAGAAGCCGCACGCTAGACTACTACTGCCTGAGAGGCAGTGAGTGACGACGTAAAATTTGGTTTCCTGAAAGTAATTGCCGAGCAGCACTTTTCTTCCGAGAGAGCTAAATGAGGGCGTACAGGTCAGCTACTGCGTGCCCAAGGCGGGAGGAAACGAACGTGCCTATGAGGAAGGAAAAGGCTCGATACCAATATAAGAAATGAGTAATGAAATGAAAGTACACAGGTTCAGTGACACAACTCGTTTGCTGATGTGATGGTAAGATGGAAAGGGACAATAATCTGTAACACAGATGTTCGAACGGGAAAGACGCTGACGGAAAAAAACGCAACACCAAAAAATAATTAATGTAGCCTAATTAAATTTCAGGAATACATTTTTCTAGATAACATAATTACGTGATTAACACTGCAAGGTCCCAGGTTAATCTAAACGCGAGATAAGCGAGTGTCCCAGATACGCCTTTTCAGCCGTCAGAATGTTGAATCCAAGCATGAAAAACATGCATGTATTGTGTCATAGAAGTGCCTGATGTCAGTTTGTGGAACGTGCCTGTTGCACTTGGTCGTTCAATAGAAGGGCAATTAATGCTGTTTGTGGATTACGCTGGAGTTGTTGCCCGATAATGGCCCATACGTGCTCAATTGGACACAGATTTGGTGGTAGTGCAGGCCGAGGCAACATGTCGACACTCCGTAGAGCGTGTTGGGTTACAACAGCGGTATGTGGCCGAGCGTAATCTGTTGGAAAACACCCCCTGGGATGCTGTTCATGAATGGCAGCATAACGGGCTGAATCACCAGACTGACGTACAACCACGAGAGTGCTCCTGCTGTAATACGAAATCGCACTCCAGGCCATAACTCCAGGTATAGGTCCAGTGTGCTTAGCACGCAGACAGATTGGTTGCAGGCCCTCAACCAGCCTCCGTCGAATCAACATACGGTCGTCATTGGCGTCGAGGCAGAATAGCGTTCGACAGAAACCCAACAGACCTCCACCCTGCCCTCCAGTCCACTCTCGTTTTACTCCACTGAAATCGAAAATGACTGTCTTTTGGGGTCAGTGGAATGCACGCTACAGGACGACTACCTCGGAGCTGTCCATGAAGTAACCGATTTGTAGCAGTTCGTCGTGTCACTGTGGTGCCAACTGCTTCTCAAACTGCTGCTGTAGATGCAGTAAGACGCGCAGGACCATACGCCGAATACCATGATGTTCCCTCTCGGTAGTGCCACGTGGTCGTCCAGAGTCCGGTCTTCTTGCGACTGAACATTCTCATGACCACCACTGCCACAGTGGCTGCATTTGTGCCAAGTCTTTCTCCAGTGTCCCAGAATATCCATCTTCCCTTAGCCCTATTATACGACCTCGTTCAAACTGTGTGAGGTGCTGCTAATGGCACCTTTGTTACCTTAAAGACATTGTTGACTAACAGAACTCACGATGTCCAATCTCAAAGGTAATTAATATCCACGACCGTTACCACGATTATGGCTCAAATGGCTCTGAGCGCTATGGGACTTAACATCTTAGGTCATCAGTCCCCTAGAACTTAGATCTACTTAAACATAACTAACCTAAGGACATTACACACATCCATGCCCGAGGCAGGATTCGAACCTGCGACCGTAGGAGTCGCACGGTTCCGGACTGCGCGCCTAGAACCGCGAGACCACCGCGGCCGGCACCACGATTATGTAAAGCAAAACTTATTTGCGTGCTTATAATGGCGCTACTAGGGCCACTGTTATACGACTGGCGTGAAATTTGAAGTGACATCATCTTTCAGATGTAGAAACACGCCTGCCAACTTCATTTTCGTTGCGATTTTTTCTGGCAGTGTACTTCGATACACCGTCTGCTTCCTTTTAGATCCTTCAGGTTCTAGAAGCTAGCGCAAACGGAAACGGCACATATCAGGTACACTGGTCACGGAGGCTCATTCAAATCAGTTAAATACTGAAGTATCGTAGTTAAAGACAGAGATTGCGGCAGCCAACATGTACACTGAGGTGACAAGAGTCATGAAATACCTCCTAATACCGTGTCGGATCTCGACCTGGCAAGTCGTTGGAAGTACTCTGCAGAACTTTCGAGCTTCGCTGCCTCTATAGCCGTCTATAATTGCGAAAGTGTTGCCGGTGCAGGATTTCGTGCATGAAGTGACCTCTCGAATATGTCCCATAAATATTCGATGGGATTCAGGTGGGAGTAATTTGGGTAGCCAAATCATACGTTCGAATTGTTCAGAATGTTCTTCATACCAATTGCGAACGACCGTGGTCCGGTGATATGGCGCATTGTCATGGGAATATAAAGTCCATGATTTGTTTGTTGCAAATGGACTCCAAGCAGCCGAAGATAACGGTTTCCTGTTAATTATCGGTTCATTTGGACCAGAGCACCCAGTCCATGCAATGTTAACACGACCCACACCATTATGGAGCTATCAACAGCTTGAGCAGTGCTTTGTTGACAACTTGAGTTCACAACTTCGTGGAGTCTGTGCCCCACTCGAATCCTACCATCAGCTCTTACCTACTGAAATCGGAACTCATCTGACCAGGCTATGGTTTTCCAGTCGCCTAGGATCCAACCGCTATGATCACTAGCCTAGTAGAGACTCTGCATGCGATGTCGTGCTGATAGCAAAGGCATTCGCGTTGGCTGTCTCCTGCCATAGCCAACTAACGCCACATTTTGCCGCACAGTCCTAAGGGTTAATTTCGTTGTACGTCCCACATTGATTTCCGCGGTTATTTCACGCAAGTGCAGCTGCTCTCGGTCGTTAAGTAAAGGCCATCGGCCACTGCGTTTTCCGTGTTGGGAAGTAATACCTGAAATTTGGTGTTCTCGGCACACTCTTGACATTGCAATATTCAACGATTTCCAAAATGGAATGTCGCATGAGTCTAGCTCCAACTACCATTTCGCGATCAAACTATATTAATTTCCGTCGTGCGGCCATAACATGTCGGAAACCTTTATGTATGAATCACCTGAGTACAAATTGCAGCTCCGCGCTGCCCTTTTATACCTCGTGCACGCAATACTTACAGACCTTTGTACATGTGAATATCGCTATCCCCATGAGTTTTGTCAGGTCAGTGTATTTCGTTGCTGATAACAAATTATCTTTATTATGTTATTAGTCTTCTACTTCTTTTCTTGTTCCACGTCCTCTTTCGTTCTCTGTTTGTATTATTATTATTATTATATTTACTGTCGATTTTGAAATTATTATTAGAATATTTGTTTTGTACTATTAGGTCCTGGTTAGTAATAAGGGGGAATTATAATTGTCGAACAGACCATACATTTCATTAGGAGAGAACCGTTTGAACGCGTGCTGTAGGAACCGTCGTCTTCCAGCAGGGAACGAGACTATAAGAATGTAACCAACACTTTATAATGTAACAACAACAAAATGTGTTCGTTCCGTGCTACTAGTTTACTAAATAGGTTCAAAAATAAGGACTATGTTAGTATACTATATGAAGGATCATGACTAAAAATGATGGAATGAGATATGATACGTTGGTCTACGTCATCTTCTCTGCCTTTTCTAAAGTTTCCTCGAAATTCACAATAAAATATCGTGAGATCATATAACTATGGTAGCCATAGCAATACAGACTACTACTAGCACTACTGCTACTACAATTACTACTATTACTACTATTCCCCTCTAGCACTCATCAGTCACTGAGATGTAAGCTAGGAATCGTCGTCCTGTAGGATTATTCACTTTTTCTCAGTAACAAGGGACAAAGAAAGCTACAATAGACTCCCAGAGTCATGTCTTACAGACTGAGTGAACGGATCTTCTGTAACAGCGCCGGGTGATGTGGTTTTCAGTGTCGTCTACCATTAATTTATACGTTAATTATCAATACATATCTATACAGGAAAAACGATCAAATACTTGTATCTATTTTATTCCCTGAAACCTTCAGTGTGTAGAAGTGAAGTTTCCAGCATACTATGGTAGGCAGAGGGGCATAGAATTTTCGTGAAATTTTGAGTATACTGTAATGAAATTTTCAGCGTATGATAATAGGCAGTGGGGTATAGATTCTTGTTGAATGTTTAATGGCTTAACCTGTTGAGTGAACCGCGCTACTGAAGCAAGTATGATCTTTTTGGTGGAACGATGTATTTATTTTAGCAGTATTCGAAAGCCGTTGAGAAGGCGAGCATAGGGTATAACGGTTTTACTGCTAACAAAAGTTATCCCAAAAATATCCGTGAAATGAGCTAAAATTGAAAGACAACAGCAGAGAAGATAATGTTACATCTACACAGTATATGCCATTCAATCATTTTAATCATACTACATCATGTAGAATAATAGTGTAGTACGAATGTTTTTAATTAACCTTTTTTAAACAAGTTGCGCACAATGTAAGTTATGGAGGGTGATTCTTAATAACGTGTAAAAACCTCCGAGGTGACGTAGACACGTAATTTAATACAAGAGGCCAAAACATCAGGAAACACGCCGAAAGTGACTGACAAATGTCGAACATGTTGGGCCACCGTATGTATATCGCCACACATGCAGAAATTGACCCGATAGGTCTGTAGCACCTGATCATCCTAACCCAAGTCAAGATTTCGAATTTCGTTAAAAATGTACGGGGTAGTCCATTGATCGTGACCGGACCAAATATCTCACGAAATAAGCATCAAACGAAAAAACTACAAAGAACGAAACTCGTCTAGCTTGAAGGGGGAAACCAGATGGATCTATGGTTGGCCCGCTAGATGGCGCTGCCATAGGTCAAACGGATATCAACTGCGTTTTTTTAAAATAGGAACCCTCCCATTTTTTATTACATATTCGTGTAGTGCGTAAAGAAATATGAATGTCTTAGTTGGACTACTTTTTTCGCTTTGTGATAGATGGCGCTGTAATGGTCATAAACGTATAAGTACGTGGTATCATGTAACATTCCGCCAGTGCGGACGATATTTGCTTCGTGATACATTACCCGTGTTAAAATGGGCCGTAAAGTTATCGCGGAAAAGGTCGATATCGTGTTGATGTACGGCTATTGTGATCAAAATGCCCAACGAGCGTGTGCTATGTATGCTGCTCGGTATCCTGGACATCATCGAAGTGTCCGGACCGTTCGCCGGATAGTTACGTTATTCAAGGAAACAGGAAGTGTTCAGCCACATGTGAAACGTCAACCACGACCTGCAACAAATGATGACGCCCAAGTAGGTGTTTTAGCTGCTGTGTCGGCTAATCCGCTCGTCAGTAGCAGACAAATTGCGCGAAAATCGGGAATCTCAAAAACGTCGGTGTTGAGAATGCTACATCAACATCTATTACACCCGTACCATATTTCTATGCACCAGGAAATGCATGGCGACGACTCTGAACGTCGTGTACAGTTCTGCCACTGGGCACAAGAGAAATTACGGGACGATGACAGATTTTTTTTGCAAGCGTTCTATTTAGTGACGAAGCGTCATTCACCAACAGCGGTAACGTAAACCGGCATAATATGCACTATTGAGCAACGGAAAATCCACGATGGTTGCGACAAGTGGAACATCAGCGACCTTGGCGGGTTAATGTATGGTGCGGCGTAATGAGAGTAAGGATAATTGGCCCCCATTTTATCGATGGCAATCTAAATGGTGCAATGTATGCTGATTTATTACGTAATGTTCTACCGATGTTACTACAAGATGTTTCACTGCATGACAGATTCGTGATGTACTTCCAACATGATGGATGTCCGGCACATAGCTCGCGTGCGGTTGAAGCGGTACTGAATAGCATATTTCATGACAGGTGGATTGGTCGTCGAAGCACCATTCCATGGCCCGCACATTCACCGGATCTGAATTCCACGGATTGCTTTCTGTGGGGAAAGTTTAAGGATATTTGCTATCGTTCTCCACCGACAACGCCTGACAACATGCGTCAGCGCATTGTCAATGCATGTGCGAACTTTACGGAAGGAGAACTACTGGCTGTTGAGAGGAATGTCGTTACACGTATTGCCAAATGCATTGAGGTTGACGGACATTATTTTGAGCATTTATTGCATTAATGTAGTATTTACAGGTAATCACGCTGTAACAGCATGCGTTCTCAGAAATGATAAGTTCACAAACGTACATATATGACATTCGAATAACCGAAATAAAATGTTCAAACGTACCTACGTTCTGTATTTTAATTTAAAAAATCTACCTGTTACCAACTGTTCGTCTAAAATTGTGAGCCATATGTTTGTGACTATTACACTATCAAAAAGCAAAAAAAGTGGTCTAGCTAAAACATTCATATTTGTTTACGTACTACACGAATATGTAATAAAAATGGGGGTTCCTACTTAAAAAACGCAGTTGATATCCATTTGACCTATGTCAGCGTCATCCAGAGGGCCAACCATAGCGCCATCTGGTTTCCCCCTTCACGCTAGACAAGTTTCGTTCTTTGTAGTTTTTTCGTTTGACGCTTATTTCGTGAGATATTTGGTCCGGTCACGATCAATGGACCACCCTGTATGTCATTCCATTAAAATACCATAATTCGTTCGATATCTCGGTTGATACACTAACTAAGTTTTAGAAACATGGAAGAAAATTACATGCTCCTCTGTGTGCGGTCATAGTGAAAACCTCGTTTCAAAAGCTTGAACGCCTCACTATATAAAAGGATGCGCGTGTGCTGGGTGACTGACTGTGTACGGGGTAGTTATGAGCAGTCTCAGCCGTGACTCGGCTCCTTGAGACCGCCGTCGCTGCTGACCCGCAGGTGGTACTGCGGCCGGGGCGGGCGGGCGTGGGTGGCCGCTGCCGCCGCCGGCGCAACGTCCGTCCGCCTCAAGGCCGGTGCGCGCCCAGTCGCCAGCCATCGCTCCACCACGCGCCAGCGTCTCATAATGACCGGAGCTCCTGCAGTCGTCAACAAATCGAGCTGAAGTGTGATGGCGAAATTTGAGAATTATCAGCTGCTGCAGACAGATTCTCCCTTCAAACGACTGTCAGCAACAAAAGTGTAAGAAAAACTCTACGACATCTGTACTGCCCCCGTCGAAATCCGACAGACAACTGCAATCCATTCCTTACACACAACCTCAAACTGCCGGTGGCAGTGTGGCCTCAGCTGACTGAGACTACAGTCATATGTGTGTGTCAGTTGCGTTTGCGTGAGTGTGTATGTGTATGTTTGTCGTCTAATTTTGACGAAGCCCTTAGCGGCCGAAAGCTGTATTTGGGCAGTCTTTTTGTTGTGCCTATCTGCGACTCAGCACCTCCGCTATATGGTGACTAACAACTTTCCTTTTCACAATATTGTTACATTCCATCCTGGATTTTCCACTGTTTAATAAAAATATAATAGTCCTTAAATGTAGATTTTGCTACGAAATTGATATAATTCTCCAGAAGAAACGATTCTAGACTAGATATAAATTTTACTTTTTTACTAGTCACATATACCACAATGATCAACAATTTTCGCGGTTATGTACTAAACATCCAATAAATCGGAGCTGATAAGGAGGATCAGTGGCAATCTTTTTTCCACGCACCGTTCGCGAACGGGGAACGGAGGGGTGTACTGATAGTGGTACCGAAAGTACCGTCCGCCGCACACCGTCAGATGGCTTACGGAGTGTGGATATAGGTGTAGACGTTGCCTTCTGTTTATATGCTTTTAGTGGAGAAATTAGCTACATTCACACAATGTAATCACCGTTAGTTATACGAATTTTTCCCCGGGCAAGACTAGGCCATCTAAGTCCGCTCAGCCGGAGTGGTCGAGCGGTTCTAGGCGCTACAGTCTGGAACCGCGCGACCGTTACGGTCGCAGGTTCGAATCGTGCCTCGGGCATGGATGTGTGTGATGTCCTTACGTTAGTTAGGTTTAAGTAGTTCTTAGTTCTATGGGACTGATGACCTCAGCAGAAGTCCCATAGTGCTCAGAGTCATTTGAACCATAAGTCCGCTCGTCCTGCTTCACACGTTTGTGGTGCACAGCACCATTCAGCGGCTCACGATTCAAAAACTCCAGTCCGTTGCACGGTTTTCATTATCTGCCGCCAAATGAGATAACGGTATGATGAAAGGTCTAGACTAGTGGTCATCAGGATCCAGTACTGAGATTGTGGGGCAGCACCTCTGGCTGCATTTGTACCCATCTTATTATTGATTGGTAATGCACATAAATTATTAAGTTACGAGCCCCCCAGTTGCCTAGCAATAACAAGGGCATTTGGCTGCCGAATTCCGTGTACTGATCGTTGAAAGCAGGCGGCATTTCGGACGCTTCCTGTCGGCTCTTCTCTGTATCAGGTTGGTGCCACCTCCAGCGACCCCAACGTTGTGACACTGTAATTTCCTGACGAAGTGTAATTGTGTTGTCTCTGTGACAGGATGGTTAACTGATTACTAACAGTAACCGTATTCATATTTAAACGTATTACGAGACACTATCACAAATAATTACTAAATATTTTAAGTATCATTTTCAAACTTCTCTTTGCATCTTATTACACCAGCCTTAATTCAATTTCATATCCTTTGCTAAAATACATAACGCATTCGAAGATGACCGTCTCTGTAATGCAAATTCACGGATCCACGGTACTTTCATTTGAAATTTGTACCGTAACAGCTGATATGTACGAGGCACATATACCCACGGGTTGTCGACACTCAAAGACAAACAATAAAACATTCCCCCTGCCACGTCATCTAACCCTTCAGAGGCCGCGCCTCTGACTCCTCCGCCCCTATCGTAAGTAGCTAACTTTACTTAGCTCACTGCCGGAATCACCAACGCCAATTAAAATAAAACACATCTCAAGGTATTTCTATCCCTGTAAGTATTTTTGTTTATTACCGAGAAGGAAAAGCTATTGACGTTAGGTGACGTTTTTGGATTAGATCCTTGGTCGCTAGATGCAGATTTTATAAAATACAGCTCACATTATTACAAGATACGCTGAAAACTGCGGGCCGCACGAATACTTGATCCGTGGCGTTCGCAACCCGCGGGCCGCAGTTTCACGACCAATGGTCTTGCCTGTATACTGTATATGGCAAAACGCGTTGATGAAAATTTGCAGATTACTGAGTAGTGTTACTTTAATTAGAACACCATCATTATAATGTACAACGCATATCTGCTGTGAATGATTCTGGGCGCGGAGTGGCTACGCTGCCATTCGTGCTTTTACTCCCGTCGGGCAACAACAGAGTGTTAAACATGGGTATACAAGGCGACCCAAAAAAAGTACCCGCCCACACTAGTCCCTCTCCTGCAGAATGTCATCTGCTTGGCTGTCAGTTAGTGGCAAGTCTGGATGCTCCGTACGAGTGGCAGGCGACTGACCGTGGTTTTGCACGCAGACGGATTATCAGTAAGAATCAAGTTCTGTCTGACCAATACGACACACTTCCTTCGTACTTTATTGGCCATCAACAAGTCAAAAATCAAATGGCTCTGAGCACTTTGGAACTTAACTTCTGAGGTCATCAGTCCCTAGAACTCAGAACTACTTAAACCTAACCAACTATAAAACATTCCCACACACATCCATGCCCGAGGCAGGATTGGAACCTGCGACCGAAGTGGTCGCGCAGTTCCAGACTGAAGCGCCTAGAACAGCTCGGTCACACCGGCCGGCCATCAACAAGTCATTAAATACTTTTGCAGTCATCGATAACCTATTACGTAGTTCCCCAAACAGTGCTTATTTATTTTATTTTTTTGTATTTTCCGTCACTATGATGAAGTAATTATTTGATGTTTATAGTGGAAATGTAACACCATGTTCGAAGATAATTTCCCCTGCAAAACGGAAGTAATCTGTTTTAAACTAATATTTTTAAAAATGTATTTTGTTCCTTTCCCTTACATATTATATTAGTTTGGACACAATAAGACAAGTGATCCTTTTTGAAGCCTACTATATCGCCTTGGAACCTCAGTGAAGTGACTCAGAAAAAAATGTTACTTTTATGTTAATTTTTTGAATAAATCTTGGTAAAAGTTTAAAATAACGGAATGAGAATCATTCACGCAAATGTGTGATATTACAAGAACACGAAACAGAGACTACAATATATGGCAAACAGCTTTGAGTGTAAAAGACTAATGGAATCACACATATGTTTATCGTTGTTGTTGTTTTATGACACATCTTGTTGCTTGCTCACACCACAACTCCTGAAATCATCAACGTAGATCAGCATATCAAAATATCAAAGATATATTTCAGAGATATATCCACGAAAGTGCCTGAATTTGGAACAGTTTGAATAAGTGTGGTGCCTCAAGTTGCATAAAACCAAAAACCCACAGTAGCGAAATCATCGGGCCAAACCTGTTTACCGGGTAACCAGGCTTTACGATATGGGATACTGCTTTGTTGGTAACCGTAGACAAATATCTTTAATCAACTGAGGCAGAAACTGGGTCATCATAGGAAACGCTTTGGTCGCAAATAAATATCACGAACAGTATAGAGGTTACAGTACTATCGTTCTATCGGCCTACAGATTGAGCCTCAAAAGAAATTTTTTTTTTTTTTGGTCATCAGTCTACTGACTGGTTTGATGCGGCCCGCCACGAATTCCTTTCCTGTGCTAACCTCTTCATCTCAGAGTAGCACTTGCAACCTACGTCCTCAATTATTTGCTTGACGTATTCCAATCTCTGTCTTCCTCTACAGTTTTTTCCCTCTACAGCTCCCTCTAGTACCATGGAAGTCATTCCCCCATTTAGCAGATGACCTATCATCCTGTCCCTTCTCCTTATCAGTGTTTTCCACATATTCCTTTCCTCTCCGATTCTGCGTAGAACCTCCTCATTCCTTACCTTATCAGTCCACCTAATTTTCAACATTCGTCTATAGCACCACATCTCAAATGCTTCGATTCTCTTCTGTTCCAGTTTTCCCACAGTCCATGTTTCACTACCATACAATGCTGTACTCCAGACGTACACCCTCAGAAATTTCTTCCTCAAATTAAGGCCGCTATTTGATATTAGTATACTTCTCTTGGCCAGAAATGCCTTTTTTGCCATAGCGAGTCTGCTTTTGATGTCCTCCTTGCTCCGTCCGTCATTGGTTATTTTACTGCCTAGGTAGCAGAATTCCTTAACTTCATTGACTTCGTGACCATCAATCCTGATGTTAAGTTTCTCGCTGTTCTCATTTCTACTACTTCTCATTACCTTCGTCTTTCTCCGATTTACTCTCAAACCATACTGTGTACTCATTAGACTGTTCATTCCGTTCAGCAGATCATTTAATTCTTCTTCACTTTCACTCAGGATAGCAATGTCATCATCGAATCGTATCATGGATATCCTTTCACCTTGTATTTTAATTCCACTCCTGAACCTTTCTTTTATTTCCATCATTGCTTCCTCGATGTACAGATTGAAGAGTAGGGGCGAAAGGCTACAGCCTTGTCTTACACCCTTCTTAATACCAGCACTTCGTTCTTGATCGTCCACTCTTATTATTCCCTCTTGGTTGTTGTACATATTGTATATGACCCGTCTCTCCCTATAGCTTACCCCTACTTTTTTCAGAATCTCGAACAGCTTGCACCATTTTATATTGTCGAACGCTTTTTTCAGGTCGACAAATCCTATGAAAGTGTCTTGATTTTTCTTTAGCCTTGCTTCCATTATTAGCCGTAACGTCAGAATTGCCTCTCTCGTCCCTTTACTTTTCCTAAAGCCAAACCGATCGTCACCTAGCGAATTCTCGATTTTCTTTTCCATTCTTCTGTATATTATTCTTGTAAGTAGCTTCGATGCATGAGCTGTTAAGCTGATTGTGCGATAATTCTCGCACTTGTCAGCTCTTGCCGTCTTCGGAATTGTGTGGATGATGCTCTTCCGAAAGTCAGATGGTATATCGCCAGACTCATATATTCTACACACCAACGTGAATAGTCGTTTTGTTGCCACTTCCCCCAATGATTTTAGAAATTCTGATGGAATGTTATCTATCCCTTCTGCTTTATTTGACCGTAAGTCCTCCAAAGCTCTTTTAAATTACGATTCTAATACTGGATCCCCTATCTCTTCTAAATCGACTCCTGTTTCTTCTTCTATCACATCAGACAAATCTTCACCCTCATAGAGGCTTTCAATGTATTCTTTCCACCTATCTGCTCTCTCCTCTGCATTTAACAGTGGAATTCCCGTTGCACTCTTAATGTTACCACCGTTGCTTTTAATGTTACCAAAGGTTGTTTTGACTTTCCTGTATGCTGAGTCTGTCCTTCCGAAAATCATATCTTTTTCGACGCCTTAACATTTTTCCTGCAGCCATTTCGTCTTAGCTTCCCTGCACTTCCTATTTCTTTCATTCCTCAGCGACTTGTATTTCTGTATTCCTGATTTTCCCGGAACATGTTTGTACTTCCTCCTTTCATCAATAAACTGAAGTATTTCTTCTGTTACCCATGGTTTCTCCGCAGCTACCTTCTTTGTACCTATGTTTTCCTTCCCAACTTCTGTGATGGCCCTTTTTAGAGATGTCCATTCCTCTTCAACTGTACTGCCTACTGCGCTATTCCTTATTGCTGTATCTATAGCGTTAGAGAACTTCAAACGTATCTCGTCATTCCTTAGTACTTCCGTATCCCACTTCTTTGCGTATTGATTCTTCCTGACTAATGTCTTGAACTTCAGCCTACTCTTCATCACTACTATATTGTGATCTGAGTCTATATCTGCTCCTGGGTACGCCTTACAATCCAGTATCTGATTTCAAAATCTCTGTCTGACCATGATGTAATCTAATTGAAATCTTCCCGTATCTCCCGGCCTTTTCCAAGTACACCTCCTCCTCTTGTGATTCTTGAACAGGGTATTCGCTATTACTAGCTGAAACTTGTTACAGACCTCAATTAGTCTTTCTCCTCTTTCATTCCTTGCCCCAAGCCCATATTCTCCTGTAACCTTTTCTTCTACTCCTTCCCCTACAACTGCATTCCAATCGCCCATGACTATCAGATTTTCATCCCCCTTTACATGCTGCATTACCCTTTCAACATCCTCATACACTTTCTCTATCTGTTCATCTTCAGCTTGCGACGTCGGCATGTATACCTGAACTATCGTTGTCGGTGTTGGTCTGCTGTCGATTCTGATTAGAACAACCCGGTCACTGAACTGTTCACAGTAACACACCCTCTGCCCTACCTTCCTATTCATAACGAATCCTACACCTGTTATACCATTTTCTGCTGCTGTTGATATTACCCGATACTCATCTGACCAGAAATCCTTGTCTTCCTTCCACTTCACTTCACTGACCCCTACTATATCTAGATTGAGCCTTTGCATTTCCCTTTTCAGATTTTATAGTTTCCCTACCACGTTCAAGCTTCTGACATTCCACGCCCCGACTCGTAGAACGTTATCCTTTCGTAGATTATTCAATCTTTTTCTCATGGTAACCTCCCCCTTGACAGTCCCCTCACGGAGATCCGAATGGGGGACTATTCCGGAATCTTTTGCCAATGGAGAGATCATCATGACACTTCTTCAATTACAGGCCACGTGTCCTGTGGATACTCGTTACGTGTCTTTAATGCAGTGGTTTCCATTGCCTTCTGCATCCTCAGGTCGTTGATCATTGCTGATTCATCCGCCTTTAGGGGCGATTTCCCACCCCTAGTACAAGAGTGTGCCCTGAACCTCTATCAGCTCCTCCGCCCTCTTTGACAAGGCCGTTGGTAGAATGAGGCTGACTTCTTATGCCGGAAGTCTTCGGCCGCCAGTGGTGATTATTTATCAAAATTTAGGCAGTGGCGTGGATCGATCCCGGGACCGAAGACGTTTTGATTATGAATCAAAGACGCTACCCCTAGGCCACGTGTACTTAGATAGTAATATAACATCAGACAAAACCTTTCTTCCGTAGTACTTATTTTCCAAGTCGTATTACAATAGTTGAAATAGGGGAGATAATTCCACAATTTCATCTTCGAAAGTGGCGTACTTCCTGATAAACATGTGTGAAAGCTTTCCTTGCAAACTGCCTAGAACACTCGTATCCATAATGGCAACATAGTAGACTTGTTGGAAACAAACATATTCAAACTCTTAGTGTACACACAAGACTCTCGCATTAGGACTCACCATGTTAATGGTAGTAAGTAGCACCACAGCTGTAATAAGGTACTTTTCTTACGTCACGACCAGTGTCGCTCAACGAACATCACCAGGTGACTTGTAGTTGAATAAAATAAAGATTAGGCTAAAAGCTACAGTAAGTTTTACTGGTAAATGAGACGCACCTGGCGCTGCCGACAGTGTTGGGATATGTTCTCACAAGGTAATGCCGATATCGTGACATAAGAAGCGTAATTGTCTTAACTAAGGTGGCAGGCACACCCTGGAAAGTGGCGACCACACAAACTGTCCGCCGCCCGCCCAGCAGTGAGTGCAGGCGTGGTACGCCGGGGCCGCCCACTGAGGAGGGGAAACCCATAAACGTTCTGCTTGCCATCTGACGAGTGCGGTATGGTAACCGTTACAAATAAATACACTGTCCGAAAAAAATTAGTACACCTAAATAAATACACCGCCCGAAAAAATGAGTACACCTGGAAAGACGACGTCAATTTTGATCTGATGTCATCATATCCATGGGATAGTAGATGTACTGACAATAGTTTCAACGTCGTCTGCCAACATATAGCGTAATGCCATAGCTACCAGAGCGCCATCTAAGTCTAATCTTCAATCGGTATTCTCACAGCCAGAAGGCACAGTGTGTTGCAAATATATGAAGCTGAAGGCAACAATGCAAAAGAGATCACTCGATCCTGCTACACCTAACTGAGCGAGTTTAAAAGGTGTCAGATTGTGGCCTTCCGGGTGGCGGAATGATTCTTCCGTGGACATGACACACAAGTTGGATGTGCTGCATCAGTTATGCAACGATGCTGATATCAATGGCCATGTAAACAAGTGGGTTATGACGAGATGAGAAGTAGCTCCTCCAGCTCGTCAACCGACAACTCTTGCAGAATTACGTGATCAGGTCGAGCAGGCGTGGCACACCTTATCCCAGGATATTATTCCCTATCTGTACGATCGACTGTATGCCAGAATCAGCACCCGCATTGCCGCCTGTGGAGGCTACACCATGTACTACTATGGGTGTTGCAGCATGGGTTGGTGCCTGGTGCTTCCGAACCGTTTGTGTTATTGATCTGTAAAGGTAATCATTTCATGTATTCCACATATCGAGAACAAAATAAACTTCTCCATGAAACTCAAAATTAGTTCCGAAAACAGATATCAATAGAAACTGAGTCCATGCTCATCATACATCGTGTCCTCCATGCGATGGATAAACTATGTTGTCAGTGTTTCTGGATTTTCTAACAACTTTTGAGTCAGTGATTTCTTGAGGAAATATGTTCATGTTGGCACTGGGTCGCAAATTTATTGGTAGACAAAACGCAATAAGCTATCCTGGGTGCAGAGTCCCTTACTGAGACTGAAGTAATATTTGGTGTGCCCAAGCACAGTGTAATCGGACCGTCACAGTTCATGCTGCACACAAATGAGTTAGCGGGTAACCAGTAAAGAACACTACTCTCGTGTATAAAACAGGTTCAAACATCTGATTACTTTACAAATGAGTTAGCGTGGGAAATATTTGACTTCAAGCATGTAAGCGAGAAAATGTTTAGAAAGGTTTGAAATTATGTTTAAATTTCGTTGGAAGTCACTAAGTGCTCTCATTGTGAAGTACTGCTTCAATATAGTGTTGATATTTTTGCAAAAGCTAATTTTTCACGCATATTAATATTTTTGACGTTATATCTCTTCAGCTACGTATCTTACGTTGATATAATATTGCAGATACATTCAGTGCTATATGTAGGTACGGTGTGCAAAGTGAGTGACAAATAGAATTATCAGTAAGGAAGTAATAAATGAATAATAAATGAAAACGTCAAGGACATTTTCCTTTCATCGTTTTATGGCGGCTGCCAGCGAGAAATAGTTTAGTAAGGACTTGAAATTACGTGTAAAATTTATTGAAAGTCCCTGAGTGCTCTCACTCCCAAGTACTGGTATTAGCGCGCCATCGGTTACGCAGCGTAAAGACAACCACACAGTTTCCAACTGTAGTACTTGTCTTAACGTAAGATTCTACATCTCAATGAGCAAATTATGAAATCATTCTAAATTTTTAAATTTGATTAATAACTACGCAAAATATTGAAAAGGTACCGTAATTTTTGTTGCCCTGGAAGCCGATAGATAAGGGTCACTGATACCGCGCCCCAGATTCCTCGATAGTCGTTCAGCAATATAAATACTTGTTGCAATCCTAGACTTTTCGCAGTTATCTTCGAAGAAGTTCTGTCCAGTAAAAGTAGCAGTAATATGTAATTGGATCTCGGCAAAGTATCAAGCTGCTGCAGAGACTGTCAACTAGTACAGAAACACAAATACATGCACTTCACGAAAAGGCGTGGTATCTTATGACTACGGAAAAACGAATCACAGTTAGCGACCGTCATGTCATACAAATGTATGGGAGTAGCAGTGTGTAGCGACGTGTCGTGCATCAGCCATACACGCTAAGCTGTGCGTAAAAATCTGTCCTGTAGCTGAGTACGCGGGGAACCCAGGTTTGATTCCCGCTACTGCCAAGGATTTTTCCTTGGTGACACGACTGGATGAAGTTACCTTCGTACTGCCTACTGAGTAGCTGCGGTCTGGGAAGTCGGCAAAGCGGCCGGGAGAATGGCATGCTGAGCTCATGCCCCTCCACACCGCATCCACATGACGCCGCAAGGCAGACGATGACACGGCGGCCAGTCGGCTTCCCTTAGCCCTTCAAGGCGTGGACGAGGACAGGTTCCGATTCATTGATGACATACTGAGAAACTGCAATCTCTCTACAAAAGACGCAGCATACTCATCACGCATAAAAACCCATACAGAGTCGGACATCCCAGGTATGCAATAAAGAAAGGTGAGAGTAATTACGCCCTTGTTCAACTGGGGAGCGGATGAAACAAAATTTTAAAAAGTCGTAATTCGCACACACTTGTAGAAAGACGCCGAGATAAATACCGAAATAGTAGCATCGTTATCTACCCTCTCTACATCTATTACTCTAATGACACAGTGTTCTCGTGTCTTTTTTTTCATTTCACAAACGTTAAATGAATGAGAGGCTTCAGCTAGATAGTTTATGGATCAAAGGCATTGCCGACACTGACGAAATCTGTTAAGAATACTTTCGAATAGAGACATAGAAGCTGCATTTGCCATCCCGCTTCCCCACAAACCCCCCTCTTTCTTCCCATATACCGCCTCTCTCTTCAAATGACACCATCAAAAAGTTTGTGTTTACGACATAAATTCGTATTCGAAATATTCCACCTACTGGTAAGAAACTATTGAAATTAAGAGAGCACACATTTCTTCAGAATGCATGCGATCACTCGTGGAAAAGATGTCACTTTGACTACATAGCGGTCGCGGCCATCAGACGATCTCAGATCACAAACGAGAGAGCTCAACATCTCTGCCCAACACTACGCCAGACCATCTCCCCAGGCATGGGAGAGAACGTTGCATAATAATAGATGTCATCGGCCCCGGCCTGGTGTCTGGCGCAACAGACATTCAATCATTCCAGCAGAGGGATACCATCTGGGCAACCAGTCGTAACTCGCAAACACCTACATGCTCACCAAAGGAAATCTGTGGACGTCGTTGCGGAATAATGTCGCAAACAGTTTAAATGCCAAGCACTTACCTTCACCTTTTCTCTCTGGACCAATCAGAAACATGCTTCCGCTCCTCCCCCAGCCATCATGCTTTTAAAGCTAGCGTGGTTGACTCCATTTTCAGCCAGAGTATATTCCCAGGTGGAATGAAGACAGGTAATTACAGTCACAGTATCTAAACCAAATAAACCCTGTAATGTTATTGGCATACACTAAGGTGACAGAAGTAATGGGATACCTATACGCACATATGCAAATGCTGTAGTTCACAGCAGAACTGCCAGCATCGATGTTCCGTAGTTATCGTAATCGATTTCTACACGAAATAATTAAAAGTGCATACATACAGACATAGCACTATAAACGATTATGGACTCTGTATGGAATGTATGCACAGCCAAACAATTCAGTATAATTCTCTGGAAGATACAGGTGTAGACCTCAAGTCAGTATGCATTAGTTCAAAATGTGTGTGAAATCTTATGGGACTTAACTGCTAAGGTCATCAGTCCATAAGCTTACACACTACTTAAACTAAATTATCCTAAGGACAAACACATACACGCATGCCCTAGGGAGGATTCGAACCTCCGCCGGTACCAGCCAGTCTGCATTAGTATTTGTAAAAAAAGAGTGTGTAACCTCCCCGTAAAAATAAATAAATGTCAATGATAATAAAAATGTGCCAAATGTTGACTCCCCACAAAAATTAAGGAATGATAATTGATCGTAAACCCACAATAATATTAATTAGATAATGAACCATGAACTGAATGTAACATCTCAACAGAAATAATAATATCTGGTAAATTTTATAAGGGCAGCAGCGCTGACCTTGGGCCCTGTGAAATAATTAAACCTGATAAATTTTATAAGGGCAGCAGCACTGACCTTTGGCCCTGTATTCTGAATAAAAAAGCAAAAATTCTTACCTTAAAAAAAAACTGCATCTATATCTGCTCTTACTTATCGACACAGCTTCGTGCAATGCTGGCGTATATTAAATTTTGATTCTTGGAGGAAATGCATAGGAAATATTCTTTAAATTGAAATGAATGTTTTTCTTTAAAAGATTTACTTTATAAAAAAAATTATTATTGGGGCATTTTTTCTCAACAAATTAAATTACAATTAACATACATTATTAAATATGCGCAATGCTGCTTCTTTACCTTCTATAACCATACTCATCGTCCAGAATCGTGACCAGAGTCGCGAGAAGAGCACGCCGCCGACGCATGCCGACTTCTGCTCGGTACAACTGTCCACTCGCTACTACTGACGACTGACTACTACCTCTGCCGACTCGCTACACGCAACAACTGACTTCTACTACAGACAGAGTACAACCGCTCCTGCCGACTCGCTACATGGTACTGTCGTCTCGCGCGGTCAAGCACAGACTAGCAACGATAAATAACTCTCTGGTCAGAGATTCTGTCATGCCTCGCCATCGCTGGTAATGAATACATACGTGTTTCAAGTGTAGGGAAAAAATGGTCAAATGTGTGTGAATTCCTAAGGGACCAAACTGCTGAGACCATCGGTCCCTAGACTTACACAATACTTAAAGTAACATGCTAAGAACAACACACACACATCCATGCCTGAGAGACGACTCGAACCTCCGGCGGGAGGGACCGCACAATCCGTGACATGGCGGCCCAGACCTCGCGGCCACTCCACGCGGCAAAGTGTAGGACAAACTCTGGAATGCGTGATAGCATAGCCATAAGTACACCAAGAACAAATGTTTTTTTTTTATAACTGATATTTACTGTAACATCAAAAAACCTTGAGTAAAGACCATGTGGCAACACTTCCAGTAACATGATCTTGTAAATGTGATTAACTTGCACTGTATTGTGTGTGCTGTGAAATAAATACCTAGGGTCACAGTGTTGAGGTGTGGCGTTCACCAAAGACAAGCAGCATGCATAGTACTACTTTTCAGACAAAAATTGTGTACTTAGCGGCATATACTTATAAAATATCGGCTCCGACGTCTATAAAAATGTGAGATTCAATTCCGAAGCCTGAGAAATATATGGAATAACGCGATAATGCAACCCTAGTATGGAGGGTTGGCATATTATAAAGGTTATTTCGATTTCGTTTTAAGTAGATCTATGACCTGTATTTTGATAAAATAATAAACATATCCTAGGCTTAAGTCCTTAGTCTAGCGCTTGTGCACCATCTGTAGTGGTAGTAATAGTATGGTTCAGATGGCTCTAAGCACTATGGGACTTAACATCTGAGGTCATCAGTCTCCTGGACTGAGAACTACTTAAACCTAACCTAAGAACATCACACACATCCATGTCCGAGGCAGGATTCGAACCTGCGACCGTAGCAGCATCCCGGTTCCGGACTGAAGCGCCTAGAACCGCTCGGTCACAGCATAGTAGAGTAGTAGTAGTAGTAGTAGTAGTAGTAGTAGTAGTAGTAGTCCAGAGTACATTACATTTTTGAACAAGCACATAGCAACAGCACGGATTTGTGTAATCGTTTTCCATGGCAATTACAAATTATAGACCGATAGACCGTATTTTGCAGTAGATACCCACAGGTCGAAAACAGTTTAGTTGATGAATCGTATAAAATGATGGGCGCACTTTCGATTATATCCTCTAGGTGCGGATGGTATTACGTTCATTTCTACAGTGTGTGCTACAGCGTAAACACGGCACGTGCAAGGAGTAGGATGATGTGATTTCTTCCTGTTTGTATGATGACATACTAATGGACGAAATTCATTTTAAAGGCACCAAGACCACATGTAACAAAAGAGTAATTGCTTATATTTTTAAATTATAATGACGTATGATGGTAAAATGATAAGCAAACAATGGATACAGGAGATTGTAGGCAGCCTCGTGATGACTGGGTGTTGTGTGCTGTCCTTAGGTTAGTTAGGTTTAAGTAGTTCAATGTTCTAGGGGACTGGTGACCATAGATGTTAAGTCCCATAGTGCTCAGAGCCATTTGATTGCAGGCAGGTAGATATACCAGGTGTAGAAGTATGAAATCGGAATTTGATTGCAATAATTACAGTTTTGTTGTTTGAAACTGATAAACAATATTTTATTCAAAATAATCTCCATTGCTATTTATACATTTCTACCACCTTAAAGGTAAGCTATTAATGCCAAGCCAAACAAAACAGTTCCTTTTTGAAGCGAACACGTCATTTTCGTACATTTGCATACCGATTGAAACGTTGTTCAGCGATAGCGTGTCCCAGTGATGCAAATAGATGATAATCGGACGGAGCCAAGTCTGGAGAATAAGCCGCATGCCCTACGATTTTCCAGTTGAACGCCTCGATCGTTTCGCTGACCCGTTATGCTGTGTGCGATGGGGCGTTATATTGGAGAAATACGACTTTGTGTTGCCTTTTTCCATATTCCGGTCGTTTTTCACGTAATGCTAGATCTAAATCGATGATTTTCTGTTGGTAGCGATCAGCATTAACAGTTTCGCCGGGTTTTAGCTGCTCATAATAAATAGATGACGTTCTTCTGATCCCACTGAACGCAGAGATTGTCTTCTTTCCAAAGCGATTTGGTCTTGCCATGGATATCGATGGTTTGCCTGGACTCACCCCTGATTTACGTGCTTAGGATTCTCAAAAACATCAATTTTTCATCATATGTCACTACTCGATGGAGAAACGACTTTCTTTTGTATGTGGCAAGCAGCATTTCACAAGCGGTGTTTCGATTTACTTGCTGTCTTTCATTCAGTTCAATCATTTTCTCACTTTCTGCACCTTCCCCATAGCTTTCAACCGAAGAGAAACGGCTTTCTGCGTCACATTCAATTGTTCCGCGAGTTCCTGTTGAGTTTGAGTATCATCTTCATCCAATAAAGCCTGCAACTCGTTGTCTTCGAACTTTTTCTGTGGTTCCCGCGCTCGTCGTTTCTCATGTCAAAATCATCATTTTTGAATTTTTTGAACCACTCGAAACACTGTTTTCCCAATAGCATGTTCGCCGAAAGCATAGCCAAGCATTCGATGCGATTCTGGAGCAGGGTTCTTCAAATGATAACAAAAAACCAATGCTGTCTGCAAAAAACGTAGTTCGTAGGCACAAAATTCGACACGTTTATGGGTTTGAAACAGATACCGATGTATGGAACTTGTTTTCTGCGTGCTGACATTCGTCGTCAGGCGTTACAAGAAGCAGATGGCGCTGCAGACGCTGTCTCATGGGCCCTACACTTACGGCTAGCACCATCTATAGGGAATTCCGGTTTCATACTTCTACACGTGCTAGCTATCAGTGTGACACTAATGATTCAACTGAGACTAACCTACTGCACAGCGCCGTCGCAAATTGTATACGTATTTTTTACCAAATTTTCCACGTTTTTCGATAACTGTCCATTTTTTCCATGTTCCATATGTAAATGTACAAGTACATGTGCTCTTAATGTTAACATAACCAGGTGTGGCTTGCTATTTTTTATACCATGCAACTCTGATGTAGAGTCACAAACCAGCCAGTTATGCACTTATTTCTTCAAATGTAGTACTAAATACCAAAGCCGACGCTAAAACAGACAAACACACGTACACGGATTGCCTTGGGCGTAGAGTGCACACACACACATACACACACGCACACACACACAGTTACGCTATTTCGTGCGTTAATTTCTTCACACTTCTTCTCTCCATTGAGACTGTGGCGTGGACGTGGGCCTAACATAGGAGGATCCATCTTTTGTAGGTGGATCCACCCCAAACAATATCCCAGGATATAGTGCATGATGTATCCAGCCCGAACAGTATTGGTGGATGTACTGCAGGCTGGACCCAGCCTGAATATTATTCCTGGATGTGGCACTGGCAAATCCACTTTTCAGATGTTGCCTCAGATCATCTGTGGGTAGACCCATGAAAAACATCAGCCAGGAATTATTTTGTGTAGATGGATCCACCAAACCAACTCGGTCTCTGCTCAGGTGGATCTGCCCCAAACAGTTATCTCCAGACATAGAGCATGCTGGATCCACACCTAACAATATTCCGTGATATATTATGTTGTGTGTATCCACCATTATTAATCTCCAACCCCTAACACAGGTGGGCCCATCTTTCAGATGCAACTCCAAATCATTACCGGGACACTGCTGCCAGTTCCGCTGCAGCCGCAGCACCTGCCACCGCATCTGACGATGCCTCTGGCGATGGCGGAGGGGGCATGTGGGCCTAGGCTGGAAGATTACACATGAAACAGTGTAACTGTGCTATGTGAATGTGTTTGCAACAGAATAATGTAACCACTCTAACCACACAGCATTCCATTCTGTGCCTGTTTGGCTTTGGCTTTGGCACTTAGTGTTGACATTGGGAGGAGTGAGTAGATACCCAGGCTGGGTTGTGACTCTTCATCAAAGTAGGATGGTATAAGAAAATAGCAAGCCATACCTGATTAAGTAAGCAATAAGAGCATATATGCACTTGTACATTTATTTATGAAACATGAAAAAAAACGGATAGTCATCGAAGAACGTGGAAAATGTCAAGAATTCCGTAGAAAAATCCAGATACGATATAGTCACAGAGGATATCTGTATTTATACTTAAGAGTGCAATCGAAATTTGATTTCCCTATAAAGCTATGAGGTTGAGTGATCTATTAAAATCACAGTACCATCTGACTTCTAATTGACGGAGAGCTGGGCTATAGGCTGAGAGAGAGAGAGACAGCTCGTCGGAGATCCTCTGGACACAGAAGGAGAGATAAACATGGCGTCAAAGACAAAAACAAAATCATTATACAGACTTTTTTTTTTTTTTTTTGCACTATGGGGCTTAACTTCTGTGGTCATCAGTCCCCTAGAACTTAGAACTACTTAAACCTAACCAACCTAAGGACGTCACACACATCCATGCCCGAGGCAGGATTCGAACCTGCGACCGTAGCGGTCGCGGGGTTCCAGACTGTAGCGCCTGGAACCGCTCGGTCACCATTATACAGATTGGGTAATCGGTGGAGAGCGACTGTAATGAGTAGATGTAAGAGAGGGGCTTATACTTTAATAGTGGAATGGTGATGCATTCTTGGGAGATAAAATGAAACTGTCGTACTCCCACTAGTTCTGTGTGTGTGAGAAAACGGTAAGTTATTTTATTCTGAATTCTGTGGCATTCTCCGTCCAATAAATGCTAGTTGAAAGTTATATTTACCGTAGTTGAAAGTTTTATTTACTTGGAAACGTAAAAGAAGTATTTGGATGCAGTGTAAAGTGGTACGATTTCAGAAGCGAAACATTTATTGCATATTAATGTTACTATACATAAGACGTTTCCTGACTGATGATAAGAAGGGGCATTGAGGACAACATAGACAGCATAATTTTTATCAACATGACTTAGATTAGCTATTAATACTATTGCTCGGGTCCTGTGTAATTTTTAATCACATTTATCGTAAATTTAACATTTTTTCGATTGTTCTCTCCAACGATATCAGTTGTGGGAATTTTACTACTTCCGACACATACACAATGGAGTGCTTTGGTGAAGAGTGAACGCTCGTTGGCAATGGATGGTCTAAGGCGTTGTTGGTGCTGATACTGCGTTGTATCTCCTCGCTACGACGCTGTGCGGTACATTAGAATCAGCAGAATCGTCAGGCTCTCCCAGATAGCTAAACCTACCCGCCTCCGATCTTCTGAGTGCATCCTCTGTTTAACATTTGACCGCCATACGTTATTATAATTTAAAAATATTAGTAATTACTATTTTGTCATAAACTGGTCTGGGTGCCTTTAACGTCAATTTCCTACATTATTAGGCCGTCATGCTAACAGAAAGAAATCATGTCATTCTACGGATTACTATTGCGGTATTCACGTTGCAGCACATACGGTATAAAAGAACGTAATTCCATCCGCACTTAGAGGATATAACCGAAAGTGCACCCATCATGAACTTTTACCCCGATGTTTTATACGATTCATCAACTAGACTATGTTTGCCATGCGGGGGTGTACAGCAAAATATTAGCCATCTATCTAGAGTTTTTAATTCACTATGGAAATCGCTTACGCAAATTCGTGCAGCTCCTGTGTGCTCATATAAAAAAGGTGTATTCTGAGGCGTTTACTACTACTACAGAGGGTACATAAGCTCTGGACTGAGGGCCTACGTGTAGATTATGTCTACTATTATGTAAAAAACACGTTTTACTTCTACTTAAAACGATATCAAAGTCACCTGTATATTTTGCCAACCCACCACGCTACTGTTGTACTGTTGCATTATCACATTATTCCTTATAGTTCTCAGGCTTGGGGGGCTCCATCTCACATTTTTGTAGACATCCTGGCCTAGTTTAATAAATATACACCGCTAAGCATGCGTGTGATGAGTAGCACTATGCATGCTACTCTGCCGTTGGTGGACGCTCCCGCCCCCCCCCCCCCCCCCCCCGATGAACCTGGGTATCCACACACAGTATAGTGCAAGTCCAATCACATTTAGAAGATCGTGTTATTGAAAGCGTTGCCATCATTGTTTTTATCCGGTAGTTTTTTGGTACTACAGTCAAGAATCATCATTAGTAAAAATGCATTTGTTGTCGGTGGGCCTATTGCTATGCTAAGACACATTCCAGTGTTTGTCCTAGACTTTATTTTTTAAGAATACTGATGCTGATTGACGTGAGGCCTAAACCGGAACCTACCAGAGATGTAAACTGACTTGTGTGGCGGTGAATTCATTACATACAATCAGTCGATTTGGTTATAATATTATGCCCTGTATGTCTATAATTTGAATTATTTCACCAGGAAATCGATTACCTCAGCTAAGAAACAGCGATGTTGACAGTTCTACTTGGACTATATGTCGGTCATATGACTGTCTATTCGTCGTAAGCAAGCCAGTAAGGGATACAATACCTTCCCACAGGTTTTTTTGGTAGTGTTAAGAATATGCAAAATTCTAGTTACCATAAATATGACAATGCGCAGTACAACTGTACATCTTTAGAGGGTATGACCGTGTTGCTAACTGAGATATAGAACAAACTATGCCTTCCTAATGCGTGAAGCAGGTAATGTGCGTTGGCCAGACTTAGAGTGTTAGCTACTAAAATTATCGTATATGGAACCCTAAGATGGGTCCGCAGTTTATCTGCTGCGAAAGTAATATTAGCTCAGATCGTGTTGATAATGACGTCTTTTCTGGTTATGGTTCCTAAAATTCGAATGATTAAGTGTTTTTCTTAACTGGATGTGTACATCCTATGGAAGATTATAGTTTTAATGCATTATTCGGTAATTGTGGGATGCTATACCTCGCTACTCTACTTAAAAAAGACTGTCAGTCCCTAAATGATTTGCTAATGGCTTAAGGATGTGACTATCTAGTCACTTACTTATTTCATCAGCCAATTTAGTGGTGTCGGAAAATGTTTGTTATTTGCAATTACTATGGCTATTGACTGCAAAACCTCCCCCAGGTGTTAAGAACATGGAAACAATCTAGTGACTGTAATACTGATAATGCAAAGGTGAGTCTTGCTCATAACAATACAGAACAAATTATATCTTCCTGATACGTAAAGGAGGAATTGTTTATCGAGCAGACTTAGACTATTACCTATTAAAGTTTTGGTATTGAACCGTAACATATCTCTGAAACGATTGGTGTGTCGGCTCTTTCTCGTGCCCGCGCTTTGCCGCGGTACAATTGGTCGCGATTGCTTATTTAGGCACGCGCGGAACGATTCAAAGGAGGTCGGCCATCAGCGAGGTTGGTGGGAGTTGCGAGCTCGTCCGGGGGACGATAGTACTCTCGTGTTCCGACGTCGGTCGCAGTGGGCAATCAGCCCTGGGGCAGAGCGGGACCGCCGTTGGTTTGGCGTGACGCGAAGGAGCGACAGCGCTGAGTTGGTCGGCGCGGCGCGGCGCGGCGACGCCGCCTTGTAGCGGAACTCGGGTTAGCAGCGTCAGCCGTGAAACCCGTCGCTGTCCGTGGGCGATTGAGGCCTTGGTGTGGCTGTGTCCTGTCCTGTGGCATCACGCAGTATCTTCAACCCTAGTGCTGCTGTGATTGACGGCGTCTTTCTAGCGGAGTGCAATTTGTTTGCGTCGTCCGGAGCTGCCTTAGGCGCTGCTGCCGTCAGTGGGGTCTACGTTCTCTGAAGGGTGCTGCAGTACAACAACACAATGTTGATCAGAAAGTGATTTCTTCAAAACACTAAATGTTCTTAGTTGTAAATCATGCTATTTTAAATAAGAGGAAGTAGACAGTACTGATTCTACTGGGCCCATCACGCTGCGGAATAGACAAATCAAAATTGTTGTTTGAAGGATTTTGTGTTTTTCTATTGTTCTCTAAAATAAGCTTAATTAAATGTTGTAAAATTGTCTTGCTTAAAGTCCCCTCGACAAGTGACTGGTTGTATCCTTACGTAGATCAATTTTTTATTGAATTCCGATATCTGAATCTGAAGTTTAAATTCAAAAAATGGTTCAAATGGCTCTGAGCACTATGGGACTCAATATCTGAGGTCATCAGTCCCCTAGAACTTAGAACTACTTTAACCTAACTAACCTAAAGACATCACACACATCCACGCCCGAGGCAGGATTCGAACCTGTGAGCGTAGAGGTCGCGCGGTTCCAGACTGTAGCGCATAGAATCACTCAGCCACCTCACGCCGGCCGGCTGTTTAAATTCAGTTGAAATATGATTTCTCTAGCCGTGCCTAGCACTGACTTTGTTTGACGTAGAGGTATGCATAGACAGGCATTCTATTTTTTCTTACGACTTCACGTTTTTCATTACTGTGTGTCTTAATGTTACGGGCTAATCGTCGGTGACTCCAATCTATAAATTCAATTCATTTTATTGTTACTTTTTATTTAAATAAAGTTTACAGGCTAAGAAACGGTCACAGTAGTCTGAATATCTTTGCTGATACCAATGTGGCACACTATTATGCTCTTACATTGTGGTAAATACACTTTGTTGTTGAGAATCCTCTATGGACTTGGTCCTTTCACTCCCTGCAGCCTTGAGAGTTGCTAAGAACATATCAACTAGATGTAGCCCTAATGTCGTTCTGCAGCTGACCTAATGGGTGAGTTATACTACTTTAGATTTGATACCTCGATATTATGCTTAATAAAAGACAATTGGGACCTGCAATGGTTTATAAAACTGTGTACTGTATGCCTACAGCTTTAATCGCTTACACAAAACATCTATGCTGGTAGCTGAACTAGTGGTGGAATTCATAGTTACTCCGCTGGGTGACTGAAATCATCTCGTCTGCTCACGTTATTCCCTACAGAACCAAGTCTAGGAAACTAGCTTTATTATTAGGCACTCGCAGCTATAGCTGGCCAAAGCACTGTGTTTCCAGCTGTTCCACTACGGATCGCTAATGTCTGTGTGGCGTTGCAACTATGTACCTACGATTGAGGTTCGAATCTATAAATATTTAACACATACGTATCATGTTTAGGATTTTCGTGGTATTTTCCGACAAGATACGAGATTTGATCAACAGTCTGAGATACTTCCTAGTTTATTCAATGGATGTGGGCTATAATTATAGCAAAAACTACTTATATATGAGCCTGTTTCACTGACAGTCCACTGCTTACATACGTATATTCCCGAACAAATATTAGACACATATTCATTATGATTTTTGAATGCTTATCCGAACTCTAGATCGATTATTGCTTATAAGAGTATCGTGTAAACATTACGTCTCCCTTCCCAAGACAGACACACACACACACACACACACACACACACACACACACACACACACAAAAAAACTGCTTGCACGCGCTTGTGCCGCTCAAAATAAACGATACTATAGAGGAACACGTCTATCGATTCCCAATTTCTCTTATCTTATGCAAAAGGTACGCTGGCTACAAAGGTCACTTAGTAATAGTATTTTTCGCGGAAAGAGTGTAGTCCAGTTTGAGATCACGTAATATTAGCGTATTTATTGAAGCTACTGGCGTGAAGTCCAGCTTCACATCATTTCTTTTTTGGTAAAAGGTCTGTAAATAGTAACTTGCTTGTTACGGTGATAAAAGATTCATTGCTACGAAGTGTGATCAGAAAACTTATAAAACCATGTTCCGGGATTTCCTCTTCAGTCTGAGATCCAAACCATATTGGCTGAACAGGTGTGGAATATAATTATCATGCACACTATCTTTAACATATGATCCCATAACGCATTACCCGGAAAAGTTCTGTAAGAGTAACATTTTACATGCAAGGATTTCAGCATTTTTTTTTTTCAAACTAAACGTCGTATTCACTCTCTTAGAAGAAAACAATGAAAAGATTTAGCAATATTCTTTCTACAACCTTCTCCTCTCTCAGAAGCACCAGATACTGAACATGCCTCTGATATTACCCGATTTGCGATTCGTCATCGATAACAATGTCGTAAATAGGATATTGTCGGAGTTCTAAAGATATATGGTAATCGGACAATAGGTGGATTCGCGGTAATATCTTAACGTCCAACACTATACACGTGATAATATTATTGCACCTAGTACAAGTAGGATGTGTTTTTGCTACTAAATAATGCAGTTTTGTTAATGACAAGACTGTATTGGTAAATCCAGCACCTCAAAATGTGTAATATTGTAACGTTTTTATTCACCCAATTTCCACTGGCTACGAAGCATTTCGACAGGTGAGATCATGGTAGCCTTATGAAGTATCTGTCATTGTTGTGGGCACTGCTCAGATAACATTTCGTAACAGCCCTAGTCTGCGGGTAGCGCCTTTGATTACTAATCGAAACGTCCTCGGTCCCCGGTTCGAACCCCGGCACTGTTTAAATTTTGAATAAAAATCATCATCAATGCCGGCCGAAGACTTCCGGCATAATACATTAAACGTAATGGCAATCACGAACGTGGATGACCGACAGCTGTAGAATGGAATGACGACAATAAAATTTTGTGCCGAACTGGGATTTCTCGCTTATCGCGAGCGGTCGCCTTACCATTTCTAAAAATTAATTACAGCTTATGATCAAAGTCTAATTTAATAAAACAAATAGTATCTGCAACACGAGCCTGCACAAAACTACATGCGTTGGGAAGATATTATGCGCTTTTGAGCCCCATATGGTCTGTGTCTACGTGAAGTCCTGTATCCAACCCAACAAGCATTTATTCAATGCCATACTTAATCAATTGAATTTTGCATTCGAAAACATTGAGATGTGTGTCGGTATAAGCAGGAAAATATAATTTTTAACAAGCGTACAGAATCACAATTTCTTCAATTTTTCACCTATAAATGTACAGAGTACTAAACTGAAATCGTGATGAGACTCATGATTGTGACGTTAGGACTACCTTAGTGGTTTTCGATCAGGAAGCCTATAACTCAGTAAGAGAAGATGTAAAAAGCAGACAAAATGACTAGGCTTCTAGCGTGATTAGAACCTACGGCTAATGCAGCGTTCCCTACACAAAGCAACCATGTTACCAATTTTTTTTATTACGAGGGGAAAGAGGTTCTGTTTGCTTGGTGGTAAAAATAATTACTGCATTTCCTCCACCTTTTGCATACGGAAAAGGAACAGTAAATTAATTTTTTTTGAAGGTGCAGTATTTCCAAGGCCTGGCCACGATGTCTCCCTCCTCCTACCACCGGAGCCCACCATGACATTCATTTTTTCTGTTTTTTTTTAAATAATAAACAAAAACAAGGGAGCCAGACGCCAAAAATTATGACGATAATGTGAACTAAAAAGGGCCATCGTGCTCACTGGGATCACCTTATCGAAGCGGGTGGCCAGAAAGAGGCGGTCGTCGCTGCAGTGGACGTCACCAGTAGTCAACCGCCAGTGTGTCCCTTGCCGCTGCACACAGTCAGAGACTGTATCTATTACCGTAGGAGCATCGTGGAAGCGTCACATCTGCAAGTCAACTTCTTCTCACACCCGGCACATCCCAGCAGGGCGGTGAGTGGATGGATGACGACCACAAATAGTTAGCAAAATGGTTCTGGTATTGCATTCTGTTCGTTAACACCAGCAACTCGTCGACTTTGCCTTGCCACAAATCGAGGACTTCCTTTTCGCCGTCGCGGTACATACACTCCTGGAAATGGAAAAAAGAACACATTGACACCGGTGTGTCAGACCCACCATAATTGCTCCGGACACTGCGAGAGGGCTGTACAAGCAATGATCACACGCACGGCACAGCGGACACACCAGGAACCACGGTGTTGGCCGTCGAATGGCGCTAACTGCGCAGCATTTGTGCACCGCCGCCGTCAGTGTCAGCCAGTTTGCCGTGGCATACGGAGCTCCATCGCAGTCTTTAACACTGGTAGCATGCCGCGACAGCGTGGACGTGAACCGTATGTGCAGTTGGCGGACTTTGAGCGAGGGCGTATAGTGGGCATGCGGGAGGCCGGGTGGACGTACCGCCGAATTGCTCAACACGTGGGGCGTGAGGTCTCCACAGTACATCGATGTTGTCGCCAGTGGTCGGCGGAAGGTGCACGTGCCCGTCGACCTGGGACTGGACCGCAGCTACGCACGGATGCACGCCAAGACCGTAGGATCCTACGCATTGCCGTAGGGGACCGCACCGCCACTTCCCAGCAAATTAGGGACACTGTTGCTCCTGGGGTATCGGCGAGGACCATTCGCAACCGTCTCCATGAAGCTGGGCTACGGTCCCGCACACCGTTAGGCCGTCTTCCGCTCACGCCCCAACATCGTGCAGCCCGCCTCCAGTGGTGTCGCGACAGGCGTGAATGGAGGGACGAATGGAGACGTGTCGTCTTCAGCGATGAGAGTCGCTTCTGCCTTGGTGCCAATGATGGTCGTATGCGTGTTTGGCGCCATGCAGGTGAGCGCCACAATCAGGACTGCATACGACCGAGGCACACAGGGCCAACACCCGGCATCATGGTGTGGGGAGCGATCTCCTACACTGGCCGTACACCACTGGTGATCGTCGAGGGGACACTGAATAGTGCACGGTACATCCAAACCGTCATCGAACCCATCGTTCTACCATTCCTCGACCGGCAAGGGAACTTGCTGTTCCAACAGGACAATGCACGTCCGCATGTATCCCGTGCCACCCAACGTGCTCTAGAAGGTGTAAGTCAACTACCCTGGCCAGCAAGATCTCCGGATCTGTCCCCCATTGAGCATGTTTGGGACTGGATGAAGCGTCGTCTCACGCGGTCTGCACGTCCAGCACGAACGCTGGTCCAACTGAGGCGCCAGGTGGAAATGGCATGGCAAGCCGTTCCACAGGACTACATCCAGCATCTCTACGATCGTCTCCATGGGAGAATAGCAGCCTGCATTGCTGCGAAAGGTGGATATACACTGTACTAGTGCCGACATTGTGCATGCTCTGTTGCCTGTGTCTATGTGCCTGTGGTTCTGTCAGTGTGATCATGTGATGTATCTGACCCCAGGAATGTGTCAAAAAAGTTTCCCCTTCCTGGGACAATGAATTCACGGTGTTCTTATTTCAATTTCCAGGAGTGTATATTGTATCGCTATTCCTTGTACCCAAATGACCGCATTCATCCGTTTCATCGGCAAATAGACGGCGTCGGGATGAAAGAGGTCTAGGGGCACAATCGAAACAAACGGGTGGCGTAGGAGGAAAGCCAGTATCTGGCGGATCTGTTTCCAGCACCAGCGTGCGGGGCCCCAGTTCACTCTATCTACCGTCGCGCAACGGGTGCACATAGGATCAATTAGGTGAATGGCATGTAGCCTTCGTCGTGTCGGAAATTTCTCTTTAGTGACCATATACCTCGTCGACCGCACTAAAGTTGACAGGAAGGGCGCGTCGATGGCTCGCCAAACCGGCGTCTAGTCGACCGTGGGGTGGTGTCTTACAATGTCGTTAGCCGTATTCCAGAGTTGGAGATCCCTGTAATAAATCCTTGCTGCCGGTTTCCGTCTCTCCGGTATAGCCCCCAACATATAGCTGTGCTCCACGAGAAACGTCTAAATATATACTAGCGAGGACGATAAATGTCCAACAGGCACCGGTGGGCACAGCGTGTGTGGGGCCACCTCTGCTATCAGGATGCCAGAGTCGCCGCATCGAGCGAAGGTGTTGTGCTTGACGTGACTGAGAACACCTGCTTTGTGGAAAGGTAAAGTAAGAGCAACAAAACGGATCTTAAAAACGGCACCAGCGTTCACCACGTGTCAAAACACTGCCTGTATCCTGGAAGCCATAGTGTCTGTCATCGGTAGTTCGTGGGCGTAATGGTTAAGTTCAGAAGTCATGTACACGATGACGCACTGAGCTCGTTGCAAATGTCCAGCGATCTAAATTTGTTGAGACGAGCCTCTGTGCGGTGTTGTCATAAGACCTTACGATAAGTAAAGGCCGCCGTACGTTGTATTTGACGATGGAGCGATATCCCTAAACATTTGAGCTTTGGGACCTTTGTCACGGGTACATCCAGTTCTGCAGGAATGCCTCGTCCCACCTCCGTGTAGCGTGATTTCCGGAGGTTGATCAAACTGCCTGCCATTGACTCATGCTGTTGAAGCCAAGAAAGCGCCGCTCGTATTTCGTCCCCAGTGCTAAGAACATCACATCATCGGTGTATGCCCCACATGAAAGGTCACGAAGCGGAGGCTAAGGCCTTCCAAGCGTCGCCGCAGTCCGTGAAGAGCTGGCTCGAGGGCGGTAGTGAATAACATGGCAGAAAGAGGACAACCCTGTCTGACGGACCTGTTGATACGGACGGCGACGGACCGATAGCCGTTTACCATAATCCCCATGACCGCCCCATGGGTCAAACAAAGCACAACAGATGTCGTTACGCACGGGATACCGATGTGTTCCATAACTGCACGCAGGAAACCATGTTCGACGCCATCGAAAGCATGGTCAAAATTCAGCGTAACAAGAGCGCTGTGGAGTCGGCATGTTTGCATTAGCGCCACCATGTCTGTAGGTGCTCAAAGTCGTAAACACATTAGCGTTGCCTCCGAGGCAGGTTTGATCAGTGTGAATGAACGCCGTTACAGTACATTTGAGCCCGTCACGGAGCATGCGTGTCACCAGTTTGTAGTCGGTGTTTAAGATTGTCAGTGGTCGAAAATCAAGTGGGCGACAGCCTCCTCCGGATTTGAGCACCGGAATCAAGAGGCCCTCAGTGAATTCAGATGGTACTTGTAAGTAGGCTGTTTATATGTTTGTATGTTGGCAGCGCTATGTAGCGCTCTGCATTAATAACTCTGACAGCGCTGTGCGCACTCTAAGAGACTCTCTGTGGCTTGTTGGATTAGTACTTGGAGGTGAACAGCCAGCAGTGATGGAAGTTGGGAGTGAGTAGTCAGTAAAGTTTAATAATTGGCAGTGTTGGAGGTTTGCAGTATTAGCGCGAGCGGATGGTCTGAATGTGTATCCGTCATGGAGATTTATTACTGATGATTATATAATTTATTTGAAGTGGTTGTCACTTGATTAAGGTAAAATCTGCTAAATGCATTGTTTACTCTGCAACAAAATCTTTCCTTTGCTAATCACATGCCTATTAGTAGTTAGAGCCTTCAGTAGTTAGAATCTCTTATTTAGCTGGCAGTATTGGCGCTTGTATCGTCGTAGCTCGTGTCATGAAGATTTTCCGTGAGGTAAGTGACTTATAATTTGTATGGGTTATTGTTAGAATTTCTTCTAATTCAGGGCCAGTCTTTTGAGTTAATTTTAAAGCAGTCAGATCGCGTCACCGTTGAATATTGTGGGTAATTAATGAATAGGAAAAGTTTGAGTTGTATTTGTCAGGCAAAATTCTGTAGGTCAGATACGAAATGATAAAAAAATAGCAAAGTGACACTTGCATTGAATTTCACTCAGCAGTTTAAGTAAAAACTCAATAAAGAAGTTTCAACCCGAAAATCGGGGTTCCGGAGTTCTATGTACATCCTGACCCACATTGGGCCCATAAGATCAAAAAATCTTTTGTTTAAAATTTTAAAATGGTTCTGAGCACTATGGGACTTAACTTCTGAGGTCATCAGTCCCCTATAACTACTTAAACCTAACTAACCTAAGGACATCACACACATCCATACCTGAGGCAGGATTCGAACCTGCGACCGTAGCGGTCGTGCGATTCCAGGCTGTAGCACCTAGAACCGCTCGGCCACCCCGGCCGGCCATACCTTTTGTAAAATTCAAGAGGGAGTTCGTCAAGGCCTGGCATTTTGTTGGGAGCACCGCACAATATAGCCGCTCGTAGTTCTTCCAAAGTCATCTCTGACAAGAGCGTAGCATCATCTTTTGGGTTCCGAGAGACGGGTAGATCGGATAGGACTTCCCTGACTTCTACATCCATTGTGTACTCTCGCTCGTAGAGAAGTGTATATGATCGTGTGAACGCTCGGACGATGTCCATTAGCGTTTCAGCTCGTCGTCCATCCTCCGTCTCGATCTTCGTAATGAGCTGACTTTGCGTCTTCTCCTGTCTTGAATGATATGGTGGAGGAAAGGTCATTCTCCACTAACATCATCAGTTGTCCTCGCCCGCACCCGTACACCTGCGAGGCGTACGGCGGTGATACATAGCATCTGTGCCTTGACTTGGTGTTCTGCCGATTATATCAGCGGCGGCGATGGCGGTTGCACAGCCAGTTCACGGAGCGCAGTGTAGTAGAAATCAGTGGTCGCGGTATACCAGTGCGCTCTATCTCGCCCATAACTGGCTAATATTCAGCAGAAGGCAAGTTTGACACACAGTTTGACACACAGTAACAACCACTGAAGCATGGAACCGTAGGCGGGTAATCTCCGTTGACATCTGCTCCACGTGGACCCAACTTCGCATCTGCAATTTACTTCATCTAGAAAGGGCCACATTGAGACGCCATGGACCTCTACTTAGTCGGGCGCGTTGGCGGGGGAGGGTGAGAGTACACACATACTCTAGGTGGTCAGTGAACGCTGCCGGCCACATCTCAGCGTCGACAACTGCCGATCGCAGGCCCCGTGTGATGTGGACTCGACCAAACGGCTCCCGGAATGACTAGTAAAGTACGTCTATGCCTTTCGGTCGCCGTATTGTATGACTCAAGTGTCCAACAAAGCCAAATCGTTTACAAGTGCCTGAAGTGCTGGGCAGGTGGTATAGTGCGGCATCTTCTCGGATGGTCTGAGCACAACCGAAATCTCTGCCAACTACCAAGTGGTCGGCATTGCCCTGTAGATCAGTGCTATATCTTCGGCATAAAAGGTGCGACGTTCTCTCCTTCTGTCGATGCCGGCAGGAGCATACAGGTTCACCAGACGAACTGTACTAACCGTGAGTGCGACCCCACGTGCCGACGGTAAACAGGATACATCATCCCTTCCCTCAGAAGAACAGCCGACCTCCGCCCACATGTGAAGGCATCGCCTAGGCGTCATATCCGTAGGTATTGATACAGAGTCTTGATCGGACTTCTTGAAGGAAAACAACGTCCAGATCCGCAGCCTACGGGTTTTGAGAGCAGAAGTGAAGCCCGTTGACACTGATCGTGGCGAGGCGGCATGCCTGTTCCATCAAGTCGCGGGGGCTGTCCTTGGTATTATTACAGGTGAGAAGTAGTCGCTGTGTGGAGCGTCTTCAGGGCGAAGAGACAGGAAGCAGCGCGCGTGAGTCGTGCCGGCCAAGACGTCTGTCGCCGTCAACGTAAACGCTACCAACGACATCGTTGTATCGCCAGGGTCCTGAAACGCATCCTGCATCTCCACCTCCTGCGTCCAGATTCCCACGGAGGTCGATAACTCTGGATCTCGAGAGGCAAGCTTAGTCGTGAATATATCCCGGGGGCGGGGCTTCGGTGATCTCCCACATTCCCATAGTGCGTGGTAGCGGAGGAGAGCTTCTAAACATATGGTACGTTAGGCTCGGCCGTGTCGGATCTGTTTATCGGCTGACACATCTCATTATCCATCGCTGTTGCCTCGGGCCGTTCTACTGCCTCGTTTCTTATGGCGCTTCTGCGATTTCCGTTTACGCTGTCTCGCCTCTGCGTACGGTGCAGGGCAGGGGGTGGTCGCAGCAGCCTGTTCTTCAACTTCCACCGCACCGCACCGTCGGGCTGTCGTTGTAGCGGTGCGACTGGGCTCGACGAGAGGGCAAAAGAGACATCGGCGCTGGAAGACGCTGGGGTCTCCTCAGCAATTGTTGCTGGGGCCTCCAAGGCTTGCACCAATATAGAAGGGTCGTCTTAGACAGCTGGCGTACCCGTCTCGCCGCCGCAACATACGTAATCGGCATAGAGGTCGCTATCGACGCTCGAACGAACCTGATCGGCTGAGGGCGTCTGCACGTGACGGCGTTGCAGGCAGTCCGTACGTACATGTTCTACCTGTCCATATCCGGAGTAGGTCCTCGGCTGACCGTCGTAAATAATTATCGCCCAGCAACCAGCGATCGTGAGATACGAAGGTATATGGTGGTGTAATTCAATACGGACACGGACACGGTAAGTTTCGAAGGTCTCCATTTTTCGGCCGTATTGCCGAGGACTGTGCCATGGGGTCGAAGAACAAGGGTGACCAAATCCGCTGCAACTTCAAATGGTAGCTCAAACACGCGCACAGTTTGTATTCCCAGTCCAGTACCCTCAAGTGTTACAACACCCACGTTTCCGTCGAGCGTCTGAGAAGTTTGTCACAGACCTCATCGTCAGTGAACTTAAGATAGACAATGCTGGAGACGATAGACAAATGGATACCCAGTAGCTCTTTAGGATCAACATGTATGATGTCGCGTAAAGGTCTCTCTGTTTCGTGGGCCTTCGATCTACAGTACGTAGCGTCAAACTGCAGCTCGATCGTGGCTTTCCGATACTAAAGAGCCCTCGTATGTCAGGAATATAACTGTAACACTCAACACGACCGTGCTGGCGCGGTAAACAACAGATTCGGAAAGGCGACACGGTCCATTTTAACACGGGTAATGTATCACGAAACAAATACCGTTCGCAATGGCGGAATGTTACGTGATACCACGTACTTACATGTTTGTGACTGTTACAGCGCCATCTATCACAAAGCGAAAAACGTGGTTCAACTAAAACATTCATATTTCTTTACGTACTACACGAATATGTAATAAAAAATGGGGGTTCCTACTTTAAAAAACGCAGTTGATATCCGTCTGACCTGTGGCAGCGACATCTAGCGGGCCAACCATAGCACCATCTGGTTTCCCCCTTCAAGCTAGATGAGTTTCGTTCTTTGAAGTTTTTTCGTTTGATGCTTATTTCGTGAGATATTTGGCCCGCTCACTATCAATGGACCACCCTGTATATATCGCCGTATAAGGGAGACATTTTACTTGAAAATCTAACATGAAAATCGCCTCTTCCGTGTCGACAGGTAAATGCGATAAGGAACTTTCCATCGTAATTCAAATTGCACAGGCACTGCAATATCGTATTTATACATCAACATTGGGAAAGCGACTTTCAAATAAGATATCTCACCTGTATGGGGAATATACATTATGGATGTACGAGTACAGTTGTTGATACATGGTTGACGACATATGGAAGTTTGGGTCATGCCATCAGTCGTGCAGCCAATTGGTACAGTCATGCTCAAAAGTATCCGAACGACCTGAATTGCATTTCGCCTGATTCCCATGCAACCCACATAATGCAGCTGTCTAGCAGGTCCTCTAATGGCTCCTTGGTACAGTCGTTTGACTATTGAAAGTGGTTCCAACAAGTCACCACTAGAAAACACTGCTCTGTATCGCAATAACTCAAGATGTAAAGTAATACCACGATACTACAAATATCAGGGAACACCTCATCACAGACAGGACTGTCCTTAAGGCTTATAAGCTCACATTTATAGCAATAAATGACATACCTGAAATGTTAGTACTCTCATTATTACGTCAGATAGGTGATGCACGCAGTAAGTTCGTCGTATTTGTGATTTCCTCTTCAAAGTAACATACCATACTTGTTATTTAACACAAAATGTCATTAAAAATTTACGTTATTCACGAGCAGCTAGTTGAGAATCTGTATGAACTTCAAATGGCACGACGAACTGCCTCGTTCATCGTATGGATTCAAACCCAGGTCATGCAGGCTAAGATTTCGTGGCTGACGGAAATTAACAGTCATTCCTGACTAGGCATAAAGAGAGTGATATACCTCATTTTTGGACAGTATCAGTTACGAGACATCAACTTTAAATTATATAAAGTAACATTTTTAACGGACGCGAATTCCTACCCAGCATCTATTGTCCCTGTTAACGAACTACGAGAGATGTTAAATATTGCTTCTTCACAAGTACCTTATTTGAAATGCTGTGAGGTAAAGCTTTGTGTTGGACTGGGATTCGAACCCAGAACCCAATCGGTGTGTTATCGAAGCACAATAAACTACGACATATCGGATTTTCTCGGCAATAGCTAGATGTATTAACTGAAATGACGAGACGAAACATTAATTTTTCCTTCCCAGGACTCCAACCTGGCACGTATCGCTGTTATTTTCTATAGAAAAGGAACGTTAAGTATGGGTTTGTTACACCAGCAGCGATATGTGAGCATGTTTGAACTAGAAATAACATGACGAAGAGTTCAGTGCTGACTGAGAATCGAACCCCAAACATATCGTTGTTGACTACACACAAAGAGACGACAGTTACCGAATTTTTCTCCACCAGGAGCTCGGAATAACGTCCTTGAACTTACAGTGATCTCGCAAATACTTCTGTGTCTCACTGGGAGTCATAAACGTCAGATATCGTTAGTGTTGACAACGAATGAAAATGCATTAAAAATAAAAATTATTATCCACCAGCAGATAGCTGTTCTCATGCTAGAGCTTGATAATACATAGTGAAAACTTCAGTGCTGGGCCAGGATTCCAACCCATTCATGCGCAATATGTGGAGATGTTGAGGAATCCGCAGTTTTGAACAAACAACGAAGGGATCAAATTCCGCGTTAAGGGCGGATTGAGTTGCATTCCCAGTTCAGAACCAATTTTATCGACATACAGAAGCTCAAATAAAAGATGGAATAAGTGTCCTGTGACCATACACAGGGCTTGTTTCGTCACTAGAAATAAATAACTAGTATAAGAAAGGTTACTGGTGATAGAGTTTCTACATGTCGCCACTCCTTACTTTATTGTGGTTCCACCTAAAGTCTGCTTGGTAGAGAAAGAGTATCATGTTTAATGTGATATTCAGACCACAATGCCATTATACCTTCTTCACTTGGCGCAGCCAGAAGAGAATAGAATCTGCCTCTCCCTATCAAAAAACATCGGCAGAAGTTGGAATCGAATCCAGGCCATCATCATAGGAAACTATCATCAGTCCAACAGACCACCAAACCCTCTCCTCTACGACTCATTTCTCTATTGTAACAACGTTGGGGCACACAAGATGAGAATTCTGACACACAGGCTCCCTGTAGTGGTTTGCAGGATGTTCAGTACATTCATTTACTTGTTTGACCAAATCGCCATAAACTGCCTTGGCTACCCAGTGCATACATTCGACTCTATTTTGTAATCACCGAAATAAAATAATGTAACTACCATCCACACAGAACTGCCAACAGTGTAGGATGCAGAAATTCAAATAGGAAGTGTTCCTTTCCATTTGAGCTACTCTATTGCGCCATCTGTTTGTTGAAACCGTCGTGCAGTGCAAAAGAAATGCTGTAACTGTCTGCCTCCCAGAAGTCTAGATCCGGCCACACGCATTACCTCACAGCACTGTGGAATGCGGAAGTTCTGAAGGAACTGTTGTTCACTTCCAGAGCTGCTGCAACTACGTCACAGCTAGGAGTGTAGCGGTAAGCGTCGCGCACTGTTGATAAAACGTCGCGTGTTCTATTACATTCGCTGCTACATTTTTTTTAAAACGCAGTTCTGCTGTCTGCTGAAGTTATCTATTTAATGGAACATTGAACATAATTCTCTTCACTTCTCAACCCAAAATAGTCTCATGTGGAAAAAAAGCTGACTTCTGCGAAATTTTGTTCTTTTCAGGTTTAATAGATGGCCAGGCATCAGATGCGTCTCGAAACTTTTGTATTATGTATGGGGAGAGCGCATCGTGCCAAAATAGTCAGAAAAGTATTTTCTACATTAGCTGTCGTCTGGTAGTGGCATTTTATTCTTCTTCAAACCTTGTTTGACAGCTTAAACTCGGAACAAGTTTTCTTCATGCATGTAATCAATAAACTGCATGTCCATTGTCAGACTGTTATAGATAAAATCAGATAATTCGCATATATCGTTGATGATTAATTTCTCTCTCATGTTTAGTATTGTTTTAACAACACTAAAAAAAACCTTTCTAAAACTGTGCACTGTACTATAAGAAACAAAATAAAATTACCCACGATAACGTTACGACGAAAGACTGTTTTAACAAAACTGAGTATCTGTACACAAGCGTGCCTCTATCTGCACGAATTAGTAAAATACTACTCACTTAGATTTCGATTGGGTCTGTGTTTAAATGGTATGCTGTGTCATACTCAACAGGTATGCAAATGTGGTATTCCGTAAATAAAGTTATGTATTCCTAGAAACCCAAAATTTTCTTGTCAGCAGCGATAAGAGGCGTTACCGGTTGTGCAACATTGCAAGTTTTTCACCATTGCACTATGAGGTGAAAGTATTTTCTTACGATTTGTTTATCGATGTTTGATCTTACTGCTTGCAGCTCTTACACAGAAGGGATAAAAACGTTGCATTCAGCGAGTCTAGAACCGCGAACCATAATAGTCGCCTTTCTAGAGGCCAGCACGTCAACACAGAGCTTGCGGATACATATGGTTTGCGCCTTCCACTTACGAGGCCAATAGTGGCTAGAACTCGTAAACCGCTATTTACAGGACGAGATTAGTTGCGATTGCTACGTTCAATGACTTTGCTGGGCTGAAAACCGTACATTTACAATCTCCTGTTACACCTCAAGCGTTAACAACTCAGATTATTCAATGGAAATGACAGGAGAAATCAAGTGAACTTCGAGGCTTTTCCGTGCACACCAGGAAGTAACTCGTTGATCACAGAGTTGCCAAACATACCTTGCGTTGTTGCCAAATCTCCGTTACGTTACCAGCAGGAAGAAGACAAACCGATGTGATTCTACAGCGGGCTGGGAAGTGGCCATAGCTGGCGCCTCAAAGACGCGGCTGCTACGGCCTGGAATACGAGAATGCGTCTGATTCTCATTTCTGTAACTAGGTTTAGGGACTGGAGCTTAGTTTCTAATAATACTCAGAACTGACTCTTACTACGCATCATAAATCAGTAACTCTCAGCCGGCCGGAGTGGCCGAGCGGTTCTAGGCGCTACAGTCGCGGGTTCGAATCCTGCCTCGGGTATGGATGTGTGTGATGTCGTTAGGTTGGTTAAGTTTAAGTAGTTCTACGTTCTAGGGGACTGATGACCTCAGCAGTTACGTCCCATAGTGCTCAGAGCCATTTGAACCATTTGAAGAAATTCTCATAGTTGTCTTTATATTTCTTTCGTAACTGTACTCAAAACTAAGAAACTCATTCACGGACGCTTTCGTGCCTCGCCGATAGTCGAGCATAACAAACAAATAAAAATAAAAAGAGAATGTGAGAGAGAGAGAAATAAACGACGACAGTTTTTGTAATGAACCGAGGCTGCTATCAAGACCGTTTCATCCCTGTTAACTAACCAGGAAAGATGTCTGATATACCTCCATTCAGAAATAACAAAGTGTGTATGCATTTAAAGATGAAGCGCATGATGTGAAGTTCTGCGACGGAGATACGAACCCAAGACGTAATCGGATTGTTAACTAAGTAAAATCAAATGTTACGTATCGGTTTTTCTTGCCAGCTGCTAGGTGTTGGAATCTAAAATAAGGACATAAATTTTTGTGCCTGAGCGACAATCGAACCGCACTCCTATCGTTCTTCTTTATTGTCCACGAATATTGCTTAAGTATCAATTGCTTACTCACCAACAGTAAGATGTGTGCGTGTTTGTCCAGAAATTGTTGGCAACATGAACAGACATTAAAAATGCACGTTAATCTTCACTAGCAGGCCGGTGTGCACGTGATAGGGCTTGAAATGAAATTATGAATATTTTTGTACTGGATCAGGATTCGGACCCACATATTTACCTTTGGAGGAGACCTAGAGAAGACTGCAGTCTTGGGAAAAGGAACGAAATGATTGAACTATACTGTTCCGAGAGATTCAGATCCTCGAAAGAGGAGATACGAATTCGAATCACAGTCCAGCACCAAATTTTTCAACGTCTGTAGTTCAATCAAGTACAAGTAAAATAAGAGCCTGTTCCTTTAGACGGCTGTCAGTTCATCAAATAAAATAAAATTTTCTAATGTAAGTAAGTTTACTGGCGACAGTATTTCTGTTTACCCTGACCTCCACCTATGTCATTTTCCAACGTAAACCGGCTCTGCCCAGTTCGGAGTGAAGGAACGTGACGTTTAATACGTATTCTGGATTATAACAGCTTTCTCTTGAGGTTACCAGAGGTAAAGTAAATCTGTTTGTGCCTCTTAAAAGTAAATGCCTGAACCCACGCATTGCACCTGTGATAGTTCGTTCCACCAGACCATTGTGGCCACATTTACAAGCCCCAGGAGTGTGCTGTAATGGATGATGTGCTTAGCTTACAAAGCTAGTCACGGTGGGAAAAAACGCGAGTCTATTAAATGGTTAAGTAGAAGCAAGCTTCTGACGTGGAGATTATGCTATTCTCATGTCAGCAGGATGTAAAGACTCTTCTAGCCTCGATTTGAAGCCATTTTCAAATTTTCACTAATTCAGGAAATTTCTTAGTTCGGGAAAATCCACTGTGAAGTGTGAAGTTACCGGATAATTCGATTATCACTGTCATTATTACTATCATTTTCTTCATACCGCTGCTGGAACACAAGTGCTTGAAGATCATTTAAGGCCTTTTGGTGATTATAGAAGTAGTTGCCCAAGAACAAGTTCTTTCCCTGTCTACGGAATCCTTTTTATGTTAACATCAAACATCAGCAATTACTCGTAGATCACATTAGAACTAAAGTAATTGATGAAGACGTTACTTGATGACGAAAACGCGCCTACAAATGGCTGTCGAATACTGCCAAACCAAACGCCAAGGGATCTTACTGCCTTCCGATATACGTCGCTGTCGGTTCTTTCATATGATTTGGTCGAGGTGACCTGTTTCAAGTTTTGTATGGCACAGAATGTTTTAGAAAATCAGTTGTTTTCCTTTGCAATAAACAGAAAGATTTTCATTCTAAGCTATCTAAGTCCAAAATTTTTGCAATATTACTTCAAATTTAATATTCGCCTCCATAATGTAAGGAGAGTATTTCACAGTTGCAAAACCCGCATCCGACTCACTGTCCTTACACTTAGTCGCTGACCATAAATTCTAGCTCAGAGTGACGCCAGTTTAAGTAACCTAATGTAGCGAAGACTGTTTGCCAGTGCTCTTTCTCACCGGAAAATATGCAATTCACTCATTGGGCTCCATAAGTACACTGTAACAGTAATTTCTGTGTGTATGCAATGCATACGGTTTGTAGAATTTAGTGGTGCTCTCTCTTCCACTTCGGTGTACAATATGCCTGACCTAAACGGGCCCTTTATCAGTACAGGCCCTTGGCGGTGCAACATCATATTGACAACAGTAATGTGCTTATACTGACAACCTCATCGTTCGTTTTATCCGACTTTGTGATCATTTAAGTAAAACAACATGACCTTCGAGTGGGAGACATTTCGTCCCTCTTTTCCTCCTGTGAAATTTGTCAGTAAGCTTTTTGCCCTAGAACCAGCGAAATGCGGCAGAGTACGGCTGGTAAACGATTTACAAACCGCGATTTAGTACCGTTAACACGATTTCTGTAAACATTGGCGTAGCTGAAGGAATTTAGTTTCTTCTTAAATCGTCTTATGCAGTAACGTTCACAGATATCTCAAATAGGAAAAGCTCTTTATCCAGGTGCGAAGGTTGTAAAACAAACTTCCCACAGTTTGTGTCAGGTTGATCTTTTTCGTCTGATAGCATTGCGTAAGTATTTTGTCCAAGAGGTACTAAAGTAGTGTTCCTGTAGCTGTGGGAATCATTGGTTGAAAACGAGTTTCACACCAGTGGGTACAGTACTGATAAATATTCAAAATGATTATCAACCTAAGTCTGCGTTCATCCACAAACTGAGGCGTATTTGTAATATTGAAGCTAGGCTATGTATACTTGTCTTCCTTGAGTGGGCATTGGAAGGCGTTTAGACACACGTATACGAGGGAAATCCCAAAGGTAAGGTCTCCTAAGGCACACGCAAGTGCCAACGTAGGCACAAACGAGAGATCCTCAATTTTACTGGCAAGCAGAAACTACAGTGTTGGCTGTATGGTGGCAAGGTGATAAAGAGCAAGAGTATGGATACGAAGGTCTCAGGTTCGATCCCTCACCAGTCCCACGATTTTTATGTGCCGTTTTACACATACACTCCTGGAAATGGAAAAAAGAACACATTGACACCGGTGTGTCAGTCCCACCATACTTGCTCCGGACACTGCGAGAGGGCTGTACAAGCAATGATCACACGCACGGCACAGCGGACACACCAGGAACCGCGGTGTTGGCCGTCGAATGGCGCTAGCTGCGCAGCATTTGTGCACCGCCGCCGTCAGTGTCAGCCAGTTTGCCGTGGCATACGGAGCTCCATCGCAGTCTTTAACACTGGTAGCATGCCGCGACAGCGTGGACGTGAACCGTATGTGCAGTTGCCGGACTTTGAGCGAGGGCGTATAGTGGGCATGCGGGAGGCCGGGTGGACGTACCGCCGAATTGTTCAACACATGGGGCGTGAGGTCTCCACAGTACATCGATGTTGTCGCCAGTGGTCGGCGGAAGGTGCACGTGCCCGTCGACCTGGGACCGGACCGCAGCGACGCACGGATGCACACCAAGACCGTAGGATCCTACGCAGTGCCGTAGGGGACCGCACCGCCACTTCCCAGCAAATTAGGGACACTGTTGCTCCTGGGGTATCGGCGAGGACCATTCGCAACCGTCTCCATGAAGCTGGGCTACGGTCCCACACACCGTTAGGCCGTCTTCCGCTCAACTCCCAACATCGTGCAGCCCGCCTCCAGTGGTGTCGCGACAGGCGTGAATGGAGGGACGAATGGAGACGTGTCGTCTTCAGCGATGAGAGTCGCTTCTGCCTTGGTGCCAATGATGGTCGTATGCGTGTTTGGCGCCGTGCAGGTGAGCGCCACAATCAGGACTGCATACGATCGAGGCACACAGGGCCAACACCCGGCATCATGGTGTGGGGAGCGATCTCCTACACTGGCCGTACACCACTGGTGATCGTCGAGGGGACACTGAATAGTGCACGGTACATCCAAACCGTCATCGAACCCATCGTTCTACCATTCCTAGACCGGCAAGGGAACTTGCTGTTCCAACAGGACAATGCACGTCCGCATGTATACCGTGCCACCCAACGTGCTCTAGAAGGTGTAAGTCAACTACCCTGGCCAGCAAGATCTCCGGATCTGTCCCCCATTGAGCATGTTTGGGACTGGATGAAGCGTCGTCTCACGCGGTCTGCACGTCCAGCACGAACGCTGGTCCAACTGAGGCGCCAGGTGGAAATGGCATGGCAAGCCGTTCCACAGGACTACATCCAGCATCTCTACGATCGTCTCCATGGGAGAATAGCAGCCTGCATTGCTGCGAAAGGTGGATATACACTGTACTAGTGCCGACATTGTGCATGCTCTGTTGCCTGTGTCTATGTGCCTGTGGTTCTGTCAGTGTGATCATGTGATGTATCTGACCCCGGGAATGTGTCAATAAAGTTTCCCCTTCCTGGGACAATGAATTCACGGTGTTCTTATTTCAATTTCCAGGAGTGTATTTCCCCTCAGGCAGTGTTTGTTGATGTGAAAAATGCCGAGTTGCACTGTGGTCCTAAAGCCACGTAAAACTATAGGTTCCCCTATTAACCGGCTAGGTAAGTCAACTCAAAGATCGGATGAAAGCAACAGCATACCACCTCAAACAAGACCGTGCCTATTAAAGCACTGTGGTGTTCAAACCACTCTTCCGACTGATGAGTGCTTTACTTTGTATGGGTTCCAAAAGTAATGATCTTCGGGTTATTAACATTTTTGCGTTTTCATGCTGTAGCTTAGATACCAGTAAACGTAAGTAACCGGCCAAGCACTGTAACCGTTCGGGTTGTCAAGGTGGTAGACGACGATGCTGTCGAGCCCAGTTACAATTTTGGTCATGGCTATGTTTCAGTCGAATACCTCTATGGGCCTTTCTGCGTATTCCAAGATATGCTTTTATACACTTGGTACGCTTCCAAATTGATATCTGATAGAGCTGTATTTAGCAACATGAATCAGATATGTTTTCCGTGCACTATATCGGACAACACGTCAGTGCAGCGAGATTTCGTTTACGTGTAGCGCATGGCGCAAGAAATATTTTTGTTTTGCTTGCTTCTGTGATAGGTTTCACCCCACTGAATGCGAGCAAGCTCACGAATATACTGTCAATAACTGGAATTACGCAATAACACACTTAATAGTTGTATTTTTGCATTAAGTATCCCGATGAAAATAATTGTAAACAGTTTATATGCCTACTTGCTTATTATCGCACTTCTCGATGCTTTCCTCAAAAAATTAAAATAAAAATAAAAAGAGAGAGAGAGACAGAGAGAGAAAACAGAAATGTATTTCAAATATCAGCTCAGTGACGCCATGTTCGTCTCGTGATGTAAAGCAAGGATAGTTGATAGGTAATATCTCGTTGTACTAGCGATATATATGGCTACGGGGTTCTTTGTTTTCTCTCTGCAAACAACTATAACAGAATTCAGTAACAAAGTGGTAAGAACACCTACTCAGTGCGCCAATTAAACACTCAGCCATTCTTGGTTATTTTGTTAATCGTCGGTAATGCAGTAAACATCCTTGATTATTGATTTGTAATTACTACTATTGTTATTGTTATTCGTCACCCCACAACAGCTTTCCTATCACTCATTGCCGCCGATGCACGTAACTAATGGATCAGGTGGAATGGAATGTGGGATGTTTCGTCACGGAGAATATACACATTTATCTCTGCGTCTTGTGTTCAGGGTAATATGAAAATCTCAGTAAGAGAAGACGACAACGGAATGCCGGTGATGCAGGCAATAACACCCAACTATTTCTGTCCACTTAACACCATTACGACACACAAATTGGCGTCTCACTGTATTTTGATTATAATTCGTTAGCCTTCTTGCGACCTCATTTTAATACCTCGTGGGAGCAGGCATAATATTTTGCTTTTTGAACACCGAACAATAACACACAAAGATAGTAGATGGAAGGATACAAAGAAAAATTCAGACTCATGGGTGTGGATCCAGTTCATCATAAGAAGACTAAACAAGAGGGAAACATTACGAAACCAATGAATACGCTGGATAGTATGGATTATTTGTATAGATCTGAAGATGAAAAAGGGCAGATCTGCACAGTGCCCGCATCTCCACTTTAGTTTCTGTCTTAATGGGCATAATTTTTAGTTTCTCCTCTTCTGAATTATCAAATGAATTGATTATTACGTGGTACAGAATAATTAGGTAACTGTATTTCTTGCAGCTTCCATTCGCACCAACATTTTTCTACATTCTCATGCAATTTATGAAATTCTACTTGTATGATCACAAGACTGCACATAGATGCAATCGATTTCGAGGTGCAAGGTGTTTGTTATCTTACATTTCGTGACAGGTGGGCAAAGTTTATTTCCAAAGGCTTTTTATTGTACTGAAATAATCTTTTGTCACAAAGTAACAAAGTAAATGTTTTATTCGTATATATTTTGTGGGAAACTGTAATCGTGATGGAAGATCACACACACCTGAATGTTTGACACAGCTGGTAGGAGAAAACGCTGCATATTAACCAAACCACGCGCCTCCTCTCCGCATCCTCCTATGACACGAGCACAGGATTCTCCTCCTATAACGCTACAGAGCTGTTCCTAGCACAGCTGAGAATTGGTAACATCGTCACAAACATTTGGCAACACTGTGACAGTGCAATCACTTCCGAGAATGGTACTGAATTGACTCGCTAAATTCACTTGATATTGCCTTTCCATGTGAATGACTCGTGGTATATAATCCTCACGTAAACTAAGACACTGAGACAGAAATTTCAATTTTTTGGGTAAAGAAATGCTATTCTTCACATAAGTGACAACTTATAATATCTTTCACGATGCGTTATGAGGCTGAGCGACCAATGCCATGACGAGAGTGGCGTGCTGGCAGCAGTGTGTCTGTATTACCGCGCGTGACTCGTGTTCCAGCGGTTAAGAGAATCGTCAGTTCTAACCGTGGTAGGGGCAGCGCGTGCGAGCATCTTTTGTCTATTATTTCATGGAGCTGATAATTCCCAGAAAAAATTCTGTAACAAAATCAGAAGAAAACCTTTACACATCAAATCCTCTTGGCAGCTCGACTCAGTAAGTAGTGTTAATGGCCACAGATCTCGTCATTCTACTGCCAAGCTGCTATACAACACAAGCGTCTCTGAAGAAATTCGAACCGACCGTCAACGATACGAAATTCAATATTGTTCTTCACTTAAGACTCATATGCCAGGGTGATAAGTATGAAGGAAATAAATTGATTAGCAAATCGCAAGAAAATACTTTCAGCTCAAAGTGTAATGGTGAAATACTTACAATGCTGCACAACCGGTAACGCCTCTTATCGCTGCTGACAAGAAAATTTTGGGTTTCTAGGAATACATAACTTTATTTACGGAATACCACATTTGCATACCTGTTGAGTATGACACAGCATACCATTTAAACACAGACCCAATCGAAATCTAAGTGAGTAGTATTTTACTAATTCGTGCAGATAGAGGCACGCTTGTGTACAGATACTCAGTTTTGTTAAAACAGTCTTTCGTCGTAAGGTTATCGTGGGTAATTTTATTTTGTTTCTTATAGTACAGTGCACAGTTTTAGAAAGGTTTTTTTTAGTGTTGTTAAAACAATACTAAACATGAGAGAGAAATTAATCATCAACGATATATGCGAATTATCTGATTTTATCTATAACAGTCTGACAATGGACATGCAGTTTATTGATTACATGCATGAAGAAAACTTGTTCCGAGTTTAAGCTGTCAAACAAGGTTTGAAGAAGAATAAAATGCCACTACCAGACGACAGCTAATGTAGAAAATACTTTTCTGACTATTTTGGCACGATGCGCTCTCCCCATACATAATACAAAAGTTTCGAGACGCATCTGATGCCTGGCCATCTATTAAACCTGAAAAGAACAAAATTTCGCAGAAGTCAGCTTTTTTTCCACATGAGACTATTTTGGGTTGAGAAGTGAAGAGAATTATGTTCAATGTTCCATTAAATAGATAACTTCAGCAGACAGCAGAACTGCGTTTTAAAAAAAATGTAGCAGCGAATGTAATAGAACACGCGACGTTTTATCAACAGTGCGCGACGCTTACCGCTACACTCCTAGCTGTGACGTAGTTGCAGCAGCTCTGGAAGTGAACAACAGTTCCTTCAGAACTTCCGCATTCCACAGTGCTGTGAGGTAATGCGTGTGGCCGGATCTAGACTTCTGGGAGGCAGACAGTTACAGCATTTCTTTTGCACTGCACGACGGTTTCAACAAACAGATGGCGCAATAGAGTAGCTCAAATGGAAAGGAACACTTCCTATTTGAATTTCTGCATCCTACACTGTTGGCAGTTCTGTGTGGATGATAGTTACATTATTTTATTTCGGTGATTACAAAATAGAGTCGAATGTATGCACTGGGTAGCCAAGGCAGTTTATGGCGATTTGGTCAAACAAGTAAATGAATGTACTGAACATCCTGCAAACCACTACAGGGAGCCTGTGTGTCAGAATTCTCATCTTGTGTGCCCCAACGTTGTTACAATAGAGAAATGAGTCGTAGAGGAGAGGGTTTGGTGGTCTGTTGGACTGATGATAGTTTCCTATGATGATGGCCTGGATTCGATTCCAACTTCTGCCGATGTTTTTTGATAGGGAGAGGCAGATTCTATTCTCTTCTGGCTGCGCCAAGTGAAGAAGGTATAATGGCATTGTGGTCTGAATATCACATTAAACATGATACTCTTTCTCTACCAAGCAGACTTTAGGTGGAACCACAATAAAGTAAGGAGTGGCGACATGTAGAAACTCTATCACCAGTAACCTTTCTTATACTAGTTATTTATTTCTAGTGACGAAACAAGCCCTGTGTATGGTCACAGGACACTTATTCCATCTTTTATTTGAGCTTCTGTATGTCGATAAAATTGGTTCTGAACTGGGAATGCAACTCAATCCGCCCTTAACGCGGAATTTGATCCCTTCGTGACAATACAGCTCGACTACAACTTGTTGTTTGTTCAAAACTGCAGATTCCTCAACATCTCCACATATTGCGCATGAATGGGTTGGAATCCTGGCCCAGCACTAAAGTTTTCACTATGTATTATCAAGCTCTAGCATGAGAACAGCTATCTGCTGGTGGATAATAATTTTTATTTTTAATGCATTTTCATTCGTTGTCAACACTAACGATATCTGACATTTATGACTCCCAGTGAGATACAGAAGTATTTGCGAGATCACTGTAAGTTCAAGGACGTTATTCCGAGCTCCTGGTGGAGAAAAATTCGGTAACTGTCGTCTCTTTGTGTGTAGTCAACAACGATATGTTTGGGGTTCGATTCTCAGTCAGCACTGAACTCTTCGTCATATTATTTCTAGTTCAAACATGGTCACATGTCGCTGCTGGTGTAACAAACCCATACTTAACGTTCCTTTTCTATAGAAAATAACAGCGATACGTGCCAGGTTGGAGTCCTGGGAAGGAAAAATTAATGTTTCGTCTCGTCATTTCAGTTAATACATCTAGCTATTGCCGAGAAAATCCGATATGTCGTAGTTTATTGTGCTTCGATAACACTCCGATTAGGTTCTGGGTTCGAATCCCAGTTCAACTCAAAGCTTTACCTCACAGCATTTCAAGTAAGTTACTTGTGAAGAAGCAATATTTAACATCTCTCGTAGTTCGTTAACAGGGACAATAGACGCTGGGTAGGAATTCGCGTCAGTTAAAAATGTTACGTTATGTAATGTAAAGTTGATATTTCGTAATTGATACTGTCCAAAAATGAGGTATATCACTCTCTTTATGCCTAGTCAGGAATAACTGTTAATTTCCGTCAGCCACGAAATCTTAGCCTGCATGACCTGGGTTTGAATCCATACGCAGAACGAGGCAGTTCGTCGTGCCATTTGAAGTTCAAACAGATTCTCAACTAGGTGCTCGTGAATAACGTAAATTTTTAATGACATTTTGTGTTAAATAACAAGTATGGTATGTTACTTTGAAGAGGAAATCATGAATACGACGAACTTACTACGTGCATTACCTATCTGACGTAATAATGAGAGTGCTAACATTCCAGGTGTGTTATTTATAGCAATAAATGTGAGCTTACAAGCCTTAAGAACAGTCTTATCTGTGATGAGGTGTTCCCTGATATTTGTAGTATCGTGGTATTACTTTACATCTTGAGTTATTGCGATACAGAGCAGTGTTTTCTAGTGGTGACTTGTTGGAACCATTTTCAATAGTCAAACGACTGTAGCAAGGAGTCATTAGAGGACCTGCTAGACAGCTGCGTTATGTAGGTTGCATGGGAATCAGGCGAAATGCAATTCATGTCGTTCGGATACTTTTGAGCACGACTGTACAAGAGAAATTACGGGACAATGACAGATTTTTTGCACGCGTTCTATTTAGCTACGAAGCGTCATTCACCAACAGCGGTAACGTAAACCGGCATAATATGCACAATTGGGCAATGGAAAATCCACGGTGGCTGCGACAAGTGGAACATCAGCGACCTTGGAGGGCTAACGTACGGCTCTGAGCACTATGGGACTTAACATCTTAGGTCATCAGTCCCCTAGAACTTAAAACTACTTAAACCTAACTAACCTAAGGACATCACACACATCCATGCCCGAGGCAGGATTCGAACCTGCGACCGTAGCAGTCCCGCGGTTCCGGACTGCAGCGCCCATAACCGCACGGCCACCGCGGCCGGCAAAAAATGGTGGAGTTACGGTACCGGGAATCGAACCCGGGCCTCCTGGGTGAGAGCGCTAATGTACGGTGCGGCATTATGGGAGGAAGGATAATTGGTCCCCATTTTATCGATGGCAATCTAAATGGTGCAATGTATGCTGATTTCCTACGTAATGTTCTACCGATGTTACTACAAGATGTTTCACTGCATGGCAGATTCGCGATGTACTTCCAACATGATGGATATCCGGACATAGCTCGAGTGCGGTTGAAGCGGTACTGAATAGCATATTTCATGACAGGTGGATTGGTCGTCGAAGCACCATTCCATGGCCCTCACATTCACCGGATCTGAATTCCACGGATTGCTTTCTGTGGGCAAAGTTGAAGGATATTTGCTATCGTTCTCCACCGACAACGCCTGACACCATGCGTCAGCGCATTGTCAATGCATGTGCGAACTTTACGGAAGAAGAACTACTGGCTGTTGAGAGGAATGTCGTTACACGTATTGCCAAATGCATTGAGGTTGACGGACATTGTTTTGAGCATTTATTGCATTAATGTGGTATTTACAGGTAATCACGCTGTAACAGCATGCGTTCTCAGAAATGATAAGTTCACAAAGGTACATGTATCACATTGAAGAATCGAAATAAAATGTCCAAACGTACCTACGTTCTGTATTTTAATTTAAAAAACCTACCTGTTACCATTGTTCGTCTAAAATTGTGAGCCATATGTTTGTGACTAATACAGCGGCATCTATCACAAAGCGAAAAACGTGGTCCAACTAAAACATTCATATTTCTTTACGGACTACACGAATATGTAATAAAAAATGGGGGTTCCTATTTAAAAAAACGCAGTTGATATCCGTTTGACCTATGGCAGCGTCATCTAGAGGGCCAACCATAGCGCCATCTGGTTTCCCCCTTCAAGGTAGACAAGTTTCGTTCTTTGTAGTTTTTTCGTTTGACAGTTATTTCGTGAGATATTTAGCCCGGTCACGATCAATGGACCACCCTGTATAATGGATGCACGAGTACAGGTTGAAAACTGACAGCTGACGATGTATGGAAGTTTGGGTCTGGCAGTGAGCGTTGGCCGGTTAGGGAGACCGTTCGCGATTAACGAGAAATTACGGGTTCGGGGACCGATCCAGCTGGAACTTTCATTGTCGTCATGCCATTATCCAGCTGATGATTGCTCATATTCGCAACTGCGAATACGTTTACTGTACTTCATAACGGCTGTAGTTCCCGCAGTGCTTGTACTTTTGAACATGCCTGCTTGTCCAAAGCAATTTTGCATCGTAATTCAGAATAACACAGGCACTGCAATATCGTATTCGGCATAATAAGTCACCCTCGCTCTGTCAATGGCCTTGTCAAAGAGGGCGGAGGAGCGGACAGAGCTTCAGGGCAGTCTGCTCCTAAGGGGCGAAAGAAACAACAACAATCAAAGGCAAGAGGATGCAGAAGGCAATGGAAACCACTGCATTAAAGACACATAATTTGTACCCATGGGACATGTGGTCTGTAATTGAAAAAGTATTATGATTCCCCATTGGCATAAGATTCTGTCTTAGTCCCCCATTCGGATCTTCAGGAGGTGACCATGAGAAAAAGACTGAATAACCAACGAAAGGATAATATTATACGGGTCGGGGCGTGGAATGTAATGAATGAACCTGATAGGGAAGATAGAAAATCTGAAAGGGGAAATGCCACGGCTCAGTCTTGATACAGAGGGGGTTATCGAAGTGAAATGGAGAGAAGACAAGTGATTCGGGTCAGACTAATATAGAGTAATATCAACAGCAGCAGAAAGCGATATAACGGGAATAGGATTCGTTATGAAGGCTGGGCAGAGAATCAGCTATTGTGAACAGTTCAGTGACAAGATTGTTCTGATCAGCAACGACAGCTATTGAACGTGGACAATGAAAGTTCAGGTACACAAGCCGATGATGCAAACAGAATATGATGAGACAGAGTAAGTATATGAGGATATTGCACGGGTAATTCAGCATATAAAGAGAAATGCAAATCTAACACTTATGGGGAATGTAATGCGGTTGTAGGGGAAGGAGTAGAAGAAAGGATTAGGTGTCAAATGGTTCAAACGGCTCTGAGCACTATGGGACTCAACATCTGTGGTCATCAGTCCCCTAGAACTTAGAACTACGTAAACCTAACTAACCTAAGGACATCACACACATGCATGCCCGAGGCAGGATTCGAACCTGCAACCGCAGCAGTCGCGCGGTTCCGGACTGAGCGCCTAGAACCGCGAGACAACCGCGGCCGGCAAGGATTAGGGGAGAATGTGGGTTTGGTAATAGGAACAAGAGAGGAGAAAGATTAATTGAGTTCCGCAACAAAAAGTAATAGGGAGTACTCCGTGCAAGAATCACAAAAGGAGGAAGTACACTTAGGAAATACCGAGAGATACTGGAAGATTTCAGCCAAGAACCAGATACTGGATTATAAGGTGCACCCAGAGGCAGATATAAAGGTGCACCCTGAAGCACATATCACAGTATAGTAATGATGAAGAGTAGACTGAAGTCTGAGATACTTGTCGGAAAGAAACAGTGCGCGACGAAATGGGATACGGAAGCACTAAGCGATGAAGGGACACGCTTGAGCGGCGCGGAGTGGCCGCGCGGTTAGAGGCGCCATGGCAGTCATTGCGCAACCTCTCCCGCCAGAGGTTCGAGTCCTCCCTCGGGCATGGGAGTGTGTGCTGTCTTTAGCGTAAGTTAGTTTAAGTAGTGTGTAAGTCTAGGGACCGATGACGTTAGCAGTTTGGTCCCTTAGAAATACACACACATTTGAATATTTTTGATAAGCTTGAAGTTTTTTGAGGCTATAGATATCGCGATAACGAGTAGCTCATTAGATCACTTGAAGAGCAATGGACGTCTGTAATAAGGTCAATCGCAGAAGCTGGAAAGAAAAACATGGGTACTAGGAAGGTAACTGCGGAAAAAAACTATGGGTAATAGAGGAAATACTTCAGTTGATCGTCGAAGAACCAAGCACAAAATAGGTCCAAGGAAATCTAGGAATACAGAAATACTTAGAAATGAAAATAAATTGGAAGTGTAGGGAAGCTAAGGCGAAATGGCAGCATGAAAATGTGAAGAAATAGAAAAAGAAATGATTGCCGGAGGGACTGACTCAGCATAGAGAAAAGTCAAAACAACCTCAATGGAAGTAAAACCAAGGGCGGTAACATTAAAAGTGCAATGGTAATGCAGAGAAGAGAGCGAATAGGTGGATGGAGTACACTGAATGTCTATACGAGGAGGACGACTTGTCTGATGACGTGATAGAAGAAAAAACAGGGGTCGTTAGGGAAGAGGTAAGGAATCCAGTATTAGAAGCACAATTTAAAAGGACTTTGGAAGAATGAAGAGCAAATACGGCAGAAGGGACAGATAAAATTCCATCGAAATTTTTAAAATGGCAACAAAACGACTATTTATGATTGTATGTACAATGTTGAGACTGGTGATACACCACAAGACTTTTGAGAAACATCATCCACACAGTTACAAAGGTTGTGCAAGAAGCATCAAGTTTTGTTGTTAACAAAAATAATGTACAGAATCATCATCATCATTTATTGCATTCAAGGCCTACAGCAGAAGAACAATAGGAAAAAAATTACAAACACAAAAACCTATATAAAAGGAATGTCTGTGAATTACAAGAGAGGAGGTATTTGGTGCAGATGGCACTCCATCTTTTTCGGTCTCTAGCATCATCCTCCACGGCCGCCAGTTCCACCTCTTGAAGGATCGTCGTCACTCGATGCTTCCACCGCGGTCTCAGGCGTGCTATCGGGCGTTTTTCCGTGGGTTGAGAGTGGAGGACTCTCTCAGGAAGGGATCCGTTCGCTTGTAAGGTGTGGCCAAACCATTGTAGTCGACTCTGTCCCAATATTCGTCCAATGTGCGGCCTTCCAAACCTCTGGTACAGGTCTCCTTTCTTTCTTCTTTCCCATTTACCTTCCATGTTATTGTAGACGGGTCCATAGATCTTCCAAAGTACCTTTCTTTCAAACGCACATATTGAATCATCTGTCGTTTCTTATGTCGCCCAAGTTTCACAACAGTATAAAAGCACTGGCCTCACCAGTGTCGTGTACAGATGGTTCGTCTGAGATATCAGACAAGATTAAAAATGTTTGTTCAGACTAAAGAACAAGTGATTAGCATTTGTTATGCGTTGATGTACTTCTTTCGTCACTCCACTTTTGTTGGTTAATATTGAGCCCAGGTACTTGAACTCTTCAAGTCATTCGAAGCTATGCCAGTCCACAACAATGGAAGGAGGGAGATCTCTACGACGTGATACTCCAAGATGTTTAGTTTTGTCCTCGTTCACCTCCAGCTCATTTCTTTTGCATTTTGGAGGAATCCCGAAGTATCAGCACACATTTGCTCTAGAGTGTCGCCAAGGATCACAACATCGCCAACAAATGCCAGAATTGTGTCTGCTCCCACCATGTCCATTTCGCTGGTTCGGCAAGTGCCGCGACTTACTTTTTCCAAGGCCAAGTTGAATAATATTGGCGCTAATGGATCTCCTTGTCTCAATCCATTTTGGATAATGAAAGGTGGTGATAGTTGATTGTCACACCGTACTTTAGAAGTTGATTGGGAGTAGCAAGCTGTAATTAGACGGATGTATTTCGATGGGATGCCAAGTTCGTCTAACGTTTTCATAATGTGACGCGGTCAATGCTGTCATAGGCTAGCCGACAATCGATGAAGATGAGGCGTCGCTCCCGATTGAACTCAAAGAATTATTCTGTCAGCTGCCTCAAAGTAAATATGTGGCCAATGGTAGACCCTCTGAGTACGGACCCACATTGATATGTGCCTACAATTCCTTCAGCCAGTGGTTTCATTGTGTTTAGTAGAAGAGTTGTAAAGGCTTTGTGTCCAATTTCAAGAAGTAAAATTCATCGGTAATTGGATACGTGGGTAGCATCACCCTTCTTGAAGCTGCGACATACAATTGCTACCTTCCATTCTTCAGGAATTATTTCTGCTGCCCAGAAGGTGGAAATTAATCGTTTGAATGCACCCAGGAGTGGTTGTCCTCCCAAACGAAGCAGCTCTGATACCACTTTCTCCTGGGGCCTTGTCATTCTTGAGTAGGTTTAGGGTAACACTGATTTCTTCCTCTGATGGTTCAGGGACTTCCATTCTATCAAAACGGGCTCCCATCTGAGTTGTCACCGTCGGCGGAACGTCCCGATTCAATAGGTACTCAAAATGTTTTTTTTTAATAAGTTTGCCTGCTATTCTGGCGGTACCACTTCACCCGTCTCATTCGTTAAAACTAATGTACGTTGTCGGTAGACATCTCTGGCAAATCTTGAGGCCTGGAAAAACGAGCGTGATGACTTTGCTTCTTCTATTGCTTTCAACAGTATTTTATGGTTCCAGAATGAGATTTTCACTCTGCAGCGGAGTGTGCGCTGATATGAAACTTCCTGGCAGATTAAAACTGTGTGCCAGACCGAGACTCGAGCTCGGGACCTTTGCCTTTCGCGGGCAAATGCTCTACCAACGGAGCTACCCAAGCACGACTCACGCCCCGTCCTCACAGCTTTATTTCCGCCAGTACCACGTCTCCTACTTTCCAAACTTCATAGAAGCTCTCCTGCGAACCTGTCTCGGTCTCGGTCCGGCACACAGTTTTAATCTGCCAGGAAGTTTCATATCAGCGCACACTCCGCTGCAGAGTGAAAATCTCATTCTGGAAACAGCCCCCAGGCTGTGGCTAAGCCATGTCTCCGCAATATCCTTTCTTCCAGGAGTACTAGTTCTGCAAGGTTCGCAGGAGAGCTTCTGTGAAGTCTGGGAAGTAGGAGACGAGGCACTGGCGGAAGTAAAGCTGTGAGGGGGGGCGTGAGTTGTGCTTGTGTAGCTCAGTTGGTAGAGCACTTGCTTGCGAAAGGCAAAGGTCCCTTTCTAAGCACTGTATCCTCTTCGCTGATCACATCCCAAAAGATCCTCGACATTCTCCATCGCTCCAAGGTTTACTTCTGCGTTTTGGATGGCAAGCAAGTTCTCCTCTTGCACTCTGTAACACAGCATTCCTCAATACCAACCGTGTGTCTACCTCGTTGTTAGGTTTCTCCGATATAGTGAGGTTTTGTGTAATTTTATCTTGATAGCGTAGTCTCACTTTTACATCTTCCAACTTATCAGTGTCAAAGCGGGCCATCTATTCAGGATTTCTTCTCCCCTTGGTAAACAGCTTTCAGACGTAGTTTTACTACCACAAAGAAATGATCGGAATTCATATCTGCCCCGCGGAAGGATCGCACATGTTCGACACTACCATGGTGTTCTTGGTCAACAAGAACATGGTCGATCTGATTCACCGTACTTTTCCATCTGGAGATATCCAGATAACTTTATGTACTACTTTGCGGGGAAAGCATGTGCTTCTAATAGTCATTCTCCTTGTCTCGCCGAAGTTTATTAGTTTGATACCGACCTCGGTGCTTGTTTCGTGGATACTGTCAGTACCAATCATTGGACGATACTTTACTTCTCTTCCCACATGTACAGAAGAATGAAGAAAAAAATTGAGAATATGTTAGACGATGATCGGTTTGGCTTTAGTAAAGGTAAAGGCACCAGGGAGGCAGTTTTGATCTAGCAGTTAATAATGAAAGCAAGATTGGAGAAAAATCAAGAAATGTTCATAGGATTTGCCGACCTGGAAAAAGATTTCGACAATGTAAAATGGCGCAAGATTTTCGAAATTCTGAGAAAATTAGGGGTAAGCTATAGGAAAAGACAGGTGATGTACAATATGCACAAGAAACGAGAGGGACCAATAAGAGTGGAAGACCAAGAACCAAGTGCTCAGATTAAAAATGATGTAAGACAGGTATGTAGTCTTTCGCCTCTAGTGTTCAATCTAAACGTCAATGAAGCGATGACGGAAATAGCAGAAAGGTTCAAGAGTGGTATTAAAATTCAAGATGAAAGGATAAGATTTGGCGATGACAATGCTATTCTCAGTGAAAGTAAAGAAAAACTACAGGATGTGGTGACTGGAATGAACAGTGTAATGAGCACAGAATATGGACTGAGAATAAATTGAAGAAAGTACTGAGAAACAGCAGAAATGAGAATATCGGGAAACTTACTATCAAAATTGGCGATCAGGAAATAGAATAAGTTAAGGAATTATTCTGCTACCTAGGCAGGAAAATAACTCATGACGGACAGATGGACTGTGGGAAAACCCGAAAAGTAGTGAAGTTTTTGAGGTGTTGGGCTACAGATGAATGTTGAAAATTAGGTGGACTGGTAAGGTAAGGAATAACGAGGTATCTGCAGAATCGGAGAGGTAGGGAATATCTGGAAAACACTGAAAAGATGAATGGACGGAACTGTAGAACATTATTTAAGATATCACGGAATAAGTTCCACGGTACAAGAGGGAGATGCAGAGGGTAAAAGCTGCAGCGGAAGACGGAGATTGGAATACATCCAACAAATAACTGAGGACGTCGGTTGCAAGTGCCACTCTGAGACGAAGAGGTTAAATGTCGGTACAGGAGAAGAATTCGTGGGGGATTGCATCAAAGCAGTAAAACAGTTACAAGACATGTAATATTGCTACAAGAATTTTGCTATGCTGATATCGGTGCTAATTGACAATGAAAGTGGGTTAAAAGCCGTGATCTGTCTGGGGACGTTAACCGTGGATTACTGGGAAACTGTTTCATCAGATATTTAGTCTAGGTTTACCAAGCAGACTAACATTAATGATAATCTTTAAATAGTCATACAAAACCGGTAATATGTATATATAAAAAGAGAATTTAAATAAAAAGAAAGAAATCAGTTTATATTTGGAAATTTATTTTAAGATTGTTCATTGAAATTTCAGCATATTATACGTGAGTTATAACTGAGCTGGTGCCTTATTTACGATTCAAAATGTGAGATTGTAATCTTACGGAACACATAAAATATGGAGCCAAGATTGGGAGACTGCATACGACACTGCATTCATAAAATAACTCACGAAGAACATTGAAACATAAGCAAGAAGAAATTAACCACAACCAACAGATTCAGTTTTTTACCCAAAGAAATTACGTTCATACCACAATCCTGTCCGTCATGTAATTACCACACACTGGTATACTAAATTCATATTAACTCTTTGTGAAATCTTCGCAAAAGGAATAGCTGAGGACTACTTTGATGATTACACCACATGCTCCACGTGGTCAACTTGGTTTACAGAAAGCGTATAACTCCACAGTAATTTTGATAATTAACATAAATTCGATCGAAAAGCAATTGACAAAAGAAAAACCTTGAACTGGTTACTAACGTCTTACTGTTAAGCTGACGGGTCAAACAGTTATATAAGCACGTGGTACTGGTCTCCCAAAGTACACCCCACGTGGGTTGAACATAAAGAAAAGTTGCTATATTGTAAAATATTGTCAAGACGAGACGTTATAATCACACAAGCATTCACATTTAAGATTGATGAACTTAGTTAGAGTTACTGATCAACACGTGGTTCCACTTTACTCGCAAAGTAATGACAAAGCAACTACCCCAAAATAATCTGAACTTCACACGAGAATTACACTACGCTGCAATTTAAGATAACCTTAGATATTTTAGAGCTAAACCCGAGATAAAGATGATTAAATTTTCAGTTAGGCTGAACTTAACAAATCCATTGTCCTATGGACTTAGCAGACACGCGCTTAGCCGGAGATCTTACCACTTCAGACGCTCGCCACCGCCAGACTGCAACTGCCTACTGCCGAGCGTGTTTCCTGAGGGTGGTTCACAAAGACAAACGGAAGGGGCCAGAGGGGCAGCTTCCTATACCAACATGACAACGGACGGACAGAACCATACTAAGGATAGAAACCTCTCTGCTTTAAGAAAGCGTAGCTACCTGTTCCGACGTTGGTCCTACTGTTCTCTAGCAGACAGCCTTGTCTGCTACCCTCAAGCATGCAACTAGAAATACATATGCTCATTCATCCTCTCACACAAAAGGGAAGGGGGATGACAGTATCCTATCATATACAGTATATAAAAGAAAGCGGATGTAGGTTCCGTATGAGACTGTGTGACATGAATTACATATAAGAATTACATATAAACTGTGCTTTAAAGTGTAGTAGTGTGACAGATCGTTCTTGTCTACGTGTAAAGGTAACACGTTCCACTACTCAGTCTCCTCCCAGATAGTCAGAAACGCCACAGTAAATTTAGAAGAGGAATTTATTCCATAAATGACAACAGATTTAAGAAATCAAACATGAAAGGAATCCAACAGAGACCTTTCAGACAGATGACTAAAAATAAGTAAATAAATAAAAAGAAGCCGAAGTGCGACCATCGTAAATGGTAAGAGGTGGCGTGAGTTATCAGGCGAAGGCGTTTGCAAGTATTAGTATCCACTGAAAGGACCATTAAAGTGACGCACAGGAGAGTGATTCCCCAGTTATCAGTTTGCGTAACACGTTTCCCCTGCGGTTATGTGGAGCCAATGAGATGGCTCTTTCCCGGGAGAAGCGAGGGAGGTGTTGCACGACCAAGGTACGGTCACTATTCCGAGAACTGTCTGCAGGCTCCAAGTGCCGATGTAGGTCTCCCGTGGAGCGCTCCTGACGCAGCGCCGACAGACACTCATCTCCTCATAAATATGGTGGTGATTATCAGGTACGTCGAGTCCTTTTTTTCCGCAGCCGTTGCGCGGGTGTTGTTCGCAATTTGAATAGCATTGGTGGTAGGTTAATTGCTCTTGAGAGAACATCCTTATCCACAGACGATGCTCGACCTCTAAGGTCGCACTTTTATCCTATAGGGGTATAGCTATCGTGGCCTCCGTGAGTCCATGGCTTTGCACGTCGAAAGAGTTTATTTTTGCTGCATTGTGGCCATTGCTGTGTCTACTTTGTTTGTGGTGAGGACTTACATACTTCGGATTATTTTTAACATCTGTTTATGAATGTTCTAGCACAACAACATTTTGCCGTGTGCTAGGTGTCCAACCTGTGTCTTTGAAATCCTGTGGATCAGTCTAAACTACTTTATCAGCGATGGCTAGCTCGGATTTTCATGTAGTTAACATACTTCTAGTAATGTCGCACACAGGGTGATTCACTAACTATTGCCACCCAGAATAACTCTGAAAATATGATAGTAGCTGAAAAGTTTGTGGGACAAATGTGACATGGGACAACGGGGGTCATCATATGACGTTGGTATTTTGTTGCTAGGTAGGGTCGCGTCCAGATATATGAAGGCCAACTTTGTTTTTTTAAACGGAATGCTATAGTTTGGTACTTATTATATGATAACGGCTATCGAGACGAATCCAATGATGTGTAACAGTAAGGAGACAGAGTAGTGTTGTTCGTGTTGTGCATCGCCCTAAATATCACCCTTACCATATCAGTATCCACCAAGAATTAAGTGGTACGGATTGTATTCGTCGCCGATGGGCTCAACTTCAGATTCAGAGGGATGACACATTTATTAATTTGACTTTATTTATTGACGAGGCTACATTCACAAACCATGGGAACGTTAATTTGCATAATATGCAAGCTGCACACCAAAAATCGTGGTTGATGCATGAGTAGTGTGGGATCCTGGAGGACAGAATTATAGGCCCCATTTCATCGAAGGAAATCTTAATGGTAAGAAGTACACCACATTCCTGCAAGAAACATTAGGTCTGTTATTGGAAGAAATTCCTTTAGGAACAAGGAACAGAACGTGGTATCAACACGATGGGTGTCCGTCAAATGTTTCGCTGATAGCTAGAAATGAGTTACAGAGACAATTCCCAAATCGTTGGACTGGACGCGGAGGAGATGTGTCGTGGCCGGCTCGTTCGCCAGACTTGACGCCTATGGAGTTTTTCTTTTGGGGATCCGTAAAAGACATTGTTTATAAAGACGTTCCAACTACACCTAAAGATATGCGAGAGAGAATTGTCAGAGCATGTGCTCCGATAAGTGCCGATGTGATATCACTCAATCCATGATAAGAAGATTGGAGCACTGCATTGATACCAATAATCATCACTTCGAACATCGTTTGTAAATGGACGCGCATGCCACCTTTTTGACCTTCGTTGACCTTCAAAGACCTTACTGTTACATATCATCGGATTCGTCTCGATAGCCGCTGTCAGAAAATAAGTATCAAACTATAGCTTCCCATTTATAAAAAACAAAGTTGACCTTCATATCTCTGAAGCGACCCCAACTAGCAACAAAAAACCAACGTCATGTTATAACCCTCGTTGTCCCATGCAACTTTTTTCCCGCAAACTTTTCAACTCCTGTCATACTTTCGGAGTTATTCTTGGTAGCAACAGTTAGTGACTCGCTCTGTATAATAATAACATTGCAGTGTTTACTTGGTTTAGATGTGATTATAATTATGTACTCTCATTCCACTTGGGAATACAGTATGGCTGAAAATGGTGTGCCCCACGGTAGTGTTACAAGCATGATTGTTGGTGAAGGATGGGGTACATGTTTCTGATTGGTCCAGAGAGAAAAGGTGAAGGGGAGGAAAGTGTTTGGCGCTTAAACTGTTAGCGACGTTTATGCGCAAAGATGTCCACAGATTTCCTCTGGTGAGTGTGTAGGTATTTGCGAGTTACGACTGGTTTGCCCAGGTGATATGCCCTCTGCCGGAGTGACTGAATGTCTTTTGTGCCAGTCACCAGGTCGGAGACGATGACATCTGTAGTTATGCAACGTTCTCTACCATGTCTACGTTCTCTGGCGTAGTGCTGGGCAGGGATGTGGAGCTCTCTCGTTTGCGACCTGAGATCATCTGATGGCAACGACCGCTCGATGATTTCCATAGCGTACTGGCATTATCCAGAGAATGTATGGGGGGAGGGAGGGGAGGGGGGAGGGGTGGGAAGGCGGGTGGGATCCCTTGTCCAGAACTGATATTGCAGCAACAGTGCCAGCCAGCACGCCGGAGATCCTTACATCCATAATTCCGCTTCTTCTCTCGGCCATTGCTAGTACGGTACTCGCGGCTATACCCCACATGTTTGAGTTAGTTGGGTGTGCTGTCCTGCAGGTGACGTGCGTTTCACGGAGGATGGTTGCAGTTACTGGTCGACTATATCTGTAGTCGCGTATTTTGTAGCACTGTGTTACATGTACAGTATTTTTGGTTTGAAGCATTAGAATTTTACTATGACCTCACACAGTCTACTAACGTAGCGTTGGTTTGGCAGGGTTTATCTATCGTGCTGTGGTAGTCCATATATGTACAATATCTTTGGTTAGAAATCACTAGTGCTTACAGAATTTGCTATTACATCATTTATATGACGTGACATCATTACTTCTAGCAATGTGTTCGTTTCTGTCTCACACCCCTTGACGTCACACACTCAATAGTAATGGGGTGGTGGCGTAGCAACGATAAATAATCAGGACCCATGCTGCGCTGTGATTGGTTGAGAGCAGCATCGACGCGACGCGATGCGGCGTTGACGTGACGCGACGTTGACGTGATGTTGCGTATAGCTCAGGTATTTGGTTAAAATGCATAAAATTGTGGAAAATGGGAAACAATTACATAAAATTTGGGAATAATTAGCACACTTACATATTTGTCTGGGTGGGGTCTTCACTGGTGCGGTGAATGACGTGCTATTATATAAATTCTTAGACAACATAGTTGCGTGGAGATAGCAGCGATTGGTTTACTTATAATCAATTAATCAATTGTGACTGTCATTTTGATTAATTGATGATATTATATAGTTATTAGCAAATAGAGCTCAAGTGACGTAATTTGTTACTAACATACAGCCACTGCCTACAACTTCTCCCTATGCTGCTGAGTTCCAGAGTCTCCCAGTTACAAAAGATGGCTTCTATAGCACTGATAACTAATTCGGGCATGTACTGCATTGTGACTGTTTGAGAGCGTCATGACCTCGACTCAACGTCAGGAACTGTGTGTTGGATATTGAGTAATTGGGCAAAATATAGAAAATACAGAAAATCCGGAAAAAATATAAAAATGAATGAAAAAATATAGTATCTGAGCAAATATGTAAATATGTGTAAAATTGCAGAAGAGTGGGAGCACTTACATATCTGTCTCGGTGTTGTCTCTGCCTCGAATGATGTAATATTAAACTGGCATTCACAAGGAGAATACAAGTGACGTGATTTTTCGTTAACAAATAAGACACAGCCTGCAACCTCCCTCTACGCCGCTCAGATGCAGAATGAATATCTCAGACTCAAGTGTCACAGTTATGGAGAATGATGGTGGGGAGAGGGAGGAGGAGTTACTTGATCCGCACTGGTCCCATTAACTGAGAGGGTTTCCCGCCAGTTTTATATCATGTGACAGCTGTACGCTTATGTCATGACCCTGAATATAACTCACACAATTTCTTGGGTGTTTGCCTTGTGTGACGTTCAACAATTCCCAGGGGTTCGTCATGCGAGACGGGATCAAGCCACCTAGGAGCCCAAGTGGGATACCTGTCATTGGATGTGTAACCTGAGACTGTGATAAGATGGTTATCTGGCCCCGCTCTCTCAATACAATCCTACTACCGTTAGGATTCTAATTTTGAAGTAATAGGTATCGATATTGAAGAACTCACAGCATTAAACATTTTCTGCTGTCTCTACATGTTGAATACCTGTTTTTTTTTCATGTGTTTTCCCGTGGCACTATGCCTCTGTACCTAAGACAGTGGTCTTCCACTGTGAAGGAGTTGAGTTCAAACTACTGTCAGAGCACAGTGGTTTCTCTATATCGTTGTAGCCAAGACCGCGGTTGGTTTCCTGCTATAACTTTGTGCTGTTTCGTCTCTAAACGCATCGGTAAGGATGAGTTGAAAGTTTGAGTTAGGCCTGGAGGCACACTCAGGAAGCAGGAAATATGGAGTCACTGTCTTGCAGGAATTTTTATTTGCCACTATAGTTTTAAACGATAATCTTCCTTTACAGTATTGCACTGCATGTAATATTTTCTGCAACATACTCCAGTCTTAATATGGAATGAGAGCATTACACTGCCCCGAGTAAATGAAATGAAGTGAATATATGATGGCTGTTCCTTATTAACACGGGACCTGGAGTGAAAAATTTGTTAATGGCTGGAAAAATAAGACTATGCCCCACTTCCAAGCAGCACATACCAGAATGATGATTAAATGGTACTTACAGATCGTATTTCCTTCCGTGAACTATGTCGGCTCTGAAAACAGAAAGAAACGGAAACGTTAACAGTATTTATTTTCTGTTACACGCTAACAGCATAAAGAAATCGAAGTACAGACCACGACTTCTTTCTGGATGCTATGCAAATGTAAATTCTGTCCTGTGAAATATATTGTTTAACCGTTTTTATGTTCAATATCTGAAGCAGAGATGGAGAACCAAAACGAGTGAGAATCCGCCTAGAAACAACACCCAGGCTAACGAGCGATCCAGACCAACGGTCGCAAACGATGCTCGCAAGTTTCAGCAGGCGTGATTCACCGCCCAATCATGCCCAAGAGTGAGATGATGTTACTGTGCATACAGATATGAAAACGGCTCAGATCCTTGTCGGGCCACCCAGATTTAGTTTTTCCGCGGTTTTCTCAAGCCAAACGCAGGGATGGTTTGTTTAAAAAGGACATGACTGATTTACTCGACATCTTCCCCTTTCCGAGTTCATGCCGTCTCTTTAATGACCTCGCTGTCGACGGGACGTTCAGTTTCAATCTTCGTTCTTCCTTTAATATGAAAACCCGTTCGGTAACTCCACTTTTGAAACCAAAACGGCCACAACGATATCGAAATCGATGTAATTTCCTTTAACGAAAGGTAATGGTATTTTGAACCCTTCTTCTCAACGAAACTATTCTACTTAATTGGATACGCTTGGTATGGGAAACGAACCCTGAACTGTTTTTCCACTGCTGACTGCAAATTCTCATTTATTACAATCCGACAGTTTTGGAGCCCAAAGAAGACCTTAATTTTTCCTTATGTCAAGCAAACCATCTAGTACACTCATAGTACTGTGACCAGGGGCACTATTGAGACATGCTCAATACGCACTACTCCGCTGCCCAAACCGCACGTTTGCAGAAAGTAAAGTTCTCAGTTCAAGAACCAAGTCGGAAAACAGTGTTAATGCGACAGATAGTTTCATTACTGGAAGAAGTACACCAGCCAGGCATTTTTCTGCAGTTTTATTTTTGCCAAGATGCGTTTCACTCTTTCACCAACGCTGATTTGATGTAAAATATTTATATCATCGTCAGTACTACTTTTTTATCGAATGCATTTTGACCCTTGTAACTGATTTTAAGGAGTAGGTTGTAACTACTTTTTTCGGGTTATGCAGGGTGATCTTTATGAAAGTTTAAAAACCTCTGAAGCGACGTGAATAACGCTGGGAGTAGTTTAATTTAAGACACATGGGACCGCAGCTGTCGAGAAATACCCGAAAGGTGGATGTCAAATGTTAAACATGGGATGTCACCAGACGCCGTACCTCACTGCACGTGCAGCGGTTGAGGCTATCGGTCTGTCGCACCTGATCATTCCAATCCAAGTCATGTATACATGTAGGTGTGGCTCCGGCCTAAGTGCGCAGCCCCAGGTTTGAGTCTTGCGTCGGGCAGGCAGTATTGCTTGGGACATACTGGGGTATTAATTTATATCCCTTTCCACCCTGAGAGAAAGTTTTTTAAATCTTTGTCTGAAATATGCCAATTCTCATGCATTATGACCTTTGGAATCAGGTAAAAATACTGAAAAAAATCCTTAGGGTGATAATTTTTTTTTTCAAAACGTCACTAGCAGGATCGTGCTAGTTAGGTTTTATCCCATTCCAAATAATATGTATTGTGCTGCTCGAGAAGCACTTTTATTTTTTTTTCCAAGGATTTTGAATACAGTAGTATCCCAGAACTGATATAAATATATATATGTTGCAAAATAACCTACTCTCTCCCTTTCACACACAAATTAACACACACACACACACACACACACACACACACAGACACACACACACACACACACACACACACACAAACACACACACACACACACACACACACGCACACGCATGCATTATTTGTTAATATGGAATAAACGAAAGCAGTTTTTTTCCCATGGACATGCACAAATATTGGTCACACTTGATGCAACGTGACTTGCTCCTGTTCTTGCAGTGTTCATATACGCAAGATCTTAATGAAGATATATCATCCACTATGAGACAATAGTCGTAATCATCGTAACGCTTGTCAACAGCTGGTTTTGCTGATGGAGTGTAAATTTTCATTTTTTCTTCTCAAATTGTTCACTTTCATGACCTCCGTAATTTTCTACATGATTTCTCTTTCCATCTGGTGCTGATATCAGTGTCTGTGCAATGGCCATCCTAAACTTGAGCAAATCCAGGATACTTCTTTTAGGAATTCTGTTTTCTCTGCAATCTTCTACATACTGCAACCAACTATTGACAGTGCTCAAGTCAAGGAAGTGAAGTATTAATTTTATAGTCCACTTCCTCGTATTGAACCAACAGCCAAAATTAGTTTATTAAGCTTTATTCTAAATGAATTCATGCACTCAATTATTTTGGGCATGTTTTGTCAGTGAATCATAAGCAGCACTAGCCGAAATTGAGGTGACAATCTTTGCAGGAGGATGAGGTTTGGAAGCAAACTTCTGCATGAGAAACAGAATTCTCCTGCCTGGAAATGGAACAGGTAATTTCTGTTGTATCTCCTGTTCTTCTTCCTTCGTTTTGTCACCGTCTTTACCACCACGAGCACCAGAATTGTCACTATCGTCCACAATATTGTAAGATGAGGTACTTGGCTGAAAATCGTCGTCATTGTCGTCACTGGAGAGATCACTTAAATCGGAATCGTCCAAAATAAGTTGTATTATTTCTTCACCCATTAACCCTAAAAGACAAAAGGATATTTTATTTGTATATAAAAACGAAAGCAGTAATATTTGTTCATAGATCTTAGTGTGAATATTTACTGTACTGTCTGCATGTGAGGGTGAGGTTAGCATCAAAGCTTACCGTCATTAACGCCTGAGTCGCACGATCGTGCAACTCTAAATAGAAACATTTATAAAATCCAATTGGCATTTCATGCACTTGTTTAGAGACGTTATATACATTACGTGAAACATTCTCAGTCTAAAATAACGCAGCACTGCCTTAAATTAACGAAATGGAGGCAAATGCAATGTATTTATCTCGCGGAGGCATGGTTCTGTCTTCTCATCGAAGTTCGATGTCATCTGCTGCTCTCTGGTGGTCACATTCTGGAACAAAATAGCTACCCAACGCAAGCCAGGAGCCCGCACAGTCATTGCAGTCCAGAATCACGCACAAAAGTGTTGTATTTGAGGCGTGGGCCAGAGAGGAAAGGGATATACCAGTCTCGCGGTCTACCATAGTTTACTGCAAAGTACAGCATAACAAGAGCATAGCATACTGCGTGAGAAGTGAATGAGTATAAGCTTACGAACTGCGTCGTTGCCAGTAAATGACCAACATTTTTTTACTAAATAACTTTTGTAAGCAGAAAAAGCTTTTGCTTGGTTACAGAATGGAAAATAATTTTTTAACTTCTATTTTTACAAAGCATCACATTTACAAAAGTAGTTCGAATGTTGCACCTTTAACTTAAATGTAAGAATTGTATCAGTCAGTGATCCCTACATACACACGCTCAAAAATAACCTCCGTATCTTGCATTTGATGTTTCATGTTCAACATTTATTATCCACTTTTGGCGTATTTCCTGATATTTGCAGCCGCATGTGTCATATATTAAAGTAGTTTAGCGCACGTGACATCGCTCGCCTGGATTGCTTATTCTTCACGGCTTTTATTTATTTGTTTGTTTTTATTTAAACGGATAAAAATGTTGATAAATTGTAACACCTCGTAACTTTTTCACGCTAATTAAGTCCTTAGAAGCATGGGCTTCTTCGGAAGTACTTCTGACCAAAAAGTGATCCTGGTAACTAAAGTCCAAGGTTGTTAATCATGCCTTATGCGTTCTTGTGGAGATGTTTCCATAGAAACTTTTATCCCCTAATACATGAGAGAAGTCAAATACAAATTTTCACAGGCTTAACTTTCAAATTTTATTCATACAAGGAAATAGTTTCTTAAACATTTTCATCCCCTACTTCACCCTTTTAGGGACTGAATTTCCAAAAGCTAACGGAGGAACCAAATGCCAATTTTCAATGACGTAGATTTAAAAATGCTTTAATATACTTTATTAATCATTTATTTTAAAAAGATATTCACCCACGATTTTACCCCTTGGTGGTTGAATTCCCAAAAATGTTGAAACATGTACTTTTCTATTTCTGACTGAGAAAATAAATACCTATTTTCGCAGTTACAACTTCAAAACTGCCTTAATAGTAACACATTAAAAAAAAATTCATGTCCTGTTCTACTCCCTTAGGGGTATTGTTCCGAAAAATCTCTTGTTAAGGGATGTCTACAGTATAAGATCAACACCCTGTCCAAATTACAAGTTTCTATCCTTAGAGGTTTGGGCAGGGCGGTGAGGAGCCAGTCAGCCTGACAATGCCTTTTATACTTGGTTGAGATACTTCAGTAATTTAAACCACAGCCACGAAGCTCAGCCACCATTAAACATATCGAGCAAGTGGTTTTAGTTTCGTAATACAGAGTAAGCGCAAATGCTGAACAGTTATCATAATAGCGGAAATTGGAACTGCGGAGCCGGTAAGCGACGGTGCCCTTTGTGCGCCCGTTTCGTCATCGCGGCGGCACGTTTCCGCTGCGTGTTTACCTGGCCTACGCCCGGGGAAGATAACGAAACGCGGAGGCGCGGCCGCGCCGCGGCGAGGCCGCAGGTTGTTGGCCTGTGCGGGGGCGCCGGCTGGGGCAGCGCCGCGCCGCGCCGCGCCGCGCCGCGCGCTCACCGCCCGCCCTCCGGCAAATGGCCCTGTCTCGCTTTTCCCTTCTCATTCGCTCGAAACGGCGATACTAATATTAGGCTCACTGACACACCGTGGACTTATCTCGCTTCTTTGTGCATAGTTATATACACTGAAGCGATAAAAGTCGTGGAATAGCATATGCACATATACAGATGGCGGTAGTATTGCTTACACATGGATGTAAAAGGGCAGTGCATTGGTGGAAATGTAATTTCTACTCAGCTGATTCATGTGAAAAGATATCCGACGTGATTTTGGCTGCACGACGGGAATTAACAGACTTTGAACGCGGACTGGTAGTTTCCATTTCGGAAATCTTGGGGAATTCAATATTCCGAGCTCCACAGTGTCACGAGAGTACCGAGAATATCAAATTTCATGCATTACCTCTCACTTGACTAGAAGAAGGGATCGGTTGGTTCTAGGCGCTTCAGTCTGGAACTGCGTGACCGCTACGGTCGCAGATTCGAATCCTGCCTCGGGCATGGATGTGTGTGAAGTCCTTAGGTTAGGTTCAAGTAGTTCTAAGTTCTAGGGGACTGATGACCATAGACGTTAAGTCCCATAGTGCTCAGAGCCATTTGAACCATTTGATCGGTTGGTAGGGCATATTCTGAGGCATCAAGGGATCACCAATTTAGTACTGGAGGACAGCGTGGAGGGTAAAAATCGTAGAGGGAGACCAAGAGATGAATACACTAAGCAGATTCAGAAGGATGTAGGTTGTAGTAGGTACTGGGAGATGAAGAGGGTTGCACAGGATAGAGTAGCGTGGATAGTTGCGTCAAACCAGGACTGAAGACCACAACAACAACAACAACCTCTCACTATGGACAACGCAATGGCCGACGGCCATCACTAAACGACCGAAAGCAGCGCCGTTTGCATCAAGATGTCAGTGCCGAAAGACAAGCAACGCTGCTTGACAGCCACAGAAATCAATATGCGATGTACGACAAACATATCCATTAGGACAGTGTGGCGAAATTTGGTGATAATGGCCTACGGCAGCAGACGAACGACGCGAGTGCCTTTGCTAACTGCAAGACATTGCCTTCAGCGCCTCTCCTGGGCTCGTGACCATGACGACTGGAAAAACGAGGCCTGTTCAGATGAATCCCGATTTCAGTTGATAAGAGCTGATGGTAGGTTTCGAGAGGAGCGCAGACCTCACGAGTTATTGACCCAAGTTGTCAATAAGGCAGTGTGCAAGCTGGTGGTGGCTACATAATGCTTCTTCAAGCTGTCATAGGGTATAAAAGTGACCCACTGTCGATAATTCGAAACAATTACTTTAGTTATCGAAGACTAAAACAATCGTATCCAATCCGTTCCATTAGTGGGAAGACGCCTTACATCAGCGTAAAATCGTCATTAACACACTGGGAAAGCTTACGGAGAACAGGTAGTAAAGTTGTAACTATGTACAGTTACATACAGAATGAAATAAAAACTAACAATAAAAATATGTCGCACTGCGCAACGACGACACACAGCAGACTACGGTGGAAGACGATGACGTGTCGCTACATACTCTTTGACTTTTGAACTTTATGATATCTGTGAAAATGCTTTTATTGGTTGGTGTTTCCTACGTAATGCACTGACGGAATAAAGTCGCAACACCAAGAAGGAGTTGGGCAACATGAACGAAAGTTGGCAGGAGTGAATCAATATCTTAAAGATGACGTCTATTCAAAATTTACGGCAGTCACATAAAAGTGACGCTAGTAACGTCACTATGAGGATGCAAATCAGGTTTGCTTTGAATAATCGCTGTAACGGTCGCGAGCGTTAGTTACTTGCGACTGGAAATCGAGAGTTGATGTTAGTCAAGAATGGCTTTAAGGCGACAAAAACGCATTATCAGCACCTGACAGAGTTTGGACAAGATCGTGAAATAGGGCTACGAGAACCTGGATGTTCCTTCTGCGACATTGCAGGGAGACTTGACAGCAATGTAGCCACAGTACATATTGCAGGGAGCGGTGGTCATGGCAATCTATGGCCGCAAGAAAACTGGGCCCCGGTCGGAAAAGTGGCACTGTCGAGAGGGCGTGTGGCTTTAGCGCATCGTACTGCATCTGCAGAAGCAATTTGAGCGGTAGTGGCATCACAGTGACACATCGAACTGTTAAAATTCGGTTATTTCAGGGACAACTCTGTGCCAGACGCCCTGTAGCGTGCTTTCGACTGACCGCAAACGACCGTCATTTGCGACTTTATTGGTGTCAAGCGAGAGCTCATTGGAGGGCAGGATGGACGACTGTTGTTTTTTCTTATGAATGTTGTTTCTGCCTCGGTGTCAATGAGGGCCATGTGATGATTAGAAGGGGACCATCTGGGTGACTGCAACCAACCTGTTTGATTCCGAGACTCAACGGTTTTACACGTGGAGTTACGGCCTGGGGTGCGATTTCGTATGACAGCAGGGGCACTCTCGTGGTTATCCTACGCACCCTTACTTCAAACTGGTATGTCAATCTGGTGATTCGACGTGTTGTGGTTCCATTCATGAGCAGCATACCAGAAGGTGTTTTCCAACAGGATAACGATCGCCCACATACCGCTGTTGTAAACGAATATGCTCTACAGAGTGTCGACATGTTGCGTTGGCCTGCACCATCACCAGATCTGTCTCCAATCGTCCACATATGGGACATCATCCGACGACAACTCCAGTGTCATCCAGCGCTAACCGCCCTGTATTGGCTAACCAAGAGGCATGGAACTCCATCTCGCAAAATGAAGTCAGGCACCTGAACAACACAGTGCATGCACGTTTACACGCTTGCATTCAACATTCTGGCGGATACAACGGTTATTAATGCACCTGTATTTCACATTTCCGGAGCGTGAGTTGGAACAATTCGGGGAGGGGGAGGAGGGGGGGAGGAGATGGGAGGCGGTGAATATGACGAGCTATATTCACCCGAACAGGCAAACATGAGGGCAACTAACGTACGGACAATAGCTTATTACTCAGTTTCTCTCATCATAATGACGCTACTGGATGTGACCACAGCTGCCGATTTATACAAGTATACACTAAAAAATTAAAGAAAAGAGCATCAAGAGGCAAGTTATATTTATAACCCAACATTAGAAACTATACAGGCCTATTGATCATGATGAACGCAGCTGCCGATATATTTCGGTGTATTCGTCCAGTCACGGCAGGCGTGTACTTGGACCTGGTATTAAATTTTTAAGGCCTCCCGACACGGCTGTTTGAGCCTATTCATCCGTTCCCAACTAGATTTTCTCATTTTTCTGATCACATAATGTTCACAAAATCGAAACATTCATGTTCTTTTATCTTCTATAATGCTTTGTAAATGTGAAAATTTCAGGCCGCCCCACGGTTCAGGTTACATGTTAAACTGCGGGTCTCTCTGTGATACACGGAAAATTTCTCATGAGGTTGCTGGAGGGCAAGAGAATACTACTGTAGCATGGTCGTAAATCATTGTGGTTCTTCAAAAAAATCCTCTCGATTGTTGAGAACTTTATACTGTGACAGTACTGTCTGAAATCGCTATGCAATATTTATTATCGATTTCAGGGCCAGTCTATTTTCCCACTTTACTTTCGTGTCTGTTCAACTTTACAGCGGGCTGGCGTGTCCTACTGTAGCGACAGAGAAGCGCATCAGTGAACCTCACTATGTCAACCTCGCCTCCTCGAGGGGGGGCCTAGTCTGTACGCCCTACACTACCGCCATTTGTATGTTGGCAAGCGGCGTCAAGGAGTCGGCAGTTGGCGTCCGACCCCTCACGTATCGTAACCAGGCTTCTCTGTGCCTACATCTTGAGGACAGGAGAGGTGCCTCTCTTTTTCTTTCCAAAACTTTGGTTCAGGCAATCAGTCTCTCTCGGTTGTCCTAGCGAAGGGCAACAATGCACTGACCAATCGAAAATAATTTGGTTCCATTTCAGCACCACCTTCGTATATCTAGAGAGGAGGAAATTTTCTGGCTTTTCCCTGATTTTTTGAAAATTTTATGCCGTTTATCAACTGGCACGTAGGTAGTAGTATAGAGTTAGAGTTAGCCCCTCCACCAGTCATTTTTGGGAAGTTGGAAGGTAGGCAGGAAGAAGGAATTTGTGTGTGTGTGTCGGAGGGGGGGGGGGGGGGGTGGCAGACGGAGGGTCGTCAGGGGAGGGTCGGGAACGGAGTTTTGAGAGGCGCCGACTCTCAGCGTCAGAGACAGGAGCTGCCGCGCACGCTCTATCACGAAGTCAGATGCTTTAATTTAAGACGACCATCCTTCAGCTGTATTGAATGGAAAACAACTGTAAGACAGCATTTTGAGTAACATTCTCTAAGTGACATACCAGAATGTGCTTAGGGGGAGAAAACTGCAATACAGGACGGTAGTCTTAGGTAAGGTCATAGTAGAAGAAATTTACAGTTGCCTTACGCCAACTTGTTACAATGTGTTTGCATCGTCTGGATGACTGTGATAAGCGACACTCCACTGTAATGTTATGTTCATGCTTTTATGGAGAGGGTATAGCGCTGGTGCCATCAGCATAGCCCACTGCTCTAATAGCTGTGCAAGAGGGGCTGCAGACATACAGATCACCACTGTAAGTGTTCCATGCAGTCACTTTATTACACAACGAGGAAAAGTTTGCGATTTAACCTACGACATTGGCCTGTGGTCTGGTGGTAGCTAACGCCTAGACCTCTCCTTTCATTGACACCCGAACATTGACTGCAAAAATTTTTAGCACATACGTTCAAAACTGTCCCCCCATGAACCATACACCTTGCCGATGGTGGGGAGGTTTGCGTGCCTCAGCGATACAGATAGCCGTACCGTAGGTGCAACCACAACGGAGGGGTATCTGTTGAGAGTCCAGACAAACGTGTGGTTCCTGAAGAGGGGCAGCAGCCTTTTCAGTAGTGCAGGGTCAACAGTCCGGATGGTTGACTGATCTGGCTTTGTAACATCAACCAAAACGGTCTTGCTGTGTTGGTACTGCAAACGGCTGAACGCAAGGGGAAACTACAGCCGTAATTTTTCCCGGGGGCATGCAGATTTACTGTATGGTTAAATGAGGATGGCGTCCTCTTGGGTAAAATATTCCGCAGTTTAAAATAGTCCACCATTCGGATCTCTGGGTAGGGACTATTCAGGAGGACGTCGTTATCAGGAAAAAGAAAACTGGCGTTCTACAGATCGGGGCTTGGAATGTCAGAGCCCTTAATCGGGCAGGTAGGTTAAAAATTTAAAAATGGAAATGGATAGGTTAAAGTTAGATATGGTGGGGATTAGTGAAGTTCGGTGGCAGGAGGAACAAGACTTCTGGTCAGGTGAATACAGGGTTATAAATACAAAATCAAATAGAGGTAAAGCAAAAGTAGGTTTAATGATGAGTAAAAAAAATAGGAGTGCGGGTAAGCTACTACAAACAGCATAGTGAACGCATTATTGCGGCCAAGATAGACACGAAGCCCACCACTGCCACAGTAGAACAAGTTTATATGCCAACTAGCTCCGCAGATGACGAAGATATTGATGAAATGTATGATGAGGTAACAGAAATTAGTCAGATAGTGAAGGGAGACGAAAATTTAAAAGTCATGGGTGACTGGAATTCGGTAGTAGGGAAAGGAAGAGAAGGAAAAGTAGTAGATTAATATGGAATGGGGGTGAGAAATGAAAGAGGAAGCCGCCTGGTAGAATTTTGCACAGAGCATAGCTTAATCATAGCTAATACTTGGTTCAAGAATCATGAAAGAAGGTTTGAATACATGGAAGAGGCCTGGAGATACTGGAAGGATTCAGATAGATTATGTAATGCCAAGACAGAGATTTAGGAACCAAGTTTTAATTTGTAAGACATTTCCAGGTGCAGATGTGGACTATGACCACAATCTATTGGTTATGAACTGTATATTAAAACTGAAGAAACTGCAAAAAGATTGGAATTTAAGGAGATGGAACCTGGATAAACTTAAAGAACCAGAGATTGTAGCGAGTTTCAAGGAGAGCATTAGGGAAGGTTGATTGACAGGAAGGGGGAAAGAAATACAGTAGAAGAAGAATGGGTGCCTTTAAGGGATGAAATAGTGAAGGCAGCAGAGGATCAACTAGGTAAAAAGACGAGGGCTAGTAGAAATCTTTGGGTAACAGAAGACATATTGAATTTAATTGATGAAAGGAGAAAATATAAAAATGCAGTGAATGATGCAGGCAAAAAGGAATACAGACGTCTCAAAAATGAGATCGACAGGAGGTGCAAAATGGCTAAGCAGGGATGGCTAGAGGACAAACGTAACGATGTAGAGGCATATCTCACGAGGGGTAAGATAGATACTGCCAACCGGAAAATTAAAGAGACCTTTGAAGAAAAGAGAACCACTTGTATGAATATCAAGAGCTGAGATGGAAACCCAGTTCTAAGCAAAGAAGGGAAAGCAGAAAGGTGGAAGGAGTATATAGAAGGTCTATACAAGCGCGATGTAATTGAGGACAATATTATGAAAATGGAAAATAATGTAGATGAAGATGAAATGGGAGATATGATACTGCGTGAATAGTTTGACAAAGCACTGAAAGACCTAAGTTGAAACAAGGCCTCAGGAGTAGACAACATTCCATTAGAACTACTGACAGCCTTGGGAGAGACAGCCCAGACAAAACTCTACCATCTGGTGAGCAAGGTGTATGAGACAGGCGAGATACCCTCAGACTTAAAGAAGAATATAAAAATTCCAAAATACTAACGCGAACTCTTTACAGACGAATGGAAAAAACTGGTAGAAGCCGACCTCGGGGAAGATCAGTTTGGATTCCGTAGAAATGTTGGAACAAGTGAGACAATACTCACCCTACGACTTATCTTAGAAGCTAGATTAAGGAAAGGCAAGCCTACGTTTCTAGCGTTTGTAGACTTAGAGAAAGCTTTTGACAATGTTGAATGAATATTCTCTTTCAAATTCTGAAGGTGGCAGGGTAAAATACAGGGAGCGAACGGCTATTTACAATTTGTACAGAAACCACATGGCAGTTATAAGAGCCGAGGGGCATGAAAGGGAAGCAATGGTTGGAAAGAGAGTGAGACAGGGTTGTAACATATCTCCAATGTTATTTAATCTTTATATTGAGCAAACAATAAAGGAAACAAAAGAAAAAAATCGGAGTAGGAATTAAAATCCATGGAGAAGAAATAAAAACTTCGAGGTTTGCCGATGACATTGTAATTCTGTCAGAGACAGCAAAGGACTTGGAAGAGCAGTTGAACGGAATGGACAGTTTCTTGAAAGGATGATATAAGATGAACATCAACAAAAGTAAAACGAGGATAATGGAATGTAGTCGAATTAAGTCTAATGATGCTGAGGGAATTAGATTAGGAAATGAGACACTTAAAGTAGTAAAGGAGTTTTGATATTTCGGGAGCAAAATAACTGATGGTGGTGGTGGTGGTTAGTGTTTAACGTCCCGTCGACAACGAGGTCATTAGAGACGGAGCGCAAGCTCGGGTTAGGGAAGGACTGGGAAGGGAATCGGCCGTGCCCTTTCAAAGGAACCATCCCGGCAATTGCCTGAAACGATTTAGGGAAATCACGGAAAACCTAAATCAGGATGGCCGGAGACGGGATTGAACCGTCGTCCTCCCGAATGCGAGTCCAGTGTGCTAACCACTGCGCCACCTCGCTCGGTAAAATAACTGATGATGGTCGAAGTAGAGAGGATATAAAATGCAGACAGGCTATGGCAAGGAAAGCATTTTTAAAGAAGAGAAATTTGTTAACATCGAGTATAGATTTAAGTGTCAGGAAGTCATTTCTGAAAGTATTTGTAGGGAGTGTAGCCATGTATGGAAGTGAAACGAGGACAATAAATAGTTTGGACAAGAAGAGAATAGAAGCTTTCGAAATGTGGTGCTACAGAAGAATGCTGAAGATTAGATGGGTAGATCTCATAGCTAATGAGGAGGTATTGAATAGATTTTGGGAAGAAGAGAAATATGTGGCACATCTTGACCAGAAGAAGGGATCGGTTAGTAGAACATATTCTGAGGCATCAAGGGATCACCAATTTAGTATTGGAGGGCAGTGTGGAGGGTAAAAATCGTAGAGGGAGACCAAGAGATGAAACACTAAGCAGATTCAGAAGGGTGTAGGTTGCAGTAGGTACTGGGAGATGAAGCAGCTTTCACAGGATAGAGTAGCATGGAGAGTTGCATCAAACTAGTCTCTGGACTGAAGAGCACAACAACAACATGTTCAAAACGCCCATCTGTATTTCCTAGGCAGGATATTATGAATGAGATAATTAAAATGACCCTCTTCAAACGTACAATTCTGAGTGAGACGATGTAAATGGAAAACTATGACCTATAAACATCCTCACGAGTTCAGAGGACATGTTACGTTATTATAGTGATTACAATATCAGTTACATGCAGCATGGCTGTATGAGCCCACTCCTCTGTATGACGTAACATATCCTCTGTCCTTGACGCATACGCTGATTAGCTTGGGAAGGGTGTCAAAAGCCGTTGCATCTTCTCCTAGGCAAGCTGGCACACATATGTTGTGAGTGGAACTTGACATCCAGGGTACTGTCGCCGGGACGGAGATGACTTTCGAGTTGGTCCCAAGATACCTCCATCAAGGACTGATATGAGGGTCTTGCTAGCCACAGGAGTATCTCAACATTACGCAGACAGTGTGGAGGATTGTTCTGTCGAAGAATTGCACCACATGAGGACGTAGGATGTTCGTGATGTGTCGTTATGCTGTCAGTTTCCTCAGTCATTATTAGCCGTGAGCCGGCCGGAGTGGCCGCGCGGTTCTAGGCGCTACAGTCTGGAGCCGAGTGACCGCTACAGTCGCAGGTTCGAATCCTGCCTCGGGCATGGATGTGTGTGATGTCCTTAGGTTAGTTAGGTTTAATTAGTTCTAGGCGACTGATGACCTCAGAAGTTAAGTCGCATAGTGCTCAGAGCCATTTGAACCAGCCATTTTACTAGCCGTGACCCAAAGTCATACCAGCTGGATCGCCGCACCAGTGCGCCAGGAATAATGCCACTGTTCCCCTTCAAAACAATGGAAGAATGCGGCTTCTGTAAATCTGCAACCATACTCACCGACAATGGTCGTCTGGGATAATGCATAGCCGCGATTTATCAGCACCCACACTTCCCAGTCACGGCACCACTCCAAATGGAGCTGTGTGTGTTTTGGTGTTAACGGCAGCCTACACCCCCGGGAAGTTAATTCCTTAGTCTGTCTGCTGCCAGTCTCCTACAAGTGGTGCAGAATGACACAGACTGTTACAGGGTTTACTTTATTGTATTCCGATGGCAAGCACAGATGTACAGGAGTTACGATGTGCTCGATATAAAATGCGGCGATCCTCTGTTTTGGTGGTCAGACTTGATCGACCGGAAACTCGACGACAAGTATGCCTGCCCTCACATTCCCATGCAGTCCAACAACGGGCCACTGTTATATCCAAATGCCCCACAAATCTGGATAGTGCACGATTCGACCTGCCGACCAAATAGAGATCCACAATGAGGTCCCTTTCAAACTCTGTCAAGTCGTGGCAATGTTGTCTCATTCGAGTATGCTGCATCTACGCGTCCTTCATAGTGACCACAAGATCTGACGCTGATCACGCCCGTTATATACCCTACCAAGCTTGAAAACAACACTACATCACTACACACAAGCAACACGAATGAACTCTCGTGGTCGTTCTACCTGTCACAGAGAACAATGACTCTTATCGCTTACATAGCCGCCAATGATATGTACACGTACGAAACTCCTTTGGAATACGACCATGTCTTCTGCGCTTTTCATGGAATATACGTGCAGAGAGCACATGTGGGAACAAGAAAAGTATGGACAGAGATTCATAGTAAATACGTGAAACTGGTAGCTTATACTGGTCTGGAAGCTAAGTCAATAAATTTCGCAGCCGGTTTGTCTCCAAAGATGAAATACCAACTGTGTAAGTGAAGCTATTATCCGAACTAGTAGATGGATAATTCTTACAAAGAAGTCATCTTGGTGTGCAATATGTAAATGATGTTGCAGCCTGTGATTACGATTGTTGCATAACCACGTTAACAACTGTGAAGAAACAGATAATGAAAACAACATATGCACGATGGGTTTACACGTAAAGAGAAAATTTATTTGGGATGTTATTTGCTGAACAAGATGCTACGAACTCTGTGTGATGGATATTTAATCAGAGAATGTAAGTTACATGTTTAATCATTTCTGAGAGAGAATAATTCCTTTCCAACCATCCTACTTTTAGCAATCGTGATCACTAACTTCACATTTTGAAGAGAGTGCTGTGGGGCCTACATGTCGATGGTGGACGTCGTCTTCGTAATGATGTAGATGTCTGGAGGAGGATGAGATAGATAATACCCTGTAGTAATGTTACATAGAAGGTCCCTTCCCACCTCTGTAAAGTACATTTTAGCACTACGTTGACCATTGTCAGTCTCTCTCACTACTTAACTCTCCCTAACCACTGATATGCCTAAATTTACACATTTATATCGACGGGTAGTCATTTGATAAGTAGTTTTGAACGAAAATATACCGAATAAACTTAGCTGTGGCTTGACATGCGGTGGTGCAGATAATGGAAATTCATTATCTGGGTACAGCTGTATCCTGCTCAGATACATCAGAAAGTCTATTTGTTATTTTCTGCTCTAATGCATCGGTAGGCCATCGCACTGAAGAGGAAATAATAAATAAAAATAAATATACACAATCTATATAAATAAAAGTCAATTGCCGTGTGTAAGAAAGATCATCACTTGACAAGGGGTCGACCTATTTGTCACATAATTTTCAGCACAAGGTTTGTATCAAAGAAAATTTTTGGAAAATCCACCGGAAATTGGATGGTATTTTTGTACGACAATCTCAATGAAAGAAATGTGACGGTCGGTTTAAAAGTGCTGCTGTCATTTGATTTCATAAAAAAATGTGACTTTCAGTTTGACAGTTCTGCTACCGCATGTTTTCACAACAACAATGAATTCCGCATTGTATACTGATCTTTTGCGAAAAAGAAAGCAATTACAAGCGATATTTCATTGTGTTATCTGTGATGATCATATCGTTGATGTACTGCAAAGATTACATTGATCTTATTTCGCAGTAATTTGGCACGTTGCAAACATTCAGTTGTGTTTCTCTTTTCGCAGAAATTTTTAACAGGAAGCAGGAATGTTGTATTTACGGCTAACTTTATAATCTATACTTTCACAGATTAAAACCATCGGAAATACTGTTATCAAAGCTCCTATTCTCACAGATCCAGCAGTTGTAAAGGTCTATCTCATACGCTGTCATTCCAACCGATTTACCCATTCCTTTTGACTTCCATTACCAATCAAAGTTCTGTCTGCGACAACAATAAATACGGTCAGAGAGAGGGGGGAATGGAGATAGACAGAGAAGGAGGAGGAGACGGGTATGGGAAGAGGAGATGAAATATATATAAAGAAGGGGAAGGAGGATATATAGAGAGAGATGAGGGAGGTTGGTTGGTTGGTTTTTTGGGGGAAGAGACCAAACAGCGAGGTCATCGGTCTCATCGGATTAGGGAAGGACAGGGAAGGAAGTCGGCCGTGCCCTTTCAGAGGAACCATCCCAGCATTTGTCTGGAGCGATTTAGGGAAATCACGGAAAACCTAAATCAGGATGGCCGGACGCGGGATTGAACCGTCGTCCTCCCGAATGCGAGTCCAGTGTGCTAACCACTGCGCCACCTCGCTCGGTGATGAGGGAGGAGGGGATGGACAAAGAAAGAGGTGGAGGAGGAGAGGGATAGAGAGAGGGCTGGAGGAGGAGATTACGATGTATATCCAATTCCGATACATAATTAACAATTGCAAAACATTGCTGGGTTCACTAGTAAATAATAGATATAATAACAATGAGCAACGAGAGACAGCAAGGAGTTAACAGTACTTAAATTTCACTGAGTCATTTTTTATTGTCTGGAGATGGCAGGTCTCTGGTGATACTTCGTAATGATGAATGCTTCATTGCAGCATACAGAACACCAGTGCCGAGAACATATGCTGGTTGTTACGCCAGGATGCTGCATAAGAGTGGTGGATGGACAGGCGATTGCAGTGTCATGGAAATGGGAAAAACTGCTTCAGAAGGGTGGGGGGGAGGAGGCGGTGAAGGGATATTTCAGGGTAATTATATGACCCTTTGACCTTCCGCCATTTTGGGCAGCCATGTTTTGATGTGGCAGCCATATTCAGTGATAAATTATAGTAATAAAGATAAGGGTGATATAAGATAAGGCTATCCTGAAAAAACATCTGGCATCCATCTTGGGTTTTAAATTGTAGGACTATGGGTAATAAATGGAGTAATAAATTATAGTGATAAGGCCTAAAGACACAATAGATAACAGCCCAAGTGACCTACATGGTTTGGAGAGGGAAGGGTAGGGGTTGGAGGCTAGGGGGTGAACTTGAAAGTGATAGGTGGCTGAGGGGGTCATAAATCACTGGGCTTAAACCCACTCTGCCCCACTATTAATGCAGATACTAATACTGTATGTGTACACAGTTGGGAGGTGAGTAAATGATACTATGTTATTGTTTAGTCTCCAATCCAAAGACCGGCTTGATGCATCTAGCTACTCTAGTCTATCCTGTGGAAACCACTTCATTTCTGTCCTACTAAAGAAACCTACAGCCCTTTCAGCCTGCTTTCTGTAGTCACCCACTGGTCTCCCTGTACAATTTTACCCCTAACACATGCCTCCATTACCAAATTGATTTCCTGATTACTTAAATTGTGTCCTGTTAAGCAGTCCCATCTCTTAGCTAAGTAGTGGCATAAATTATTTTCCTCCCCAGATTTATAATCACATCTACCCGTCTAATCTTCAGCATTCCTCTATACTACAAAATTTCAAAAGCTTCTATTCTCTATTTGTTTGAACTGCTTATCATCCACAGTTCCCTTCCATAAAAAGGTTACACTCCAAACAAATTCATTCGGAAACGACTTACCTACACATAAACCTATATTTGATGTCACCAACTTCCTCTTTTTCAGAAATTGTCTTCTTTATTGAATATACTTTCTAATTTGTCCATCAGCAGTAATTTGGCTCCCACATAGCAAAACTCCTGAATTACTTTTAGTGTCTCATTTCCTAATCTATTTCCCTCAACATCACCTGGTTTAATTCGCCTACATTGCATTAATCTTATATTGTTAAGGCTCATGTTATATAATGAAGACAATATCCATTCCAATCAACTGACACTTCAAGTCCTTTGCTGTCTCTGACGAAATTAGAATTGCAGTGGAAAAACCTCAAAATTTTTATTTCTTCTCCCTGATCTTAAATGGTTATCCAAAACTTTCTCTGGTTTTCTTTACTACTGACTCAATGTAGAGACTGAATAAGATCGGAGATAGGTTACAACTCTGTCTCACTGACTTCTGAACTACTGCTTCTCTGGTTTCTGTACAAGTTGTATATAACCTTTCGCTCTCTCTGTATTCACTTCCGCATGCTTCATCCAAATCATATTGAGTGTGAAAATAGGTGCATGCAGTAGGAGGTCATGTTTGGAGGCTGTTTAGGATAACGGGCACATGAGCGCCATTTCTGGTGTATTGAGAAGTGAAATTATATGGGAGTTCAGATGCATCCCATCCCACACAGAAGGTTCAATATGCACTGGATGCTGCAGCAGAAAATGCAGTCTAGCAGCCTGCACTGTTGAGTGGCACATCCTACAGCGTGGATTCAAGTTACCAGTAGCGACTCCGTACTCGTATAGTAACTGACCCACTTCGGTGTTTTGAGCCCCTCCTCCTGTCAACTACACATCCCATATTGCAGTAGGTCAATGCTTGTCAACAACGAGCGATGGATGTGTCAATATACTTCTTGCTTATAAGTTCCAGTGACACGTCGCCTACCGATTTTCGTCAACGGTATAGTTGGTCCATAACTTGTCACTTCTCTCTTTCTTAATTGTGGTCTCTCGTAAAAATCAAGTGGAGGAAACTCAGGCCCCTTCAGTTCCATTACACGACGCTCAGAGTTGTAGTTGTAGTGTTAGGGGCCTTCATGCCATACTCAATCACTGATATAAGTCATCTGTGGGAACATCAGGGTAGGCACACTCCTTGCCAAGGTTTTGGTCGACTTCGTCTGCCCACCACAAGGAAGGATCGCTAGATTGTGCACCAAGCACATCGAATCCCCTTCACATCTGTACGTACCATTCAGAAACAAGTAATGGACTGAAAATTCCTGACAGATTAAAACTGCGTGTCGGACAGAGACTCGAACTCGGGACCTTCGCCTTTCGCGGGCAAGTGCTCTACCAACTGAGCTACCCAAGCACGACTCACGCCCCGTCCTCACAGCTTTACTCCTGCCAGTACCTCGTATCCTACTTTCCAAACTTTAGAGAACCGTCGAAATTACCGGGGTGAACGTCGGCCTATGCAGCAACCATCGCCTTGTACTCCGCTGATGTGTGCGCCAATAGGCTGCATTACGTGAATAACGGCAGGAATCCTGAGACGTCGACGTTTTTGCTGTATTTAAAGTTCAGGAACAAGAACGCAAGGAAACGGGGAGGAACCATACGTATAGACATTGTGGCAAACATTAGACAACGGGATCCAAATGAGGTGTATTACCATTTATTCCGCTGTGTCAGCAAATTAAATATATTGTACAAAGTAAACAAAATGTGAAACATACATTAAAAATTAAATGTTTTATTGAGATTGAGACTTCCAGAATGAGATCGAGACTGTTTCTTAAATTAGTTTATCTGATCGCTAATAATCCCCGCAACAGTGCTTCCACAACTTGTGAATTAAATATATTTATAATAGGCGTTCAAAATGCCTGCCTCCAGCGTAGCAGCATGTCTGACTTCTGCATATCACTGATTGCCGCATTTGCTCAAAGACACCGGGCCTGGTGCGAACAACCTCAAACACTCCATGTAGTGGTGGTGTGTGGCTTCGCGTCCGCCCACATATTAGAACTGTTGGCGTTGATTACACCCTCACGGGTGAATGACGTCTCCTCCGTTAACAATACATACACAGCACAACACGGCTCTCTGGCACAATGCTGGAGGAACCACTTCCCGAACACCACACGCGAAGCTAACTCGTGGGCCAACAGCACCACTGTCTTCTGGAGATGGAATGGATGCCTGCCCCCCTCATCCACCACCCGCCAAATCGCTGAGTGGCATCATTGCACTATTGCACGTGGGTGCTTGTCAGAGAGCCTCTGTCGAACCTTTCTCATGCACTATGTGATCGAAAGCATCCGGACACCCCCAAAAACATATGTTTTTCATATTAGGTGCATTGTGTTGCCACCTACTGCCAAATACTCCATATCAGAGACCTCAGTAGTCATTAGATATCGTGAGAGTGCAGAATGGGGAGCTCCGCGGAAATCACGGACACCGAACGTGCTCAGGTCATTTGGTGTCATTTGTGTCATACGTCTGTACGCGAGATTTCAGCACTCCTACACATCCCTGTTTTCGATATGATAGTGAAGTGGAAACGTGAAGGGACACGTACAGCACAAAACCGTACAGGCCAACCTCGTCTGCTGATGGACAGAGACCGCCGACAGTTGAAGAGGGTCGTAATGTGTAATAGGCAGACATCTATCCAGACCATCACACGGGAATTCCAAACTGCATCAGAATCCACTGCAAGTATTATGAGAGTTAGGCAGGAGGTGAGAAAAACTTGGATTTCATGATCGAGCAGCTGCTCACAAACCACACATCACGCCGGTAAATGCCAAACGACGCCTCACTTGGTGTATGGAGTGGACGATTGAACAGTGGAAAAACATTATCTGGAGTGACGTATCACGGTACACAATGTGGCGATCCGATGGCAGGTTGCGGGTATGGCGAATGCCCGATGAACATCATCTGCCAGCGTGTGTAGTGCCAACAATAAAATTCAGAGGCGGTGGTGTTGTGATGAGGTCTTGTTTTACATGGAGGGGACTTGCACCATTTGTTGTTTTGCGTGGCACTGTCACAGCACAGGCCTACATTGATGTTTTAAGCACCTTATTGCTTCCCACTGTTGAAGAGCATTTCGGGGATGGCGACTGCATCTTTCAACACGATCGAGCACCTGTTGATAAGGCACGGCCTGTGGCGGAGTGGTTACACGACAATAACATCCCTGTAATGGACTAGCCTGCACAGAGTCCTGACCTGAATCCTATAGAACACCTTTGGGATGTTTTGGAACGCCGACTTCGTGCAGGCCTCACTCACCGACATCGATACGTCTCCTTAGTGCAGCACTCCGTGAAGAATGGGCTGCATTCCTCAAGAAACCTTCCAGCATCTGATTGAACGTATGCCTGCAAGAGTGGAAGCTGTCATCAGGGCTAAAGGTGGACCAACACCATACTGAATTCCAGCATTACCGATGGAGGGTGGCACGAGCTTGGAAGTCATTTTCAGCCAGGCGTCCAGATACTATTAATCACATAGTGTACGTGCTCCACAAAGCGTGGTGTGCGTAATTCCTCGCGCGCGACCGCTATCGACTTGATGCCATCTGGAGGCGCCCGTTTCACCCAGACGCCGCTGGATGGCAGCAAAAGCGGAGTGGTGCGGCTGACGCCAATCGGAACGTTGTTGCCCCATAGGTACATGACGGTGCGTTTCCATTGCCTCTCGCCTCGCCATACACGAAATACGTGTCACACTACTCGGCCCAGGTGAACGTCTCCATGTTGCAGTACACCAGCGCGCGGGAAACTTCACTGAGCGCTGTGGTTCTGCTGCGTATGTTTGTCGTTTCCCTCTTTCGCTATCTCTGCAGTGTTGGTGTAACAGGTGTGGCGCATTCACCTAACGTCCTCCCGCTGTCAGATACATTACGAGTCGTTATGCCCGCGGTCTGTTCGCGTACGAAGTCACGCCTGCTGCCGGAGGATAGGCCTACAAGCAGGCGACAGTGTATATAATTTCAACGCTCTGTAGCGTAGTTGGATGACGTTTTCGGAAAGAGGTTCCTAATTTTGAAGCACACTGTAGATGTAGTTCAGTCTGGTTCAAAAATGGTTCAAATGGCTCTGAGCACTATGGGACTTAACATCTGAGATCATCAGTCCCCTAGAACTTAGAACTACTTAAACCTAACTAACCTAAGGACATTACACACATTCATGCCCGAGGCAGGATTCGAACCTGCGACCGTAGCGGTTGCGCGGTTCCAGACTGACCCGCCTAGAACCGCTCGGCCACACCGGCCGGCTCAGTCTGGTGGCTGGAGAGTTGTCCACTACGCAAGAAGTGTGTTCTAGAGTAATCCTCTAACAACTGCCTTGTGGTCGCTGTATAGAATTTGCACAGATGTTGGGATATTAAAAAAAAAAAAAAAAGACGACTGAGAGGAGTGTTTCACGCTCCCTTCTCTCCCTCCCTTTCTTCAATGTTTCTCTACGTAGATTTTATTAATTTTATAAGTTTGTAGGCTTAATAAAAATTTACTATTACTGGAAAGCTGATAAATGATGAAAAATATTGTTTGCAACAAATTAAATGTATCACTGTAGTTAGAAAATTATTACTTGGAAAAATTTGGAGCAGGGATTAAAGTTTGGGGAGAAGAAATAAAAACTCTGAGGTTTGTCGACGAGATTGTAATTCTGCGACAGAACGCAAAGGACTTGGAAGAACAAATGAACGGAATGGACAGTGTGTTGAATGGAGATTATAAGATGAACATCAGCAAAACTAAAACAAGGATAATGCAATGTTGTCGAAATGAATTAGGTGATGCTGAGGGAATTAGATTACAAAATGGGACACTGAAAGTTGTAGATGAGTTTTGCTACTTGGGAAGCAAAAGAAATGATGATGGCCGAAGTACAGAACGTATAAAATGTAGACAGGCAACGGCAAGAAAAACGTTTCTGAAGAATAGAAATTTGTTAACATCGATTTTAGATTGAAGTGTCAGGAAGTTCTTTCTGAAAGTATTTGTATGGAGTGTAGCCATGTATGGAAGTGAAACATGGACTAGACACTGTTTATACAAGAAGAGAATAGAGGCTTTCGAAATGTGGTGCTACAGAAGAATGCCGAAGATTAGATGGGTTGATCGCGTAACTAATGACGAGGTACTGAACAGAACTGGGGAGACAAGAAATTTGTAGCACAACTTGAGTAAAGGAAGGGATCGATTGTAGTACACAATCGGAGGCAACACGGGATCATCAGTTCAGTACTTGAGGGAAGCGTGTCTGGTAAAAATTGTATTGGATGAAGCAAGAGATGAATGTAGTAAACGGATTCGGAAGTATGTAGGCTGCAGTAGTTTTTCGGAGATAGAGAGGTTTGCAACAGGATCGAGTAGTATGGAGAGCTGCATCGAATCTGTGTTCCGATTGAAGACTACAACAAAAACATTAAGTAAATTACGAATTGTATAAACTTCCTACAGAAATCGATAGCTAAAAATAACAAAATAATTATACTTTATTTTCTACGCCACCTGCTGCACAGTGGACTTTCGATACTTTCAATATGTGTCAGAGTTACGTCCCAGCTACATTAACAACCGAATTTCTAATACCTAAGTGAGTTCCTCTTCCAGTGATCTTACATCAGATGTCTGATCAACGCAGCCGATGAGCAATTGGAGAGCATAGGATGTTTACACGAGGCTTCAACTTGGATGAACAGTTGGATAAACAGTAAGGCTGCCTAAAAGCGCAAGGACTAACAACTACGCCACATTATTGATCAGACAGAGAAGGCATATTCTGGAATTCTGTGTTATTTACGCAACAGCTCTCTTTCGCTTTCTTTGTTCGCCATTCCGTCTGTCTTCAGGTCTCAGCGTTCAGTCAAATTGCATTTGCTTCAGCACCCGCTCGCCGACATTTGAAATCGTACAGTACCGTGGCGAGACAGCAGCAGTAGCTGCATTGCTGACAACAAGCGAACTGTGTAGGTGGCAGCTGCATGACCGAAGCGCTCTGTCCCCACAAAAATGGTTCAAATGGCTCTGAGCACTATGGGACTTAACATCTGTGGTCATCAGTCCCCTATAACTTAGAACTACTTAAACCTAACTAACCTAAGGACATCACACACATCCATGCCCGAGGTAGGATTCGAACCTGCGACCGTAGCAGTCGCGCAGTTCCGGACTGAGCGCCTAGAACCGCTAGACCACCGCGGCCGGCTCTGTCCCCACATCAGCCACGTTTAGCGACAGGCACCAGTCCTGTAGAAGTCGTTTCCTTATGACGCTACTAGGACAAAATGAGACTGCAAAAGCCGGCCGATGTGGCCGAGCGGTTCTAGGCGCTTCAGTCTGGACCCGCTCGACCGCAACGGTCGCAAGTTTGAATCCTGCATCCGGCACGGATGTGTGTGATGTCCTTAGGTTAGTTAGGTTTAAGTAGTTCTAAGTTCTAGGGGACGACCTCAGATGTTAAGTCCCCTAGTGTTCAGAGCCATTTTGGGACTGTAAAAATGACCTTGTGACAACAGTTTGTATATATAGTCGCCGGAAGGAGGAAAGGCAGAAAATACGCTGTAATAGTCTGTCGATTCTTAACGAGTCGGTCTTTTTGTTTTTTTCGGTTACATTTGCGCACCCTCCGTGCTGGCGCTTTTGGCGAGTGTCAGTTTCGCCATGCCCGCGTTATGGCGATCTATTGGAGCGATCGAGACAGGGGAAAATCATTAGGGAGAGGCGACATTGAAACAGCCATCAGGTAATGTAGCTTTTGTGCAGTGGCTCCGGCAGGTTGCAGCCACTGGATATGGAGCAGCGCGCGGCGTCCGGGGCCGAGGCTGCCCCCGTCGGGGGCCCCCGGCGCACGCCAGGTGGGCAAACGCGTGCCTCGCCGGGCCGGCCGGTTCGACGACACGGCGGGTTTCCCGAATCGTGCCACACGGCCGCGCCGGGGACATCGCTGCCTCCCTCCCGCAGCTCAAACACTTACCGTGCTTTTCCTTACCACACACTATCGGATTCCTCCACATTTACATATACATCCCCCACACCCCGTATCTGTGGTACGTAACAAAGGCTACTTTGTGCTAATGTTGTTAATCTCTGCCGTGTCACGTACGAGTATTGAGGGAAGGAGAAAAGACTGCCGGTATTCCTCCGTATATCACTTAATCTCTGTCTTATTCCCGCGACCTCTACGTCAGATAGACAATACAGGAAATAGAATAGATACACAATTCTCCTCGAATACCGAACCTCTAACATAATCAAATATTGTTTCGCTAGAACAACGTCCCCTTCTTCCAAAGATTCCCATATAACTTCTTGGAGTATCTCTATCCCACTTAGTATAGAGTACTAAAATCTGTTACGATCTTCCACTGTATCTTTAAAGTCCTTTGACGTCTCATTTGGTCGATAAGGGTATCAAACCGTACAGAAAAGCTCCACAATAGTTTGGTTTTAGTTCTGTATGTTTCCTTAATACACTCCTGGAAATTGAAATAAGAACACTGTGAATTCATTGTCCCAGGAAGGGGAAACTTTATTGACACATTCCTGGGGTCAGATACATCACATGATCACACTGACAAAACCACAGGCACATAGACACAGGCAACAGAGCATGCACAATGTCGGCACTAGTACAGTGTATATCCACCTTTCGCAGCAATACAGGCTGCTATTCTCCCATGGAGACGATCGTAAAGATGCTGGATGTAGTCCTGTGGAACGGCTTGCCATGCCATTTCCACCTGGTGCCTCAGATGGACCAGCGTTCGTGCTGGACGTGCAGACCGCGTGAGACGACGCTTCATCCAGTCCCAAACATGCTCAATGGGGGACAGATCCGGAGATCTTGCTGGCCAGGGTAGTTGACTTACACCTTCTAGAGCACGTTGGGTGGCACGGGATACATGCGGACGTGCATTGTCCTGTTGGAACAGCAAGTTCCCTTGCCGGTCTAGGAATGGTAGAACGATGGGTTCGATGACGGTTTGGATGTACCGTGCACTATTCAGTGTCCCCTCGACGATCACCAGTGGTGTACGGCCAGTGTAGGAGATCGCTCCCCACACCATGATGCCGGGTGTTGGCCCTGTGTGCCTCGGTCGTATGCAGTCCTGATTGTGGCGCTCACCTGCACGGCGCCAAACACGCATACGACCATCATTGGCACCAAGGCAGAAGCGACTCTCATCGCTGAAGACGAAACGTCTCCATTCGTCCCTCCATTCACGCCTGTCGCGACACCACTGGAGGCGGGCTGCACGATGTTGGGGCGTGAGCGGAAGACGGCCTAACGGTGTGCGGGACCGTAGCCCAGCTTCATGGAGACGGTTGCGAATGGTCCTCGCCGATACCCCAGGAGCAACAGTGTCCCTAATTTGCTGGGAAGTGGCGGTGCGGTCCCCTACGGCAATGCGTAGGATCCTACGGTCTTGGCGTGCATCCGTGCGTCGCTGCGGTCCGGTCCCAGGTCGACGGGCACGTGCACCTTCTGCCGACCACTGGCGACAACATCGATGTACTGTGGAGACCTCACGCCCCACGTGTTGAGCAATTCGGCGGTACGTCCACCCGGCCTCCCGCATGCCCACTATACGCCCTCGCTCAAAGTCCGTCAACTGCACATACGGTTCACGTCCACGCTGTCGCGGCATGCTACCAGTGTTAAAGACTGCGATGGAGCTCCGTATGCCACGGCAAACTGGCTGACATTGACGGCGGCGGTGCACAAATGCTGCGCAGCTAGCGCCATTCGACGGCCAACACCGCGGTTCCTGGTGCGTCCGCTGTGTCGTGCGTGTGATCATTGCTTGTACAGCCCTCTCGCAGTGTCCGGAGCAAGTATGGTGGGTCTGACACACCGGTGTCAATGTGTTCTTTTTTCCATTTCCAGGAGTGTAGTTTCACTGGACTTTCTCAGAACTTCCTGTCAAGTCCTGGTTTTTAATTCGACTTCCCTGTTACTGATTTCAGTCCTAGTTATAATTACTGTAACATCGTAGTATTGTATTTAAGCATTATGGTAGACTGCATAGCTTATAACCAAACCTGAAATCTGATACTCTCAGTTTTCTAACATGTTTATGAGCTTTACCTTACATCTATCAAAAGTTTAAGGGAGTTTGTGTTTTGTAAGCCGACGGTAGGTACGTCGAAAATGTTCCATCCTTCCACGCAGTCGTCCATCAGTGATAGACTTACTTTCTTGGATACCGCAGCATCTTCAGTGGATTGGGAATGCTGCTGACCCTATCTCGTAAATAGTTCACGTGCTTAAGAACATCTGTGATTGCCGAGGCACACTCAATGCTCCTTCGCTGTTGCCGAACATTCGCCGTCTATTATAACATACTGAACTTTTATTTTATTTTTCCATTTTCACTTACACTGCCAACGGCCTTGCCGGAGTGTGCTACATCACCGAAGTTAAGCGCTGCCGTGCTCGGCTAGCACTTGAATGGGTCACCGTCCGCGTCTGCCGAGTGCTGTTGGCAAGCGGAGTGTACTCATCCCCTGTGAGGCCAATTGAGAGGTAAGGACACCGGTCCCGAAAACTGACAAAGGCGTGCAGAGCCGTGTGTTGACCAAATGCCCCTCCCGTATGCGCATCCGCTGACGTCTTAGGATGACACGGCAGTCGGTTGGTACCGTTGGGCCTTTGAAGCCTGTTCGGACGGTGTTATTTCTTATTTTCACATACACTAAACGAAATTCAAGCAGAATACTTAACGCCAAAATGTCGTTACTAATGCCTGTCTTTTGAATCGAGGAGAATATTTGGCTCCTTAGACGCCTATTAATAAGACCGTCACCTGTAATGTGCTGTTCATCAAGGCTCAGATTCTGTACAAATATACTAGCTTCTTATACAAATTTGAAAAGCTCGTTGAAAGTTTGAACACAGACAACTTCGAAACTTGGATTCTCCCTGGCGATAGAGCGGGTGAACACAACAAAACTGGTGCTACGTACTTGGGGAAGTAAAACCATTCAGATTCCACTAACATCTTCATTTGCTTAAAGCTACACTCTTTCCTTATTTATTCTGCATGTGCCGTTCACAGATTCTGAAAGGAATTCTAACAGGAATTGAAATCTCCACTAAAAGAAGCTGCTGTGTGCTGGTGTTAACCCATCACGGTGTTAACATTTCCCACGCTCTGTTTACGTGCGAGCAACGTAGATAATTTTGCTGTTTCTGTTCTCAAATCTCTCAGGTTTTAGACAACAGACGCTCAGAATTCATGTAACATGATTCGCCGAGCAGGTCAAGAAATCCTACTGGAACACTGTTGAACATCTCCAGTTTATTTCACTTACGAGAAAAAGTCAATGCTGGCACTATGAAATGTCCATTGGGATTCAGACAGCGTAGGGCTGTTATTACTTGACGTCGCTCTGCTGATTTAATTTTCTTTGCAGATTTCTTCCCCTCTGTTTACACAGTTTCGTCCATGTTGTACAGCCTTTGAGGACGGACTTAAACAATCTTTCACATTTCAAAAGTATGTATCTATTCGCACCTTGTTGAACTCTACAGCTGTTCCTAATCTGCACTGCTCTAGCGTACGTAAAGAGAGACCAGAATCTTGAAGGAAACGGTACACCCTGTATTTTCGTGCAAACCTCCAGTTCATTGTTCTGCTCAATAAATTCACACGCCAGTTTCATGAGTATCTCATTTTTCATTCCGTAAAATCTAGCGCCGAGAAGATTAATGAGTTTTGCTAGCTGTGATGAGCACTTCATTGGGTGTTTCCACGGAATTAGCTACGGTGATTTAAATAAAAGAATAATTAATATCAATTAAAATGATTATATTGATTCTTAAATGTAAATTCAACGGCCGCAACCAGCTGAATTAACGCCCACTAATTTCAGTCTCTATGTGTTGCTACACTGCATCCAACTTTCTTCGCAGCAGCCCTCTCACTGACTCCCACATTAACAACTCTCCTCGTTTCGTCATACTGTTTTTGTGTGAGACATGATTTGTCGATTTTTCTTTTGTATTTTACCATTTTATTTCAACCGAAAATAGAGAACTACGTATAAATACTCAACGCTAGACACAAGCGGAATTAGTAACAGACACATCTGAGTACATGAGGCGAAACGCTAGATCGGCCTACCAAATACAATGTGTACTTGGAGGTTAAGTGTACGCAGCTTTAATGTGGCACCCACGTTTGTCCGAGCGTGTGTTTCGTTAGAGCTCACTTACATGGAACTGGTTGTACCACTACTGGCTTGAAAACAGCAACATATAATCAACAAAAATTCTTTCTCCTTGGTATTAAAATCAATCGCGTTCATTTATTCTGACGTCTCTGAGAGCCTGTCTGACGTCATCGTAAAATAACAGCCGAGATAGCGAAAAATGATTCATTACTTTTATCACGACAATAATCACATAAATGAAGCAGTTATACGGTTTCACCTTCTCTTCACACGGCACACCACCCCTCTAGACAGTCAGCTGCTATTGAGTGCTGAGAATAGGTGAAAAAAAGGCATATACTTACTCGCCTGCGCATAGCTACCCTCCATCACCCTAAATTATTCTTACACTAGAAGCTAAAGGTATAAGGGTTCCAAGTTCTAACGTACTGAAGCTCTATTTAAGGTACTATTATACTTTCGTGTTTGTACATGGCAATCGCTGTGAAGAAGGGTCATAAATATAACAAGAAATAAGAAAAGCAACTGCCGGTGTTAAAGTCCAGATTGTCCTCAAACTTGTTCCAAGAATTAACCATTATAATTTCTGTCAGAAAATACAGAGAAATCATTACCGATTGCTGTAGGAAATATGGCAGGAATATTATCATACTATGCGGAAGTAGGGTCAATGCAAAGCACAAGATGGACGCAGTGCAGCCAATGGTTCAAATGGTTCAAATGGCTCTGAGCACTATGGGACTTAACATCTTAGGTCATCAGTCCCCTAGAACTTAGAACTACTTAAACCTAACTAACCTAAGAACAGCACACAACACCCAGCCATCACGAGGCAGAGAAAATCCCTGACCCCGCCGGGAATCGAACCCGGGAACCCGGGCGTGGGAAGCGAGAACGCTACCGCACGACCACGAGGCAGTGCAGCCAATACATGGGTATCGCCAGAAGAATGTATCGCACAGATTACGTTTAAACAGGACTGACGTAAGTCTCGAATGCGGTACTGTTCTCAAAGTCAAGACAAAATAAATTAAACACAGAAAACGTTGTCGGGGACGGTGCAGATAACAATGGAACGAGGGAAGGGAGATTAGGGTTTTGCACCTCGTCGACAACGGGATCATTGGGGACACAGCACAAATTACGGTTAGGGAAGAAATCTATCATGACTTTTCCGAAGGAAATGTACTCGCATTTGTCTTAATTGATTTAAAGAAATCAGTGAATGTTTGAACCGGCTTCCTCTCGAATGCGCATCCAGTGTGTTACCACTCCGTCACCACGCTCCGTACTTCCAGCTCCCTTCTTTTATTTGTAATAGTATCCTGGTCGTACCTGAGGTATTTTGCACTTCTGAAATAGGAAAATGTAGTGCCTACAATTATGTATAGAAGCCCATGGTACAAGACGCAGAAGAATATATTAAAAAAAACGTTATCATAAGAGGAAATACACAATTAAACTCGAGATTACTTCAGGTGTACAGTTACAACAATTATCATAATATGCTAAGTGGCGAAGCTCTCTTATATGTTAAAGCTTTTTTATGGATCAAGATCGAAACAGAGCCACTGGTTTCAGTTGTCAGCTTGTATCACTAGGCACTGCTGAAAACTCTCCTTTACAACTTCAGCTTTGCCAATAGCGCTCTCCTTTTCGTTCGCAAATCTTGGTACTGCTGTTTTACAAGGGCCCGTTCTGTTCCTATGCATTATTTCAATTATGCAAGCAGCAAGACGACCGTCACGTTTCCTAAATCCAGATTAGTAATTATGGTTGTGCTCCCTCAGTTTCACCAGTAAATGTCACATTATATGTTCTCAGTATTATTGTGTTTCATTCCCCAGACCACGGTAAAATTTTTCTCCTCACACTTAATGTGAATTTCGCTTTAGACAACGCTTCGTGCTTGTGCAAACATTCCAATTTGCCCTTTGGTAAGTACCCCACTATAAACTGCTGTTTGCCGTTTAACCGTCCTGGGGAGCCGTTCGAATGTCTGCAGAGGGCAAGATCACGGCACCTCCATAAGAAGCGCATACAGTATAGTATTATGTAATTCAAAGTAACTTTGAGGCTGCTGCCCGCATTTTCACTTCTTAGCGTGAGCGCAGCGTTCGAGTATTCAAAGTTTCAGAAGTGTGTTATTGGTGAAGGAAAAAGTTATTCTTCACGATGATCTGTGCTAAGCGTGCTCCAGTATCACGTGAATGTGATACAAATATTTGGATTGAGATATAAAACATTTCTACTTCTCAGAACATAGTTTAGCTGTGGCAAAGAAAAGCATCTGAAGGAAACGTGAGGTGAAAAGTGTCTACCCAAAAGTTGTAGTCCTACTAACCTCCGGTAGTGGTCAATACCACTGGAGAACTGTTTGCTGATTCTGTAACTGTCCTGGTTTTTGGTACTTTCACTAAGTCTTTTTCTGTGCTTAAGACATCGAAACATCTATCTACTTCTACCGCACATTTTGTGTTGCCTTTCCCGCAATCCGCAATCTGCTTTTTTCTTATTTGATATTTGAAATTTGGTACTCTCGCTGCCTTTCCCCCAGCGTAGCGCCCAGTTCAGTGAAATAGTAAGACATAATAAGTGCAGTTGTTTCCTATTTGCTGTTTAAAATATGGTATTCTCGAGCCGGGCGATTGGAAGCACATGGCCTCGATTATGTTTGTCTTCTCAGTTTTCTAATTTAACTCTGAAGAGTGCTGTGTGGTCATGTATGTATGTCCGCACCTCGTAGACAACACGTCTTTCTTATTTGTGGAAGCGCATCAATTAGTTTCTAGGCAGTGATATGTGATTCCATACTGTAATGTTTGGGTACTCGCTGCGGGCACGAAAATGGCATGTTGTAATTCTCCTGTATTTAAACGCAGTCTGAGACTTCCAAATTTTGGAATAATTAATTTGTACGGGGTTAGTTTGCACTTATTATGTCTTACTATTTCACTGAACTGGGCGCTACGCTGACTGCTAAAAGCCAGATAAAACATGCTACAGAGTGCTTATAATCCTGAAAGAGAGCTGACAGGGATTTGATAAGAAAATATTAATTAACGTTGGTACGTAAATATATTGAAATCTTGCAGACATGCATAAATAAAGCTACTAAATCTCTGAAATTGAGCGACTAACAGAGAAACAAGTATTGACATACTGCTCATAGAGCAAGAGCCTCACAGGACGCTTTGTCAGGATTCCACTACAGAAATAAGCTGTAAGGGCGTACGACTTCGTGTTAAGAGCATTGCGGCGTGCCGAACAGACCGTGTACTGGGTGGGACAGTCGCGGCAACCAAGACGGCCCGTGTGTGGTTGCATCCGCGCACCTCAGATCATCGCGATGTGAAGGCACGGCAAGACATTGGCAGAATATCTCACCTCTCCGAGAATCCAGCAGAGCTCAAGGGTGCTTCTCCACGGATCCACGCTCCTGTACTCGACTCTCTCGCAAAGTATTCTCCTACCCTTACTCTTCTTTGGTACGGCATAGTCTCGTTGGCGCGTCAGTTTGTATACTCTCGGGCCAACGGAAAGTGGCGTTACAAATGTGTGATTTTCTTTGTGTTGTTGGTGTCACTGTCAGATTCTCACTGAAACGCGCTGCGGTTAGAGTTCCCAGTTTGGCTGTCAGTGTACTTCTTGCCTGGTGAACAGTTGCTTCTAGCGAGGCCAGGTTCCCACTGAATCGTGTCTTTGGTGCGGCTGCTCTGTCCGGCCGCTGTCGTTTCCTGTGTCTCCGAGTAGAACAGAGAGTTTAAAAGCTTACAGAAGTCCGACAGGCTGTTACGACCAACAGCTAACGGCAGTTACTCTTCTTCACTTAGCGGTGGGCCTTCCGTTGTTGAACTGAACCATATAAAGTGGCTATACCACCGAGTAGAATCAGATTACACGTTAATAGAATCACTCGCATATTAAATCACTTCATTTCTATGTGTGACAACGTATATACGTTATAGTATAACATACTACACGGTCAACACACTTTCACGTCTCCACTACAAAAGCTTCCAGCTTCTTTAGCTTCTTTAGACGGGCTGCCATTGCACATTGCTGAGTCCCCCCGACAGTTGACTAATCTTTGTTCACAGGAGCTGCTATCTCATCCGGACGTCCTGTATAGACTTGTGAACTAAATCAAAGACCATGGCTACGAAGTCTTTCGCGACGTATTTCTTGAGTAAAAATCTCTCGGTGTACATGCCGCTTCAAATCAGGATAAATCTCCAAGCTTTCGACCACTACCTCCATGGTCGTCGTCAGGGCTAAAACTGACTGTCGTGAACTAGCGAGGTTCCCACTTTTATATGCAAAGGACGGCTACTGATTGGCTGGAATACGTCAGCGATATGGCGCGTAGCGAATTGGTGCCCTCTACTTCCATAGATGTAGTTGCTATCCCGCGTTGCTTGCAGCGCCATCCCTTGAATCAGGAGGTAAAGTGCGAGAAGTTTTTCTCTGCGATTTTTCTTTATCCGGTGCACTCTTCCAAGTGTTGCTAAGTGCATAGCCGTTGTCTCTATTAAAGTTATTATCGCTAAGTCTAATTTCGACTGCTTCCCGGATCACGGAGTCCCAGTAATTCGATGTGTGGGCTATTACTCTGGTTTCTTCAAATAAAATCTTATGCTTGTTAAGCAGGCTATGTTCAGCCACCGCTGATTTTTCCAAAGACCTGTATTTCAGGTGGCGTTGGTGCTCGATGCAGCGGTCGGCAACGGTTCTTACAGACTGGCCCACGTAATTCTTGCCGCATTCGCAAGGAATAGTATAAATTCCCGGCACTCTTAAGCCGAGACTATCTTTGACTGGTCTCAACATTTCCTTAATTTTCCTAGGTGGTCGGAAAACTGGCTTTATTCCTTGCCTCTTCGGGACTCTGGCTATCTTGCTCGTTGTAGCACCGCAAAAAGGAAGCCGCGCTATGTGTTGGTCCTCTTCTTGTATGTGGCCGGCATCGTGTCTTACTTTCTTGGACAATACTGATTTAATTTCACCGGCAGAATAACCATTCCTCTTGAAAACAGTCGTCAAATGGTTAATCTCGGGACCGAGGTGGTCCCTGTCGGAAATAGTCCTGGCTCTGTGTACTAAAGTATTCAGCATAGCTCTCTTCTGAGACGGATGATGGAAGCTATGGCTATGCAGATATAAGTCTGTATGGGTTGGCTTCCTGTACACAGAATGGCCCAGTCGTCCATCCGGCTTTCGCTCTACCAACACATCTAAAAAAGGTTACTTCCCTTCCTTCTCTACCTCCAATGTAAATTTTATGTTTGGATGTACACCATTCAGATGTTCGACGAACTGCTGCAGCGTGTCGCTGCCGTGTGGCCAGATTAAAAAAGTATCGTCGACGTATCTGTAGAAGCATGATGGGCGGAGGTGAGCACTGCTCAGGGCTCGTTCTTCGAAGTCCTCCATGAAAAAATTCGCTATTGCTGGTGACAGTGGCGAACCCATGGCTGTTCCATCCGTCATTTCATAATAATTTCCACTGTATAAAAAATAAGTGGTCGTCAAGGTATGCCGGAACAACTTCAAAATTTCTGAGGAGAAATGAGCAGCCAACAGTTGTAATGTGTCATCCACAGGTACTTTGGTGAACAGAGAAACCACGTCGAGGCTGACCATGATATCACTTGGGCCTATCTTCATCTGTTTTATGATATCAACAAACATTTTTGAATTTTTAATATGATGTGGGCAGTGAGCAACTATAGGCGCCAACAATTTAGTTAAGTGCTTTGCAAGCTTGTACGTAGGAGAGCCAATAGCGCTAACAATCGGTCTCAACGGGACGTTCTCCTTATGAACCTTTGGCAAACCGTACAGTCTTGGTGGCCTAGGTGCTCTCGGCCGTAAGTTCTTCACCAGTTCGTCGGAGAGGCCAAAGACTGGTTCTGAAAATTTAACTTTTAACATCGAACGTCATTAATAATCACAGAAAAAAAGCTTGGATTAATTGTTCTATTCTGAAACGTTTACATAAATTGCAAACTTTTCGTTTTTATGACCTGTGAGTATATGATCCGCAATATAGTCGCGGAATACGCGTAAGTATGGAAATTAAAAACATTTTTCGCACTTTCCACACCATTTTCTCTATTACCGTGGTATTTCTGTTAACTTTAGAAATAGCTACCACTGTATGAAAATTAACTAAATCTGGAGGTACTACGTGAAACACAGTTTACACTATTTGTAGCTGATTCTTCCTCACCAAAGCGCTATTGTCTACCAGTCATTCCGCAACTGGAGAACACATTTTTCAAACTACTGTTTACCAACACAGAGACAATCCACAGAGAGGAAAAAATGCGCGACGAATAGTCGGTTGGTTGAAAATGTGCAACAAGAGCCATACATGAGCCATCGGTGGCCAAACTATCGCGCTGTGCACTTTTGCAGAGCTCTGTAACTACTCGAGTTCTGGCCTGCGGCACCGTGACGAGCTAAGCGCGTCGTACGTTGACAATGGGTTAATATAATTATGAACGGTGGCAGATTTTATCAGCGACAGAAGTGATTTCGCCGAGAGCAACGACTCAGAAATTATTTTTACTGTCACGATACACACACACACACACACACACACACACACACACACAGAGAGAGAGAGAGAGAGAGAGAGAGAGATCGCCTCGTTGCGATGAAGAGGTTCGAACCCGAGGCCGCAGAGCGTGCGCGTCGCCGTGTCGGTGACGTCATGCAGAGACGTCCCTGACCTGCCCCAGGCCCCAGGCATAGGCGGCTGCGCGCAGCGCATGCGCAGACAGGACGTGCCGCTCTCTTTGCGTAGGTCAGTGAACGCGGCGCTGCGCTCTCAATACCTCTCCGTCTGAGGCGAGGCCGGGGCACCTGGCGGGAGCGCACCTAGCACGCGGCAAAAGCTGCCGCGCTGGTAAAGGAGAAACCTCTACTACCGGTCATCTAACAACATAAATATGCCATTCAGGAGTAACTATTGTCATGACTGCAGATCATTTTTTAGAAAGTAAGACAATACCCATTCATGAAAAAGGAAACACAATAGACTGATCCAATTACACAACGACAACCCTAATTCCGCATGCAACGAAGTACCAGATTTCAAAAAGAAAAAAAAAAAAAAGAAAAAGTTCGCTCTTTGCGGGAAAGTCAACAAGACTTATGAGAAAGTGGCAAAAATGAAGACATTGGCAGAATCAACAAATGATTCTCTAGTGGTATTGGACAAAGTATCTAAAACATTTTATGACGAAACTCCTTTTTTTTTTTTTTAAATTATGATGGCCACTACTGGAGGTCAGTAGGACTACAACTTTCGGATAAACACTTTTCACCTTCAGTTTCCTTCATATTTCTGGAGATGAACTGATGCCTTTCTTTGGCAAAGCAAAACTATGTTCTCAGAGGTAGCAATGTTTTAAGTCTCAATCCAAATACTTGTTTCACACTCACGTGATACTGGAGCATGCTTAGCACAAACCACTGTGAAGAATAACTCTTACTTTCACCGATAACATAAATCTCAAACTTAAAACACTCGACTGCTCCGCGCGCTCATAGTAATCAAAATGTGGGCAGCGGCCTCAAAGTTAGTTTGAATACCACAGTACCATACCATGTAAACTTCTTTTGTAGGTGGCACGATCTTGCCCTCTGCTGTCATTCTAACGGCTCACCAGGACGGTTAAACGGCAAACTCCAGTCTATAGTGGGTGCTTACCACAGGGCAAATTGGAATGTTTGCACAAGCACGAAGCATTGTATAAAACCAAAATCGCATTAAGTGTAAGGAGGAAAATTTTACGGTGGACTGAGTAATGGAACATAATAATATGGATATATAATGTGACATCTACTAGTGAAACCGAGGGAGCACAACCATAACCACTAATCTGGATGTAGGAAACATGGCGATCGTCTTGGTGTCTGCATAACAGCGTGACAACAGAATGCAGTGCAAAATGAACTAGTACTTCAAGAGGATCACTTTGCTTTCAGTTCATAATTAGGAACCATAAAGGCGACATAGCTCTCAGGAGTTTTAGAGTACACACAAATCAGGTACTGATGTAGAAGAGCCATTTGGCAGCATCAGCTGAAAAAAACTCTTATAAATCTTGAAAGACACAATGTTAGACTGCAAAGATAGAACAACAATATTAGACTTCTACAAAAACCAAAGTATGACGATAGATCTCAATGGAGAACAACATAAAACTAAAATCAGAGAAGGAGTAAGACGAGGATGCTCACTATACCCTTGGGGATTCTTTGCAGACGATACTGTCATTTACCGTCTTGTAAAGTCATCAGATGATCAAGACGACTTGCAAAATGATTTAGATAAGATATCTGTGTGGTGCGAAAAGTGGCAATTGACCCTGAATAAAGAAAAGTGTGATGTTATTCACAAGAGTACTAAAAGAAATCAGCTAAATTTCGATTACGCGATAAGTCACACAAATCTGAAGGCTGTAAATTAAGCTAAATACTTATGGATTACAATTACAAATAACCTACATTGGAACGATCACGTAGATAATATTGTGGGTAGACCAAACCAAAGACTGATTCATTGGCAGAACACTTAGAAGGTGCAACAGGTCTACCAAGGAGACTGCTTACACTACGCTTGGCCTCCTCATTCTGGAGTACTGCTGTGCGGTATGGGATCCGCATCAGGTGGGACTGACGGATGACATCGAAAAGTACAATGAAGGGCAGCTCGTTTTGTATTATCGCGAAATAGGGGGGATAGCGTCACAGATATGATACGTGAAATGGAGTGGTAATCATTAAAAAAAAAGGAGTTCTTCGTTGCGACGGCATCTTCTCATGAAATTTCAATCACCAGTTTTCTCCTCCGATTGCGAAAACATTCTGTTGCCACCCACCTACATAGGGAGAAATGATCATCAGTCTAAAATAACAGAAATCAGGGCTCACACAGAAAAATTTAAGTGCTCGTTTTTCCCGCGTGCCGTTCGAAAGTGGAACGGTAGAGAGACAGCTTGAAGGTGGTTCATTGAACCCTCTGTCAGGCACTTTATTGTGAATAGCAGAGTAATCACGTAGATGGAGACAGGACTGACGGAGTACATAGAAAAAGTTCAAAGAAAGGTAGCATGCTTTGTATTATTGCGAAATATGGGAGAGAGTGTCACAGAAATGATACACGATTTGGGCTGGAAATCAATAAAAGAAAGGCATTTTTCGTTGCGACGGAATAATCTCATGAAATTCCGATCACGAACTTTCTCCTCCGAATGCGAAAATATTTTGTTGACACCGACCTACATAGGGAGGAACGATTACCACGATAAAATAAGGGAAATCAGAGCTCGTACGGAAATATCTAGGTGTTCATTCTTTCCGCGCGCATAGAAATATGGTACGGGTGCAATCGATGTTATGCAGCATTCTCAACACCGACGTTTTTGAGATTCCCGATTCTCGCGCAACTTGTCTGCTACTGATGTGCGGATTAGCAGCGACAGCAATTAAAACACCTACTTGGGCATCATCATTTGTTGCAGGTCGTGGTTGACGTTTCACATGTGGCTGAACACTTCCTGTTTCCTTAAATAACGTAACTATCCGGCGAATGGTCCCGACACTTGGATGATGTCGTCCAGGATACCGAGCAGCATACATAGCACACGCTCGTTGGGCATTTTGATCACAGTCATACATCAACAGGATTCCGACCTTTTCCGCAATTGGTAAACGGTCCATTTTAACACGGGTAATGTATCATGAAGCAAATACCGTCCGCACTGGAGGAATGTTACGTGATACCACGTACTTATACGTCTGTGACAATTACAGCGCCATCTATCACAAAGCGAAAAAAGTGGTCCAGCTGAAACATTCATATTTCTTTACGTACTACGCGAATATGTAATAAAAATGGGGGTTCCGTTTGACCACAGCAGCGCCATCTAGCGGGCCAACCATAGCGCCATCTGGCTTCCCCCTTCGAGCTAGACAAGTTTCGTTCTTTGTTGTTTTTTCGTTTGACGCTTATTTCGTGAGATATTTGGCCCGGTCACGATCAATGGACCACCCTGTATAACGCTTGTGTTATCAGCACCCTTTTGTATAGCTGTGATATATGGACAACTCTTGCTAAACCCGAATCTCGACTGAACAGCTTTCATCTCCGTTGTCTCTGGAGGATCCTTCAGATCTCTTGGAAGGATAGAGTACACAACACCGAAATATTACGGTTCGCAAACACAACCAGCACTCATGCACTCCTGAGCCACCGACGTCTAAGGTGGCTGGGACATGTCAGGCGCATGGATCCTGAGCGAATACCGAAAAAAGTGCTGTACGGAGAACTTCGGGTCTGAGGCCAGTAGGAAGACCGCATCTACGCTTCAAGGATGTCTGCAAGAGAGATCTGACCAAGGCGAGCATCGATCCAAGTCAGTGGTAAAATACAGCTGGTGACCGTGTCAAATGGCGACAAGCTGGGCGCGATGGGGTTGGAGCTTGCAGAGAACGAACACTTGCAATAAGACATCAGGAAGAGGGCAAGACGGAAGGAGAGAGCGGCATCTGGCGGAAGTCCTTCACATTTCAAGTGTCCAAACTGCAGTAGAGTCTGCCACTCTCGAGTGGGACTTTTCAGCCATAGCAGGTGTTGCAGACTCTGAACCAACTATGAAATGAAATGAAATGTCGTGTGACGAGGGCCTCCCGTCGGGTAGACCGTTCGCCTGGTGCAAGTCTTTCGATTTGACCCCACTTCGGCGACTTGCGCGTCGATGGGGATGAAATGATGATGATTAGGACAACACAACACCCAGTCCCTGAGCGGAGAAAATCTCCAACCCAGCCGGGAATCGAAACCGGGCCCTTTGGATTGACAGTCCATCCCGCTGACCACTCAGCTACCGGGGGCGGACGAACCAACTATGCTACATCACCATCCTTCGAGGATGGATGGATGCCGTACGTACAGCAGAAAAACTGACATTCAACGCACCAACAACTCCACACCCAGGAAAACAAACATCTGTGTTCCTCAGTTTCATATTCGGCATTCGGGTGATGGCGATCGTTCAGGTAGGTTATCACTGAATTTCTTCTTGTAGTGAGTGTAGCAATTCCTACACAATGGATGTTATGCTAATACCGTTACTGAGATATTTCTGCAATACCTTTGACAGATTTCCAGCAACTGTGAAGTGTTCTTCACTTTTTTTTTTAACACCACCTTCTTTTCGCCTGTTTCATAGTCCACACACCTCACTCTTTCACTAGTGTGTTTCCTCACACAAAACTCGATGGAGAATGGTTTATGTGCAAGTTCTCACTCGTTTGTTATAAACAAAAGAGCGCTGGAAACAGTATTGCCAACATGCATATTTTACGTTAGAAATTCAGTGATGCGAAGTATGCAGAATATTGCAAAAAATTTTAATGCTTTACTCAGAAAAATATTGGCCACTGTATTTACATTGACTGCTAACTTATTTACCAAACAATATTTTGGTAATCCTCAGAAGTTTTCGGATAGGGGTTTTCGAGTAAATAATTAGTAAAAACTCATAAAAATGCAATTTTTTACATTTTTAGTAATAAATATTTACATAATAGAGATAGCTGGATTGGAGAAGATATTGTTTATAATTACATCCAGTAGTATCTGGTAATATGACAGAAAAAGACAGCGTTCTGTGACTTTCCAAATTAGAAAAAAAAAATTAAGTTGAAAAATTAACTTAAATTTCGTATTTTCGTCTTAAACTTGTACGTTAAAGAAAGCCCGTAAGTGTGCAGGCGTCGACAAAATTTCAACACACTAAGAGGAAACTTTAACAAAAACCATCTGCCAGGTTTTCAGCGCTTTTGGTTTATTAGTTGTATTTTTTGATTCTCTATTGTTTTAAGAGTTATTTACAAAATATACATTTTTCAGAGGACCGTACCATTTACAAACATTAAGATAAGACGAAAATTTATTTCTTAACCTTATGATAAAGAGGAGTAATACAGTATATGTTTTTTACAGAGAGACTCATAAACACGAGGTGATATGACCTGTATAATTTGTTTGACTTTTCAATGGAAAAAAACTACAGCGATGTACGAAGCAAGAACACCTAGAGCTAACGTGAATGAAATACCCATCATTACATAAGGTTTGCAAGCGATACTGTCTGAATAGCTGACAGTGAAAAATATCTGCAAAATGTACTTTCTAAATTTTAAGCAATTATGAAGCAGTTAAAATTAAAATTAATAGTCAAAAAAACCAATATTACGGTAATCAGCAAATAAATAATGAGAAGGACATTGAAATATAAGAAAATGAAGCAAGAAAAGGTGATAAATTTAGTTATTTAGGCACCTTGGTTTCAGAAGAAAACATGCTGAAAACAAAAATTATTGAAAAAACTGATTAAACAGTCGTTTAGTGTAGAAAAGAAACAACCGTTTTCCGAGTTGTTCAGTTGGAAGGTGCAATTAAGTGACTGTGAAAACTGGACACTACTGAAGACAGATCAGTGATAAGTTCATCGATTCTAGTCTGCAAGTATTCCTAACAGATATCTGGCGCCTTTACAAACAAAATATTTTAGAATAACTGTTCCAACATCCTTTCTGGAGCCTTACTAGTAGACAACGATCGAAATATCGTGGCGCTCAAATTACTTCGGTACTCAACGCATAACATGATAACATGTTACCATATCAAGGCAAACGAAAAATTTCTCAATGTGGCACAGAGATGGCATCAATAACACAGAAATATTTTTTCTCTGATGTTGGTGTGTGTTGTGCAATAATGTTGATGAAGCGTCTACTTGAACTGTAAAATAGTGTTGCTTATACAGATTTTTAAAGTTATCTTGTGGTATGTTTTTCGTTCATACTCATAAAGAGGAATATTGTGCCAGCAAAAATTATTTTGGATAATTCATCTCCTACGGAAATTCATCCAAAATTTTTGACGATACATTACGTCTAGCAAAGAATAAACGAGACTTCGTATTGTGGAGTAACTATTTGTCTTACACTATTACTGCGCAATTGTTTACCGACCGCCGGCCGGATTGGCCGAGCGGTTCTAGGCGCTACAGTCTGGAACCACGCGACCGTTACGGTCGCAGGTTCGAATCCTGCCTCGAGCATGGATGTGTGTGATGTCCTTAGGTTAGTTAGGTTTAAGTAGTTCTAAGTTCTAGGGGACTGATGACCTTAGATACAAGTCCCATAGTGCTCAGAGCCATTTAAACCATTTTTGTTTACCGACCTTGAGCTGTCGACGTGTGACATCAGAATTTTCAGATTCATTGATCAGCCCAGAAACCTAGAACGAGCGATTACTGTAGGCGCCAATTTCTTATTCTGAAGGATTGTTAAAATGGCCGGACACTGACTCCCTATCCCCTGTTCTGCTGGCCGCTGCTCAACATGTAGTCAACAGGATTCCCAACTACACATTTTAATAATCTTTCAGAATAAGAAATTATAAGAAATTGGCGACTGCGGTAATCGCTCGTTGAGTGCCCCAACATCATCACCATAAAACGACAGAGAGGCTTCGTCCCCGCCGTAGCCCTCAGTGGTTCACAACCTCACAACAAGCTACAGCAGTCCACTCACCCCTTCGCCGCACAACACCGAACCCAACGTCATTGTGCTGTTCGGCCTCCAGAGGAACCGCCCCCCTCCCCCCTTCCCCCTCCCCCCCTCCCGCCCCTCCCCCCCCTCCCCCCCGGGGGAACGTCTCATTCTAGACGAGTGTAACCCCAGTGTTTGCGTGGTAGAGCAATTATGGTGAAGCCGTACCTGGAGACAGTGTTTGCGCAGCAATCGCCGACACTGTGTAACTGAGACGGAATAAGGGGAACCAGCCCCATTCGTCGAGCCAGATGGAAAACCGCCTTAAAAACCATCCACAGGCTGGCCGGCACACCGGACCTCGACACTGATCCGCCGGGTGGCTTCGTACCGGGGACCGGCGCTCCTTCCCGCTCGGAAAGCAGTGCGTTAGACCGCACTGCTAGCCGGGCGGCCGCTCTTTACAGGTAACTTACTACTTATAAACATTTCTCTGCAGGTAGGGTAATCTAACTTTTGCAGCTCTATACAACAGATAGGAAAATGTACAGTGCAGCTCGTCTAGCGCGGCTTCTTCATAGTAGCACTATCATTATTCTTGTCATGGTAGGCCTACTTGAAAGTGCATTGCTAACCACTATGCAAATTAGGCCTACCTCAAGTACAAGCACTAAAACACTCCAGTGTTGCGAAAAAAATTATGATAAAAACTGTAGGGCTTACTTAAACGGATCAGGCTAAGTTTGAGAAATTTATATGGCTTATTCCTCTGTGCTAGCGCAAACCCGAGTATATAAAAGCTTGGTTAAAAGCATCAGATCGCTCTTTGGATCACCGCCATTACCTCCTATTTCCATTAATACATTCATTACCTTTAACTTGGAAACTTTGAATTTCCCAGCAATATCTAACGCAGCTACATAAAGAAACCAACTTGAAAAATATTTATTCTGCACATCTTCAATAAAACTATCCTTTTTTACCGCGATTCACACATTCACCTACAACTTAAGTGTCTTCATCAAAATTTTCTGCAATTCTATCCTAATGAAGTACGTACATCCGAAGTCACTCAGAGGAGATAACTGCGCCATAAGTCCCTGTCCTGCCAAGCCATAATCATCTATTCTTTGGTTTTCGTAAACAGCTTAACGCAAATGAAAATGTAGGGCGGTCGATTTACCATTTCCCTTCAGACCTTACGCTACTCATTAAAGAACTCGTCGTCTATGGGACGTTGACCTGTAATGTCCCATCATTATAACCAGCAAAAATAAATTTAGAGAAACAATTCATCTCTAACGCACGCGTGAAAATGTCATATGAACAACCGCGAAAACCTGGCACTTAACCAAGTGACTACAATACTGCGGGGACCAAAAATCCTTATTCTCCCTAAATGACACTGTAACGAGGAGTTGCAGTGGTGAGGATGCTTCGATAAGTGCAGTCCGTGTTTGGTGAACTCGCAGGCAGGCAAGCAGGGAAGTCACGCAGCGCTACCGCAGTGGACGCCGCAGCTATTCGCGGGGGCGGGCGGCCAGCTTGGAAGCAGGCCACTGGCCTCCTACACCGGCCAGCTACTCTGCCAGGACTTCCGTCTACAGCACGCCCTTCGGCGTGTTCAAATAAGTTGTGGGAATGGGGCCGCGTAACATTCTCGAAAACTACAGATATTTCGACGGATGAATATCCAGTAATGTTCAAGGCACAGATGAGAGATCGTCGTGCATGGCAAAGTAAACCCTCGGGAGGGGGGGGGGGGGGGGGGGCATGAGAACAATGTATCAAAGGCGCGGCAGCATATGCCAGAAAGACTTTTTTTTTTCTTAGTCATCAGTCTTAACTGGTCTGATACAGCCCGCCACGAACTCGTCTCCTGTGTTAACCTTTTCATCTCAGACTAGCAATTTCAATCTACGTTCTCATTCATTTGCCGGATGTATTCCAGTCTCTGTCTTCCTCTACAGTTTTTATCCTCTACAGTTGATGTCTTAACAGATGTTCTATCGTCATGTCCCTACTTCTTGTCGATGTTTTCCAAGTACTCCTTTCCTCGCAGAGTCTGCGAAGAACCTCCTCATTCCTTACCTTATCACTCCACGTGATTTTCAAGATTCTTCTGAAGCATCACATCTCAACTGCTTCGGTTCTCTTCCGCCCATCATGCGTTATTCTTCTGCCTAGATACCGGGATTCCTTAACTTCATCTACTTTCAGATCCCCATTTCTTGTGTTAAGTTCCTCACTGTTCTCTTTCCTCCTACACCTCATTACTTTCGCCTTTCTTCGATTTACTCCCACTTCATTTTCTGTACTAATTAAACTGTCCATTCCATTTGGATCCTATAACTCTTCTTCATTTTCACTGCGGATTGCAGTGTGATCAGAGGAGCTTATAATTCATATCCTTTCGCCTTTATCTTAAACCCACTCTTGAGCCTTTCATTTATTTCCATCATTGGTTATCGATATACACACTGAACACTAGGGGTGTCTTTTACCATTTATAATCCTAGCACTTGGTCATTTGTCTTCTAGTCTTATTGTTCCCTCTTGGTTCTTGTACATATTGTATGTTACCCGTCTTTCCCTATAGCTTACTCCTATTTTTCTCAGAATTCCGAACATCTTGCACCATTTTACGATGTCGAATGCTTTTTCCAAGTTGACAGATCCTATGAATGTGCCTTAATTTCTTGATTTTTCCTTTGAGTCTTGCTCCCATTATCAATTGATTGTCATCTAAAAGAGCCTCAATTTGCTTCTCCGGTTTTCTGTATATTATTCTCATCAGCAACTAAGATGTATGATCTGTTAGCTGATAATGCGATAATTCTCGCACATGTCGGCACTTGCAATCTTCAACACTGTGTGGATGATGTGTTATCTGAAGTCTGATGGTATATCATCAGTTTCATAGATTCTGTACACCAACGTGAATAGCCATTTTGTTGCCACTTCCCCAAAGATTTTAGAAATTTCAATCGAATGTTATCCATCCCTTCTGTCTTATTTCATCTTAAGTCGTCCAAAGCTCTAATGATTCTAATAATGGATCCCCAACATTTTCCTTGTCGACTCCTGTTTCTTCTATTACTTCATCAGATAAGTCCTCCCTGTCTCAAAGATCTTCAATGTACGCTTTCCATAATCCGCTCTCTCCTCTGCATATAACAGTGAAATTCACATTGCACTCTTAATGTTACAGCCCTTGTTTTTAATTTTATCTAAGGTTGTTTTGACTTTTCTATGCACTTAGGCAATCCTTCTGACAACCATTACTTTTTAGATTTTTTCACATTTTTCGTGCAACCATTTCTTCTAAGCTTCCCTGCAGTTTCTATTTATTTCATTTCTGAACTTCCCTGAACATTTTTGTACTTCCATCATTCGTCGATCGATTGAAGTGTTTCTTCTGTTACCCATGGATTCTTGGCAATTACCTTCCTTGTACTTATGTTTTTCTTTCGAACATTTGTGACTGCACTTTTTAGAGATGTCCATTCCCCTTCACCTGAACTACTTACTGAGCTATTCAATCTCGCAGCATCTACATCATCAGAGAATTTCAAGGGTGTCTCTTAATTCCTTGTTAATCACCTACGCCTTAATTTTTCCTGATTAAGCTCTTAAACTTATGACTGCTCTTATTATTGCTAAATTATGTTCTGGGTCTATATCTGCACCAGGGCACGCGTTACAGTGCAATATCTGATTTCGGAACCTCTGCCTGAACACGATATAATCTAACTGATTTCTCCCCGTATCTTCCAGCCTTCTCCAAGTATACATCCTCCTCTTTTGATTCTTGAACAACTATTACTAGCCGAAATTTATCGCAGAACTCAATTAGTCTTTCTCCTCTCTCAGTCCTACTACCAAGCCCATATTCTCCCGTTACCTTTTATTCTACTCCTTCCCTTAAAACCGCATTCCAATCCACTTGACTATTAAATTTTCCTCTCTCTTTATGTATTGAAACCCGTTCAATATCTTCATATACTCTCTCTGTCTCTTTGTCGTCGGCTTGCGATGTTGGCATGTATACCTGAGCTATTGTTGCCTGTTTTGGTTTGCTGCCGATTCTGATGAGAACATACCTATCATTGAACTGTTCACAGGAACTCACTCTCTACTTAACCTTCCTATTCAAAACGAATTCAACCTCCAGTATACCATTTTCTGATGCTGTTTATGTTACCCTGTACTGTTCTGAACAGAAATCCTTGTTTTCTTTCCATTTTACTTCACTGACCCCAACTATATGTACCCCGAGCCTTAGCATTTCCCTTTTCAGATTTTTCTAGCTTCCCTACCACATTCAAACTTCGGACATTTCACGCTCCGACTGGTAGAACGTTAACCTTTACTAGGTTATTCAATCTTTTTCTCATTATTGCCTCCCGCTTGGCAGTACCCTCCCGGATTTCCGAATGGGACACTAAACCGGAATCTTTTTCCAACGGAGAGGCCATAATGACAGTTTTTCAGTTACAGGCCACATGTCCTGTGGGTACACATTATATGTCCTTAATACAGTTGTTTTGACAGCGTTCTGCATCCTCATGGCGTTGATCATTATTGATTCCTCCACCTTTTAGGGACAGTTTCCCAACCGAAGGGCAAGAGAGTGCCCTGATCTTCTGCCCGCTACTCCGCCGTCTTTGACAAGGCCATTGCTGATGTTTTTTATTCAAAATTTAAGCAGTGACAAGACTCGAACTCGGGACCCAGGACAAGTACGATGCAATGTTGCATGTTCGAAAGAATAGGCACTGCAGGCAGACTTGTGCGCCACCTCACTGCTCTCATCACATACCGAACCCATGCTTGGTAGATAGAACAACGCTGGTCTGATCTGTCTCTCACCATACCCAATCACATTTAATCGAAGTGTAACTTCCAGATGAGTTAATCAGCTGAGAAGATTTTAAGGGTTTGAGGTAACATGGGAGCTATTGATCGAGTTTGAACATGTAGACAAGAAATTTTAGTGTGTACTGCCCGACTGGGAAATTGTTATTAAAGTAATCTAAAAAGTGAACTTATAAATAGAGACGGATGGTTTTGCTAAAAATTCTGCCTGGAAAGCCACTCCCTCCCTGATCAAACGATAGGAAGACAGAGATAGGGCTACTGGTTCACTCGTTGTTAGTTATTACTTCACTATTGACAACTTTCTCCGTTTGCCCATCTTTTCAGAGATAGTTGTGGGACTTGGCTATTCAGTACAGAAAGTCAGATCAAACATCTTTTGGCAGACTAATTTCTAAACTGTTATATTATTGGGCTATCAGTTTCGGCGATATATTACGCCATCTTCAGCCCTTGTGTACAGATAACAATTGTAACAAAATGAAATAGATAACAAAGCGGAATGGTGCAAGTGATAATACGTAATAACATGACAATATCAAACGGTACAGGAAGTTACGTCAACGTTACAGATAAATTAAGGAATAGAATAAGAGGACATTTGCACACCGAATTAACATAAACTAGGGAGCAAAATACATATGGCATATGATGGTAAAAAAGAACCTACTAAACGGAGGTCAATATTGCATGTTATGCACAGACAATCATGGTGCAATGCTAATACAATGCACGTGAAACAACTGGAGTAAAACAGTATAGTCATATACTGATGACTCGAGACTTAAGATAAAATATTTGAGTAGCTGTTGCCATATACTAGCAAAACATAAACCATTTACCTGAGTTCGACCCTATAACTGTCTGGTATCATCACGTTCCATGTACTAATAATAGGTAATAAAACATCAATGCAATTTATCGATCACAGACAAATAAGATAAAACGTTTTTAATAAAACATGAATCTAATATAATATACCGTAACGAATTCCCACTAAGTAGTAAGTACTGAAATACACTAAAGAGCCAAAGACACTGATATGACTGCCTAATATGGTGTAGGGCCCCAGTGAGCACGTAGACGTGCCGCAACACAGCGTGATGTGGACTCGACTACTGTATGAGGGAATTAACACCATGAATCCTGCAGGGCTGCCCACAAATCCGTAAAAGTACTAGGGGGTGGAGATCTCTTCTGAACAGCACATTGCAAGGCAACCAAGATATGCTCAATAATGTTCATGTCTGGGAAATGTGGTGGTCAGTGGAAGTGTTTAAACTCAGAAGAGTGTTCGTGCAGCCACTCTATAGCAGTTCTGGACATGTGGGGTGTCACTTGTCCTGCTGGAATTGCCCAAGTCCGTCAGAAAGCACAATGGACGTGAATGGATGCAGGTGATCAGACACCAGGCTTACGTACGTGCCACCTGTCAGATTCGGATCTAGACGCATCAGAGGTCCCATATCACTCCAACTGCAAACATCACCACAACATTACAGAGCCTCCTGCTGACATGCAGGGTCCATGGATTCATGAAATTGTCGCCATACCCGTACACCTACATTCACTCAATACAATTTGAAACGAGACTCGTCCGACCAGGCAACATGTTTCCAGTCATCAACAGCCTAATGTCGGTGTTGACGGGCCCAAGCGAGGCGTAAAGCTTTGTGACGTGCGGTTATCAAGGGTACACGAGTGGGCCTTCGGCTCTGAAAGTCCATATCGACGATGTTTCGTTGAATGGTTCGCACGCTGACATTTGTTGATGGCCCAGCATTGAAATCTCCAGCAATTTGCAGGAGGGTAGCAGTTCTGCCACATTGAACGAGTCTCTTCAGTCGTTGTTGGTGCTGTTCTTGCAGGATCTGTTTCTGCCCACAGAGATGTCGGAGAATTGAGGTTTTACCGGATTCCTGATATTCACGGTACACACTGAAATGGTCGTAATGGAAAACACCCAGTTTATCGTTTCCTCGGAGATGCTGTGTCCCATCGCTCGTGCGCCGACTATAACACTACGTTCAAACTCACTTAAATCTTAATAACTTGTCACTGTAGCAGCAGTAACAGATCTAACAACTGCGCCAGACACTTGTTGTCTTTTATAGGCGTTGCCGACGGCAGCGCCGTATTCTGCCTGTTTACATATCTCTGTATTTGAATAAGCATGCCTATACCAGTTTCTTTGGCGCTTCAGCGTATATGAAAAAAGGCATAACCAACGTTATCGTGAAAGTGATAAGTCTGCTGGTAAGCAGGCGTGTGGTTAGGTGATATAACAGACCATAAGCTATGAAGTAAGTCTGAAGAAAAGTACTGCGATACATACGCAGTACATTAGAAAGACACTCATTTCTATAGTAACAACCAAAGAAACGTACCTCTCTATCTCATGTAGTCCTTAACCAGGGAAAGACAAAGGGTTGTATGACCTACGACAGAAAAACCACCAGAAAACACGCTTCGGGGTATAGCATACAATGTGTAATATGTCAGCTGGCACTTTTATGGCTAATTGAGGATGTGGGTATCAAGGAATGTACCGCACATTATGTCGGATATTATCAGGGCATTAGAGGTGCAGATGTGCAATCTGAACAAACATCCATGTCAATTAATAAAAGTAGGAGTCGCGTGAAAACGAGCACTCGTTATGCACCGTGAAAGCAATGTAATAAAAATGGTTCAAATGGCTCTGAGCACTGTGCGACTTAACTTCTGAGGTCGCCTAGAACTTAGAACTAATTAAACCTAACTAACCTAAGGACATCACACACATCCATGCCCGGGGCAGGATTGGAACCTGCGACAGTCGCGGTCGCTCTGTTCCAGACCGCAGCGCCTAGAACCGCACGGCCACTCCGGCCGGCGAAAGCAATGTACTAGTATATGACAACATGTAATCAAATGTTGTACCTCCAGTCGGTACTCATCAGTATTGTTGTACTCCAGTTGTTTCACGGGCATTGCACTAGCACTACACAGTGATTACCTTCGCATTACATGCACTATTGACCTCTGTGTAGTAGATTCCTGTTCTACGATTATATGACATATATATTTTGTTCCCTAGTTTATATTACAACAATATGCAACTGTTCTCTTATTTTATTCCTTAATTCATCTATAACTTCGATGTAACTTCCAGTACAGTTCGGCATTGTTATGTTATTACATATACCACTGTGCATAGGACTTGTGCCACCCCCTTTTGTTATCTTTTTTATACTGTTACCATTGTTGTCTGTACACAGGGGCTGAAGATGGCGTAATATATCGTTGAAACTGAATAAAACGTTCTCGGTTCTCCAGCCGCGTCAGTTCGAATAAAATGCTCCAGCTTTCGATGGCCATCTTCGCCATTGTCGTCAGGAGTTCACTGACTGCCGGGGCTGTTAAGGTCTCCCGCCTGAAACTGGTAGCTCAATAAAGTAACAGCTTGGATATTATATAGCTGAAAGATCTTTGATGTGACATTCTCCACGTCTGATATTGGCTGCTTGGCGGCGCTAGGTGTTTACGGTGGGTATTGTCTCCCTGTCCACAGTTCGTGGTCTTGTGGTAGCGTTCTCGCTTCCCGCGCATGTGGCCCCGGGTTCGATTCCCTGCGGGGTCAGGGATTTTTCCCTTCCTCGAGATGATTGGATGTTGTTGTGTCGTGTTCATCATCATCATTCATCCCAAATACGGTCGGAGGAAGGCAACGGGAAACCACCTCCGCTAGGACCTTGCCTAATCGGTGGTGTGGGTCTCCCGCATTGTCCCCCTACGCTCCTCGGAAGATGGGACCTCATCATCACTGCCTCCCAGCACAGGCCGTCGTTTGGTTCCTGTTCCACTGATGATTTAAGTTGGCATGCACAGTGATCACTCGTTACATTTGTGCCTAAATTGTGGAGTGTTCACGCCTCGAAACATCGCCGGTTGTCTAGGAAATTATCCGACTCCATGCCCGAAAATTATTTTATCCTTCCGAACGCGGGGAGAAGATCAAATTTCACGTCACACTCGACCAGCGACCAGCATACACATTTTAACTATCTAAACACTTTTCGATACAACAATTAAAACTTATTCAAAAACATTTAACAAAAGTCATCCTACTGGTTTTATGTTCTACAGTTCCATGTTTTAGTTTCATTTATTATATTTAGGTGTAAGATATCAATAGAGTCGACCACCGATATTATGGAAATAATATCTATTCTAAGATCTGCCGACGTGATTGACAAATGGTTCAAATGGCTTTGAGCACTATGGGACTTAACATCTGTGGTCATCAGTCCCCTAGAACTTATAACTACTTAAATCTAACTAACCTAAGGACATCACACACATCCATGCCCAAGGCAGGATTCGAACCTGCGACCGTAGCGGTCACGCGGTTCCAGACTGAAGCGCCTAGAACCGCACGGCCACACCGGCCGGCCGTGATTGACAGATAGTATATTTTGAGAGTCTGGAATGACTTGCTTATTCTGATATGAAACTGAGGGAATTTTGTTCCTGAAATGGAGTAATCAGCCCGATTGGGCAGCTTTTTATCGTGGAAACACTTCAATATGGTAAAGCGAAATTTTTATCGTTGTACTTAAATGAACATAATTAATAAGTAACGCTGTTTCGACGATATAGGGAAGAGCCTCACATACAATCTTCTCCAAATCATGTCAGACGAACGCCATTGCCGTGTCCTCGACAGCGCCACCATTGCTTCCATATTAACGGTCCTACGACGCTTCCCTGGACTGCTGGACTGGTCTTCTTGTTACGGCCGCTTTTGACGAAGCGTAACTACTGAATTCTGTTCGCCAATGTGTCCTCATATTGATCAAATACTTGCTCTGACATTCCACAAGCTAATAATTCCTTTATTAGGCATCCCTAAAGAAAAACATCTACTGTCTCCCAGATGTCAGGAAACACATCAGCGACTTGGGTTCCTCTACCTACGGCGTTCAGGTATATGTGAACGGCACACGCGCGCGCGCGTTTGTGTGTGTCTGTGTGTGTGTGTGTGTGTGTGTGTGTGTGTGTTTGTGTGTGTGTGCGTGTGTGTGTGTGTGTGTGTGTGTACGCTGGTCGCCATCAACGTGTTTATATACAGGGTAGCCGGCCGTTGTGGCAGAGCGGTTCTAGGCGCTTCAGTCCGGAACCGCACTGCTGCTGCGGTCGCAGGTTCGAATCCTGCCTCGGGCATGAATGTGTGTGACGTCCTTAGGTTAGTTAGGTTTAAGTAGTTCTAAGTTCTAGGGGACTGATGACCTCAGATGTTAAGTCCCAAAGTGCTTAGAGCCATTTGAACCATATACAGGGTACTCACACCAGTGTGGGTAAACAGGCACGAAAGAAGTCCTGTAGATGATTATCGCGTGATGACATCTGCGGCAAAGGAAATGTAAAGAAAAGCTCATGTATAGATTAAAAAAGGTAATGATATTGCGTTGCATTTCGTCAACCAATCGTAATTGTTGAGCCTTTATAAAGTTAGATTTACGGACGAGTGAAAGAAATTTCTTCGTTTACTCAGAGCGGTAGCGTCCCAGAAATCCTCCACAATTCCCAGTAGGAAACGCCTCGGAAGGTGCCTCGAGAAAGCTTTCTCCTGAAATTCAACAAACTTTCTCCCAGGTACACCGTTTTACAAATATCGTAAAATATGAGATAGTCAGCTTAGACAAAGATTGTATGAATCTTGTCAGTTCATAAAATCACATATTAAAAATGGTTAATCATCTTCAGTACTTATTTGCATAACAGATGAATCTTTGTAAACCGGATCAATAACCTAGATATAGAGTCTGACTAACTATGGATGCGTGAAACAATGATCGAAAAAAGACACCAACTACAGAATGTCTTTGTGAGTCATGACCGACAGTCCAGTAGATATTTCTGCGAACATATTATTCAATTTTTATTACTGTAATTGATAGTAAATATAGTGTCACACAATATGTCAGAGTAGATGTTTTTATGTTTCTTATCCGGTTCAGAAGAATACATAATCAATAGCGTTCAACAAAATCCATCTTACCATATCAATGAGATTAACCAATTTAAATTCTTCTTCCTCTGGCTCAGTAATTAGAGAAATACAATTTAGCAAAGCTTCTGTGATGAAAGAATATAACTGGCAACTCAATAAGTGGCGACCATAACAGGATGTTGAGACCAAGGGAATTATTCGAACACGTCTGCTGAATAATGCATTAACAATACAGACAGTAACAGCTACCTGAACAGTAGTGGGTCCTGTAGAATTGGATGCAACGTGTCTGAGTGAGACAGACACATATCAGAAGACGGCAGTACGTGCAGTATTGCAGCTTTCTACAATGACAGCATGAGATAGGACTGCTGTGCTAGTAGCTCAATAATATACTATTCGACACGCTGCTATGAAAGTTTCTTGTTTACGTGTTGCTGGCTCAGCTGAGGTAGGTACTCCCTATTTCTGGAATATCATGTGCAATCATGGGTTTGCAGATGCCTCCCGCGCGCAGAGGTTTTTCCTGTGCACCCCCTCAAGTGATGGACGCCATATGATCGTTTCTGCTGCAGAGCCACCCATCTCGATGAATTTACTACCCACGCATATCCAATCCTTACTTCTGCATACTCAACAACGCCCCAACCGTGATTCAAGAACCACCCGTATTTATGTGTTACAAGCTCCTTAACATATAGTTGAGCAAAGTGAACGAGAACAAGTGCTTTTTTCAAGAAGCGTTTGTGTGCATAATAAAATACACTACTGGCCATTAAAATTGCTACACCACGAAGATGACGTGCTACAGACGCTAAATTTAACCGACAGGAAGAAGATGCTGTGATATGCAAATGATTAGCTTTTCAGAGCATTCACACAAGGTTGGCGCCGGTGGCGACACCTACAACGTGCTGACATGAGGAAAGTTTCCAATCGATTTCTCATACACAAACAGCAGTTGACCGGCGTTGCCTGGTGAAACGTTGTTGTGATGCCTCGTGTAAGGAGGAGAAGTGCGTAACATCACGTTTCCGACATCGCTAAATGTCGGATTGTAGCCTATCGCGATTGCGGTTTATCGTATCGCGGCATTGCTGTTCGCGTTGGTCAAGATCCAATGACTGTTAGCAGAATATGGAATCGGTGGGTTCAGGAGGGTAATACAGAACGCCGTTCTGGATCCCAAAGGCCTCGTATCACTAGCAGTCGAGATGACATGGCTGTAACGGATCGTGCAGCCACGTCTCGATCCCTGAGTCAACAGATGGGGACGTTTGCAAGACAACAACCATCGGCACGAACAGTTCGACGACGTTTGCAACAGCGTGGGCTATCAGCTCGGAGACCATGGCTGCGGTTACCCTTGACGCTGCATCACAGACAGGAGCACCTGCGATGGTGTACTCAACGACGAACCTGGGTGCATGAATGGCAAGACGTCATTTTTTCGGATGAATCCAGGTTCTATTTACATCATCATGATGGTCGCATCCGTGTTTGGCAACATCGCGGTGAACGCACATTGGAAGCGTGTATTCGTCATCGCCATACTGGCATATCACCCGGCGTGATGGTATGGGGTGCCATTGGTTACACGTCTCGGTCACCTCTTGTTCGCATTGAGAGCAATTTGAAAAGTGGACGTTACATTTCAGATGTGTTACGATCCGTGGCTCTAACCTTCATTCGATTCCTGCGAAACCCTACATTTCAGCAGGATAATGCACGACCGCATGTTGCAGGTCCTGTACGGGCCTTTCTGGATACAGAAAATGTTCGACTGCTGCCCTGGCTGACACATTCTCCAGATCTCTCGCCAATTGCTAACGTCTGCTCAATGGTGGCCGAGCAACTGGCTCGTCACAATACGCCAGTCACTACTCTTGATGAATTGTGGTATCGTGTTGAAGCTGCATGGGCAGCTGTTCCTGTACACACCATCCAAGCTCTGTTTGACTCAATGCCCAGACGTATCAAAGCCGTTATTACGGCCAGAGGTGGTTGTTCTGGGTAGTGATTTCTCAGGATCTATACACCCAAATTGCATGAGAATGTAATCACATGTCAGTTCTAGTATAATATATTTGTCCAATGAATACCCATTTATCATCTGCATTTCTTCTTGGTGTAGCAATTTTGATGGCCAGTAGTGTATGTGTCACATATTTGTGATGGAATTCTATGCGAAGGTACGTGAAATGTCAGGCAAGAAATTCCTCAAGAACTATGCATCTCGACTTGACTAGTGAACTACTGAAATATAAATTGCAATTGGCAGAGTGGAACGTGAGCGCAGCTGTAGCAGGTTGTTATTTTTGGATTAAATATCTATATGAATTACCGCAGTCAGTTTATCCATGCACCTGGATCATCTTTGGTGGGCTGAGAAGCGGAGTGGAGGAAGTTTTGTGAAAAGAGAGCACTGCTTCAGTGCCTTGTATAGGCAGCGTGAAGTAGCCTCATAAAGCACAGAAGTCACCGCATTGTACTTGTCCATGTATAAAAGTGTGTGGTACCATGGTCGGTAACGTATGTATAAGCGCGCAAGTAGCATCTGACGAACTTAGTTAGCTATGAATTTCCTCAAGCCATACTAAATCGTAGACTGACGTGAAGTCGTTATATACAGATCCGCACTGTAATTAGGTTTGCATCTTTTTTCGACCTTGCTTGTAACTTCCAACACATAATCACAATCGCTGTCGCCTCTGAGCATGCTTAGCCTGAAAAAAAAATACAGCTCTCACATATGAGATTAGTTGTTATGATCTTTTCAAACAATTTGAATGGGGTGGAAAGTAAGGAGCTTCATCTGGAGTTCTTTGGGTTGTCATCTACTTTCCTTGGTTTCAGTATGGCTACCACTTTAGCTTCTTTCCAAATCTTACGAGTGCTGCCTGTTCTAATAGGAGTTGGGGACAATGTTAATAGCCGTCTTTTATCATAATGGCACAGGTCCTTCAGAAGTTTTTTTGAGCCTGCAGCCATCTCCTCGTCAGTTTCAAGTTAAAGATTCATTCAGGGCTGTGGACGATGAAACCTGATGTCCCTGAAATGCAGGATAGGAAAGTCTTTAGGGGTTATGTCCAAAAAGTAACGGGAATTTTGCTACCACCTCAGTGCTGAGGTACAGAGTCATGTGTCAGCTGGAAGAAGAATAGCTGGAAGTGGCTAACTATAAGCTGAGCCTGGTGAAGTCAACAGGTCGGCCATACTACACGTTCTTCCAGCTACGCGACAACGGTTGCCGAAGTTGACATTTGGTCAAAAACGAAACCAAGGAATTTTGCAGAGTGAGAAATAAGTGGCGGATAAAGTATTAGCGTTTCTGCAAGATGAGTCAGTGGAATGTGTGGTGTTGTATACGCGCAACTGTGCGGACAATGTACATGAGGCGTACAGTGATGACGATGCGTGCTTAACAAGGGAAAGTGATATTGAAACAGGTGTCTAGCAATGTAGTTCGTCATTTTTGTCGGACAGGGAGCCACGAATACCGTTTCCAGTGACACGTAGTAAAAGACCGTCGTTGCCCAAAGAACGGATAATAAACATAATTACGTACATGGAAGATCATCCGTACCATAGTAAAAAAAAATTATGAACAGATTTCGAATAACGTAGACGAATAAATCAAGAATGAAGTTCTCAAAGAGAGAGAGAGAGAGAGAGAGAGAGAGAGAGAGAAACTATTGTGTGTGTGTGTGTGTGTGTGTATGTGTGTGTGTGTGTTTGTATTGTGGTTTATGGGCGTTCAACGGCGAAGTTATGAGCGGTCTTACAATATGAACATGTAGTGCATAAGACAGACTATGGATATCCAGGGAGGGCATGGTGCACTTGTTAAAAATCCTTGTATTTGCGCGTTTCAAGAATGCTGAATATAATGAGCAAAATGTGCATGATAGAGACCTACTACGTTATGCACATCAGATTGCGTTCGACATCGATTACTGTGATTTGAAGGGAAGCAGTGTTACAGAATTAGAAGACATAAGATGACGAAGTACCAAAGAAAGCGCCAACATGACGATGCACAGCAAACTGTGGAATCGGCACGTAAATTTGTAGGTAGGATAAACAAACTTATCCCATCGATCAGTAAGAAATTTGCTTTCAACTCCGACCTACTGATTTGAAGAGGAAATGCACATGAAAGCAACACTGGGTATTAGAGATACCAAGAAAGTTGTATCAATATCAACTAACATCTGTGTCTTAACGCATTGGTATACAATTATGCCGACTGTTAACCTGGATGATAAAAATGGCTCGAAAGTTATTAATTTTGCAGCGAAAAGCTGGAGATGCTTTGTCCCCCATGATTCTTTCTCGTGTGCGTGATCTTGCAAGGACCGCAGGGAATATTTACGTCACAACAAGGAAGAGTTGGGAAAAAGGGTGCAACAGAAAACTACAGCTTTGGTATAAGCACTGCTTCTGGCCATCAACTTGCTTTCGGTTGATTCGTGGTCAGCGTATAAACATCATATTCCTTTAGAGCAAACTATCCCTCCTGAAAAGCGCGTGACATTGCAGGTCATAGCACTTGGAACCACTGGATAATTTCAGCCTCTGGATATTTGTGTGCCTATAAAACATTTTATCGCACTATCTGCAGTTAAGCCTTAAAGGATGGCCAATTTCACGAGAAGCTCTACGACAGACTGTTTCGTGTTCGTTTGCTTGTCATCACAGTCCAAGAGTTCTCGTCACTCCCGTTACACCAATATGATTTTATACGCATTTTTTTAAGAGTGGATAACTGACTGAACTCCCTGCACGTTTGTAACTCACAAGGACTTCGCCTTCCATCTTGATGGTGCAAATCTTTATAATCAATGTGGCGCGCCATTTTTCATTCTATGTTCATGTGCAAGTAATTGGTTTGTTTTGAACATTTGTTGAACGTCGACGATGTCTATTATGTGAAGTGAAATACATACACCCCATACCTTCCGGATACTCATTTTCTGTCGCCCTTCGGATGCACATGGTGAGTCATTGGCAGCAAATATTTTTCCTGTCATAATTGTTAACACATACTTTCTAATGAGCCTTACTCAAGAGAAGGCTAAACTTGCGACCTCGCACTTAAGGGATTCCTTGTCACTATATCAGGGGAAGCGTTCTTCAGTAAGTGAATGACTGCAATACTTACACGCTGTGCCTGCAGCAGATATTCATAATTACTTTCATTTATTAGTGGCTCATGACTTTCCCACTGAACACGGCATTTTTAAAAAGGATTGTCATTCCCACAAGGCTAAGAATGGAGGAAACATATTACTGAGTTTCTGAAACAGCTAAGTTCAGTAACTTTTATTCTTTACTTAGTTGCTAGATAATGATGAATACATTTTGTATATTTCCACATACTAGCGGCTCATTGGACAATTTTCTGGGATTGCCCATAACTTCAGGGGATAGCAATAACTGTACAATAACGAAACATGAGAATGATATTGTAAGACGTGTATATTTCTATTGTTTATTGTCAAACCACAATTTATGAAAAATGTTTATATTTTATTAATAGGATGAAGTAAGAATAATTAATATTTGTCATTTTGAAAATAATTGTGGTAGCAGGAAATGTTTGCACCAAAGTATTGTTGGCGGGAGAGACCGCACAGTGATATAATTTTAAAAAGGGCAGGAGAGACCGCGTATGGATACATTTTAAGAAAAGAGCGGGAAAGACGGCGCACTGATGCATTTTGGAATGGTGGAATGGAAATGTGTGGATAGGGCCTCCCGTCGGGTAGATCGTTCGCCTGGTGCAGGTCTTTCGATTTGACGCCACTTCGGCGACCTGCGCGTCGATGGGGATGAAATAATGATGATTAGGACAACACAACACCCAGTCCCTGAGCGGAGAAAATCTCCGACCCAGCCGGGAATCGAACCCGGGCCCTTAGGATTAACAGTCTGTCACGCTGATCACTCAGCTACCGGGGCGGACTTTGGATTGGTAGCAGGGATTGTCTGCAGCAGAAAGCATTGTTGGCGGGAGAGACCGCACTTTAGCGTTCGTAGGAAATCAGCAGTAAGCGAGATGTGAAGCGATTCGGTAGCAGGCCTGAAGCGAGGTAAGATTATTTTAAAAAGTAAGTCCCGTTAGAAAGTTTGTAAAATCATTTCATTACCAACAGTAAATATTTGAAGAATCGTTTTCAGAATATCATTAATTTTTGCCAGCAAAATTGCATTACTGATTATAATGCATCCCAAAAACCATCAACGTAAAACTTTGCAAAATTTTATTGTTGTCAAGAAAAAGTTTAACAAAGAGTTACTTAACTTCAGCCAAATTAATTAAAAAATAACCTCAGCTTTGCTATTAAAGAATAACGTCAGCTTTGGTAATAAATACAGCCACTTATCATGACAGCCCACCACCAGCTAATAGAGTATAGTAAAACAGAGTAAGTATATTAATGTCGCAGTTCGATGTAGCAGTCAGATGGCGATCCAGTAACAGTAAAAAAGGTAAGGAACAGTTTTGGGTTATTGCAGGTAACGACTGAGGGCCACGACGACGACACATTCTATGTTTCGTAGAAATAATCAGCAAATCACTTTTAATAAGCGGCATTTAAATTTGTGTGCGAAGATTGCACTTATTATTATTGAGAAAGAGAATTACTTTCAAAGGGAATATTTCATTTGATATTATTAAGCAAGAGGTAGAAATCCTAAGGGAAGGTTTCATAGGTTATTGTAGAAAGGAAGGTTGCGTAACAAAAGAGATATAGAGGAGACGGGATGGCTTCAATATGTGGCGTTCATCCGCCGTAGTTTCTTGTACGTCCCTCTTTAAGAGGTTAGAAATTCCAGTTGTACTTCTTGTTGTGCCGAACGAAATGACACTCGTTAGTACAGTCTTGGTTACTATGTAAGTTGAAAGCGGAGGTGAGAAATGAAAAGAAAGGGAAAAATCTGATGATACCAGTTGCAGCGAGACTTAATGCGGAATCGGTGGCGACGAGTGAAAATGTGTGTCGGACTGGGACTTGGACACGGGAGCTCCTGCTTACTAGACCCCTAGACAGTTGCGTGGAACACTGCGCCACCTGGACACACTGTTCATCGCAAACGTGCGGAATATCTCGGCACGCTCCTCGGCCGACTCGTATTCCCACCTAGCGTTACCACTTACCCGCAGTCCCCATCAACGGTCCTCCGTGCTCGCTGGGGGTCAAAAGTAAATGTGCATCTGGATTTATGATTGTGGATTCATAGCCCATCGAGGTGTATCAGTTCGGACATACCCGAAAGAACAGATAGCAGGCATTCAAAATACGTATAAACTTGACGAACGTCTGTTTTACTTAAAAAGCTTAAAGAGTTTTCATATAAAAAATCTTAGACATTACTTTTCAGCACGCCCTCGTATATGTGGCCCGTAAATTGATTTTATCTACATAATTTTGATACAAACTGTGATAAAAATCTATCGAACATTGAACTGCCTAAATACAGTAAGTACAAGGGTTCTTCATTAGGTGGGAAGCATGGCGATGAAGCACTAGAGATTATGTTATGTCATTGTATTAAACAGGAAATATGTGGCCCATCCGCCAATAGTTGTCATCGTGTACTTACAGTTTTAAAAGGCCTGGTTGAATCTACTCGAATACGAGTGGCAACTATTTTCCTGGGCAAGGGGATTGACGCGGTATAAAACGTATGTTATAATTTTATGGCTGATCAGTATCCCGCATTAGCTTCCAGCTTTGATTGGAATTTTCACAGCAATGTCGTTAGACTGGACGAGACTGAAAAGTGGTTACTTCATATCACAACCACTATGGCATTGAAGCAATGGAAGTTGATCTCTAAATGGAAAGAACACAGTTCGAGTAGTGTGCTAAAATAAAACCAATACTTCACAACAGTTCACAGTAAACGTTCAGTCTCCGGTGACTGTATACTGAACAATAGATTCATTCAGACCAGTGCCCAATGAGTCTCAGAAAAGATGAAAGAAGCAACTAACAAGGGGAGGCCACGACGATTGGAACGCGGATTTACTGCAAACTTCGTACACTCGTAGTACTCCATTAGGACAACAAAATGTATAAGCAGTAGCGCGTACTTCTCAAGTGTTAAAGCGTTATTGAGAAAATCGCAAGATAATTTTGGTCGTCGTCATATATATATATATATATATATATATATATATATATATATATATATATATATACCTGTGCGTGCCATTTTTACCATGAAGCGCCGTCACCCGAGTGGTGCCGGCACGGTATCTCAGCGTGTTCGGTCAGAGGGTTAGCAGTCCTCTGTAATAAAAAAAAAACTGAGTTAATCGATCAACAACGAACTTAAGCGGATGTCTTACGACGTCCGCCCCGCGCAGATGCAACGAACGAAAACGAACAAAATGAGATTTTAAAAAATTGTTATCGTTGAAGCCCGTAACCGCTGGGTAGCTGGATCGAGTCCCGCTCGTCAGATTTTTTTAAATTATTTCTAACGCAATCATTTTCTTTACTATTTATATTACAGTTGATGTAATGGGAAAAATACGTGTAATTGAACGCTAACCATTCGGCTGCCGGCGCTTCATGGTAAAAATTGCCACGCACAAGTATATATTTGACGACCTAAATTATCTTGTGATTTTCTCAATAACGCTTGAGAAGAACGCGCTACTGCTTATACATTTTGTTGTCCTCGTGGAGTACTACGAGTGTACGAAGTTTGCAGTAAATCCGCGTTCCAAACGTCGTGGCCTCCCCTTGTAAGTCTGAAAGAATCTTCAAAAAGATGTAGCTGCCAGTGGTATCTGTAACTTGCATAATAATAGGGTTGCTCTGAATAAAAAATAACGATAACTGAAAAATGTGCGTCGAGCGTGGTGAAACTTCTGCAAATTATGGAAGACATTAAATGGTACACCAAAATACAACATAATTCAAGAAAAATAATGTTTGTCCAATGTCAGAACTCGATCAATGTAAGCAAATTGGATGCATCACTTTTGTTCAGCGCAAGTGACTCAGTACCCAGTGTAGCTTCTGCTATGTACAGCCATGTGAGATGTTTTCAGACATCTATCAGCTCTTTACACAGACAAGTCTAAAAGCTTGTAAAACTGCTTTCAGTGTCTGGAAAGGCGGCCTGCAAGCAAACGGCACATCTGTCACATCTGCTGACCACTCCACGCACTGATTAGTTTGCAACGAGGCGAACCCACTGTTGTGGAGCTTAATCAGCTTTTTTGGATTAAAAAGACACATATTGAACAAGTATGAGGTACACTTAAAGCATAAGGGAAGTTATTCCGAGAGACGTGCGCAGTCTGCTCTTCACTTCCATCTGAAGATATACCGCCCCTCAGACACTGCCTCTATGATTAGTGACAAGCTGCACACTTCAGCAAATCCAAAAGACTGCTGTAACATTGCAAGTTATGTCAGGACGTATCAGTGAAGAGAATGGCTTTCCGTTCCTAGACAGTGTAGTGCACATGGTACTGTATTCTCTGCAGATAAACGGCGAGTCACTCACATATGGCTGGCCATCATTTCCAGAAACGTTCTTTGGACAGCACGCGACAAAACTCGATGATATCGCGCTTCCAGCACCACAGGCCTTGAATCGCGCATCTTTCTTTGGAATGCATAACGCCAAATATCGGCCACCGTCAAGCATACCATTTGGTTGCACCTTCTTTGTGTAGAACTAGAGCGTAAATATTTTATCTAATGTCTACGATGTATTAACAAGGATGGCAAACATTTAGTCAATAGGCCACCTTCGTCTGAGCATTGCCTACCTCCAACTGTCAAAGGCGGTCCATCACAGTTTATCGAGTGCAATATGCCTCGACACCGTCCATCCAAGTTGCCCGTTCAAGCTGTTTTCTTTCACTCACATATCACTGACTGCTGGATTTATTTTCGTGATTTTCTCTACTCACTGCAACCGAGGCAATCTAAAAATGCAACATCATATATGAGACTGAAATAAAATTTATAATAAATTAGTTGTGACAATAGAAATTTGTTCCAGACCGGGACTCTTATCTGAATTCCCTGCTTTCCGCAACTAGGTGCCTTATCCATCAGGTTATCTGAGCACGCCTCCAGACCATGCACAAACTATGCAAATAGGGATATACATGAGTTAAGATTCGACATAGACGAACAGCTTTCCTTATTGTTCCGGCAGAGCAGTGATGTTTGCAGAGATAATAAAAGCAGCGAATAATGACGGCGGCGGTCCAAGACATCGACAGAGACGCGATATTTAATGTATCCACCGTTAGCTCAAACATACTTCATGAGGATGGCCGCTGCAACTGGTTTCAGAATTTAAAATATTTTGTATTTAGACGTGGCAGTACATCCATAAGAGAGAATTACATTTTCAATAGTTTTCCCACTGTTTGAACGAAGAACTGGGACAACATAATTTTCTTACTATTTCAACACGGAACTGGGAAAGATTTTCAGTTGATCGAAATACAAATTTGGTAATATAATGCAACTTCGTAATCGCTGACTACGAAAGTAGTCACGCTAGGAAAACAAAAAGTTCTCCGAATACTTATTCAGCTAACAAAACACTTCTGGATCAATAAATTGACTATTTATATGTTCAATGAACTAGCTCTGCGCCCCCGTAGCTACATTTTGTCCATAGAAATTGATTCAAAGGCTAATGGTATACAAATTCCAGAGAGGTGCAATATACTGTAACAAAAATTGTTTCCATTAAATGAAAATCATCACACTCCAGCTACAGAAGCCAAAATTAAATCTGCGATAATTTCTAATTTAAACTAGAGAACTTGATATGAACGCATGCTTAAAATGGGAAACACCGAGGCTTATTGCAAAATCTACAGCTCGTGTAACACTTCTTGTTACTTGTAGTTACAGCGTAACACCTACACATTTATCACTGGAAAACACAGGGCCACATCATCAATGAAAAGATGAAATTTCACATGCACTCTGTTACCATTCGAACAAAAAGATAGAACTTCAAGATTGACCACAAAGAAGTGGAAGGTATTGGTGCCTTGGAAACCCATGGTGTTCAGTGACATTAATCACTTCACCACAGAAAGTAAATCTCCTCCAAAATACAGTAAATTTATAGGCTGCACATACTGTGACATCCTAAAATAAATCACAGGAGTTTTAAGTGCCAAATTAAATTTCTTTTTTTTTCTGCTGAAAATACTAAATATTTACAATGGAAGGATACTTATCGCACTCGCTGTGTATAACGGCGGGGGTTCTTCTGGGATGGGTGAGATGGAGTTATCAGCCATCTTGCCCGCCTTGCGCTTATTGGTGACTGGCTACTTGTCTGTCGCGGCAGACAAGTGATATGAGCCAAAATATTGTCTCTTTAAGTCAGTTTCAGAGTCTCACAACGAGAGACTAATTGTATACACAATAACAACGCTTATGTCTCAACTGTTAGGCACCAAGGATCTTCCGATAACGTTATACTCGTAGGTATAAAACAGACACCTTCTCTGCGATACTAAGATTGTACGTTTTGGACTGAGAAGTCGACAGATGGGCTGTTTCTTGCATGACGTCTAGGCTACCTCTGTTATCCAGAAGATACTTCGCGCTTCTGTAGTGGAAGACATGGGATATAGGGACAATAGCATTTATTTCAGTTATGTGAACTTCACGTTCTATTTATAGGAGCCCTCGTTCTTCGAGTGTGGTAAAAAGTAAAATTTTGCAATTTAGACATTTATTGTTTTATAATTATCTGTATGTGATAAAAACATAAGACGATTGTTATCCGGAAATGGTTTTAAGGCCGTAATGCAGTCGTTTTCAACACAGCAGTTCCCATTCGTCACGCTGAGAATCCTCCACGCAGTCTTTCCCATCAGGAGTCGATAGGCGTGCGTGAGTTCTAATTTAGTATGTATATCCAGGCCAAGAGCTACTTTTACCTACGTCTACTGTTAGGCATTTTATCGTGGACTAAAAACGTCTGGAAAATATCAATGGCAATCTTCATATTGGTAGACTTACGACTTAACTGAATTTACGGAAGTGTACTCGTATAACGTACTGCATTCGTCAATCGCCAGACAATACTGCACCGTTACAGCTCAGGTGCACTGTTAAACAACAGAAAGATATGTCAGGCTGTTACGCACAAGCATTTAATCTCACCTATCATGCTGCTGACAGTGGTGTAAGCTTCGTAGCGACTATGTCATTGGAAACGGAGTACCAGTTCGGAATGGGCAAGAATGGGAAAGGAAGTCGGCCATGTTTCCAAACGAACCAACCAGGTAAAATCTAGATATGGATGGATAGACGGGAACCTGAACTTCCGCTCCTCAGAAAGCGTTTACAGTCCCTTAAGCACTGCGTCACCTCGTTCGGAAAGGATGCTTCTGCAGTAACTTTTCAGAGTGGATTATACCAACATATGCAAAAGAAATTAAAATCCCATAATCAGCAGAAAGGTGCAAATCTTGCCACGTAACAGTAAAACAGCTGTGTCGGAGGTCTACTGTTAGTGCTGCTCGATTCGTAAGCGACGCGCAATGCACTGACAAAGAGGGCAGTTGGGTAATGTGGCAGTCGCACTTATTACCCCGATTGCCTTCGCGGCCTAAGTCTAGCTCTACAGTGAGACGGTGAAGGCTTTATGATGATACTCATTTCCTTATGTGAACGTGTGTGGTCCTCCCTGGTGTAATGTGCTGAACCGAACGTGTTGTGGCAACAATGGAATTCGGTGGGATACTGCAAAAGGGAATGCTGTTCCTGGCTTGGGTACAGACCACTAGTTTTGGTCGATACCAAAGGAAGGAACGTATTTAAGAACCTTCAACATCGCAGCGCGTCAGCAATCGTTGGTTAATAAATTGTTGTTGTTGCCTTCAGTCCTGAGACTGGTTTGATCCAGCTCTCCATGCTACTCTACTCTGTGCAAACTTCTTCATCTCCCAGTACTTACTGCAACCTACATCCTTCTGAATCTGCTTAGTGTATTCATCTCTTGGTCTCCCTCTCCGATTTTTACCCTCCACGCTGCCCTCCAATAATAAATTGGTGATCCCTTAATGCCTCAGAACATGTCCTACCAACCGATCCATTCTTCTAGTCAAGTTGTACCACAAACTCCTCCCCAATTCTACTCAATACCTCCTCATTAGTTATGTCATATACCCATCGAATCTTCAGCATTCTTCTGTAGCACCACATTTCGAAAGATTCTATTCTCTTCTTGTCCAAAATATTTATCGTCCATGTTTCACTTCCATACATAGCTACACTCCATACAAATACTTTCAGAAACGACTTCCTGACACTTAAATCTATACTCGATGTTAACAAATTTCTCTTCTTCCGAAACGCTTTCCTTGCCATTGGCCAGTCTACATTTTATATCCTCTCTGCTTCGATCGTCATCAGTTATTTTGCTCCCCAAATAGCAAAACTCCTTTACTTCTTTAAGTGTCTCATTTCCTAATCTAATTCCCTCAGCATCACCCGACTTAATTCGACTACATCCCATTATCCTCGTTTTGCTTTTGTTGATGTTCATCTTATATCCTCCTTTCAAGACATTGTCCATTCCGTTCAACTGCTCTTCCAAGTCCTTTGCTGTCTCTGACAGAATTACAATGTCATAGGCGAACCTCAACGTTTTTATTTCTTCTCCATGGACTTTAATACCTACTCCGAATTTTTCTTTTGTTTCCTTTACTGCTTGCTCAATATACAGATTGAATAACATCGGGGGGAGGCTACAACCCTGTCTTACTCCCTTCCCAACCACTGCTTCCCTTTCATGCCCCTCGACTCTTATAACTGCCATCTGGTTTCTGTACAAATTGTAAATAGCCTTTCGCTCCCTGTATTTTACCCCTGCCACCTTTAGAATTTGAAAGAGGGTATTCCAGTCAACATTGTCAAAAGCTTTCTCTAAGTCTACAAATGCTAGAAATGTAGGTTTGCCTTTCCTTAATCTATTTTCTACGATAACTCGTAGGGTCAGTATTGCCTCATGTGTTCCAATATTTCTGCGGAATCCAAACTAATCCTCACTGAGGTCGGCTTCTACCAGTTTTTCCATTCGTCTGTAAGGAATTCGCGTTAGTATTTTGCAGCTGTGACTTATTAAACTGATAGTTCGGTAATTTTTACATCTGTCAACACCTGCTTTCTTTGGATTGGAATTATTATATTCTTCTTGAAGTCTGAGGGTATTTCGCCCGTCTCATACATCTTGCTCACCAGATGGTAGACTTTTGTCTCCCAAGGCCGTCAGTAGTTCCAATGGAATTGTCTACTCCCGGGGCCTTGTTTCGACTCAGGTCTTTCAGTGCTCTGTCAAACTCTTCACGCAGTATCGTATCTCCCATTTCATCTTCATCTACATCCTCTTCCATTTCCAGAATGTTGTCCTCAAGTACATCGCCCTTGTATAGACCCTCTATATACTCCTTCCCCCTTTCTGCTTTCCCTTCTTTGCTTAGAACTGGGTTTCCATGAACGCTTTTGATGTTCATACAAGTGGCTCTCTTTTCTCCAAAGGTCTCTTTAATTTTCCTGTACGCAGTATCTATCTTACCCCTAGTGAGATAAATCTCTACATCCTTACATTTGTCCTCTAGCCATCCCTGCTTAGCCATTTTGCACTTCCTGTCGATCTCATTTTTGAGACGTCTGTATTCCTTTTTGCCTGCTTCATTTACTGCGTTTTTATATTTGCTCCTTTCATCAATTAAATTCAAGATTTATTCTGTTACCCAAGGATTTCTACTAGCCCTCGTCTTTTTACCTACTTGATCCTCTGCTGCCTTCACTACTTCATCCCTCAGAGGTACCCATTCCTCTTCTACTGTATTTTTTTCCCCCATCCTGTCGATTGTTGCCTTATGCTCTCCCTAAAACTCTGTACAACCTCTGGTTTAGTCAGTTTATCCAGGTCCCATCTCCTTAAATTCCCACCTTTTTGCAGTTTCTTCAGTTTTAATCTACAGTTCATAACCAATAGATTGTGGTCAGAGTCCACTTCTGCCCCTGGAAATGTCTTACAATTTAAAATCTGGTTCCTAAATCTCTGTCTTAACATTATATAATCTGTCTGATACCTTCTAGTATCTCCAGGATTCTTCCATGTATACAACCTTCTTCTATGATTCTTGAACCTAGTGTTAGCTATGATTAAGTTATGCGCTGTGCAAAATTCTACCAGACGGATTCCTCTTTCATTTCTCTCCCCCAATCCATTTTCACCCACTATGTTTCCTTCTCTCACTTTTCCTACTCTCGAATTCCAGTCACCCATGACTATTAAATTTTCGTCCCCCTTCACTACCTGAATAATTTATTTTATCTCATCATACATTTCATCAATTTCCTCATCATCTGCAGAGCTAGTTGGCACATAAACTTGTACTACTGTAGTAGGCAGGGGCTTACTACTGTAGTAGGCATGGGCTTCGTGTCTATCTTGGCCACAATAATGCGTTCACTATGCTGTTGGTAGTAGCTTACCCGCACTCCTATTTTTTATTCATTATTAAACCTACTTCTGCATTTCCCTTATTTGATTTTGTATTTATAACCCTGTATTCACCTGACCAAAAGTCTTGTTCCTCCTGCCACCGAACTTCACTAATTCCCACTATATCTAACTTCAACCTATCCATTTCCCTTTTTAAATTTTCTAACCTACCTGCCCGATTATGGGATCTGACATTCCACGCTCCGATCCGTAGATCGCCAGTTTTCTTTTTCGTAATAACGACGTCCTCTTGAGTAGTCCCCGCCCGGAGATCCGAATGGGGGACTATTTTACCTCCGGAATATTTTACGCAAGAGGACGCCATCATCATTTTATCATACAGTAAAGCTGCATTACGGCTGTAGTTCCCCCTTGCTTTCAGCCGTTCGCAGTACCAGCACAGCAAGGCCGTTTTGGTTAGTGTTGCAAGGCCAGATCAGTCAATCATCCAGACTGTTGCCCCTGCAGCTACTGAAAAGGCTGCTGCCCCTCTTCAGAAACCACACGTTTGTCTGGCCTCTCAACAGATACCCCTCCGTTGTGGTTGCACCTACGGTACGGCCATCTGTATCGCTGAGGCACTGGCGTTTTCCATATACTGCATTGTTCGTCGATTCTGCGAACTCCTCATTCCGTATCTTATTAGTCTACTGAATTTTCAACATTCTTCTATACTACCATATCTCAAAACGCTTCGATTCTCGTCTTTCCCGGCTTCCTGACACTTACATCTATACTCGATGTTAATCATTTCTCTTCTTTAGAAACGCTTTGCTTGCCATAGCCAGTCTACTTTTTATATCCTCTCTACTTCGACCATCATCAGTTATTTTGCTCCCCAAATAGAAAAACTCATTTACTAGTATAAGTGTCGCAGTTCCTAATCTAATTCCCTCAGCATAACCTGATTTAATTAGACTGCATTCCATTATCCTAGTTTTGCTTTTGTTGATATTCATCTCATATCATCCTTTCAAGACACTGTCCATTCCGTTCAACTGCTTTTGCAGGTTTCTGTACAGATTGTAAATAGCGTTTCGCTCCCTGTATTTTGTGGTGTCACCGCCAGACACCACACTTCCTAGGTGGTAGCCTTTAAATCGGCCGCGGTCCGTTAGTATACGTCGGACCCGCGTGTCGCCACTATCAGTGATTGCAGACCGAGCGCCGCCACACGGCAGGTCTAGAGAGACTTCCTAGCCCTCGCCCAGTTGTACAACCGACTTTGCTAGCGATGGTTCACTGACAAAATACGCTCTCATTTGCCGAGACGATAGTTAGCATAGCCTTCAGCTACGTCATTTGCTACGACCTAGCAAGGCGCCATTACCAGTTACTATTGATACTGTGAATAATGTACCGTCAAGAGCGACGTTCACCATTAATGGATTAAAGTTAAGTATTCCACCAGCTACGTCAGTTCTTTCTAAATTCTAATTTCCTTGTCCTGTTCCAGACCTCACGCCAGCCTGCGTGAGCTAAAACGCGTGCCTTTCGGCTTCCTCTCGTAGCCCGGTGTTGGCTCTCCTGCCAACCACAACATATTTGACCCCCACCGCCTTCAGAATTAGAGTATCCCAGCCAATACTGTCAAAGGCTTTCTCTAAGTCTACAAAGTCGTAGGGGTCAGTATTGCCTCACGTGTTCCAATATTTCTACGGAATCCAAACTGATCTTCCCCGAGGTCTGTTTCCACCAGTTTTTTCGTTCGTCTGTAAAGAATTCGTGTTAGTATTTTGCAGCCGTGACTCATTAAACTGATAGTTCGGTAATTTTCACACCTTTCAACACCTGCTTTCTTTGGAATGTTATCCATCCTTATTATGCCCTATATGAGCTTTTAAATTCTGACTCTCATACTGGATCCCCTGTCTCTTGCCCGTCGACTCCTGTTTCTTCTTTTATCACGTCATCAGACAAGTCCTGCTCCTCACAGAGGCCTTCATTGTACTCCGGCCACCTATGTGCTCTCTCATCCTCGCTTAACAGAGGAATTCGTACTGCACGCTTTATGTTGAGGCCCTCGTTTTTAATTTAATCTAACGCTACTTTTACTTTTCTATATGCTGAACCACTCCAACGACAATTTATTTTTCGATTTCTCCCAGTTTTTCATGTAGCCATTTCGTCTTTATCTCTCTGCACTTCAGCTTTATGTTATTCCTAAGTGACTTATGTTTCTGTATGCCTGTATTCCCGTGAACAATTTTGTTATGAAATACATATTCTGCAGGAGTGGATTACTAGTAAAGTACGAATACTGAAGTGTCCTTTGTTTGGATGAAGAGACAGGATATCAGTACTAACAACTCCGACTTTTTAAAAGGCTAACTTTCTAGCATTAGAGGCTGTTGCCTGTGGAGGTACCTCTCGGTGGAATGATTCTGCACACAGGGACTGAAATGAGGCAAGGATTAGGAGATGATTTATTTTCCTAGGACTTTGATGTGTCTAATCTTGGAAGTATTCGAACATCCGATAGTTTTATTGGGGATTGCGTTACAATGATCCTGTCTGGAAACGTGAGCGCATTGTCAAGATGGGTCGGTTAGAAATGACGACTTTAATAGTTGAGCAGCCGTCCCAGCTGTATTTCGTCTTCATTTTAAAATTTCAGATGTCGTAACATGAAATGAAGACGATAACGTATAGACTGCGAATTTGGAGCGTCTTTTGTGATGAGCTAGAAATGGCAACATTGCTGCGTTATTCTGAGTATGCAGCTTGTGGGGTGTCCTACTTAGCAGAGGCGACGCAAATAGATGCGCGACGCCTCCCAGCAGGACGGCCAAAACACACAGCGCCGAGCTGCGCCGCCGCTCACGGCGTCGTTCTATCTTCTCTCCCGTTCCTGCCTGTTTCTCTCTTCACTTGCTATGTCCATGTGTCAGACAAAATAATACGGAAAGCCTCAAATAGATGGTGAGTTTGAACATCACAGTGCCCATTTCCTTGGCTTCACATATCCTTACTTCGTACATGATAGTTCATGTGATCAATTGCAAGGGAGACCTGCAATGCAACGTGCTCTCTAAACCACGCTGAGGGATAGAATTCTCACTCCTTCTGCAACTCAGAAGTTTGCCTTCAACTCTACTTCAACAACATGAGTCTCATTTTACGTTTCTTAATTGAATGAACACTTAAAAAGGAGAACAACTCTTATCTGATGTTCAGGAAAGTGTGTTACGTAAGAAACACAACTGTATCCGGTATGAAAAATGTTTCACCCTAGAAAACGGTGTCAAGCTGTTGAGTTTCTTCTTTTAATTCCCATACAAAATCTATTGATTTTGTCGTTTATGTTGGCTATATAGCAAATCAACTGAACATCCTGTACTTAACCTACTTCAAGTATTTTTATCTGTGCGTCTTTTTCGACGACGGCTCGTATTATAATGGTGTGAATACACTGACGTGTCGGACCTCCTCCTGCCCGTCATAGTGCAGCAGCTCGACGTGGCATCGATGATGATGGTTTGACTTTGTAGGGCGCTCAACTGCGCTGACATCAGCGCACGTACAAAGTCCCAAGCTTTACACAGCCCAGTCTAGCTACTTTCACGAATGATGATGAATGATGAGGACAACACAGCCAATCTCCGGGCAGAGAAAATCTCCAACCCGGCCGGGAATCGAATCCGGGACCCTGTGATCCAGAGGTAGCAATGCTTTCCAGTAGACCACGAGCTGCGGACACGTGGTATGGAACTCAACAAGCCGTTGGAAGTCCCCTGCATAAATAGCCATACTGCCTCTATAGCTGCCCATAATTGCGACAGTGTCTCCGGTGTAGTATTTTACGCACGAACTGACCCCTCGAATATGTCCCATAAATATTCGACAGGATTCATGTCGAGGTATTGGGCGGCAAAATCATTCGTTCGAATTGTTCAGAATGTTCTTCAAAGCAATCGCAAACAATTGTGGCCCGATGACGTAGCGCATTGTCATCCATAAAAATCCTATCTTTGTTTGGGATCATGAAGTCCATAAACGAATGGTCCTTAGTAGCCGAACATAACCATTTCGAGTCAATGATCGGTTAAATTGGACGAGAGTACCCAATCCATTCCATGTAAACTCGGCCCACGGTCGTCTAGGATCCAACCGATATGGTCAAGAGCCCAGGAGAGGCGCTGCAAGCGATGTTGTGCTGTTAGTAAAGGAATTCACTTCGGTCATAGCCCATTAGCACCAAATTTCGCCGCACTGTCCTAACAGATACGTTCGTCGCACGTCCCACATTTATTTCTGCGGCTATTTCACGCAGCGTTGCTTGTCTGCTAGCACTGACAACTGTATCAAAAGGCCGCCGTTCTCGCTCGTTAAGTGAAGGCCGTCGGTCAGAGCGTTGCCTGTGGTGAGAGGTAATGCCTGAAATACGGTATTCGCGTCGCGCTCTTGACAATATGGATGTCAGAATATTGAATTCCCTAACGATTTCCGGAATGGAACTTCCCGTGCCATTTTCATTGCTAGTTTCTCACGTCTTCGTATAGAAAACACCTACAGCCGTCCTTATGATGTCATGTATTGTGTAGTTACCAGTTTCTGCGTTTCCGTGCACAATCTTCAGGCCTTAATTGGTGCTGAAGGGGTTACCACCATCCATATATACCATGCTTCAGTGGTCAACATAACTGGTCTATGCAGACTACCTGTAACTGTGATGTCTCTCAAACCAGTTTACAGTTGATGTTTGGAGAGACAACAGCACAGTTACGGGTGGTCTGCATAAATTAGTTATGTTAGCCGCTCATGTATCGTGTATAGGAATGGTAGTAGCCCCTTCAGCATCAACTACGGCCTGAAGGTTGTGCACTGAAGTGCTGAAACTGGCAGCTACACAATAAAGGACATCATAACGACGGGTGTAGGTGTTTCATTTTCTTAAAATATTTAATAACCGTTGTTCCACAGACCTCCAGTCACAAGGATGGACACGCAAAAACTTGTTGTATAGAAGTTGAACAAATATTGTGGCAGTAAACATTCATGTAATTCCTGCTCTACTTTTTATTATCCTTTTTCTGATAATTAATGTCTATTCTACCACACTGATCACTGTTCCGTGCTCTTGTATAGGGCTCTAAGCAGCGGTGTGTTTTGAAAATATCGCTGCCATTATGTAGACTGCTAAGTCTGGAGCAGGCCAGGGGCACAGTCCGCGTCACGTGACTGAGAGGTCGCCGTCCGCGCTGTTGCCGCGCAGCGTCATCCACACCACGCCAACAGCCCAGTCGACCAAGAGCACACTGCGACGATTAGCGGAAAAATTCATGCAGTCCAAAATTTTCCATAGTGTTGGGACGGAGTTACCTGAAAGACACATTAAAAATTCTGACTGGTGGGGTGTGACCTTTGTTGGTTGTGAAGGGGGGTTGTGGGGGACGATTAAATTTCACTATTTTATGTCTTACTCGAATAACTCAAACTGCGTATCCTAGAAAAAATGTTTCCCCAGCACAAATTTAAAGCCGCGCGGGGTAGCCGTGTGGTCTAGGGCGCCTTGTCGCGGTTCGCTCGGCTCCCCTCGTCCTCCCTCGAGCATGAGTGTGTGTGTGTGTGTGTGTGTGTGTTGTTCTTCGCGTAAGTTACTTTAAGTTAGGCTAAGTAGAGCGTAAGCCTAGGGACCGATGACCTCAGCAGTTTGGTCCCATAGTCCGTATCACAAATCTCCAATTTTCACTAAATTAAACTAAATTCCCTCCTACTAATTTTTCTCTAGCACTAATAGTTTCAGTATTGCAGGGGATGTAAAAACCGCAGATTATTAAAAATAGTGAAGGACTGGGAAATAATTGATGTTTATTCTTAAATGAAGTGGGTGAAGTATAAGTATTATATGGTCGCACCACATCAAAGCGCAATAGAACTGTATTAAGAGATAAATTGTGTTCTGGGGTGTTACAACGAGAAAAGGTGGGTTGTTGGGAGTGTGACGGAAAGTAGGTCGCTGCATTGTGGTCATGAGCCTCCCTGTCTGCAAAATGAAGAGCGAGGAAGCAATTGCCGCACTACATCACAAAAAGCAACTACCGGGAATTTCACGAAGTTATATCAAAACTTCCACAGCTCGTCTTATGAATCACTGGCGACACAATGGCCACTTCTCTTATGTAAGAAGACAAAATAACACATCATTTTCAGCTTATTACGTGTGTACTTATGTGCAGTCGTTTTGTAAACATCTATGTAAAATACGTTCTGTAAAGCCATGTCACGGTATTGTAGGCACTTGGTGCTGATTAAATTAATAACCAGAAAGTTACTGCATTTCCCTCACCATTAATTGTTACCGACAGACTGCACAAATCTCTTCCATTCAGAAATTGCTGGCACTTGTAGAATATGCTTCACTGAATGAAGCCACATACTACATCTACAGTATATGTTGAAAGGTGTCAGTAAGTCTGATGGAATGGGACTGATTATTTTTAAATTGACAACAGTAATATGTTGTAATGCTGTGCCTGACCTACATTGAAATATCTGAAGTTCTGTAACACCTAGGTGATCTACTTCTGTTGCAGAGGGGGGCGATTTAAGTCTCTGAGGTGTTGGGTGAAGTGAGTTGATGATAAGTGTGATACCGCTCATGCTGTAAAAAAGTTTTCCAGCCACTCTCAGTGGAGACAATGAAACAGGCATTACCGAATACATAGTGTCAGCGTGTTACACTTGGGACAAGCTCTGCAGTGTAGTAGACACTTCTAGCAGTGTTCTACATAAGACGTCACTTAACAACTGGAAATAGGTACTGAAATAATAAGCTGCAAATAACACTCTTCCATTTTCCTTCACTTATTCATTTATGTTTATCTTATTCATATTGCTTAAATTCTTCATATGTTCTGTAGTTACAACGATAATTCTTTCTTTTAGTTGGTTTGTATATCACTCTCCATTCTTATACCTCCTGAAGTAGCCTTGTCAAGTACTAATTTTATTTTATTGTATTGGTTTTGTTTATTAATACGTAGGCAGGCTGCTCCAGTTTTGTGTTTAAGTATTTCCTGTTTACTCCGTTTATATTTATTTATTGTGCAACTCTTTACTTTTTACATTGCATTAGCACCACACTGTCAAAGATATCATTTACTGTGCTTCAGTCTCATGGAGATAAAAAAAGAAAGGAGGAGGCACTACAGACTTACGCTGAACGTTGTTTTTAAGCCAGAGCGGGCGGCACTTGACGCCATTTTGAGTGGCCCAAAACATTAGCAGGCTACTGTTTACGATTGCTGCTAGTTCATTATTTCTGTCGTGTGCGCGCAACAGTTGTTTTAAATACTAAAAATTATAGAACTTACGTGAATAATATAGTATCAGGAAGGCAATTTCGAACGTTTTTCTGTTCTTGAATGCGTATTTACTGTAGTAATGACACATTTGACCTCCTTAAATTAACTTGTTTTTTTGCTGCTATATTTCGGATGCTTGTTTGGTTACTGATATCGGTAATGCTTCTTGCTCGTTACATATTCAGCTTGCAACTCATATGCAGAACATTTTTAGTGTTCACGTTTGCAAGAACTTTCTTACGTGTTCTCGGCTAGCCCACAAACGTGTGAAATGAGGAAAGAAGCACGGAATTCTATCGTGTCTTGTAAACGAAGTGAATGATTATTGAAATATCAAAGAAACGGAACTGCATAGACGTATACATCCATGCAGAATAGAGTTTTTGTTTTATAAGATTGTCAGGGCATTAGTCTCGCTGCAGTTTACCCATCATCTAATTTTGAAATCTTACCGAAGGTGATTCGTTCTGTGTGTGGCTAATAACAGCAACTGACAGGGTAAAAAAAAGATACAATATTTTTAAACATCTTCCAGCGTTTTGGTATGCTGTAAATGTGATTAAGGGAATAGTCTCAAACACTTAAGACTCCTTAAAATCGATATTTTGCTTTAACATGTACGTAACGTTTTAGTAATGATAACCTAACCTATGTAAGATGTGAAGACCTACCTTTCCAAAAGTAGCCTATTTGATTTTTTCGCGGAATATTTCTCGCCAGTAATTCTGTCAGTTTTTCAGGAATAACCAAACGTAGCACAATTGCAATGTACGTCTACTTTGATCATCTACTTGATTTTCCTTTTGTATTTAATTTTGAGGTTTCCAAAGTACAAGAGTCTGTGCCTTGCTTTGCCATATACCAATGGTTACTTAGTTTCATGTTCCATCTATCACTTGCACGATAAATCCTAGTGATATAGAACGAGTAATTGTACATTGACATCAATTTTTTAAAGATGCCTCCATGCTGAGCTTTTATTAGTTTTTACGTTTTTTAACTAAAGACTGATAGATATTAGTCAGTAATTGCTACCCATCAACATTTACACATTACAGTAATAGATAATCTTCCGCAGAATAGGAGTTATCAAAGAGAAACGTTTTCAGTTTAGTTTCAAATGTTACTTTGCTGTATGTCAGGCATTTTATGTCAATGGATAAATGATCAAAATTTTGGTTGCAGCGTTGTGAACCACTGTTTCTGCTAAAGACTACCTTAATGTGGCGTAATGAATTTCATTTTTTCTTCTGGTATTGTAATTATGTACTTCATTTTCCCTGTTGAAGCCCAGAGGATTATTTACAATAAACTTCAGAAAGGAATCACTATGCTGTGAAACGGATAGATTGCTACTCAAACGAAGGCAGGCGCGACGAAAAGAGTGCACATAAATTTTCAGCTAAAGTCTTCTTCAGAAAGGAAGCACAACACACATACACATTCATACAATCTTGTACACGAAACTCACGCACGCATGACTAGTGTCTGCGCGTGTTCTATCCAAAATCTTTTGTAAAGGGATAGGAAATGAGAATAATGAATAATAATTATCGGCGAGAGGAATTTAGGGCAGAAGATGCTGCCTCCAACAATCGGCGCGGTTATTAGTCGTGTGTTATGCCGGGACGAGACCGTTGATACAGTGTAGCTCGAATGTCGGAGCGTTCGCGACTTGGAGGGCAGTAAAATAAGGTAAACGTAAATAAAATGAGACATAAAACCGTTACAATAAAAGTAAACAGTGCATCAATAATTAATGTATGCAAAAGAAAACATTGCTTGAATTGCTCCACTTACGAATGAAATGTGATTCCTTTGATTTTAGATTACAATCGGATCGATTAGTACACCCGTAAACAACGCAAGCTGGCATTTTCGATGGAACAACTACGTCTTCACACAAGCACAGCATCCAACACTATGGAAACTGGGCACGGGCGCGTCACAGTGACTCACGAGAAAGTATCACCGCGGTGAGCATCCCGTTTTGGGCCAGTTAAGATGGCGGCCATCGGCTTCAAGTTTGTGATGTAATAAAACCTCCACTCTTTTCTACGCCTATTTTCAGACTAGATGTGTAACTTATTTGCCAATGTTGTGTACAAACATTGTAACTTCTTTGGCGACAATAGTCAACAAATCTCTGAAGATGTGCTTGAAAGTCGAAAACCGGTTAACATAATAAATTAATACTGTGTAACAAAAGTAAACTAGCGGTCTTCATTTATGAAAATAGCTCCACTATGTAAACACGAACTCAGTGAAGTTATTTCGTCTACCTACATAAGACCTGAACAGGAATTCCGGGAACAAAGCAACAACTGCCAAACAAGATGACCAAGAATCAGCTTCCCCAGTAGCAGTGGAGAACAGTGTGCAGAAATCTTCATACAGGATGGCAATTATTGAAACATGTGAAGGAAAACGTAAATTAGTTACAAAACTACGACGTGCACACAACGTGTAAACGTCACTATAAATATTCGGATTTAGGTTATGGAGTGTTCGATATGTCTGCCATTACTGGCGATGATGTGGCGCAGACAAACAGCGAAATTTTGCATGACCCGCTGAAGTATCGGAAGATCGATGCTCTAGATGACCTCCGGAATGGCTGTTTTCAGCTCAGCAATGGTTTCGGGGTTATTGCTGTTCATCTTTCTTTAATATAGCCCTGCAAAAAGGAATCTCATGTGTTCAGATCGGGAGAATATGGCGGCCAATCGAGGCCCATGTCAGTGTCCTGGGTACCGACCCCAAAAGTGCTCCTCCAGGACATCACTCTCCTGCTTCGATGGGGTTTAGCTCCGTCTTGCATGAACCACAATTTGTCGAAATCGGGGTCATTTTGGATAACGGGGATGAAATCATCTTTCAAAACCTTCACGTACAGTTCGGTAGTCGGCGTGCCATCAAGGAATATCGCACCATTTATTCCGTGACTGGACATTAAACACCACACAGTTACCTGTCGAGGGTGAAGACTTCTCGATAGCGAAATGCGGATTTTCCGTCTCCCTAACGCGCAAATTTTGCTTATTGACGAGCCTAACAAGGTGAAAGTGGGCTTCGTCGCTTAACCAAACCATATATTCGCATACTAATTCCCATCATGCCCCGCCGCCAACTGTGCAGTTTGAACTCCTAACGCAAACCATTCGGAAGTTAACGATTTTATTTCACCGTGTACATTCTACCCATCTGCTTGTGTCATTAGTAGCTCATATCTGTCCTCAGTGTAGTGTTATCACACTGTGTGAAATAAACATCCCCCCCCTCGTTTGTCTGCAAAATGCGTCACCAGTGATTGATAAGGCGAGCTGTGCAAGGTTCGATTAACTTTGTGAAATACCCTGTAGTTGCTTTTTGTGACATAGTGCGACAATTACCTGCTAGCTCTTCATTTTGTAGGCCTATGAAGGAGGGAAGTACATGATCACAATCCGGTAACCTACCTCCCCTCATACTTCTAACCTTCAACCCCCACCTTCCCTCACTGTTACACCCCCACAACACAATGTAACCTTCAGTACGGTTCTACTGCACTTTGATATAGTACGAACATATAATAGATATCTTCACCCACTTCATTTAAGAATAAACATCAGTTCTTTCCGATTACATCAGTATTTTTAATAATCTGTGATTTTTCCACCCGCTACAACGCGGGCGCTATTTGTGCTAGAGAAAAAATGATACATCTTTTGTCGGAAATTTAATGTAGTTTGATTTTATAATAGGAAACATTTTCGCTGGGAACCGCGGTATTCCAGTTATTCGAGAAAAATATAAGAAAAAGACCTTTAAACTTCCCCTTCCCGCACCTGCAATGCTCACACCCAACCAGTCAAGATATTTTGTATATTGTTAAAGACATTTCCTTCTAGCAATGTGCAAAAATTTGCGACTACATGGTTATTTTTTCCTTATTTTCCTTTGTTGACTAACTGTAAGTCAGTTCTCACACCCTGAGAATTCATTTTCTTGTGTTTTGTTCAAGACGGAAAGATCCAAAACCGCTACTTCCACTTTACTGTTTAGGCCACAGTTCCCAGTGAATGAACGCTGATGAAAATACCAAATCAATTGATGGGGACTTTTCATCTACCATTGTAGCGCGTACCCATCACAGAAAATGAATAAACGTGTCAGTGAAGTGTCTTACGCTCAGCGAGAATGGGAACAATCTAGTTCTCACGCTCAAAATGACATCCTAACTATTTCTCGTTAATTTGTTAGCATCGAGTATAGATTTAAGTATTAGGAAGTCTTTTCCGAAAGTATTTGTATGGAGTGTGGCCACATATGGAAGTGAAACATGGACGATAAATCGTTAAGACAAAAGAGAATAGAAGCTTTTGAAATGTGGTGTTTCAGAAGAATGCTGAAGATTAGATCGGTAGATCACCTAACTAATGAGGTACTGAATAGAAATGGGGAGAAGAGGAATTTGTGGCACAGCTTGATTAGAGGAAATGATCGGTCGATAGCACACGTTCTGTGACATGAAGGGATCACCAATTTATTCCTGGAGGGAAGCGTGGAGGGTAAAAATCGTAGGTGACCAAGACGAATACACTACGCGGAATTAAAAGGATGTAGATTGCAGTAGTTGCTCGGAGATGAAGAGACTTACAAAGGATAGAGTAGCATGGAGAACTGCGTCAAATCAGTCTTCGGACTGAAGACCACAACAACAACTACTTCTTACTCTGCTGCTTGTAGCATGAAGGGGTGATGGAAAAGCAATTAAAGTAGTCCACGAATAGTGTGAAGTGGCGCAAATAATTGGTTGTAGTGGATAAGAATTGTTCGAAATCAGTATGCGGTTTAGTACCGTCCCGACACGTCATGACAATGGATGGAGAAGGCGCTCGATGAGACCGAAGGAATGATATTCCAGGTAGCTTCCATCCGCGCCCAGAGTTGACCTGCACTTAGAATACGTGAAGGACGTGAGACCTGCCGGCCAATGATTCCCTCTCCCCTCTTCCCCCCCCCCCCCCCCCCACACACACACTCACGTATTCAACGGGGAATGTTTCAGGAGGACGGCTAGACCAGGCAGTGGCGTCTGTCGTGCAGAATACAGCGTCCCTTGCCCGTGAGAAGAGCACAGTCCTGCTTCATACAGCTCCAGAGCGCGCTGTAGAACGGCACTTCCAAAACGACTCTACAGCTTCCTAATGTTCGATCACACAGTTAGTGGCAGTCGCGATTGTCTATGGTACCCACCTGCGTCCCTGTGGACAATATCTAGCGTTCGTCCGGTTATGGTACCTGGTAATGCACTCTCTGATCTGACTTTCATCTGCACAACGTCTCAAGCGAGCTCAAGTAATCACTGTGTTCCAAACTGAAGCGAAACTTATCGGAAATAATATCTGCTATGTCACCGAGTCTGTTGGTTTCGGCGGCTTCCTTGGTTTTGCCGTCAGGCCTATCCTGCGCATGGTAGAACTGGGTCTGAGATTCACTGCTGCCACATGTAAGATATCTGAGTTTCCGAGCCATCATTGCATTTTCTAATCCACAGCTACTGTTATCTTCAGCCAACGTCTTCCATATATAATTAAAGTATGATTATGTCCAACAGAAATTGTAGCTTTATGACAATACAAACCACATTCGAGTAGGTCGATCATTCGCACACTTTTCAGTTAAGTCACTTGGTTATATAGTCTACGAGGGTTATTAATCTCATTCAACGTTTACTGCTGACACGTACTGCGAGAATGCGTCTAGCACGACCGCTCAGGTGGCACACACACGCACAAGCCCTCTGGTTTTTCACACAGCATACATTGTTAAATGACATACAATTTGTACACCTTGTTAACTGTTCTGCGTTTCCACAAAGTGTCGTCTATGACCATCAGTCAGGTAGGATGTTGTTTAGGTTTGCTAGTGGTTAATACAAATAGCGATTGGTGATGTGTAAGAGAAGACAGACTTAAACACAATGACATACTGACGGGATTGCAATTTACGTACGTCTTACTCCTTTGAAGAATTTCACCTCTCATCTTCATAACTGTGTCGCAATAGGTCTGAAGCAATATTGGAAATAGGCAATACTGATTTTGAATTTCTGGCAAGTTTTAAATAATGACGCGTTTTAATGAATAGTCGTTGTCGCATAATGTTCCACTCAAAAATGTTTCAGCAATCTGCCAAACACCCATGACATTGATTTAGATATAAACTGACATTTAAAGAAGTGGAGATGACAGCTCACCTTTTAATCAACACAATATAAATTTATTTTATCCACGATGAGTCCCTCGGGCGATCGTGGCAGTTATTCCGATTAGGAAAGCCGAGAAACTACGAACTGTATCTGTATCTGAAGTTGAAGTTGTGACCTTCAATTCGAAGACTGTCTTGATGCGGCTCTCCGTGACAGTCTATCCTGAGTGAGACTCTTCAATTCTGTTTATCTACTGCAGTCCACATCAATTTCCACGTACTTACTACAGTCAAGCCTTGACCTGCCTCTACAACTGTTTCTCCCATCACTTCTTTCCATTACCAGACTGATGATTCATTGCTGCCTCAGGATGTGTCCTATTAACCCAACCATTCTTCTTTAAAAGCTGTTCCACAAATTTCTTTTTCCCCAATCTTCAGCATTTTTGAACAGCACCAAAATTCAAGATCCTTTATTCTTTTCTCGTCAGAATTGTTTATCGTTCACGTTTCAGTTTCGGACGAGGCTACGCTCCAGACAAATACCTTCAGAAAAGACTTCCTAACACTCGAATTTATATTACACTAGTGACCCGACCTGTCTTCGCATGGGTAGCACTAAGTATCTACGGTTGGGGATCATTTACCAAGTAGCGGTACTACAGTACACACAATCAGTCTGTCTATTAGTGCAAACCGTGTCACAACCACTAAATAGTTCTTCACATACACACAGAAAAAGGCGGCGGGAAGCTTTAATTTATAATATGCATAGATGTTAACAAATTCCTCTTGCCATCGCCAGTCTGCGTTTTATATCTTCTGTTTCGGCCGCATCTTATTTCGCTGCCACATAGCAAAACTCATATATTTTTAATGCCTCGTCGGCTACTCTAATTCCCTCAGCATCGTCTGATTTAACTCTGCTACATTCCGTCAACCCTGTTCTACTTTCACTGATGATCATGTTATAATCTCTTTTCAATTGCTCTTCCAAGTCATTTGCTTTCTCAGGCAGAGTTACAATTACCTCATATAATAATAATATTTTACTGTAACCGATTAGAAACCAGCTCAGTCCTCCTCTGACATTGTCTTACAATATTGGAGTCGACTGGACACTTTCTGTTATACAGCAAAGTTGAAAGTAGATCTAGAAAAGACCACGAAACAACTACTGTACAACAAAGATTTCTAGAAATACCGTAACACAGGGCAGAAGTCACTAGAGAACAGACACAGAGTATTACGATCTCTGTATTAGGCTCCAAATATACGCAGAGTGAGGTGAACTTGGCTTAAAGAGACACGATTTGTCTTCGGGAGGAGCGGGTTCCAATTTCCCGCTCAGCCGTCCAGCTATCTCCGAATCACCAGACTGATGCCTGGTTGGTTTCACTGAATATGTAACAGCATATTATCATCTCTAACCCTGTTCTGTCTGTTTTATCCTCGAGGCCCTTGCTGTGGTCAATCTCTAAACTTCCTTCGAACTGTCGTTATTACAATTTTGAAACACCTTTCAAATCGTACAGTCAACAAAACAAAAATCTTTCATAAAAGGCCAAAGACATCCAACCTTACAGTATACATATAGACCACTGTTTTGCTTGCTGTAATAAACGATAAAATCATCTTTGCTGCACATAACATGGTTCAAATGGCTCTGAGCACTATGGGACTGAATCACACACATCCATGCCCGAGGTAGGATTCGAACCTGCGACCGTAGTGGTCGCGCGGTTTCAGACTGTAGCGCCTAGAACCACTCGGCCACTTCGGCCGGCGCAGATAATAAAAGCAAAGGTATTTGGAACACTGGGAAGCAGTAAACAGGAATAGAAAAACCAACAATGGTGCCCCGAATGAAGTCCAGAAGAAGATTAAAACTATTCCACGAACGTAAGCACACGTTGTAAATCATTATCTTACCATAACGCAATGAGCATAAAACAAATTTTTCAGCACACTTTATGCAGCACCTGCTACAAATTGTACAGTAAAGACATTGTTACTGCCAGCTACCACATATCTGAAATAAAAATAATTAAAGACTCGCTACGTCGAGCCAAAGTACCACTTTGTGACGTAAACTAATTTGTAGACAGTATAAAATCTTCTCTCGTGAATATACTAAGTCAGAAATTACGACTGGCTGGAATCTGTGACATATGAAACAGGCAAAAGATGAGCTCTCTGTCAGGAAGATGCGGTTAAGAAAAATAACAAAACCGTGGCAAGTCAGTTAATATTCTCTGTAATAAAAGGCACAAGCAGAAAAAATGGACTGATACAGATCTAGACAAGTATGCAATCATTACCGAGCACAGATAGGTCTCAATAACTACAGAAGGATGAGATTTTCCATAAAAGATGTCAACGAAGTTTTGGTTTATACGATTAACGACGTTATTTTCTGTGGCATCACATGTCCTAAGAATCTGACTCTGTTAATCATAAAACTTTTCAAGTAAACTAAACACTGCATGAGTTCTTAGTCAATTACGCGAGTATACAAAGCCTTAAAGCATAAGACTTCGAATGTAGCTAAATTGCTAAGGAACGTTTGTATTTAAATTATATATGCGAACGGGCATCTCTGGGATCCATACTGGGTGTAATACTAGTTTTAATGTACATCAATAAGTTATTAGAGTGCAAAAGGCGTCATCGAACAGTTAACTTTACACGTGACAGCAATAGAGTAGGTTCTGGCGTATTGCCAGAGAGAAACAATATAGAAAATTTTCAGGCAGAGGAAAAATTAAAAAAAACTGCTTTTTTAGAGCTACCATTAGTACCCGCTTGCCAAATGTGATGTGTACTGTGATTCTTGAACTGTGTATTATCGAATTTTTAATGTGTATTACCAAAAATATTGATTATGTATTCACAAACCCTATACATTATGATGGAACAGGCTATAAACCAGTCGAATCTGCACATAATTAGGAAGAATAAAGTAAAAATTAAACAGTTATTCTATCGGGGAATGAAATTACGCTTTGAAGTTCCAAAAGGTATCAAAGAGATATGGGGAAGACCTCACGTCACAAAACTGTTACGGCATATGATCCCAACGATTCTTACGACACGCTGGAAAACTGTACGTTACTTCAAATGTGGCAATACCATGGGTGCGACATTTTTTGAATATTTTCCACCAAATATCTGTGTGAGAAACGTATTCTCTTGTGACTTTCTTGCGATCAGTATCCAATTAATCGAGAACGGCTTCCGACTCAAATTCGTCATTGAGTTATAATGTATGTAGGACTATTAATTGCTGTGAGAGATATCACCGTACTCATTAAGACGCGAACAAGCAAAAGCAAAATTTTCGAACGATTATGGTACGCAAGGGGGATGGATAGTAATTAATAATAATTACGCAATGCAAAAATGCCTGAGAACCATCTCAGTCTTAACGAGTCACTAGTTGCTCTCCATCTGCTACAAACTTCACTTAAGCTCTATTTTAGTGAAGCAAACGTTGAGATCAGTAGCGGTGACAAAGCTGATTCACGGACCTGGACTCGAACAATCAGGCCCTCGGTGGATAGACGTGCTCGAATGCCGTAACTGGCAGCTCACAGCCCACGAAAGACAGGTTTCGGGATTCGAGTTTCGGCCTTGCTCACAGTCTTAGCTTGTCACAAGTTTTTGCTGTGCAGTTGTTACAAATATGTTTCAAACCCTGGATACAGATGTTAGCAGCTGCTTGAAGTTGACACATAGGTTGCGATGAGCGTGTGTAACACTGGAGAACATAGCATGCGATCGCGCCTGTAATTCTTAATTGAAGCAAAGGAAGACCGTAGTTTGAAGCGGACTATCTCTGAGAATATTGTTAATTAAAACAATGCCGCACATATTTAGACGTTTTTAATACGCCGACATGCTAATTGTTTGTGGGCATTTGCAATGGAAATGCTCTTGTTGATTGCGGCCAATACGCTTCCTCTCCTTCAAAGAACCACACTAAAGACTGTTCATTCGTGTTTCAACAAACGTCTTCAGACTAGAACAGTTTCCATTACGCACACGTTTTTTGAACGTACAACTGAACAAAATGTGGATGAAGTAGACGGCATTCTTTATTCATTAGAACCTAGTACCACGACAAACATACCAAGATCTTCGACACGTACGAAAGAACAACGAAAATTAGACGTATAGCTCCTATCCTTTACGCAGTCAGCGAGTACAGTGACACAATGAAGCTTGAAGGAGGGAATTTTATCGACAGGTAGTTGCCAGTAGTCGGCCATTCATTCTAATCAGTTACAAAGGAACTTTCACGCGTGATGAATTACACGCTCGTGCTGTAAATGGTGCTAGTTACATAAATTTATACAAAGACCTCCAAAGAAGGGTTACGCTTAATATGTGTTGGGCAATATTTATTTGAAAGACAAATAACGAATACAGCTGAAGATTATTATTCATTTTTCGCGAATAACAAAGATATTTATTCGAAACATTATTATTTACACGAATAAAACATGTATTCTTTACCAGCGCATAAAAACAATACGAATAATAATAGCCGGCCGAAGTGGCCGTGCGGTTAAAGGCGCTGCAGTCTGGAACCGCAAGACCGCTACGGTCGCAGGTTCGAATCCTGCCTCGGGCATGGATGTTTGTGATGTCCTTAGGTTAGTTAGGTTTAACTAGTTCTAAGTTCTAGGGGACTAATGACCTCAGCAGTTGAGTCCCATAGTGCTCAGAGCCATTTGAACCAATACGAATAATAGACACTAGCTCTGAAATCCAATGACGTCTATTGCTTAAATTACTACTCATTTATTACACAAATGTACTTTTTGCTTTTAAATTAGTTTTCGGAACAACTTTTTTTTTAAAATCTCGTAAGAAAATTTATTTCATTTTCACACTAAAGAAAATACCATCACCATATGCAAATAGGGTAGCAGTGCGTTATATCCCCTGAAATTGTCTTTACATATGGATAACGATATAGGAGTTTTAGATCGAAATCTTTTTCAGCAAAAATTGAAAAATCATCAATTCTGCTCTAGTTTTTGGCAAATAAACGCAGTGCGAGTCAACATTAGTTTTACCATCCAAATCGCGTTGAAAATAAACTTTTTACGTCATATTATCATTTGAAACCCGTGACCAGATTTCGTCTACATTTATTTGGGTATTATGCAAGGCGTCCCTCCTATTAGCTGTCAGATGCATTTTCTCCACTGTTACACAGCACCGCCCTGACTTGTGATGACTGCTACCGCTACGCATCAGCGCTGGTCAGTAGCTGCTGGTGTACTCCTCGTAGTTACTCTTCATGGTTCACTGGCCCCGTCAATAAATGTCGATAAAACAAATATCGACTAATTTCAGACCCCTCTATCGAATATGTACATAAAATTCCGCTTCAAAATTAGTTTTGTTTGTAACGGGAAAGAAACCGTCACTTTCCGTCAACACTGTATCTTGAAAGAACTACGTGAAGAGCAGTTGTCTGGGCTGACTCCAACTATACATTGCAAATATCTGCCGAAACATCAGAGTAAATGCGCCTAAAGACTCTTACGAGGGACACCTGCTATGTCTGTAAGCCTCAATAGCGCAGGTAATTTTTCTTTCTTTAAATCATGTATAGAACATTGTGCATTACTTCTTCCAAAAAAAAATGCCAGTGTGCTGGAATGTTATGAACTCATTTATATACTCAGACACAATATATCTTCCGAAATTCTGAAATCACAAAGCTATGTGAAAGCGCATAGACGCAAGTAGGATCGGAAAAGTGTTCCATCTTTGGAACAAAAGACTGAGTTCGTCCTAAAAACCTTTCGGATGATGTTGGACGTCCACTATCAGAACGTTTAGGATACTTTAACACCTGTCGATTTCCCCCCAGGGGGTCCACAACTCTTTTGTGGATACGTGCGTAGCGAGCACGGGACCCCGAGCTAATGTGGCCCTCCTTCCTTTCCGGGCTGCATACCTTCCTTTTCCGCATCCTTCCCTATCCCCCGTCTTCGCCCCCCCCCCCTCCCCTCACCACTGGCTCTTTCCTTCCCCTTCTCCCCCTCTGGGAGTATGGTTTGTGCCTATGTCCGGAGACGGACGCTCGTAAATGTAACACATTCTTCGCCTTCTCTGCTTGTATGTCTTCATCCTTCCTTTGTCCTTCTCTTTTCCTTACCTCATCTCTTTACGCTTTTCTCCGCTGCGGCGTTTGAGACCTCTCTTCTTTCCTTTCCCTTTCTTTGTTTTTCCCTTTCTCTTTCTTCCTCCCTAGGCATCTCTGAAGGCTGACCCACGCATTTTCGTGCGTAGCCGGTGACGGGGTAACGCGTAATTCCCCGCCCCGGGTAGACAGGTATGACACGTATGTACCCCCTGGTAACAGCCAGGCCCAGGGAGGGGTGATTCCCCGAGCTGATACCTTCCGAAAGTGCCGATTGGTCCCTCCGTTTGCCGGGAGGGGTGACCCGAGGTGTGAACAATCACCTAAGGCGGTAGTGCCCTCAGAGAGGGCCCCCCACAAGGGAGGAGCGCGCCATCGGAGACGCCGGTAATCATGGGGGAGTCTTCCGCAATGGTTTCCTCACCTTCCACTATGTCTGCTCACAAGCGTAAGTTCACTGAGTCTCAGCCACAGACAGTTCTTCCATCGTTGCCACAGTTCCTTGTTGTTTCTCGGTCTGATGGTCACGACTTTTCCACGGTCAACCCTTCCATTATTCAGAAAGGCGTCGACGAAATTGCAGGTCCTGTAAAGTCTTGTTCCTGATTATGGAAAGGCACCTCGTTGTTAGAAACAGTCAGTGCCCTCCAGGCACAAAAATTGCTGCGTACTTCACTTCTCCACACCATCCCTGTCTGGGTGGAACTGCACCGTACTTCAAATTCCTCGCGTGGAGTCGTTTATACACGCTCCCTCGATGGATTGTCTGACGACGAAATTCAGCACTACCTGTCTGACCAGGGCGTAATGGCTGTTCATAGAGTTATGAAAAGGGTTGACACGAACATCATTCCAACCCACACTGTCTTCTTGACATTTGACAAAGTTCAGCTCCCATCGAACATCAAAGCAGGCTACGAGATAGTTTCCGTTCGCCCTTACGTCCCAAACCCTACGTGTTGCTATCGGTGTCAGCGGTTCAATCACACCAGCCAGTCCTGTTCCAATCCAGCCAAATGTGTTACATGTGGCAAGGATGCCCATGAGGGTGCTTGTCCACCTCCATCCCCTCGCTGCATCAACTGTATGGGTGACCACGCTGTTTCCTCTCGAGATTGCCCTATCTTTAAAGACGAATAGCTCATCCAGGAAATCAGAGTGAAGGAAAAGGTGTCGACCTTTGCTGGTCGAAAATTATTCGCCAGTCGACGGCCCACCGTGCCTCAGACAGGAAAATACAGCACTGTCCTTACTTCTCCTCGGCCAACAAAGGAGGCGGCCACGCAGACTTGCGACCTCACCTTTAGTGCCACGGTCGTCAGATCGGCCAGTGCAAAGATCGCCCGTTCAACCTCGCCACTTTCGCCTGCCCATTCTATGGCTCACCCTTCATCGGGTTCTGCTGAATCTCGAGCCCAAAAGTCAGACACCCGGACTTCCAAAAAAGATTTTTTACGTACCCCAACTTCGCAACCATCGGTTCCTCCTCCATCTAAACATAATATTTCCAAGAAGGCTACTAAGAAACCCAGTTCATCTCCTTCTCCGCCAAGGCGTGTCCCATCTACAGCACCACCTGGCGCAAATCGCCCTCGGCCGTCTTCTGTGTCGCCGAGGCACACTGCTGGCGACCGATCAACCGGCCGATCGCTGGTGGCAGGAGCTGCTCCTGAACAACCTATGGATCGGGATCTTCTGCCTTTGGCTGAATGCCATTCCATGCTGACGGCCGCAAGCTCTGAGCAGTCGTTGAGTTGACGGCAACCTTGGTCACATTCCTCCATTTTCTGTTCACCCTATGTCCATTATTAACTGGAATATCCGCGGCATTCGAGCCAATCGGGATGAATTGTCGATCCTCTTACGGTCCTCCTCGCCGGTCATCTTCTGTCTTCAGGAAACAAAGCTGCGTCACCATGACCGCTTTGTTCTCCCCCATTTTCAGTCCGTCCGATTTGATCTCCCCTCTGTTGAAGGCACTCCAGCCCATGGAGGACTCATGATTCTTCTCCATGATACTCTCCATTATCACCCAATCCACTTAAACACTTCCTTCCAAGCTGTCGCTGTCCATCTTTCCCTTTCTGGATATACCTTTTCTCTTTGTACTGTATACATTCCATCGTCCACACCAATGGCACGAGCTGATCTCCTTCATCTTCTTGGTCAGCTTCCACCCCCCTATTTGCTGGTCGGGGACTTCAATGCCCACCACCCGCTTTGGGGATCTCCACATCCTTGTCCACGTGGCTCACTATTGATAGACGTCTTGCACTAAGCGGATCTAGTTTGCCTCAACACTGGGTCCCTACATTTTTGTCTGCCTCCACGACAAATTTCTCTCATTTGGACCTTTCGGTCGGTACTGTTCCGCTAGCTCGGCGCTTCGAATGGTTCGCCCTTGATGATAAACACTCGCGTGATCGCTTTCCATGTGTCCTTAGACTGCAGCCTATATGCGCCCGCGACGCTGGAAGTTTGCCCAAGCCGATTGGACACTTTTTTCGTCTCTAGCGACATTCGATGACCGTCACTTTCCTAGCGTCGACGATGAGGTCACACATATTACCGACGTTATTCTTACAGCTGCGGAATGTTCAATACCACGCACCTCCGAATTGCCCCGGCGCCCCCCAGTTCCTTGGTGGAACGAGGCATGCCGTGACACGATACGTGAGCGGCGACGTGCTCTTCGCGTTTTCCGCCACTATCCTACTTTGGCCAACTGTACCCGCTATAAGCAGTTCCGTGCGCGATGCCGTCGCGTCATCCGCGATAACAAGAAGGCAAACTGGAAATTCTTTATTAGCTCATTTAACACCTTCACTCCCTCCTCGGAAGTTTGGAGTCGGATTCGACGGTTCTCAGGCGCGCCTAGTTTCTCCCCGGTCTCTGGGCTCACTGGCGCGCGTGATATGTTAGTGGACCCCGTCGCAATTTCTAACTCCTTGGGTAAACACTTTGCTGAGATTTAGAGCTCTTCAAATTACCCGCCAGCGTTTCTCCCGAAGAAACGTGCAGCGGAAGTGCAACCTCTTGCTTTCTTCTCTCAAAATCGCGAAAGCTGTAATACTGTTTTCTCCATGCGGGAACTCCAACATGCACTCTATTCTTCTCGCTCCTCCGCCCCAGGACCGGATGGTATCCACATCCAAATGTTGCTGCATTTATCAACCCATACTCTGCGTTACCTCCTTCGCATTTATAATCGAATTTGGACCGACAGTACTTTTCCCAGGCGATGGCGGGAAGCTATCGTCGTTCCTGTTCCGAAACCTGGAAAGGACAAACATCTCCCCTCTAGCTATCGCCCCATTTCTCTCACGAGTAGTGTATGTAAGGTTTTGGAGCGTATGGTAAATTGCCGTTTAGCATGGTGGCTGGAGTCCCGCAGTCTTTTAACACCTGCCCAATGCGGTTTCCGAAAGCATTGTTCTGCAGTTAACCATCTTGTTTCTCTCTCCACTTATATCATGAACAATTTTCTCCGGAAACGCCAAACAGTAGCAATATTTTTGATCTCGAGAGAGTATATCATACCTGTTGGAGGACAGACATCCTCCGCACCGTGGTCGTGCGGTAGCGTTCTCGCTTCCCACGCCCGGGTTCCCGGGTTCGATTCCCGGCGGGGTCAGGGATTTTCTCTGCCTCGTGATGGCTGGGTGTTGTGTGCTGTCCTTAGGTTAGTTAGGTTTAAGTAGTTCTAAGTTCTAGGGGACTGATGACCATAGATGTTAAGTCCCATAGTGCTCAGAGCCATTTGAGCCATCCTCCGCACGCTGTTCTCTTGGGGCTTTCGAGGTCGGCTGCCCCTTTTTCTTCGCGAATTTATGGCAGAGCGCACATTTAGAGTGCGGGTGAACACTACACTCTCCCGTACTTTCTCCCAAGAAAACGGGGTACCCCAGGGCTCCGTGCTAAGTGTTGTACTGTTTGCTATTGCCATCAATCCAATTATGGATTGTCTCCTTCCTGATGTCTCGGGCTCCCTCTTTGTGGACGATTTTGCGATCTACTACAGCTCTCAACGGATCAGCCTTCTTGAACGACGTCTTCAAGGATGTCTCGATCGCCTCTACTCTTGGAGCACCGAAACCGGCTTCCGTTTTTCTCCCAGTAAGACCGTTTGTGTTAATTTTTGGCGACGTAAGGAGTTTCTTCCACCCTCCTTACATCTAGGACCTGTCAACCTTTCGTTTTCGGACGTCGCTAAATTCTTAGGTCTTATGTTTGCTGGTCCTCCCACGTTTCCTATCTTTCGGCTCGCTGTCTGCGATCGCTCAACACCCTCCGTATCCTGAATGGTACCTCCTGGGGAGCGGACCGAGTGGTCCTTCTCCGCCTCTATCGCACCTTAGTGCGCTCGAAATTGGACTATGGAAGCATAGTTTACTCGTCTGCTCGGCCGTCTATTCTTCGTCGTCTCGACTCTATCCACCACCGTGGATTACGTTTAGTTTCTGGAGCTTTTTACACCTGCCCTGTGGAAAGCCTTTATGCTGAGACTGCTGAACCTCCGCTGTCCAATCGGCGAGCAGTCCTTCTGAGTCGTTATGCTAGCCATCTGTCTTCCATGCCTGCTAATCCAACCTATAACATTTTTTTCGACGTCTCCTTTGATGTAGGGTATGCAGGCCGCCCCTCCTCCCTACTACCACCGGGAGTCCGCTTCCGTCAACTGCTCCATTCTCTTTCCTTCCGCTTTCCTAAAACCTTCTTGACAACTTAGGGTACAGTACCGCCTTGGCTCCGTCCCCGGATCTGCCTGCTCCGTGACCTTTGTCAATTTCCCAAGGATGGTACCCCTTCACTTGTTTATCGTAGGGCATTTGCTGCTCTTTGTGCACAAATGACGGAAGCCACATTTATTTACACTGATGGCTCGAAAACATCGTTAGGTGTAGGGAGTGCCTATATTGTTGGCGACACCCCAAATCAATTTCGGCTTCCCGACCAGTGTTCGGTTTATACTGCGGAGCTTTACGCTGTTCTCCAGGCTGTCCACTACATCCGCCGCCATCTGCGGATACAGTACGTTATCTGCACAGATTCTCTCAGCTCTCTCCTCAGTCTCCAAGCTTTTTACCCTGTGCACCCCCTGGTCAACCGGATTCAGGACTGTCTGCGCTTGCTCCACCTGGGGGGCGTCTCGGTGGCGTTCCTCTGGCTCCCGGGACACGTTGGTATCTGTGGAAATAAGGCGGCTGATATTGCGGCCAAGGCTGCAGTCTCTTCTTCGGCCAGCTATTCAATCGATTCCCTTCGCCGATCTACGGAGCGTTTTATGTCGTCGTGTCGTTCTTTTATGGCACGCACATTGGTAGACACTTCCCCATAATAAATTGCGGGACGTGAAAGCTCTTCCTTGTGCTTGGACCTCTTCCTCCCGTACGCGTCGTCGGGAGGAGGAAATTTTAACTAGACTCCGGATAGGGCACTGTCTTTTTAGCCATCGACATCTTTTAAGCGGCGATCCTCCCCCACTCTGTCCCCACTGCTCTCAGCTGTGGACGGTAAGACACCTTTTGAGTGCCCCTATTTTACTCCGTTACGCACCCGTCTACAGCTGTCGCCTGATATATCGTCCGTTTTAGCAGATGACTCGCGTTCTCGAGTTTATTAGTGCCAGTGAAATGACGTCAGTCATTTGAAGCTTTTTTTTTTGGGGACAACCAACCCCTTTCTGTAATGGATTTTTAAGCCTTCCTTCTGCTTTTAGTTTCTCCAATTTTTTGAGTTTCGTTCCCATTGCTGCTGGTTTCCATTTTCGGTTTTTACTGTTTCCTAAGTCACTGACCGGGCGCTAATGACCATAGCAGTTGTGCGCCCTAAAACCAAAACAAAACAAAAAAAATAATCTGTCGATTTCAGTCATTAGCAACTACAGAGTTCTTACGTTGTTCACTCATTTGAAGCAGTACCTACCCGAACAAATGCACAATTACATCAACGAGACATCCATGTCCGATAGTCTTAGAAGCGTTGGTACAACGGAAGAAGGTGTGGCAGATTTAAGAGTATCTATTGGCTACATTCTCTGGTTATTTCCGTAAAATACCTCCGCCTGTTAGCAGGGTGAACGGAAAAGAACTGGAATGTGCAGAGGTAGTAAAATTGGAACGCGTCGTGTAACTGCTAAGGCTGTCTGCCTACTAAGTATTTCTATGTTGCATCTGTCGCGCTGTAAAGCTAGTGAAGCCGTCATCAGCATAAAGGATATTTTGAACACTGCAGTGCTGGGTCAGGCCTGCAGCTTCTCCCACCTCTGAACCGACCTACACAGCCAGTTAGAGCGGGACCTCCAGTTTAACATGTGCACCGAAGTACGATGCAACATGGCTTGACATTTTTCTCATTGCTGGAGGGTGAAAGAAACAATGTAACAGATGAAATCGTACGATGGACGTGGGATCGAACCACAGACCTTTAGCTTTGTAGTATTGAACTTTCGCTTCTCTCTCTCCCCCTCTCTCTCTCTCTCTCTCCCCCCCCGCCCCTCTCTCTCTCTCTCTCTTTCTCAGTGTAATATAGCAATGCTGGTTTCACTATACTGCCGCTGATGCTCTGGGTACACTGAGCTATCGAGGCACATTTTTGTACAACCTGTTAATAACTTAACAAAAAGAAACTGCTCTTAGCCACAGGCACAAATACTAGTTGTAGAATTCTGTATAAGAAATGAACAAAGCAAATACGGTAACATTCTACGTTATTTATTACGTTAGTTATGGATAATAAAAAACAAATAGATTAATTATATTCTCAGGCAGCAATAATCCTTTTATCCGCGAATAATTTATTTTTAGACTAATTTCTTTCAATCATCTACGTATTCGGATAATTGTCTAGAAATTTATTCGAATGATGCCCATCTCTGCTTAATACTGCGAGTGCTTACTCACGTGGGTAGTAGACATTTTTAAAAACTCACTATTCTTAATAATTTATGTTTCATTGTCAGTACTTTCATTCTACGAGTTAACTGTGCGCTTTTCAATATTTTTGTGGTGTTTCGTTTATGCATAACATTCAAATAACTGGAACCTACATTCAAAATTGAAGAGGTGTGTATATGGACATTTGAGTTCAAAGTTGTCCTGGCTACAAACAGCAAATATATATATCTCCTGATGTGTGATATGTAATTTTCTCTAATCTTCTTTAGGAATTCTCTATCTTGTAAACTATTCTTTATAACATACAGAAAATATTCCGTAAGGAAAAGAAGTCCGTTACCCAACAGATCTAACGGAAAATGCTTCCTACACTTGTCAACGTGATATTTACATGATTAAAGGAGGAATTATACTGAAGCGCCAAAGAATCAGGTATAGGCATACGTATTCAAATACAGAAAAAAATGGTTCAAATGGCTCTGAGCACTATGGGACTTAACATCTGAGGTCATCAGTCCCCTAGACTCAGAACTACTTAAACCTAACTGACCTAAGGACATCAAACACATCCATCCCCGATGCAGGAATCGAACCTGCGACCGTAGCAGCAGCGCGGTTCCGGACTGAATCGCCTAGAACCACTCGGTCACAGCGGCCGGCTCTGACAGGTGACGTATACGTAAGCATCCTGTCTGATCACCTGTATCTATTCATGCCCATTGTGCATTTCGATTCCGACGGACTTGGGCAATTCCAGCCGTCCAGCCGGACAATGCGACACCCTACACGTCAAGAGTGGCGCCAGGACCACTCTTATAAGTTTAAACACTTCCGCTGGCCACCAAACTCACCAGATGTGAACGTTATTCAGCATATGTGGGATGCCTTGCAACGTGCTGTTCAGAAGGGATCTCCATCCCCCCGTACTCTTACGGATTTACGGACATCCCTGCAGGATTCATGTAGACAGTTCCCTCCAGCACTACTTAGGACGTCAGTCGAGTCCACACCACGTCGTGCTGCGGCACTTCTGCGTGCTTGTGGCTTGTGGGGGCCCTACACGATATTAGGCAGATGTACCTGTTTCTTTAGCTCTTCAGTGTATAATAGATACAGAAGTGAGCGGAATGTGTGTTTAACAGATAGTTGAAGGTGAAACAGTCACTGAACAACATTGCAATGTAGTCATTATTGTGGCAATAATTTACATTAAAATATGAAGAGTCGTGAGGGGCAACATCAGAAAAGAAATCTATACATACGAGAAAAAGATATAGTTACAAAATAGCGGACAGATTTGTTTGTAGTTCCCGTTAGAACGAAGTTTGTCTAGCGAAGGAGCCCAGACATTAAAAATGTTACAGCGTAAAGTCAAGTGCCGATACGCCAGTGGGGAACGAGAGAGCAGGGCGGGCTGTAAAGACGTCAGCCAATTGCACGCCGACCGATCCTTCTCCAGGACGACAACGCGACAGCAGCGACCTCTATGCGCAGAGAACATGAGCGCCGCGCCCGACTGGTCGCGGCAGAGTTCTACAGCAGCATCAACACTAGCAACTAGGACAGAAGCGTCAACACACGTTACTTTGCTTGTACACTGCATGTAGCTCAAACTCGGAATTGTTATACTGAAGAGATTTATTTTGTCTGTCGTCCTTTGCTTGCAACACATCTATTTAACACAAATTTAAGTATTGTCATTTATTTTTTGCAATAATATGGTTTGTATTCTTAATCTAGCGATCCGAGAAAGCAGGTTTCCTAGACACCCCATATTCGACGACTAGGCAGGATTCAACAAAAACATCTTTAGACTAATTGTGCATGTAACGCAACTTCGGTAACGTATTCGTGGAAATACATGAGAAGAGATTACTTTGTCTGATGCATAAACACGACGAATCAGTAATAACTACTGAGTTACACTTATCACCGACCCCATGACTTGATATTTAGGCCACCCAGCACCAACCAATAGATGCAGCTGCCATTGAGTTTGCGACATTATTGGGAACCTTGGAATGAATGGTTAACTCCTGTGAAAAGACTATGGAGTCATTTAAAAGAATGTATGGATGATTTTGGTTTAACGTCATGTCAGTGATGTTATTAGAGACGGGTTGGGGAAGGAAACGAGTCATGAGGGCGTCCGAAGAACTTGATACTGCAGTCACGAAAATTACTGTTGCCTTTAATCTGTGTGTAGGAAACACAATACATTAAAACTAAGCGACACTATTGTGTAAACAAAGCAGTCACTGTAGAGTCGCAATTTACCAACCTCTCGTCTAAGAGGAGAATGAACGTATATGAGTTCAGTGGTGTTAGGAGCCGAAGATGTGTGTTTGTTGCGGAAGTCTGGAACATATTTTCACTTCGAACATAGTAAAATATCATGAGGTGGAAAAGCTTCTGCGCACAAATCAGCACAGTCTTAGAAAGTATCGTTCGTGTGAAATGAAACGTTTTCTTAGATGATTACTGCGAACTATGGATGAAGGGAGACAGGCAGATTCCATATTCCTACAATTTTCGGAAAACGTTTGACACGGTGCGCCACTGTTAACTCTTAACGAAGGTACGAGCATCCGGAATAGGTTCCCAGATGTGTGAGGGACTCGACGACATTCTAAGTAACAGAACACAGTACGTTGTTCTCTTCAGCGAGTGTTTACCAGAAGTATGGGCACCGTCAGGAGCACACCAGGGAAGTATGACAGGACCGCTGTTATACTGTATATACATAAATGATCTGTTAAATAGGCTGAAAGCAATCTTAAATAGTTTTCTGTGGTGTATTGGCATGGGTGTTCTTTGAGTGACTGTATGAGGGTACAAAATGACTTAGACAAAATTTGTAAATAGTGTGATGAAAGGCAGCCATCTCTGAACGTAGAAAACTGTAAGTAAATGCAATGAGTAGGAAAAGCAATCCCGTAATGTTCGAATACAGCATTAGCAGTGTGGTGCTTGACACGATCAGATCGCTTTACTATCGAGCCGTAACGTTGAAAAGAGATATGAAAGGGATTGTAGTAGGGAAGGAGAATGGTCGACTCCGGTTTATTGGGAGATTTTTAGGAAAGTGTGGTTCATCTATAAAAGAGATCGCATACAGAACACTAGTGTCAACCATTATTTAGTACTTTTCGAGTGTTTTGGATGCGCACCCAGGTCAGATTAAAGAAAGACACAGAAGCTACTCAGAGGTGGGTTGCTACATTTGTTACTGGTAGTTAGAGCAACAGACGAGTATTACGGAGTCCGCGGAGGCAGGGCTACATTCTTTTCGAGGAACTCTATTGCGTAAATTTAGAGAACCGGCATTTGTCGCTGACTGCAGAACGATCCAGATGTCGCAAACGTACATTTTGTGTAAGAACCCCGAAGATAAGATGAGAGAAATCAGGGATAATACGGCGGCATATAGATAGTCGTTTGTCCCTCTCTGTTTGGAACAGAAAAGAATATAACTAGTAGTGGTACAACGTACACTCCACCACCCACCGTACGGTGACCTGCGGAGTAAGTATGTACCTGTAGTTGTAGATCGATAGAAACAACGTGAATTCACGAGACCATTCTCTCTACAGCAAGACATATTTACCTATAGATATCGGAAGAACCGTACAATTCCTTCTGTCAAGCATGATGGAGATCTTTTGAAGACTTGGTCACAGCGTAATTCCTGTAGATTCTGTGATCTTAGTAAACGGACAGGTAAGTGGCATACCCTACAGAACCATCTGAGGGACTCGTTTGATTATAGACGGAGGAACTGTTCTCAGCAGGGCACTGCATCTCTCAAGATGGTAAAAAATTCTCTTCATTCGTCTGTATATGTAAAAGGGAAAGTCGTCACATTTCAATATTACGGAGTATTGTGGTCTATATTGGAGATACAATTAGAAACCTTGTTAGCTTACTGCAGTATTCCTCGTTCAACTTGGACATGTATTTGCCAGAAATGAAATACAATTCTGCGTACGACTATACAAGTTTTATACAGTAGGTATATATCCCTCCCAGAAGCATCTGACCTTCTGCAAATTTTGATGGGTGTTCATTTCATTTTATTTTATCGATCTTCGAATAATGTTACTTAACACCGTAAATCGTGGCGTTGGAAGAAAGTAATTCCTCTCCACTCCCGAAGTCTAAATTTACAAACGTATGGATATGAAACAGTCATCCATATGCTCGCTTACGACTAGCGAGAAAGTTAATTACAGGGAAAGGACGAAATTCATGCCACGACCACGTGCACCTAACGAAATCAGATGTTCAGCTTTATAAAAAAAACTCCATAAATAGATGACTGATGTCTACAGGAAACATTGGTTCTTTCATTTTCCAATAAAGGCCTCGTTTTCCTGGAATGTTTTTTGTCAGCGAAACAGTCTTCAGTTACCGTGGCTATTCCTGAGTTGTAATACGTGATTTTTCTCCAGTGCGAACGTCTTTCTCAACCATTTCACAAGACCTAGCCGCCTCCCTCTGTACGACTAATACACGATGCCATAACTAGCAAGCTTTTGCAGGCACCCAGTTTTCAGTTTACCCGTCGAGTTCGACAAGAACCATTCTGAACCTTCGCAAAATGCAGCTGCCAAATAGTTTTATAGCATGACGACCACACCATTACCTCCCAAAAATGACTTGCACCACATGAGCCTATACCACAGTTTGAATGTCAAGAGGATGTTCATCAAATAAAGTGGGTTATTACAGCAAGAAGGGTGACAATGGTTTTTAAGCATCCTTGTGAACAGAAACACATCACGTGTGTACAAAAGTCTGGCGGTGGGTCTACGAAATACCCTTTCGACTCGCAAGATTCATTATGATGTCCTGGATTTTGGTCATACCTTACATTCGTAAATGGTTCTCCAGTCACTCGGGTCCGATCATCTGTAGCAGAAATAGAGATTTCAAGAAGCTAGGTATAGCAACGGTAGGGGCACTTGATAATTCCTCTGTCCTATAAGATACAGAGAAAGAGCCCTTGCAATGAACAGGAAAGTAATAAATGGTCAAATTAATGTATCAGCTCACTGTTCATATTAGCCACTAATACAAGAACAGAGATGTAAAACAAAAAAAAAAAGAAAATACCAAACCAAAACACAGTAAATTAAGAAAGTGTGGTGTTAAATTCAAATGTATTCCAGAAACGTTAAAAATCGGGCACCCTGGGCACGCAGACCAACTAAGTTAAACTCCAGGATGGTGCACATGCACTAATATTACAAATGGTAAATAGAAAAATATAATAATTTAATCTGACGAAATATGTGCAACAAAATGTTATTTCTAACCTCACGGCAAGAGAATAACAAAAAATTGTAATGTCGTGGCAAATCTGTTATTTTTATGTAACGCAGTTATTATACACAAAATCAAAATATGTACTGCAGGCAACTGAAGATGTTCACAAATAAAAAGAAGCGAAACGTGTATGGCACAATACAAATTGCCTGTCATTTAGTTGCATCAGACGAGACCCAAGAATATAAGATACACGTTTGGTAAGTCCAAGCCTTTTCAGTTGCTTGCAACAATCATTTATAGTCGTACCTAGTGTCGAATTGGAGAAGAACGATTCCGGCATTCGTGTTAATGGAATCAGAGAAAACGATAAAAAACCAAAATCTATATGGCTAGACGGGGTTCCGGACCCAGATCCTGCTAATGGCCCGCGTAACTAATTTGAAGAATGTTTAACGCCATCGTTTTCAAACTTCGACTTCCACAGCGTCGAAACTATTCCGTTTCGGACAGCGGTTATTCTTAAGAGATGATCAGTTTGCTGCTCCGCACAATATACTTCCAGTTGTCACTGTTTTTGATACGTCTTGTTTGAAGGAAAACATATGCACTCGTGTTCGTAAGTGGAGATATCTTTGTGATCCAGGAAAAAAAAATTTGTAATGGAAGCGTTGTGTGAAATAGACTGTCTGTACGTGTCACAAACGTAGGAGACAGCGTAATGTTCCCATAGGCGGAGGACTTGGGTACGGTTCTCCTAAGTGAGTTTGAGGTAACATTCGCTGAAGTACAGACACAGGCTACAACTCCGCACCCCTATGGCCGTCAATCCCAAAATGTGTGAAGACGTTCTATTAGTACTGGACGCTAAATCCGCACTAGTGCCTGGGTCACATATCGCACGCCAGATGGTATAACGTCGCCTTCGAGAGGCTTTTATGTAAACTCGATGACTCAGAAGGTATTCTTCTCCAGCACAGCCTGGTGCGGGTGATGTGTTGTTTTGACCAGTGTGAGTGAATCCACGAACGGAAGGATAAGTTCTCATCTCAGACGAATCGTAGTGACGTCTGCAGAATGATTCTCGCTGTCTGTGTGCCGCTGGCACCCACTACAATGCAGCAAACATGGCGGGAAGTGATCACCACGTCGACGCCGTGGTTCTCGCCTGGGAGGTCATCGTGTTAGGAGCGCCTACGGGTCCTCATACAGTCTGCGCTATTTTGCTGCTGCATATGGAAATATCGGAAGACATTTCGAAATTCGTCTGTGTTACAAGATCTTAGCAACGTATACGCTATGCTATGTGTACTTTATGATCGGAAAAATTTCGTAGGTCGTGGCCAATCTTCTGTTAGTGCAGTTCGCATCGACGCGCGGTAACATAAGAAAGACTGCTCAAGATCCTGAAAAGACGCTTTCGTCGCACACGCTCACGCTGTGAATTCTTCCCCAGTGACAGGCAACGTTCATCACGAAGAGCTGATTTTCATTCAAATGGTTCCAATGGCTCTGAGCACTATGGGACTTAACTTCTGAGGTCATCAGTCCCCTAGAACTTAGAACTACTTAAACCTAACTAACCTAAATACATCACATACATCCATGCCCGAGGCAGGATTCGAACCTGCGACCGTAGCGTTCGCGCGGTTCCAGACTGTAGCGCCTAGAACCGCTCGGTCACTCCGGCCGGCCTAATTTTCATTCTTTATTACTATTACCTTATGATGTGTTCGGATGATGTGTGATGTTGCCATCAAACTTCGCTACATTCACAACAGGCAGTTGCAAGGATCAGCACATAACACAAGGTTTATCCCATGCCAGACTGCTTTCTTCACTACAAAAACAAACACGAACGGCACACGCTATCACTCCAGAACGAAGCACCGTGGACCAACTGCATTTCCTTTGTTCCGATAGCAGTATGTTGAGATTCTGTTCTAAGAACTCCTCTGTTGCCCTTAAGAGAATCGATGCAATAACACCATTTCATCTACATGCAAAAAAGACATCAGAAGACCGTTTTAGTCAAGCAACTGGTGTTTCTTCGTGATAAAATTGATAGACTAGGGCCGAAAACTAGATTGTAAAATGAAACATGTTGAACAGTCAAATGGCGGTTAGGTCTTTGAGAAAATTGTATAGATATTAGCAACGAAACTTTAAAAATTTGTTTTAATGTCTACATATGTCTAAGAACAAGTTCTGCAAGTTCTTTTTACGCTACGCAACACAATTAAAGGGTCACATTTTCGAAACCCCGTGGTTGTCTTCCATTGCGACGCAGTTCAAAAATGTGCCTCAAAATTGCGTGCAACCTTCCTCTGTAACGGTGCAAAAGAATGGCGCCCTGCGATGTCATCTACGGGCTAGGCGACGCTTCAAACAGCATGGCATCGACACACGGAAAAACAACGCCAGAGCTCGGAAGATATGTGTGCTGTAAGGTGGGTTGTTGATGTCACATTGGCACCTAGTTTCTGTAATCTACAATTCCGCCCAACGTCACCGTGGACGTATGGCACGTTAGGAAGGTCGTCACACACCATCCTAAGCACATTTGACCCCTTCTTTCGACCCCTCTGCAATGGAGGTCAGATCCGCGACGTCCAGCTTTGAAATCACGGTGTTTTCTTATGGCTGGCCGAGGAAAACATTTCGGAATCGCTGCTGCTCAGTATCGACACAGAAAGGCCTCAGGGGGTGGCATAAAGGGCACCGACCAAAGCATCCCTTCCCTTGGGGCGTTGATTCTCACTTATTTCGCGATAGAAAACGACAGCTCGCAGCATGATGAGCAACAGAACAACGGTCTTGACCACCTTTGAAACTGGTAACGCCCTTCTGTCCCCCCCCCTCCCCCTGCCCCCGCCAGACGATTCAACCCTTCTCTAAGTTCATCGTGGGCCTGCGAGTACATTTAACGTGACTGCATCCCTTTGGAGCGTAGCGCGACCATAATTCTTGCTCTGTTATACAGGGTGGAGCCACGAAATATGAACGTCATCCGAAGCAGCAAAGAGTTTATGCTTTTTCAGCCCTCCTATTTCATGCCCTCCCTGTGGCGTGGTCGCGGGTAGTGGCCATCGACACATGCGTGAATAAAACGGCAACGGGTCCCTCTAAGATCCCTTGGTTTGGTAACACCTACGGCAGAACTCCCGCACCTTTGTCGAGCGCTTTAAAACTGCCCCTGTGCAGAGAGAGCCATTCACCGATTCCTAGGCGCCAGTGTACAGGCAACCATTTCGACGCCCATCATCTGGGTGATACTACGTTGCTCAACTAGCGGCTGCTTGGCGCATGCGAAAAATGACTGTGGGGAGATATGCCTGTGTCGCCAGAGCCTAGCACAGTAATCTGTGACTGACTGTCTCTCTACATGGACATTGTTAAAGTGCCCAATTAAAGTACTCAACAGCGATGCATGGGTAGCACTGAAGGTATCTCCGAACTGAGGGGTCTTGGAAGGACCCACTGCCGTTTTAACCACGAATTTGTCAATGTCGCAACCTCCGTGATCATGCTACATGTGGACATGCAACACAAGGACTGAAATATAGAATACGCATCCTTTGCTGCTTCGGACCACGTTCAAATTTCGTCGAATGGTTTCGAACGGTACCTAGAGATTCCACGCTATACACCAGAGCTAATACAGCAGTCTCACTACACTCCAAAGAGATCAGATGATGTCCATTGGGGTTGCAGCCCCTCAATGTCCTTAGAGGAGGACTGAATCGTCAGGATGGAGTCAGCAGTGCCGAACTTTGTCGAGGAACTGTTATGTTGCTCATCACACTGCGAACTGTCGTTTTCGACCGCAGAATGTGTGGGAATCAATGCCGCAAGGGAAGAAGTGGTTTCATTGGCGTCCTTGAGGTCCCCCCCTTGACGTATTTCGTGTCGATACTGATCGGCGACGTTTTTGAAATGTTTTCCTCCACCAGCCATAAGAAAAATTGTCGTTACAACAGTGGACGTCGTGGTTCTGACTTCCATTGCAGAGGCGCCGAAAGAAGCGGTAAACGTGCTTAAGAAGGGCTGTGAAGACCTTACCATTGTGTGGTACGTCCACGGTGGCGGTGAGCAGAATTTTGATGAAATTAGGTGCCAATGTGACATCATGAAGTCACCTTACACCCCACCTCACATGAAATTCAGATCTCTTCCGTTTATTTTCGCATGTGTCTGAATTGTCTCCGAGCCAGATGGTGACGTCGCAGGGCGCCACGCTTTTGTATCTTTATAGAGGGACATTATAAGCATGCTTGTACCAAATTTCAAACTTCTGCGTCACAATAAGAGATAATTACGGGGTGGTCACTGTGTTGCGCAGTGTGATAGTTTAATTGTCGTTTTGAATAAAATATTTTGTTTTAAGAATTACAATAATTACATTTGTGTTACTGTGATATATTTTTCTGGAGTACTATTTAGCCAAGTGTGTGTTATTATGTCATCAGACCAGGTGAAGAGTATTAGAATCCACAATACTTTTCCTTGAGGCAAATTTATACGCGAGCTTTCTGTTAGGGTTTCTAGTAAAGTATCCCATTTAGTAGATTTTATATACACTGTTATATTTGACTGGTTCGACTGTAAAATGAAACTCAAAACTAAGGTTTGTAAAATAGCAACTCCAATGCTGTGGGTACTTTTTGCGGGAAGACCCGGCATTGTAAAGTCAGCAACTGGATTGGCACATCAAATCGCGTTCCGTATATTTCCTTTAGAGCCTTGAGTTTCTTCTAAAGTACTTTGAAGGCGGGTGTATTTCATTTCAACAAAGTAATATTGTTTACTTCATGCAAGACCTTATAACTTCAATGAGTCGTGTGAAAGAAATCATTTTCAACTCAAGCAGTCACGTTAAAATACACACATCAAAAAAGTTTTGCATCACTCCGGTTCCTAGAACTCCTGAAGATTGACGTTAACTGTGTGTATTGTATCACAGACACAGTCCCTTTGACTGTTCAGGGATGTCACTAAACCCGCCCAAAGATGTAAACAACCATGCATGAGCAGAGCCCATTAGAAGGAGGGGGTCCGACAGCCGATCAGTTCCACTCATTCCACCAGGAAGGAGGTACACGGCTCGAGTTGTCTGTAGTTCAATCATGCCTAGACGGTCAATACGGCCGTTCGATCGCGTCCGGAGGAATCCTGATAGCAACACCACGTTGAATCATGCTTTTCGTGCAGCCACAGAACGTCATATTACGACTCAAACTGTGCGCAATGGGCTGCATAATGCGCAACTTCACTCCCGACGTCCATGGCGAGGTCAAGCTTTGCTACCACACCACCATACAGCGCGGTACAGATAGGCGCAATAACATGCCGAATGGACCGCTCAGGATTGGCGTCACGTTCTCTGCACCGATGAGTGTCGCATATTCCTTCAACCAGACAGTCGTCGGAGACGTGTTTGGAGGCAACCCGGTCAAGCTGAACGCCTTAGACACACTGTCCAGCGAGTCCAGCAAGATGTAGGTTCCCTTCTGTTTTGGGGTGACATTATGCGGGGCCGACGTACGCCGGTGGTGGACATGGAAGGCGCCGTAACGGCTGTACGATACGTGAATGCCATCCTTCAACCGATAGTGCAACCATATCGGCGGCATATTGGCGAGGCATTTATCTTCATGGACGACAATACTCCCCCCACGTTGTGCTCATCCTGTGAATGACTTCCTTCAGGATAACGACATCGTTCGGCTAGAGTGGCCAGCGTGTTCTCCAGACATGAACCCGATCGAATATGCCTGGGAAAAATTGCAAAGGGCTGTTTATGGACGACGTGACCCACCATTCACTCTGAGGGATCTACGCCGAATCGCCGTTGAGGAGTGGAACAATCTGGGCCTGCCTTGATGAACTTATGGATAGTATGCCACGACGAATACAGGCACGCATCAATGCAAGAGGACGTGCTACTGGGTATCAGAGGTACCGATGTTTATAGAAATCTGGACCATCACCTCTGAAGGTCTCACTGTGTGGTGGTACAACATGCAATGTGTGGTTTTCATGAGCAATAAAAAGGGCGGAAATCATGTTTATGTTGATTTCTATTCCAATTTTCTGTACAGGTTCCGGAACTCTCGGAACAGAGGTCATGCAAAACTTTTTTTGATGTGTGCAAAATATTAATTTCACACTACTAATTAGATTCAGCCTTTGTATTATTACGAAATGCATGTGCATACCTGCTTATTTGTATGCCATTTCACTTCATGTAAAACACCCATAAGTACGTAGACAAATTTCGGTGCACTAAAAATCGAGAAACATCCGATGCACGCTACGAATTCTTCATGAACGGTGACTAACAGACGCTCAAGATACGCATTGACATGGCAGGTTCCTAGAGTTATCAGGTTCTTGTCAGTGTTGTGATCCACCAAAATTTATTTGCCTGTACGTTAGAGAATCTTTTGACATATTGTAATATGATTATATGAAAGCGAGTTACCGATCACACATGATAGCAAACACCGCAAAACAGTCTCAGACTCAATAATATCTCGCCACATCGATATGATACACGATTAATCGTATCTTCAGCATATTTAAATTTGAACATGTTAGATTCCAGACGAAACGGGCTACACGCGCCAGAGAGAACCTTGATTTAAATTTCGCTGGCGTAGCGGTGCTTCCGCCTAGGGCGTTACAAAGGCCGCAGAATTCGCATTCGGCGACAGACAGAAGCGAGGGCGCCTTCTTCGGCCGCAGCCAGCGGGGACCCGCCCCTCCCCTCACGCATCTTGCCGACAAAGAGTGTTTGGCGGTTTTGGTATAACGAACTTTGTCCGTTACCGGACTTGTCCTTGGCTGTTCTTCCACTGTGTAATGTCCACCTGCATGAGTAACTCTGGTGCCAAGCCACTGCAGTTGTATTTTACTATGTAATAAAAACTGCAGATACTGCACTTACTTCCTGTTGCAATACTCATAAACATTCTGAATAACGACTTCAATTTCTCCATAATGTATTTTTCTTAGCGAAACATAATGGTTAATAGATACGTTATGACAATTCAGAAAGAAGATGCCGCCAGTTGAGAGATTTATTTTCTGTCGTTTTAGTAATCTCAAGTCACTGTGGGATAAAATTCTTTAGATGAGAAGAATACTACTCATACAACATCTGAGTATGATAAATTTCTTCTGAAGCGTTTTCAATTAAAGAAGCAATTTATTCGAGCAATAAGCGACTCATTTATTAAATCTGAGAATAGCAATGCGTATCTATTTCGTTATAAATAGGGCATATCTTCCTCTTAGTTTCTTATATCCATTCCGATCTGTTTCTAAACCTACAAGATAAAATATCCAAAATTCGTTGAAAAGACGGTGTTCAGAGAAGATAGCATAATTAATTTCAAGATAAACTCCGCGTCGTACTGCAAGCGACATTGCGGCATTACGATCGCATAAGTAGGAAAGTAACACCAAAACATGTTAACAGCATCGTATAAATTATAAGAACAAAGTTCACAAAAGATGAAAGTTTTCCCAGGTAAGGAATTGTGTAGTAGTCTAAATGAAACACTAGCGAACCCAGCAGTGCTTCACAATTCCTAAATACACTCCTGGAAATGGAAAAAAGAACACATTGACACCGGTGTGTCAGACCCACCATACTTGCTCCGGACACTTCGAGAGGGCTGTACAAGCAATGATCACACGCACGGCACAGCGGACACACCAGGAACCGCGGTGTTGGCCGTCGCATGGCGCTAGCTGCGCAGCATTTGTGCACCGCCGCCGTCAGTGTCAGCCAGTTTGCCGTGACATACGGAGCTCCATCGCAGTCTTTAACACTGGTAGCATGCCGCGACAGCGTGGACGTGAGCCGTTTGTGCAGTTGACGGACTTTGAGCGAGGGCGTATAGTGGGCATGCGGGAGGCCGGGTGGACGTACCGCCGAATTGCTCAACACGTGGGGCGTGAGGTCTCCACAGTACATCGATGTTGTCGCCAGTGGTCGGCGGAAGGTGCACGTGCCCATCGACCTGGGACCGGACCGCAGCGACGCACGGATGCACGCCAAGACCGTAGGATCCTACGCAGTGCCGTAGGGGACCGCACCGCCACTTCCCAGCAAATTAGGGACACTGTTGCTCCTGGGGTATCGGCGAGGACCATTCGCAACCGTCTCCATGAAGCTGGGCTACGGTCCCGCACACCGTTAGGCCGTCTTCCGCTCACGCCCCAACATCGTGCAGCCCGCCTCCAGTGGTGTCGCGACAGGCGTGAATGGAGGGACGAATGGAGACGTGTCGTCTTCAGCGATGAGAGTCGCTTCCGCCTTGGTGCCAATGATGGTCGTATGCGTGTTTGGCGCCGTGCAGGTGAGCGCCACAATCAGGACTGCATACGACCGAGGCACACAGGGCCAACACCCGGCATCATGGTGTGGGGAGCGATCTCCTACATTGGCCGTACACCACTGGTGATCGTCGAGGGGACACTGAATAGTGCACGGTACATCCAAACCGTCATCGAACCCATCGTTCTACCATTCCTAGACCGGCAAGGGAACTTGCTGTTCCAACAGGACAATGCACGTCCGCATGTATCCCGTGCCACCCAACGTGCTCTAGAAGGTGTAAGTCAACTACCCTGGCCAGCAAGATCTCCGGATCTGTCCCCCATTGAGCATGTTTGGGACTGGATGAAGCGTCGTCTCACGCGGTCTGCACGTCCAGCACGAACGCTGGTCCAACTGAGGCGCCAGGTGGAAATGGCATGGCAAGCCGTTCCACAGGACTACATCCAGCATCTCTACGATCGTCTCCATGGGAGAATAGCAGCCTGCATTGCTGCGAAAGGTGGATATACACTGTACTAGTGCCGACATTGTGCATGCTATGTTGCCTGTGTCTATGTGCCTGTGGTTCTGTCAGTGTGATCATGTGATGTATCTGACCCCAGGAATGTGTCAATAAAGTTTCCCCTTCCTGGGACAATGAATTCACGGTGTTCTTATTTCAATTTCCAGGAGTGTATGTACGGGAATTGTAAACAGGTCTACATAATAATCTCCTCCTCCCCCAGTCCCTCTCCTTCTCACCCCTCCCTTTGTCCATCTCCTCCTTTCCCCCCCTCCCTCTATTTTCTCCCCCTCCTCTCCATCTCCTCTTCCCCACTCTGTTTGATCTTGAGCCTTTTTATTCTTATTACAAAAAAAAAAATCTAGATTGGGAAATGAAGTCATTTAAAATGAATGGGTAATCGGTTGACACAGTCAACATGGGTGTAGAAAACATCGTTCCTGTGAAACACAACTAGTTCTTTATTCACATGAAGTGTTGAGTGCTACTGACAAGAGATTTCAGATCGATTCCGTATTTCTGGATTTCCGGAAGGCTTTTGACACTGTACCACACAAGCGGCCCGTAGTGAAATTGCGTGTTTATGGAATATCGTCTCAGTTATCTGACTAGATTTGTGATTTCCTGTCAGAGAGGTCACAGTTCGTAGTAATTGACGGAAAGTCATCGAGTAAAACAGAAGCGATTTCTAGCGTTCCCCAATGTATTGTTGTAGGCCCTTTGCTGTTCCTTATCTATATAAACGATTTTGGAGACAATCTGAACAGCCGTCTTCGGTTGTTTGCAGATTACGCTGTCTTTTATCGAGTAACAAAGTCATCAGAAGATCAAACCAAACTTCAAAACGATTTAGAAAAGATATGTGAATGGTGCGAAAAGTGGCAATTGACCCTAAATAACGAAAAGTGTGAGGTCATCCACATGAGTGCCTAAAGGAATTCGTTAAACTTCGGTTACACTATAAATCAGTCTAATCTAAAAGCCGTAAATTCAACTAAATACCTAGGTATTACAATTACGAACAGCTTAAATTGGAAGGAACATATAGAAAATTTGTGGGGAAGGCTAACCAAAGACTGTGTTTTATTGGCAGGACACTTAAAAATTGTAACAGACCTACTAAGGAGACTGCGTACACTACGCTTGTCCGTCCTCTTTTAGAATACTGCTGCGCGTTGTGGGATCCTTACCAGATAGGACTGACGGAGTACATCGAAAAAGTTCAAAGAAAGGCAGCACGTTCTGTATTATTGCGAAATATGGGAGAGAGTGTCACAGAAATGATACAGGATTTGGGCTGGAAATCATTAAAACAAAGGCGTTTTTCGTAGCGACGGGATCTTCTCACGAAATTCCAATCACCAACTTTCTCCTCCGAATGCGAAAATATTTTGTTGACACCGACCTACATAGGGAGGAACGATCACCACGATTAAATAAGGGAAATAAGAGCTCGTACGGAAAGATACAGGTGTTCATTCTTTTCGCGCGCTGCACGAGATTGGCATAATAGAGAATTGTGAAGGTGTGTCGATGAACGCTCTGCCAGGCACTTGAATGTAATTTGCAGAGTATCCATGTAGATGTAGATGTAGATTCGGATTGGCATTGATTGATAGACTTACTGACTGTCTTCCTGAGGGATACTGTGCCAAAGTCTGTACAATTGGCGCGTTAGATCGTCAAAATACCGAGCTGATCGGGGGATCCTGCCCATAATGCTCCAAAAGTTCTCAATTGGGGAGAGATCCGGAGACGTTACTGACCAAGGTGGTGTTTGGCAAGGGCGAAGACTAACTGTAAGAACTCTTACGTAAGCCCAGGATGGCTTGCCGTGAAGGGCAACAAAACGAGGAGTAGATTATCGTCGACGTACCGCTGTACCGTAGGTGTGCCGTGTATGATAACCAAAAGGGTCCTGTTGTGAAATGAAATGGTAACCAGGACCATCACTCTTGGTTGTTGGGTCGTGTGGCATGCGACAATTAGGTTGGAATCCCAACACTGTCCAGGGCATCACCAGAAGCTTTTCGCCCCGGAATCTTATCGACTGGACTAGAATTCAGTGATGAGTCCCGCTTCGAACTGGGCGCCGATGATCGGAGATGACGTGTCTAGAGACACCCCGGACAACTAACTGTAGGACACCAACCTGACCGTCGCGCGCTGCAGGGCGCGACAACCAGAAGTGATAGTGTGTGGTGCTACTTGTTTTCGTAGCAAGGTCCTTTGGTTGTCATCTGCGGCGCGCTTGTAGCACACCTGTACGTCGACGATTTTCTGGGCACCGTTTTGTTGCCCTTCATGGCAAGCCATAATGGTGTTACGTTTCAGCAAGATAATGCCCATCCGCACGCGACGAGAGTTTACACTATTTGTCTTCGTGATTACCAAACGCTACTTCGGCCAGCAAGGTCACCAGATCTCTCCTCAGTTGAGAACATTTGGACTATTATGGGCAAGACACTAGAACCAGCTCAGTATTTTGACGATATAAATCGCCAATTGGACAGAATTTGGCACCCAACGACTCTATCACTCAATGTCAAGTAAAGGTGTTTCTTTTCAATAAATCATCCAGTTCTTTTGAAACTGTAATTATTTGTTTGTCTGAACATGTACATCACATCTTCCGATTTCCGTGACATGCGGATAATCCATCGTGGTGCGTCGATATTGCCGGCCTCGGTGGCCGAGCGGTTCTAGGCGCTTCAGTCCGGAACCACGCAGCTGCTACGGTCACAGGTTCGAATCCTGCCTGGGGCATCGATGTGTGTGATGTTCTTAGGTTAGTTAGGTTTACGTAGTTATAAGTCTAGGGGACTGATGACCTCAGATGTTAAGTCCCATAGTGCTTAGTCATTTGCGTCGGTAAGAATTTTTTTTTTTTTGTATTGAAGGGTATAAACCTATTAATTTGTCTGTGAACCATAAAAACGCCCTCTTTATTTAAAAACGTATATTTTGTGATATGGCACATATTACCCAACTCTTTTCTTAACAGCTCGAATTGTGTTAGAAAATCTTTTCTTGTTGTGTGTCGTTAGGGTCAGAAATATTTTCTCACCATTTACTCCAAAACAATGTCCATGCAATAGTTTTATGAAGTTATACCTTTCTTAAAACAATAACAAAGGTTTTATACCAATTTTGGCTTAACTGGTCCGTATCAGCCGCCTTTCCTCTATAGGAAACACATAAACCGGGGGACTAACTCATCCTCTACAAGTTTCACTATTTTGATTTATTTTAATGAATAATGAGTGAAGGGAGTTTTTTCGAGGATACAAATAATTTTGCAATATGTTTTTTTGTTAACTCTGTGCGATCGCACAAGTGGAGGGGTAACGCGCCTCTCCGGCTTGTAGATCTTGGGAGATCGTTGTTGGCAGTGCAAGAATAGTGTTATTCCAGGTGCAAACGCTCAGATGAGAGAGAAAAGTCTAGTACTTTTGTGATTGTTTACTTGTAACAATGTGATCACTATTGCTGAAAATTTGAGATAATCCATCAAGATAAGAGCAAAAACTACGTATCATTTTCCTAAGCAAGAAAGTTGCTAATTCGTTATGTATTTCACCTTGTCTTGTTATTTACTTGACAAGAGGTACAACTTAAGTCTCAGAAGGAAATTCGTAGCAGTTGTAAAGGTGACGTTTGCGCGCGGTCCACTGTTTTGCGCTATAGCTCGGATTCTTTGTACTTTATGAACATAAGTGTTCTAAGCAATATTGATTGGCTATGTAATTAGCTTCACGTACATGTCAACATTTTTCCTTTTGGTATATAACGAAACTACCTACCTTTAAATACGTCCATGGTATTTCAGGTCAGAATATGCCAAAAGAAAAGATATGGGAAATATCGGAGAAGTAATTAATAGTAGCAGTGAAGTAGAAAATGAGATAGCATCAGTTTTTGCATATGCAAAGAGTGTGGAAGTCGCATGGAATTCACTAAAAGTCTCCCTTTGTCGACATTCAGGCGAGGAAGAATTATTAAATTTGCCTAATGTAGAAATCAGTTTGCATTGACATCAGATATGGAAATGTAGCTCTTTAATTATATTACAATGCTGCAAGAAATAGGATTGGAAAGACAGTTATCCTGATAAGGACAGTTGCCTATTAGGTAGCAAGAAGTGCTGGTTAACATCAATGTCTAAACCCTGACGACGGCACTGCTGGTAGACGGTACTGGGCTACTTACGAGAGGAGTCCAGAGGTTCTCGCTATCTGAAGAGCTTCAATGGGGAACAAGATTATTGAAGACTTCTATAACAAATTAGAGAAGCTTCTAATGAAGCTAAACATCAAGGACAATCCTGATACAATCAGGAACTACAATGAAACTGGCTTGCGGGTACGCTGTTAAACTCTGGAAAGTAACGACGCCAATGGGAGGAGAAAATGCCTGATTAAGAACTTTTGCAGAACGAGGTACCTGGATGTGTTTGTGAAAGTGAGACGTGGATATCATTTCTGATAATTTTCAAGGGCGTTCAATGGAATGAACAGTTAAATACTGACCGCTTACCAAACGTTGCTGTAAAACTATCTCCAAAGGTATATAAACAACGAGATATTCGTGCAATGGTTCTCGTGTTTTCAGCAATTCAATACCACTCACACGGCCAGCTGTCCTGATCATGGACTCCCGTGCACTGCACACCAGTTCAAACACAATAAAGACGGAAAACGAGAACAGCATCTCCTTACTAACTTTTCCTGTGTGTACTACACATCTTCGGCAGCCTCTGCATGTACGAATTTAGAAGTCCCTCCAATTACACTGGGCAAATAGCATGTACATATCATTTGCTCTACTGATCATCTTACAACTGACACGAAATTACCTGTCCATATTACGAAATTACCCAGCAGTGTCAGCGGTATTTCTTCATCACTTAAAATTCAATTTGAAACAGTGAAATTGTTATATTCTTATTTGTAGTTGACGCAGTTAATATTGAGTTGGATGAAATATTTTCGTGTTAGAGAATGTAGTTAATGCAAATCTATCATGAATATACACTTCCCTTTACCTTATCTTTATTACTCAACGACTAAACTGATACATGATTTGACTTGCAGGGTGTCTATCTAACGGCTTCCCGGGGCAAAAAAATTTTGATTTTTAATATTTCGCGTAACCACTACCACCGACCGTATTTAAAAATTTAAGATGTTGTCATAATCTACTCACTAAAAAGTATAATCTTACGTTAAATGCTTAACACAGTAAAGACAAGTATTACAGTTAGATACTGTGTGTTTCTCTCGAGGCAAAGTATTTGAGAACTTCCAACGAACTTTAAACATAATTTCAAACCTTCGTGAAATTTTTTCTTGGTGCACCCCACAAAACGGCGAAAAAAAAAACAGTTTATTGTTTATTACGTTCTCGCTGTTACGCAGTAAAACTTCAGCACCAGTAACTCTATCCGCAAGACACTTTGCAGGCGGTATTCAGATATACAGCTGAATGTGCCTGCAACATTATATCATTGTACTACGCTTAGGTCAGGAGATATGGCGTCATAAACATTGAGGTACACGAAAAACAAGCTTCTGTTTAAAATGGAGCGCAGATTATCGAAACAACGTTTTTCCAGAGTTTCGTGAGGAGAGCACTTAGCAACTTGCAACAGCTTTAAACATGGTTTCAAACCACTTCTGAAATTTTCTCTCGCTTGCATGCTTAACGTCGACATTTGCAATCTAATGAGACGTCAGAAGCTGAGAGTGGCGGCCTGCTGGAGAGCGCCCCTCGGCGCGACTGTTCGCACAGTCGCAGCGCACGTGGCGCGGGCAGGCAGCCCCGTGGCGTGCAGCTGGCGGGCAAACTGCGCTGCACTCGGTCGCCGCAGCGCACGGGCTTCTGCGTGGCGCAGGGTTTCGCGTCACTTCGCTCTCTCCACTCCCTGCCACGTATACTCTCTCCTCTGCCACCGTTCGTGAGCAGCACTTCAGTCAGCATTACACCTAGGGACTCCCTAACAGCTGAAATCTCAAAATTTTCAAATTTCGTTCTTTCATTGATCTTAATCTACGAAATTTCCCTTTTACAATTATATATAACACATATATATTGTTACTTTATTGCTGGTTTATTCCTTTATTTAAACACAACAGTGTGTGGGCTTGACCATTTTCCAAGAATCTGATCAACTGAAGAAGGTAAGATTCGTCATTTATTTAGGAGACGGAGACTCAAAAGCTTTCAAAACCGTTGAGGAAGAGAAGCCATACGCAGATGTAACCATCACTAAACTGGAATGCATAGGTCGTGTACATAAAGCAAATGGGTACGAGGCTACATATAAGGCAAGGAAATTGTAAGGTGACAGAGAATTAGATGGTAAGGACGGACTTACAGAATCTGTTATAAAGAAAATCCAAAATTATTATAGCGTGGCCATCAGGCAAAATTTTAGTAGAGTAGAAGATACGAAAAAAGCTGTACGGGCAGTTTTGTTTCGTCTCTCTTTAACAGAAGATAAACCCATTCGCGGCCAATACCATCCAGAAAGTGATTCGTGGTGCAAATGCAACAGAGCACAGCAAATAGGTCAGAAATTTATTCACAAACCAGCTACACCTATTGCCATAGTGAAGGCCTTGATAGAAAGTTTCAGAGGTCCGTCAGATGTAAGACTATTGAAGAAATCTCTTCGTGGCCGCAAGCAGAATCCTAACGTGTGCATAACCAGCGTAATATGGACCAGAATTCCCGAGACAATTTTTGTGTCAGTTAGGACACTGCGTTTCGGCGTATGTGACGCAGTGGCAACGTTCGATGAAGGAAATTTTGCAAGGTATCAAGTCCTGAAAAGACTGCAACAAACTGTCGGTCGTTCCACAGTGAAATAAAATGTTAAATTTAGAGAAAGAGAGTTAGGGTACCAGAGAGAGAGCTACGAGAGACCTTGAAACAACGGCAAGACAGGACGGCCGAGGAGAAAAAAGGACATTGCTATTAGATGGAAGAAGATTCCGACAACCCATCTTACGGAGCTGGAATGCATTAACAACTTTAATGGCTATTTTCTGTAAGTTGTGCTTTTTAAGAAAAAAGTGTTCTTTTTCTCCGTTTCTACTTGCCAGAATACCAGAATACGTTCAGAATTACTGGATATACTAATGTGAATACTGTGCTTATTTTAAATGGGGGCTTACCTGCTTGTAAGTCTGAAAGAAATTAAAACCTCATGTACATAGAAAAATGAAGACAAGTTTCTTATTGCGATGTCAATTTTTTACAAAAATAATCATTATCTTAAAACTAATCAACATCTTCAGAAATCCTTCTGTTAAAGTGATTAAAAATATCTAAACTACAAGCCACAGCTCTTACTAATTTTTATTCCCAACAGTTTCTGATAAAAGGTACCTCTCATTTTAATACATTTTACACTATTGACTCCTATAAGTTTGTAACAACGACAGTGTTAGACGCTAACTTTCATAGCGAAATGGGTGTCCCGAAATGAATAACAAGGACCGTAGGTTGTGCAGATGGACTGCTCTAAACGAATCTTTATTGTCGAGCAAAGCGTGTGTAGTTTGACTTGATACACACATTCTGCTACTTATAACGAAGATAAAGCTAGCTTCAGCTATCCAGGAATCGCTGTTGTGATTATTGAAGGCAAAAATCTCTCGCATCTGCCCATTATTTTCAGCAGCCTAGCTCGATATCTCACTATCGTTGCCCAAATTATTCACAGCCCTTAGCACAATGATCTTCTTTTTCTGACTTTTTCTTTCAAGCCGAAGTCTGCGAGCCAAACATGGCTGTATGATTCTTACAAGAATCTTCTATTATTCGCACTAGATACAGAGGCGACCTACTGTTTATATGTCTTTCTAGGGCCAGGAACAACTCCCTGGCTTTTTTCCCAAGCATTAATTTCGATCTTATAATTATTTTTTTAGTTCATTTCTTCTGCTTCAATCATTATCGTACATATATTCGAGTTTGTCTGTTACCTAAATGGTAAGACCTGCTCAAGAGTTACTGTGTGTATTGCTAGGTGGTACAATGCTTAACTTCATCAACGATGAAAAGACGTCTGTCTATTTGCTTAGGCCTACATTTTGAAAATAATTTCAGCAGTTCTATAGCGCAGATATAATTTCGTAACTTGATATAGCGTCTAGGTATTTGTTATTAAGGATTCGGGCAGTGTTTTACGAAACAAATAAGCACAGGCTGTTGTGTAATTGGTGGGAGCTATTCGTAACGTTGTGTACATTTTTTTGTTGTGTTACTTATTTTAATTAATTTTATATAGACGACAGTGACTGATAACCCAACGGCGTACGGTATGACACTCGCTCTATTGGCTGGTTCCCACAAGATATTCTGAGTTGTCCTCGTGATTACTCCAGTGATTTTTGCAAGATGAAAGTTGTTGGCCTTACAGCCATGAAGCATTAGCGACCAAATACAGAGAAATAGTTACAATGCCTACACCACTGACCCCCGAGTTGGTAAGTGTGCCGGAAGAGATATATTGACGCAATGGTAAGGGCGGCGCCAAGCAAACCCTTCGTACTCCACCTGCTGGTCAACTGGCGCAATAAAATTGGGTATTTTAAGCTAGTGACCACTTGCGTCTATTAACAAAGGGACAATGGCGATACAGAGGTTCTTTGGGAAGAAGCGACTTTACATATTGACTCTTCTGCATTCGTACATTATTTGTCCAGAAGATCTGAAGCTCTCGAAAAAGCTGTGTCAGACCCCCCCCCCCTCCCCCTCCCTGCCACCGCTCCTGATTATACATGTAAGAAAGTCGAGTATTATAAAACAGATCAAATGCGTGTGTCGCTAGTGAACGTTGCTAAAAAAGGTAAAGTTAAGGTAATACACTAACGCCCTAATTAAAAGTACGGTTGTTGGAAGGGGACGAGATTTACTATGTTATTTGTCACCGAAACTATTACTTGTGAGCACGAAGTTCGTATAAAGCTAGTATAAAAGGATAGGAAAAGAATTCAACCGAACAGTAGCATTTTAATTAAGTGCATTTAGGGAACTTGGAGAAAATGTAAATTACAACTTTAAGATAAGAACTTTGATCCACCCGGGTATTAGTCTGTGAATGACGCTCTCCTCTTAGAAAGACAAGCATAAACGAAGGAATGGTGGGTGACGGTGCACTCGAATGCCGATCAAATCAGCTCTAAAAATCAGAAACGCTGGATTAGTGAAAACCTCAAACAACGAAAGGAATCAGTGTCATTTGTGAGTAAGCAAGGCGAAATTGTCTTTCGTTCAAAATAACAGCGGCAGTAATATCATGTCTCTGGACGAGATGCCAACTGCAGTCGCTGTATAAAACCGCTTAAAGGCTGCCGTGTCCTTGAAGCAAGGGCACCGGCCACGTGGAAGGCACCCAGCAGTCGGATCTGGTGGGCACTGCGAGGGGCGTGTCCGCTGCTGATTGGTCTGAGCGGCGTGGCACCACTAAGTGGGCACCGCCCTCCTCTGCACGCCATTGGCCAGTTCAAACCGTATAGCGCGATGGCCGCAATGCCGGCAGCACTAACAATGCCGGTCGACTACTACGATTTGCATGTGGGGTATCGTAACAGTTTCCGGCAACTTTATGGACAGCATCACCCACTTTGGATATTTTGGTGCGGCCTGCACTCTCGACGAAAATTTTTCTCATTCTTAAATGACAAATTTTGCTGAATCTGTCAATAAACGGGAATAAAGCGTTAGACTTGCGTCATCTTCGCACGCAATGACTGAGTCACACTCTAAAACATTAGTGTTACCTAGCAGCAGTTTCAAATTCGAATTCGGCAGCAACATGTTTCATGGATGACTGTCTCTTCCATTCTTCAACATTACAGTTTCACCCAACTGCTCGCAGTTGATAGATGTTAACAGCACCGTGCACTTATTCATTTCAGTGTCAACGTTCTTCATTTAAAATTAACTTGCTGGCAACCGTCGTCAAATAAAATGATGACACTCAGCAAATCTTTCGTTTCCAGTAGAAATTGCTACTGATGTCTATATTTACACATTTGGATACAGAAACAGGGTGGGCAATGTGAAAGAAACTACAAGATGAAATTTTTTCGAAATTCCTGTTAACTTACTCTCCAATATTGGGACGTCAAGGAATAAGGTTCTTCTGTTCAGAACAGAAAAGCTGTTTCATGTGGAACAATCGAGATACTTTGCTGAGACATACTGCGAAAGAACTTACAATCTCACTGTAATGCGACGTACAGCTATTATATTTCCGAGGTTACTAGTTTTGTTCATCACCTGGCTGTTTCCCGTATAATTTCTTCTATGTTTCATAGGTGATAGCGCCCAGCGTATAAGGTCTGTGTGCAACATAACCGTATTCTAAAATATTTAGCCGCCTTGTGTAGATTCGTAACGTACATTAACACGTTGCGACTTGAAGGATCCTCGATGCAACTGCTACTAGGCTTCTGGGGAAATTTGATGTAATTCGCAATTTTTTTGGAAATAGAACTGTCTCAAAGGAATTTCCATCGTACTTCTTTATGTTTATCGCCATTCATTAACACACGATAGGAATATGATTTTTTTTTTTTTTTTGCAAAACACAAAATCTTCTTGATTATTCACACAAAAACGTTCTGGCGATTCCGGGCCATTTTAAGAAATCGACGGATTCCTTTTATAACAGAAATTTCTGCAAAAACGGTTATTTAGCAAAGCGTTATGTGTTACTGAATTGCATCGCCATATGCTGCTTTATCACGTTATTATTGTCCCCATTGAATGTATCCTCTTTTATATCAAATTATTTATTATTTACTAGCAATTACTTTCCTAATTCACAGATAAGCACAACCATAGAAAGGGCGTGTAGATACCGAGTGCGTTGTTGACACTGAATTGTTGCTGCTGTTGTGGTCTTCAATCTTATGCACGCTAGTGTGTCCTGTGACAGCCTCTTCACGTCGGCGTAATTACTATACTCTCCATTTATTTGAAACTACTTACTGAATTCAAACCCTAGTGCCCGACTACATCCCCCCCCCCCCCCCCCCCCCAAACACACACCATTCCATTCCCACACTGTTTGTTCCTTGATGCCTCAAGATGTGTCCTCTCAACGTATCCTCTCTTTTAATCAAGTGATGACAAAAATTTATGTTTTACCCAATTGGATTCAGTGCTTCCTCAGTAGTTACCCGATTTGCCCATCTAATTTTCAGCATTTTCTGCAGCACTACATCTTCAATTGTCTTTCTGCCTGAACTGTTAATCCTTCACTTTTCGCTTCCGTACAAGGATTTTCAGAAATGCAGTTCTTGCTATTGCCAATCTGTATGTTGTAATTTCTTCATGTTGGCCTTTTGTTGCTCAAATAGCAAACCCATCTACTACTCTAAGAGTCTGATATTCTAACCTACTTCCTTCAAAATCGCCTGATGACTACATTTCATTATTTATATGTTACTTTTATTGGTGTTCATTTTATAATCTCATTTAAAGACAATATCCAATACGTTCAATTGCTTTTCGAAGTTCTTTACCGTCTCTGACAGAATTTCAGTGTCATCGTGAACCGCAAAGTTTTTATTTCTTCTCCCTGAATACAAAGTCCTTACTACATTTCTGCTCGGTTTCTGTAACAGGTTGCTTCTGAATTACCCTTTTTAAAAAGTGGAAACAACTTGTTCGAGGTTGTGTAGTATTTCGCCGCTCCTCTGTTGCAGCCGCACTGTTGTGGGCTATATTATCAGTCTTTACTTTAATTAGGTTAAAACAAGCTTTCGATGACATTTGAGTGTGTCGAGTGGCAGGGGCCATTGTCAGCGTACTCGCTGCGCTGCCTGTTTCGTAGGTACGTGGCAGAAGTCTGCTAGGCAATGAAAGGCGCTGCCTGCAGGAGTAGCAAAACATTGGAATAAGGAATGGCACGTTCACGTCAGCTAGAACGTTGATACAGTAAATCGAATAACATTCTTCGGTTCATTTGTAGAAGGCTAGGAAAATGCAGCTTGTCTACGAAAAAGACTGCCTATGAATAACTTGTACGACTTATTTTCGAATATCAATTGAATGTATAAGGTCTCTGTCACATTGGGCTAAGAAGGAGTGATGTGAGCAGACCAAGAATTCGGTATGGATATGGCAGGATGGCAGAATATGCTTTGTTCTCTCTCGACGGCGAGTAACAAATATAGTGAAAAATCTGATTTAAATAACGAAACCCTGCACCAGTTACGTTTATTCGTGCACGTCATGACACGTTTCAGTAATTTACCCCCATTTTCAAGTGCTTTGTGAGTTTTACGTTAGTTTTACGTGTGATGTCTGCTTGTGTGTTTTTTACTTCTCACGCCCTGCAGAACAACGCACACGCAAACATCCCAAACAATAAATGTAAAACTCCCACAGAACTTGGAACTGGGAATAAACTCCCGTGCTATGAATGAAAAAAGTAACTGGAGTCTCGTTTTATAATTTAAATCATTGTAGACATAGTTGCAGCCTTTCAAAGAATATAGTTTATGTTGAATGCCGTTAAGGGACAAACATGAACTGCCATTCACTCGATCTGCGATAAAACACACGTGTTTAATTTCGAGAACTACATTTAAGGAAAATACTGGTGCACCCACGACGCTGTTCTCGTGGGACTCGAAATGATAAAAACGGACTAACGACACCTTACACAGAGACACAGAAGGAACCGCCGAACTATGGAACGTAAAGTTCGCTGAATTCATGGTATAATGAAAATTACTGTTACATACATAACACCGACATACAAGAACGAGCGACGTAGCCCAGTGAACCAGATCCCTCCCTCGTCACTAAGAAAACTTCATTCTTGCAATGTAGCTGTGACTGACTACAGCAAATTTAGCCGTAAGACACATCATAAATAGGTATTTCATTTCCTGCGTTTAGGGTCATTTTGTCTCTAATCCAAAAAAAATGTTCAAATGTGTGTGAAATCTTATGGTACTTAACTGCTAAGGTCATCAGTCCCTAAGCTTACACACTGCTTAACCTAAATTATCCTAAGGACAAACACACACACCCATCCCCGCGGGAGGACTCGAACCTCCGCCGGGACCAGCCGCACAGTCCATGACTGTCTCGAATCACTTTCTCTTTTGCACAAATCATCGAAAGCATTGCTCTGCTGTAATAATGAGCACTACTACGGCTCTGACATTTACTGATAAGCATACAACCAATTCCAGTAGAAAAATTCATCAGTTCGTTCATGTGCGGAGAATAGAGATACGAAGTGTATTATGCGAGTTTCACATGGGACAGCTGAGAAAAATTATCATGAGAACAGAAATTAATGCTCGCCTTCATATACATCGAAACTACGGAACTGAAAGTGCAAACGCAAGTGAACTAAAGTTATCCGAACCCACAGTCGTATGACTCTATCCTCTCTCTCCGCTAAGTGATCACAACTCTCCACAAACTGTGCTCAACGTTGAATGCGTAACAGCGGAGCACATATCCGATAGCGTATCAGTGCAGACATATCAGATCAGCATAATATACGTATTCTCTACCAGAATCAGATGACACAGACAAACGAGTGGGTTACATTCTTGCATGACTAGAAGCCATCAAGTTCGTGCATTCCGTCAAATAGATTTCAATGTAGTTACATCTGGAAAGATCCACTTATGAAGTGATAACACTGGAAAACATTAAACTCAATTGTTGTTCTGGTTTACCGCAGAAATTAGCCATCGAGGACGATCCCACTGAAAAGCACAGGAACAATCTTCAGAGATACGTTTCAGCTATGCAAAAGTCTTCCTTTAAAGCAGAGAGACAATCTGCATAGAAGTGATGAGAACTAGGTCTCATAGTTCTGCTATTTCTAGAAGCTACAGATGACGAGAGAGGCTCATGCAACGCTGTCCTGAACAATCTAGCAGAGGAAGATCCATCGTGTGGCACTCAGATGGACTTATTCGAACCTCAAGCATTCCGGAGAACAATTTTATCTGTGATGTGACAACGGTGCCAATCTGGAGAGGTGGTTATAGTTTTTCCTTATTTGTTCTCGCACCACCAATTTTGGTAGACGGTGGAAAATTGTTGCAAATTTTATTAAAAACTTTTTGAGCATTATTACAATTTCCACACAGTGGCAACAGTTTAGAGTAGATGTATTGTTATCAAGGTTATAATGTTCCTGTCCATAAGCTACAACCATTACATTCTAAGGAATGTACTCTGACGGAAAAAAGTTACAACACCAATAAGGGATTGTGCGACATAAACGAAAGTTTGTAGGCGTGTTTCTACGTCTGACAGATGACATCTATTCACATTTCGCTCCAATTGCATAAGAGTGGCGCTAGTAGCGCAACTATGGTGATACAAATCAGTTCTGCTTTAACTACACGCTGTAACGGTCGTGAGCGTTAGTTACCTTTGAGATTGGACGTGGTGAGTTGATGTTGGTCAACAATGCCTTTAGGGCGACGAACACGCATTTGTCAACACGGCACTGAGTTTGAACGAGGTCGTGTAATAGGGCCACGAGAAGCTGGACGGTCATTCTGTAATACTGCAAAAAGACTTGGCAGGAATGCAGTCGTCGTATATGATTGCTGGCAGCCGTCATCACGAGAATGTACAGTCGCAAGAAGACGAAGCTCCGGACAGCAACCTGGCACTACCTAGGGGGAAGATCATCGTGTTCGGCGAATGGCTCCGGCGCATCGTACTGCAGCAATTTGAGCAGCAGTTGGCACTATAGTGACACAATGAACTGTTACAAATCGGTTACTTCAAGGACAACTCCGAACCAGACGCTCCCGTTTATTCCAGTGACTCCAAACCACCCCCATTTGCGGCTTCGTTGGTGTCACGCGACAGCTCATTGGAGGGCATGATTGAGGTCTGTTGTGTTTTCTGGTGCCAGTGATGGCCGTGTGTTGGTTAGAAGCAGGCCACCTGAGAGCCTACAACCAACCTGTCTGCGTGCTGGACACACTGAACCTGCGCCTGGAGATAGTCCGGTGTGCTGTTTTTGTATGACAATAGGAGCACTCTCGTTGTTATCCCCCGCACACTAACTGCAAAACCGCACGTCAATCTGGTGATTCCATCTGTTGTGCTGTCATTCATGAACAGCCTTCCAGGGGGTGTTTTCCAACAGGACAACGCTCATCCACAGACAGTTGTTGTAACTCGGCAGAATATAACCATGTTGCCTTGGCCTGCTCGATCACCAGAACTGTATCAGATCGAGAACATATGGGTCATTATGGGACAACTGCAGCGTTATCCACAACCAGTATTACAGTCCCCGTTTTGAGGGACCAAGTGCAACGGGCATCGAACTCCATACCACAAACTATCCCGCACCTGTACAACACAAAGCATGCATGTTTGCAAGCTTGCATTCAACATTCTGGCGGTTGAAGCGGTGATTAATTTACGAGAATTTCACACTTGCAGTGGCTTACCTCGCGCTTACATAACTTGTGACCTTGCAACGTTAATGACTTACATACGTGAGCCAAATTTATTCCCTAAATTTCACTGCCAGTACCCTACATTATTTATTTTCTGGTGTTGCAATTTTTCTGTCAGTGTGTTTACAATCAACTATAACGTCGCCAGGAAACGGACAACACGCCTTCTCACATACTTTTAGCAAATAAATATTATTTTCTGTGTTTCCGAACTTAGTGCAACGTCTTCCCACAAATTAAACAGATGTACAGTAACAAAGAGAAGCTAGAAGACTTTCTATCACCCTTAAGACTGCTATAAGAGTTTTGGCGACATATTACACACTACTACTATCAAAAAACCTAATACTAACTAATGTCTAACACTTTCCACATACCATATAACACTGTGGCTAAGGTTGAGTAAGCAAAGCAATAGTACAGAATTAGGAAACATATCTGGTTTACGTGTTTGGTTTCATCTACATGCAGTATTATCCACTACAATGTAGTGTACATAAAAAATAGTTACCTGAACTGGTAAGTTTGTTTACCTGTGAGACGAATGAAAGCCCATTCCTTACTGGCCTGCTGTTCCCTGCAGTGTTGTGATGTCCGCAATGTACTTCAAGCAGTGGTACGATATGTACTATGTGGTTACTGTACTTTAGTTGGCTCCAAGAGTGGACATAAGCGCAGATAAACATGCTGCAGTTGTAGCGCTCAGACAAGCAGGTTTATCTACGTCTCAAATTGCAAAACATTGTGGCGTATCTACAGGCGGAGTGCAATACAGCCTCCACGATCAGAAGACAATAGGTAACAATAAGGATCTACCATGACCGGGAGTACTTCGTGAAACAATTAAAAGTGATGACAAATTGATCAGAATTAGGCCTCCTAGTGAGAAATATAGATTTAAAATAGCAGCATAAATTCGCGCAGAATTGATAGAAATGAAGAAGGAAAATATAACTGTTGGAACTGTTAAAATGAGCCTGATAGATGCCGGCTTGAAAGGACGTGTTGCAGTGAGGAAATATCTTCTGAAGCCCGTAAACAAAAAGAAGAAACGCGAATGGCCTTGGGAACATAGTAAGTGGACACTTGAAGAGTGGAAGAAACCGTTGTTCACAAATGAATCGAAATGCGAGATTATTCGCATCAGAAGGAGGACATTTGTTTGTCGACCTGAAGGAGGAAGTGGCCCAGCAGTGCATTCTATCTACACTTAAACACGGAGGTGGTTGCGTTATGGTTTGGGGGTGTTTTGCCGGAGACAGAGTTGGTTAAATCATGAAAATAAAGGAGTATAATGTACCGTGTGGATTGCGCTTAATGTGTAAAGGATTCACATTGCAAAAGGATATTGACCCCAAAACGCTGGTCGGCATTCTATGAGAAGTACATTGCTTCAGAGGGAGAAGAGAAGGTAGTGAAAGATATGGTGTGACCGTTCAAAAACGTTGATTGTCATCCAAGTGAAATGGTCTCCAATGATGCGGACACATATATCCGGAAAGATCACATCAAAAGCAAAAAAAATATCCAGAATGCCATTAAGGATCTGATTAATCAACATAGACTCGCAATACATGCAGAAACTTATTGCCAGCATGCCTCGAGTGCGTAAGGCAGTAATTAAATCTAAGGGAAGATACGTTGATAAAAATACAACACAAACCGTGTTCGTATTGTATTTAAACGGCTTGGTTTGAGAAATAAAGTCTTTTTTTGGTCATATTTGAAATATCTGATAACAGTCACGGTTTATTGAAATTAAAGAGCTGTACTGTGGATGACTGTCTATGGGCGGCAGACAGTCGAGCGTAAAATCAGAGAATGAGCTCTTAGTTTGGAACATTTTGCACACTGCATATTGTTGCTCGTTATATCTGTTGCAAACGACTCATGCTTGGGCATTTATTGTTAATATTGTATTTGACGCTAAAATATGGTGACCAAACAAAGCTACTTATAACTGAATTTCTTGGTCAGGCGAATCTTGTTCCGTGTGCTATAACAGGATTATCACGTAAAGGTGTCTGGCTGGTGGACACAACCACGGCGTGAGTCGTAGGTGCGAATAGGAATTTGGTTTGGGCGGGAAGCGTGCTCCGATAGCCGAAGCTGTTAAGGTAACCGCTCTCAAAAAGCGGGAAATCCGGTCTCGAGGCCTAGTCGGGCGCAAATTTTCTAGCAGTACGAGTAGTGGACACCATAAGATCCTGAGGAAGATCCCAGCAGAGGGGTCGAAACGTCGTTCATTTTAGTAGAAATACGACGCGGCCTAATAACCCAGAAGATTTTAACTTCAGTGACAACGGCCACGAAAGCCTGCAGAATTACATAAATTTTCATTTGCAGCCATTTGATTTCTTTCGATACCCAACTGCAGCTGACGTCGGAATTTCTCCTTCGTCAATTATACATACGGCTGCAGAATTACGACTTGGCGTGGGATTAGCCGAGCGGTCTAGGGCGCTGCAGCCGTGGACTGTGCGACTGGTCTCGGAGGAGGTTCGAGTCCTCCCTCGGGCATGGGTGTGTGTGTTTGTCCTTAGGATAATTTAGGTTAAGTAGTGTGTAAGCTTAGGGACTGATGACCTTACCAGTTAAGTCCCATAAGATTTCACACACATTTGAACATTTTTTGAATTAGGACTGGTGTCTGTTCTCTCGGATATGTCCTAAGGAACAGACATCACAATACAAATATATTCGCCATGACCCAAAGAATTATACCTTCAGTGCGGGTGCATTCTTCTTTCGACCTCTTGCGAGAATCAAGTGAGGTTGCGAGCAATGAGGATAATGGACAGGGGACAATACGTATGTAGTCTGTGACGAATGGGAATTCAGTTGGACGGGAAGCCTGCTTGGATAGCCGAAGTGTATAATGCAACCGCTCGCGATAAGCGGGAAATCCAGGTTCGAGACCCGGCCCAGCATAAACTTTCATTTGTCGCCATTGGATTTATTTCAATACCCAATTACAGCTAATGTTGGAATTTCTCTTGCGACACGTGTATATATGGCTGCAGAATCACGAATGGCTTTGTTCTTTCCGACGTATAAAAAAAGGCTTACTTATTAGTCTCCAGTCATGAACCAGGGACTATCTGAATCCGAGACATAAAGATTGAAAGCTGTTTTACGTGGCAAGGGGGGTTCACCAAATAGTGCGTTGGTGACTACAATGACCCGGTGAACTACGGTGCATTTCGTGTTATGTTACCGATTCACAAACAGTAACTGCTGGGATAGCTAAATGAAATCACAAACTCCATTTTTCTGTAAGTTATCGCTGTCGACGACCCCGCTGCTAATGAAAAACTGATTCCTATCATGAAGAAAGAAAATTCTTCGCAACTCTCACTGCACGAAGAACAGAATGTTGGATATAGTGACTATAACATTGTAGATGTTTATTTATACAATTTAGAAACATTACTGTCTTAGTGTCGCACACGTCGCCTTCAACAATTAAAGAAACTGAGGAAGGCGATGTGTGAACTTTGGAGAAACAGCACAACTATGAGCAACAATTTTTTTTTTTTTCCTTTTGGTTCCAAGCAGATGAGAATCCCTGGCTCACTTTATGAAAGCGACGATTTCCTTAGGTCACTTCGATAGCTATCAAGGGGGCAACAGGGCTTAGCAGTCTGGTCTGGCTAAAGCTAAAGCTACCTGAGTTTTTTTGTACAGATAAATATGGTCCAATAAAGAGTAGCATGTACTGCCACAGGTTCCTTTACGTCCTACAACGTAACATTACCATGACTGTCTAACCGACGGTATCATTCACGACATGAACAGCAACGGGATTAAATCGTAGCTAGTACCAGAAATACCCTGCGCTGCAAATCGAAAGGTGGCTTGCGGTGTATAAATGTAGCTGAGTGGACTATTCCCACAGCTTTCTGGTTGTAATATGTTTGAAGTATTGCTGGCCCAGAGGAAAAATGAGGAAAATAAAAAATGGAGGCAATTTAAACTGGACAGTTCTGTCAAAAACTGATTAAACTACAGTGTCACAACTTGTTGCGTCACGTATAACGGTGCTCTTTGCATAGGGCTAACAGCATGCTCCATTTCTAGACATCTTGACCCTTTATTTGCATCGTGGGATACTTTATTTCCCGTTCGTTGTCAGAAACGGTATAAATAAGACAGATTGCTCACTTCTATTCGGTCTTCCAGTTGGAGTGGGCGCGTGAAGCGCGCTCGCATACCGCTAATGGTGACGCACTGTTCTTGACAGATAGGGAGAAGAGTTCCAGTTTGGATATGGCAGACAGTTCGTAATCAACAAGGTGCATATTCCGCATACAGAACAGAATTTAAAACCTAACAATAACTATGATAAGATACTCTCCAGGAGTGCGCGGTACCATCTTTCAACCTGTTAACAACGGTTACTAATCGTGACATTGGTTAGACAATATGACAAAAGCGCTTAGAAGATATGATGATCCAAAACACAAGACTCGCCAAAGACTCACAAAGAGCGGCCAGCGCAGTAGTCCAGTACGCGCACGTCAGCAGACAGGCAAGCATTTTTTTCTGTGTGAACTGTTTCTCAAACTGTTGCGATTCATTTTGGGAGCAATAGATAGGTGCAGTATCTTGTTGAAGACGGGCTTCCAGTCGCGAAAAACCAAACAAACACAAACACAGATGACATAAAAGTTTTCTGGGTGTGGTACCGCATCATAATATACAAAACTGCTGCTACTGGACAAAAACCAATGTTTCGGCCACAGTTGCAGAGTAGACCCAGAAGAAGGCCGCTGCAACTGCGGCCGAAACGCCTAGCAGCAGTACTTTTACACATTATAAGGCGGTACCATACCCAGAAAACTTTTACGTCGACTGACACTGGCCGCCGAAGCCTACCCAATTATACAAGCACAGATCTGCGACTCATCAGCTCCGACAACCGTTTGCCATGCTTCGAGCTTGGTTTGATGATTCTGTACACATGCTCATCCTAGCGCCCTGTGATGTTTAGCCGACCTTTGTGGCCGAGCGGTTCTAGGCGCTTCAGTCAGGAACCGCGCTGCTACTACGGTCGCAGGTTCGAATCCTGCCTCGGGCATGGATGTGTGTGATGTCCTTAGGTTAGTTAGGTTTAAGTAGTTCTAAGTTCTAGGGGACTGATGACCTCAGATGTTAAGTCCCATAGTGCTCAGAGCCATTTTTTGTGATGTATGGTTAGCAGATTACTCGTGCAGTACGGTGATGGATGTTCACCAAAACGAGGAGACTGGTAAACTGATGGCATGTTGTTGTACTGTAGCTTAGGAACGGGAAAAACCGATCGGTTAAAACCAATATCGATATTTTAGTTCCGAATAACTAGTATTTTCCGGTATTTGTTTGGTCCCGGTGTGTTTCTATATTTTTTTACTAATGAGCGAGTACAAAAACCGAAATATCAATTAGCTGTAGCAGCGGTGATAAAGCTTTTCATATTTAAAAAACCTCTTTTAAAAAACGAGTAACTTTTATTGGTAAAATTTGCATTTGTTTGAAATAATGTGTTGGTATAGAAAATGAGGAAAGCGATCAGTGTAATTTTAATAGACTAACAATACCCACAGAAACGAGCAACAAAAACAAAGCTTGACAACTGGTACAGCTTGCTGAGACAGTAATGTTCCTGTTACCGTGTGTAGTGACCTAAGGCAGACATGTACGTGCAGTGTCCAAGACTTGCTCCCACACGGTCCATATGATTGTTTCTTGATGTCGTCGTCGGATATCAGTTGTACTGCAGAATGACATCAACCCTAGTCTGGCAACATTTTACGAAGTGACACAGCAATGAAGGACAAGGCTTCATTTGTTTTATAAGATTAAAGATTTGCCTAACATTTCTACGAAATAATAAAAGAGGAAAGAATTTATGAATAAATAAAAAATTTAAGAATTCATTCATAGTATACAATAAAAATAGGAAGTAGCTGATCTGCTGTCTGTGTCTGCATAACAGGCCTTCATCTGTTTGTATCCTTGAAAACGGACAAATTACCACCAAAAACAGAGCTGTTCAACCTCAGTTTTGATCCTTAAGAGCTGACAATTCGTAATGCCCGAATAGTTGTATGATCCTCGATTACAACATTAGCACAGTTTAAAGAAATTATAATCTATAGGAGAACACTGAGGAGCTTTTTTAGCATTCAACTACTTATCGAGAAAAGGTTTTCTTTCGGACTAAGGTTTTTTCTTTATTTGCCAATGTAATTTAATGTTTCGATTATATGTATCTTGACACTAAGAGAGTCAAAATTTTTTAATCTTTTTTGGATTTTTACGTTTATTACAGGAAATCAAAGGAATAAGAAACCGAAAAAAGGTTACTTCAGAAACCGGTTATTTTCAGCGGGGTTTAACAGACAGGCTAAATTGGCGTGGAAAAAAATCTGATATAACCGAAAACCGGTTGTTTCAGCGACAACCGCCACCCCTACATTATAACAATCCGAGCAACCGTGTGGTAAGCCTTATTGTTTACCAGCTCACCGGACAAGGCATTTGTTCCCTTTCCTCGATCTTTGCTTTAGATGGCGAGGTAAGTCACTGCAGTGGAACGATGCGTATGTGCCACCCGGTTGTGTAGGATCACCGCAGTAAGAGGGGTCGACATGGAGACGTGACGGAATGGCACTAAGTAGCTAACGTGTTTGGCGTTACCGATGACCACAATATGAATCAAATTATCCGATCTGTTGCTGTGTGAACGCGAAGTGCCCACCGTGTTTTCAAGGAATGATATATCACTCTCAACCACGTAAGATGGCTTAAGAACAGTTGCTAATGGCTCTGAGCACTATGGGACTTAACAGCTGAGGTCATCAGCCCCCTAGAACTTAGAACTACTTAAACCCAACTAACCTAAGGACATCACACATATCCATGCCCGAGGCAGGATTCGAACCTGCGCCGTAGCGGTCGCGCAGTTCCAGACACAGTTGCAAAAAGATCCTGACCGCCAGGAGATGAATATTTGTCAGGGAAGATCGCTTACAAACCCGACAGGTACTGCTGCCGCCAGTGAATGCATGCCCAGTTCCGAGAGAACACCGCCAAGGGAAGAGCATGCAATGGAAATTTGGAGACGGGGACCTCGTGAAAGGCTATGGCTCACGCGATACATAAATCTGCACTTCTTTATTGGGCCACAGAACAATGAAACTCGACAGTAGGTGATTAGATGAGCTTTAGTGTGGTCCGTCCAGTTACGGTTTTGCCCGGTGTGCTTACGTCCTGCATCATAGGAACTGACACTAGACGAAATAGTCACCCTGAACCACTGACACTTTGAGGAGCGTAATGGCTGCGATAATTCGCGGCTGCAGATTCTCGTGCGTTACGCCGTTCTTATCTGCGTCCGATCAAATGTTCGGTCTGTCGTGTCTTATGCGCTCCGTTCGCAATCTATTTCTCACGAGGCCAAAACACGACTTTCGTCCCTTTCAAGATGATTCCCATAGACAACCGACCACACTGTCTTATGTTGCACGCGACACATTGCCCGTACTGTCCAGGGACAGTTGGTCATGTCGTAAAGAAATAAAGCGATAAGAATGAAACTTCATTTTTACAAACTACACAGTCACCTAGAATCATTAATGTTCGCAGTTTGGTGAAACTTTTGTCTTTTGCATTAAGATCTGAAACATGAAACTATCGTTTTACTGATACCGTTTGAAGTAAGTGGTAGGACTCCGACTAGTTAGACTGTCTTTAGTCTACTTTTCTAACTTCAGTTGTTTGCGGCGACTGTAAATAACCGAAGTACTAAGCGTTTTATTTCACGAAACTCGTTAAGCGTCATTAGGTTACGAGTCTTTCAAGTTCCTAGCCTGCATGATATTTGAAAAGTAGGTTCCACATATCGCTATTTGCTGATTGCCGATACAAATTTTCGGACTGTTCAGTTAACAACGTAAGAAGCTACAGAGTGAAACGCTTTAAAATTTCATTCATTTGATTGCTTGCATAAAATGGGATGTTGAAACGCCTACTGACAGTCTGCCAAGGAAGACGTACGGGAGTGAGCGTACAGTAACTCTCAAACACAGTGCACGCGATACGCGCTAAAGGATGCTGATAGTGGCAGACAAGAAGTTGGACACTAGGCAAGTGACCTTAGGTCTTGATCTTAGTCATTCTTTCGGAACTGATAAGATATTGCACGCTTTGAATAACTTCGTGATTGAATGCTATCATTAACTCAGCAAACGACCGTTCTGTTACTTCCAGCGATAACGTACAATTATAAAAGAATCCCTTAGATATTTTATACAAGGCCAATGCGCGGACCACCAAAAGTTATGCAACTGGAGAGGAACTGTTTATGTGAATGACTTATTTTGTGTTGGAAAATTAAAACATTCAAAAAGAAAACTTTTTCTGTAACAACTCTCTGAGACCCACACATAAGCAGAATATATGCTAGGATCGAGAACGAGAGGTAAAGTAACGATAAGAATAAAGTCTGCCCCTGTCCCAGAATTTCGCGCGGCATTGCGCCCGCACATACGGACGATACACGTCCTTACTGCAGCATAAACGTATGCTTACGATTGTATAAGTAAGCTAGGACCACCCGAAAATCTGTTATTACAAAATTAGCGTTCATTGTTCGATCATATATTCAGAGCGAGTGAAGCGGCATACTGGGTGAAGCACTTTACTTTTATTTGGAAGGCAACTGTCAGTTATGGCCAGGATGATTCCTTAAACACATCCATAGCCTTTCTAGTCTCTGGTTCCTCTCTCGTATACTGGGTGTAGAAGGAAAGTTGGACATTAGCCCTCAATAAGACTAATATTATACTCACGAAAGACGGTATTAACCTATATAACTTGATTAACATCCCTTCCCATTTTACACTAAGGTTTGTTTAAAATTTAGTCACGAAACAAAATTATGTTCATAGCCGTACTCCCAATTTTATATGGCACCATACGACTGTCACATGACATTAATGCGTTACACCATTATCAACAAATATACTAACTAGAATGAGATTTTCACTCTGCAGCGGAGTGAGCGCTGATATGAAACTTCCTGGCAGATTGAAACTGTGTACCGGACCGGGACTCAAACTCGGGACCTTTGCCTTCCGCGGCCAAGGGTTCTACCATCTGAGCTACGCAAGCACGACTCACGCCCTGTCCTCACAGCTTTACTTCTGCCAGCACCTCGTCTCCTACCTTCCAAACTTTACAGAACCTCTCCTGCAAACCTTACAGAGCTAGCACTCCTGAAAGAAAGGATATTGCGGAGACATGGCTTAGCCATAGCCTGGGGGATGTTTCCAGAATGAGATTTTCACTCTGCAGCGGAGTGTGCACTGATATGAAACTTCCTGGCAGATTAAAACTGTGTGCCGAACCGAGACTCGAACTGGGTCTGGCACACAGTTTTAATCTGCCAGGAAGTTTCAAATATACTAACTGTAGACTGTAAGACGTACGCCATGAAGACAGTCCGGTGGAAATTTTTAGTCTCCTTTTTATTAATGTACTAATGCAATTTACATTTGCAACACACGAAATTTCTACATACGAAAAGAAATTAAACTAAAAAGTAATAAGAAAACATTACGACTTTTCATGCTCCGGAACTAATAGCTCAGAACTTAATCCGTCACAGACTTGTTTCCCAAACATGACATGGCGATTTGTTCAGTCAAAATCCGGTAGATTTCTTAATGATTATTTTCAGGAACATGTCAGAAGACTTGTACTAATTTTTGCTGCTACGCGTCCTTCAGAGTTTCCGCTGCACGGAAACGCAGGAGGTTGATGTCACCAATGTACGAGACAGCATTCCCGATAAATAATACAGACATCCTTTCCGATACTAATGCGTGCAGATCGAGGGGGAACACAATTTTCTGTGAAAATTAGTTTCCTTCAGTGCTAACCAAAGTATTGGATTGTCGCTGTATACGTGTCATATTTGTGTCGCAGTTTTTGTTTTTTTTTTTTTTAAACTTCGTACCACAAAGAATATCGAACCTAATTACGAGAACAGCTTGTCTGTCGGCCGAGTTGGAGGCGCAACCTTTCTGCCTGAGGTATCTGAAAAACTTTGCCGTTGCTGGGCGATATCAGTAACGAAAACTTAAAATGCACTAGGATTAGTCTGTGCAACGAGCTGCTTTCTTTTATTTTAGTTAATGATTAAAATATAAAAAGTGAAATATGGAACTCTTTTCGATTCAGCTATTGTTCACCTGGTCCTAGAAGTTTCCTTCTCCTCGATCATCTCTTGTATGGCATTCTTTAGTACATGTCTAATCCGCTGTTTTTCATCTGGAAATATACTTCTCAAGTGTTGCTTATTTGTCTTCTCTGTATCAAATGTATTTTTTCATGCTGTCAAAATGTGTATGGTCTCCTGCAATCGAAACTTTGTATTTTCAATCCATTCCCACTCTAGATCTACCACCTGTATTTTGTTATAATTGATTGCAAACAAGTGTGAGAGGGATTACGTGCTGAACTGTTAGTTCGGAAGCGTGAAAAGTCGTAGTGTTTTCTTGTTACTTTTTAGTTTAATTTATTTTCATGTGTAGACTTTTCCTGTGTTGCAAATATAAATTGCATTAGTGCATTAATAAAAAGGAAACTAAAAATTTCCACCGGACTGTCTTCATGGCGTACGTCTTACAGTATACAATTACGTATATTTTCTGATGGTGGTGTAATGCATTAATGTCATATGACAGCACCACATCACTGCAACTATAGCATACACTGAGGGGACAAAAATCATAGGATAGCGATATGCACATACACAGATGGCTACAGTATCTCGTACACAAGTTATAAAGGGGCAGTGCACTGGCGGAACTGTCATTTGTACTCAGGTGATTCATGTGAAAAAATTTCCGAAGTTATTATAGCCACACGACGGGAATCAAACAGACTTTGGACGTGGTATGGTAGTTGGAGCTATACACAAGGAACATTCCATTTCGGAAATCGTTAGGGAATTCAGTATTCCGAGATCCACAGTGTCAAGAGTGTGCCGAGAATACCAACTTTCAGGCATTACTTCTCACCACGAATAACGCAATAACCGTCGGCCTTCCAATGTTGTCAGTGCTGACAGACAAGCAACACTGCGTGAAATAGGATGAGGAAACTGGCGACACACCCAAAAGATTTGACTGACAAGAATGGGAAGGAAAATCGATCATATTCTTTACAAAGGATCTGCGATTTACGGACAGCTATTTGAAGCCCTCTATCCTCGGGAGCGAGTACAGAGCCACAACAAGTGCACCGCTTCGATCAATGAATATACTGTATTTCAACCTGGTTTACATCGATACAAGAATAGCAGCCAGCTATTCTTGAAACTAAAAGTGGGTATTTGAAGATGACGATACAACTACAGAGAATCGAAAGTCCCTCCCTATCAAGAAGAGAATGGTTACTCTTCTTCACACTCAACTGTGCACCGAAATAGGTAGCGCTCGATTGTCAAAAACATTGGTCAGTGGGAAGTGTTTCACGCTATCGCTGCTCGTACGGGTGTCGAAGTCTTTCATCGCAAATCGAAGAACGACAGTTCGTTCTTCTTTCACGACAACCATGCAAGACCATGGGTACCTGAAGCGGATTTCCAGGACCTTGCATGCTTCCCTGACCGCGATTCACGGAAGAGCCATGTTTGCTACAGTCGTTCTTCCTTACACTTGCGAATCCGTATGCTGCTATCAAAAAATGAATAGCCTTCTGCAGTTATATCAAAGGTACGAGTATGTGGCCTACATCCTACCCTTGACAAACCGTCAAAAGAGTTACAAATTACTCTCTGAATAAAGTGAAAATCCACAGCAAACGCGCCAGCTGAAAACTTGCTAGCAATGTTCAGCGACGCTGTTAAGTTCCTCTTCTCGTCTACCATGTTTGCTATCGTAGCCCGCGGAAAAATTTTTGCTGTGTTATTGCAGTGAGGTCTTCGTAAGTCATGTATGTAAAACTCCGCACTAATTTCGTTATTTTCGTCGGAACATTGCGTACCTATTTGCAGTTAACGTTCAGATACAAATTAATTATGTACGTTACATTTGGTGACACACAAAATTTAGGAGAGAGTACTAGGAGATAGAAGCTTAGAATGAAGTCATAAAGCCTGCACGGTTGCCTAAGAGAGACTAATTTTTTCACAAAAAAGAAAAATTCGTATTACAGTCCCATTCCGTCGCGGAGGTTCAATTTGTCAGTTCGATACACTCCGTTGGGCACATTGTTACTATAAACAACGATTTGCACTTTTTGTCCTAGTGTTGGCCTACACCTATTGTACGTTAGCGTATTTGCCGTAAATAATTCACTGCTCGACAAACAAATGAAGCACCAAGAACGCATGGTCGGATGTCAACGTAACTTCGTACACGTATACTCCTTTGGCTGTAGTGTAAATGAATAACAGTTGCAGTTCTCTCTTACAGGGAGAATGGCCACCACAGTGTACAGGGTTGCTCGTGTTTAGTGTTGCTATCAGATCTGATAGGGTATAAAAGGGAGGTGACAGCGTCATAAATCAGTGATCACTGTGAAAGTCAGAGAGATGCCACACACTCGTGTGAGCCAGCACTATCGACATCTGAATGGGACCTAATTGTGGGTCTCCATTTGGCCAGATGGTCGAATCGTGCAATATCTGCATTTGTGAGGGATGTGACAGGGGTCCGATGTTGGACTGTATGGGAACGTGAGGGCAGGCCAAGTGGTCGCGCGTCTCGTCGCCCCTCCCCCTCCGCTCCCCGCCCTCACCCCCCATCCCACCCAAAAGTTGCACAGGTACCCATACCTAACAAGGCCTGTTTCGTACCTCAGTCTAAAAATTATGTACTTTTTTCGATTTTTCCAATAGTCGTAAATGTCCCGAATCTGGTTATCGGTAACGAAAAGCACCAGAAACAGTTTCATTAAGTGGTAATATAAAACAAGTTCAGATCATTGAAACACTTTTTCACAGCTCCTGCCTCCCCTGGAGTCCATCTTGGGTCCCCTGTGCGTAGGCTGCCATTGACACCACTACACATGGAGCTGCGTTTGGAGTGGTGACGTAACCGGTATGGACTGCTGACGAACGGCGTTGCATTGAATTCAGCGATGAATCGCGGTTCACACTATTTCAGGTAACTGTCATAGGTGAGTAAGGCAGCGAGCCATGAGTGATTGATGGAGCTCTAACGACACAACGGTACGTCAAGGACATCGTACGCTCTCGTGTGTGTGTTGTGCGACAGTATTGTGGCGTCATTTTTCAACAGGACAATGCTTGCCTACATATGGCACATGTGTCTGAATTGTCTGTGTGACATTGAGGTACTCCAGTAGACAGAACCCTCTGTGAGATCAGCTCAGACGTCAACTTCTGTGCCAGTATCCAAGAAGTCAAGGAACATTTACAAGAGTTGTGGGCCAGCTTGACTCAAGAGAGGATACAATGGCTACATGATACCTTTCCCTATCTCATACCGATAAGTTGGCTCATACTGCAGAGTTCTTTGTAAATTTGACTTGATTTTGTAATCACTGAAATAACATCCAGTGAAAGTGTCCATTATTCCACATCAGACATATTCAACAACTTGCCAACAGTCCTAAAAAGAGTAGCTTCTACTAAAGTTCAGTTTAAGAGGAGCTTAAATGACTTATTGGAGGCCGAGTACTTATACCCCGCTGGCGAATTTCTTAGTAGAAACGACTGATGTGTATATCACCAAATAATGTGTTTACGCACAGTTTGGGATCAATGTAAGTGTTATAAACTAATTTTCTGTTTCATGATACAAGGCTACTGCACACTCATAAGCCTTATTTACTGTAATCTGAATATTTTACGACACATTTATTATTACCTCTTAATCAAAAACATTTTAAAATGTTTTGACTTTTTCCACGTCCACAAGGACCATTTCGCTTGAGATCTATGGCTGGGACATTAGAATCTCTCTTCTCTCTTTTGCAAATGTGTGTTATTATTTTATGACATCTTGTACATCCTTGAGGACTCCCTCACTGTGGGTTCATGGAACAAAAAGTACATCTGCTCAACTTTTTTCGTATGCAACGACAGTCATATCTAGCGGTCTTCTGCATTCCACTTAGAATGCGTATCCTCAGTTCAAAAACATCACACAGAACTACACGGAAGCGCCAAAGAACCTGTATAGGCATGTGTATCCAAATACAGAGCTATTGAAAGATTACTGTCATACCTCCTTGCCTAGAGACGTCAGATGAAAGTTGATCTCGTCAAGCCCTGAATGAAAACTGTGCAACGGATAACTGGGGAGTGGAGCTTGAGAGCGCTACCAAGAGAGCGTGCCCTCTCTGTACGATACTAGGCAAGGGGCTGGAGGGCTCACACGCTGACGCGTGGGTGCCTGCATTCTATATCTTTATTTTAAACGAATTCCTTTGACTTGACTCCTATGTGATTTTTAGGGTATGTTAAAGATTGATGACAACTGATTACGTATTTATTTTAAACATTGTCACTCGATCTTACAGCGATTGCAGCAATTGTTCCAGCTTAGATATTACAATTTTACAACTTATAGCTCGGGTATATTATATACTAATCTGCACGCACATTTCTATGGGAAAGACGGAATTGCGTTGGCCAAATGTATACCACCAAAGTCTCCCAATGTTTTACATGGGACATCCACTATGAGAGGAGGATAACGGGCAAACTGGGGACCAGATACATTAACACAGGGGATCAAATTTCCGTAATTAAACGAGAACATTCATTTCCTTTCACAATCCGAAGCTGGAAATAAAAGAATTAGTGCAAATACTCAAATACCTGTCTTCCACGCGTGAACATCGAGACAGACGCACTGAGGGCATGTCTGCTCACTTATCCGTCTTCTGTAACACTCACCGAATATCGCGGGCACCCAGAGGTCTTCCTGGGCCCCGGTGGAGGGGATGGTCGAACCACTTGGCCGTGACCAACCTCTCCACCCCAAATCTTGTGACACTGGAACGTCTTTGCCCTGTCTCTCTGATCCCCTACCCAGGAGTAAGGTTGGCACTACTATACTACAGAACTAAATACGTATTATGAAGCCTGACACATTTCATTCCACCCGTTCACATGGGTTCTGTTGCATCCGCGGCCGGCCGCGTCGTGCAATAAAATGGGCGGCGGAGCTGCCTCTGTTTGTATTTCCCGTTGCGAGCGAGCAGCGAAACCTGCTGCTTATGGAGAGGAAACGACTGTACCGTTTCAATATGTAAACATGCAGAATACGGCGCTGTGATCGGCAATGCCTATGTAAGAAAAGTGTCTGGCGCAGTTGTTAGATCGGTCACTGCTGTTCCAAAGGCAGGTTATAAAATGTTATAGTCGACACACGAGCGATGGACATAGCATGTCCGCGGTAGCGATGAAGTGGGAATTTTCCGGTACGACCATTTCACAAGTGTACTTTGAATATCAAGAATCCGGTAAAACATCAAATCTCCGACATCGATGCGGTTGGAAAAATCCTGCAAGAACGGGACCATCGGCAACTGAAAAGAATCGTTCAACGTGACAGAAGTGCAATCCTTCCGCAAATTGCTGCAAATTTAAATTTTTGGCCATCAACAACTGTCATCGTGCGAACCATTCAATGAAACATCATCTATATGGTCCCCTCGTGTACCCTTGATGGCTGCACAACACAAAGCTTTACGCCTCGCCTCGGCCAGTCAACACCGACACTGGACTGTCGGTGACTGGAAACATGTTTCCTGGTCGGACGAGTCTCGTTTGAAATTGTATCCAGCGCTTGGACATGTACGGGTATAGAGACAACTTCATGAATCCATGGACCCTGCATATCAGTGGAGGACTGTTCAAGCTGGTGGAGGCTCTGTAATGGTGTGGAGCGTGTGCAGTTGGAGTCATCTAGATACATCTAGATACGACTCTGACAGGTGACCCGTACATACTAATGATCCTGTCTGATCACCAGCATCCAGTAATTTCCTTTGTGCATACCAACGGACTTGGGCGATTCCAGCAGGACAATGCGACATCCCACACGTCCAGAATTGCTCCAGCAACAGTCTTTTGAGTTTAAACACTTCCGCTGGCCACCAACATCATTGAGCATCTCTGGGATGCCTTGCAACGTGCAGTTCAGAAGAGATCTCCAGCCTCGTACTCTTACAAATATATGGGCAGCCCTGCAGGATTCATGGTGTCAATTCTATCCAGCACTACTTCAGACATTAGTCGAGTCCATGCCACGTCGTGTTGCCTCCGCACTTGTGTGTGCTCGGGGGGAGGGGGGGGGGGGAAGCTAGACGATATTAGGGAGGTGTCAGATGTAACAGTTTCTTTGGCTATTTAGTGTATATTCAAGGCCTCTAAGTGCGGCATCGTGAATCTGTCACTCGCAAGAGAACTAGAGGTGCAGGTTCACAGCTGCCAGTCGTCAGCACTTGCATCTGTGCAGCTTCACCGTATGGTCTTTGCGTGAAGGTCATGGGAGACTTTTGGATGGGGTGTGTCTTTCGGAAAGAGGGTCTTAGACTAGGCGACCCCCATGTTGCAATAAGCGAGTAAGTAGGCCGCGTTCTGTCACCGGGTTCATTCTTCCCCTTTTGTCTCTCTCATCATCACCATCATTAACAAATTATAAGCAATACACTCTACACTCAGTGTACAATTATCTACACCAAACAGCGAAACGAAACAATTACATAAAACTCACACGTCACAATATAAACAGCAATAAGGAACAGCTTTTCGATTCTTGTGGCTAAGGCCCTAGGAGTCATCCTAGCCAAAACTACCACACAAGCGGTGATTTCAGGTTCAGTTAAGGTCCCAATTGGACAGTATGGGATGATAACATACTGTGAGAGATGGAATTTCGTATTTAATAAACCAGCATCGTCATCTCCTCAAGATCGTCAAAATCGTCCAGCCAATGGAGCTTTCACAAATAGATTTTGTAGCACACTAATCGCATTTTCGAGCGACTTCACGAGATGGAAACTTTTTTTGTAACAGAAAAAAGTGTTTCACTTTTTAGTAGTTACGGGAAGCCTTTCGTTGCTCTAAGGAAAATCGCAGGACCCGGTTTGGACTTGTCAGAAACAGTATTTGGCGTGCTGGACGCGGGAGCTGGCGGCTGGCCTCTTCACTCAGCCATTTAACCGCCGTGACGGGGTCAGGTCGCTTCCATCTGCCCGGCTCTGATACCGCACTTTCTATCCCTCCGTTTTGTTATCAGAACCTAGCAAACTATCAGCGCGTACATTTCCACGAAATCATTCCTTTTACTCGCTACAAAAATTGCCAGAATACATGTCGCTCACGACAAGTAACTAGAAGATACTGTAACGTACAGAGAGGGTGTGAACTCTGTCGACATACACCCTACTTTCAAAGATCACTTGGAGATGTTTTATGCAGTGTTTGTTATAAGAACACCATAATTTCAAATGGCTCGTTAGTGACTAATATGATAATGATGATGAGTTAGACATATTATGTATCCGGGACTGTCCACAAAGATTTGGTAAAAAAAAACAACCGAGGAATCAATAAACCTCTCATCGTGTGCCAATGAATATAATAAAATGTAGAAAGTAACTACTTACCAATGCCTGCAAAAGACGTAATTTCATGAAGGCCTGAAGAAAACCTGCCATAACTGAATTACTAAAAAAATATTTTATTGCAATCTGTTGTCGCACATACTTTCACAGTAAAGACCGGCTGCGTCTAGTTGCAGAACATCTTCAGATATTTTAAAAATAAGTAAGACACGTGCTAAGTTCAAACGCTCGTAACTAAGCTAATACACAGTGTGATAAAGGAAACAGTGCGTACGACCTCAGTCCTAGCTGTAGAAGTAGTCATTTCAAGTGCGATCATGAGTTACCATAAAACAGCAGTCCCATAAAACAGCAGGGCTGACAAAGCAGTTGAAGGCTTATGTGAGTAATAAAGAACAGCCTTTACCATATATCGTTTACAAGTGCTACAATACTGTTCTACATGCACTCGTATTGTACATAAGAAAACTTTACTGGAATTACTGTTTTGCTGCCTTCATATTCTCCATACATAACTAGTATTTCTATCTTCTCTTCGTTGGTGCGCACAGTACTCACGAAAACCTTCAACTGAAGACGGCTGGCCAAATAACCGATCTGCATGTTCCTTTTGTTTCAGTTTGTTTGCTGTCAATTCCAGAAAGTGGACGAGTTATGTTACACCGGAAATCTGCACTATGTCATGTTTGCGTAAATAGTATACTGTTAAACGTTTTTGAATAGGCTTTCAGAAAGGAATTCAGTTAGCAAACAGAAAATATAGGGTGATATTAAAAAAGACGCACTGCTGCTAATGTCTTCGTAACAATCAAAGTTAAGTGTCTACGCTGGTTAATGTCTCTTTGATATTCTCTTGATAAATTACATTAAAATACTGTCAGTTATCTGTCTTCCTATTGTGTGGCAGTTTCTTTAAAGCACATGTTCAATACTTCGACCGCTGTGAGCTACGGTCTTGGCGGACTACAACTGATATTTTCACAAATTTTCTAGCATCACAGAATTGGCTTACGCCTTAAACGGATGAGGCAAATTCCAGTAGGTCAGTCCTGTGAGCCTTGATACTAAGGGCTTCGTTACGACTCCAGAAGATGAAGTCCATCGGCAAAATATCTTGTAGCGTAACTGGTCATGGAAAAGAACTGTAACAAACAAGCTATTCCTTTCCGAACTGTGCACAGACAGCAGTCTCTCATATTACGTACCGTGGCAGTCGTACCACATCATGTTCAAACCACATGACCCTATTAATTACAGCGACAAATGTCCAAACCCCCAGCCCCCATGAACCATGGACCTTACCGTCGGTGGGGTGGCTTGTGTGCCTCAGCGATACAGACAGCCGTACTGTAGATGCAACCACAACGGAGGGGTATCTGTTGAGAGGCCAGACAAACGTGTAGTTTCTGAAGAGGGGCAGCAGCCTTTTCAGTAGTTGCAGGGGCAACAGTCTGTATCATAGACTGATCTGGCCTTGTAACATCAACCAAAACGGCCTTACTGTGCTCGTTCTACGAAAGACGAAAGCTAGGGGAAGCTACATCCGTAATTTTTCGCGAGGACATGCAGCTCTAATCTATGATTAAATGATGATGTCCTCTTAGGTAAAATACTCCGGAAGTAAAATAGTCCTTCATTCTGATCTCCGAGCGGGGATTACTGAGGAGGATGTCACCATCAGGAGAAACAAAACTGGCATTCTTCGAATCGGAGTATAGAATGTTAGACCCATTCATCGGACACGTAGAAAATTTAAAAAGGGAAATGAATAGGATGAAATTATATATAGTGGTAATTAGTGAAGTTCGATGGTAGGAGGAACAGGACTTCTGGCCAGGTGAATACAAAATCAAATAGGGGTAATGCAGGAGTAGGTTTAATAATGAATAAGAAAATAGAAATGCGAGTAATGTACTATGAAGAGCATAGTGAACGCATTATTGTAGCCAAGATAGACACGAAGCCTGCGCCTACCACAGTAGTACAAATTTACATCCCAAATAAGTTCACACATGATAAGTAGATTGAAGAAACTTATGATGAGATAAAAAAAATTATTGAAATAGTGAAAGGAGACGAAACTTTAATTGTGATTGGGGGGGGGGGGGGGGGCGGCGGCGAGAATCCGATAGTAGGAAAAGGAAGAGAAGGGAATATAGTGGGTAAATATGGACTGGGGGAAAGGGAATGAAAGAGGAAGCCGCCTGGTAGAATTTTGCGCAGAGCATAATTATTTAATCATCGCTAACACTTGGTTATCGAATCATAAAAGAGGGGTAGATGTGGAGTCTGGCCACAATTTCTTGATTATAAACTGTAAATTAAAATAGAAGAAATTGGAAAAAGGTAGGAAATTAAGGAGACGGGAACTGGATAAGTTGAAAGAACCAGAGGGTGGTGAGAGCTTCAGAGGGAGCATTATTCAACGATTGACAAGAACAGAGGAAAGGAATACAGTAAAAGACGAATGAGTAGCTTTAAGAGATGAAATATTAAAGGCAGCAGAGGATCAAATACGTAAAACAGCAAGGCCTAGTAGAAATCCTTGGATGACACAGAAGATATTGAATTCAACTGATGAAAGAAAATGTAAAAATACAGCAAATGAAGCTGGCGAAAGGAAATACAAAGGTTTAAAAAACGAGACTGGCAGGAAGTGCAAAACGGCTAAGCAGGAGTGGCTAGAGGACAAATGTAAGAATTTACAACCAAATTTCAATAGCGGAAAGATAGATCCCCCTACAGGAAAATTAAAGAGGTATTTGGGGAAAAGAGAAGCAGCATTATGAATATCAAGAGCTCAGATGGTAAACCTGCCCTAGGCAAAGAAGGGAAAGATCACAGGAGTATACAGAGGACCTATACAAGGGAGATGAAATTGAAAGAAATGTTATAGGAAGCGAAGTGGACGTAGATGAAGATGATATGGGGGATGTGATACTCCGTGAAGAATTTGGCAAAGCTCTGAAAGATTTAAGTCGAAACAAGGCCTCGACAGTAGACGACATTCCGTTAGAACTACCGACGGCCTTGGGCGACCCAGTGACAAAACTGCTCCATCTGGTGTGCAAGATGTGTGAGACGGGTGAAATACCCCGTGATAGATAGATAGATATTCAGCGATCACAGGCCCTGCAGACCACGCTCTGCTTCCACAAACTGCCTCCATTCCTTCCTGTCTTGGGCCCGGTTCCTCCAGGTGTCTTCAATTCCCATGACTGCTAGGTCCTTCGCCAGGTCGTCCATCCAGCGCTGCCTTGGTAGTCCAATGGGGCGTTTGGTGTTTGGTTTCCCCGCTAGTGCCACCTTCGCCTGTCTTCCATCTGGCCCATATCAAGAAAAATGTAGTAATCCCAATTCCAAAGAAAGCAGTTGCTGACAGGTTTCAAAATTACCGAAAAAATCAATTTAATAAATCATAGTTGCAAAATATTAGCACGAATACTTTACACAAGAGTGGAAAGACTGGTAGAAACAGACCTCGAGGAAGATCAGTTTGGATTCCTCAGAACTATGGGATCACCTGAGACAATATTGATCAGACGACTTATCTTAGAAGATAGGTTAAAGAAAGGCAAACCTGCATTTATGGAATTTGTGGACTTAGAGCAAGCTTTTGTCGATGCTGACCTGTATATGTGAAATTCTGAAGGTAGCAGGGGTAAAATACAATTTGCACAGAAACCTGACGCCAGTTATAAGAGTCGAGGGGCATGAAAGGGAATCAGTGGCTCAGAAGGGAGTGAGACAGGGTTGTAGCGTATTCCCGATGTTACTCAGTATGTATATTGAAAAAGCAATAAAGGACACCAAAGGAAAATTTGGATTAGGAATAAAAGTTCAGGAGCAAGAAATAAAAACTCTAACAGTTCAACCGTTGAGACTGTACTTCTCAGAGACAGCAAAGGACTTGGTAGAGCAATTGAACGGAATAGACAGTGTCTTGAAAGGATAACATAAGTTGAGCATCAACAAAAGCAAAACAAGGATAATGGAATGTTATCGAATCAAATCAGATGGTGCTAAAGGAATTAAATTAGAAAAAGAGTCACTTAAAGTAGTAAATGAGTTTTACTATTGGGGCAGCAAAATAAGCGATGATGGCCGAAGCAGAGAGGATATAAAATGTAGACTGAGAATGGCAATAAAAACATTTCTGAAGAAGGGAAATTTATTATCATCGAATATAGATTTATGAATTAGGAAGTCCTTTCGGAAGATATTTGTCTGCAGTGTAGTCATATATGGAAGTGAAACATAGACGATAAACAGTTTCGATAAAAAGAGAATGGAAGCTTCGAAATGTGATGCTACAGAAGAATGTCGAAGATTAGATGGGTCGATCACGTAACTAATAAGGGGGTACTGAATAGAATTGGGGAGACAAGAGATTTGCGGTACAACCTGAGCAAAAGGAGGGATCGGTTGATAGGATACATTCTGAGACAGCAAGAGATCACCAATTTAGTATTGGAGGGTAGGTTGGGTGGTAAAAATTGTAGTGGGAGAAGAAGAGATGAAAACAGGAAGCAGATTCAGAAGGATGTAGGTTGCACTAGTTATGCGGTGATGAAGAGGCTCCCACAAGATGGAGTAGCGTGGAGAGCTGCATTACCCAGTCTTCACGACTGAAGACCACAATAACAACATTTTATGGGAAGTGCGAGTTCAGTCAGTAACGAACCACTGAAATCCTTGAGTTCCTTATGCCAAAACACTTACTCGAAGTCCCTCAGTAACCACAAAAATTTCTTGATAATGTTCATAAGTACGGCATATAAGTTTAGTTTATATGTCTTGAAGCAAGGGTTGAATTAGGTAATGGAGTAGCCGAAGTTCACATTTGTGCATTTACCGCACGCACGTTGAAAATACACCGAAGCCATACTAATCCCTTGCCCAGATGTCGGTGATTATACACTATTTGATCGAAAGTATCCGGACACCTGGCTGAAAATGACTTACAAGTTCTTGGCGCTCTACATCGGTAATTCTGGAATTCAATATGGCGTTGGCCCACCCTTAGCCTTGATGGCATGTTCCACTCTCGCAGGCATGAGTTCAATCAGGTGCTGGAAGGTTTTTTGGGGAATGGCAGCCCATTCTCCACGGAGTGCTGCACTGAGGAGAGGTATCGATGTCGGTCGGTGAGGCCTGGCACGAAGTCGATGTTCCACACCATTCCAGAGGTGTTCTATTGGATTCAAGTCAGGACTCTGTCCAGGCGAGTCCATTACAGCAATGCTATTGTCGTGTAACCACTCCGTCACAGGCCGTGCATTATCAACAGGTGCTCGATCGTGTTGAAAGATGCTATCGCCAACCCCGAATTGCTCTTCAGCAATGGGACGCAAGTGCCACACAAAACAACAATGGGTGCAAGCCCACTCCATGAAAAGCACGACCACACCACAACACCACCGCCTCCGAATTTTACTGTTGGCACTACACACGCTGGCAGGTGACGTTCACCGGACATTCACAAGATCCACATCCTGCCATCGGATCGCCACATTGTGTACCGCGCCTGATTCGTCACTCCACACAACGTTTTACGCTGTTCAATCGTCCAGTGTTTACGCTCCTTACACCAAGCGAGGCGTCGTTTGGCATTTACCGCCGTGATGTTGGCTTATGAGCAGCAGCTCGATAACGAAGTTTTCTCATCTCCTGCCTAACCGTCATAGTACTTGCAGTGGATCCTGATGCAAATTGGAATTCCTGTGTGATGGTCTGGGTAGATGTCTGCCTATTACAGATTACGACGCTCTTCAACTGTCAGCGGTCTCTGTCAGTCAACAGACGAGGTCGGCTTGTACGTTTTTGTGCTGTACGTGTCCCTTCATGTTTCCAATTTACTATCACATCGGAAACAGGTGACCTAGGGATGTTTAGGAGTGAGAAAATCTCGCGTACAGATGTATGACACAAGTGACACCAAATCACCTGACCACGTTCCAAGTCCGTGAGTTCCATTCTACTCTCTCACGATGTCTAATGACTACTGAGGTCTCTGATATGGAGTACCTGGCAGCACAATGCTTCTAATATGAAAAACGTATGTTTTTGGGGGTATCCGGATACTTTTGATGACATATTGTACATCCACATCGGAATCGCGCTATGTTGCATACACTTCCCCCCCCCCCCCCCCCCCCCCCTCCATATTACGGTGTAAAGGCGCTTCCATGTAACGACTAAATGGAAATATGGAGAAATATCGAACCACTTAGTTTCAGTAGCTGCTCACAACACTCGCAGACAATTGTCATACAGGTATTTTGGACATGAGACTGGAATGTGATAGCCAGACCACTGCTTTCAGTTCTTCGTAATACCTACGAAGTTAGGCATTGGCTTTCGGCATACTGTTGAATTTCCTGATACAATTTATAAGGAAGCTTGTCAGTGCTTCATCACTCTGTCGGACTGTGCATTTAATTAGCAGACTATTATGGGAATACATACTCTTGTTCCCGAAATAAAGACGAGGCAAGTGTGCCAAACTTTACTAATAATAAGGCAGTTATAAAACAAACTCGTGGAGCCCTCTAGGACCTCTTGAGAACTGTGTTGTGCGAGTTATTGTTATTAATGGAAGCATCCCGACACAAAGTGCCCCTACCTAACGAAATTTTCGTGAGGGGAAATGTCACTAGTCCTCCCGAATACGAGTATTGTCTTACAACCGCGCTACCCCTCTCGGTGGAGAGAAAAAAAAAGAAAGCAAGGAAAAGGAAAGGTAAAAATGTGGGCAATAATGAGAATCTTTGACATGGAAAACGAAAGACTGGGGTAAATCTGATTGGAAATACAGAAGTCAGCTTGGTCTCTGTGAAGTGGGAGTGTGTTGAACTTGAACTGGCAGAGGGTAGGGCCGGTGGGAGGGGGGGGGGGAGGGGGGGATTATATTGGTATAGGGACAGCAGTGCACCAGGAATGGAAATCATAGTAAAATCATGGATACTGGAATCCGGGTTGCGGTCATAGATAGTTCTACGCATGTGTAAAATGTGGACGATGACGGGTGAGATGTTAATGGACCGGCAAGGGATTCATGTTGGGAAGGGAAAGCAAGAGCAGAGGCAGTAGAAGAGAAACGCAATTTCGAGGACTTAACTGATTTTAATTTCAGTGAGTTGTGATTTTGTGTTGGATGGTGCTGCGGAGGGGGGGAGGATGGTCCATGATGATTTATGATGGTTGTCACTGTTCTTCTCAAATTGTGACAGATTATTTATGGCGAGTTTCATAAAAGAATATATGTATTGTGACTCTGCAAGTAAATTGTCTAGCTCCTTGAAAAGGTACCTACATGACGACTGCGCGTGGGCGCCAAATAATTCTCTTAATTCTCGCTTTTGCGAAATCAATACTTTCTTTCTAAGCGATGAATTACCCAATAAAATTATTACATAAGACATTATTGATTGGAAATATGCAAAATATATCAGGAGCCTGATTCATTTCTTTCCTAGACTGGTAATTTTACGACGAGCACAAGTTGCTGAATTTAACTGTTGGACAGGTTTCGTAATACTCTATTTCCAGTTGAAAGTTTCACCAGTATGTTCACCCAAAACTGTGGAGGGTTTCATCCTATTTACTGACTCTCTCTTTTTCACGTGCTACATCAGTTGCTGATATGACTCTTTGTTGCACAGAACTGAATGTGATGTGTTCCCTCAAAATTTCGCGCGAGTTCATTTTCAGAGAACCACTGAGTAATTCTTTAAAAAATATCGTTAACACTTGATTAGTCAGATACCGTGATGCCCGTACCTCGTTGTCTAGCGGATAACATCACTGCCTTCGCTCGGGGATTGGGCGTTCGTGAGATCCTAATCATTTCATCTCATCTCCATCACGAGAATGCGCAAAGTCCCGAAGTAGCGTCAAATAGAGACTTGCACCAGGCGGCCGGTGCTACCACACGATCATCCGATTTTCAGATACAGCGATTGTAAATTTTTATGTAGAAATCATGTAGCTGGAAAAGAGGGGTCTTTATCCTACAATTACTCCTTGGTTTTCTGTCTTCGGTAGTCAAGGGTTGCAGCAGGAAGTAAACGGGTTGTGATTTAGTTGGAGAAATCGTTAAGATTTCAATACTGTAAGAAATATCTTTAAGAAAACAGTATAGCCAGTTTACTGGGGGAGCTGGATAGAGAGAGGCATCTGATATGTGTGCATTGTTTCAGTCTATGGGCACTGAAATGAAATGAAATGATCGTATGGCATTGTTGGCCGGTGAGTTAAGATGGATAAACAGTAAGTAATCGTGTTCCTATCCAAGATGAGAAGATTTATTTGAGGTTCGAAGCTGATTAAGACGTCATGAATTCGCTACTGATTCCAAACATAATGTATATACATGCTCTCAGTGCAGAGAAAAATTTAAGTGGACGTACAGAGAAAAAAAAGATGGAGATGGTGCTACGATTGTCCGCTCACATGCTTGAACCTTCAATAACACAAGGCAGTGCGTTCTTGTCTACAGAGTATTAACCCAGTTGAACGAATGTATTTTATGTGCATACAGTTTCTATTCGTATATCGCTAAATGGAATTCAAGAAGAATAAGAAAGCGCTTAGACTCCACTACACTGTCACAGGCCTGAAAAAGGGAAATGTCAACAATGTTGCGATTCAGATGATAAAATCGATGTTAATGTCTCGTCGAAACCATGAACTGGATATTCATAGTAGATACAGAGTCAGGAAACAGAGAAAAACAATGTTTAGTCTCTGTTAGATCATTAATGCTAAGTAATAGCGTGATGGTGAAGTAGAGCACGACAGTGATAGACGTGTGGACTAACGCTTAGGCGCTGCAAACACTAGCATGCTGCGACAACTCATTCGAAGGTCCAGTGAATTTTACTGGCATCTATAGTATTATTATTCATGCACTATTCCTTCCAGTACTGGGCACAGACAGTTATGTTGTCATCTGTACATCACATTCAGATTTATCGATAAGTTAATGTAGACGGATCTATAAGAGTCACCAGCATTGCTTCACAAAAGAAGACGACGTAAATACTCCGAGAATTCGAATCGAGAACAGCTGCCAACATGAGTAACGTAGAAGTAAATATCCTCGGAGTAGTGAAGCAACTCAAATCACTTAATAAAAGCAAGTCTTCTGGTCCAGACTGTATACCAATTAGGTTCCTTCCGAAGTATGCTGATGCATTAGCTCCATACTTAAAAATCATATATAACCGTTCGCTCGATGAAAGATCCGTACCCAAAGACTGGAAAGTTGCACAGGTCACACCAATATTCAAGAAAGGTAGTAGGAGTAATCCACTAAATTACAGGCCCATATCGTTAACGTTGATGTACAGCAGGATTTTAGAACATATATTGTGTTCGAGCAATGTGAATTACCTCGATGGAAACGGTCTATTGACACACAGTCAACATGGGTTTAGAAAACATCGTTCCTGTGAACCACAAATAGCTCTTTATTCACATGAAGTGCTGAGTGCTATTGACAAGGGATTTCAGATCGATTCCGTATTCCTGGATTTCCGGAAGGCTTTTGACACTGTACCACATAAGCGGCTCGTAGTGAATTTGCGTGCTTATGGAATATCGTCTTAGTTATGTGACTAGATTTACGATCTCCTTTCAGAGAGGTCACAGTTCGTAGTAATTGATGGAAAGTCATCGAGTAAAACAGAAGTGATTTCAGTAGATCCCCAAGGTAGTGTTATAGGCCCTTTGCAGTTCCTTATCTATATAAACGATTTGGGAGACAATCTGAGCAGCCGTCTTCGGTTGTTTGCAGATGACGCTGTCGTTTATCGACTAATAAAGTCATCAAAAGATCAAAACAAACTGCAAAACGATTTAGAAAAAATATCTCAATGGTGCGAAAACTGGCAGTTGACACTAAATAACGGAAAGTGTTAGATCACCCACATGAGTGCTAAAAGGAACTCGTTAAACTTCGGTTACACGATAAATCAGTCTAATCTAATAGCCGTAAATTGAACTAAATACCTAGGTATCACAATTACGAACAACTTAAATTGGAAAGAACACATAGAAACTGTTGTTGGGAAGGCTAACCAAAGGCTGCGTCTTATTGGCAGGACACTTATAAAATGTAACAGACCTACTAAGGTCTGTTGTCCGTCCTCTTATAGAATACTGCTGCACGGTGTGGGATCCTTACCACAAAGGACTACCGGAGTACATCGAAAAAGTTCGAAGAAAGGCAGCACGTTGTGTATTATCGCCAAATATGGAAGAGAGTCTCACAGAAATGATACAGGATTTGGGCTGGAAATCATTAAAAGAAAGGCGTTTTTCGTTGCGACGGAATCTTCTCACGAAATTCTAGTCACAAACTTTCTCCTTCGAATGCGAAAATATTTTGTTGACACCGACCTGCATAGGGCGAAACGTTCACCACGATAAAATAAGGGAAGTCAGAGCTCGTACGGAAAGATATAGGTGTTCATTCTTTCCGCGCGCTATACAAGATTGGAATAATAGAGAGTTGTGAAGGTGGTTCGATGAACCCTCTGCCAGGTATTTAAAGGTGATTTACAGAGTATCCATGTAGATGTAGATGTAGATAGATTGAAACTAACGAAATTCATCAAAAACACACCTACTGTGTACGGCTCCAGCTTTCGGCTGGCATATGAGTGCGTCTACAAAGCGACAAGTTAAGTGTTTATCTTTTTCTTTGTTTTCCACGTAGTATATTTATTAAATTTCATGCGAGTTTCTCTCTTTAAGAGAGTTAATCTCGCGTTTTGTCAGTGTAAATTCATTTAGCCCTTAGCGCAATAGTTGTTCACTGAACAGCCATCTACGTAGCTCTTTAACTCATCAGCGTCCATTGGTGACACATAGGAGGGTAGCAAGTCGCATATGTAGGATTTCCTGGTTTTATAGTTCACTTTTTCAGTTATTCTTGCTAGGATGGGTAGGATGTGCATGTTGTGTGCGGACGGCCGGCCGGAGTGGCCGAGCGGTTCTAGGCGCTGCAGTTGGAACCGTGAGACAGCTACGGTCGCTGGTTCGAATCCTGCCTCGGGCATGGATGTATGAGATGTCCTTAGGTTAGATAGGTTTAAGTAGTTCTAAGGTCTAGGGGCCTGATGACCTCAGAAGTTAAGTCCCATAGTGCTCAGAGCCATTTGAACTATTTTTGTGAGGAGTTGGCCGCAGTTCGCGAACGGCTGAACGTGTTGTTGGCTACAGTCAGTAACCTCCAGGCTGCTGCCTCAGGGTGTAGCGGTGGCGGAGAACCTGGCTCGTCGCATGGGACACCTCACGTGTAACATGTTCTGCCCACGGGCTCTGTTTCCGAAGCACCTCTTAGTGCACACGGCGCGGTGGATTCGCCCTCACAGCAGGGTGAATGGCGGGTGGCAACGTCTCTGCGTCGCTCGAGGCGTAAGCCCAATGTGGCGACTGGCCGCCTGGCCTCGCCCAATTCACCCTGTGAGTGGACAGGTGGCCGCTCCTTCAGCAGGGGCCGAGCAGGCACACGGGTGGAGGGTTTTACTGGTTATTGGGATGTCCAATGTTAGGCTCGTTTTGGAGCCCCATATGCAGAAAGCGTTGTGGACTGGAAAGGAAGCCAACGTGCACTCGCTGTCTGCCGGGGGGCTTCATTTGAGATGTGGAAGCGGCCTTGTCGGTGGCTACTGAGCGTGCAGGGTGCAGTCATCAGCAAGTGGTGGCTCACGTCGGCACCAACTGAGACGATCCTCAGTTCGCACAGGCGGCTTGCGGAGGTGGTGAGGACTGCTGTTCTCACCCGCGGGGTGCGAGCAGAACTCTCAATTTGCAGCGTCGTTCCCAGCATTGATCGGGGTCCTTTGGTTTGGAGCCGAGTGAAGGGTCTCAAGCAAAGGCTTCGTCGACTCTGTGACGGACTTAAATGCAGATTTCTGAACCGTCGTTATCGTGTGGAGATTTGTGGGACTCCACTAGATAAACCAGGGGTGCACTACACAAAGGAAGCAGCAACTCGGATAGCATAGTACTTGTGGAGTCCACATGATGATTTTTTAGACTAGACGGCAGTTTGAGGTGCTCTGATGAACACTCGGCAGTTGATTCACAGCAAGGGAAGTCAAACGGCGTTCATAATAAAGACTCTTCGATTGTCATAATTTTACCAGTAAACTGTCGAAGTATTTATAATAAAATTTCCGAATTCACTCCCCTCCAGGGAAGTTCTCGCGCTCAAATTATTCTTGGGTCTGAGAGCAGGCTGAAACCAGAAGTGGAAAGCTCAGGTATTTATTGAGTCGTGCAACGTATATCGGAGAGACAGAGGAGGGGGAGTTTTCATTGCAGAGGAGGGGGAGTTTTCATTGCAGTTAACAAAAATATTATCTCCATTGAGGTCGAAGTTGATTGTAACAGTGAAGTCGTCTTGTCGCGTATAACATATGTAGGTGAAACTAAGTTAATTGTTGGATGTCTTTACCGGCCACCCGATTCCTATGTGGCAGTTCTAGTCATCCAAAGAAAGTATATATTCAACAGCGCGTAAATACTCAGATCATGCAAAACTCGTTGAAGTATAGACTGACGAGTATAGACTGGGATGTCTATGGATACGTTCCGTGGGGTGGGGGGTGGGGGGTAGAGGGTGTACAGACAGACAGTCACGCGAAATACCTTTGAACATATTTACTGAAAACTGTCTTGAGCAGCTAGCTCGGCAGCCCACACGCAATGGAAATAGACCAAACAGGTCGGACCTTATCGACAATGTCAGTATAGAAACTGGGATTAGCGATCATAGCCATTAATGAAAGTTAATAAATCAGCCAAGGAGGCTAACAGAGTGTTTCTGTTAGACAGAGAAGCAGTTATTAATATCTTATTTAGACAGTGAACTGACATCACTTAGTAGCAGTAAAATGGATGTAAAGGAGGTATGGGCAACGTTTAAGCAGATTGTAAATCGTGATCTGGAGACTTACGTGCCTAGGAGGACGATAAAGGATGGAGAAGACCCACAATGGTTTAATAACGAAATTCCTGAGATGCTGAGGAAGCAGAGGCTCTTGCGCTATAGGAAGCAAAAGTGGACGTACAAACGACGAAAACCGAAGATTAGTAGAGATTCGTGCGTCTGTGAAAAGATCTATGCGCGAAGCATACAACTACCACTGTCACACCTTAGCAAAATATCTGGCAGAGAACCCGAGAAAATTATGGGCGTATGTAAAATAGTTAAGCGGGTCTAAGGCTTCTATTTAGTCCCGTGTTGACCAGTCTGGTGTAGCAGTTGAAGACAGCAAAACGAAAGCCCGAAGTTTTAAATTTCAGATTCAGGAAATAGTTCACATAGGAGAACCATACAAACTTACCGTCTTTTGACCATCGGACAGACTCCCGTATGGACAACATAGAAATAAGCATACTCGGCGTAGAGAAGCAACTTAAAGATTTGAAAACAAATAAATCACCAGGTCCGGATGGACATCCAGTTCGATTTTACAAAGAGTTCTTTACGGCACTGACCCCTTACCTAGCTTGTATTTATCGTGAATCTCTCGCCTAGCAGAAAGTCCCAAGTGATTGGACAAAAGCGCAGGTGACTCCAGTATAAAACAAAGGTAAAAGAACTCACCCGCAAAATTACAGACCAATATCCCTAACTTGTTTGCTGCAGAATCCTTGAACACATTCTCCGTTCAAATATAATAAACTTTCTTGAGGCCAAGCAGCTTATGTCCATGAATCAGCATGGGTGTAGGAAGCATCGCGCGAGTGAAACTCAGCTTGCCCTTTTCTCACATCATATACTCATACCCATGGATGAAGTGCAACAGGAAGATTCCATATTTCTAGATTTGCGAAAAGCATTTGACACTGTGCCCCATTGCAGGTTGTTTACGAAAGGACGAGCATATGGAATAAGTTCACAGATACGTGAGTGGCTCCAAGACTTCTTAAAATAGAACCCAGTATGTTGTCCTCGACGGCGAGTTTTCATCGGAGACAAGGGTATCGTCAGGAGTGCCCCAGGGAAGTGTGATAGAACCGCTGTTATTCTTTATTTTATACACATAAATGATTTGGCGGACAGAGTGGGTAGCAATTTGCGGTTGTTTGCTGATGATGCCGTGGTGTACGGTAAGGTGTCGAAGTTGAGTGACTGTAGGAAGATGCAAGACGATTTAAACATAATTTTCAGTTGGTGTGATGAATGACAGCTAGCCCTAAATGTGGAAAAAAGTAAGTCAATGCGGATGAGTAGGAAGGAAAAACATGTGATGTTCTGATACAGTGTACAGCTTGACACAGACAAATCGTTTAAATATCTGGGCGTAACGCTGCAAAGCGATATGACGTGGAACGAGCATTTGAAAATTGTGGTAGGGAAGGCAAATGGTCGACTTCTGTTCACTGGGAGAATTTTAGAAAGAGTGGTTTACCTGTAAAGGAGATCCCGTATAGGACGCTGGTGCGACCTATTCTAGAGTACTGCTCGAGTGTGTTGGAACCGTACCATGTGGGATTGAAGGAAGACATCGATGGAATTCAGAGGAGGGCTGCTACATTTGTTACCGGTAGGTTCGAACAACACTTAAGTGTTGCGGAAATGCTTCCGAAACTGAAATGGGAATCCCAGAGGGAAGGCGGCGCTCTTTTCGGGAAACACTACTGAGAAAATTTAGAGAACCGGCATTTGAAGCTGACTGCCGAAGGTTCTGCTCGCGCGTACTGAGCACGAACTTAAAATACGAGAATTTAGGGTTCACACGGAGGCGTACAGACAGTCGACAGTCGTTTCTCCCTCGCCCTATTTGCGAGTTGAACAGGAGGGAAAATGACACGTTGTGGTACAGGGTACGTCCGCCAGTCACTTTACGGTGGCTTGTGGAGTACCTATGTATATGTACTATGAAATTAATCGGTAGGCTACAAGTTTCCGTCATGTAATAAGAGAACAGAGAAAATGTGTACAAACTGTTTTCTTTTTTTCCATTTTTTTGTGACGAACATATATCTGCTCTGTCGGTTGTACAGTGAGAAAATGCTACTAACAAACTTGTACTTAGAAACTTTGTGGACCTGCAACTCTAATACATGTGCAATTTTCAACAATATACCTTCGCGGCTTTCATGCATTTATCGTAACTCTATCAATATAAATGCCAAATACAATAGACTCTAATTATTTCAACTGGTACAAATACTTTCTTGCACTTTATACAGCGTCGCTGGATGCAGATTGATTATAACGGAAGAGAAAATTTAACGCATTTTCGTTTCTAGATGGTCTTGATTATCTTTATGGAGTGTATCAGAAATATGTTTACAAATTTTTGGGACGCATTCCTCACACCAAAACAGGAAAGAAAGTTCCATACATATGTCTGTCTGAAGATGCTTCATTTCTCAGTGATTTATGGAATAATATTTTTCAAAGTTGTCAAATCAGAAATATTTGTTATGAATTTCTGATTCGAGAATTTAAAATAACCTTTCATTGACAATTTTCAAGTTATGCGAATATGGACGCTTTTATCTTGTGTGTTTCTGATCTGCCATTTATACATGTATAACGTTCGGTAATATATATATATATATATATATATATATATATATATATATATATATATATATATTATCGAACTGTCACTTAGAAATCCTAACTGTGATTTTGCCAATATGTTATTTGTTGTCTGCTGTTAAGAAGCCGATGGTGTATTACCTTTTCTAAAAATTTCGAGAATGCTTGCAAAGTCAAACTGAACGGAAATTTGATGGTATTTCTTAATCTCCTTTCTTAAACAAAGGCTTACCTTCAACATACTTCAACAAGTCAGGCAATGTTCCACTGACAAATGACCGGTTATACAGATAACTTGATACGTTACTGGACTCAGAAGCATATTCTTCAACTAACTCTGCTGACATTTTATCATAACTACTAGACTTTTTTATTTTAAACATTTTCTAATGGACATTATTTCTACTGTTTAGTGAGGATCATACCCATATAATTTAAGTTATTTGTACTGACTGGTCTGAGATATTCCATGGTAGCATCTATCGAACCTAACAACCCCATCTTCCAGTGACAGTTGTGAAACCTTTGCTAAAAAACACAGCACACATCTGCAACCAGTGCTATCTGCTCCGCTCCATCTCTTGTTACCTGATGCGGCTATCTTTTTCTAACATTATTGGGTTTAATATTTTGCACTATCTCTTGTAATGAGCTATAAATTCAACGTCAGAGCAACTTTTAAGAGAGACAGCCTACATTTTGTCTTACAAGATACCTATATTCTTTGACTAATCTATGGCTTCTGTGTAGACTTTGAACTAATCTGAGCTAGTTTTGGGCGAAAACAGTTATCAAATAAGCAAATAAGGTAAGGAAGTTATTAATAAACATGTTGCATTTCTTTATTCCTGCCATGAACACTGTATACATCACTTCAGTTCATGCTATGAATAGTTTCCTAAGATAATCAATTTTTGGATTACTGTCTGGCCTCTTGAACTGAGATTTAGTAGCTTTTATATCCTGTTCAGTATCAATATTTAACAAAGGAAATGCATGTCATGGTCTGAAAAGCCATTGACTACTGTTTTGTAATATAATTTTGTTCATTATATATTTCTGTAAAGGTATTACCAATTACTGTCTTTGAGCAATTGGTTACCCTAGTTGGGACGTTTACAGCAGGAATTAAGTTAAATGACAGTGTTACTGACAGTAATAAATTATTACTATGAGGGTTTTTTAGGAAAATCTATTTTAAAATCTCCAGCAACAACGCTTCTTTTTTCTGTTATAGAGCTTCATGATGATTTATCAACAAATTACAGTTACCTGGAGGTGCTCAGCATAAACTTACTATTATGAAAGATTTATTATGAATTTCTACTTCTGTTACATAGGCTGCACATGCTACTATAGGTAAAATTTACGAATTTCTATTTTCTTAAACTCATGACAATTCCTGCTCAATATGGCAATTCATCCTTTGTCCATCTTTGCTCTACAACAGTGAGATGTATCCTAAATCTTGTAACACTTCACACATCCGTACCAGTACCTAGATGATATTCAGAGAGGCAGATTGTGTCAACTGAGACTGATGAGTTCAATCCATCAATGCAGATAAGTAGTTCATTAATTTTACTTCTCAGTCCTCGAATATTTTAATCCGTTAGAGATAGCTGCCATTTAACACTGACTGAGGTAAAATTCGCTGGAAATAAAATTTCTGATGATTGCTGAAGGTGTTTAGCCAACTACTGTTTATGCTGATGCAGTATGCTAGAATTTCGTTGTTCAGTTTCTTTATCGGACTGAAGATTTGTTTCAATACTGACCTCTCTTAAAACTTTATTTCTTTTTGTCCTTCGCATTCTAAAAAAGGTGTTGCTTTGGCATCTGTGACCATTAGCATTTAATCAATCTTGACATTGCCTCCTGCCTCAAGTTCTCCACTATTTGCCCAACTTTCCTCTTTCTGCGGAGCTGAAGGTCATGTCTAATATAATCCCATCTACAGACAGAATAAATAGGAACCCATATGTGACCCAGAATCTGACATAAACAGCCATTCCAACTCCAAATTAAGTTTCCTGTCACAGGCGTTCAAATGAGTTAGGTCATGGTGTCTCAGAACAGATACAAATTAAACGCTAGTGTATCTCGATGCTGATGCAATCTTCATCACGTCATGCTCTATATTGTACCCATGATGTCTGTCAGTACTGTTATCTCGCCCTATCGCTATTGCCACGGTGTCTTCCTTGGTGTCGTTTTCACAAAGTAATCCTAAATCCTGTGTCACCTGATCCACACAAACATTAGGTTTAAAAAAAATTGGTGACCTGGTATTCTTAACTTAGTTCATCCTGCCAAGGTTGGCCTATGCGCCGGCTGCAGTGGCCCAGCGGTTCTAGGCGCTACAGTTTGGAACAGCGCGACCGCTACGGTCGCAGGTTGGAATCGTGCCTCGGGCATGGATGTGTGTGATATCCTTAGGTTAGTTAGGTTTAACTAAGGGACTGATGACCTCAGAAGTTAAGTCCCATAGTGCTCCAGCATGAGAACTACCTAACAACATAACTTTATTTATCTTTATTGAGTTCCCTATATTCTTTATTTTCAAATTATTGCTGAGTGTCTGTTGTGCACTGTCTACACCTAAATCTGCCTGATGTTCGTGAGTTTCTAATAGAAGCAACAGGTCAAACTTATTTTCCACAGAGCTGTTAGATGAAGCTCTAAGCGTGTTCCTTTTGTTACCTGTTGCCATTTCCCATCCATTTTTACCCTTCTCCCTCCTTAACTCATCCAGGTCTTTCTTAGCCTTGTCTAATTCAGCCTCAAGGGCAGCAAATTTCTCCTCTTGTTCCACTATCTTTTTATATCTCCTACAAATCTCACAAAACAACTATAGAGTCTCATGTACTTATCCAATTCTGACGCCACTACTGTCATCCCAATGAAAACAATTACAGCGTTCATTACACTGCACACCGAAACTAACAATTCTACAGCAAGTAGGACACATTTCACTCACGATAGAATTAATACTTCAGTAAGGACAAGTCGATTAACTCACCGATAAATAAGGAAACACATTTACAAAATGTGTCCCATACGCAAATATACGTAAACAAACTAGTTATGCAAAGTTTTGTGTTCAAATAACTTAGAATATACGCTAAGTTCCGGAAATATGAACTAAATAAGAAAGGGATACGCTCTACTTTAACTAATAGAAAGAAAAAGCTGAGTTAACTGCACCAAACGTAAATGAACATACGAGTACAGCCCGATTTTACATTATTTTCGCGTTGTTTGGAGTAAAACATAAAGAAAAGAAAAAGACTTTCAGCACAAGAAACACACTATTACATGCATTCAGTGAGTAACCTGCGCTAAACTGTTATTTCAATCTAAACACCTTATCTTTACGAGAACAAGGAACTCGTAAAATACTGACACGACTTATTTATAGAAGATGAAAAAATGGATACTGACCCTAAGACTTATCTTAGAAGACAGCTGGGAGAAAATCTTTAGAGAAGACTTTTGACGATATTTGCTTGAATGCATTCTTTGAAATTCTGAACGTAGCAGGACAAAATACAGGGAGCGAATAGTTATTCACAACATGTACCGAAATTAGACTGCAATTGTATAGTCTAAGAGCATGAAAGGGAAGCAATGGTTCAGAAAGGTATTAGACATGATTGCAGCCTATGCTCGATTTTATTCAGTCTATAAATTGAGCAGGCAGAAAGAAAACCAAATAGAAATTTGCAAAGGAAATTAAAGATCAGGGTGAAGATATTAAAACTCTGAGTTTTTCAGATGACACTGTAACTCAGTCAAAGACAGCAAAGAACTTGGAACAGCAGTTAAACGGAATGGGTTGGGTCTTGAAATGAGGTTAGAAGAAAAAAACAACGAAAGTAAAAGAAGGGTAATGCAATTTAGTCGAATTATAACAGGTGATGCTGAATTCATTAGATTTGGATGTGAGACATTTAAAGTAGCCGATGAGTTTTGCTATTTTTCCAGTAAAATAACTGTTTGTGGCCGAATTAGAGACGATATAAATTGTAGACCGACTACACCAAGAACAGCATTTCTGAAAAAGACGAATTCAATTACATCTAATACAAATCTAAGATTCATGAAGTCGTTTCTGAAGGTTTCTGTTTGCGGTGTAGCCACGTGTGGGGTTGAAGCGTGGACAATAAGCAGTTCGGACAAGAAGAGAAGTTTTTGAAATGTGGTGCTACAGGAGACTATAAAGATTTGATGTACCGATCGTACAACTAATGAAGAGGTACTAAATGAAGTTGTAGAAAAATGGACGGTACAACCTGACTAAAAGAAAGGAACCATTGATAGCACATAGTTTGAGGCATCAAGAAATAGTCAATTTGGTGATAGAAGCAAGTGTGTGTGTGTGTGTGTGTGTGTGTGTGTGTGAGGGGGGGTGGGGAAGAGGGGTGATTAGGAACTGTAGAGGGAGACCTAGGCACGAACACAGTGAGCCGGTTCAAATAGATGTAGAATGCAGCAGTTCAGGTGAAGCGTCTTCCTCAGGGTAGACTAGAGTGGAGAGCTGCATCAGACCAGTGGTCGGACTGAAGACAACAACACTAAGGAGCCCTGTGAAGTTCGGCCACGTTTTGTGAATATCGATCATAGTGCGTGGGTTGGTACCGTATAGTTTAGAATAGTGCTTATTAATCCGATAATTATGGAACTGAGATTTTTGGATACAACAAAAAATCTCGACGAAAGCGTTGCACAGGAACAAAAATCATGTATATTTTCGCCAAATTATGTATGAATCAACTTGATACCATTTTCCGCGTGATTCCTGAAATGAAAATTTTTCCGTTCATTTTCCTTAATTTTCTTTGCCCTGGGGCACCATATAATTAATAATCACAAATCAAAGGTTCAGCATGAAAGCTTGCAAGAGATATTAAGTACTCCGAAATTAGTTATGATTAATTGTGAATAAATTGTTTGAACGTTACCTATGACTGGATGCTACATTCAAGTTATAATCCTGATGACGAGCGATTCCGAGCAGAACACAAGTAATTTACGGTCATTACAGATGCGCTGGACAACGATTAAGTCTGTTATTGAAAAGTAAAAGTAGAATTCTAACATCATCAACTCTCTGAACGTATCAGGAATTAACTGATAAGCACCGCAAACCCCACCACGCGGTAACGACGCATCAGTCGTTCGATATGGTGTCAACTTCCATTCATTTAAAGATATCGGTCACAAAACAGTTCGTCTACAGACTACAGACTCGCCACTGATGCCGAACGATGTGAATACAAGGCTCTGCTTGGTCTGTGCAGTGGAAGATGTTTTATGCGACAGTATTTTACGGCACATGACGTGACAGGCATGTGAGAATCTAGTACGAGTATGACAACGCCTTGCCCAGAATGCGAGAGCCATTGCACCGTGTTCGGAAGAATTTCAATTGCTTGTTCCAACTCCGACCGCAGCCCCAGTAAACATCTCTCCGGCAAGGCGCTGCGTCATTTATTTACAGGGTTCCCGGAAGAATTGAAGCCAACTCTGCTTTCAGTGTCCCAGACAGTAGCAGAATAAGTCCGCTTCGGCGGCTGTGCGGTCAGCGCGGCGCATTACTAAGCGAAGGGATCCAGGTTCGATTCCTGGCCGGGTCGGTGATTTTTTCGCTCGGGGCTGGGTGCTGTGTTGTTCTTGCATTAAAATGAGTAGAACGCGATCTCCCGAGACAGTGTTGTACTAGTAGTAATGGAGTATCTAGCGTGTTAGGAACAGCAGTAGCGAATGTCCACGTGTAACGTTATATTTGAGAAGAAGCCAATCCAGTGAAGTTGTAAGCGCGGAGAACATCTTTCACAGATATGGGGTAGGCAGTGTTTGGTTCCGTATTAGACAACGATAACAGAACATAACAAGTTTCATTTCAGAAAACTGATATTACGTAGTGTCCAGCCTTCTTCTGCAAATATAGGTCTATATTACACATGCCTGTAATATCGCAAGGTACTCCCCTCCACAGACAATATTCACCTTCAATGAGAGCTCAATGTAGGTATGGACAAACAGTTTTGTTTGCTGTTAATCGATTCTGGCCATTTTGTCTAACAACACGCAGTATTCGGCAGCTTTCGGTGCGTGTGTACTTTCTTTGAGTCAGTAGTATGAGATAGAAGCGATCGATAGTAACGAAGAGCGCGAGGATTTCCTTAAGCTATAAAAAAAATCTTTAAATTAATTAACTATTATGTACTATTTGCAACTTTTACTTCCAATGTCGTTTTGATTAAGAGAACGTACGCGAAATGTCAGACTCGTCTCTCCCTCACTATGTCTCGTATGAATGTCGTGAAAAAGAAAAGCTATGTGTGTCTGTTTGTGTGTGCGTGTGTGCGCGCGCGTAACGTACTCCAAGCTATGCCAGTTACTGCCTGCGTCTTTCAACCAGTACGGAAACCAGACTAGGAAATATTTTATCTAACGCTGACAGAAGTCTGACTGTGCGGTGGAAGTAGAATAGCAGCTACCTGAGTACGCTCCTGTTTTACACATCGACATTACGGACACTGAGGAACCATCTTGTGGTGCTGCAGGGTCAATAACATGCATGTATGTCCTATTACACCAATTCTTGCATCTGTTAATTCAACGCACACTCATACAATATTAGGACAACGTATAAGTTAATTGCGTTTGCTGTCTTCAGAGCACTTCTACAATACATTGCTAGAACTATGCTCTTATCTATTGTTCGTTATTTGAAGCGTTGTTCATCCAAGTACGCACTAATTTTATCTAGCGTGAAGCACATTTATAGTTATCTGTGAAAAGTGAGAAGAGAAGAAAGTAATTTTCTGACGAGTAAAATAACTCACCACGCTCAGAAAAAAGGCCAGCTCCGAAGAAAATGTACCGATAACTTTAATCCGTAATGACCGTGAACTGTGACAAGTCGACTAACAGTGTCAAATAATCTGGTACACAGCTATCACCCCATGTACGTGCCAAAAACAAAACTCATCGAGTAACTATTTTTGAATCTCTGCTCGCTCTTCATAGATTAGCGGGAATATAATACCTACTACTCCTACACACCACTGTGATTTGTGAAGTAACACGGCTCTTTTTTTCAGAAACAGAGAAATCTGTTTACATCTACATAAATTTCAGCGTCAGAAAGTCTTTTCTGAAAGCACTTGTTTGGAGTACAGGCGTGCACGATAAATTGTTCAAACGAGAAGAGAAATGTGATGCTCGAAAAGAATGCTGATTAGAAGGGCACTCGTACATCGAATATCTGATACAGAGAAAATAAATTTGTGGCACAATTTGACTAAAAGAAGGCCGCGCGGGATTAGCCGAGCGGTTTCGAGCGCTGCAGTCATGGACTGTGTGGCTGCTGCCGGCGGAGGTTCGAGTCCTCCCTCGGGCATGGGTGTGTGTGTTTGTCCTTAGGATAATTTAGGTTAAGTAGTGTGTAAGCTTAGGGACTGATGACCTTAGCAGTTAAGTCCCATAAGATTTCACACACATTTGAACATTTTGAACTAAAAGAAGGAATCCGATGATAGGAAACAACCTGAGAAATCAAGAAATCGTCTATTTCGTAAGGGAGGGAAGTGTGGAAAGTAAAAATTGTAGAGGGACATCGAGGTTCGAATACAGCAAGCAGATTGAAACAGATACAGGTTGCGCTTAAAGATGAAAAGGCATATACAGAACAGTCTTGCGTGCAGAGACAGATGAAACCAGTATTTGGGCTGAAGACCATGTGATGTACCGGTACTAATGCTCGTTAGTAAATAAATCTGTGAGACGAGCTTTAACAATAGACACGACAGGGCATTGTATGACTCTCTTTTAAGCTATGGCTCGATGCAATCGAAGGATCCAGTCATACACATCTGCTTTCATACCCATTAGCTAATTTCACTGAAGAAATAGTTATAATATGTGAATGTATAGTCAAATAGTCTAGGGACTGGCAAGTTACAGAATTTTTAATAATAATGAATTGTACTGAAATGTAGTAATAAAAAAGGATTCTTCTTCTTCTTCTTTTGCTTATGCCTTTGTCCCGCAGTTTTCGCAGGGTCAGCATGGTTACATCGGATTTGGTATGGTTTATGTAAAGGGGTGGCCAGATGCCCTTCCTGCCGCAACGCCATACCCCCTGGGACCAAATCAGTGTACCCCAGTTGTCTGGGTCTAGTGTAAAACATGAAATAGTGTGAACGTGTGTCAAATGCTGCGAGTCGTGTAACTGAGGCGTAATGTGGGAACCAGTCTAGTATTCACCTAGTGGGCTGTAGGAAACCACCTAAAAACCACATCCAGGCTGGGCAGCACATTGACACACGTGAATCCGCCAGGTGGATTCGATCTGGGGCTGGCGCGCCTACCTGAGTCCAGGAAGCAGCGCGTTAGTGCTCTCGGATAACCTGTCGGGTCAAAAAGCATTTTATCTACTTATAAATAGCTTTGTCGACTTCACAAGACATATGCTGAACTAACAGTTTATTTTTTTAGTTATTTCAAAGAAAAACACAGAAATAGTGATCCTACAATAATTCAGTTTAAACAAGAAATTAAATAAAAAAATATTCAATGGCAATAAAGCTTGCATGAATAAGTAATAAGAATTGTAGCAGATTTCCTAGAGATAACTGAACCATCACTGGTCTGCAAAATGAAAAGAGTATCATACATTTGAACTTGGCACACAATAATCGTCAACTCATTAAAGTATATGTCCACTATGGCAATCCAAAACAGTAGGTAAATAAAGTTAAAATTCTGTGAAGATCATGAACTATTAAAGTTGCTGCTATCTCCCAGAATTACAGTCCCACTTCACTCAAAACTGATATAGGTAAAAGCGAATTTTAGGGTATTAGTGTCGCTGCTTACCGCTCAAAAACCAACACTTCAATGCACTGTCAGCTCCCTGAGATGTTGCCTGAAGACTGCTCTGCTTGAATTCACCATCACAAATCGACTGTTATATGAACTGATGTTCCCAAGAGTGACTACATGATCCAGAATGCCCAAGCGACTGTCTTCTCCTGCCAATGAGATCTCATTTTTCCTCTCACTGGTGCATAACTTACTTAAAATTACGGAAAAAGGTCACCCTCTGAATAATATAAAAAATACAAATTTGACTCTGAGTTAAATAAAGCTCTTTTTCTTATGGTTTCAATAAGGCCAAATGCAGTATTCTATATCAAAAGTTTAGACATATATAAATAAAATAAGGAGCTCGTGCATATAAAGCAGACAGTAATTATTGCTAATCCAAGTCCAGCATCTCCTCCCAAATGCCTGCACCGATTTCAGCAAAATTTGGCACCTAAACAGAAAACTTCACAAGTAAAAGCACTGTGGGGTTTATAACCTTCTAGCTCCAATAGGAGTGGAGAAAAGGACAAATGTGTTATTTTTTATGGCCGTGTCATATAGGCTGCTCTGCATGACAAGTGTGTTGTACACAAACGGTATTGGTCTGACTTGTAGATCTACTTTGCAGGTCAGCCTATGTGTCAGGGGCAACAAAGAGTTTTCCAGCCCCTACATGTGGACTGCCCCGGATGGCAGGTATTTTGTAATAGTAAGGGCACATATTAATAATTTGCTTTGCAAGGCAGCCTCTGCATCAGGGAAAAAATGGTTTTTAAAGCATCAGATGAGTAGCTCATCCATCACAACAAGTGCATTTTGGCAGTAGTATCAGACTGCTTTATCAACCTGTTTTGCTGGGGATGTATGTGCATGTTGGTATGGTTTGAGGAATTTGAGATAGATAGAGCTGGGGGATAAACAGAAATAGGGGGCATGTTATGATAGACAGGGAAAAGTGGGACAGGAAAAGATGGACAGAGAGAATAGACAGGAGCTGATGGCCAGAAATAGGGGTGAAAGAAGGGAGACAAATGAGGTGGAGGACACTGGTAAGAAGAGGGAGGAGGAGGAGATCGATGGGGGGAGGGGAAAGGCAGAGAGGGACAGGTATAAGGGGCAGAAGATAGACAGATGGGCAGGAGGAGAGAGAGAGAGAGAGAGAGAGAGAGAGAGAGAGAGAGAGAGAGAGAGAGAGAGAGAGAGAGAGAGGATAGGAGAGACTGCACAAGGAGAGGGGAAGAATAAGATGGATAAAAAAGAAGGGGTAGGATGAGATGGACAGAGAGAGATGAGAGAGGATAAACAGATGGTCAGAGAGGGGAGGAAAGAGAGGTGGGTGGATGAAAAAGACAGAGAAAGGGGAGGAAGATGTGGATAAAGAACTGGGGAGGAGGATATCGTCAAAGATAGGACTGGAGTAGATGGATGGATGAACATAAGAAGTAGAAGGAAATGTATAGTCAGTGAGAAGGGGGAGGAGGATATGGACACATAGAACTGGGAGGATGAAGTGGACAGTGAGAAAGGGAGAGGAAGAAGAGGACACATAGTGAGGGAGAGGAGGTAACAGATAAAGAGACAACGGAGGTGAAGATGCAATTTTACATGCAAGTGAAGCTGTGGTGAAAAGGCTAGAAGTTAAATTATTGAGAATAAATTAATAATCTAAACAAATTTAATGTGGTAGCATATGGAGATATTCGAGAAATGCCATATTGCCATAATTTGTTGTGTGACTGTGGAGAATATAAGTGACACAGTTAAATTATTAAAATATCCAAACTACTGAATAATGTTATAAAGAAAGTATATCACTATGTGATCAAAAGTATCCGGACACCTGGCTGAAAATGACTTACAAGTCCGTGCCACTCTCAATCGGTAATGCTGGAATTCAATATGGTGTTGGCTCACTCTTAGCCTGGATGACAGCTTCCAATCTCGCAGGCTTACGTTCAATCAGGTGCTGGAAGGTTTCTTGGGGAATGGCAGTATATCCTTCACGGATGTTGTATCGATGTCGATCGGTGAGGCCTGGCACGAAGTCGACGTTCCAAAACATCCCATCTGTACAATTCAGGTCAGGACTCTGTGCAAGCCAGTCCATTACAAGTATGTTATTGTCGTGTAACCCTTCCGCCACAGACCGTGCATTACCAACAGGTGCTCGATTGAGTTGCTCTTCAACAGTGGAAGCAAGAAGGTGTTTAAGACATCAGTGTAGGCCTGTGATGTGATAGTACCACGCAATACAACAAGGGGTGAAAGCCCCTCCATGAGAAACACGACCACACCATAACACCACCGCCTCAGAATTTTACTGTTGGCACTACACACGCTGGCAGATGACGTTCACCGGGTATTCGCCTTACCTACACCCTGCCATCGGGTCGTCACATTGTGTACCGTGATTCGTCAAACATTTTTCCACTGTTCAATCGCCAAATGTTTACGCTCCTTACACCAAGCGAGGCGTCGTTTGGCATTTACCGATGTGATGTGTGGTTTATGAGCAGCCGCTCGACCATGAAATCCAAGTTTTCTCGCACCCCTCCCCCCCGCCTAACCGTTATAGTACGTGCGGTGGATCCTGATGCAGTCTGGAATTCCTGTGTGATGGTATGGATAGATGTCTGCCTGTTACACATTACGACTCTCTTCAACTGTCGGCAGTCTCTGTCAGTCAACAGACGAGATGTCTCTTAATGTTTCCACTTTACTGTCATATTGGAAACAGTGGACCGTGGGATGTTTAGGAGCGCAGAAATCTCGCGTACAGACGTATGACACAAGTGACACCCAATCACCTGACCACGTTCGAAGTCCGTGAGTTCCACGGAGCGCCCTATTCTGCTGTCTCACGATGTCTAATGACTACTGAAATCGCTAATATGGAGTACCTGGCAGTAGGTGGCAGCGCAATGCTCCTAATACGAAAAAAGTATGATTTTGGGGGTGTTCGGATACTTCTGATCACGTAATGTACAAATATATAGCTTTCTATAATGATAGCTGTAGTGCTAGGCTATCATCCAACAACCCATCTGTCATGATCATGTGAACTGTTCAACGGTTAATCATTTTCAGTGATTTTTCGGAGAGCATTCATTTACTGTAATCACCTAACTTCGGTAGTTCTGGTGATAATAATAATATTGAAGTCTTAATAAATGCACGTCAGTGCCATAGGTACGTTGATATGGTTGGATTTGTGCTGTGATGAAACATCAAATTACTACTGAACTATAAAGTATTTGAAAGTATCAACATTCCGCACAAGTGACTAAAATTTAGAAGCTGCAGCAGGCGTTCAGCGTTTGGCTGGAATTCGAGTAATGTGTTGTCTCTCTCTGACTGTGTGCTGTGAACATTGTGTTGAGCACCAGATTTAAAGAAGCGTTCTTAACGATTCGATTGCAGCTAAATATTAGAGACAAGCAAGAATATAAATGTCACTGTTCTTAGTTTACTAGTAGGAATTTAAGCTATCCAGCCGCACGGGGTTAGCCGAGCGGTCAACGGCGCTGTAGTCATAGACTAGGAGGTTAGAGTCCTCCCTCGGGCATGGAGATGTGTGTTTGTCCTTAGGATAATTTAAGTTAAGTAGTGTGTAAGCTTAGAGACTGATGAACTTAGCAGCTAAGTCCCATTAAGATTTAACACACAATCGAGAACATAAATATTATTGCTGGTCGTTTCACCTATAGAAGTTTCAACTTTTGTTTTTTAATCAGACTAAAGTCATAAAATTGAAGAGACTCATTCGTGAGAGAGCACTCTCTTATATTCAAACAACAGCGAATATTGCAGAACATACTTGTATCACATGGATAAGAAAGAACCAGAATCTGTTACTAATGTGAAGGCGGGAAAAAATATTAGCAAGTAGCAGGACGCAAACCTATTTCCTTTGACTCCACAAGCTCACGTATCTAACCACAAGAACACAGCGACCACAGACAACGATTAGTATTAATATCGTTTATCTTAGGATCTGCTAAAAGGTTTTTTACCTATGATGTGTCATTAAATGATATTTAACTGTAGCAAATTGTATCAAGAGTGTGGAAAGGCTGTTCTGGTATTGTGAAAGCCTGGCTGTGCTGGTACTATGAACGGCTGAAAGCATGGGAAAACTACAGCGCTGCAGCATGGTTAAATCATTATGGCATCCTCCTGGATAAAATATTTCCTCAGTAAAATAGTCTCCCGTTCAGACCTCCCGGTGGGGACTACTCATGAGGATATCGTTATCAGAAAAAAACTAAACTTGCATTTTACGGGGCATGGCACTTAATGTTAGATCCCATAATCGAGTAGGCAGGTTAGAGAATATGGGAAAGGAAATGGTTAGGCTGAACTTACAGGGTAAGGCAGCAGTAAGAATAATAATGAACAAGAAAATAGGAATGCGGCTAAGTTACTGTGAACAGCATAGTGAACTCATTATCGTAGCCAAAATAGACACACTGACAGGTTTTACACTGATTATATAATGATAAGACAGATTTCAGAACCAAATTTTAAACTGTAATACATTCCAAAGGCACATGTGGTCTTTAACCATACTTTATTGGTTATGAACTGTAGATTAAAAATGAAGAGTTGCAAAAAGCTATGAAATTACGGAGATGGTATGTGTATAAGTTGAAAGAACCAAAGGAGTTTCAAATAAAACATTAGGAAACGACTGACAGAGGCAGTGGAAAGAAATACAATAAAAGACGAATGGGTAGTTTTCAGAGGGGAAACAGTGAGGACAGCAAAGCATCACATAGGTAAAAATGCTAGTCCAATTCGAAATCCTTGAATAGCACAGAAGATACTCAGTTTAACTGACGAAAGAAGAAAATACAAAAATTCATCAAGAAGGCGAAATGGAATGCAGACGTCTAAAAATGTGATTGACATATAGTGCAAAATGGCTAAGCAGGAATGACTAGAGGACAAATGCAAGGGTATAGAAGCATTTGTAGCTAGGGGAAACATAGATATCGCCTACAAGTAACTTAAAGAACATTGAAGAAAAGAGAAGCAGCTGAATGAATATCAAGAGCTCAGACAGAAAAACACTACTATGCAAAGAAGGGAAAACTGAAACGGTGAAGGAATATTTCGTGGGGGTACAGAAGGAAAATGAATTTGAAGACAATGTTATGTACAGGAAAGAGGAAATAGATGAATACGAGATGATACTGCGAAAAGGCTTTGACACAGCACTGGAAGACCTAAATCGAAACAGACCCCTGGTCTAGACGACATTCGCTCAGAATTATTGAGATCCTTGAGAGAGACAGCCATGACAAAATTACTGCACCTGGTGCAAAAGTTATGTTTAATACGAGAAATACCCTCAGACCTCAAGACAAATGCAATAATTGCAATACCAAAGAAAGAAGGTGCTGACATATGTGAATGTTACCGAACTATCAATTTAATAAGTCATGGTTGCAAAATATTGATACGAATTATTTGCCGAGAATGGAAAAACTAGTAGAAGTCGATGTCGGAGAAGATGAGTTTGCGTTCCCGAGAAATGTAGGAACATGTGAGGCTATACTGGTCCTACTACTTAGAAGATAGGCTAAGGAAAGGCAAACCTATATTTATAGCATTTGTAGACTTAGAGAAAGCTCTTGACAGTGTTGGTTGGTTAGAATACATTCTCTGAAATTCTGAAGGTACCAGCGGTAAAATGCGGGAAATGAAGTGTTATTTACAAACTGTACTGAAAAGAGATAGCAGTCACATGAAGCAGAGCGCATGAAAAGGTAGTAGCAGTTAAAAAGGGAGTGAGGCAGAGGTATAGCGTATCGCCGATGTTAGTCAATCTGTACAATGAGCAAGCAGCAAGGGTAACCAAAGAAAAATTTGGAGAAGGAATCAAAGTTCAGGGGAAGAAAAACAAGATTTCAGGCTTGCCGATGACTTAGTAATTCTGTCATAGACAGTGAAGGTATTGAAAGGACGATATAAGATGAAATCAACAAGAGGAAAACAAGGGTAATGTAATAAAGTTGAATTAAGTCAGGCAATGCTCAGGGAATCAGATAAGCTAATGAGACACTAAAAGTGGTAGATGGGTTTTGCTATTTGGGCACTATAATACGTGATGATGGCCGAAGTAGAGAGGATATAACACAAAGCAACGAAAGCATGTCAGGTAAAGAATATTCTGTTAAATACTAATACAAATTTAAGTGTTAGCAAATCTTTTCTGAATGTGTTTGTCCGGAGTGTAGCCTTGTACGAAACTGAAAGGTGGACGATAAGCAGTTCAGACGAAAAGAGAATAGAAGCTTTTGAAATGTGGTTCTGTAGAAAGAATGCTGAAGCTTAGATAGATATGTTGCGGAATTAACGAGGAGGTACTCAATAGAACTGGAGAAAAGGAAATTTGTAGTACAACTTGATTAAAGAAGGGAACGGTTGATAAGAAAAATCAGAGACATCGAGGAATCATCAATTTAGTAATTGTGCTGTCACTAGACTTGACACTCCTTGGCAGTTTGAAGCGCTGCGCGAACAGAGCTGCTGCTACACGAGGGCGCTGCCACGTCAGCACCGTCCAGGGGGTGGGGTGGGAGGCCGCTATGCACTACGTACAGAATGTCGAGTATCACAGAGAAACTTCGTTGACCACCAAAACTCATAGCGGAATAGTAGAACAAGAAGCATTCATAGATACACTTGGGCAGACAGCTGGAAAGATGAACGTGCTGTGTGACGGAAGCAAGTACGACACATCCGGCGTGGTTTCAACAAACAAGTCTGTGCTGTGCGCTTACTAGTGTGTGAGAACTCAGGTTAGGCTTGAGATGTGTGTATGTACCTGTTTAGCGTGCAACAATCTCCAGGCCCGGCGGTATGCTGTAAGCCTGTCTGTGGCTCGGACTGTGCTGTGTTTATGGCAAGTGGAGCGCAGAATTGTACAGTGAATATAGGCAATGGCTCTGTGTGACTTTGACCGCATTAATTTAATCTGTTGGTACATGTTTATGGGACTTACTTTGAGCAGAAGCTATAAGTATGGTTGTAGATTTACTTAACGACGCTCACTGATTAAATTGGCTTTGTCTTTCCACTGCATACGTATCTGAGTACCAGCCTATTAGACATATCTCAGGCGCAGTGGTAATTCTGATTCATTCACAGTGTATAATTCATCAGAGTTGTGGGCTCTGTTAACTGATACGGAACTTCCCATCTATTCTATTGACTAATTTTATTTGGTTCTCTGCTTTATTTGCATTCAATGTAATAGTCTACATTTATTTTGTGCTTTCAATATTTTAATGATTACTGGACATTGCACATTTTGTACACTGCAATTGTGTATAGCTTTCTTGTTTTAGTGTACATTCATTATCTGCTTTTAAAATTTTTGAGTATTGCTGCTTTTATTCGTTGGGATTGTGCAGTCACAATCGAATTAAGTTACTCGCTATTGTCTCTTGTGTTTGGCTACTATTGAGGAAGCATTATGGTGTCAATAAATTCTTGTTGTTGCTTTGGCTATTTGATTGAAAATTTTGATGGAGATTATTAACCTTGAAAGGACTGTGACAAAAGCCCAAATAACAGGGAACTGACATACTAGAACTTGCACTGACACGATCAAATGGTGCACTGACAATGGCTAGGCACTAGCCGAAGTCTACATTTGCCGAATAAAACCTGCAAGAAAAGGACGACTGACTGCTGTGCTCTATCATTTGAAAGTCATATCACAGTCGTTGAGTGCACCCACGTTCTTAATGGAAGGTAACCCGAAGGAAAGAAAATATTTGTGTGGATTCGTTTTCAGGCACAATCTCATACCAAGCTGCAAATCTTTGCAGAAGGACAGGAGTCCAGATAATTTTCAACGCGTGCGATAATGTGAAAAGCCATATCAGGGATGTATTAACAACAGTGGAGTTACTCGAGGTTTAGAGACTGAATTAATAAATGAGCAGGTGAAAATGTTCCAGAATATGTTAATCGACTAGTATAGAAGTCAGGTGATGAAGGTTCTTAATGCAGAGTTTGTGAGAGAAGATGTTATTAGAGCAGTTAACAGGAACCAAACCACGTTTCTTGCATTCGGTTCTGCCGTAGTGACGTATTTTCCCATCGTTTTTTATGAGAAAGTCAAGACGATTATTCGAGACTACATGTTGTATGTAAAACTGCAATTTACTTACATTAGAAAGATAAATTTGTATAACATAGTCTTACTGTCGTAAGCCGTCGTTTGTTTCTACAACTAACCAGATGGGCATTACGAACTAGCCGGACCCAACTCACAGGCTACGTAATAGCCTCGTCGTCTAATCTTGTTTCGCTTCGCACCTCGCCAGCGTAGATGACACCTCGGTGATGTGAACGCACTCGCGGATAGGAAAGGGGATACGTAAGAAGACGGAGTGGGGCGGCAACAGGTTAGGCGGCGCGCCAGCGACATGTCCAGCAGAAGCTTGCAACATCGCAACCAGCTGGCGCGCTGCTACAGCGGCGGCTTTCCTCTCCCCGCCGGCGCCGGTTCCCACGTCACTCCTAAGGCCTCGCGGGATCGTTCCGAGTTCTGCACTTACACTGAATCCTTATTCAGTGATGGGAGCACAAAAATATAGCATAATTTAAACTCAGGAGGATAGAGACAGTGACATATTTTTTCTTTCTTTCTTTTAATTGCTCGCTACCCACGGCACCGAGGGCTCAAAATGCTTATCTGACAGTGATGGAAAACTGTACTGCCTCACACCCTGCATAGCAGCACACTCAGTAATCATGTCACGCATTCGTAGTTAGTAAAACATTTTTTGGGGCCTTAGTAAGGAAATGGAGCTGATTCCTCACCATAGTGTTCAGAATCTATGGACCTAAAAGAGCACAGAAGTATACTCCTCACAGTTAAAAAAAAAAAAGAAAAAAACGCGCTTTAACACGGTTTTTGAAACGCTGGGCTTTTACCCGCGAGCAGAGTGCAAATCGTCGTTCGTCAGCCCGAAGTCCATTGTTCCCCTAAATTAATTCAGGCGATTGCTGGGGTAGTTCTGTCAACAAAGTCGATACTGATTCGCTTTCGAATCTTTTACTATCCGAGCTTCTACTATATTTCTATAAGACCTGACCAGAATTCTCAACAAGGAGTAGAAAGAGAAATTGAATGTATGTAGATGATAATTATCACAGGTAAACAAAAAACGCGAAATGAAACGTTTAGTAGTGAAATGCAAAATAAGAGAAATGAAGGTACTTTCGGGATGCATGTTGTTTTAGGAAAGCTTCCGATGATTTCACGTACGCATTAAGATGTTTGTGATTCTGCAGAGAACAGAGAAAAAGCACTAAAACAGATGATTAATTTACATTACAAACTCGCATAATGAAATAACATCAAGAGGTTTTAACAACCATCAAAGCGCTTTAACATTCGTCTCGCTGAAGCAAGGGAAACAGCCAACGTGTACAGCTCACTGCTGAAGGCCAAGATTGTAAAAAATTGTGTAGAACTAGTGAAATAATTGTCGCAACACGCACACTGGATTGCACGCGATCGACAACGCGAATTAGATACACGGAGCAGACATCCGAGGGAAAAGAATATTTTCGTCACCAAAAGAAATGTACCGCCCCAAAGATTGCTTTATAATGAACAAACTAAGTGTAGGTGAAACTTCAACGTTGGAAAAACGGAAAGAAACAACTGGAGTTTTCTGAATTAGAAGTTATAGAATGATACTCAGATTAAGCGCGCAGATAAAATACTACATTCAAATATATTAAACGAGTGGATGCGGAAGGAATTCCACAGAAAATCTTCATCAGAAGGACGGCAAGTTTAATTGCTCATGTGCGAAAAATTCCAGGACTAGTCAGCATGAGAAGAATATGTGTGAGAAATCCAAATATTCTCAATTCAGCATAGCGCACTCAAGAAATTTAGGGTAAACGTGCACAAATGGAAGAAAGAAAAGTAAATATACAACGGCTTAAAATCCTGGAGGATTTAAAGAAAGAAACAGTTACCGACACGACGGAGCTGACTTTTGCCTGCTACCTGCTGAAGTACCGTAATGACTAAGAGCCACTGGTATTTGCTACTGCCGGCCGGGGTGACCGAGCGGTTCTAGGCGCTACAGTCTGGAATCGCGCGACCGCTACGGTCGCAGGTTCGAATCCTGCGTCGGTCATTGATGTGTGTGGTGTCCTTAGGTTAGTTAGGTTTAAGTAGTTCTCAGTTCTAGGGGACTGATGACCTCAGAAGTTAAGTCCCATAGTGTTCAGAGCCATTTGATCCATTTTTATTTGCTACTACGTTTAGGTTACCGTGTCGTCCTCTGTCGTACAATGGATGCCGTCATCGACGGGATTAAGGATCACCACTTCCGTGTTTGCAAATGTTGACCCCCGTGTAGTGTCACAAAATGACACAGAACTGTCCTCCTCACACTATAATACTGTAGCCGGAATGATTGCATCAAAATGGAAAATGTGTATTGTTTTCATTTAATGGTCTTCTTCGCAGAGATACATCCCTTCAGACATTGGTATTTTCCAACTAATGACAAATGAAAGCCATTTATTCTGCCGAAGAGACAATTCTTTGAGATGTCACAACTCGGTTAGCTCACTTTACCAAAACTTTTTAATCCTCGTGTGACTTGATTAAATATAATACGTTATCGCTATTCTGCCCAAAGTAGACATTATGAGACCTGTACCAGAAGCATTTTTAAATTAAATCCATGTCTTTAGCAAAGTCATATTTCACTGTGAACATATACTTTACATTACATCTGTAACCTAACGTCCTTACTAGTTTAGCATTTGGAAACTAATGCTATCGTTACTTCTGTGAAGCTAGGCCACGTTTTAGAGATACCAGACACATGTGCTGCCTTAAAACCAAGGATGATGTATAGTCAGCGTTACGAAAATTTAACGGCACTCACAGAGTGCACATATCGAAATACGAAAATTTTAAAATGTAAAGAGTAATACACGGAGAATGCGTCGCAAAGACATATACACCGCAGCACAGAACCAATAACGACTACAAAACGAGGCCCAAGCCAAAAAAACGTGTAAGAGCCATCTGAATTTATGGATTTGTAGCTATTCCCAAACCGATAATAGTTTAAATAAACTTTTTTAAACCGCACTTGTTGATGGCTGCTGTTTCAGTTTATAAATCGTACAATAATACATTATGTTGTATCCCCGGTGTCTCTCAAGCGGACGTCAAAATGTTTCAGTGCATCATGAAAGTCTTGAGAAAATCGGATTCAAACTCGCAGACATATGCGTAGCGAATTTTCAGATTTACGAAGATATACATTTTAGGTAAAGCTACGACAGATATCTCAAACATGTAAGTAAAATAATATGTAGGTAAGAGTTGGAAACAGACAAATCCACAGATAGACGAAATCGTTGAGGAGTGGCAAAGCAATCTGACATATAATTTTAATATAGTCAATATGATTTTAAATATCCATTTATTTGATGATGTCGTGATTATTTTTAGATGTTCAGAAATAACATATAATTAGTACTGAATAAGCGACCTGTGGAGACGTTGACACCACCTGCGACACCTTTCCATAGTTATCGACCGATCAGAAGCCGTCTATGGGCTATATAAGGCCACCATAGCAGCAGCGTTGACAGTCAGTGGCCCCTAACGAAGGCGGCGGAGGTAATCATCGAAAGATCGAGGTTTTACCATCAACTGACGCGGCAAGAAGTCCGAGAATGTTTTATACAACAGTGCTGTCGCGAAAGGCTTCGTCCTCCGTACTGAATAAGTTCGTAAATATAGATTAAGATTTAAACCTGAAGATACCTATTGGAAAAAGAAAGACCTTTGGCTTCAAAGCAGACAACATTTGAGGACTAAAATAGTTACACAAAATAACGTTTCTATAACAAGGAACCAATTTCAGCTAAGAGTAGAATCTATCTTACCGCGAGACGATAGGGACAATAACGTAAACAAATTTAAAAGGAAAATATGGTACAATGATCGAAATCTCAAGGGGGAAAACCAGAAATCACAAATTACGTTCTATAAGGCGGCGACAGTCCATGAAAGAAAATATGGCAGCGAGGACTCGACATTTAATGTATTAGGCAAGATGAACTTAGAAGCTGTTATGGTAAGCCTTTTAAGATCTCTGGCAGTAAATACTCTTGGATAAAAATGGAAACAATATGTAGAAGGAACTGAACATTTTCTACACTTTTATGTAGAATCCCGCACATTAAAAAATGGGAAGAACGTATTGACAGAATGAACAATAACAGAATTCCAAACATCTTTCTGAATATAAATCAAAACGGCGACGTAGTCGGTATATGTGTTTACTCCAATCTTCTGTTAGCTTCTCTTTCCCTCTCATTGTCCATCTCGTCCTCGCACCAGTCTCTGTACAGCTCCTCCTCTATCTTTCTCTGTCCATCTCCTCCTCTCTCCGCACATCTTCTCCTCTTCCATCTCTGTCCATTATCCTTCCCTTATCTGTCCATCTCCTCCCCCCTCCCCCCCCCCCCCTCCCCCATCTGTGATCTGCGTCCATTGACATATTGCTTCCTCTTAAGTCGTGAGGAGCCCCCAGTATGTCAGAGACGCGGGACACAGCTGTCAGTACGACATCTTTTAACTGAGTGTGTTTTATATGACGATCTGAGGGTTGAACTGGGTCTCCCACAGGATCTTCCCTCTATTTTAACATAACAAGGCGAGTGTTTTTAGTGTCTTAAAATTTTGTGTGGTGTCCGGAATTCTTCCCAGAATACTTGGTGTGAGATCTTAATGTGTCACAGAGTGACTGGGTCACGCATTATTTCTAAATCGTCACCCAGCCACTGTTATTTGTCCCTTTTTTAACAGCATCCTTATCGGTATTTTCTCCATGATTTTATTTAGTTATCCCGTTATGTCTCTCTCGGGTTTTATTATGGGCTTTCCTGAACCTCACTTTTTTGGGTTTGCTTTACGTTTCCGGTGGTGGGATCAAATGTAGTTTTCCAGTTTATTGATGTCCTTCATAGATTGTGAAAATCTTCTTCGGTATAACATTAATGCAAGGGCGCTGATGACCTAGCTGTCTAGCGCCCTCCGCCATAAATCATCATCATCATCTCCTCCTACCCCCGTCTCTCTCCATGTTATCACCTGTAGCCAAATACAGGGTGACAGCTATTGAACTACATGAAATAAAATCGTCATAACGTCTGAACGGTTTACGTTAGGACGTTCAAACAGAACGGCTGGCCGCGGGGCATAATGGGAATTAGTATGCGCATGCGCACGCGCCTTGCTGTCGGACATTTACACTGAAAATGTCGGTACAATGTGCCTGAGCGTATAGCGTTCGTGAAGGCCAACTACGCGAGCAACAATAGCCCAGATGGGGCTCGAAGAAAGTTTGCTACCGAGTTCAAGCTGATGACATCCGGCCCACTTTCATTTGGATGGGTTCGTCAGTAAGCAAAATTGGCGCATTTGGGAGACTGAGAATCCGCATTTCGCGATCGAGAAGTCTCTTCACCTTAAGCGGGTGACTGTGTGGTGTGTAATGTCCAATCACGGAATGATCGGTGCGATATTCCTTGATGGCACGGTAACTACGAACGGTACGTGAAGGTTCTGGAGGATGATTTCATCCTCATTATCCAAAGTGACTCTGATTTTGGCAAGATGTGGTTTACGCAAGACGTAGTGCTACCCCATCGAGGCACGAAAGTGTTTGATGTCCTGGAGAGCACCTTAGGGGCCGCATTCTGGCTCTGGGGTACTCAGAGGACATTGGCATGGCCCTCGATTGGCCGCCATTTTCTCCGGATCTGAATGCATGCGACTCCTTGCTGTGGGGCTATATTAAAGACAATGTGTACAGCAATAATCCCAAAACCATTGCTGAACTGAAAACAGCAATTCAGGAGGTCATCGATGTTCCGATAATTCAGCAGGTAATGCAGAATTTCGCTATTCGTCTGCACCACATCATCGCCAATGATGACAGGCATATCGAACATGTCACAGCTTAAATCCGAATATCTGTAGTGACGTTTACGTGTTGAATAAAGTGTGTGCACGCGTTGGTTTATAACTAATTAATTTTTTTTCATATAGTTCAATAATTGTCACCCTGAAGAAGGCTGCTGCTTCTTATTTCCATAGTATTTCTTTCCAGACAGTAAGTATTACGTGTACCATGTTTGGTTAAAGTCGATCCTTGGGTTCAGGAGGAATTTTTTACCAGGGCCCTGCCCGCGTACTCAAACGTCACGTATATTTCACATATATTTATAATATTTGAAAAATATTTGCACACAAATTTACCCGTATCGCTAGCGAATTTCACCCCACAGTATCGTTTTCACGCAGCTCACTGTATATGACGTCATACTCCTGAACTACGTGTCCAAAATTGTATAATTTTGAAGATACATTCAGCGGCTTATGTGGATACTGTCTGCGAAATATGTTGTGAATGGATTTAGAAGCAAAGCATTAACAAATTTAGACATCAAGTATGATGCGCCAGTTTTCACTTATCTCGGTGTTTTATTACGTCATACGTCCTGAACAATGTGTCGTACAATAATATAATTTTGCAGTTATATTCAGTAGTATATGAATATTGTCTACAAAACGTGTCACGAGTAGAATTGTTTGTACAGAAGAAAAAAATTAAAACATCGTGCCTCACGCAGTAGTTTTGTTCCATGAATAGAGAATATGTAGTAAACAGTAAACTTTTATCCTTTCATTATATTGTAGCGATTGTCAGCGAGAAAATATTTCGTAAAGGTATGAAATTATGTGCAAAATTTGTTGCAAGTGCTCTCTTTCTCAAATACTGGATGAGTCAATCTAGGTATTCGCGCGTCCTGGGCTACATTTATTTTTCACACCCACTCCTACTCCTTTGTTAGGTATATCCTACTTACCTCCACAGCGTTTCTTTTCCGGCAGTAAGTGATATGTACACTAAGTTTAGTTGCAACCAGTCCAGTGGTTTAGGACGAAATATGGGACATACTTGTACATGCATACATAGGCTACATCCAATTTTATAATATGTATGGATTACATTCGGACTTCTGCAACTAGGAAAACATAATTTGATTTTAAACTACTCGTTTTCTTATCTGATACTCGTGGGATTTTTTTTTCTGTGGATCAAGTGGTTCAAATGGCTCTAAGCACTATGGGACTTAACATCTGAGGTCATCACTCTCTTAGACTTAGAACTGAAGCGCCTAGAACCGTTCCACCACAGCGGCTGGCTTCGATGGATCTACCGTTGTGTTTATGATAACGACTTTTCCAGTGAAACGCTTTTTCAACGACTTACATTGTTAGACGAACATAATATCACAAATTTTCAGGTAACGGGCACTCCAACAATGCCTAGATCGCTTAAGTGTCACAACATGAACGTCTTATCATTTTTCGTTGTTTCGTTAACTTCCACACGACAATCAAGTTACTCTAAAGATCTATTTGCTCATTTAAGGAATAAAATCTGCACAGAATGGCCGTTTTAAAAATCAATGGAGAGTACTGCAGAACGAGAGTCTAGATCATGTCTCCATGAGATGATGTGGTTTCCTTTGCTTCTACGCATCCAGTTACGGTGCCGTGTGATTAGCTGTAGGGCATAGCGGATGTACACGAAAGAAAGCGACAGTGGCAGAGATGACGGCAGTGAAAACATTAAGTGATCCATCAACGAAATTTGAGCTATGATTGAGTGAGCAACAGCAACGACGTTGCATCGATCACCTATCGCTCGGAGTCTAGCCAATACCGCAACATCAGATGTAGCTCTTAATCGTCGGCACTTTGGGTATATCGTGAAGATGCTCTCTACGGTGCAGAGAAGGCAGAGATGAAAAAATCTTGTCACATTCTTTAAAAATATCCGTTAGTCAGATAAGGTAGATTACTGCAGGATGTGTTGCCACAGAAACAGCCACTATGGCTTTCAGTTGTAGTATGTTTTCTATTTTAAGTATCCTGCGTGGAATAACGATGCAGCACATAAGCATACGACCGACTCAGGAGCAACAGTTATTTGCTGCGTTCAATACAACGGAGGGTACTGATAACATCGTATTAGGAACATGCAGTAGGCTGTTTGCAGCTCAAAAGTCCCCGCAAGACAACAGTCTTATTTCGAGGATGTCTCTAACCGGAGACCTCAAACGAGTCGTCTATAACCGATCTCGTGAATCTCGTGGTTGTAATATTGAATGTGTGCTACAATCTCTTACTTTTAGCTTGTTTCCAGAGCCTCTATGAATTGTGGAAAGTTCCTCACTTTTTAGAGTTCCGTACCTCAGTTAGTAAAACCGGAACCTTTATATACGATCACTCCGTTGTCCGCCTGTGTGTCCGTCCCTTTTTCTCAGGAGCGGGTAGACGTATGAAGTCCAAATATATAAGAAAAACAAAGGTGATCGATCCCTCGGAGGAGAAAAAAATAAGCTAAGTCAATGCCATCAAAAGATACGACCATTTATGTCACACACTTTGAAACCCGCAAACTCACTCATCAGAGCCTACAGATAGACTATCTATATATAGAATTCCAATCCCAAAGAAAGCAGGTGTTGACAGCTGTGAATATTACCGAACTATCAGTTTAAGAAGCCACTGCTGTAAAATACTAACACGAATTCTTTACAGACGAATTGGAAAACTGGCAGAAGCCTACCTCGGGGATGACCAGTTTGGATTCCGTAGAAATGTTGGAACACGTGAGGCAAAACTGACCCTACGACTTATGTTAGAAAACAGATTAAGCAAAGGCAAACCTACGTTCCTAGCATTTATAGACTTACAGAAAGCTTTTGACAATGTTGACTAGAATACTCTCTTTCAAATTCTGAAGGTGACAGGGGTAAAATACAGGGAGCTAAAGGGTATTTACAATTTGTACAGAAACCAGATGGCAGTTATAACAGTTGAGGGGCATGAAAGGGAAGCAGTGGTTGGGAAGGGAGTGAGACAGGGTTGTAGCCTCTACGCGATGCTATTCAACCTGTATATTGAGCAAGCAGTAAAGGAAACAAAACAAAAATTCGGAGGAGGAATTAAAATCTATGGAGAAGAAATAAAAACTTTGAGGTTCGCTGATGACATTGTAATTCTGTTAGAGACAGCAAACGACCTGGAAGAGCAGCTGAACGGAATGGACAGTGTCTTGAAAGGAGGATAAAAGATGAACGTCAACAAAAGCAAAATGAAGATAATGGAATGTAGTCGAATTAAGTCGGAGATGCTGAGGGAATTAGATCAGGAAATGAGAATTAAAAGTAATAGATGAGTTTTGCTATTTGGGAGCAAAATAACTGATGACGGTCGAAGTAGAGAGGATATAAAATGTAGACTGGCAATGGCAAGGAAAGCGTTCCTGATGAAGAGAAATTTGTTAACATCGAGTATAGATTTAAGTGTCAAGAAGTCGTTTCAGAAAGTATTTATATGGAATGTAGCCATGTATGGAAGTGAAACGTGGACAATAAATAGTTTAGACAAGAAAAGAATAGAACCTTTCGAAATGTGGTGCTGCAGAAAAATGCTGAAGATTAGATGGGAAGATCACATAACTAATGAGGAGGTATTGGATAGAATTGGAGAGAAGAGAACTTTGTGGCACAACTTGACTAGAAGAAGCGATCGGTTGGTAGGGCATATTCTGAGGCATCAAGGGATCACCAATTTAGTACGGGAGGGCAGCGTGGAGGGTAAAAATCGTAGAGGGAGGCCAAGAGATGAATACACTAAGCAGATTGCGAAGGGTGTAGGTTGCAGTAGGTACTGGGAGATGAAGAAGCTTCCGGAGGATAGAGTATCATGGAGAGCTGCATCAAACCAGTCCCTGGACTGAAGACCACAACAACAACAACATATAGTATTAATTTTGTACCCTCAGATCACGAGCTCTACTCACAATTGTCTGGTTTTATTCGCTTACACCAGTAAAAATGTACTTTTGCTATTACAGTTTTTACCTTATGCTACTATCAAGTATTTATAAACATACGATGCAGAAGTATCAGGAACACATAATGGGGAGAAAATAACAGTCTGAATAGTAAACACGCACGAACTTACAAATGCAGTGGCGTGCAAAAGTTGTGGACAAAACTACCTTTCGCATGATATGTCACTGTCGAAGAGACATAGACCGATGAAACTTGGGCCACACGAGTAAAGTGAAAAAAAACTGCTACACTACTAGCATGGAGAGTAGCTGAAAGAAATGAGCAATGAAACGAACAGACATTACACTTTTATTCGAAGTTTTTAATTACATTGGTGCCACCGCGATTCATGATGATTCCCTAGACATTACGAACGGTACCTAACAGGGTGTGTGATCACCTGGAACGACAATGCATGCTCTGCAACGCGCTCCCATACTGGCCGCAAAGTTGATCAGGAGACCCTGTGTCGGGCCGTTTCCGTGCTGTTAACTACTACAGGATGGTCGTATGTGCTGCAACGGGTCTCGTCGACGCATCCCACACGTGCTCGGTGAGATTAAGCAGGAGGAACGGGCAAGCCAGACCTTTCGCCGAGTATCCTCTCGTTCCCAGAACGACATTATGTTAGAGAAATTACAATTCTATGGTATAAATGGAACAGCATATGAGTGGTTTAAGTCATATCTACAGAACAGGAAGCAAAAAGTCTCTTTATATGCTTCAAGTGAATCAAAGGAGTTTGCCACTTCATCTAACTGGGGTGAAATTACATTAGGTGTTCCACAAGGTTCGATCATGGGTCCCCTCCTGTTCCTGATATATATGAACGACCTCCATTCTAATGTGAAACAAGATGCTGAACTGACACTGTTTGCTGATGATACAAGCATAATTATTAATGCATAAAAGAAAGTCCGATAGAAAATATTACAAATAAGGTCTTTGGAAAAGTTATTAATTGGTTTTCTGCGAATGGGCTTACTCTGAACTTTGAAAAAACACAGTACATCCAATTTTCTGCTGCAAAAAGTATAATTCCTTCAATAAACATAACACATCAAAAGAAGTCAGTAGCCAGGGTAGAGCACACTAAGTATTTGGGTGTACATACAGATGAGAATCTTAATTGGAAAATTCATATTTTGGATCTCCTAAAGCTACTAGGGTCAGCAACTTTTGCAATCAGAATAATTGCCAATTTGAGGATGTAGAAATTAGTAAGCTAACATACTTTGCATACTTCCACTCTCTGATGTCATACGGGATAATATTCTGGGGCAACTCAATACTTAGGCAAAAGGTATTCACTGCTCAAAAGAAAGTAGTTAGAATAATGTGTGGGGTTCATAGTCACACATCTTGTAGGCATCTGTTTGAAAGTTTAGGAATTCTTACAACTGATTCACAGTAAATTTGCTCAGTAATGAAATTTTTTCTAAACAACACGGACCAGTTTAAAATCAAATTCATGATTACAAAACCAGAAAAAAGAAAGACTTACACTATCCTTTACTTAACCTATCTTTGGCACAGAAACGGGTAAATTAAGCTGCTATAAAACTTTTGATAAATTACCAGATGAAATAAAATGTGTGACAGACAGCAGTAATAGTTTCAAATACAAATTGAAATCATACCTCCTTGACAACTCCTTCTATACCATAGATGAATTCTTGAATATGAATAAATAAATCAAGAGATATAATATATGCATTTTGTGTCATTTAAGGGAATGGGATAGATAATAGAAATATTTAGGTATAACACTATAATGTAAACAAAAAAATAAAGAAAAAAATAGAACTTGTTTCCTGTGCGCATTTCTTGTGTTTTGACACGTTCCACATCATAACGGTTTTCCATGCTATTGATCAATGAAGCACGTAACTAACCCACTAAGTAACTAACTAACCTGCGCTGTTCGACGCGGTCGCGCATTATTACCCACACATATGAAGACAGGACCGAATGCACCCCTGGAAAGACGCACTTGGGTAAGTAGTGCAGTGTCACAATAATTCTGCCCAGTGAGTGTACCGTCTACAAAGATTTGGAGCTCAGTAGCCACATGTAACATTATACCCCCCCCCCCCCCCCATACCATAACAATTGGACGTACCATCACATGAGTGAGAGGTGGGAACACTTAATGCGCTCACGAACACTGTCGAAAACGATCGTTTTCGAGGTCCAGGTGCTGTGAGGTGGAGAGGCATATTGTTGCGTGGGCGTCCCGAACTCCAAATCTTTGAACTCGGTGAGTTCATCGATCAGCGTTATTGTGAGACGGCAGTCCTTCCCCATGTGCGTCTTTTCAGGGTGTATTCGCCCTGCTTCATTTTCATGGATAACTAGCGAGACTACATCGAACAGCGCAGGTGGAGGAGCCCTTGGAATGAGAGGACATTTGGCGAATGGACTGGTCTGGCCGTTTCACTGTCTTAAATAATCCCATAGAGCGCGTGTGGGACGTGTTTGGGGGGGAGGGGGGGGGGGACGTACTACAGCACGTGTCCAGATGCACTAACGAGAATCTAGCAGTTGTCTGGTGGAGGAATGGAACCACAAGAACTTGTCAGCCTTGTGTCCACCATGGGAACATGTTGCGGAGCATGCACTGCTGGCTGTGTTGATAATACCCGTATTTTGTAATATCCAGGGGATAATTATGAATCGCGTTGAACTTATTATTATCTTTGAATAAAAGCAATATTACTGCTTGTCCCACTGCACATTTTTTTCAGTTATCATCTTACTATACTGAGCAGTTCTTTCTACGTATGGTCCAAGTTCCATCGAGCTATTTCACTTGGCGGTGACACATCATGTGAAAGTTACTACCGTCCTTAAGTCTTGCACGCCAGAATAATTGTGCACAGATAGACGTTCTAAATAATGAAGTCCTGTTGAATTACGTCCTACTTTAAAACCTGTTAAGAAAACACAGGTACAAAACTTGATAAACAGGGTGGTCCATTGACCGTGACCGGGCCAAATATCTCACGAAATAAGCGTCAAACGAACAAACTACAAAGAACGAAACTTGTCTAGCTTGAAGGGGAAAACCAGAAGGCACTATGGTTGACCCGATAGATGGCACTGCCATAGGTCAAACGGATATCAACTGCGTTTTTTAAAATATGAACCCCCATTTTTACTTCATATTCGTGTAGTACGTAAAGAAATATGAATGCTTTAGTTACACCACCTTCTTCGCTTTGTGATAGATGGCGCTGTAATAGTCACAAACATATAGCTCACAATTTTAGACCAACAGTCGGTAACAGGTAGGTTTTCTAAATTAAAATACGGCACGTAGGTACGTTTGAACATTTTATTTCGGTTGTTCCAATGTGATACATGTACCTTTGTGAACTTATCATTTCTGAGAACGCAAGCTGTTACAGCGTGATTACCTGTAAATACCACATTAATGCAATAAATGCTCAAAATGATGTCCTTCAACCTCAATGCATTTGGCAATACGTGTAACGTCATTCCTCTCAATAGCGAGTAGTTCGCCTTCCGTAATGTTCGCACATGCACTGACAATGCGCTGACGCATGTTGTCAGGCGTTGTCGGTGTATCACGATAGCAAATATCCTTCAACTTTCCCCACAGAAAGAAATATGGGGACGTCAAATCCAGTGAACGTGCGGGCCATGGCATGGTGCTTCGACGACCAATCCATATTTCATGCTATTCAATACCGCTTCAACCTCACGCGAGCTATGTGCCGAACATCTATCATGTTGGCACATCGCCATTCTGTCATGCAGTGAAACATCTTGTAGTAACATCGGTAGAACACTACGTAGGAAATCAGCATCCACTGCACCATTTAGATTGCCATCGATAAAATGGGGGCCAATTATCTTTCCTCCTATAATGCCGCACCATACATTAACCCGCCAAGGTCGCTGATGTTCCACTTATCGCAGCCATCGTGGATTTTCCGTTGCCCAATAGTGCATATTATGCCGGTTTACGTTACCGCTGTAGCTGAATGACGCTTCGTCGCTAAATAGAACACGTGCAAAAAGTCTGTCATCGTCCCGTAATTTCTCTTGTGCCCAGTGGCACAACTGAACACGACGTTCAAAGTCGTCGCCATGCAATTCCTGGTGTATAGAAAAATGGTACGAGTGCAATCGATGTTGATGTAGCATTCTCAACACAGACGTTTTTGAGATTCCCGATTCTCGCGCAATTTGTCTGCTACTGATGTGGGGATTAGCGGCGATAGCAGCTAAAACACCTCCTTGGGCATCATCATTTGTTGCAGGTCGTGGCTGACGTTTCACATGTGGCTGAACACCTCCTGTTTCCTTAAATAACGTAACTATTCGGCGAACGGTCCGGACACTTGGATGATGTCGTCCGGGATACCGAGCAGCACACATAGCACATGCCCGTTGGGCATTTTGATCTCAATAGCCACACATCAACACGACATCGACCGTTTCCGCAATTGGTAAACGATCCATTTTAACACGGGTAATGTATCACGAAGCAAATACCGTCCGCACTGGCGGAATGTTACGTGATACCACGTACTTATACGTTTGTGACTACTACAGCACCATCCATCACAAAGAGAAAAAAGTGGTCCAACTAAAACATTCATATTGCTTTACGTACTACACGAATATATAATAAAAACTGGGGGTTCCTATTAAAAAAAATGCAGTTGATATCCGTTTGATCTGTGGCAGCGCCATCTAGCGGGCCAACCATAGCGCCATCTGGTTTTCCCCTTCAAGCTAGACAAGTTCAGTTCTTTGTAGTCTTTTCGTTTGACGCTTATTTCGTCAATGGACCACCTTGTATACTGAAGGGAAAAAAATTCCAACACCAAAAAATAGTTAATATAGAGAAAAAATGACTTTCATGGAAAATATTTGTCTAGGTAACATATTTAAGTAAAACTGCAAGATTACAGGTTGATGTAAGAGCCAGATGAGCCATTGCAAATATGAAATGCCCTTGTAACCGCCAGAATGTTGAATGAAAGTATGCAAACGTGCATGCTTTGTGTTTTACAGGTGCCGAATCTCAGTTTGTGGGATGGAGTTCGATGTCTGTTGCACCTGAAGGGACAATACAGGGACGGTTAATACAGGTTGTGGGATGACGCTGGAGTTGTCGTTCCAAGGTGTCTCATATGTGCACGATTGGAGACAGATCTGGTGATCGAGCAGGCCAAAGCAACATTTCGACACTCTGTAGAGCATGTTGGGTTACAATAGTGGTATGTGGGCGAGCGTTATTCTGCTGGAAAACAGTCCCTGGAATGCTATTCATGAATGGCAGCATAAGTGGTCGAATCACCAGATTGACGCACAAATTTGCTGTCAGGGTGCTTGGGATAACCACGAAAGTGCTCCCGCCGTCATACGAAGTCACACACCAGACCAAACTTACATACTTACAAGTGTATGTGCAGTGTGTCTAGCACGCAGGCATGTTGGTTGGAGCCAATTTGCCTCCTTCTAACCAACACACGACCATCACTGGTATCTGGGCCGAAACGGCTTTCATCAAAAAAACGCAACACATCTCGACCCTGCATCCAAAGAGCTCTCGCTTGACACCACTGAAGTCGCAAATGGCATTGATTTGGGGTCAGTGGAATGCACGCTACAGGACGTCTGGGTCGGAGCTGTCCTCGAAGTAAGTGATTTGTAACAGTTCGTTGTGCCACTGATGCCAACTGCATCTCTGATTGCTGCTGCAGATGCAGTACGATGCGCCAAAGCCCCACGTCGTCAGGTGGCTATCCGGAACTTGGTCTTCTTGCGACCGTACATTCTCATGACAATCGCAGGCAGCAATCATGTACAGTGTCTACATTCTTGCAAGTCTTCCTGCAACATCGCAGAAGGGACATCCAGCTTCTCGTAGCCCTAGTACGCGACCCCATTCAAACTCGGTGATGTGAGGATAATGACGTCTTTGTCGTCTTGAAGGCATTCTTGACTAACATCAACTCACGACGTCCAGTCTCAAAGGTAACTAACGCTCATGACCGTTACAGCGTGTTTTTAAAGCAAATCTGATTTGTATCCTCACAGTGGTGCTACTAGCGTCACTCTTACGCGAGTGGTGTGACATTGAATAATCATCTTTCAGTAGTAGAAACATGCCTTCAGATATTTCGAATTTTTCCGTTACAAATTCAAATTAGGTATGAGCACGGAAGCCGTTATTACAAAAGCGGAGAGAGTATTTACAGTGGTGGCAACAACTGTGATTAGTAACATAAGTAACATAATCAAAACACTGGCGGTAATTCTCATGGAAATTGAAACACACATGCGGCTGTAGGTAGTAAATTCACATGGTAGCAGAGTTCACCTCATTGTTGTGAGATATGGTCATGTCTCAGGCTAAAGAACAAAACTTGTGATTCGACTCAGGAATTCCTTATAGGTAAAACTCAATACGTCGCTCTTAACGGAATCGACGGTTATAAGAGTAATTTCAGGAATACCCCAAGGAAGTGTGATAAAACAGGGACAGTGATTTAGCGGATACCGTTGGAAGCTCCACGTGGCTGTTTGCGGATGCTTGCGACTGTTTATACGGAAGCAGCTCACAACACTGTACAGATTTGAAGCGAGTCCTGCAGAGTATCGATTATTGGTGCAGGGCCTGCCTGTTGACCCTGAACGCAAATAAATTTAAGGAATTGCACATAAATATGTGGAAGGATTCAGTACAGCTCGACTACACTATTAGCGACAAACCACTGAAAACAGAACTATGGTAGAATCCGGAGCGATCTACAGTGTCATGACCTTATGAAACAACCTGTAGGAGAGACCGATATGAGGTTGACATACATTCAACGATTCTTAAGGAAATGTAATTCATCCAGCACGTAAGTGGCTTACAAAACACTTGTTCGACAAGGTTCTGAGTCTGACCATCAGTCTGGGACCCGCAGCACATAGATGGAGTAGAGAAGATCTAACGAATAGCGGAGTGTTTTGTCACGTGACCGCTTAATGGGCGCGAGAGCCTTAACGGAATGCTCAGCGGACTTCCGTTGCAGACGCTACAAGATAGGCGATATGCATCACTGCGTGGCTTACTGATGAAATTCTGAGAGAGTACGTCCTGGGAAGATTCGAGCAACAATTACCTCCTACTTCATACATACTACTAAATGAACAGAATGAGTAAATTATAACTAATACGGAGATTTACCGATTATTGTTTTTTCTACACGCAACTCGCGAATTGAATGGGGAAGGAGGAAAAACGTGCTGCTAGCAGAAATAGAAATACCGTCCGCCAGACACTGTAGAGTAGCTTGTAAACACAGGTGCATGTTGAAGAATCGGTCAGGCGATAATTTTCGAAGGCACATCCTTGGCAGGAGAATAGGGCCTCCACAAATTCTTCTAATGAACTCTAGGACAACATATGCTTTCCTCGCAGATTCCTGTGGTCCTTCCACCTTAAGCGTTCTGGATCGATTCTCGAACATAACTGAAGGGCATGACAGATTCCAGTGTTAGACTGGAAATGATAAAATAAAATACTATAAGTTCTTGCGGTTCATTTACGATCATTGAATTCCACTTGTTTACGTTGACAGTAAGCTGTCAGTCTTTCATATGCAGATCTTCCAGCATTTCCCAACTATACACTATTGAACACACTGCACATCTGAGACAAACCCAGTTCCAGAAGTAATATCAGTCAATTTGTGTCTATAATACCTTTTGCCCAGTCTTGGTCGGCATATACAACACTAGAATAACGATTTCAATAAGTCATTGTCTTCTTCAAACCATGTCACTATTGCGAAAGCTTAGTCAAGAGTTTACACGTACTTATGTATCTTTTGACTTAACAGGCAGCGTGTAAATGCCTAATATGCTGCTCTTGCATGATTTATAATATTATCAATTCATCTTCGTGTCGTTTTCTCTCATATCTCGTAATTCAGCAGAGAACTTTCTTCGTCCATCCTGTACAACACTTCCAGCTCATTTACATTATCCTCTTCTGCTTCAGTCTGTTCTCTCATCCATTTATTTGATTAAGTAAATTCTAACGTTCTTCCCTATACTGCTCGTTGAGCAATCTTCAACTTTAAAACGGTTTTCGCGCTGAAAGTCACTGTCTCACTGCTGTAAGTCATAACTGGTAAAATATACTGTTTGTTAATTCTCAGCTTCAGACACAGCAGAAACTTGGTTTTACAGAACTGTTAGTTTATCAGAATAACTCAAGGTCATTTGAATTCTGTTCCTTTTTTTTTTTTTTTTTTTTTTTTTTTGCCTTTCATCCACTCATTGTCTTTATCTGTAATGGGTACAATATTCAACAGTTAAATTGTGACTTATTTCCAATTAACACTATTTTCTTTTCGATGTGTCGACTGTATCATTTTAATCTTATAATAATATAATAACTCGTTTACCCATGATACTGGTGACTGAGCTCACTGTCTGTGGATTAAGTTACTAGAAGAAATACAGCAGCCAGATATTTTTTATAAATTCTTATTTATGGCAAGAAGTGTTTGCGTTGTACTTATTTCCAAGTGGTATAATAATGATTATTTTCGTGTATTCTTCCATTATTCTTCGTTTGTTTCGTATTTGCGTAAAATTCAGTTTCATTATTAGATGTAATAATGAACAGATAAATTCTCTCGTAAATATATGACATACCAATAATGATGAAGATGTAACTGGATTATGTCAACTGAAACGTAACATATCTTGGTAGTAGGTGGTACTTCTTTAAGTACTATGTATTGTGCTCGGTACTGTTCAGTGCCTGGCAGTGCATTCATCTTACCGTTATTAATTAGCCCCGTTTTTGTTTCTTTAAAGTACATACCGTTGAAATATAGCTTTTGATACGTCTGATTACCCCCATAGTCTTCCTTACTCTGTCTGTACTGTTCTTAGCTATACAGTTCCCCAATAGAATTCAGCAAGAATAGCGCCGTCTTTCAACGATTTCCATGTAAGATATCTGAATATCTCTATAACGCTTTTATAGGGCCTGTTAACAGCACGAGCAGCATCTCACTAAATTTAATTCGATTCCTTCCCTGAGTTCACCTTGGTGTAGATTTAAAACACTCAGGCAGCATTCAGGAATAGAAAAACCCAGAATCTTGTATGCGATCTTCTTTCGCAAGTACGCTTATTAGCTAAAAATCCAGTCATTTGATTCGCTTTCTCTAAAAGTTATTGTAAATGTTAGATGCATACATGATGTTCTGCAGATACTAATGACAGGAACACACTTCAGGTTAGCGTAAACACTCATTTTAGCAAAAGGATGTACATGCTCTTGCAAAGAGCATCACCCCTACTTCATTTGCCGGTAATCCAGATAATCTACAAAGTGCGGCAGATAAACTACTCTCCAACACTTCATTTTTCTATTAATGAGAGATTCCATCACTTTTCTGTGTGCCGGAACTTTACTAAAAAGTTTTTGCGCAAGGCTACTGGATTTCTTTTTGAAACTCTGAAATGGAAGTTAAGCAACCTGTACAAATTACTTTTGTGTGTTCTCCCACGCATTCCTACTTTCGATTGTGTGTGAGATTGAGTTTCACTGTTAGCTGCGAACAATGAACAAAAAAATTGTTTCATAAGCATTATAAATTATAAATCTATTGAAAGATCCATTGCAAGATATTTTTAATGTATCTTACATAATGCTTTCATTGCTCATTTACGAGTAAAAAAATATTAATTTTGGATATATTATTCAAAACCCAAATAAAAGACCGATTTCTGGAATCATCAATCTGTGCTTATTAATTTAATCAGGAAGCTTGTCGTTATTATGCAAGTTGATATTACGAAAACTACAAATGTGACGAATCAGATTATCCGTGTTGACAGCAAGGAATTTGACACACAAGAATTTATTACGAGCCTAAGGTTATTATCAGTGCTAGTGGGCAGTTTTGTGTCTAACAGCAATCAAACATTCGAAGAAATCACGATTCCATTTTAAAAGAACTTCTTTCATGCCTAACTGTCTCTTTTTGAAATAAGAATTTTGTCTTTGTTATTTAATGTAAACAAGAATGTAAAATATTTTAAGCCATATTTCCAATAAGTTCTTCGATATTTCAATTCATTCCGTACGACATTTATTGAATAAGCGGAGTTCATTATATTTACTGGTTATTTATGTCTGTAGCAGTTTGCAACGCAAAATACTGTAACATTGTATTAAAACTTGTCTCTAATTATCCTTATAAATCTCCAAAACATTTTTTACTGCGTTTCCTTTAGTCCAGCGATTTAAATAGCTCTTAATATTGATGATTATGTATTATCTGTTTCTCACAGAATTCTGTACATCGATAGCAGGGCGCTTAATGTTTCTAAAATGTACTTCGCCACGACAGCTATAACTTCAAACGTTTTTAATCTAAACGTTGACTTTTGTACATTAGATGACAGGTCTGAATACTACATAGATAACTGAAACTGTTCTATGAAATTGTATGAAGTATCTAAAGCTCATATTGTGGGCCTGAAAAATCGGATTGTGTTCATTTAAAAATGCGCTAGGATAGTTGGTTCTGGGTTCAGTTACTGTATTTCGCTGAAAGAGAATGTTTAATAAGCGTTATTGGTACTAATAGGACTTTTATAATTTCTAAGTTATTCACAAAACCGGCAAATATGAAGAAAGTACATGCATTTCCACACTGAAAAAATCATGAATCTTTTGGTTTTGTTTGGTAATGCCATGAATAAACGCGACCAGAAAGCACTGTTGATGTAATAGTGAATCGTTTCACTCCGTGTCAAATAGTTTTACTCTCCTAAGAAATCGCAAAAGAGCAGTTTTCTTTAAAGCTTATAAAACATGCATTGCACATTCAGGTGCGTCGATGACTGAGATAAATATCTTTTGTTTGATATTTTGCACTTAGATGCCACTTTTTTCAAAAGAATAGATGTGATATATTCGATTGTTTCACCTAATAAATACAAAACTAACGATGATGTGTACGCAACTCAAGAAAAATCTTTGCATATATTTCCTGAAGCAAAATGAAACAAATAAGAAAAAAGAATAAACAACTAGAAATGAAGAGTGGTCGTCTTGAATAACTAATATTGTTGAGGAATTATACACAAGGAGAATCAGAGAAAAAATTTTCAGTAAAAGCAGAGATAGAACACACATCGTACTGTCACAGCTTGTCCAAGAGTCATCCTGCGCGCCTTTACTCTGTAACAGGTGAAAAGTGGTGGTATCACGTAATGGCACTGTTTCTGAATATCTAGTTTGCAAAAAGGTACATGTTTTTTTTTTTTTTTTTTTTTTCTTAGCGTCTCAAGTGTCAGCTCAGCAGTCTGAAAGTCCCTATGTTTCCTTCTCAAAAGACTGAACTCTTATAAAATGTGAAGCACGTGGTTTCTAAGGTCGTACTGTCTCCTAGAACGTTAAGAAGCTACTCAAGTTAGCTACTTACATGGAGAGCTATGTTGGCAGCGACGGCTTTCTCATCCCTGTAACAAAAGTACAAAGCAATAATTGTAGCTGAGTTACACTCTGAATTACATAATTATAAAGTAGCAAACACAAATGCAGATTATGTGAACCGGAATAGTTGATGTAGAAACAACAAACTAAACGGCTATTGGCCGTATGGTTCATACGCGGCACGGAGCGGCTCTTAATGTAGTCCACAGCGCTTTTGTACGCTATTCATGTTCAACCACAATAAAAAATATACAGACAAAATAATGAAAATTACCTATAGACTTACGACTTATAATGTAGACGACTACCTCTCGTTTGAGTCACAATTCATGATTTCAGAGAGTGAGAGGGCTTTTAATTTTCATTCTAAATTTAGCTATACCATGCAAAACTTAGTGTACTATATAAAATAGATCTCCTTTATGCAAGACGTACAAGAGAATTTACAATCTCCCTAACAGATTTTTCTCAACTCTATGAATGAAATTAATGGAACGATATGAAATAAATTTCCTCGTCTGGATCCCCAACTGGAAAAATGGTTATTAATTTTATTTCTTTTTCTACTATACTACTAGCGAGACGAATTCAAGGCATTCCAGCATACTCCCGATACTACACGCCGCTTAACGCAGACTTTTTTGCAGTATTAATTGTTTGTTTGGGTTTAGTGCGCTCAATAGCGTGTTTGTTAGCACTTAAAGTGTGTGCAGCTGTTTTCCTGAGACAATCAGTTTTCTGTTCCTTCACAAATATCAGTTTGATAGCTAATCTGTTGTTGATTATGTGAAACGAATCCCCAAAAAATCGCACCGTACTGATAATCGAAATCAAATGTTTTGGCGTAGGTATCATTTGCCAACGGATGCAGTCACACACAGCACAGGAGCTAATGCAATTTTTATGTCTGTGTGTTCATTTGTGCCATTTTACCAAGCTCCACGGAATTTCTCCCCGCATACTTCGCTCAAAAGCTCTAGGAGGCGATTCCAGGAAGCATGTATCACGGTGCATGAGATAATGTTCTCTGCACTTAAAACTGTCTTCTTTAAACCCCCAATTGGCCTACTGTGTAACGCTGTGATCTGTCATCATTACTTCCATGTTTTTGCCAGGAAACCTGTTGCATCCCTAGACGAAAACACCCGATAAAACAAAATTTTCAGAATAAAATATGATTATTATTTTCCCCTTAACGTTCTATCCACAACAGTAAGGAGTATGCACGACAGATACTTTACTTTAACACGTCAATACTTATTTTCTGTAATTTCACGAATGTGAATGATACAAATATTCCCTTAATTTCATTATCATTCACGACTAAGGACGAAATTTGACAGTCTTGTTAGCTGAAGACAGGCTTCAACGATTTTTCACAAAACTTGACCGAGTTTTCCTGCCTGATATATGTATAGATATTTTGGATAATAAAAAGTGTATTTCAACAGATTTTTAAACTGGGGAAGGAAAACTGTTACTGTACTAATGACTACAAATTAAGTGTATTATAACGTCCTTAAGACTTCTACATTACTCGTATCACATGAAATCTTTGTCGCCTTGTCAGTGTTGGTGTTAAACGTGGCTGACAATGGTTCAGAAGATTTATGATCATTCCAACAATCTAGAATAGAAGAGATTTTTGGTTTCCAAAAATGACATATTTTCACTTCTCCATTTTCCTAAACTTTGTTAAGTGTACCCCACAATTTTCTTTACAAACTTTCAAATACGTGGTCGAACGTTTCCGATTATTTCTTGAAGACAATAATACAGCTAACAACAAATCAGGCAGATTGTTCACGGTCATTATAGAGTACCAATGTGCTGGTCAGTCACAAATGAAGCAAACGACTCACTGATTTGACTGCTTTTTTAATGGACCTTTCAAGTAATTAGAATAATCTTTATTACACAGACTCACTAAAACTAGGGATCTTATTCTTTGCAGTTGTTACGAACTTCGATTTTTTTTTTCAGATTGCTTCCGAGGTTTTCCTCGGTAACGGTTTTGTATCTTTTTAAACATGCGCGAGTCCTTGAAGCGATGAATTCGATTTTGAAACGCAGATATTCCTTTTCCGTAATATCTGGCAATATCTAAAACCTAGCCGAGGTTTATAACACCGCCGACACTAAATGCCTTCTGTCTGGCTCAGAATCGAGCAATTAACGCCGTCGCCGCATCCAATCGATTATTGTGTCGTTTTTCAACTTTATTCTTCACCTAAAGTGTGCAAATGGATAACCAGATTTCGAACATTTCTTGAACAATCTTTTTTTTAGAAGGCATTCTTGTAAGGCTTTCCTCATGCTTCTACTTTGAGAGAATTCTGCGGTAAAAACCGTTACCAAGGGACGTAGCGTCAGTGAGTAAATAAAGAAACCATTTTTAACTGACCAAGTTAATTTTAGCATTGTCACTTTTCATTAGGACATGCTTGTTAACTACATTTCTATTACCACTTTCTGATTCTCGAAGAATAAAGCTGCATTCAGTTTCGTTCCTGACGGTAGATCCGAAGCCTTTAATATCGACTGTTTCAGTCGCTCGCACGCTCGTGTCTGGATTACTTTAATGTTCCTTTGACAGTTCACGTGTTCGACAATCTAGTGTGTTCCTGTAGAAAGCTTTATAGAACTCCGTAAAAAGCAGTGAAACATTCGCAGGATGCTTCCACCATCATCGCTGTGGACCTGGTTGTACAGAATGTTTCTTCAATTGCAATTACAAATGTTTCTAACGCAATTGGAGACTCACACAAAAAGATCAGCAAACAACATGTTCTTTTTTATTTTGAATAGTGGCTTAAAGAGTGGGTAGTTATATTGCTGAACTTCCCGATCACGTGCAACACGGATGTTGTAACAAGAAGTAACGGCACACTGACATTTTTTTTAAAGTAACTTACGCTGCATATCGATATCTACACATTGTCATGTTTTATGAGACTTTAACTAGGAGTGGAATAAGTTCCGATAAGACAAATCGTCGTTCACCATAAATGCCAGCGATCGATTTTGAGCCCCGCCCAGGACCAGTGTTAATCTGCCACCACGGTCCTTTCCACTAGGCGTAGAAGTTTTGACGTAATTTGCAGTCAGCACTTGAAGTAGCTAAGCCCTGAAAATTATCTGACCTTTTACAGTACTAGTTTGCGACGCTGCGTAGATTGGCGTGATTATGCATTTCTGGCCCCCAAACTATGCGTTAGTTTAGTAGTATGACTTTAGCGCGTGACACATGTGCATTATAAACAACTGTTAGGGAGTGAATAGATTAGCGAAGAGCAGGGTCATGTCGTCATAGTAATATAAAAATTATTCAGTCGGATGTTTCTATTCCCTGGTACCACGTAACAGATGACGTACCGATTCTGTTCCGTATAACTTTTCCTACTGTCCATTTCACTGACATGCGGTTCGTGGCAGTGGACTGTGTTGTATGACAAGCACCACGCAATCACAAGTTAACAATTTGACGCGTTAATGATTCGATGGAAACGAAACAAAGCATACTCAACGGCGTGATATAAAATTCCATGGTATTTCGGCAGTATATTTGTCAGTGTTTTTCAACAATTTACAACAACGAACATTAGCGACTGTACGTGCAAATCTTGTTTTAATGCCGCAGGTTTTCTCGGTGTGACTGGTTAATGGTATGCTTACATGTGTACCGCCAAGTTTTCGTTTCCATTTCATGAACAAAATGGAAACAACAACCAGCAGAATAAAGAAAAACCACACCATTGACTCCTATTTGCCACTTAATATGAGACTGATGTTTTTTATGTAATCTGTGTCCATATTAACGTCATAACGATATCGTACAGGTTCCTCGCAGTAAGGGGACCAGTGAGAATTCCACTGATCTCGCCCTCTGAATCATTCCCTAGGAAAACTTTCTGCTAAAGATATAGGGCTGTTGCTTTTCAGACTTCACGGAGGATACCAAACCAAGGCATATCTAACAGAATCTGTGGTTTTACCGGATGCTATTCTTGTTTTGGTTGCGATAATTGATTCGTGTTTTGACAGTCAAGTCAATGACTTAGTACGCTCAACACTCCTGATAAGTTATTACAAATGTACATATTCTCTAAAACACTATAACCAGCAAGATAGTCAACTGCTCACATACGTTAACAAAATGGTCATTCAAAAGTATATCATAACCATTATTATTACTCTATTTCTATTAACATTATCATATTTTCAGAACGCATACATCAACTGCGCTTTCGAAATTTATATAGAGAATATAAATTACAGAATAATGGGTATATTAAGGATATTTGCTTTTGTGGCGTTTTAATGCTGGCTAAAATTTTTTGGGCGCAGTTAATGGTAAATCTCGTTCGTCGCATAGTTCTTTACGAGAAAAATGGTAGATTGAATGTAATTCATCATATTGTCGGTAGCTGTTTTATACCTCACGTGTACAGAAACGAAAAGTTAAAGGAGTCCTAGCTAGAACTTAATTTGTGAGAAAAACGCCATAGTTTTGTTGAATAGTACTGAAGATATATGTCTGCCGATACGTGGCTCTGTCATTTTGTAGTAGCAGACATTGCAACAATCACACATTACAGTTTTATTGAATGTTAGAGTGACAATCTAACATGGATATTCTTCGATAAATGTGAGTGGATTCTTTCATTAGATATTTCCGTACTTAGTTCAGAATAAACAATTTGTGTTCAGTGAATCTCTGTAGGTACTTTCAATGCAGTTTCTGTAAGACGTACAAGGAGAAAATGTTATGTATTGGTCCTAGATGGGAGGTGGACATTAATTACTATAAACAAAGTTGCCTGGTATCAGTCTGACCGTAGACAATGAACACAAATAATTAATCAGCAACTTTCTTCAAGGTTATTGAACAGTAATGTCGTGACAACTTTCATAATGGCCACGTTGTACAAATTATTATTTCTAAATTCATATCTGTATACCTGTTACAGAAACATATTTTTGTGAGGTATTTATTTATTAAATTCATACAAGCCAGTTGGTTGTGTTTTATTTTTTGCTACGATGAAAATTAGAGGATTTAATATTCTGTATTTTCTATCTCTGTAAGATACTAAAGAATGGCAAATGCAGTTAATCCAACATTTGAAGATATGTTCACAACATGACACTAGAAACTAAATAATTCACCCACTTTAACGATGCGTTGAAAACTATGAATGAGTAAACATGTATTTAGGTAGTTTTAAATACGAACATTTTACGTTAATCTTTACCGTGTCTGTTATTGACATTAAGTAAAACAACAAATTTACTGTTACCAGTCACTATTGTTTCATTTAACAGTGGTTGGTAACAGTGAACTTGTTGTTTCATTTAATGTTAATTAGTCACGGTAAAGCCTAACCAAAAATGTTCGCATTAAAAACAGTGACTGGTAACTGCAAAGTTGTTGTTTCATTTAACATATTTAGGTATCTTTCTCCGCATACTTAAGAAGACACATGACGATCATCATGTGGCTCCACAACTTGGTGGGGGCACATGGAAATATTTTGTTTGGTGGAAAAAAATTCTGTCAATTTAGTAAGGATTAGCATGACCATGTTATCCGTTGCGTTTCCAAATGAATGCGCCACATGCTGCTAACAAGTTTCAAATGCACCGCTATGAAGTACTATCTACTATATACTTTTTTGTATTTATGTTCTTGTCGTAAAATTTAAGCAAACATGTAGCATACAATAACTCAAAATATGTCCTTTTGGAGTACCACCTTCTTCCACCGATGCTTCTATGTTTTGAAGCTTAATTTTAGTTACGTACATGGAAACAATAAAACCTTTATCACTACAGTGTTACAGTAATAATGAGTTTAAATACGCATCTACAGATAGGTGTCACTGCAGATGGAACTAATTATTGTCTTGTAAAATAAAACCACGAAACAAATTCAGTACTTATCGTAATTTCTGAAGTTTCACGTAAATTTCAATGCACAGCTACAGCCTGTAACATGTATCATATTAAATAAAACACATTTATCGTCTTTGTAGCTACATAGTTACTATTTGCTTACTATTATATTACAAATACATGTAAAGATATGTGTTTAGCTGTTAGTACGAAGAAAAATTACCTATGTATCAAACCTACATTTAAAATGAAAACTGACACACCGATCCGAAAATCTACAATCCCGTTTTTTAAATATCAGAGACTACCAATTCATTTGCAGACAACAACTCAGGGCATGTTAAAACTTTTTATACCATGACGTGACGTCACTCACATCTATAAACAAGGACAAAAAGTCTACTTTGATAATGTTTTCACTTTTTGTAATATCGTTGCTCGTAATCTATTATTTTGTACGAAAGAGGTTAAAGAATAAATTAAGAGGCATCTGAACTTCATCCAAGATTATCCTTTGTGTGATTTTGCAGTATATATATCTGCTTTTGCGCACTCCACAAACGTTAATAACTAAGGCCCAATATCACTCCCTATATCACCTCAAACCTATTGAGACGGTAAAGTACTCTCGTTTAGTCACCTACCTGAGCAGTAATGAGATACTTAGCGAACCACAATTTTGGTTTCAAAATACTGCTCTAACGAGAAAGCTATTTATAAATTTATTAAGCTTTTAATAAAATCTTTGAATGATAAAATATCACCATTTGGTACCTTCTGTGACTTATCGAAGGAATCATCGAGTAAAGCGATCGATCTCAATATTCTATTATTGGAGTTAATGAAACACATAGTTCAGCACATTACTGGTTTAATTTAAGAAAGAGAATTCAGAAAATTATCCCAGGCTGCTCGATTAATACAAAGAGGAACGCCACATTATCTGAATGAGGAGAAATTACAGTGACAGTCTAACAAAGGCTAGATCACTCGCCCACATGTGTTCAAGATTTATGTTAATAATCTGAAATTTTATTTGAACCAGGAAACATAATTAATCCTGTATGCGGATGATATAAGCATTGTTATGGAATCGGGCAATGAAGCATCAACAGTGACAATAGTAGAAGACCAGTAAACTCCCGAGAAAAAGTTTAGTAAAGGTCTAAAATTATGCTTAAAGTTTTCTCGAAGTCATTAAGTACTCGCATTATCAAATAATGTATGAGTATGGTCCGGGTAACTTGCGCCCCGTTTTAAGCAAAACCTAGTTTTTGACGCATGTCAATGTTTATGACATCATATCTTCTGAACTACGTATTGTACAATGACATAATTTTTGAGGTACATTCAGTGGTATATGTAGATGCTGTCTGAAAATTGTGTTACGAATAAGTTTAGTAATAACGAAGTAATAAATAAAGACGTCGTGCTTGATGCAGAGGTTTTATTACGTGAACCACGAAAATGTAGGAATCTTTTTTTCTTTCATCATTTTTTCGAAAGTCCCAGGGAGGTAAATTTTCTTAAACGCTTGAATGTGTAAAGTTTGTTAGCATTCGCTAAGTAATTTCACTCTCACTATTGGTAATTTGTGGGTCGTGAGTTACGCTCCTACAAGGCAAATAGTTTGTAACTGGTCTTACTGAGTTGTACATTTAACAAAGATTATACCTCTTAATGAGTAGATTACGACAGCATTTTATTATTTTAAGTTCAGTCAGTAATTATATGAAATGTCGAAAATAAAATTTCTGTTGCTCCCGGACGCCGTTACATAGGCAAACTGCAAAGTAGTGGGTGATCGCGCCTTGGATTAGTCGTTTAGTAAGATGGATTGTCAATGGTCAGTATTCAAGGATATTACAGGAATAATCATTCGAAGCAAGTCTTGTAAATGCGGGCTCTAAAATGCATACCTGTGAGCAGCTCTTCAGTAGAAGAGATGTGTTTCACAGCGGCGAAGGTAGTTCATACATTATGAGTAATAAACTTAGGGCAGTGCTATGAGAGCATTTTTAACAGAAGTTTTCAGCATTCTATACGATATTGTTAAACTTACAATTTGTCTCATGCTGATTTTTACGTGTGCAATTTGATGCTTTAATTTTCTGACCTTCTTATTCCAGTTATTTGCAGTGAGTCATTAGAAATAAAAGTATTCTTCATAAATTTTAAGACGAAAGAAAGAGAAGAGAAAGATCAAATCCATTAATTAGCTACCTAGGCATTCCGTTAATATCAGACGGCTTTAAAAGCGGGAAATAGAGTCCCAACATAAGGTCAGTCTGCAGTAACAATATACCCCAGTTTCTTAGCTGCCTCGCAGTACTTCTCCCAACTCATTACAAAATGAAGTACTGTAACACTAAATAATAAATGTAAACATAATGCGCAATTATAAATCGTCATATGGCAATATTACACACATCATAGATCCGGGGAAATTTCACATTTGACTATGAACTAGGACAACAGTGAAGCAAAAAGTGAGTTTATCGTCCGTAATGTGTAAGGAAAAAAGAATCATAACTCAACTATGCAGGGAGGGAATAAATGTTTCTTAATTCATCTCTTCCTGCAAGTAATAGACTAACCACACATCTGTGGTACTTATGGAAAGTGTACCTACAAGATTTTGAAATTCATCTTCAGCGTCAATGCTGTTTGTGAAACAAAATCTATGTTTTCTTTGCCAAATATACCTTTATCTAACATTTTTCGTTGCGCAAACAGTGGTTTTTAATAGCTGTTATAATGGGACACCAGCGTAGACAATAAATATCAGATGTAAAACAACCAAAAAACAGTTTTCCTAAACACGAGGTTTGAACGCTTAACACTGATTATGTGCAGATTTACTTCACAACTTCGGTAAGATAGTGAAGAAGGAAACTGATGTAGTTCTACTGTGCGGCTTAACAAAAAGGAACAAAATATACTAATTTTCATTCAAAGTGATTGCCAGATTATACAGTAAAATACGTCAATTATCTGATTGGGTGAGAGCAAGCGTATTTCAGCCGCGTACCAGTAGGAAACACAAGGAAAAGACTTTAACAGAACATTTGTCAAAATTGTGCCAACACCATTTCTCCGAAAATTTGAAACTATGGTACGGAAGAGTATGGAAGAGTACAATTATTCTCTGTACTGGATGTTAAATCTGGTCTGCTGGAGAGGGGGATAAAAGTTGTTACTTTATTGGCTGCTTCATAGCTTAAAGTACTTTGTAGTTGTATGTTCTTTTCGAAACTACTCCATATTCTTGCCAAAATATTTCAAATCGTTATAGTTCAAACACAATAAGAACACACACAAAAGCTGAATAACAGAGCCGGGTTAAAACAAACAAAATTTTTTATAATTACACTAAATAGTTGGAAAAGAGTGACTAAAATCTCAGTGCGCGACACACAACATTTAAAATGGAACTCATTTCAGGATGCGAATAATTTACTAATAAGTACTTTATTGTATATTGTGTGAACAAAAATCATAACTGGTAACTGGAAGCCATAGAAATTTAAAAAAAATGTAGAAAATAAAACAGAGATACATTTTACTGTGGAGGTAAGTTGGGCAGTTGCTTCTCAAGCGAACAATCCCCCAACCACTGTGTGTAATTTTCTCATGGGGGTGGGGAATCGTGCGCAATCACATCTTTGTGCTATTTGCAGTTTGCAGTTAAGTTTCATTCTACAGGTTTTTTTACATTTAAATTGATTTAGTGTAGAAAACGTAGAGAAACCACATAAATCTTACGTAAAGTTGGTTTTAGATTACTTATTACGAATGAGTCAAAATATTAATTTTTGCTTAACCCAAAATTACTAAACCTTCGTATATCTTAGGATTGCAGTTGGCAACAATTCGCGGTTCCCGTCCATCTGTTACTGCCAGTATAGGGGGTAAAACAGGGTTTTGTTACTTATTTTGTACGTGACATACCTCTGGAAACAGTATAGTTGCAATTAACTTTTGTATAACTATGACTTCTTTTGACTAAAATATGGAGTAGTAAAGTTTACGTTGTTTTAGTGACACTATAATATTTTTCCCCCATTAGTTTTCTAGGATTTAGTGCGAACCATCCCCTACTTTACTTGAACAGTAAATGAAGGATTGAATGCGCCATAAAAAGTCTCACGCTACAGTTCAATAATCCCAGAGACCATTTTTGCGATGGATATTGCGTGAATCAACAGCTATAACCAATAAGGATTTTTAATCTGCAACCGATAAGTATGAACATAAAGATTAGCCTTCCAAGTGAACGATATTTAACACTAAATGAACGACGACTCATTTGCTAATACAAGAGCGTGTCTCGTTTCTGATAATCACAACTTTTCGATTGTCAGCAGAATGCCTCGTAGGAACATAATATGTGGGAACTTCAGAAGCCCAACATTCTGGGATGCACAAGGAAGTTATTCTATTCAAAATGCACCTCGTATAATGCATATCACGTATCTTTCGTTGAAGTGATTTGCAATACATTCAAAAGAAAGTCTCAGAAGGATGACGTGAATGGAGGTCATGCAAAAATACAATAGGTAATTGTTATCTAAACCTGTAAGTGAAGGAAATACGATGACTCACTGAGTTGTTATCTAGGATTAGTTTCCTCAAAAAAAGCAAAATTGTTAAAAGATAAATGTGTCGAGGAGATAGTATTACTTCTCTGATTTCACGCACTAATTTTAACTTGATAATGTCTACAGAAACGCACATACTCGCAGATTTGGAATGATCGAACGTACTTAAAGCATTCACTATATTCTATACGATCTTACTATAGTAACAGTGGGTTACTTGCTATGTTCGCACCTACCACCTCAGTTTACACGCATGCCAAATAGAGAAGATACAGTTAAAGGTCAGAAAATGATGCTATACTCTGTGTAGGTCTTCTAAGTAAGATGTGTACGCTTGTGCATTCTGAATTCAAATATGCACTCTCCAAGACTAGCTCAAAGAACTACTAAGAAGTTGTAATTTTCAAGTGTTGCATTGTGGTCGAAAGATTTCATTTTCATTTCTGCCTGGTTGATTCCACACTTGAATATTCATCTCTTGAAGGAGACAAAATTGTACGATACTATCAAAATCAGAACTGTAGATGGAAGGAAGTTGACGAAAAGTAATGTCCTTACATGAGCCAAATCTTCCCATTTGCCGTATTACAAATACGTGCACAGCAGAATGGAAGTATGGCACATGTTTCGTCGAAAGGCAGTACTACTTCAACATAACAGGTTACTACGAACGCTTATAAAATTACTAGCAGTACCTATTTCATCATGTAGACAATCCAAAGCTATATCACTGCATTTAGTCTAAAGCACTGTAATTTGTAATATAAAAATAATTTAATGTTACAACAATACTACCGATGAAATGTTATAAATTTTAAAAAGGAGACTTTTGAACATAAAATATTTGTTTGTGTTTCAACAAACAAAGATAACAGACAAACTGTGTGTAAATGAGAGTCACTGGCGATTAGCCCGTGAGATATCAGCACTATTTCATTATCAAAGTGGTAATGTAATAAAAATCTGCAGAACTCTCAAACTGCAGCCTACTTCAGAACTTCAATAATTGCGTGGCCGGGCATTTTCGAGTGAAAGAAGTCACTATTTTGACAGTGACTCATTTCACACTTTTTTTTCTGCCTCTCCTTCTTCAGTACGACCCTGAGTTACGTCAGGGAAACGTCCGATAAACGCTTCACTTATTACGCGTACTCACTGCAAATTTCGTCTGAGATCCCATCTTCTAATCTCGATTAAGATTTTCGGAATGTAAGAATAGTGGTTGATTTCCTGTTCTTTTCCCTTTATTCGCAGATGGGAATAGCTATTACCTTTCTGTTTCCTTGCTGAAATATGGCTGAAAAAACTTGTAATCTCTACAGACAAGCAAGTGAAACAGGAGAGCGATTGTATGTTAAATCAAGAAGATCACAGCTGATACTCTGTTTGTCCGAGTGAACCCATGCCCTGATCTTTATGACCTAGATGTTAGAGAGTAAGAATTGTCGCTTTCCCTTATACTTTTAAAACGGATCCTGGGTAGTCATCGCAGCAGCCGTACAGACGGTAGTGTTTTAGGCCTAGCAGTATTTCGTGTTCGTTATACCGATTCTCATCCTATGACTAAATTCCATGATATATCTTCTGAAAACATACATTTCAATAGCTCTCAAAATTATTTTCTTGTGACATTCATGTAATCTGAATACAATTATTTCTTCAGTCAGCAGCAACATTCAACAAAGCTAGCAAGTAACAAGTATTTGATGATGCATAGTATGTACGACACATTGAAAAAAAAATCTGCTGTTGCTCAAATGCTCATCAGGATTACAAGTTTTGAAACGGCGTGTGTTCACGACTAAACGTTTTCAGTGCCATAAAGATACTGTTCTTGGGAGTTAGCAAAGTTATCATTTTCGTAGACCACAAGCGCTATAAAGGTATTTTTTTACTTCTGTAGCCTTCAGTATGCAGCTTAAATCATTAATCACAACGGATCGTTGTTTTAGGCAACTTTTGGAAAGTAGATTTGCAGAATGAATAAGAAATGCTGGAAATCAGCGCCGCAACGTTTAATTCCAAAGCTGATACACGTCAGCATATATACTCGACCCTGTCAGTTAAAAAGTGGAGAAACAGTAGATTAAAGAAAGTCATTTAAGAATTACCAAGTGTTGCTAATGAAATAAACCGTTTTTTACACTACAGTGTTTCTATTCAGGTTCCTGAATACAGGCGGTGTAGTAGGATTATTTAACTACATCGGTGCATTTTATTGTTAACTATATTAATACATTTCATTATTTATGGCGGTTTCAATGATTGGAATTTTATTTTTTGATGTCACCTTAAGAACGACGCCTTACGTGGTAGATTGATGCAAATCATGTTATGTTACTCGCTGTTGATTCGTTATCATAACTGGTAATGAATAATGGTTTATTTCGGCAGCGACTCTTGCTAAATGTTAAATGTGCCTTTCTCCAAACATTTACAAGCTATAGGGCACCGTCTGAACAAAATAACAGGATTATGTTTAGTTTATAGATAGGAACAAGTATACGTTTTTTCTGAGAGACTGTTTATTTTGCCTTTAACCAAAGTAACATTCAATTCCAAAAGACGTTTAATATTTGTTTCTATCAATGATGAACATAAATTAAGTAGCAACTGAAGAGGAATATAATAGCTGCAGCTCCTAACAAAATCATACGAACTACCGAATGCTATTACGATGAAATTTATCAGGTGACATTTTTCGCCACACTGTACGAAAGCCCACTACTTGAGTGAGCTATCTGACAGAATAGGATGACGAATATCATTTTAAAAAGTTAAAAAGATAAAACATCACAATACTACACAAAATCGCATTTGCGACGCACTATAATACATAAGACGTTAAAGGGGATGAAGACGTCAATCGTGAAAATGTGAAGCATAAAATGTCCAAAGGAAAAGAAGTATTGTGCAACGTCCTTCAGATAATGAATACTGGAACATGAAGATATAGATAAACCGCTATACAGTAGATAAGTGGCTACACTGAGTTTGCGTTTCAGCTAGACGACATTAAGTAATAAGTTCTCATGATGCTGCAATATATTAATCTATCGAAACAAAAAAAGAAAATTTGTTGCCTTTGCGCTAATTAAATAGGGAAGAAAGTGCATGCTTACGTATTTTTTATTTTAAAAGAAACTATAATTTAGACGTTGAATCTACCTATTATAGTGGAAGTAAAAAAGGACAAGTAAATATCAGTTACACGGCTAAAAGAGTGATGCATTACCAATGAAGTTCAGAGAAACATAAAACACTTCGAACAACAAGTATGCTGATATGTTTACTGAGCAGCATTATTACAAAAAAACGATACTGATCTTTCATGTCGTACGGACAAGAATACGTGACAAACTTGCTAGAACTCTCACACAAGGTAAACAGAGACACCGAGAAAGTGTATTATAATCATTAAAACAAGTATCTCTGGTCACTTCTCATTGAAGCTGAAGGAAGCCGACGAAATGTGGCCCTTTCTAAAAATAGTAGTAAAGCGTGGTATGTATAGTAACGAATGAAAACTATTAACAGTATGCTGCCGCATATGATGTGAGTTTTAAGTCTGTGTCATTATTACAGTTAATAAATAAAACCACACTACCAAACACACTAGCATCTTTCCACTCAACCTGTTACGTTCATGTGAGTGCGGTGAACGAGAGAAAAATGTTTACAAGCTTGCCAACTTGAGAACAAGTTTCAGTTACTGGCACGTCATCTATTATAGCGTCTAATCGTGAATAGGGCAGATCGCTGTAATCCAACACTCTTCTAGGACTTGATTATTTCAGAATTACTTGGATGTTTTCTCACGGTACAGCCTAATACGCCCATGGCGAGATAGCATAATGTGATCAACATTGGTTAATGCAATTACGCGATTTGCTGGTGCCATTAGAAGAGTAACTGCCGCTTCAACAAATTGTGCAATGGGCTAATAAGGATATCCCCGTAACTTATAGGAGAGCTACCAGAAGATTACTCAGTGTCAAACTGCATAGGTTGTTACACAAATGTGTTTAGTGACATAAGGTACGTGTGAAATCTGAATTTCATAAGAAGCCACAATAAACATTGTCACGCTCAGCTTCACAGAAAATGATCTATGGATATCTCTACATTTCATTGCATTTTCGTTCTTTGTTGCATAATAAAATTATTTCTGATAAAGAAGCACACACAGTTCCATTATTTTTTGAGTGAAATATAAAATTATATCCATCGTTAGGAAGAAAAGAGACTGAGATACAGGGCACTGCTCTTTCGTTGTGGACGACTTTCGCGCATTGGCCACACACAGCATCTGAGATACAGTCTGAACCAAAAACCGCGGCGACAGAATTCAACCGTCACTTAGGCAACTGAACTTACAATGTATGCGTCACTTTACGCAGTTGAACTGAGGGTTCACAAAGCGCAGTTTCGGTAAGTTTTCCCTCAAAGCGAGATATATACGTTTCTCGTCCCCGTTGCTGTCGAGGATACACGACGGAGCAGAAACGGGCAAACGTTGGCGCGTGAACACAAGCAAACACTTGGGCGACGTCACGTGCTCACAAAACGGCACCGGCACAGGAAACAAGCACAGTCTAACTAAGCTAAACGGTGAGCCGTGAGTAAATTGTAAACTGGGAAACGCAAACAGTGTCTGGCAGAACTGATACGGATGTCTGACAGCGGCTGGACTCTGCGAGCGGCTGCTGCCTCCGGTACGTAGCGGCGCCGCCACCGCTTCGCGAAACGGCCTGGTGGGGGGAGCGACGAGGGGAGGGGAGGGCAACGAACTCCGGAGCGGCGCAGACATGCGATAAGGCAGCGAGCGCCAGCCGCGCAGACACTCCACTCGTCACCAGGTACTAGCACAGGCGCGTACCTGTTGTGGCTGGCCGCGCCGCTCCGTCACGGCCAGACGCCGCGTGCGTGACTGTCCTGCTTACGACATCCAGGCCATGGCGAAATCAGTCTGCGCTCGTTCGTCCTTGACGGATAATTGTACCGTTTGTGTGGCTGCATTTGCGCTAGCGTAGCCGTAAGCTGCGTGTCTGCACACAGGGCGTGACGAACGTACCCAGAGCGAAACTGTCGAGTAGATACAGTGATACTCAGTAAGCAGTCGAAATGGTACCGTGAGAACACAAATATACTGCTTTAGGAGGGCAGGAGGCGTAATACATCACGAGCATACGCTCTACGACTAGTTTGTGGACTGACGAAGAGGAACGGAGTGTACATAATTTAACGCCTCGTCGATGGAACAAACTGATTGGGAAGTAAATCGACCGTCACGCTGTCACTTCGGGAACCCAAAAGCACGATGTCAGGTGGCAGATATAAAGTCCTCTTTTTTCAGGTGAAGGCCCCATCTAATTAAGCACTATACCACATCCTTCATATTTTATAGGATGGAACCTTCTGGATATTTACAACTAATTCCTGAAAAGGAAATGCTAATTATTTCGCTGACAACACAGCCACTCTGACAGGGGGGGAAATCTGGAATATGTTACCTGAAACCCATAACATGTGGAAATAATGTAGTTTAACGAGCTTTTTAGTCACTGGCAGGAACTTCTTTTTCCTTTAGGACGGCCGAGAATAGTTTTGGTTGTATGGCGTCTCCTTGTTTGATGAATATGCAGTTTATACAATCAGGAGAAAGAAAACTGGCATTCTACGGATCGGAGCGTGGAATGTCAGATCCCTTAAACGGGCAGGTAGGTTAAAAAATTTAAAAAGGGAAATGGATATGTTAAAGTTAGATATGGTGGGAGTTAGTGAAGTTCAGTGGCCAGAGGAACAGGGCTTATGATCAGGTAAATACAGGATTATAAATGTTATTGTTGTGGTCTTCAGTCCTGAGACTGGTTTGATGCAGCTCTCCATGCTACTCTATCCTGTGCAAGCTTCTTCATCTCCCAGTACCTACTGCAACCTACATCCTTCTGAATCTGCTTAGTGTATTCATCTCTTGGTCTCCCCCCACGACTTTTACCCTCCACGCTGCCCTCCAATACTAAATTGATGATCCCTTGCTGCCTCAGAACATGTCCTACCAACCAATCCCTTCTTCTCGTCAAGTTGTGCCACGAACTTCTCTTCTCCCCAATCCTATTCAATACTTCCTCATTAGTTATGTGATCTACCCATCTAATCTTCAGCATTCTTCTGTAGCACCACATTTCGAAAGCTTCTATTCTCTTCTTGTCCAAACTATTTGTCGTCCTTGTTTCACTTCCATACATGGCTACACTCCATACAAATACTTTCAGAAATGACTTCCTGAGACTTAAATCTATACTCGATGTTAACAAATTTCTCTTCTTCGGAAACGCTTTCCTTGCCATTGCCAGTTTACATTTTATATCCTCTCTACTTCGACCATCATCAGTTATTTTGCTCCCCAAATAGCAAAACTCCTTTACTACTTTAAGTGTCTCATTTTCTAATCTAATACCCTCAACATCACCCGACTTAATTCGACTACATTCCATTATCCTCGTTTTGCTTTTGTTGATGTTCATCTTATATCCTCCCTTCAAGACACCATCCATTCCGTTCAACTGCTCTTCCAAATCCTTTGCTGTCTCTGACAGAATTACAATGTCATTAGCGAACCTCAAAGTTTTTATTTCTTCTCCATGGATTTTAATACCTGCTCCGAATTTTTCTTTTGTTTCCTTTACTGCTTGCTCAATATACAGATTGAATAACATCGGGAAGAGGCTACAACCCTGTCTCACTCCCTTCCCAACCACTGCTTCCCTTTCATGTCCCTCGACTCTTATAACTGCCATCTGCTTCTGTACAAATTGTAAATAGCCTTTCGCTCCCTGTATTTTACCCCTGCCATCTTTAGAATTTAAAAGAGAGTATTCCAGTCAACATTGTCAAAAGCTTTCTCTAAGTCTACAAATGCTAGAAACGTAGGTTTGCCTTTCCTTAATCTTTCTTCTAAGATAAGTCGTAAGGTCAGTATTGCCTCACGTGTTCCAGTATTTCTACGGAATCCAAACTGATCTTCCCCGAGGTCGGCTTCTACTAGTTTTTCCATTCGTCTGTAAAGAATTCGTGTTAGTATTTTGCAGCTGTGGCTTATTAAACTGATTGTTTGGTAATTTTCACATCTGTCAATATCTGCTTTCTTTGGGATTGGAATTATTATATTCTTCTTGAAGTCTGAGGATATTTCGCCTGTTTCATACATCTTGCTCACCAGATGGTAGAGTTTTGTCAGGACTGGCTCTCCCAAGGCCGTCAGTAGTTCCAATGGAATGTTGTCTCCTCCTGCGGCCTTGTTTCGACTCAGGTCTTTCAGTGCTCTGTCAAACTCTTCACGCAGTATCGTATCTCCCATTTCATCTTCATCTACATCCGCTTCCATTTCCATAACATTGTCCTCAAGTACATCGCCCTTGTATAGACCCTCTATATACTCCTTCCACCTTTCTGCTTTCCCTTCTTTGCTTAGAAATGGGTTTCCATCTGAGCTCTTGATGTTCATACAAGTGGTTCTCTTATCTCCAAAGGTCCCTTTAATTTTCCTGTAGGCAGTATCTATCTTACCCCTAGTGAGATAAGCCTCTACATCCTTACATTTGTCCTCTAGCCATCCGTGCTTAGCCATTTTGCACTTCCTGTAGATCTCATTTTTGAGACGTTTGTATTCCTTTTTGCCTGCTTCATTTACTGCATTTTTATATTTTCTCCTTTCATCAATTAAATTCAATATTTTTTCTGTTGCCCAAGGATTTCTACTAGCCCTCGTCTTTTTACCTACTTGATCCTCTGCTGCCTTCACTACTTCATCCCTCAAAGCTACCCATTCTTCTTCCACTGTATTTCTTTCCCCCATTTCTGTCAATTGTTCCCTTATGCTCTCCCTGAAACTCTGTACAACCTCTGGTTCTTTCAGTTGATCCAGGTCCCATCTCCTTAAATTCCCACCTTTTTGCAGTTTCTTCAGTTTTAATCTACAGGTCATAACCAATAGATTGTGGTCAGAGTCCACATCTGCCCCTGGAAATGTCTTACAATTTAAAACCTGGTTCCTAAATCTCTGTCTTACCATTATATAATCTATCTGATACCTTTTAGTATCTCCAGGGTTCTTCCATGTATACAACTTTCTATCATGATTCTTAAACCAAGTGTTAGCTATGATTAAGTTGTGCTCTGTGCAAAATTCTACCAGGTGGCTTCCTCTTTCATTTCTTAGCCCCAATCCATATTCACCTACTACGTTTCCTTCTCTCCCTTTTCCTACATTCGAATTCCAGTCACCCATGACTATTAAATTTTCGTCTCCCTTCACTATCTGAATAATTTATTTTATTTCATCATACATTTCTTCAATTTCTTCGTCATCTGCAGAGCTAGTTGGCATATAAACTTGTACTACTGTAGTAGGTGTGGGCTTCGTATCTATCTTGGCCACAATAATGCGTTCACTATGCTGTTTGTAGTAGCTTACCCGCATTCCTGTTTTCCTATTCATTATTAAACCTACTCCTGCATTACCCCTATTTGACTTTGTGTTTATAGCCCAGTAGTCACCTGACCAGAAGTCTTGTTCCTCCTGCCACCGAACTTCACTAATTCCCACTATATCTAACTTTAACCTATCAATTTCCCTTTTTAAATTTTGTAACCTACCTGCCCGATTAAGGGATCTGACATTCCACGCTCCGATCCGTAGAACGCCAGTTTTCTTTCTCCTGATAACGATATCCCCGTGAGTAGTCCCCGCCCGGAGATCCGAATGGGGGACTATTTTACCTCCGGAATATTTTACCCAAGAGGACGCCATCATCATTTAATCATACAGTAAAGCTGCATGCCCTCGGGAAAAATTACGGCCGTAGTTTCCCCTTGCTTTTAGCCGTTCGCAGTACCAGCACAGCAAGGCCGTTTTGGTTATTGTCACAAGGCCAGATCAGTCAATCATCCAGACTGTTGCCCTTGCAACTACTGAAAAGGCTGCTGCCCCTCTTCAGGAACCACACGTTTATCTGGCCTCTCAATAGATATCCCTCCGTTGTGGTTGTACCTACCTTACGACTATCTGTATCGCTGAGGCACGCAAGCCTCCCCACCAACGGCAAGGTCCATGGTTGATGGGGGGGGGGGGGGTGTTATAAATACAAAATCAAATAGGGGTAATGAAGGAGTAGGTTTAATAATGAATAAAAAAAATAGGAGTGCGGGTCAGCTGCTACAAACAGCATAGTGAACGCATTATTGTAGCCAAGATAGATATGAAGCCCTCACGTATCACAGTAGTAGAAGTTTATATGCCAACTAGCTCCGCAGATGACGAAGAGATTGATGAAAGTATTTGTATGGAATGTAGCCATGTTTGGAAGTGAAACGTGGACGATAAATAGTTTGGACAAGAAGGGAGTAGAAGCTTTCGAAATGTGGCGCTACAGAAGAATGCTGAAGATTAGATAGGTAAATCACATAAATAATGAGGAGGTATGCAACAGAATTGGGGAGCAGAGAAATTTGTGGCACAACTTGACTAGAATAAGGGATCGGTTGGTAGGACATGTGTTCTGGAGCATCAAGGGATCACCAATTTAGTATTGGAGGGCAGCGTCGAGGATAAAAATTGTAGAGGGAGACCAAGAGAGAAATACACTAAGCAGATTCAGAAGGATGTAGGTTGCAGTAGGTACTGGGAGATGAAGAAGCTTGCACAGGATAGAGTAGCATGGAAAGGTGCATCAAACCAGTCTCTGGACTGAAGAGCACAACAACACCACAGTCATAAAACTAAACCGTTGCATATCGATTCCCTCCAGAGCTAGTATCTTACGATGTGCAGCCGTATGCAGATGCTACTCTTGCATGTTTTCTTATGTCAAGTACACACCTTCGTCTCGGTCTTGTCTTATCTCTTGGAATGTAGCAGGCAACATATTTTTAATCCACCTGCCTATCCATTCGCCTAATTACACATCCCAGCCCACCTGATGCGCTTGAAACACACCTACATCCATACTCTGCAAGCTTAGACGCAGTGCGGGGCAAAAGACTATGTCACCTCATACCATTTACTAGCATTTCTTACCCCTCCATTCGCCTTTGGAGCACGTGATGAATGGTTAAATGCCTCTGTACGAGTATTAATAAGTCTGATCTTGTCTTTGCTACGTAGGAGGCTGCAGTAATTCTTAGATTTCTCACTCACACTGGATGTTAAAGCTTTGTGACCAGGCGTTCATGGAATAGTTGACATCTGTCTTCATGCATGTGTCTGTTCAGTTTTGTCAGGATTTACGTGAGGCTCTTCCATGAGTCGGAGCAGCCTGTCACCAATCGTGCCATCTTGTAAACAATTTTCTGCCGAATAATCCATTTTCGTGTATTCTATGAATGAACCGCAGTCTGCCACTCGCTTCGCCTACAGCTGAGCCTATGTGATCATTCCAATTCACATCCACATAAATCGCTACACTTAGTGCTTGTGTTAGTTAACTAATTCCAATTGTGACTCACTGACATTGCAGTCACTGGATAACACGTTTACTTTCTCATTTTGAGAAAAGCTCAGTTTTACTTTTCTGAACAATGAAAGCAAGTTGGAAATCTTTCTGCCAATTTGAAATTTTATTAAGATCTAAATGGATATCTGTGAGGCTTTCTCCAGACGGTATTACATTATACTTCATTATCTATTCCGTTACCCTGCATCATCTGCAAAAAGTCTGACGTAACTATTAATATTGTGTGCAAGCTCATCACAGTAATACACAAAATGAACAGTAAGATTCCCAGCACACTTCCCTGGGGCAAACCGGAAGTTACATCTCATATGTCGACGACTCACCATCCGAGACAACATTTTGTGTGCATCGTACAGAGAAACCCCCAATCAAATAATAAGCGTAAGTTTGGTACTGGGTCAAATAGTTTTCGGAAGTCAAGCAATACTGACGAATATTTCCAGAATGGTGTGGAGGAGACCATCCTATTGGGATACCTCATTAAGTTGAAACACAGAATATCTTCTAACATTCTGCAACAGATGAATGTCAAGAAGACTGCATAGTTGTTTTGTGGATAGCCTTTGTTAACTTTCTTGTAGATGGGAATGACCACTGCTTTCTTACAGCTACGCCCACTGACCCAAAGGGAGGAGGGGGGTGGGTAGAAGGGGGAGGGGGGTCTTGAGTAGTGAAACAGTACCAAAAGCAGCTTAAATAACGATCTCATCTCAAGGTTATCGCCCACGCCTCTTGGAGACTTTCATGTGACAAATCCGAAGTCAGGCAGTAACCTAATATCAATCACATCTCAAGGAAACTCCCCTTTTCACCTCCTGGGTAATTGTCTGACTAAAAAATGGCATGAAAATAGAGAACACCCCCTTCCCTTGTTCATCTAGGCCAATAGGATGACTTAAAAATGGTGGGAAAACAAATTGCCCCTCTCCATTTTTTCTCTAATCCAATTATGTGAGCATTGTCCTTTGAGTTAAGTGAACTATAGTGGCAGGATCATCAGAGAGACCAGCAACTGCTCTCAGGGATAATAGAAAGAAAAAGCATTATTAACCTCTTTCTCTCATTAGCATGATAGTGTGTTAAAAACAGCATCCTAACTTACGACCACCTCCTATTGCTATCTACAATGTTTAGGTAATTATTTGCCTAATTCCCCCCACCTTTCAAGATGGCCAACCACACACACACACACAAATATGAGACATGTAATGTTTAGCAATTACCACAGTGCATTATTGAAATATATAAATTATTGTTCTCTACCTAGTCCATGAGGAACTTGTGCCTGCATAATTTATGTATGACGTCATATTTTGTTAAAAGCCATGACATTTTCTGTAAGCACTACAATATATGACCACCTCCCATTGCTGTTTATAATTTTGGAGAAATTTTTTACTTTTTTAAACCGATTGTCTCCCAGTTTTTAAGATCGCCAGCCTAAGACACATGTACATTAAATATTAGACATAAATGTTAAACAATTTGCGCAGTGTCATATTTTAACAAATGCATTGCAATGTCATGTGAAACAATCAGTACATTGTAACAAATATGCTCTTACTATATAAAACACTACAAGGAACTTATCCTCGCATTATTAATGGTTATAAACAATAACATCAATATAACACTGTCTTAGAGCAGTATGGCACTATAGGATTACAATAAACTTGTAAATATCGGTTCGAAAATCTGAGAAGAGGTGTTTCTACAGACAAGTATTTCACATAAAAAAAGCTGCGGTCAACTATAAAGAATTTTTCCCACCTCTGCTGTTATTGCCGCCATCGGAACTGCTCAGGATTGGTAAATGTATCCAAACAGAAGCATATCTTCCGGAACCGACTTCAAAATGCGCGAGGCCTCCGCACTTCCTGCTCCGACCGGTTCGCAGTCCTCCTGCTTCCGCTACAATGCAAGTTACGATACTGGAATGCAAATGTTGTGGTGAAAGGCCACTTTTTGTCACACAGGCAGAATAGCCCTCACACCGGATAAATGACTGCGAGTGAGATGGCCTCTTGGGGATTTTTTTCGCAACCCATACACGATAGATAATGCTACCAGAGAGAGCGGTTGAGATGGAGAGTGGCCTCTTGGCTGCCCTCCGCTACCCAGGCACTAACCATCAAAAAATTGCCCACACATGGTAGTTAACAGCTGGCGAGCTGTAACTCATGACCTAGACCGCAGATTGCAGACACTGCATGTATTACACAATCTAATCTTTTTTATTAGCTATCTAATACCTGGGGCTATTTCCGATAATGAATCGTTATTAACATTCTATCCCCCTGACTTACTATTATCATTAGCAAAGTTCTCCTCTACAGTGACCATTTTTACGTCAGCTGACGACATACAATATGTGATTGGAAGTATCCAAACATCTAGCATCATCTATAGATCTGGCGTGTCCCTCATGAGAGCTGTCAAAAATACTGATCAGTGTGTCTTTAATGTGGAGGATGGTATCAGTTTATGTACTGTTATGAACAAAATGATTTTAAAGCAGAATTCTATGCGGTTATTCATTGTATTTTACGTATTCATTAATTGGTATATATTTACAGGGACATTAAAAAAACACATAGAATAGCCAGCACTCCGACATAGCAAAGTGCTAATCTTTCCATGTTAGATTACCAGTTCGGCCCTCCTTAAATAGCATCTACTTAGACGTATTCCTCGTTTACAACCTTTTCATTTCTCAGTATAGCATCTTGCAACGCTCCACTTTTTTTAAATAGATTACATTCTTGTAGTTACTTGGATGTTTTGGCTGCTGGCATGCTGTGTGCAGTTTTGAGGTATTAAGAATCCTCTGCCATTAACAGGATAGTGCACCATTAGACTATGACGAAGTTGTGATGTAACATTTACAAAAATAGAAGCACATTTACTTCGAAAGCAACAGTTTCTGATTACGAAAATATGGGAGGAAGCAGATTAACCGTTCTACAGAGCAATGATCAGGTAAGCCTCACTGATGAATCTTCAGTTATGACATAGTTTCTTCTGTCTCTCTCACACACACTATCCCTTTCATGTCTGCATGTACATTTACACATAGAAAATCACTCTGTTTTTATGCAGGCATGATGTAGTTTTAACAACGTCAGGCTTAATTATTGAATTGTAATTTAAATTCAAACAAATGTCCATTAAATGTAGTTACTCCATAAGTTTTTAATTCTGCAAGAAATTCTTCTGCTGCATAAAGTCCGATCCGCCACATTTAGATACAATGTAACCATACAAACGAGGACATTTAAGAAAATTAATGCATCCTTTAATATTGTTAACTTCCATTGAATCAAAGATTTATGTGATCTCTCCAACATATGACCAGTTTCCATGATTATTTACAATAAATGCTTATAATATGTATACCACACTCATATCCAGGTTTTTCTATAAAGTGTATTTAAGGTAGCATTAGTAGTAGTAGCAGCAGTTTTATTGATCCATAGATTTCTTTTACAAGGATATTGGACGTGTCTTGGCATTAAAATTTCAGAAAAACAAAAATAAAGTAATTGACATTTACATCTACATCTACATCTACATCTATACTCCGCGAGCCACCTTACGGTGTGTGGCGGAGGGTACTTATTGTACCACTATCTGATCCCCCCTTCCCTGTTCCATTCACGAATTGTGCGTGGAAAGAACGACTGCTTGTAAGTCTCCGTATTTGCTCTAATTTCTCGGATCTTTTCGTTGTGATCATTACGCGAGATATATGTGGGCGGTAGTAATATGTTGCCCATCTCTTCCCGGAATGTGCTCTCTCGTAATTTCGATAATAAACCTCTCCGTATTGCGTAACGCCTTTCTTGAAGTGTCCGCCACTGGAGCTTGTTCAGCATCTCCGTAACGCTCTCGCGCTGACTAAATGTCCCCATGACGAATCGCGCTGCTTTTCGCTGGATCATGTCTATCTCTTCTATTAATCCAACCTGGTAAGGGTCCCATACTGATGAGCAATACTCAAGAATCGGACGAACAAGCGTTTTGTAAGCTACTTCTTTCGTCGATGAGTCACATTTTCTTAGAATTCTTCCTATGAATCTCAACCTGGCGCCTGCTTTTCCCACTATTTGTTTTATGTGATCATTCCACTTCAGATCGCTCCGGATAGTAACTCCTAAGTATTTTACGGTCGTTACCGCTTCCAATGATTTACCACCTATGGCATAATCGTACTGGAATGGATTTCTGCCCCTATGTATGCGCATTATATTACATTTATCTACGTTTAGGGAAAGCTGCCAGCTGTCGCACCATGCATTAATCCTCTGCAGGTCCTCCTGGAGTACGTACGAGTCTTCTGATGTTGCTACTTTCTTGTAGACTACCGTGTCATCTGCAAATAGCCTCATGGAGCTACCGATGTTGTCAACTAAGTCATTTATGTATATTGTAAACAATAAAGGTCCTATCACGCTTCCCTGCGGTACTCCCGAAATTACCTCTACATCTGCAGATTTTGAACCGTTAAGAATGACATGTTGTGTTCTTTCTTCTAGGAAATCCTGAATCCAATCACAAACCTGGTCCGATATTCCGTAAGCTCGTATTTTTTTCACTAAACGTAAGTGCGGAACCGTATCAAATGCCTTCCTGAAGTCCAGGAATACGGCATCAATCTGCTCGCCAGTGTCTACGGCACTGTGAATTTCTTGGGCAAATAGGGCGAGCTGAGTTTCACATGATCTCTGTTTGCGGAATCCATGTTGGTTATGATGAAGGAGATTTGTATTATCTAAGAACGTCATAATACGAGAACACAAAACATGTTCCATTATTCTACAACAGATTGACGTAAGCGAAATAGGCCTATAATTATTCGCATCTGATTTATGACCCTTCTTGAAAATGGGAACGACCTGCGCTTTCTTCCAGTCGCTAGGTACTTTACGTTCTTCCAGCGATCTACGATAAATTGCTGATAGAAAGGGGGCAAGTTCTTTAGCATAATCACTGTAGAATCTTAAGGGTATCTCGTCTGGTCCGGATGCTTTTCCGCTACTAAGTGATAGCAGTTGTTTTTCAATTCCGATATCGTTTATTTCAATATTTTCCATTTTGGCGTCCGTGCGACGGCTGAAGTCAGGGACCGTGTTACGATTTTCCGCAGTGAAACAGTTTCGGAACACTGAATTCAGTATTTCTGCCTTTCTTTTTTTTTACAGACATTTACATACTTGCAGCTCTAATATGTCAAGGATGGGACATGTAGACATCTGTCACCTTACAGTAGGAACCATCCTGGCATTTGCCGGAAATAATTTAGGGAAACCATAGAAAATTTAAATCAGGATGCCTGGATGGAGTTTGGAGCCTCCATGCACCTAAATACAGGGCTACTCTGTTTAAAGTGGCGCTACCTCTTTTGGTTGACAAAACAGACATTTATTCATGTGATAGGCTGATAATACACTGTTTATTCATTTCTCATTCCCAGTCGTTGCACATGCTATACACACGCTACTTCATAACACTCACGACCATTCTGTGTACCACAACTTCCCATTTGCAATCTGAAAAACTGAGTCAGCACCGCTCTATAATGAGTGAGGTGCTGAGTCCAGAAAGAGGTGTTAGTGTTACACACTGCACAGCTTTAGGAGAAAGTTTTTTACAGAAAAGTAAAAAAGAAAAAAAAATAGTGTAAAAGCCTTATGTGGATGTTAGATGTTGTATTACAGTTATTATTATTTATTTGTGCTAAATTTTTTACAATCCACCTTTGGCAATTTCTTCAGAGTCCTTTTTCACTTTTTTGTGCTCAGTTTCGGACAAACTGCATAATTTATTGCACTGTTTTATTCCTTAGTATAAAATACTGTTTTGCGTTTTATGTTTAGTGTATTCTCGTATATGTTAATTCGGTCTAGAACTTGTCCCATGGTCACAGACAGAGCTATTTGTGCAGTAATTATCAATGTTATTTTTGATGTATGTAACTGATAGGTAAACGAACTCACACAGAGCATTTCAAATGCCAAGTGTTTTGAACAGATGTTATCAATGGGCTCGACTACTATTTTTGATTATTATTCTGATGGCCTTTTTCTGTAGTTTGAAAACTGCATTTATATTTTGTGCATTTGTTCCCCAGAAAAAACTGCTATGGTTAAGAAATGAGTGTGTATATGAATAATATAAAACTAAAAGCCACTGAATGTGCCTCACTGATGACAGGACTCTAAGGGTATAGCATGCTGATGAAATTCTGTTTGAAAGTATCTTTGTGTGTTTATATTACTTCAACAAAGAATCAATATTCGTTAATAGAAATTTTGTTATACAGTCTATATATGTGCTACTCACATATTGCAATTTATTGCTCTTGAGCAGCTGAGTGTTTCGTTTGGTTTTTCGATGAGGAATTCTCTTATTATATCAGTGACTGTAATACTGCTGCAGGAGGCTCTTTGAAGCAGAGATATCATTGTTGGAAGCCACCAATGAAGCAGAAACAAAAAGAGGACGTCTGAAAAAGGAACTGGAAGGAGAACAACACCAGAAACAATATGAATACGGATCTAGGATGCGTTAGTATTATGCAGGATAGGTAGAGGAACAAGGTTTAACTTGAATTCCCCAGAAGATCATTTTTTTAATGTTCTGGTTCACACTGGTTAAAACTATCGGAGACAGAGGGCTGCAGTTTTGTATATTGTCTTAATACAGACTTAAGTAAAAAGTAGGTGACTATTCTTATGACTTAAGTTATAAAATTGAAGATTTTTAAGAAAAACTATGAGTTAATTACTGTAGTTTTTGATAATGATCTTTAAAATTTTTTTGAAACATAATTTACAACAGGAACATTTTTTAACAGTCTGCTTTAAACATAACAGCGCAAGAAACTTCCAGAAAAAAATTAGGCTCCTGGTTTGTTTTTATTTTGAGATATGTGTACCTGTGGTCTACATAAATAATTAACGTGCTTTATTTTGATTGCAACTAAAATACAATTCAGAAAAAATTATAAGACCAAAAGCTGTAGCTCATATATCAAATTGTTTCCAAATAATCTGTTAAAAGATGGTAACCGTTACATGGGATTAAAACTCTTATTCTCTAAGCTACACTATTTAGAAAAGTAACAATTTTTTCTTGATTTCTCCTTCGGTTCACGAACCAATTCTCTTAAATGTTAAAAAATGTCAGATTGTCTACCTAACAAAATGAAGGAACATAATAACATTTGACTGTAATATCAATGAGTCACAATTGAAATCAATGAATTTACACAAATTCCTGGATGTAAGAACTGGTGATGATATGGAATGCCCACATACGTTCTAGGAGATTGTGCTCTGTGTTTGATGTCACCATGGTTGATTGGAAGTTGGACAGTATCTCTCTCTTTCTTCAAATTTTCCAATATTGAGTACCTATCTAGGTGTCTTAGAGGACCCACACACAGAGACAGGTCAATCGGCCAATCATTTCGACTCTCAACACACATGGGATTTACCAAGAAATTTCAACCAGTAACACGAACGCCTCTACATCAGCATGTGTTGCTATGGAAAATTTACTGCTATGTTTAGCAACAATGGCAACTGATTTTCGAATCTGGACGAATATTTGCGAAAAAATGAGTTGACATTTAGTAAACTTGTCTTGAAATGCTCTTCTTGTTAACAGGTTTTTACTCTCCCTTTCATTTTTCATGGAAGGAAATTTGCTTACATACGGTTTTCACTGTAGTAATACAATTTGTTTTTCGTTTTTATCTTCTGAATTCCTTTTTCATGCATTAGTCTGGCACTTTAACTGTAAGTATTTTGCTTTCTTGACGTATCTACAAACACGTTGTCAACAGCAGCACTGTTCATTACCACTACACTTGCTGTAAACTGTATGAGGGAGAGTTAGGTTGTATGAAAAGACGAGGTAACTGTTTATAGCTTTAGAATAGGATTGCCCTAAACATTTAAATTACGATGTCCAGTTGAATATTAGCATACTGTAAGTCAGTCAGTTTGGAAGTTAAAAACTTTAATAGCTTAATACATGTAGTTGTTTAACAAATAACTCAGAATCACCTGATGAAGGCCAGTATGTCGTTATTACTATGAATCTCCTATTAATTCTACTTCTACAGGACAAGCTTCAAAATCCAAGCCACTGCAAATTCTGAGGGTATCTGTATTTTTATATTTGCAGTACTTCTTAACGTAAATGACGACTACGGCTTCAACTTTGGGGAGCGATTGTTGCTGCTTGGATAATTATAAATTCCAACGTAAAGTTGTTACTCAACGCGGACAAAGTGAAACAAAACAAAACTACACAATCAAGTCGCAGCCAGGCAGCCATATTGTCACCCGTAAAATGCGGCTGTTAAATTGTATAGGAATTTATAGCGATCAGCCATCGATCACTACAATCAGCGATCAATCGCTATCATCATCGATTTTCCTCACGCTACGATCTGCGGACAGATCGCACGACCTGTCGACGAATGGCTGCGATCCGTCACTCGTATGTGGTCCACCTTAGAAAATTTGTGTAATCGATGAGACGACGTACGACTGACCGTGTGTCTTGTAAATTGGTTATAAGTATTTCTTGTTAGAAATAACCTTTTTCTTTTCTCTGTAATGCAGTTTACGCTGGGACTCCAATCCAGAAGCATGCCCTTAGCGGGTAGTTCTGAAAAAATGGAATCCGTTGCGTAGTCAATGGAAAGCCGCGGCCTAGATCTGGGGGACTTAACGTGTCTCGCCACAGAGCGCGCTGTATAAACACGGCTCTGCCGAATGCGCGGGTCGCGCCTCCCTGGGTCAATAGCATCCCGGCGGTACCAACCTGCTTGCGCTCGTCTTCTCTCCGGTTCGCCAGTTGGCAGTCCCGGGAAATTCCCACAGTTACGCTTTCTCACATGAACAGCTGTCCCGGTTCGCCGCTAAAAATTTCAGACTCTCGTTGTAGACGGAGGGTCTGACAATGCATACCATTTTGAACAATGACTTCATCATACAACCAATATATAGACAGTCTACTACAATGGTACCACTGGTATCAGCTATTGCACTGAAGTAGTGCACAGACACGGTAGACAAGAAGGTCGTCGAACTTTAATATTTTCTCTAGTTCGATATGAATCTGGCCTGAACTCGCTTAGAAAAAATGGTTATAAGTATTTGTTGTTAGAAATAACCTTTTTCTTTTCTCTGTAATGTAGTTTACGCTGGGACTCCAATCCAGAAGAATGCCCTCCGCGGGCGTTTCTAAAACATTGAGCCAGTTATCGAAGCACACTTTACATAAATTTACCAACAGTTGTCTCCAGCTTTCCAGACTGAGAGCTCTCCTGCCTACGCGGCCGAGCTGGCACCTATAGAGGGAGGATATGATGCGATATGACTCGGTCGATGTTCTGTCTCTTTTATCGACAGATAAAAGGTGTGTAGCGAGCTGCGTTTCGAAATTAGTCCCTTGACTTTTTCGGGAAATGCTCTTGCGGAGTGAACAATGCATGCGCGCCCCATACCTCCTCTCAAAGCTTCAAACTGTCAGCAACCGTTCATTTTTATCAGAAACTTAGAGAGTCTTACATGCGTATTTTGGGTGAGGACCAAATCCTTGTTCTGTTATTCAGATTCAGGTGTTACATGGTTTACGCGCACGCGTGCGCGCTTTTGTATGTGTATGTGTGTGCGCGCGAGGGTGTGTGTGTGTGTGTGTGTGTGTGTGTGTGTGTGTGTGTGTGACTCAAAATTGCTGAATGAATTCCCTCCGCACCGTTGGTGATCGATTGCGGTAGTTGAAACCCGATACAGTCCAGCGTATGTTAAAAAAAGTTGTCCAAGTACACACACACAGTGACACAGCATGTGCAATGTATCCACGATTTCAATCATCACGTGATATAATACAAGGAAGAATATGATGATAATGTGCTGTATTGCTTGGTTCAACAATAATAATGTAATGATAAAAAAAGACACGGGCATCCACGAAAGCAGCTTTTTGGAATATACGACGCCCTATAACTCGCACAGATTGATAAGACTGACTTGTAGAAGCTACGAAGAAGAAGACTCTATTCGAGAAGAAGGTTATGTGAACGACTAACCCGGGACCATTTTCTGCCTCCTCCTTCCGCCCCCACTAAATCCTCGACAAGAGCAGACTTATCCTTATAGAACCCTTGATATATTATGATGATGATCAGTGCAACATCCTGAACGCGTAGTACACTGAAGAGCCAAAGAAACTGGTACACCTGCCTCGTATCGTGTAGGGCTCCCGCGAGCACGCAGAAGTGCCGCAACACGACGTGGACGCGACTAATGTCTGAAGTATTGCTGGAGGGAATTGACACCATGAATTCTGCAAGGCTGTCCATAAATCTGCAAGAGTACGAGGGGAGTGGAGATCTCTTCTGAACAGCACGTTGCAAGTTATGCCAGATATGTTCAATAAAGTTCAGGTCTGAGGAGCTTGGTAACCACCGGAAATGATTAAATTCAGAAGACTGTTCCTGGAGCCACCCTGTAGTACGTCTGCACGTTGGAGTGTCGCGTTGTCCTGCTGGAACTGCTCACGTCAGTCGGAATGCACAATGGACACGAATGGAAGCAAGTGATCAGACAGGATGCTTACGTACGTGTCACCTGTCAGAGTCATACCTAGACGTGCCAGGGGTCCCATATCCAGCTGCACACGCTCCACTGTATTACGGAGCCTCCAACAGCTTGAACACTACCCAGCTGAAATGCAGGGTCAATGGACTCATACCCGTACACGTCCATCCGATCGATACAACTTGACACGAGACTCGTCTGACCAGGCAACATGTTCCTAGTCACCAATGTTGTTGACTGCCCAGGCGAGGCGTTAGGCTTTGTGTCGTGCAATCATCAAGGGTACACGAGGGGGTCTTCAGCTCTGAAAGCCCATATAGCTAATGTTTCGTTGAATTGTTCGCACGCTGACACTTTTGATGACTCAGCATTGAAATCTGCAGCAGTTTGCGGAAGCGTTGCATTTCCGTCACGCTGAACGATTCCCTTCAGTCGTCGTTGGTCCCGTTCTTGCAGCATCTTTTTCCGGCTGCAGCTATGTTGGAGATCTGATGTTCTCCCGGATTCCTGATGTTCAAGAAACACTCGTGAAATGCAAATCGTCAACAAAGTCTGTTCTTTCAGGCATGCAATTAAGTATTAAAAAGGCTATGACAGTAACAATATAGATCGATTTCTCGTAGTCTCATAGTATCTGTTGCGGGGATCCAGTTAATAATGTTGGCAAGCATTAAGTGATGACTATCGTGGGCTACAGCACAAGGATGTAGACAAAGTGACACATGGAATTTTGGGTCGGTCCGGAGAGCGTCCACAGATTGACGAAGTGGAAAATGCGATCGCTTGCGATAAGCGTAAAATTCGGGTTCAAGTCCCAGTCCGGCACCATTTTTCATACGTCACTAATATAAAAATTAACTTGTGATGGAGGACGGGAAGTCTATAGTAGAATAAGGAGAAGAAGGAAAAAAGTAGTAAGATCCTTGGTAGAATTTTGGACAAAGCATACGAGTAATTTAATCGTCGCTAACACTTGGTTTAAGAATCATGTGAGAAGGCTGCATACGTGAAAGAAATCTGAAGACAATGGGAGGCTTCACATAGATTATATAATGTTAAGGTGGAGATTTAGGGACTAGATTGTAAACTTTAAGACATTTCCAGTGACAAATGTGGCACCTGCACATTATTTACTGGTTATGAACTGAAAATAAAACTGAAGAAACTCCGACAAGTTAGGAAGAATATAATACGATCTTGATAAAAAGAAACCAGAGATCATTAATAGATTCAGAGTAAGCATTACACAATGTTTGACTGAAGTAGGGGAAGGGATTACAGTAGAAGACGAGTGAATATATTTGGGCAGCAGAGGAAGAAATAGGTAAAGTACCTTCAATGTGACACAAGGATAGCGTGAATTTTTTCTAGCTTTTAAGAAAAGTAACACACTTGCCTCAAGCGATGTAGGGAAACCGACATCCGGATGGTTGGAAGGGGATTTGAAGCGTCGTCTTCCCGAATGCGAGTTCAGTGTGATTCAACTACGTAACATCAAGTGTTCGGTATAACGCAGATATAGCGTCGAAGTGTCAGGTAGTGACGTCATACTTTCAGGAAAGCGAGAAAAATTGGAGAAAGTGCCGTTATCGACCACATGTCAGCTAAGACTAAACTCACTGCTGTGGGCATCATAATGTGATATACGAAGGAAGATCGACTAGACCGTGGCCACCAGCCTACACTCGCCATGACGACGAGTCTATGGTGAGAAACAGGAACCAGTGTCCTAAGAACTAAAGCCGCCGTGGAACTGCGAATGCGAGAGAGAATGTTCCGTGGGAGCAGTTGCAAAGAGCCGCTTGGCTCGGAGCAAGCCCTCCAAGCCACTCAGGCGACATTGATACCTCACATCAGACAATATGGAGCAAAATTATAGGTCCAACGAGAAATTAACTGTAAACTATCATATAAGGAACACCTAAATCGAGATATGTGTACGGCTCACCTAAAATTAAGTAACTATACTGCTCCATTAATTCTTAACACCATGTCACATTTTATAAATATGTGTGTGCATAACATCAGCACCCAGATCAGATCCATTGACAAAAGTAAAATCAAACGCCTCACAGAAAAACAATATTCCACTGCCAAAACTAAAAACATAATTTCTCCCTTCAATTTAAAAAAAAAAAAATCATCAACATGACTGAAATTACTTTTAATGACTAAGAGCAAAAACTACTAGATAAAGGATTAAAGTATACAATCGAATCTAGATTCCACAATACTGTACAAATACAACGAATAGCATTTGCAAAAGTAGCGCTAGACATCGGAAACGTACCGATAAAACAGCAGAATGAAATTGCTATCAAAATAGCAAACGCAACAGGAAGAGAGCTCAAAATCAGGAAAAGCTATAACACCTATTCAGATAACAAAACACTACGCCAAATTAATGAAAAATTAACGAATTTAAATGTCCTAGCAATTAAATCAGATAAAGGCAATAGTTTAATTACCATAAACAAAAATTACTACATACAAAACGTTAACGATTTCTTTGGTAGCAGTGGTATCACACAAACCAATACGAACCCCACAAACAAATTTGTAACCCAAACCAAGAAAACCATTAAAGCATGTCGTACAATACTTACATAATATGAAAACAGGACATGTATACCCATGAACCTGAGAACACCAAATCTTCGTGGACACCCTAAGATACATAAACAATCTCTTCTTATACATCCTGCAGTAGACAATGTTAACAGTCCCACATATTATATAAGGAAGTAATTAAACTACGTCCTTAACAAATTATACACATAAAACAGAAAATATACAATAAGGAATTCTCGAACATTAGCTGAAAAAATCAAAGCCATAAAAATACCCCCAAGTACAAGGTTTGTATCATTCGACCATACTAACCTATACACGAACACCGGCCGGTGTGGCCGAGAGGTTCTAGGCGCTTCAGTCTGGAACCGCGCGACCGCTACGGTCGCAGGTTCGAATCCTGCCTCGGGCATGGATGTGTGTGATGTCCTTAGGTTAGTTAGGTTTAAGTAGTTCTAAGATCTAGGGGACTGATGACCTTAGAAGTTAAGTCCCATAGTGCTCAGAGCCATTTGAACCATTTTATACACGAACATCCCAATCCATGAAACAATAAAGATCATAGAACAAAATCTACTCAAATACAGAAAAATCTCAGTACAGTGCATTACATTAATATTCCAACTAACAAAACTTGTCTTACAGCAAAATTGCTCCAAGTTTGATGATAAAATGTATACACAAAAGATGGAGTCGCGATGGGATGTAGCATTGCTGAATCATTGCTGACGTATTACTTAACAGCTTAGAAGAAAAATTTATTCAAACAAAAACCACAACTAATCAAAATAGCATATACTATTCTAGGTATGCAGACGACACTTCAATGCTTATAGAAGATAACCTTACTGACACAGACGAAATACATAAAGCACTGAATCAATTACATCCGAAAATGAAATTTACCATAGAACACGAAAATAGCAAAACAATTAACTTTCTCGACCTAACTATTAAGAACACTAACAACAAACATTGGTCCGAAATTTACGGAAAGCCTACCATGACAGACTTTATTATCAGTGCACACTCATGTCGTCCGAAAACCCACAAACTCGCAGACTTCCACGCAATTCTGAGCAGATTAATAAATTTACCACTAGGAAACGAAGCAATTCAGAAGGAAATAAAAATCTTGGAATACATTGCCAAGCAAAACTATTACGACCCCAAAATTGTGACCCAATTATACTACAGTAAAACACAACCTGAAAGGCACAATATACATAAAGAAATAACACTAAACACACGCATAACGAAAAAGAAGAAAACAAAATACGTAACCAGAACTTATCTAGCAAACATCTGGAACAAAATCAACAAATTATTCAACAAAACCGACATCGCATTTGCATTTCAAAACAGACACTCCCTCAAACACAAAATTCACAAAGGCAGCTCGAAAATTCCCATACACAACAATTCCGGCATATACAAAATTTCGTGTAGCACATGCCACAAATTCTATATAGGGCAAACGGGTAGAAATTTCAACCTTAGATATAAACAGCACACCAGAGAAAGTGAAAACAACCCATCCACATTTTTTCAACGTTTACAAACAGAAAAACACGACGTAAAACCCTATAAACGATGCACTAGAAATCATCCGTATTACGCACAAGGCAACATTCATGAACATCCTCGAGGAACACACAGATATATTCACATGAATACAGCAACCCAACAAATTTACTGAACCTACAAACCGATCTAAAGCACAAAAAGTACGTAGAGAGCGTTATTCACATTATAAATCAAGAAAACGGGTAAAGTAATAAATCAGAGATTAAATAACACATATCCATGGTAACAGCGATAACAACATGAAGAGTATAAAACAGAGACAACACCAACATAAAACAATAACAAAATTATTGCGAAAAAATTAAAAATGTAAAATAAAAATCTCAAACAAAACTAAAAGAAACTCTAGGCAAGAACATAACTAGAACCAAAACTATAAAAATAAAAAACAGCGGAATTTCACACATCGCTTATTTGTAATGGTAGCTACGTAAACATGAAATATCGCTGATCCATTGTCATCCGAGCTGTGAGAAAAGTAGCATAAATGGAAACCAAGTAAAATCCGGTATGCATCTCCAGTGGACGCCTAGGCGAAAGGAATTATTCCAAAAAAGACAAGATGTGACAGCAACGATGTATGTGGTAAAAACACCTGATGATGTATTATATCTTTTCAGGCCATAGTTACAAGACCATTATATTAAGATCAGCGTTTACTTACATATTTACAGAGCATCTGACGATGGTAATATGCTGAAATGGGCTCATTATTAATGATATAAAATACAAACAATTTATCTAGCAGTGTAGCTGGCTGTTATTCATAATAATTATGTCATTACTAAATATATTTCGCAACGCAGGCCCCAAAGAACGAAAAACACGATTGTATGCGAAACTTGCAAGGTTAACACATGATCTCAATAATGCATATCTAATCCATACATACAAATACAGTATACATACATTAATACTTGCTCCATAGATCATGAGTATGACACTTCGTAATGATGAGGAATGTATCACTTTAAAATAAGTTTTCTTTACACAAAATAATTAGTTAATTTTTTTTGCTCTACTACTTCGTATCCAAAAATGGCTCTGAGCACTATGGGACCTAACATCTGAGGTCATCAGTCCCCTATAACTTAGAACTACTTAAACCTAACTAACCTAAGGACATAACACACATCCATTCCCAAGGCAGGATTCGAACCTGCGACAGTAGTGGTCACGCGATTCCAGACTGAAACTCCTAGAACTGCTTGGCCACTCCGGCCAGCTACTTCATATGTAAAAATCCATCTATTGAGTAGAAGGAGTTCTCATTCCGAAATCCTTTTAATTTGGTTTTAAATGTTAATTGGCTATCTGTCAGACTTTTAATGCTATTTGGCAAATGACCAAAGAGTTTTGTGGCAGCATAATTCACCCTTTTCTGTGTCAAAGTGAGACTTAATATACAATAGTGAGGATCATCCTTTCTTCTACTGTTGTTGCTATGCATTTCGCTGTTACTTTTGAATTGGGATAGGTTATTAATAACAAATTTCATAAGTAAATATATGTGTTGCGAGGGTGCTGTGAATATCTCGAATTCCTTAAATAAATGTGTGCAAGGTGATCTTGGGCGAGCACCAGCTATTATTCTGATTACGCGCTTTTGTGCAATGAATTCTTTATCTCTTGATGACGAATTGCCCCAAAATGAAAGCAGTGAATGAAAATAGGCATATTACGGTAATTTACAGGTATGTTTATCACCAAACTTTGCAATAACAGTACTAGTATAAGTAGCTGAACCTAACTGTTTTAGCAGATCGCTGATGTGTTTCTTCCAATTCAATTCCTCATCAATACACACACCCAGAAATTTTGAACATGCAGCCTTAGCAACAGATTTCTGATCATAGTCTATATTTGTCAATGGTGTTATGCCATTTACTGCACACAATTGTATAAACTGTGTTTTCTCAAAATTTAGTGACAGCCCATTTGCAGAGAACCACTTAATGATTTTCTGTAAGACATGATTTACAATTTCCTCAGCTGATTCTTGTTTATTGGGTGTGATTACCATACTTGTATCATCAGCAAAAATAACTAACTTTGCATCTTCATAAATACAGAGTGGCAAGTGATTAATATATATTAATAACAATAAGGGATCCAAGAGTGAACCCTGTGGAACACCATTCTTGATACCTCCCCATTTAGAGGACTCTCCTGATTTTTGTAGACTACCTGTACTGTTAATTTACACTTTCTGCTTTCTCCAAGTTAAATATGAATTAAACCATTTGTGCACTGTCCCACTCATACCATAATACTTAGCTTAACGTGCAGAATTTCATGATTCACACAATCAAAAGCTTTCGAGAGGTCACAAAATATCCCAATGAGTGATGTTTTGTTATTCACTGCATTTAATATTTGATCAGTAAAAGCATATATAGCATTTTCTGTTGAAAAGTCTTTCTGAAAACCAAATTGACATTTTGTTAATACTTCATTTTTACAAATATCTGAGACTACTTTGAGTACATTCTTTTTCCAAGAATTTTGGATAAAGCTGTCAGAAGCGAGGTTGGGCAGTAGAAGTTAGCGCCAGACCTATCCCCTTTTTTATGCTATGGTTTAGCAATAGTGTATTTTAGTCTATCTGGAAAAATGCCCTGTTTCAGTGAGCTACTACATATATGGCTGAGAATCCCAGTTATTTGTTGGGAACAAGCTTTTAGTACTCTGTTGGAAATGCCACCAATTCCATGTGACCTTTTACATTTGAGTGATTTTATTATTTTCCTGTTTTCAATAGGTGAGGTGGGCTGTATTTCATTTTTATTACATTGTATAGGTGGTGCCTTTCCATATAGTGCCTTGCATTTTTCATTGAATAACTGGATCCTATTTTCTCTCCAACACTTAAAAAATGATTATTAAAAATGTTTTCTACTTCTGACTTCTTGTTAACAAACTTTTCATTGTGTTTAATAGAAATACAGCCTTCCTGTGCTCTAGGTTTCCCTTTTAACAATATTCCAAATTGTTTTAATTTTATTATCAGATCTGTTAATCTCAGACATAATCCACATACTTCTAGACATTTTAATAACTTCTCTTAATACAGTGCACCAGTTTTTATAATGTTTCACTGTTTTGGGATCATTAATCCACTCAGCTATAAGATACATTTCCCTTTTCTGTTTATAAGATATTTCTGTCCCTTTCTACATCTTTAGTAAGCCATGGCTTTTTACATGGTTTCTTGCAATTATATTTCACTGTTTTCTTAGGGAAACTGTTTTCAAATATACTCACAGAGGTATCATGAAACAAGTTAACGTTTAAATTAGCATCATGTTCCCTGTACATCTCATCCCAGTTTAACTGTTCTAAGCTTTTCCTAAAATTCTGAACTGTTAAATTTTTAATTGAATACACTACTTTGAAGGACTATTCTGCATTATTGTATGGAGCTATATCATATAATGTAACCAGCTGGGCATCTTGATCAGAGTTTAAAATTGTAGATTTAACAGGCATTCCATGTAAAGTTATACACAAATTATGATAGAATGTGATTAGCATATATAAGACAGCAACAACATTTTGGAGATGAGGAGTTGTTTTCGAGAATGTGGCTGTGTGCGCGACAGTTGAAGAAAAATGATTTGAATATAAAATGGGACAGTTTGTTTGGTGCTGGCTGTAACTGATGGTCATCTACACTCTCAGCTTCTGATGTCTGAGGACTACTTGAAATTTGAACGCCTATTTATTTGTGTCAACTGTCACCATCTTGTCTGCTTAGGATATTTTTTATTATTTTGTTTCAGTTTTCGAACAGTAACTTCACTGCAGTTTTTTTGTAACAAGGCGATGATGCATAAGGGAGCGATTTCTTACAGTTTCCTTGAAGTTAGATTTTGATAAATAACACAGAAAATTTATGTTTTTTTTTTTAAATCAGGTATGGCATAGAGATTGTCCACTTCTGGTGTACAATACTGTTTTTAAGTTCGATTAGCTGGCACCCACCATCAGCACTTATTTTGTTAAGTGTTGAATGTGTTGGGTAACTGTAATCACCACAACAGAGCGTTAATATCAGACACCATCTACTGTTCAGCATATTTCAGTGAAGTGTTATGTAGCCTCCACTGTGGGATAGCATAAGTTAGCATCGTCAGCAGAGGATGACAGACTTTTGTATGGCAGGATAATTTTTTTAACCTAGTGCAGAGGTGCTAAAATATTTGGTTGACATCGAAAAGTTGCTGAAAGTGGGTAGTTGAAAGCATAGCGACCATACAAAATCATACTGTAGCTTTAATATTTGTAGTCTTATTTACTCATCTCAGTTTCAATTAAACATACCTAATAACTCCTGAAACATTGGGTTTTCAAGACCATAAAAGTTCGACTTTCGGAAGCTTTTATGTATCCTGAGCACAAATCTGTATAATGAAAATGGTAGGTCATCATTGAATGTGATTTCAATATTCAGATGTCTTCTCTGCAGGCTGCAGTCTTCTGATGCAACGTTATTTTCTCCCCCCCCCCCCCCCCCCACTCAACGCATCACTTACAGATAGCATAAAACAAAAACACTCAGGTTGTTGTTCAGTTAACAAAACAGATATTCTGTCTAATTCTTAGGTAGCAAGACATTCACAGACACTTTTTCTTGTTCAGAATAAGAAGGAAGGACGATTCGCTTTTAACGTCCTGTAAACAATGATGTCATTAAAGATGGAGCACAAGCTCCGATTTGTGGAGGATGGGTAAGGAAATTAGCTGTACTCTTTCAAAGGAATCATTTCGGCATTTGTTGTAATGGATTTAGGAAAATCACAGAGCACCTAAATCTGGATGGCCAGACGGGAATTTGAAATGTCGTTCTCCCAAATGTGAGTCCAACGCAGCCACTGCACCATCTCGCTAGGTCCATAGTTCGAGATGATTCACATCTGCAAATATAGGAGATGGGTGCATAATACCTTTAACAGAGCAGAAGTTTTCAGGCAACTAGGCAGACCAGGATGGGATTACATCTACATGAGATACCTTTTTAACACATGTCTACTTCAATTTCTGCAAGATAGATTTGTTGTTGTGGGCTAGGTAGCGGAAAACACTGCGAGATAAAGAAAACGCATGAGAGTTCATCTTCCATATTCCTTCTTATTGGTAGTCTATATAATAGTGACAGTCGTTTATGGTCCTGCATGCTGAATGATGACAGAAGGAAGAGTATTGATCACATGTTCTTCTTTACTGACTATTAAGAGTTCAGAGTTTGTTATAATTATATTAAAATTAACATCATGTTTGTAAACACACCATTCCATGATTTTGTTCTTTTCTTTAACATTTATTGATCTCATAAATTAGGAAGATGATAATGATTATGATCAGGATGATGATGATGATGATGATGATGATGATGATGATCTTAATGATCATACAAAATATATTTTGGGAGAATCTTTAGAATATTGAGGGAATTTTTATAAATACCACATGTATGATATTCGAACTGTTAAAGATGAATAAGAATGTGAGTTAAATTCACACATTTAATTGTGTGATAAAAAAGGAAAGAAATGTAATGTTTTATAATAAATAATAATAAATCTATATTTAGAATATTTTTATCTGTTCCTTCCCTTCCTTTCTGTAATATATTGTGTGAAGAAATATTTTATTTTAAATGCCTCATTCTGATGAGATCTTGCTTTTGTATTCAGTATGTAAGTTGGTGCAGCTGAGTAACTGAACAGCAATTGATGCATACTTCAGAAATAAATTTGACACTGCTCTCAAGACTAAAATTGGTACTGAGTTGCAGATGCACTTACAAAAATATACTGAAAAAGTATTAGTTGGATTCTGGATCATTTACAAAGGGACTTAGGGAAGGATAATTTCATGAAGCTATTACAAAATCACTATTTATTGTCTTTTATTCTGAAAGCCTCAGTTGCAGGCCAAATCAATAGAACTCTTAAGGATAAGATGTTTAATGACTTCACTGCACAAGTTCTCTCGAATGGAGTAATACACTGCAAGATTTAGTTTATCAGTACAGTCATAATAACATAGTACACTCTCTACTGTGTATAATAACATGAAGATGACAGAGCCATAAAATGCTAAATTCAAAGTCTACAATTTTAATAAAATTAGAAAATATGCAACAATTAACAATAAAAACAAGGTATGATGTTTAAATGTTTCGCTAAACAAGGTTATTTTGAAAGGACTGATATGGTGCCATATCTTGTATTTTGTACTGCAACATAAAGTTAATACCATAGCATAGCATCATTATAGTGACTGAGTGACTTTCAACATTAGCTGAAACTGCTTAAATGAAAGTGTAGCAACCCTTATTCATGATGTACATGAATGTGTATTACTACTGTGTGTGTGTGTGTGTGTGTGTGTGTGTGTGTGTGTGTGTGATGAAATTTATCAATGATGCAGAATTTTAAGTGTTTCCCTATTTTTTATGTGGAAATACTGGAAGTTGCACCCTTTACTTTTTTTTTATTCTTCGTGCACACATGCAACTTGAAGTTTACAATTGAGACAGAATTATAGGGACAATATTTGACATGACCATTTTTGTCAAGTATAAAATGGAGAGAGATGTGAAAAGTATTGTTAATATCTTTAAATATTACTAATAGTTTATCCAACCATTTTGAAACTCAGCTTGTTGTGATACTTCTTAATATGGCCAAGATGCTTGCTGCATACTGTTGGCCCAGTTCGTTTTAGCTGCTGGTAAAACACTGCACTATAATTGGCTGTTTCGTTTTAATGACGAATAAAATCCTGAGTTCTGAATGGATGAGAGGAGAGGGGAGAGGAGGGGAAGAGAGTGGCCTGGATTGGAAGGAAGGGGAGCAGACAGGTGTGATGGCGTCACGTGTTTAAGGTCATTGATGATGTCATGCGCTCAAGGCCAAAGGCCGTTTGGGATATCAAGCATTTACCCATGCTACATCATGTAGGCAACGCTAAGGTCAAAGGGCGGTTTGTATCTCGGACCCTCATTGCATTTCTATTCCTGCAGGTTAACTGTATACGGGGGTCGCTAAGACTATACAGGGTGTCCCAAAAGGAATGGCCAATAATTAGCACTATGAGAGGCACGATCATTCGAAGCAAAAAAGCCATCAGAATCCCGAGTCAACTATGGATACTTACAAACCAGTTTCCTCAATTCCATTTCTCACCGAAGCTCTCGATCTCGTTAGCTTAACCTGTACTTAATTTGTCACTGTGTTTCATTCAAACCTTGTATCTTCGCAGTAATTTAGCTCTACGACCACAAGCTTGACTAAGTTTGTAGAGTTTTTCATGGGCTTGGGTCTCTCCAGATTCTGGTCATGCAGAAAGTAGCAGCCATTCTACGTTCTAGTCTTCGATTTTTCGAAGCAACAGGCAGTGTCGCACGATCTCGTACTGGGTTGCTATTCACGTCACTCGGTTCGTATTGTCTCATTACAGTTGGACGCAAATCGTATTTCCATGATAACGTAGTTTTTCCATGGATCTCCAGTATTCCTTAACTTACGCACTTAAGAATAATATTTTGTTTTGTCCATCCTTTGCAGACAAAAAAATAGACATTTTTACATTCGCATTCTAATTTTCTTGTTTGTATATAACAGTACTATAGGCTTGTGGTAATTACTGAATCTATAAAAAATTGACTCTTTTATCGATCTCGCCCAAAATGTATGTATTGACAGTCTAATACCGTAAAATATAATGACAGCGCAAACCTTACATGTCAAATCCCAACGTTCGTCAGAAAGCTATCCAAGACTATTCCTTCACCTGGATGTCCTACTGAGAATCCAGCAATACTCGTTCATGAAGCCACTCACTTACCTTTCTGCAACTTCATCATACCTCTGACGCCATCTCCCCCCTCAAAATCTTATCAGACATATCATCCTCCCAAGCTCCATCCTACCTAACGTAGTTATCATAAACAGCCCATTCTCCTTCCAACGCTCTGCTCTTTCTCTTCAAACCTTGTCGATTATACAGTTTCTGCATACGGACTCGTGACTGGGAAGCATTTACACGCTAGCGGCACAGACAAAGACACATCATAAGCTCACTAAACTGTAAAAACCCGCTGAGAGTTGCACCATACATAACATTAGACATAATTATACACTCCCCATAATTTTTCAAGTACTAGGGAACTTTCTACCATCTCACTGACGGCGACTCCACACCTTCCAAACCAGTTCCCCGCGTAAGCTTCTCCATGTCTGATAATATGAACAAATCTAATCGCTTTACGTGCTCTTTCTCCGATAACTTCAGAATTCCTGACTATCTCCACCTCACCTAATCCCTATTCCTCACTAAAAGGACAACAGCATACTGCCAAAACTGAGCATACCCCACCTATTTGTACATAAAAATTAGCAACTTTGCTCTCGGCCACAACTGTATTACCTACAAACACCTTAAACAGTGCACCCTCCCCACCTTTGTACTAATCCTTTCAACCATTTATAGTTTTGTTCTCTATACATATTACTATCCTGAGCAGCGAAAAATCTCTTGAATCTAGAATGAAATTTTCACTCTGCAATGGAATATGCACTGATATGAAACTTCCAGGCAGATTAAAACTTTGTGCCTGGCCGAGACTTGGATTCGGCACCTCTGCCTTTCGCGGGCAAGTGCTCTACCGACTGAGCTACCCAAACACTGTAAGTAGCCTGTTTTTATGTTTATAAGTTGGCAGCGCGATAGACTGCATTAATAACTCTGACAGCACCGTGCGTCCTCTGTAAGAGACTCTGTGGCTAGTCGGACTGGCAGTTGGAGGTGAACAGCCAGCAGTGATGGATTGGTTCAAATGGCTCTGAGCACTATGGGACTTAACTTCTGAGGTCATCAGTCCCCTAGAACTTGGAACTACTGAAACCTAACTAACCTAATGACATCACACACATCTGTGCCCAAGGCAGGATTCGAACCTGCGACCGTAGCGGTCGCGCGGGTCAGACAGTAGCGCCTAGAACCGCTCTGCCACTCCGGCCGGCGTAGTGATGGAGGTTAGAAGTTTATAGTTAGCAGAGATGGAGGTTAGAGGTCTGAAGTGCTAGCGCATGCGGACGGTCTGGACGTGTCCGTCATAGAGATTTAAAAACTATTGACGATTATTAATCTTTTGGAACTGGATGTCACGGACGATTGTATAATTTTCTGAATTGGATGTCATATTATTAAGGTAAAATTTGCTAAATACATTGTTTGCCCTGTAACAAAATCTTTCATTTGCTAACCACGTGTCTATTAGTAGTTAGAGCCTACAGTAGTTAGAATCTTTATTTAGCTGGCTGTATTGGTGCTTGCTGTATCGCTGTAGTTCATGTAATGAAGATTTTTTATGAGGTAGGTGTCTTATGAAATGTATAGGTTATTTTTAGGATTTCTTCTAATTCAGAGCCATTCTTTTGTGTTAATTATTTTAGCAGTCAGATTGCGTTTGAGTTGTATTTGTCAGGAATGATTCTGTAGAACAGATATGAAATGATAAAGACAAGCAAAGAAACAGTACTTCAGTTTCACTCAGCAGTTTCAGAATTAAATTTAGAAGTTTCGCCTTCTGAGTTATTTTAGTCCAAATAAGTAAACACATAAATAAAGACGTTTCAACACGACTGACGACCCATTCTCACAGCTCTCCTTCCGCCAGTACCTCATCTCTTACCTTCCAAACTTCGCAGAAGGTTTCGAGTTCGAGTCTCGGCCCGGCACACAGTTTTAATCTGTCAGGAAGTTTCAACCTCTTAAATCCTAACTTGTTCAAATAAGCTTCTGCGTAGAATCACCACCTACCGCCCTATAGGAATTACTTCAGTGTTTAGCAGGGTGTTCGAAGCGGTATCCCCCAACGCACTCAACCAGCACCTAGTATAGTTTTTGACCCTGTTTTCCTTCTGATGACCAACTCCTGTACCTCATCCATCACATATCCTAATCACTCAGTTACACAAAAATCCGCCAGTCTTGGTCTCTCGATCTCGAAAAAGATAGGTTATTTTCAATATTCTCGTCTCATCTTAAAACTTCAGGTGCATGAATTTCCAGTCAACAGTATCCACGCTGTTACATTCTTTCTATCCCAACGCCTACCTCGTCATCAAATACACCTCCGTTTTCCGTACCTATCCGCTCACCACTGTTATGGATCTTCTACACCTCTCCCGTCCACCACCTCTAGTGAGCTGATGATACTGCCTTCCAAGCCCTCTGCTCTACCCTTCAGACATCCCAGATGTCTCTCTAGCTCTATCTCAACCAGTTTACCTAGTGATGCAATCAGTATTACCTCAAGGTAAATCCTTTCGTAAAATGGCCATATGATGAACCAAGCATAGTTACCATATAAATAATTTTTACTTAATTTATGATCATCCTGTCCACATTGATAATACTTCAAGAATCCTTGCACTAGCTCTCAGAGGTTGTCTAACATGGAAACCCAGTCCACTAACGATCCAGCAGGGTCCAACAGGATGAACATGCCCATCGCTGATAGTCCATGCTGCTGCAAACGTCGTCGAACTGTTCGTGCAGATGGTTGTTGTCTTGCAAACGTCCCCATCTGTTGACTCCGAGATCGAGACGTGGCTGCACGATCCATTACAACCATGCGGATAAGAGGCCGTTGGGATCCAGCACGGCGTTCCGCATTACCCTCCTGAACCCACCGATTCCATATTCTGCTAACCGTCATTGGATCTCGACCAAGGCGAACAGCAATGTCGCGATAAGATAAACCGTAATCGCGATAGGCTACAATCCGACCTTTATCAAAGTCGGAAACGTGATGGTACGCATTTCTCCTCCTTACGCGAGGCATCACAACAACGTTTCACGAGGCAACGCCGGTCAACTGCTGTTTGTGTATGAGAAATCGGTTGGAAACTTCCCTCATGTCAGCACGTTGTAGGTGTCTCCACCGGCGCCAACCTTGTGTGAATGCTCTGAAAAGCTAACAATTTACATATCACAGCATCCTCTTCCTGTCGGTTAAATTTCGTGTCTGTAGCACGTCATCTTCGTGGTGTAGCAATTTTAATGGCCAGTAGTGTACGTTGAATCATTGTCTGCCATTATGATAACGATTTGTGATAATGCATGTAGTATCGTCGTACGAGAAGAGGTGGAAACATGTAATGCAATAGAAGCATTGTCGAACATAATCAGTTTGGTGATCCAGGTGTTATCGTGTGGGGAGGGATAGCGTTGCATAGGCGTACTAATCTCCAGATCTTTGAGCATGGTCCACTCACCGGTCAACGTTGTTGCGGCACAGCATTCCTTCCCCATATGCTTATTTTTCGCTGTGCATTCGCTCCTGACTTCACATTTATGGACGACAATGCGCGACCGCATCGAACAGAGCAGGTGGACGAGCTTCTGGAATGAGAGGATATTCGTCGAATGGACTGGCTTCCCCGTTCCCCGACTTAAATCCCACGGCGGAGGTGTGGGATGAATTCTGGAGAGTATCACAGCATGTCCATATGCATCAACAACCATACGAGCAGTCGTCAATCGCGCTGATGCAGGAAGGGGAGGGACCATCCTACCACAAGAACTCTTAGCAAGCTTGTGGCCAGCATAGGAGGACGTTGCAGAGCACGACTGCTGTCCGTGAGGATCACAAACTCCATGTCCCGTCTTTTTTTAATGTCTATGGGATCATCACAAATCGCGACGACTTCAGAGTGATTATTGTCATAATAAAAGTGCCATTTCTGATCGTCTCATTGCATATTTCTTTCAGTTACCTTCGTACTATGCTGAAGTAGTTCTTTCTATGCATGGTCCAAGTTTCATGGAGCTATGTTACTCGGCAAGCCAAATTTATTTTTTTCCTCAAACGCTGAGATTTCGCAACAAATGGCTCTCGATATGTTTGCGTAGTTAGTAACTTCTTTTTTATCTGGAGGTCGAGCGGAGATGGCTACTACCCTTAACTGTGTACTCTCTTGTACGTAAGAGTTAAATCCTGAAATCAAAGCGTCTTCCATCAGAAGCAGGCTCAAACATCGTAATTGGGTGTCTCTATAGGCCAACTGCCTCAGCAGCTGTTGTGACAGAACACCTGAAGGAAAATTTAGAAAATATTTCGAGTAGATTTCCCGACCGTGTTTAGTTTTGGGTGGAAATTCTAATTTATCAGTTATTGACTGGGAGACTCAAACGTTTATAACGGGTGGCAGCGATAAAGAATCCTGTGAATTATTTTTAACTGCATTATCTGAAAACTACCTTGAGCAGTTAAACAGAGAACCGACTCGTGGCGATAACATATTAGACCTTCTGGTGACAAACAGACCCGAACTATTTGAAACGTTTTACGCAGAACAGGGAACCAGCGCTCATAAAGCGGTTACATTATCGGTGATTTCAGCCGTAAATAGAAATATTGAAAAAGGTAGGAAGATTTTTCTGTTTAACAAAAGTGACAAAAGGCAGATTTCAGAGTACTTAACGGCTCAACACAAAAGTTTTATCTCAAGTACAGTGGACAAAGTTCAAAACCATCGTACAATATGCATTAGATAAGTATGTGACAAGCAAGATCGTAAGAGATGGAAAAGAGCCACCGTGGTACAACGACCGAATTAGAAAACTGCTACGGAAGCGAAGGGACTTCACAGCAAACATAAACATAGCCAAAGCCTTGCAGACAAACAAAAATTACACGAAGCGAAATGTAGTGTGAGGAGGGCTATGCGAGAGGCGTTCAACGAATTCGAAAGTACAGTACTAGGTACTGACTTGGCAGAAAATCCTAAGAAACTTTGGTCTTATGTCAAACAGGTAGGTGGATCAAAACAAAATGTCCAGACACTCTGTGACCAAAATGGTACTGAAACAGATGATGACAGACTTAAGGCCGAAATACTAAATGTCTTTTTCCAAAGCTGTTTCACAGAGGAAGACTGCACTGTAGTTGCTTCTCTAGATTGTCGCACAGATGACAAAATGGTAGATATCGAAATAGACGACAAAGGAATAGAGAAACAATTAAAATCGCTCAAAAGAGGAAAGGCCGCTGGACCTGATTGGATACCAGTTCGATTTTACACAGAGTACGCGAAGGAACATGCCCCCCATCTTGCAGCGGTTTACCGTAGGTCTCTAGAAGAGCGTAGCGTTCCAAAGGATTGGAAAAGGGCACAGGTCATCCCCGTTTTCAAGAATGGACGTCGAACAGAAGTGCAGAACTATAGACCTATATCTCTAACGTCGATCAGTTGTAGAAATTTGGAACACGTATTATGTTCGAGTATAATGACTTTTCTGGAGACTAGAAATCTACTCTGTAGGAATCAGCATGGGTTTCGAAAAAGACGATCGTGTGAAACCCAGCTCGCGCTATTCGTCCACGAGACGCAGAGGGCCATAGACACGGGTTTCCAGGTAGATGCCGTGTTTCTTGACTTCCGCAAGGCGTTTGATACAGTTCCCCTCAGTCGTTTAATGAACAAAGTAAGAGCATATGGACTATGAGACCAATTGTGTGATTGGATTGAAGAGTTCCTAGATAACAGAACGCAGCATGTCATTCTCAATGGAGAGATGTCATCCGAAGTAAGAGTGATTTCAGGTGTGCCGCAGGGGAGTGTCGTAGGACCGTTGCTATTCACAAAATATATAAATGATCTTGTGGATAACATCGGAAGTTCACTGAGGCTTTTTGCGGATGATGCTGTAGTATATCGAGAGGTTGTAACAATGGAAAATTGTATTGAAATGCACGAGGATCTGCAACGAATTGACACATGGTGCAGGGAATGGCAATTGAATCTCAATGTAGACAAGTGTAATGTGCTGCGAATACATAGAAAGAAAGATCCTTTATCCTTTAGCTACAGTATAGCAGGTCAGCAACTGGAAGCAGTTAATTCCATAAATTTTCTGGGAGTACGCATTAGGAGTGATTTAAAATGGAATGACCACATAAAATTAATCGCCGGTAAAGCAGACGCCAGACTAAGATTCAGTGGAAGAATCCTAAGGAAATTCAGTCCGAAAACAAAGGAAGTACGTTACAGTACACGTGTTCGCCCACTGCTTGAATGCTGCTCACCAGCGTGGGATCCGTACCAGATAGGGTTGATAGAAGAGATACAGAAGATCAAACGGAGAGCAGCGCGCTTCGTTACAGGATCATTTAGCAATCGCGAAAGCGTTACGGAGATGATAGATAAACTCCAGTGGAAGACTCTGCAGGAGAGACGCTCAGTAGCTCGGTACGTGCTTTTGTTAAAGTTTCGAGAACATACCTCCACCGAGGAGTCAAGCAGTATATTGCTCCCTCCTACATATATCTCGCGAAGAGACCATGAGGATAAAATCGGAGAGATTAGAGCCCAAACAGAGGCACACCGACAATCTTTCTTTCCACGAACAATAGGAGACTGGGATAGAAGGGAGAACCGATAGAGGCACTCAAGGTACCCTCCACCACACACCGTCAGGTGGCTTGCGGAGTATGGATGTAGACGTAGATGTAGAAGCTAGGTATAAACACTGCAATGCTTCTCTAGCCATGGTCCTATTCGACGTTATATACCTCAGCCTTTTTGTGGCCTATCGACTGGCTGGCCTGAACTCTGAGCCTCGAATAGCGTCGCATGTTCCACATTAACAGATCCCTGCCACAAGTAAAAGAAGCCATGAGTGATACAAAAAAAGTTCTATGATCGATTGGTAGTGAATGTTCGGATTTCTAGTATGGCACTTACCCATTTATGAAATCTGAACAGTATTGAATTGGTGCATAAGCTCGTAGCGCTTTCAACAAGTTTAATTAACACAACAAGTATACGTAACAGACACTTGAGTCATCAATAATATATTCCCCTTCACTGTTTACAACAGCCTGCCAACGCTGGCGCAACGCTTCCATTCCGCGACTGTAGAAATCACGTAGATTTGGGGCGAAGAACTCGTCAAGCCATGTTCGGAGCACATTTTCACCAGGCAAGGAAGTTCGCTGAAGGTTGTTCGACAGAGAGAGGAAAAGATGAAAATCTGAGGGCACAAGATCAGGTGGATAAGGTGGGTACGGAATGAGTTCCCAACCAAACTCCTGTATAGTGTTTCTCGTCAGTATAACGGAATGCGGGCGTCCGTTATCGCGGGATAGCGTAACTTCACGCGGTCTTCCTGGAAGTTGTTCTTGGACTGCGTCTACAAGACGTCACAGTTATTGACAGTAAATGTTAGCAGTGATGATTACACCTCCGGAAAGCAATTCGTAGTACATCACACCGTCGCTCTTCCACCAATCACATAACATTATCTTTGCGGGTGCTGGCAGGTCTTTGTACGGGAGGAGTTGTTGCTTTGTTAGGGCTCAACCATTCCTTTCTTTCTCTTGTATTAGGATAAACACACCATTATTCGTCACAAGTAACGATACAGCGGCAGAGATGTACATATAGCCACCCATCGATTTTTATGATTTTTGCTTACTGCATGCAGTACCCATACACCAGATTTTTGAACCACCGCCACTGCATGCAAATGTAGGACAGTGGTGGAACGATCATATTTCATCACATTTGCAGTTCTAGAGTGGCTTAGTGCATACAGTACCCATACACCAGTTTTTTGAACCACCGCCACTGCATGCAAATGTAGCACGTTGGCGGAACGATCATATTTCATCACATTTGCAGTTCTAGAGTACATTTCCATGGATTATTGTGGAATAATACGTTTAAACAATATTCATCAAACCCCGAAAATCTTCCTGAACGTGGAGTTTCACTATAGTCAAATCGATCATCCTCAAAACGAGAAAACGATTTTCTTGCCGTGCTCTGTCCAATGGCATTATCCTCAAACACGGCGCTAAATTTTTCTGGCTGCCTCCGCCGCTGTCACACCATTTTCTAGCGTCCACAGCGGCGCTCACTATCTCCAAATGACAATACGACACTACGTAAACTGCAACGGCAACAATGAACCATAAACAAAAAAATGGCAGTAGATAAACAAACCATAGCATCTGGCATACCAACATACAAAACGAAAACGCTACGAACTTATGTACCAACCTAACACAATCACTGTTTTTCGCCATGAACTTGGGTCAGTTCTAAGTAGCAGAACTTCGAGATTCAGAAACGGAAATCATGGCACGAAGTGCTGTTGAGGACGAGATCATTAGAGACGAAGTTCAACTTCGAACTGGAGAAGGATGGGTAATCCCTTTCAAAGGAATCAACCGGGAATTTGCCTTAAGGGGAGCTGGAGGTGGTCAAATCCAAAAAAATTACGATTTTTTTTTTGCTACCGAAAATTAATTGGAACATTTCTCTTTAATGTAAACTTTGAATTATTGTTCTACTCGCCCTAGAAGTGGAGTTATTACCATTTTCCCCCACGCCTGCAGAAGAAATGGGCGGCCGCTGAATGCATCTAACACCCTCTCGTGACTTCCTGGCGATCTGCTTGGGATTTTCTCGGCCTGTTACGCATACAGCGCCTTATGTTACGCATACGGCGAGTGTGCAAGGGTTGGCTACATTGTTTTCTGTGACAAATGAAGCGCTAAGAGCGCGGAACATCGTTTCTTTTCTGTTTACCGTTTCGAATTAGTTCAGTGTTGTGCCTGTTGTTGGTAGTATTATACTTCTTGTGTAAAGCGTTGTTCTGGTTACGATGCCACGTTTTAGTAACCGTGTATATAAGAAGAGGAAGAACGTAGGGAAAAGAAAATTAACACTAATACTACAATTACTGAAACAGTGCGTTCTTCTGCTAAGCAACACATGGCCGGCCATAGCCCTGTGACATCTTCTAGCAAATACTACCTTGGGGATGGTGACTCCAAAGGTTTCAAGACTATAGAGGAACTGAAACCATATGGAAATGAATTTGTAGTTGAAAAGTTGGAATGCATTGGGCATGTGCAAAAGCGTATGGTTGCACAGCTTCGAAGGCTCAAACAAACTTTGGGTTCAAGTAAGCTCAGTGATGGAAAGACAATAGGAGGGAGAGGCAGGCTTACTGATGAGGTGATTGAACGTCTACAGAGATACTATGGGTATGCTATAAGGCAAAATACTAGTAATGTTAGTGACATGCGAAAAGCAGTATGGGCATTGTTCCTTCATACTGCCTCTTCCAATGAATACCCTCAACACAGTCTATGCCCAAAAGATTCCTGGTGCAAATATAATGCAAAAAAGGACTATGATCACAAGCATGGCTTGGCAGCAGCTGTGATAAATGCAATAAAACCAATTTTTCATGACTTAGCACAGCCAGAATTGTTACACAAATGTCTATACGGGAAGACGCAGAATCCTAATGAGAGCATAAACAATTTGATTTGGAAAGTGATTCCTAAAAGGGTGTTTGTAAGCATAAAAACACTGCACTTTGGCATTTATGATGCAATAGCAACCTACAACCAAGGGAACAGTGTGAAGTGTGAAGATCTGAAGGCATTAGGATTTACAGCTGGGGTGAACACTGTACGAGCACTAAGAAATATTGACAGAGAAAGGATAAGAGGAGCAGAAAGAAGAGAAAGGCATATGAAGTATGATGGAACAACAGGCCAGAAAAGAAGACAGAAGAGGAAGCTTTTGGAGGATGCAGAAGAAGACCCTGATAATCCATCCTATAGTGCAGGAATGTATTGAGAAACTTTGATAGCCATTTCCCGTAAATTAGAATTTTTCGAATATAAGGAACATTTTCTCAAAATCCACTCAAGCTACAGAGATGAAATTTTTATACAGCACTCCTAGTGGTCAAACTTACATGGTAACACAGCCATTTGGCAATATGTTCAGTAGTTTCATTTCAGTTTAATTATAAAGCAATTATTTGTAAAAAATTTGGGTCATTAATAAAAAAAATAATTGGAAGGAAACTAGAAAAGATACTCCAAAATCCCTCTGTCATAACTGCAATACTAAACCACTCTATATGTAAAAAAAATTCAAATTTTTCTATTTGGTAGTTTATTCATAAATGTTCCTCAAACTTAGTGATTTTAACGTGGGCAGCATATGCACCTCCGGCTCCCCTTAAGCAGCTTAGGGAAATCACCGAAAACTTAAATCTTATTGGGATTTGAGCCGCTATCCTCCAGCATACGGGTGCACTGTCTTACTTCTCCATAATGTCGCTCGGTTTCCTGTGTTCCGTAAAGCTGACAAACCTACGTGCTGCTATGTTGTTAATGGCACATACAAAATAAAAATGTGTTTTTCTACAAACGGAAGTTGAAAAGAAGCAAATAACAAATGAAGTGACACCGAAATAAGTAAAATGTGAACAGGTACAACTCTCCTGAAGCACGAACTATTTTTTTCTAATTTTAAGATTAGGTTATGAAAATTATTAGGGATGTAAATAATGAGTGCAGATAATTAAGAATTCTTATTGACAATCTGCAGTCAATGTGTAAGAGTTAAAAGACATTTCATAACTACATCGTGGCACTGCAGAGAGGGATGTTCGAACTATTTACAGTAAATACTAAGTATATGGACTTCGAGAGCAGCCAATAATGATTCAACTTCTCTTACATCTAGCTGGATGTGGTTTTTACGTGGCTTCCCACAACCCGTTGGGTGAATACGGAGCTGGTACCCAAGTCCCGCAGCAGACGATTCGCAAACATTTCAAAAACTTTCGTTCACTTTGACACGTTGTTGTTGTTGTCGTCTTCAGTCCTGAGACTGGTTTGATGCAGCTCTCCATGCTACTCTATCCTGTGCAAGCTTCTTCATCTCCCAGTACCTACAGCAACCTACATCCTTCTGAATCTGCTTCGTGTATTCATCTCTTAGTCTCCCTCTCCGATTTTTACCCTCCATGCTGCCCTCCAATACTAAACTGGTGATCCCTTGATACCTCAGAACATGTCCTACCAACCGATCCCTTCTTCTTGTCAAGTTGTACCACAAACTCCTCTTCTCCCCAATTCTATTCAATACCTCCTCATTAGTTATGTGATCTTCCCATCTAATCTTTCTTCTGTAGCACCACATTTCGAAAGCTTTTATTCTCTTGTTGTCCAAACTATTTATCGTCCATGTTTCACTTCCATACTATGCTACACTCTATACAAATACTTTCAGAAACGACTTCCTGACACTTAAATCTATACTCGATGTTAACAAATTTCTCTTCTTTAGAAACGCTTTCCTTGCCAATGCCAGTCTACATTTTATATCCTCTCTACTTCGACCATCATCAGTTATTTTGCTCCCCAAATAGCAAAAATCCTTTATTACTTTAAGTGTCTCATTTCCTAATCTAATTCCGGCAGCATCACCTGACTTAATTTGACTACATTCCATTATCCTCGTTTTGCTTTTGTTGATATTCATCTTATATCCTCCTTTCAAGACACTGTCCATTCCGTTCAACTGGTCTTCCAGGTCCTTTGCTGTCTCTGACACAATTGCAATTACTTTGACACGAACAACATTAAATACAGACAGTTGTGGTATACATTTTTCAAGCCGTTGGGTAATGGGGTAGTGACAGGAAGGACATCTGGCTATTCCTTACTTTAAATATGCCAAAGGTGTTAATAACCGTACCGACCCTGCGCAGAAGCGGGACAGAGTCACAAGGACATGAAGTTTTATCTTCGAACTAATACTGAATTGATAGGTCGGTCTGTGTTGCCCTGCAGGATACGAGTTTGATAATGGATAATTGCTGTCTGAAACAAGTCACTCACAAGTTATAAGGCCCACGTAAGACCGCGTACTACATACTGTATTCTTACTATTCGGGGTCGTTTGGTAACACCACGGCAAATATTAGTAATCTTGGTGAATATTGTGGGAGAGCTTAGTGAGTAAGAGTTGAGTACGACAAGATGGTGAGGTGTGTGTGGGACAGGCCAGCTGAGTGGACGTGCCCATTAGCGGAGGCACGCGGAGCCAGCCGAGCTGCAGCGGGCCGTGCAGCGGGCGGCGGCGGCGGCGGCGGCGGCGTTGCGTCACACCGTCTGGAGGCCACGAGCGCCAGACGAGACAGAAATCGAGGATACAGCTGTCGAGTCGAGATAAACTCGGTCACCGGTCAGCCGCCGGCCGGCGTTGCGCTTCCCGCAACGCAGCGGGTAATGAGTGCACGCCATTTATTACGACATTACGCAACATTCAATTGGTTTCAAGTCGTGCCTGAGCAGTACAACGCTGACGGTCATTACACGAAATTCGCTAGTGAGAATGCGACTTGGGATACCTGCAACATGGGACGTGTATGTTCGTCACTTCTTTTCCTGATTAACGTTAATGACTTACCTTCCACTGCAGCGAGCCTCTCGCAAGTTACAAGTAGTATGGCAGTTACTCCGTCTGCAAAACGCCTTACTCGGACCAAACGCGTTTCGCTTTGTTTAATGCACATCGGAGATTAAAATAAAATGAAATACGTCCGGTCCAAATAAGGCATTATACAGTCGCAAAAGACTTATTAAGGACCAAATTACTTATTGAGTAACGACTGTCTAAGAGAGACCCCAAAACAAAGCCACAACATGCTCTCGACAATTCTTTTGTTTCCAAATGGTACAAGGATTACGGATACAAGTTAAGGGCTGTTACTGAAAAATACAGAAAATCATCTTCAGGACAGAGAAACACTCTCGGGTCACATTTAACGCGCTGTTACTTTGAATAAAACAGAGTAAATCCCGAGACTTTCTACATTGACGCTGTGCGCAGAAGTGGGACTCGAACCAGGAACCTTGCATACACGGCCAATGCTTTTCCAGGCGCGACCGAGTCTCACAGCGTCAATTCTACTAGTACCTCTCTCCTACTGTCCAAGCTTGTTTGTATACTCTAATATCCCGCCACTCCAGCTATTTGGGAGGAACTGAAATTGAAGGTAGGAAAGGAAAAGCAAAAGTGCTTAACTCTGTTTTCAAATGTTCCTTTACAAAGGAAAATCCGGGAATATTTCCTCAGTTTAATTCTCGGACCACTGCAAGGATGAGTTTTAGTACATATTAGTTTCAGTGGCATTGACAAACATTTGAAATCGGTAAAATTGAACGAAGCTCCATAGCCCGATACAACCCGCAACAAATTCTTGTTGTTGTTGTGCTCTTCAGTCCTGAGACTGGTTTGATGCAGCTCTCCATGCTACTCTATCCTGTGCAAGCTTCATCATCTCCCAGTACCTACTGCAACTTACATCCTTCTGCATCTGCTTAGTGTATTCATCTCTTGGTCTCCCTCTACGATTTTTACCTTCCACGCTGCCCTCCAATACTAAATTGGTGATCCCTTCATGCCTCAGAACATGTCCTACCAACCGATCCCTTCTTCTCGTCAAGTTGTGCCACAAACTCCTCTTCTCCCCAATTCTATTCAGTACCTCCTCATTAGTTATGTGATCTATCCAAGCATTCTTCTGTAGCACCACACCTTTCGAAAGCTTCTATTCTCTTCTTGTCCAAACTATTTATCGTCCATATTTCACTTCCATACATGGCTACACCCCATACAAATACTTTCAGAAACGACTTCCTGACACTTAAATCTATACGCGACGTTAACATATTTCTCTTCTTCAGATACGCTGTCCTTGCCATTGCCAGTCTACATTTTATATCCTCTCTACTTCATCATCAGTTATTTTGCACCCCAAACAGCAAAACTCCTTTACTTCTTTAAGTGTCTCATTTCCTAATCTAATTCTCTCAGCATCACCCGACTTAATTCGACTACACTCCATTATCCTCGTTTTGCGTTTGTTGATGTCCATCTAATATCCTCCTTTCAAGACACTGTCCATTCCGTTCAACTGCTCCTCCAAGTCCTTTGCTGTCTTTGACAGAATTACAATGTCATCGGCGAACCTTAAAGTTTTTATTTCTTCTCCATGAATTTTAATACCTACTCCGTCCGCCCCCGGTAGCTGAGTGGTCAGCGCGACAGACTGTCAATCCAAAGCGCCCGAGTTCGATTCCCGGCTGGGTCGGAGATTTTCTCCGCTCAGGGACTGGGTGTTGTGTTGTCCTAATCATCATCATTTCATCCCCATCGACGCGCAAGTCGCCGAAGTGGCGTCAAATCGAAAGACTTGCACCAGGCGAACGGTTACCCGACGGGAGGCCCTCGTCACGCGACATTTCAATACCTACTCCGAATTTTTCTTTTGTTTCCTTTACTGCTTGCTCAATATACAGATTGAATAACATCGGGGAGAGGCTACAACCCTGTCTCACTCCCTTCCCAACCACTTCTTCCCTTTCATGTCCCTCGACTCTTTATAACTGCCATCTGGTTTATGTACAAATTGTAAATAGCCTTTCCCTCCCTGTATTTTACCCCTGTCACCTTTAGAATTTGAAAGAGAGTATTCCAGTCAACATTGTCAAAAGCTTTCTCTAAGTCTACAAATGCTAGAAACGTAGGTTTGCCTCTCCTTAAGCTATTTTCTAAGATAAGTCGTAGGGTCAGTAGTGCCTGACGTGTTCCAACATTTCTACGGAATCCAAACTGATCTTCCCCGAGGTCGGCTTCTACTAGTTTTTCCAATCGTCTGTAAAGAATTCGCGTTAGTATTTTGCAGCTGTGACTTATTAAACTGATAGTACGGTAATTTTCACATCTGTCAACACCTGCTTTCTTTGGGATTGGAATTATTATATTCTTCTTGAAGTCTGAGGGTATTTCGCCTGTTTCATACATCTTGCCCACCAGATGGTAGAGTTTTGTCAGGACTGGCTCCCCCAAGGCTGTCAGTAGTTCCAATGGAATGTTGTCTACTCCTGGGGCCTTGTTTCGAATCAGGTCTTTCAGTGCTCTGTCAAACTTTTCACGCAGTATCGTATCTCCCATTTCATCTTCATCTACATCCTCTTCCATTTCCATAACATTGTCCTCAAGTACATCGCCCTTGTATAGACCCTCTATATACTCCTTCCACCTTTCTGCTTTCCCTTCTTTGCTTAGAACTGGGTTTCCATCTGAGCTCTTGATGTTCATACAAGTGGTTCTTTTATCTCCAAAGGTCTCTTTAATTTTCCTGTAGGCAGTATCTATCTTACCCCTAGTGAGATAAGCCTCTACATCGTTACATTTGTCCTCTAGCCATCCCTGCTTAGCCATTTTGCTCTTCCTGTCGATCTCATTTTTGAGACGTTTGTATTCCTTTTTGCCTGCTTCATTTTCTGCATTTTTATGTTTTCTCCTTTCATCAATTAAATTCAATATTTCTTCTGTTACCCAAGGACTTCTCCTAGCCCTCGTCTTTTTACCTACTTGATCCTCTGCTGCCTACACTACTTCATCCCTCAAAGCTACCCATTCTTCTTCTACTGTATTTCTTTCCCCCATTCCTGTCAATTGTTCCCTTATGCTCTCCCTGAAACTCTGTACAACCTCTGGTTCTTTCAGTTTATCCAGGTCCCATCTCCTTAAATTCCCACCTTTTTGCAGTTTCTTCAGTTTTCATCTACAGGTCACATAACCAATAGATTGTGGTCAGAGTCCACATCTGTCCCTGGATATGTCTTACAATTTAAAACCTGGTTCCTAAATCTCTGTCTTACCATTAGATAATCTATCTGAAACCTGTCAGTATCTCGAGGCTTCTTCCATGTATACAGCATTCTTTTATGCTGAGTTTATGGTTGAGTTAGCCCCTCTTTCAATTCTGCCGTAGATCCCTTGAACAAAAACTGTGTCTAGCACTTGGAAGAAAAAAACCCAGCTCCCACACGGCTACAAGCACAGTAACAAAAGTGATCCACAAAACTACCATCCAATATCCTTCATTTTTTTGTACAATCTTTGAATATATTCTGGGCTTCAACATATAAAATATCTTGAACAGACTGACCAACCGGCATGGATTCCGAAAATGTAGATCATGTGAAACCCCACTCGCACATTTTTGACACTACATACTGAAAGTCATGGATCGAAGCCATCAGGTAAATGCAGCATTACTCAATTTCCGAAAAGCGTCTGACTCAGTATCACATCTACACTTATTACCAAAAGTACAATCGTATGGGATACCGAACGAAACTAGTGACTAAAAGTTATAAAGAACGGAGAGTCATCGCCAGACGTAAAAGTATGTTCGGTAGTGCCTCAGGGAAGTGTCATTGGACCTTTGCTGTTCATGTTGTATATTGGTTCAAACGGCTCTGAGCACTATGGGACTTAACATCTGAGGTCATCAGTCCGCTAGAACTTAGAACTACTTAAACCTAACTAAGGACATTACACACATCCATGCCCGAAGCAGGATTCGAACCTGCGACCGCAGCAGTCTCGCGGCTCCAGACTGAAGCGCGTAGAACCGCTCGGCCACCGTGGCCGGCCATGCCTGTGTCAGCTAGCCCATACTGGTCCAGGCAGATGCACGTGCCTGCCTGCCCAAGGATTTGCCGGAACAAAGCATCAGGTGGTAGCATTTCTTTGATAGGGAAATCTCGCCTCCTATCTCTCTCTTTCTCTCTCAAATGGTTACTTCCTGTTTGTGTGAACTCATGCATGAACAACGCGTCCAAACGCGTAGATGAATGTTTTCATCCCTCCTCAAAAAGCTGTATTCCTATTGCTTAATGCTGTGAAGGTATGCAAAGCCTATCCTTACCCCCAGTCGTCCTCATTCTGCTCTTGTTACATTCAGGGGTCCTCGTTAGTGCGTAGAGTTTTCGATAGTGCATCTACTACGAAGCAGTCAGCAGCAGCAAACAGCAGCAGTGCCAGTGGCAAATGCCTTAGGTAATCAGAGGAATGGATTTACCGGATAAGTACATGTTCAATTCGATAACTATAGGTTTTTTTCACAATTCAGCCACTAATAATTTCGTAGTATTGAATACGTATCCTCCTCTTATTGTTTCAGTATATATATCCACCTAATGATGGATCAGTAGAAAGCTGGGATGCAGCAGTGACAGCAGCAGCAGCACTGTAAGTACATATATTTCTCTTCTTGGAAGTGCTGTGAATATATATATATGTCACTGGGATACATTCTTAAAAAAAATTCTTTCCTTCCAAAATTTTGTCGTTGCACTGACACGACATATTCTTTGTTGTTGTAGGGGATTTTGAGGAAGAGGAGCAGGGCGAGGTGGAGGTTGTGATGCATTCCCTATCACAGCTCTCTTGTAAGTGTATAATAAAAAAATCTTAGTTTTGTGTGCGTATACATTTTTAATTTATTAAATCAATATGTTGATATGATTTAGGGGAACTGGACCAGTGGATCCATGGTGGTTCGTGTGAGAATGATGACATGCCACAATGGGTGGAGGAGATGGAGATGGATCTGTGATGGCATCAGGAGATGCTGGAGGTGGTTCCCAATGTCATGGCGTTTATACACTCTCACACTACTTGTATAAAGCCAGTGATTATAACGATGTACTTGCAGCAGCACCAAGGTATCTTTATCCGTTTCAGAGATACAGAGATTCAAAGTTACCCTAATTGTACAAATAAAATACACATGTAAAATCCGGTGTGAGGCGAAAACGTGGTTTATAAAGTGACGTACCACGGAGAAATAAGTCGTAAAGTGTCTCCGTTATTATCTGGGACTTCTATGTTGTAGTACTGAAGCACGCGCAACATGTTTTTGCACCTAAATTCGGTCCGAGGTGTAAAATTATACTGACCGAAATAAATTCGCAACCCGAAAAATAGTTAATGCAGAATAACGAAATTTCGGGAATACTTTTGTCTAGGTAAAATGTTCGAGTGATTAACATTGCATGATCGTAGGTTAACGTAGGCGCGAGGTAACCATTTCAAAACGTGAAATGCTGGTATATTAATAACTGGTGAAGCCAGTTAATGGTTACTGGTTACATTTGAACCAACATACAACATGAACAGCAAAGGTCCAATGACACTTCCCTGAGGCACTACCGAACATACTTTTACATCTGGCGATGACTCTCCGTTCTTTATAACTGAATGTTGACTGCAAGCATGCAAACGTGCATGGTATTGTGGTGTACAGTTGCCGGATGTCAGTTTACGGGATGGAGTTCCATGCCTGTTGCACGTGGTCAGTCACTACAAGGACAGTTAACACTGATTGAGGATAATGCTGGAATTTTCGTGCGATAATGTTCAACATGTGCTCAGTTGGAGACAGATATGATAACAGAACTGGCCAAGGCAACATGGTGACACTGTGTAGAGCATGTTGGATTACAACAGCGACATGTTGATCGAGCGTTATCATGTTGAAAACACTTCCTGTAAAGCTGTCCATGAAAGGCAGCACAAGAGATCGAATAATCAGACTGAGGTACAGTTTTGCATTCAAGGTGCGTAGGATAAACACGAGATTGCCACTACTGTCATACGATATCGCACTCCAGACCACAACGACAGATGTAGATCCTGTGTGTCCAGCACAAAGGCAGGTTGCTTGTAGGTCCTGAACACGCCTCCTTCTAATAACACAAGGCCATCACAGGCACCGAGGGAATACCAGCTTTCATTAGAAAACACTGAAACTTCCCCTTAGAACAATTATACATGACTGTGCTTAAACTGACATACAATAATTTTAGCGCAACGTAATCTGACTTTCAAAAATCCCTACAAAAGAATGGCCCTGACTAACATTAACCTATACCTTTCACAAATCACTTACCTCACCAAAAATCTTCGTTACTCGAACTACTGCAATACAGCGAGCGCCACTACTGCCAGCTACATAATAGATTCAAACTACTGAAGGCACTAACTACTAATAGGCATAGTTAGCAAATGAAAGATTTTGATAGAGTCATAATGTATATAGCAGTTCATGACATCCAGTCTTACAAATTTCAAAGCTCCGCCATCTCTCTCCCCACACCCACCACTGCTGGCGGCTCACCTGCAACTGCTCAACGCTACGCGCTGTTCACATCCATCTGCCCAACACTACAATGGCAGACAAAAATGCAAACTAGCCACAGACAGCACACAGCACAGCCAGTGATTTTTCATACAGAGCGCTACGTGGCGTTACCAATAAGAAAACCCAAACAGCCTACTTACATAGCCCCCACGCTCCCCATAAAAGATTTTACAAATTGTTTTGGGCACTGGCCAATACAGATTTTAAAATTTTTTTCATAATTACAGTAAGAAAGATATCAAATGCACACACTTATTAATACAATGTTGGTCAAAACCTAAAATTTTCTCACAGTCCATAAAGACAGTCCTGATCGTTCATCACAGTAAAATTGCAGTGTTTTTCTCAAAGTCTGAGCTTTAAAAGAAAATGCACATGGAAGTAGTGGATTTCCATGCAGTCTTGAAGAAGTAGTGTTGTCCTTCCAACGGAAAGACAGTGCTGACTCTCGACATGCAGATAGGTAATGGGCCACAACAGAGCAAACCCACAGCGGAGTCAGTCGAAGTTTTGAAGAATATTGGTAGGTAGGTCATCACAGAGCAGACCCACTGTAGTCCTGGTAGATAGTATGGTATTGGTGGACCACCAGAGGTGCAGACCCACTGCAGTCCTTGTAGAAATAATGGTAGTGGTGGTCCATCAAAGATGCAGACCCACTGTAGTCCTTGTAGAGACGGCCAGCAGCCATCTGTTGCGACTGTGCAGGTGCACAATCACCATCGAAGAGTCTTGTGGAGAATATAGCAAGTCCATACACCACCACTTGTGCACTCACAAAGTTTTTTTTCTAATTGTCCTTAGAACCAGCAATGCTGTTAACCAGTCCCTTGCTGAATTATTAACACACGTGCAAACACTATCAGTCCCTACTTCTCACATATTGTCCATATACTATGACCAACAGAAACGTGTGCAGTGAAATGTAACTTACAAGTTACTTAATTTGATGAACTGGTGTCAATTACAATTTTATAACAAGAATACAATAACAAAGGTACAAAATACATCACTAAAGAACATAACAATACAGATAACATTTGCAGTAATAGGGGCTTTACAAAAGAATAGAAATAAACATATACATCAGTGTTACAGGAATTATGACATAAGTAAATACATAAAAGATCAGAATAACTTTTGAAACATCAACTTCACACATGAGCATTAAAACAAAGCAGAATAAATAATGTCTAAACATCTTTACAAAGTAAATAACATAGTATTAGAAAAATGCTACTACATAACTCTCATCAGCTAAACACATAAAGACAGGAAAAACGCAAATACACAAGAGTACACAAACACATAGCAGAATAACACAAGAGGAAAGGGCAGGGTTTGTTTTCAGTGTAACATTTGGTACTGCAGTGCAACCCAAAACTTCATTCCATAGATCTTTCGTCTTATTTCAACATTTGTTTCCACCAAAAAAATCCTATCCGAGCATGCTTTCTGTATTTATATGTTCACGTATTTCTTAGCTCATTATTTATTTCCAAGAAAATCCTACCTTAACCTGTTGTCTCTAAACCCTACTTTTTTGTTCATATCCACTTTCAAAATACTTTTTTGGCCAAACCATTTTCTTATAGCTTCTCAATGCATTTCTTCCAATTCATCATAGTTAGTTCCTTATATGGTCTACCCCCTCTTAAGTTAACTTAAATCTACTGAGCTCAGATGCACAAACTAAGGGACGAGGCAATGCAGCAGCACAGAACAATTAATACAAACAGCAATGACAAAAAAATGCAAATTGGCAAAGCAAGCAGCAGTAAATCTAAATTTCGAGAGCAAATTCAACATTATCACTAATATGAGCCAATGTGTAGCAAAAAGAAAAATAAATCAGTAGTAAAACTCGCTTCACAGAGTAATACAAAGTGAAATTTAGTAGCACTATGCCCGGCAAACAGCAGCACCAAATGCAATAACTAATATCTAAACATGACAAAGCTCAAGCATAAAAAATATTACAGTAAAGATGGCCATGTCTAATACCTATGTCACATCTTAATACTAGAGTGATGCATCACCGTTACTTACTGTACCAAAAATTTACCAAGTCACTGTCAAAAATTATCTATGCAATTCCGGTGAAGGGAAATGTCTTTTTGTGCTCCCTCGTTTTTTTCGGAAGTAGATCATAAAATTATTTATTTACTGGATCTGTAGGCATAAAATATCTATATTAGTACAGATATTAAATTTCATTTTAACCAATGCTGCAGTGCAGCTAGAAACTAGATATTAAACAAATTGAGCAATCTCTCAACTAGAAAGACAATAGATGTAAAAATGTTTCTCATCATTTCATTAGGAATTTTAGTAAATATCATAAATTAAGAGCTCCACAGTGTAATCATATGTTTTCAAGTTTGAGCGTGTCATATTTGCGACACTTTCTACAAAGAAATGTCAATAGCGAGGATAATGGCCTCCTTTTTTCGACCTGTGCCTCTGACAGGCACACACTAATGGCTTTTTTTCAGCCGACTGTCACGCAGCTGGGTGCCCACGATGCATTACGTGAAGGTGGTCACTTAACTTTCTTACCGATATATTTACAACACCAGTTTGCACTACAGTGACAGGTCGAGAATTTGCGTTACAAATGTGTAGAAAGAAAATCCTATAAATATAACATTGTCCAAAAAATTTTGTTGGCGCTGTGATACATTTATGCATATACATACATTTCATAATTCTGAAAGTACGATTCTTGGTTTCCAACATCCTTTTTCCACAAATCAGAGTCCTTAACCACTACTCATTATTCCTTACCTTATGATACATATACATATTCGTCAACACTTCTTCAATATTTCATCATAAGAAATATGTAGCATAATCAAATTCCTCATATATGGTAGCATCATCTTATTTATCATAAACATACCTCAACAGCATAATACACATCGTCGTCGTAATAATATCATAACATCTCAGTCAATTCTCAAAAACGTCGTAGCTTCCTCCTTTCTTCTTCTTCTTCTTCGCGGATGGATCACTTAGGACCATGCGTAATCAACATTTGTTGGCCTTCCTTTTCGCCCAGTATTCCTTCATAAACAACGAATGGGCTAGCTTTCGTTGCGTAGTCCATGTATGTCGGTTAGTTTTTCTCTCTTCTTCCTCAAAACCACGTGATTTTTCTGATTTCATTTCTATCATGTAGATTTGGAGACCCTAATTCTCTCAGGTCTTTTTCTGTCTGTTTGTACCAGTTCGGTCTTGTAGTTTTGTTCTTTAAAAATGTATGGATTTTGTGCGTTAACCTGTTTGAGTCCATTCTTTCTAAGTGCCCCATGAATTGGATTCTTCTCATGCGCATTGTGTCTGTTATTTTGGAGATATTTTTATATATTTCTGCATTGGGTTTTGGATAATGTACCCCATCTATAGTTCTTAGTCCTAGGATTTTCCTCATTATCTTACGTTCTTTCACTTCTAATTCCTCTTTTAGTGTTCTATGTTGAAGGTTTAGTGTCTCAGATGCACAGAGAGCTTTGGGTCTAATTACTGTTATGTAGTGTCGTATTTTGCAGTTCCACGAGAGACTCTTTTTGTTGTAAATGTTTTTTGTTAACTCAAACGCCGTCTCCATTTTCTGGACTCTTGATCTGACAGATTTCTTTTCATTACAATTTTCTGCAATGCATTCACCTAAATATTTAAATTCTTTTACTCGAGAGATGTAGTTATTACCAATTTTGAGATCAGAAGGTGCATCTTTGACGTCAGTCATAAATTTTGTTTTTTCAAATGAAATTTGTAATCCTATTTTAGCTGCCTGTTCTTGTAATAATTCTAGCTGTTTCTGTGCATCAGTAACGTCTTGTGCGATCAGTGCCATGTCATCAGCAAATGCTAAACAGTGTAATTCTATACCCTTATGTCTTGGTCCCAGTCTGTGTGCTGGTGCACCTGCTTTTTTCCATTCTCTAACAACTTTTTCAAGAGCACAATTGAAGAGCACTGGGGACAGTACATCCCCTTGTCGTACTCCTGTGTCTATTTCAAATTCTGTGCTCAATTCTCCCATAAATTTTACTTTGGATTTGGTCTCCGTGAGTGTTTCTTTTATGATGTTTGTTGTCTTTTGATCTAGTCCAAATTCTGCTAATACTTCAAAAAGAGATTCTCGGTCTATACTGTCATATGCTTTTTTAAAGTCGACAAACGTGATGACATAACTTTTGTTTGAAGTACTATGTAAATATTTCACTGAGTTTTTCAAGTTAAGGATTTGTTCTACGCAAGATCGACCTTTTCTGAACCCACCTTGGTATTCGCCTAGTTTTGAATCCAGCTGAGGTTCTGCACGGTTTAGTAGGGCTCTAGACAGAATTTTGTTTGTTATTGACAGTAAAGAGATTCCACGATAGTTGTTGGGGTCTGTTTTACTTCCTTTTTTGTACAGAGGATGTATGATTGCAGTCTTCCAATCTGTGGGGATTTTTTCAGTTTTCCAGATTTCTTGTATAATTTCTTTGAGTTTTGCAATAAGATTTCCTCCTACATTTTTCCATAATTCTGCGATGATCTGGTCTTCTCCTGATGCTTTGTTATTTTTCAGTGACTGAATTATGTCTTTAATCTCTTGTAAACTTGGTGGCTTTGAGTCTGGGTTTCGTTGTGTACGATGGAACTCAAATTTTTCTGCAGGCTTTTCACAATTCAGTAATTTAGAAAAGTATTTTGCAAGAATTTCACAGTTTTCGGTGTTGGTATGAGCAATTTCCCCATGGTCATTTTTGAACTGGAGTGATGGAGGAGAGTACTTTGTTAATTTTTGTTTGAATACTCTGTAGAAATTTCGGGAATTGATTTTCTTGAAATCATTTTCTATAGACTGTTCGTATTGCTTTTGTGACTGTTTTCCTGGTATCTTTGAGATCTTCCAGGGTCTTTTGATTTTTGTTGCACAACCAATTTTGCCACGCCTGTTGTCTGAGATTTATCAGTTGGTCACACTCATCTTCCTCCAATAATTTCAAAACCTAAAAAAAAACTCTCTGCTCATTTCAATAGTGTCATCTACCTCAAACGTACTTTAAAACTCATGAGCCCATACCAAATACATCATTCAGAGCTCTCATAGTATCACAATGGTTCTGAAAAAATATGAACAGTTCACAAAGTACAGACGAAATACAATTTCATAAGTGTGAAGTTATCCAACTGTGTAATTGCGTAAACATCTGTCACTGACATGGTAAAAAAAATGTTTGTTTCTCTATTAAATATTCAGATAGCTGTGTAATTCTGTGTTAGAGAAATATGGTACCGATGTGTAAAATTGTATAAGCAAATACCAAATTAGCTAGGGCTCCTTGTGCTTGCCAAACACATGGTACACAAAGTAAGCATGTACCCCCTGAGGATTAATGTAATTATACCCTCAGGTGTTACAAATTACAGAAATGGAATAAAATGTATCACGGAAAACTTTCTTTGTAATTCAAAAATCTTTAAAAAAATAAATGTTTTAAGTACAAAATTAATCACTCAAATACATGTCCTTTAGCGCTAAATGTGCGTCTTGCCATAAGATAATTCTGTGGAAGTGTCGTAGTTATCGTCCTCTGTAAGCAAAGTTCTGCTGAAGTCAATGTACTCACCTTGTAATAAACAAAAGTGAAATGCTTTGCGTATAGATATCATAGTTATTACGTACCTTACCAAGCTTTCGAAATGTGATGCTACAGAAGAATGCTAAAGATTAGATGGGTAGATCACATAACTAATGAGGAAGTATTGAATAGGATTGGGGAGAAGAGAAGTTTGTGGCACAACTTGACCAGAAGAAGGGATCGGTTGGTAGGACATGTTCTGAGGCATCAAGGGATCACCAATTTAGTATTGGAGGGCAGCGTGGAGGGTAAAAATCGTAGAGGGAGACCAAGAGATGAATACACTAAGCAGATTCAGAAGGATGTAGGTTGCAGTAGGTAATGGGAGACGAAACAGCTTGCACAGGATAGAGTAGCATGGAGAGCTGCATCAAACCAGTCTCAGGACTGAAGACCACAACAACAACAACAACCGTGATCAAGAAAGTACTATAATATAACGTATTGTTGTGCTAGGGAAAAGGCTGTCTCATTGTAGCTATACCTCAAAAGTTACTACTAAAACATGTTTTACTTTCCAGAATAATACATAAAAACTGTGCAGATATAAAACAGATACTCCGCAAAAGCATCAATGTAAACTGTGTCACACATTAGTAGCGTAGTGATATAATCGTGTAGCTATCAAATAAACTAACCACTGTGTCATCTGGTATCTCTCAGAAAGTACTTTAAATCCAGAATGTATTTTCAAGTAAACCAAAACGTTGCATTAAAATCTCATTAGCAGTATATGTTCTAAGTATGTAAGCCTGATAGTCGTTACATAATCGTGCAACTAACAAGCAAGAATGTACAAATAACAACATTGTGTCGTCTGTTCACTATAACAATGCATTCGTAATTTCTGTTTAAATAAGTTCTATTGGTTCTAGACTGAATAGTTAACTTCAAAACATTGTTGCATGTTAACAGTTTCTCAGTGTGACAAATTGTACTAGTAGCGTGAAGTGAAAAATTTTATGGCAAAGACACAGTTAAGAAGCAGATTATCTCTCAATAAGCGGTTTTACATGTGAAGTGTGGTGCAATCCTTTATTCTTCATAGTACTCAGAGTTTCAACCTGAACGCAATTATCATGCGGTATACGTCGGTAAAGAATACTGGAATTTTTCTCAAGGTTAGCGTCTATGTTATTTTTCTCTGAGCCAGCCAGCGCACGTGGTTGCCTGCGGTGCGAGTCATTGTCTGCTATCTCTTTGCTGGCGTGCATCGTTATTGGGATTAGGAGACTTAACTTCTACAAATTCACCTTGCCAAGAGGGCCCAGCCCTGTTTGAATCCCGCCAGTTCTGATGCAGTTCAGGTCTGTCGTTACGATTATATCGTCTGTCGTCCTGTCGGTAGATTCCATAATTTCTTTCTTGTCGGTCACGTGGTGGAGAATTTCTCCCTGAATCATAACTGTGCGCTGGACCGTTGCGTCTAAAGTTATTCTGTCTCCCTTGATAATAATTATTTTGGTTCCCATATTGTCTGTTTCCCTGATTGTCTTGGTGATAGTCACTACTGCAGAGATGTGATTTTTCCCTGTAATTATTACCACTCTGCCAACGGTTGTCATACGGGTGGTGTCTGTTTTGGTCACGATTTGTGTTGTGAGAATAGCCTTGTCGTGTCCAGTTATTATTTCTGTCATCGCGGAATTGTGACGGATGTGACCTGTAATTGCTGTGTTCCTGTTTTCGCGTTCAGCGATTGTCAGTGACAATTTCCAATTCTTGTAACAGTCCCTGAAAAGCTTCAATGTCATCTTTGCAACGTCCTGCCAAAATAATACGTCGTAAATGTTCAGGTAGTTTGATTAAGCAAATGCGGATGAGTTCTGAGGGGCTGTATGGGTTTGACAGGTACTGATTCTTGTGCAACATGTCTTCAAAATATTTCACAAGACTGGAAAATTCAGATTGTTCGAAACGTTTCATCATTATGATGCTATGTTTTACTCGGTCTTGTGTAGCTTGAGACCAATACGCTGAGAGGAAGGCATGATAAAATTCTCCTTCACTGTGACAATCATGAATGACCGATCGCATTCTTACAGTTGGTTCATTCTCCAAGTAGCCACACATAAATTCTAACCTATGCTCCAATGACCAGTTGGGAGGAAAACAATGAGAGAATTGATGAAGCCATGCTTGTGGATGAATGTCGTTGTCAGAATTCTTAAATGTTTTGAATTTACGTGTAGTAATGAACAGCTTATAGTCAAAATCATCGTGTCGGCGAGTCGCACATCGCTCATTGTTACTTCGTTTCGGCGGTTCCATCTCAAAATTCAATGCGCCTTGCCAATTTCTTTCATAATTTCCGAAGTGTCCTGTGTTATTATTTTGTGGTTGTTCTGTATTTCTGTGTCCCTCTTCCCGTATTGGAGCGTGAGTGTCGTCCGAAAAATGTAATTCTTGTATTACTTGTGCCAACTGATCTTGTACTTCCCGGATTTCTCTTTTGTACTGTGTATTGATTTGATTTTGATTTTGTTTGAATTTTCTAATTTGTTCATACTCTTCAGTGTCCGTGAAGGCTACAGGTCTTGTGTCATTCAGATCATCATCTACCTTTGTAGATAAGTTAGTGAACTGATCTGAAAGTTCTGCTACTTTATCCGATAGTGAAATTATTTCCTCTGTGTGTTTTTCTGAACCAAGTTTCAGAGTGTCCATTTGTGTTGAAATCGTATCTACTGTGTCCTTTAAGTTTTCCTGAGTTTTTGCAAGTTGCGTAACCGAATCGGTAGATGCAACTGAGTCAATTTTAGCTTGCAAGGTGTCGTGATTTTCATGAACAATAGTTTGCAGTTCTTTTATGGCTGCTTCGTGATTCTGTAATGCATTTTCATGACACGAAAAAATAGGTTGGAAATGCTCACAAATTTGTGTTTTTACGTCATTACAGACTTTTTGACATTTCGATTCAATGTTATGTAACTCAGTAGTTAAATCTTCACGTGTTTGTCCAAATGTGGTGTCTAACTTCCGAAGATTTTGTTCCATTGTGTCTAACTGTTGCTGTGTTTGTCTCTGGTGTTGTTCCATTGTGTCTAACTTTTGAAGATTTTGTTCCATTGTGTCTAACTGTTGCTGTGTTTGTCTCTGGTGTTGTTCCATTGTGTCTAACATTTGAAGATTTTGTCCCATTTGTTTCTGATTTTGTTCAAACGTTGTGTCTAACTTTTGTAGCCTTTGTCCCATTTGTTGCATTAACTGTAATAACAGTGCACTGGTGTCTGAAACATGTTCCTCAGTGCTATTCGGCAGTGCATTTGAACCGGCAATATTCGCATTTTGAAAAGCAGAGAATGTGTCTTGATTTATTTGAGAAAACGGTGAGGACGCAAAACCTGAATCTACAGTATTTGCAAGATTTTGTCCTGTCATTTCGGAATCCTGAGGCGAACTGTTGCCGACCGATCGATCGATAATGCTTCCCTGTTCACTAATTGTTTCACTGCCTACACCATTATTTGCAGCCCGCTCCATTTCCCTATGCACAATTACCAAATTACTAATTTGAACATTAGTTAATTCATTACATGGTGGCGCTAACACACTGCTTTCGTCTTCACTGTCATTTCTCAGTTTACTTTGGAGCCTAGTATTACGTTTTTCACACAACATTATTGTCACAATATTTCACACGACAACAGAGAAAAACACAATTTGAAGAGCAAAATTAAGAGAACACATTAACATAGCACTGAAAATAATATCTAGTTAATTGCAAGCGCAGCTGCGAAATACTTGGTGCAAATTTACATGCGTGCCACACCTGTTTTACTGTACAACAATGAAAGACTGCAGCTACAAAGGAGATTCTCTCTACAATTACGTCCTAGCAATAAACAAAATGTACACTAATTACGCAAACTAGCGCAACGCAATCTGACTTTCAAAAGTCCCTACAAAAGAATGGCCCTGACTAACATTAACCTATACCTTTCACAAATCACTTACCTCACCAAAAATCTTCGTTACTCGAACTACTGCAATACAGCGAGCGCCACTACTGCCAGCTACATAATAGATTCAAACTACTGAAGGCACTAACTACTAATAGGCATAGTTAGCAAATGAAAGATTTTGATAGAGAACAAGCAATGTATTTACCTCAATAGTGTTCAAAAGTCATAATGTATATAGCAGTTCATGACATCCAGTCTTACAAATTTCAAAGCTCCGCCATCTCTCTCCCCACATCCACCACTGCTGGTGGCTCACCTCCAAGTGCTCAACGCTACGCACTGTTCACATCCATCTGCCCAACACTACAATGGCAGACAACAATGCAAACTAGCCACAGACTGCACATAGCACAGCCAGTGATTTTTCATACAGAGCGCTACGTGGCGTTACCAATAAGAAAACCTAAACAGCCTACTTACAACGCAACAGACCGTCACCCTGCTCTCCAATGAGCTCTCGCTGGACATGACTGAAGTCTTTAATGGTGGTGGTTTGGGGACAGTGAAATGCACGCTACAATACGTCTGGCTCGGTACTGTCCTACAAGTAACCAATTTTTAACAGTTCGTTTTGTCACTGTGAAGCCAAATGCCGCTCAAATTGCCGCTGAAAATGCAGTACAATGCGCCAGAGCCATACCCCGTACACTATTATCTTTCCTCTCGCCAGTGCCACGTGGCCGTCCGGAGTCCGGTCTTCATGCGACCGTAGATTCTCGGACCACCGCTGCCAGCAGTCATGCACAGTGGTACATTCCTGCAAGTCTTTCTACAGTATCGCAGAAAGAACATCCAGCTTCTCGTAGCCATATTACAGGACCTCGTTCGAACTAACTGAGGTGTTGGGAATGGCGTCTAAGTCGTCTTAAGGTAACTTGTCAGTGAACGACTGAAAAAACAGTAGGAATTTTCATAAAGTTTATGAAGGTCTAACTACATAACGTGAACTCTGAATACGAAGAAATTTTAGGACAATGAAAGTGTTTTAAGGATGAAGATTTTGATATAAGAATAATCAGAATAGCTTTGATATAAAGTTTGTTATATGAACATTTATGTCGGTCAGTAATTTAAAAGTTTTCCTGCCAGTCTACGTTTGAAGTCTATAGACTTATTAACTACTTTTCTTTGATGCTTAAAACTTTTTGCACACATTTATGACATTGTTATCTAAAAGTTAGACTACAATCAATGGTTTTTATACTATAAATACATAAATTAGACAATCAAAATCAAGGTAATTTTTTTATAATTAATACGAGTATATTTTTCCTCCTGGTGATAGTAAGCTGGTGTCCCCAGTCTAGTTTTCTCCAAATGGTAGCCTGAAATACCACAAAAAATTTCAGACCTCTAGCTCCAATAGATTTTTTGCATAAAATAAACATTTAAGAACATTTGATTCTTGGTAAATTCAGTTTAAAGGTACATTTCATCTGTTGCTCACCTCTGTTGTTCTTAAAACCCTCCGGTTGCATAATATTCTTGGTTTGTGTGTTCCTCATCTTCTCTCTTCCTTTTCTTGCTCTCTTTGCTGTTCTGGCCTCTTTGGTTGCCTCAAGAACCCATTTTTCGCCTTCGGCCACTCTCAAGGACTCAATTGCCATCAGTACTTGTCTCATATTGAAACCAGGAGCTAGTCCCAACAACTCTAAAACATCACATCTGCTAACTGCCCCACCATTAAAGCAAATAATTGCATCTAATACACCCAATCTCATGATATTGAAACCAACAAACACAGTTTTAGGCAGGTGTTCCCATATCACATGGTTGAAGCATTCATTAACATTTTGTGCCTTTCCACGTAAGCACCGTGACAATAGTTTAGTGTCACTTAAGTCCCTGTATATGTGCTTAATTGCTTACAATACTTCAAATGGCAGGGAGTGATGGTGTGCATAAGTCTCACCACTTGCTATTGCTTTTTTGTATCTACACCATCCATGTGTCTACACCACTGTCGCAGCGAGCATGCTGTGGATGGTCATCCGTAGAAGCCTTATGGAAAAAGGTAGCCCATACTGCTTTCTTCATGGCCTCAATATTGTCTCAATTCCTCCTTATGGCTAAACCATAATAGATCTGCAGTTTGTCCACCTCTTCCTTAGTAAGACGACCCCGCCATCACTGAGCTTTTTCCCCTTCATATATTTTATTATCTTACGTAAACGTGTGCCCATCCTCTTTTGGACATGAGCAACACACTCTAACTTTTCAATTTTTACAGTTCTTCCATAAGGCCTATTTTTCAACACATCTGCAAACCCATTGGAGTTCCGTCTCCAAGGTACTTCACATACCAACATATATTTAAATTTCTTTTTAAAGATGTTCCCGAAGTCCGAATTGATTCATTCAACTACCATTTTGTTCACAAAACTCTAAATGTTGATTTAAGACGGGAAATAATTTGAATTTTTGTAGCAGATTCACTAGCAAGTAACCTTAAACGTATTCTTGATTAACATCGACTCACCACGTCCAGTGTCAGAGGTGCCTAGCGCTCACGACCGATACAGTGCGTATATAAAGCAAACCTGATTTGTGTCGTCTTCTTATGCGGCTGGCACGAAATTTCAATGGACAACATATTTCAGCTTTTCAGGTTTCGTTTATGTCGCACAATTCCTCCTTGGTGTTGCCATTTTTTTCGTCAGTGCAGTTTTGCGTTAATTCAGTTTCACGTAAGCAAACTATCTATATTTGACTGACTAACACATTTATTTTCATTTGAGATACATATCCTGCTGCAGTAAGGAAAAGAAGAGAACCAGCGAAAAAACTCTATCACAGCACAAAAAATGCGAATATGTTCCTATTTATTTAAAAGACTGACGTGCTGTACCAGCTGCCTCATTCTACCGTCCTCAACGCCTTTAAAACCCTTCCGAAAAATTTTGACAAGCGAACATATTAGCGCTTTTTTATGCTGAAAGAGAAGAGGACAGTGCCAATGGCAAAGAGACGGAAAAGAATAAATACTGTAAGATAGTAGACAATGGCTGTGTTATATAAAGAGTGAAGCACACAATGTCAGTGTGAGAGAAAGAGAGGGACACGGTGGCAGTGGAACATAGCTGACAGTGACACCACAGTGCTAGGAGAAGATTGGAAGAGCCAGAGCCAGAGGAGGAGGAATAAAGAAATAGTGAGAGCCAGTGATAATGAAAGACAGAATATATGACTATGACAACGAGGACGAGAGAGATAGCAGTAGGGAGGAAGGAATGAGATATTGGCAGTAAGAGAGAGCAAGAGGGAGACAGTGACAATGAGAGGACTGTGGCTGTAGGAGACAATGAGAGAGAGACACAAAGAAATAATGTCAGTGAATTAGGCTGAGTGAATGACTGAAGAAGGGTAACTGAAAGTTTACAGGTATGAGTGACTCATAGCGTTGGACTAGTGGATGTGAGTGAGTTACAGCTATGGGAGTTTGAGGTGAACTGCATGTTAAAATGAGCGCGGACATGTTTGTATGCCCAAAATTTTTAAGAAAATCTTTGAAGGTGCTGAGGAAGGTAGAATGAGCCAGATGGTACCCACTTTTAAGAGTCTTTTAAATAAACAGCAACATATTCGCACTTTTTATGCTCCAATACGAGCATTTTTGCACTGGTAGAATTGATTCTTTAAGTCGAGTTTTCTCAGCTATTCCATTTTTGAGTTGTGTCACTGTTCTCGTCGGGGAGCGATTATGGACAGAAAAAATGTTTAAAGTACTTTTCTAAATGAGCAACACTGACCATAGTCGCAGGAACTTGTCTTTTAAATCCATGGCTTCATTTTCCCATTGTGTTCGTAAAGGTCACAATCGCACCCTTCAAGAGCAAGCAAATTCCGTCAAAAAAACTTTAATGCTCCATCAAAGACCTGTAGACATGTCGGCCTAATTCAAATACCTGACGCAGACTACCCTTTTCCGTATGTCAGGCAATACTACATCGAGGCTAGTGAGGACAAATTATGCTTATCCACGGCTATATTATTCAGGAGATTGTTCGAATTACCTTCTTTACATCCAAAACAAACTGTTTATCATAGAACGAACTGAGCGCAAGTGTGGCTTAATAGACGTCAAATGTTGCCGCGCACCAACGTCAAGTCGCAATGCTGGGACGTTGTCAGTAACAAGGTGGTGACGCGAGTGTAACTGTTTCGAATCGGAACGGCACCGGACCATATTGCATAAGCACTCTCTACAAGACGCCCTAGAACACTGTTTCGTGTGCTCCAGTCAAAAGGAAAGTGATCGCGGATCTGGCCTATGTCACTCACACGGCATCTTCAGTAGTTCCTCTAGAAAATATGTTACTATCTAATTGAAACTTCTATACGGTTGAAAAGCAGAAATGTTAAGAGTGGTATATGGCTCTTATCTCTTAACGTACCGACGCCGCTTTTAAAAGAAGAGTTGCTACTGTCTTTTTTTCCTTTGTGAGGAATAGTTTTCTTTCTTGTTGCCTTCTACAGTAATTTGTCCCAACTTCTTTTCCTGACATGATTTCTTTTTCACGAATATTTATTTTATTCTTTTACATGAAAAAGTTATTTATTTTTTTTCAAGAGGAATCTTATTTTCTATCAAGACGAGGCTTTAGTTTTAAAAAGAGTTATTTCAGCAATCTGGAAGGCTCTCTAGAGCAAATGCCGTGAGGAAAATATCATTACGAGCTACAAGTTTGAGCCAATTGAGACGGTTTTATGCCGACCATAAGGTGAGGCTAAAGGGCCGGAAAGAGGCCCTTGAAAATAATGTGCCTAAGTGGCTGAGCGCCAAACGACAAATCGAAAGTTCTTGGGATTTTTATTTGTCTCTTGTTACTTCTTTGACAACGGGCAACGTGTATGAATGAGAGAAATTCCGAGTTTTTCGTCGTTCAGAGTTCAGGTTAAACTACAGGGTGGGTAAGAAAGTTTAAAGATTGAGGGAAAGGACATAGCACATCCAAAAGGAGCCTGCCCAATGAAACACTGATATGTTCAAACCAACATTCGGATTATAACAGCTGTACTTTTTTTACAAAAACTGTACAACGTTTCTAGAAATACTTGTAGTTGATAAACTCTTGCGGAAGACGTACTTCGCAACTGCTACAGAAGCTGGATGTAGCCTCCTTTAACGACTGGAGTCTTATTTGCAGTCAGCACCAATGGTACAATGAAAATTGTTGACTCCGCATATTTTCATACCTTGACGGCATATAGGATAACATTTTCGGGCATCAAAATTTTTAGTCCAAAAGCGATTGGTACGAGCTATACATAATGGTAATTCGTGAAGTTCAAGTGGGCCTCGATTTAAACGGCTGCGAATTCCTTCACAGGCATCGCAGTGCAAAGAATTGACTGCATGAACCTATTTAAAATGAATAGCAGAAGTCATACAGTAAAATAAGGTGGAGAAACGATCATTATAGTCCTGGCATATTCTTTACTACTGATCAAAAGAGTGAGCAACGCTTTACAGTAAACGTGGGGTTCGTGACCATTCAGTTTATCGTTCTAAGAAATAGAGATCGCTAATGCAAGGTTGCGCAGTAGCGCTCGACTCAGAGCTGTCTGGAGCGACTCTTGAGGGAGAAAGAAATTTTTACTGCCAATACATGGTTGATAAGAGAGGTAGGGGAGGGGGAGGGAGGAGTGTAACTTTCTGAACATCATACCTTGCGCCATTGGCCTAATTACATTCCAAAAATATCCACAGTGTCTCGTGGAGTGCGGGCAGGTGACTATTGATGGTGAGGCGGCGTTCGTCAAATGGAAACGTTAAGCTGGGCGATCCCATTCTTACTATTCTAAAGGAGCAAGCAATGAACCAGCACTGTTTCTCACTCCAACTCTTCTCTCTTTTTGTCATGAACAAAACAAAAACGATACTGCACTTTACACAAACTCTTCATACTCCCCCCTGCTGGTCCAGGGGTTAGAACAGGCCCGAGGTATTCGTGCCTGTCACAAGAGGCGACTACAAGGAGTCTCACACGTTTCGGCCTTTATGTGATGGTCCCCTGTAGGGTTTGATCTCCAGTTTTTAAAATTTTCCCGAAGAGCGAGATAATTGGCGAAGGGCACCTTACAGGGTGCATAGTGTCCATCATGCGCTGAGACCTCTCGCATCCTTCGTCGATGTGGATCTGCACTTCCGCTCACTCTCCAGCTGTTGGGCGATGTCACCCTCCTGGGTGCGTTTTCCTCCTTCCTCTGTGCGCTATCGCTTTCTGCGCTGTCGACGATAACGGACTCCTAAGCTCGTTTGTGCCTGATACCAGCACGGTAGCCAGTCCGTTGTGGTGGGGCTGCCACATACCCTGTTCGTTGTAGCCCAATGACCACACAGGGATCACTCTGCTGATACCTGCGCGGTTAACTCCCCATGTATATAAGGAGTAGATGCCCGTCACCCTGGGGCATCGAGATTCATGGCAATGGCCACCCTGCCAGGTGGCCTTTGCTGAGGCTGGGTGGCGCCCGTGGGGAGGGAACCTGGTCGGAGTGGGTGGTATCAGGGCAGATGAAACGCCAAGAAGCGTAGTACATCATCTCTTGCTGGTGGTCAAACACCAGGACTCTCTAAGAGGCCAAGGTCTAATTTCAATGCTAAGAAATACGACCCCAGTTCGTCTCCCCCTCCCCCACTCCCCCCCAGCCACACCGTGGGAGCAACACAAGCCTACGGATGGCAGCGAAGCTTATTCACCCCGCAAACCTGCATGTACAAGAGTCAATGGGAAATCGTTCTTGTCAATAAAACCTTAGTTTTTTTGTGGAGCATTTAGATGACAAGTTTTGAGAGGTGGAGGGCTTGTCCAAAATGCGGTCAGGGTCAGTCTTGATCAAAACAGCATTCTCTGCCCAGTCACGGGCACTACTCGCTGTGACAAAATGGGGGATGTTTCTGTTTCCATCACACCCCATAAGAGCTTCAATATCGTCCAGGGTATCGTATTTCACAGGGACCTTCTTTTGCAATCCGACGATGAGATGCGCGCACATTTAGAGCGGCGAGATGTCCATTTCGTCTGGGGCGTCCACAGGTTGCCACTGGTGCCTTCATCTTGGCCTTCAAGAGTGACACATTACCCGAGAAAGTGAAGGTGATAGTCTACCACTGTGACGTAAAGCCATATATCTCTCCCCCGAAGCAGTGCTTTGCCATACATCCCTCCCCTGACGCAGTGCTTTAAGTGCTGGAAGTTCGGCCATATGTCTTCTAGCTGTACTTCCAGAGTCAGCTGTTGGGATTCTGCACGTCCTCCACATCCCAATACTCCCTGTGACCCGCCTCCCACCTCTGTCAACTGTGGAGAGCACCATTCGTGTTGTTCGCGAGACTGCAGGATTCTCCAGAAAGAAAGAAAAATAATGGAGTACAAGACCCTGGACCGACTGATCTACACTGAAGCTAAGAGAAAATATGAGAGGCTACATCCTGCGCATATGACGCCAACCTACGCCGCCGCTACGACAATGGTTCTACCATTTTCCATTCCGCCACGTACAGTTGGCTCCAGACGCCCCCTTAATGATGGGGGGCACTTCCCTCCCTCTTGCTCCTGCACAACCTACTTCAGGAGCAACAACCCACAACCATTAGGGACGTCAGTCCCCATTTCTCAGCTGGAGAGGCGTAAATCTTCTTTGGCTCCTCTCGCCAGGAAGGGATCCCTTGGACCACTTCCTTCCCAGGTTCCTACCAGTGGCAAAGCTGACAGCAGCCAGTGGCTGAAGCAACCACTGGTAGCCGATCGTAGTGCTTCACGTTCCCTCTAAGTCTCTGAAACTGAATCAGTGAAGCCCTCCCAACTGGACAAGCCTAAGGAGCAGTGAGAGAAACCTAAAAAGAAAATGACCCCCAAGAACGAAGGCATTGTGGTGGCATCCACACCACCACTACCTAAAAGCTCTGTGTCTGATGAGGAGGGGATTCTGGCGTGCGTTGAGGACCTAGACCTCTCTGGGCCCTCAGACACAGTGGATATCAATTGCACAGGTACTCATCTGGTGGCAGCAGGTGACCCTGAGGCATAGACTGCCTCATTCAGTGTTTCATGCCTTCCCAGTCTCACAATCACGTAATCCTCCAGTGGAATTGCGGCGGCTTTTTCCACCACCTGGCTGAGCTACAGCAACTGTTTAGCTTTACATCTGGTTTCTGCATTGCCCTCCAGGAGACCTGATTCCCGGCAATGCAGACCCCTGCCCTCCTTGGCTATAAGGGATATTGCAGTAACCATAGCGAATATAATAGTGTGTCTATGTCCTGAACTCAGTATGTAGTGAACCTGTGCCCCTTCAAACCCCTCTTGAAGCTGTGGCTGTCAGGATAAGGACGATGCAAGAAATAACTGTCTGCAATGTACATCTTCCTCCAGATGGTGCAGTACCCCTGAACGTATTCGCTGCACTGATTGATCAACTCCCAAAACATTTCCTGCTTTTGGGAGATTTTACCATGCATAACCCTTTGTGGGGTGGCGCCATGGATACTGGCCAAGGTAGGAAGGTCGAAAATTTACTGTCACAATTCGACCTCAACTCGACCTCTGCCTCTTAAATACAGGCGCCCCTACGTATTTCAGTGTGGCACATGGCACATATTCGGCCATTGATCTCTGTGTTTGAAGTCCTGGCCTTCTCCCATCTATCCACTGGAGAGAACAAGACGACCTGTGTGGTAGTAACCACTTTCCCATCTTCGTGTCACTCTCCTGGCGTCATGCCTATGGACGCCTACCCAGCTGGGCTTTAAACAAGGCAGACTGGGAAGCCTTCACCTTTGCTGTCACCGCTGAATCTTCACCACACGGTTGAGCAGGTCACTACAACGATCGTTTCTGCGGCGGAAAACGCGATTTAGGGTGCCCCCAGGGAAAGACAGTCCCTTGGTGGTCGCCGTAGGTCGCTGAGGTAATTAAAGAGCGTCGGCGAGCCCTACAGCGACATAAGCGGCACGCTTTCCTAGAGCACCTAATCGCCTTGAAGAGGCCCCGTGCCCGCGTTCGCCAGCTTATAAAACGACGGAAACAGGAGTGTTGGGAGAGGTACGTGTCGATCATTGGGTGTCATGCGTCACCTTCCCAAGTCTGGACGACGATCAGACGTCCTTTTTTTAACAGGTGTCCCTGGCATTAACATCAATGGCGTGTTATCTACCGACGCAAACAGGATTGGCGAGCACTTTGCTGAGCACGATGCTCGAGACTCTGTGTCAGAGAAATACGCCCCAGCCTTTCATACCCTCAAAGTGCGGATGGAAAGGAGAGTCCTCTCGTTCACTACACGCCACAGTGAACCCTACAATGCTCCATTTACAGAATGGGAGCTCCTCAGCGCCCTTGCACATTGCCCTGAAACAGCTCCTGGGCCGTATCGGATCCACAGTCAAACGATTAAACATCTCTTGTCTGACTACAAGCGACATCTCCTCGTCATCTTCAACTGGATCGGGTGCCATGGCGTCTTTCCATCGAAATGGTGGGAGAGCACTATCATTCCAGTGCTCAAACCCGGACAAAAACCCCTTGATGTGGATAGCTACTAGCCCATCAGCCTCACCAACTTTCTTTGTAAGCTGCTGGAATATATTATGTGTTGGTGGTTGGGTTGGGTCCTGGAGTCACGTGGCCTACTGACTCCATGTCAGGGCGGCTTCCACCAGGGTCGCTCTGCCATTGATAATCTTGTGTCCTTCGAGCCTGCCATCCAAACAGCCTTTTCCAGGCGCCAACATCTGGTTGCTACCTTTTTTGATTTATGTAAAGCATACGACACGACCTGGAGACATCATATCCATGGCACGTTGAATGAGTGGGGCCTGCTCCCGATTTTTATGCAAAACTTCCTGTCACTCCATACTCTCTGTGTCCAAGTTTGTGCCTCCCATGGTTCCTCCCATATTCAGGAGAATGGCATTCTGCAGGGCTCCATATTGATTGTCTCTGTATTTTTAGTGGCTATTAACGGTCTATATGTAGATGATTTCTGAATTTCGTACTGCTCCTCCAGTACTGGTGTTGTCGAGCGGCGCCTACAGGGAGCCATTCACAAGATGCAGTCATGGGCTCTAGCCCACAGCTTCAAGTTTTCAGCCGTGAAGTCGTGTGTCATGCAGTTCTTTCGGCGTCGTACCATTCATACAAAACCAGAACTTTACCTTAATGACTATCCACTAACTGTAGTGGAGACATATCGATTCTTGGGACTGGTTTGCGACGCCCAATTGACTTGGCTACCTCACCTTCGTCAGCTTAAGCGGAAGTGCTAGCAGCATCTCAATGCGCTCTGCAGCATGAGCAACACCAACTAGGGTGCAGACTGCTCTTCGCTGCTGCAGCTCTACAGGGCTCTTGTTCAATCCCACCTTGACTATGGGAGTCTGGTTTACGGTTCGGCAGCGCACTCAGCCTTGCATTTACTCGACACAGTGCACCACTGTGGCGTTTGACTAGCGATGGGAGCTTTTAGAACGAGTCCAGTGACCAGTGTCCTGGTCGAGGCTGGAGTCCATCCATTGAAGGTTAGGTGTGCACAACTGCTCACCAGTTACGTTGCACATATTCGAAGTTCTCCTGCGCATCCGAATTAATATCTCCTTTTCCCAACCAAGGTGGTTCATTTCCCACATCGGCGGCCCAGGTCAGGGCTTACGATTGCGGTTCGCATCTGGTCCCTACTCTCTGAACTGGAGTCCTCCCATTACCACCTCTCCGCGAGGTCCATTCACATACACCTCCATGGTGTACTCCTAGGCCGCAGATTCTTCTGGACTTTTCACATGGTCCTAAGGACTCCGTTAACACTGTGGCTCTCCGCTATCACTTCCTCTCGATTCTCAACATGTACCGAGGCCATGAAGTGGTTTACACCACACCGATGGTTGGATGGCTGATGGTCATGTAGGCTTTGCATGTGTTGATGGAAGACATATTGAACAGCAGTCCTTGCCAGATGGCTGCAGTGTTTTCACTGCATAGCTGGCGGCCATATCTCGTGCTATTGAGCACATCCGCTCATCCCCTGGCGAGTCATTTCTCCTGTGTACTGACTCCTTCAGCAGCCTACAAGCTATCGACCAATGCTACCCTCGCCATCCTTTGGTAGCGCCCATTCAGGAGTCCATCTCTGCACTGGAACGGTCCCATCGTTCAGTGGTGTTTGTGTGGACTCCAGAACACGTGGGAATCCCAAGGAATGAACTTGCCGACAGGCAGGCCAAACAGTCTACGCAGAAACCGCTTCTGGAGATGGGCATCTCCGAAACTGACCTGCGTTCTGTCTTACGCCGGAGGGTTTTTCAGCTTTGGGAGACAGACAACAAACTGCATGTCATTAAGGAGACTAAAAATGTGTGGAAGTCTTCCATGCGGTTCTCTCTCATGGAATCAGTTGTCCTCTGCCGGCTCCGCATTGGCCATACGTGGCTAATGCATGGTTACCTCGTCTGTCACGAGGAAGCCGGCCGGTGTGGCCGAGCGGTTCTAGGCGCTACAGTCTGGAACCGCGTGACCGCTACGGTCGCAGGTTCGAATCCTGCCTAGGGCAAGGATGTATGTGATGTCCTTAGGTTAGTTAGGTTTAAGTAGTTCTAAGTTCTAGGCGACTGATGACCCACAGTGCTCAGAGTCATTTGAACCATGTTTGTCACGAGGAACCACCTTGGTGTCGCTGTGGCTCACAAATGACGGTCGTCCACCTCTTGCTGGACTATCCACTTTTAGCTGCTCTGCGGCAGACTTTTAATTTTCCCAGCACACTATCTTCGGCGTTGGGCGACAATGCCTCAACAGCAGCTTTAGTTTGACGTTTTATTCGTGAGGATGTGTTTTATCATTTGATCTAAGTTTTAGCACATGTCCTTTGTCCCTTTGTTTTCTCCACCGTAGTCCTTTTAGGGTGCAGGTTTTAATGTGTAGTTGGAGATAGGGGCCTTGGATGTTCCATTTCGAAAATCGTTAGGGAATTCAATATTCCGAAATCGTCAATGGAAAAAGTGTGCCGAGAAAACCAAATTTCAGTAATTACCTTTCACCATGGACAACGCAGTAGCCGACGGATTTCGCTTAACGACCGACAGCAAAGTCCTTTGCGTAGAGTTGTCAGTGCTAACAGACAAGCAAAAGTGTGTGAAATAACAGCAAAAATCAATATGAGAATTACGACGAACTTATCCGCTAGGACACTGCAGCGAAATCTGGCGTTAATGGGCTATGGCAGCAGGCGACCGACGCTAGTGCCTGTGCTAACAGCACATTGCCTGCAGCGACTCTAGTGGGCTCGTGACCGTATCGGTTGGACCAGCTGGAGCGTAGACGAGTGGAAAACAGTAGCCTGGTCAGATGAGTCGCGATTTCAGTTGGTAAGAGCTGATGGTAGAGGTCGAATGTCGTGCCAATTCCAGGAAGCAGTGGATCCACGACATCAACAAGGCACTATGCAAGCTGGTGGTAGCTCCAGAATTGTGTGGGCTGTGTTTACAGGGAATGGATAGGGTCATCTCGTCCAACTGAACGGATTACTAACTGCACATAGTTATGTTCGGATACCTGGAGACCATCGTTGTTTGCTGCAAATGGACTCCAAGTATCCGAACAAAATATTTTGCAACAAACAACGATGGCATTTTTATGGATGACAATGCGCCATGTCACCGGTCCACATCTGTTCGCGGCTGGTTTGAAGAATACTCTGCACAATTCGAGAGCATGATTTGGCCACCTGTCGTTGTGGCCGAGCGGTTCTAGGCGCTACAGCCTGGAACCGCGCGACCGCTACGGTCGCAGGTTCGAATCCTGCCTCGGGCATGGATGTGTGTGATTTCCTTAGTTAGGTTTAAGTAGTTCTAAGTTCTAGGGGACTGATGACCTCAGAAGTTAAGTCCCATAGTGCTCAGAGCGAACTGAACCATTTTTGACCCATTTGGCCACACAGAGTGCCCGACATGAATCCCATCGAACATTTGTGGGACATAATCGAGAGGTCAGTTCGCGCACACAGTCCTGCATCGGCAACACATTTGTAATCATGGACGACTATAGAGGGAGCATGGCTCACTATTTCTGCAGGAAACTTACGACTTACTGAGTCCATGCCACGACACGACACGATGTTAGCAGGTATCCAATGACTTTTGCCATCTCAGTATACAATTTTCAAGAACATTAACAACATATCAACTGTTACATTAAAACCATTTTTCATATATCATTGTTTCGAGGATATTGTCTTAAAACATAAAATGCCCAGTTATCTTCTGCGGTGTGTTTCACCCCTTAAAAGTGAATTGGCCACAGACAAAATATACGTATTCCACTATTCCCCCCCCCCCCCTCCCCCTAAAAAACCGCCATTTTTCTTCAAGATTGTCAATTGACACTTGGAAATGTTCTCTTGTAGGACATTTTCAATAATTCCTTACTCATTTGGTCTTAAACAGACAAAAGCAATAAAATAACACCTACAAGAAAAAAGACTGTACATAAATTACTTAAAAATTTTAAACGAAACAAATCAAGAAACCCATTATCGGAACTGATATTGAACCCATTGCTAATTCAAACGCAAATTACGAATATATTAAATAAGAAATGTCTAAGTAAGAAGCCAAAAAACAAAAAGTTATGAATGTGTATCTTTAGAATATCACGTAACATCTACAGTACGCCATCCAGGATCTCAATAGTCACGTGCGACAATATCTGATAGGACAAACATATTTTCGCCTAGCAGGGCAGAAGGGGCAGTTATGCAGTTTTAAATATAGCCCCCCCTCCCCAAAAAAAAAAACAACCTGGGACCATGAACATGGATGATGGTGTTACTCTTCACCTACATATTCACCATTCAGTGCGACACATTGTTCCCAACGACAAACGACTGGTGTAGACCCTGCTTGTGGAAGTCTGCTTTCGGCCGTTCAAGAAACGTTCCGCTACGGATATTGATTTTATTGCTTTGCCGTGCTAGAATTTCAGCTATGGAAGACAATGGGTGTCATGTCAGGAGAATATGGGGGTAGGGGAGTGGGGTAAGAGGTAATATCGATGGCCAATGAAGCAGCACATGTCACTGTGTCCTGTACAAAGTGTGCTAGGACATTCTCACTGACCAAAAATTCTCCTTTTAGTCAAGTTTTCACGACTTCTCAGGAGGTATTACTTGTTCCTAGAGGGCATAATAGGACCATACCATAGCAGTCGCAACATATTGCCAGACGATCGTCGCTATTTTCGGCGGTGATGAGTCCATTGCTTGCTTTGCTGCATTACCTTGAGGTCGCAGTGGTAAACACAGTATTCGCCCACGGTGATCTAGCTGCTACTGAAGTCATCTTGATTCGGATGCCACAGCTGAACCATTTCTGCTGCTGCATCTGTATGGCGAGCTCCTTGAACGGGTGTAAGCAGTCGTGGAACCCAGCGGGCGGCGATTTTTGTCAGGAGCAAAATGTCGTGTGAGATGTTGAGACTTACCCATAACCGACTTTCACTTTTTCTCCTATTGCCTCTATTGTCATACATTGCTCTTCAAAAAAAAGGGGCCTCCAGGTCTCCTACAGTTCCCTATTCTTTAAATAGAGGTCACACGCTACTTCCTTCTTGCGCCACCTAACAACCAGTAATCATTTCATATGATGGCGCACTATTGTTGTACTCTTACACTAATTGAGCGTGGATTGTTGCAGCATCGTTCCTTAACAAATACAGAAAACGAACTACTGCACCGTAATCCATTTTATTAATGGGCTGTGCCGTTGGCTTTCGCTCCCTTTAGTGACGCGCTACGGACTCTGGCGTGGTGATCTTAGTGTGTTCTAGGACAGCAGACATGCACCTGCAAACAAACGAAAATTAATGACGTAACTTTACACTGAAGTGATGAAAGTCATGGTACAGCGAGATGCACACACACTGATGGCGGTAGTATCGCGCAGAAAATAATAGAGCTGTGCATCGACGGTACAGTCATTTGTATTCAGGTGGTTTATGTGAATAGCTCTCCGACGTGATCATGACCACTCGACGGGAATTAACAGACTTTGAACGCAGAATGGCAGCTTGAGCTAGATACAGGTGACATTCAATTTCTGAAATAGTTAGAGAATTCAATATTACGAGATCCACAGTGTCAAGAGTGTGCCGAGAATACAAAATTTCAGGCATTAACTCTCATCACGGACAACGTTGTGGCCGGCGTTCTTCACTTAACGACCGAGAACAGACACGTTTGCGTAGAGTTGACAGTGCTAACACACACTACACGAAGTAACCACAGAAATCAATGTGGGAAGTATGACGAACATATCCGTTAGGACAGGGCGGAATTTGGCGTTTAAGGGGCTACGACGACAGACGACCGACGAGAGTACCTTTGCTAACAGCGTGACATCGTCTATAGCGCCTGTGCTGGACTCGTGGCCCTCTCGGTAAGACGAGTCCCGATTTCAGTTGGTAAGAGCTGATGGTAGGGCACGAGTGCGGCGCAGACCCCACGAAGCCGTGGACCCAAGCTGTCGACAAGGCACTATGCAAGCTGGTAGTGGCTCCATAATGCTGTGTACTGTGTTGGAATGGATTGGATCCTCTGGTCCAACTGAACCGATCATTGACTGGAAACGGTTACGTTCGGCTACTTGGAGACCACTTGCAGCCATTCATAGACATCATGTTCCCTAACAACGATGAAGTTTTATGGACGACAGTGTGTCATGTCACGGGACCACAGAACACTCTGCAAAATTTGAGCGGATGATTTGGCCACCCAGATCGTCCACATGAATCCCACCGAATATTTATGAGACATAATCAAGAGGTCGTGAACTAAATCCCACATCTGCAATACTTTCACAATTATGGTCGGCTATAGTAGCAGCATGGCTCATTATTTCTGCAGGGGACTCCCGATGACTTCTTGAGTCAGCTGCCCGTCGATCTGCTGTACTAGGATAGGCAAAAGGAGGTCCAACATGATATAAGGAGGTATCGAATGACTTTTGTCCCTTCAGTGTATATTTTCGTGGTGATAATTAAAACTTTAGGACTAGTCCTAATACAACTCCATCAGGTACCTTGAGCGAGAAAACAAGTTTGTTACAGCAAGACAAGTATCACCACGGACAGTACAGTGAAACACTACGGACTGTCAACAAGACAAGCATTGTTACGGTTCAGTCGATGCTGCAGCAAGAAGAAGCGAGCCGGCAGCGCTGCAGCCACCGACATCACTGGACACAAGGGTGGCATAATATCGTCATTTTGTAGGCGTGCCGACAGTGGCGCGCAAATAGGAGCCTCCCTCTGCTGCAGCGTCAGGGAAAACTGCAATAATGGTTGCCGTACTGACAATCCGTGATAACCAGACGGGGTCGCACTACTCGTTCTACTTGTTCTGCTGAAAATCATCTCATTTCTTGACTCAAGGTAAATTACACCGCCGTACGATCCTTCGCGGCCGAGAGAAATGTATGTCTGTCCTCTCGTGCTCTAATCTTGTGGAACCATTGGGACCTTGTGAGGCATTAAGTACGGTCCTCCTGAGCACATAACTTCCATATTCGGTTCTCAGTCACGGGATCCCAAACCAATGTGAACAGCGATACAAAAACATAAATGCTGTCAGTAGTCCACGATCTTGCCGCCTTCCAATTCTGACATATGCTGGCAGTCGTCTATACTTCTTAAACGAGGAGTTATATGATCTTCTCACAAATTAACACTGAAATTCTATATTTTAAGTGAAAATTCCACTGTGTAATCTTTTCTTTTTACAGGTTGTAGATAGCCTTAGGTCTTACTCCTACTTATTTTGTGCGGTTTCGCGGAAGAGCTAATAATTTACGTATCAAAGGGCGTGGTACATTTTATTTGACGTTTATCGCATGCCATCTTCATGTGTCCCAATTTTAATGACAAACAGTATAATAGAAAGGGACATTATTAAGACCGGACAGGACACCACTCGTTCAAAAACAGCAGAAATAAAATGTTCATATGTCATTATTGGCTAGTAGATCCCAACTAGGGTGGCCGAGCGGTTCTAGGCGCTTCAGTCTCGAACCGCGCGACCGCTATGGCCGCAGGTTCGAAGCCTGCCTCGAGCATGGATGTATGTGACGTCCTTAGGTTAGTAAGGTTTAAGTAGTTCTAAGTTCTAGGGGACTGATGACCTCGGATGTTGGGTCCCATAGTGCTCAGAGCCATTTTTTGAACCCAACTAGCATTGTTCGGCTTCCTGGTGCAAGTCTTCCTATCTGACGCCACTTCGGCGACGTGCACGTTGATGAAGATGAGATGAAATGATTAGAATAACTTCCAAGGTTAGAAAATCTCCGACATAAGCGGGAATCGAAGCCGGGACCCGGTGATTTAGAGCCAGCGACACTAACCTCTATCAATAAGTACAGACAACGATAGCACAACAGCCCATCTTAGAGATGAAAGAATAAAATATAAGTAGGCTAAATCTGAGGCAGAACCAGCTTAGGAGTGAAATTAAGTGATAACAAGGTAAATTACAGTCGATCACAGAGACATATAAAGAAATGAGAAATAATTGTAAAAAATGAAGCTGCTTAGCTGTATAAAGTAAGGGTATCAATCCCCAAAGGTGCAGAAATATTTTTTAAACAGAGCTAAAAGGAGAGGCAGATGGGTACATCAAACGCCTGTATGAAGAAGAAAAACTGCCCCAAAACATAGAAGTTATGGGGGGCGGGCAGAACTGTTGTGCTGCAACTATTTTACTTCACACGGCTGAATAAAATAAGGACGCCGCTACATTTACTGCTAAAGCGAAGTGGATCACACTGGCGCCGGTCAGGCGTTTACATCAGAAGGCATCTGCTGATACAGCAAGTACTGTCACCACGGCATCAAGCAGCTACCACACAACTCGGCTCAGTAGAGGCGGTACAGCCGTAATACCAGTGACACATCAAGAAAGACGGATCCCCTGTAGCGTGGGTGACCTGATTACTTCATGATTCTGTTGTGGCTTATGTTATGGGAATCAGTACCTTGATAAAACAAGGACGAGCGTTACAAAAACTACTCATTTCTAGATGAAGTAGGTAGTCTGACAGCCACCAGCTTTGTATGGTAGTCCACGCCGAACTTCGAGTCAACAAGAGTCTGCACGTTGCTGTTTTCAGTGTGTGTAATACTGCTGACTTAGCGCCCTCCGTCTGGTGGGTCATCTGAAAACCTACTTCAGCCGCAACTAGTCTCCTGTCATGGTGGTCTACAGTTCGAGCCCATGGTCGAACAGTCACTCAGCCACCACTGTGAGAGCAGACTCCGTGCTGTCCTCTTCGGTTGCAGGAGCAGGCACAGTTACCAAGAACCGGCCTCTATGCTGGGCCCACAGATCGAACATGCGCGCCCTAGTGTGCCCTGCCTCGAGCAGTGGGGCTGCCTCTGGTCTGTGTGGCTGCTGCCGTAGGCTTCCGCCCGCTGCTGGAGTCGGTGTCCTTGCCGAGCAGCTGCCGTCATCATTTCACTCGCCGACCGACGCCGCATGCGGCCTGCTATAACGAATCTCTTGCTGACCTCAGCGCATTCTCACAGATTTTGTACACTTAAAGCCTGTTAAGCTTTGGCTTCTCCAAGGATCGTCACGTCTGTTGTAGTTTGATCAATAAACAAATGCTTTAGCGATGGTGTTTTCATGTCGAAACTTCGGACGACAACCCGCCATGCACTCGCCACAAAACCAATACTCTGCAAGTGCTGAACTCCTGGTTTCCTGACCTCAACCAACACAGTTCCATCGCCCATTGTAAAGGCCAACCACCTCTGGTCTCTACATTTGGTGGCAGAAGGGTCTGTCACTTCTACGTGACAGAAGTGGCAGCTGTGTGTTTTATTGTGTTTTGTTTGACTGCGAGGGTCATGGCGAGGCAGTGGTCTTTTCGCCGGATGTTTATTGTACCTCTCCAGTCACATTAATGGTACGACAGCCTTGTTCGACGTCAGCATGCAATAACCACTCGTAAACGCAGGTGGCTGCACTAGCAGTGGAGGACATATAACGCATTCGGGAGAGGGGGGTGGGGGGGACGCGGAAAAAAATGTAGTCGTTGCCATAATGAGGAAACGGGGCGATTTATCTGAGGCCCAAAAGGGCGTGAACATTGGTTTTCCGGCTATTTCCTAAATTAGCAAAGGTTGGAAGAATATTTTCATGCCGCTGTAGTACAAAATGGCGCTAGACAAAACGGGCCATATATGTATTATGACAGAGGTGAATGACGGCTGCAGAACTGCGTACGGGTGAAGAGACGTGCAACTGTTGAGCATCAGACTGCCCAGATAAACCAATGGGCGACTGACAATATCTCCTCAATGGCCGTTCATTGAACTCTGCTGCGTAGGGGCCTTCGCAGCAGACACCTGCTTCATACACACATCGGCGACGAGGGCTGGAATTTGCTCTCCAATACCGCAACTAGATGTCCACTAAGGGGCGGCAGATGGTCTTTCCAGATAAATAACATTTTATGCTACATGGTACAGTTGCCGTTGGCGTGTACGGCATGAAATGTCTGAAACCAGTCACCTTGTAATCTGAAACGGTTTTCGTGGCATTCCTTGTGTGATGTCATTCTGAAAGGCACGATGGATCAGCACAACTATGCACATCCCCTTGGGGACCATCTCCGCTTCTGCATATAGTTTGTTTTTTCCTCGGCACGATGGCATTTATGAGCAGGACAATGCAACGTGTCCACACAGTTCGCAGTGTACATGCGTGGTTCGAAGAGCATCAGGATGAGTTTACCATACTCCCCTGGCCGCCAAATTCCCTGGATTTAAACTCAATTGAGAATCTATGGGACCACTTCGATCGGACTGTTTGCGCAATGGATCCCAAACCGAGAAACCTAGCGCAGCTGGCCACTGTGGTCGGCGTGGCTCCATATCCCCGGTGGTTCCTTCCAGGATCTCCCTGACACTTTTCCTCCTCGTCTCGTAGCATTCCGTGCTGCAACAGATCGTTATTCAGGCTTTTGACAGGTGTTCATGTTAATGTAACTGGGCAGGTAATTGTGTGTACACTATGAGGAAAGAGAACGCAGGCAGTATGTGTGTTAGATTGTCCCATTTTGAATGACCAAAGTATTTGATCAAATGATGTGTTTAAGTATGTAAGTTGCAGTCATGAGTAACGATTCACATGGAAGATTATAATAAGAAGTGTTACGTTAACAGTATATTTCAGAGTTCTCATCGCCGTTCTGTGTTGTTCTCTTGTCCTTTTTTTGTGTAGTTGCTAAAGGGCCAGCTATGTTGATTTCGATACCACAAGGAGCTACCATGGACGAAACGTTGCGAATTTTAGCAGCTGAATTGGCTGAGCTTCAAGGAAGCAATGCAAATGAGTGTGAAAAATAATGGTTGTGGAAGCAAGGCAGTCATAGCAGAGAAAGTACAAGGTGAGAAGGAAAGAAACCGAAATTGTTGAAGTCCGATTACTCCAGAAGGGGCAGAGAAGAAGTAGCACCAATGGTAAGATTAGTGGATTCACTACAATCAGTATGTTTCTCCAGTGATAAAGAGCATTAGTCTTTACAGGAGGCGAAGAGTAGTATTTAATTGGAAGCAGGAAATAAAGAGAAAGAAGTTAATAGTGTAAGTTGAATTGATGCGCAAAGTGCCAGCGTTGTGGAAATTATGAGAGGACGGTAGAATTAGCAGCTCCAATATCATGTGAAAATATGGAGTCTGAGTAAGCTACAGTACCACGCTTAGTGAGTGTGTGCTGCACTGACGTAAATGAGTGTGTGGGTGGCAACAGGAGTGATGTTGGATTGGGTGCAGTAATACTACGTCACTGTGTGATAATAAGTAATGTTCGGAGGTCATGAAGTCTAGGTGAGATGCACAGAAAAGCAATGGGCCACTGTCTGTGTCGCGCAGCGTGTAAGTGCAGACGGTAATTTGATTTTAGACAGCGTGTAGGATGCAGAGCAAGCTACTGATGATGTTAGTTACATTGCTAACGCTGTGGTTCATTTAGTAGCTTAGACGCATTTATTTACGAAGGTCACACATTCGTCGACATCTGTGATGGAGGGAAGGGGGAAGAGAAGAGAGAGGTAAACTGCTTAGATGGCTAGTGATTAGGCCGTCAAGAATGAATCCGTCCAGGTGTGTGTACATAAGGATCAGGAGATTCGTAAAATTGATGATACTGGCAATGCTATAAATACTGAGGGTAAGAAGACACATCGTTAACCGTAATTAAATCTTCTCAGGTTGAAAGCCGAGTCAATGCGTTGTTCTCCAGCGACGTTTCAGCAAGTTGCCACTTCGCCTGAAGTAGCACGAAACTTGCTGAAACGTTGTTGGATAACAACGCATTGACTCGGCTGTCAACCCGAGAAGATTTTATCATCGAGATTCGCCAAGAACGCCTGCATTCTCATACATCGTTAACTGTTCTACGGCACTGCAGCGGAGAACTCGGGGAGATACTGTTTTAGCCGAAGAAGACTGTTTCAACTGATAGACCGACACAAAATTCTATTGACGTGAGGGTGAGATCAACCGAACTGAGAACGAAATCACCGAGACTGAGTTCATACGATAAAGTGCCAAAGGGCAGAAGGAAGTTGGTTCTGGAGAGCAAAGGTACCAGAAACCATAGCATTACAAGAAGTAGTCCATCTGTAATTAGCATTACAGTAAAGAGAAGAATTATAGCTACCGACCAGTGGGCTGTAAGCGATAGCAATGTACGTAGGTTTTGTATGAACATAGTTTTCAGGAGGTGTTTTCTGATAAAACGTAATCAAGTCATTTGTTCCATAGACAACATTCCCATAATCTAAAAGAAGCAGGGCGTTAGAAACCACCCGATAAACAAGGAGAAATATCAAGGTTAAGAAATAATTGAGTGGAACTATTTTATGTAAGTTATAGTTGAAGAATTTGTCCCGGAGAGAGAATTTGGTAATGTTATTGTACTAGATTGTAACTGATAAGCCAATGGAATCATGTTCCTGTGAAAAGGCAAGGAAAGTTCAGCAGGCTAATTATAGAAAGTACCGTTTTGATTAAGGAACCATCAATGAACCTTCTGGTTTAAGCTGAACTACTCTAAAGAAAAAATTGAATGTACTGTACCTAACTCTCAACTTGTATGATAAGTGTCGAGACTTTGCAGAATTGCCATGAACTCAGTCAGGTGGACTGGACCTGCTGAAAAACGTGAGGCATGTTGCGCTTTATCTGACAAGGCGAATAAAATGAAGAAATCGCCAGATCAATGCAAGAGCGTCATGGAAGTGGATCAGACTGTGATTGGTCGGGCGCTCACATGTGGAGCGACCTGCTGACACAAGTACAGCATGAAGCAGTTGTCACAGAACGCCGAGGAGCAGTGTGGCCAGGGTCGTAACATTGTTCACACAGCACAAATGCGGAGCCACTATGTCGTGCGTGATCTTATTGAATCACCTTCAAATAGTGACTCTGTTGTGGCTTACACAACGGGGACCGAGCGGGGTGGCACAGTGGTTAGACACTGGACTCGCATTCGGGAGGACGACGGTTCAATCCCGCGTCCGGCCATCCTGATTTAGGTTTTCCGTGATTTCCCTAAATCACTCCAGGCAAATGCCGGGATGGTTCCTCTGAAAGGGCACGGCCGACTTCCTTCCCGATCCTTCCCTAATCCGATGAGACCGATGACCACGCTGTCTGGTCTCCTTCCCCAAACCAACCAACCAACCAACACAACGGGAATTGATTACTTGGCAAAACAAAAAAAAGGAAAGGCCAAGTCCGTATAAATACCACTCGTTTCTAAACGGAAGTATGCACTCTGACGGCCATCAGCTTGCAGGGAGGTTCCACGACGGTCTTCGAGTCAACGTGAATCTAAAAGTTGCCACCATCGGACTCTGTCGCTGTTAGGTGCGGCCTTTCTGTTCTCTTCACGCTGAGTCTAGTGCTGCTGACCTAGCGCCTTCCAACGCGTGCGCCATCTTCGGGCATACTTCAATCGCCACCGGCCTCCCATCCTAGTGGTCTACATATCGAGCCCAAGGCCGTGCAGTCACTCAGCCGCTTGCTGTCTGCCCCTAGATGCGTGGGCAGGCACTGCTGCTGAAAGCCATGGGCCCGTGGCGTGTTTCTGTGCGCTGCGGAGCGCCTCGCCCTGCGTTGCGGGGCTGCCTCTAGTCTGCGTCTGATGTAGTGGGTTGTCGCCTGCTGCTGGATTCAGCGTCCTTGCCGAGTCCGTGCCGTAATCATTTCACCGGCCGAGTGATGGCGCATGCGGCTTGCGACAAGTCGCTCGCTGACCGCGCACCTTCTCACAGACCGTGTGCGGGCTACCCCTTGGGAGGGGGTTGGGTTCGCAGAGCATTGTCACGACTCTTGTAGTTTGCCGAACGATAAATGAATGTTTTAACAATGTTATTTTCATGATGAAACATTGGACGACAAACAGGGACTCACTCGCTGATCCACCATTGCCCCGTCCAGTGTGATCTCTGACAACCCAGCTACACCAATGACACTAGAGATCCACCTCATCCGACCTCCGCAGAACAGTAATGTTACCACAGTTCCAAAGAGCACTGAACGACTTGATCTCAAACAAGTTAGCAGGAGTCGGTGATGTTACCGAACTTTGTGAGATGCTGGCTACAGGCGTCATATTTATTTATAGATAAAGATATCAGCAGAAGCTAGAAATTTAGGTACAGTACAGAATACCTCCCCCCCATGAACCATGGACCTTGCCGTTGGTAGGGAGGCTTGCGTGCCTCAGCGATACAGATGGCCGTACCGTAGGTGCAACCACAACGGAGGGGTATCTGTTGAGAGGCCAGACAAACGTGTGGTTCCTGAAGAGGGGCAGCAGCATTTTCAGTAGTTGCAGGGGCAACAGTCTGGATGATTGACTGATCTGGCCTTGTAAAACTAACCAACACGGCCCTGCTGTGCTGGTACTGCGGACGGCTCAAAGCGAGGGGAAACTAGCCGTAATTTTTCCCGAGGGTATGCAACTTTACTGTATGGTTAAATGATGATGGCGTCCTCTTGGGTAAAATATTCCGGAGGTAAAATAGTCCCCCATTCGAATCTCCGGGCGGGGACTACTCAAGAGGACGTCGTTACCAGTTGAAAGAAAACTGGCATTCTACGGATCGGAGCATGGAATGTCAGATCCCTTAATTGGGCAGGTAGGTTAGAAAATTTAAAAAGGCAAATGGATAGGTTAAAGTTAGATATAGTGGGAATTAGTGAAGTTCGGTGGCAGGAGGAGCAAGCCCTTTGGTCAGGTGAATACAGGGTTATAAATACAAAATCAAATAGGGGTAATGAAGGAGTAAGTTTAATAATGAATAAAAAATAGGAGTGCGGGTGAGTTACTACAAACAGCATAGTGAACGCATTATTGTGGCCAAGATAGACACGAAGCCCACACCTACTACAGTAGTACAAGTTTATATGCCAACTAGCTCTGCAGATGATGAAGAAATTGATGAAATGTATGATGAGATAAAAGAAATTATTCAGGTAGTGAAGGGAGATGAATATTTAATAGTCATGGGTGAGGGGAATTCGAGAGTAGGAAAAGGGAGAGAAGGAAACAGAGTAGGTGAATATGGATTGGGGGAAAGAAATGAAAGAGGAAGTCGTCTAGTAGAATTTTGCACAGAGCATAACTTAATCATAGCTAACACTTGGTTCAAGAATCATAAAAGAAGGTTGTACACATAGAAGAATCCTGGAAATACTAGAAGGTATCGGATACATTATATAATGGTAAGACAGAGATTTAGGAACCAGGTATTAAATTGTAAGACATTTCCAGGGGCAGATGTGGACTCTGACCACAATCTATTGCTTATGAACTGTAGATTAAAACTGAAGAAACTGCAGAAAGGTGGGAATTTAAGGAGACGGGACCTGGACAAACTGATTAAACCAGAAGTTGTACAGAGCTTCGGGGAGAGCATATGGGAACAATTGTCACAAATGGGGGAAAGAAATACAGCAGAAGAAGAATGGATAGCTCTGAGGGATGAAGTAGTGAAGGCAGCAGAGGATCAAGGAGGTAAAAAGACGAGGATTAGTAGAAATCCTTGGATAACAGAAGAAATATTGAATTTAATTGATGAAAGGAGAAAATATAAAAATGCAGTAAATGAAGCAGGCAAAAAGGAATACAAACGTCTCAAAAATGAGATCGACAGTAAGTGCAAAATGGCTAAGCAGGGATGGCTAGAGGACAAATGTAAGTATGTAGAGGCTCATCTCACTAGGGGTAAGACAGATACTGCATACAGAAAAATTAAAGAGACCTTTGGAGAAAAGAGAATTATTTGTATGAACATCAAGAGCTCAGATGGAAACCCAGATCTAAGCAAAGAAGGGACAGCAGAAAGGTGGAAGGAGTATATAGAGGGTCTATACAAGGGCGACGTACTTGAGGACAATATTCTGGAAATGGAAGAGAATGTAGATGAAGACGAAATGGGAGATAAGATACTGCGTGAAGAGTCTGACAGAGCACTGAAAGACCTGAGTCGAAACAAGGCCCCCGGAGTAGACAACATTCCATTAGAACTACTGACGGCCTTGGGAGAGCCAGTCCTGACAAAACTCTACCATCTGGTGAGCAAGATGTATGAGACAGGCGAAATACCCTCAGACGTCAAGAAGAATATAATAATTCCAATCCCAAAGAAAGCAGGTGTTGACAGATGTGAAAATTACCGAACAATCAGTTTAATAAGCCACAGCTGCAAAATACTAACACGAATTCTTTACAGACGAATGAAAAAACTAGTAGAAGCCGATCTTGCGGGAGATCAGTTTGGATTCCGTAGAAATATCGGAACACGTGAGGCAATACTGACCTTACGACTTATCTTAGAAGAAAGTTTAAGGAAAGGCAAACCTATGTTTCTAGCATTTGTAGATTTAGAGAAAGCTTTTGACAATGTTGACAGGAATACTCTCTTTCAAATTCTGAAAGTGGCAGGGGTAAAATACAGGGAGAGAAAGGCTATTTACAATTTCTACAGAAACCAGATGGCAGTTATAAGAGTCGAGGGGCATGAAAGGGAGCGGCGGTTGGGAAGGGAGTGAGACAGGGCTGTAGCCTCTCCCCGATGTTATTCAATCTGTATATTGAGCAAGCAGTAAAGGAAACAAAAGAAAAATTAGGAGTAAGTATTAAAGTCCATGGAGAAGAAATAAAAACGTTGAGGTTCACCGATGACATGGTAATTCTGTCAGAGACAGCAAAGGACTTGGAAGAGCAGTTGAACGGAATGGACAGTGTCTTGAAAGGAGGATATAAGATGAATATCAACAAAAGCCAAACGAGGATATTGGAATGTAGTCGAATTAAGTCGGATGATGCTGAGGGAATTAGATTAGGAAATGAGACACTTAAAGTAGTAAAGGAGTTTGCTATTTGGGGAGCAAAATAACTGATGATGGTCGAAGTAGAGAGGATGTAAAATGTAGACTGGCAATGGCAAGGAAAGTGTTTCTGAAGATGAGAAATTTGTTAAGATCGAGTATAAATTTAAGTGTCAGGAAGTCGTTTCTGAAAGTATTTTTATGGAGTGTAGCCATGTATGGAAGTGAAACATGGACGATAAATAGTTTGGACAACAAGAGAATAAAAGCTTTTGAAATGTGGTGCTACAGAAGAATGCTGAAGATTACATGGGTAGATCAGATAACTAATGAGGAGGTATTGAACAGAATTGGTGAGAAGAGGAGTTTATGGCACAACCTGACAAGAAGAAGGGATCGGTTGGTAGGACATGTTCTGAGGCATCAAGGGATCACCAATTTAGTATTGGAGGGCAGCGTGGAGGGTAAAAATCGTAGAGGGAGACCAAGAGATGAATATACTAAGCAGATTCAGAAGGATGTAGGTTGCAGTACGCACTGGGAGATGAGAAGTTTGCACAGGATAGAGTAGCATGGAGAGCTGCATCAAACCAGTCTCAGGACTGAAGACCACAACAACAACAACATGTCAGCATGATACCAGTCTAAAGACTTTAAATAACGACACAGAATTAAGGCAAACATAATTCATAGAAACAGAGTGCTACAATTCTATTAACAGCTAATATTCAACTAGCAATTTACAAATCTTCAGAGATACTCTCTTTATGGAATACTTAAAGTTGCTCCACTCTATATACAATCTGCATTACCTAAGGAAAGCCCAACAATAATAATTACTCTCCCATACCCTCTAACCAGATCTCATATGAGTCAAGTGTGAAATTAAGAGCTTTACTGTTAATCATAATTTTATTTCACGCAGTGTAACATATTAGGATTGATAATACATTCCAAAAGGCTGATAACCACAATTTTAAGAAAAAACTATAATAATATGGGCAGAAACTTAATTCATCAATTTCATTTCCTTAAATCGCCTGTAGCACTCTGAAGTTCATGAAGTAAAACGTAATTTCCGCAAAAAAAAAAAAAAAAAAAAAAAAAAGAAAGAAATAGTTAAGCGCAAGAACACTAGGTTTTGTCAAATTTTCAAGCTTTATTTAAATTCAATGGAAACAGCACAAAATAAAAGAATGAGTAAATAATGTCTGCCACAAGTATAGTAAAGTAATTGTATAATATGATATTTCAAAAGTACAAGAACAGCCTTCTTATCTGCAAAATAACAGTATTCTCTGAACGTCTTTATTTCACTAACTTCACCGAAATCCATAGGTTACTGTTAAATTTCATACATAAGCCTACAACACGATTTGTTGACGGAAAGAACAGCCTTCTTATCTGCAAAATAACGGCGTTCTCTTAATGTCTTAATTTCACTAACTTCACCGAAATGCATGGGTTACTATTAAATTTCATACGTAAGCCTATAAAAAGATTTGTTGACGGACTCATTCACAAAACACTACCCGGTTTTGGAAATCGACGCCCTGAAGTACTTGCAGTGACACGTGGTACGGGTGATACTTATGACGCTGCAGTATTGTGACAATACCACCAACTGGCATACCGGAACCGCGGTGCAATTGCCGGCCGCCTATTCGTGGGTTGTGGTGCATTTCCGCTAGTACAGCTATTTCATTAACTTCTCCTGTAGCACGTTTGCTTCGTTTCCTTTCGTAGGTCTGTACGTTGCCATCAGACATAAAGACGTTCACAACCTTTTAATGGAACGAATGAGAGCAAGCTTTCCCTGGAAAACGCTTGGCGTACAAGTCAACAGCAGTCTCAATATTTCTCCTACATTCTCCATCAATCACGATCATTTAAATTTTTTCTTCTGTGGTTGCAACATTCATCGCCCACTTGCACGTCTGTTCTACAAATGATAGGTAGTTGTACAGGCAATAAAACTGTGGAAGTATTGTAATGTTGAGAGCCGCTATCTGTTCTAAGCCTGTACGACACTTGGACTCCAGTCGTAGTGTATTGCCTTTTGTGATACATCGTAGTTCGCTACACGGTCACTGTCGCGCTTAGAGTAGTCCCCTGTTCGATATGTCGGAGGAATACAACGTTGCAAATGGGGTTTCCAATTGGAAGTTATGAGATGCTAGGCTGTTTTACCGTCGCAGCATGGAGGTGGGGTCCCACGTGCCACTGGATATTCAAGGGCTAGTGAGTAAATTACGATTGTGTACCCATTTCTATTGCTCCGCTTACAGCGTCATCTGTGGCGAAACGAAGAAAATGCTACAGGCAAAACGTATGTAGATTTTGCCTTAGGATCGTAATTTGCAATAAAAAAGAGGTGTTGCCATTGAAGATTTCTAAGTTGCCCCCCCCATCCCCCAGCACCAATGCAAGAAATGGGGTAGCTGGTCGAGTGTGATATCCTTGGATGCCCCCCTCCTTGACAACCAATCTGGACTTACAACTTTTTTGATCCGATGTGTAGTTTTCGAAATATTGCAGTGTCTTCAGTAAAAATGTTCACAACAGTTGATATCGCTGTAATTCCAGCGTGATATGAATTGCGATTTATTATTCCCAAAATATTAAAAAATGTTTTGCATCATAAGTGCAAAGCTAAAGAATACGCATAAAGTTTATACAGGAATCACATTTAGAAGATCTGATATGTGGGATTGACAAAGAAAGCAAGTAGCTTACACCACTATGTACACTCCTGGAAATTGAAATAAGAACACCGTGAATTCATTGTCCCAGGAAGGGGAAACTTTATTGACACATTCCTGGGGTCAGATACACCACATGATCACACTGACAGAACCACAGGCACATAGACACAGGCAACAGAGCATGCACAATGTCGGCACTAGTACAGTGTATATCCACCTTTCGCAGCAATGCAGGCTGCTATTCTCCCATGGAGACGATCGTAGAGATGCTGGATGTAGTCCTGTGGAACGGCTTGCCATGCCATTTCCACTTGGCGCCTCAGTTGGACCAGCGTTCGTGCTGGACGTGCAGACCGCGTGAGACGACGCTTCATCCAGTCCCAAACATGCTCAATGGGGGACAGATCCGGAGATCTTGCTGGCCAGGGTAGTTGACTTACACCTTCTAGAGCACGTTGGGTGGCACGGGATACATGCGGACGTTCATTGTCCTGTTGGAACAGCAAGTTCCCTTGCCGGTCTAGGAATGGTAGAACGATGGGTTCGATGACGGTTTGGATGTACCTTGCACTATTCAGTGTCCCCTCGACGATCACCAGTGGTGTACGGCCAGTGTAGGAGATCGCTCCCCACACCATGATGCCGGGTGTTGGCCCTGTGTGCCTCGGTCGTATGCAGTCCTGATTGTGGCGCTCACCTGCACGGCGCCAAACACGCATACGACCATCATTGGCACCAAGGCAGAAGCGACTCTCATCGCTGAAGACGACACGTCTCCATTCGTCCCTCCATTCCCGCCTGTCGCGACACCACTGGAGGCGGGCTGCACGATGTTGGGGCGTGAGCGGAAGACGGCCTAACGGTGTGCGGGACCGTAGCCCAGCTTCATGGAGACGGTTGCGAATGGTCCTCGCCGATACCCCAGGAGCAACAGTGTCCCTAATTTGCTGGGAAGTGGCGGTGCGGTCCCCTACGGCACTGTGTAGGATCCTACGGTCTTGGCGTGCATCCGTGCGTCGCTGCGGTCCGGTCCCAGGTCGATGGGCACGTGCACCTTCCGCCGACCACTGGCGACAACATCGATGTACTGTGGAGACCTCACGCCCCACGTGTTGAGCAATTCGGCGGTACGTCCACCCGGCCTCCCGCATGCCCACTATACGCCCTCGCTCAAAGTCCGTCAACTGCACATACGGTTCACGTCCACGCTGTCGCGGCATGCTACCAGTGTTGAAGACTGCGATGGAGCTCCGTATGCCACGGCAAACTGGCTGACACTGACGGCGGCGGTGCACAAATGCTGCGCAGCTAGCGCCATTCGACGGCCAACACCGCGATTCCTGGTGTGTCCGCTGTGCCGTGCGTGTGATCATTGCTTGTACAGCCCTCTCGCAGTGTCCGGAGCAAGTACGGTGGGTCTGACACACCGGTGTCAATGCGTTCTTTTTTCCATTTCCAGGAGTGTATATAGGATCTCCAGACTTCGAAAGTTTTACATAGTTACAGCTAACGGTTACACGAAGCCACCAGTAAGCATAAAGCCACACCAGACAGACATTCACACGGATTAAAATGTCACCATACAGAATTTACATACTCAGTAAGAATATTTTGTTGTCATTGTGAACTGCTTCTTCTGAATGAAACATTACACTTTGGACGTTCTGACTGAGTGACTAATTCGAAAGAAACCGTAAAACAATATTATCAATGTAAAATCTCGTCATGCTCTCCAGATAGAAAATTTAGGTATCAGATTACTCCAAACCTTGCATATGTCAACTTGGTGCGAAGAAGATTTTTCTGAGAAATCTGAAGATTCCAGAAGGAACGTTTGGTTAGAAGATGCTGGTCGATTGAGGTTTTTAAATTTAGTTGTGTCCTGGTCATTAGATACGTCACTGGGATGTCGTCACAGAATGAACTCACTTCCCACTGTATTTTACTGATTTATACCCTTTTATTCGCAAGGATTCGGATTTAAATTGTCGTCTAAGCATCTAGACGTAAATTTTCCGCGATTTCTTTAAATTCCTTCTGGTCAATGTCGGAATAGTTCCATTGAACGGACAGTGGCCACTTGCTTCCCGTCAGTTTCCGACTGAGCTAATTCTGATTCTCGATGGGGACAGAACGTTTAGCTATTAACATCACATCCTCAATAGCTCATTGGTAGAGTTTTTTTTTCTTCAGCAGGAATGTTTAAAAGACATCTTCTGTATGGTTAATGCTACCTTCTCTTTTCTTGTTTAACACGTAGTTTACGGACAGTGGCCACTTGCTTCCCGTCTATTTCCGACTGAGCTAATTCTGATTCTCGATGGGGACAGAACGCTTAGCTATTAAGAAAGAAAATCGATAATACATTTCGTAAGAACTGGGGAAGAAACAGAGAGAGTGGGAACAAGAATTTGGACGACTGCAGCGGCTTATAAATCGGTTCTCCAGCAGTTCAACGTCAAGTTTTTCTTCATAATGCCCGCTGGGTTTCTGCCTTGAACCTCTTGGCGGAACCGACAAAGAGTTTCGCACAGCGTCAGAGACGTGGAGGAAGAGGCAGAGGGATGGCCTTGATTGGACGGCGGCGGCCGCGGCTGCGGCGCGCAGGAATCGATAGCTGTGCGACCAGCTGTTGCTGGGCGGGACGCGAGCTCTCCCCCTCCTCATTCAGCCGCTCCATTGACCGCTTGACCGCTTCACTTTACACATATCGCAGTCACCACTGCTCTCCGTCACACCGGCAGTAGTCCCACAACACTGGTCGCGAGCGACAACCCGTGACGTAAACTCACTTCCGATTAGAATCTGCATTTCGAAAAACAATGTAAAGAGCTGACACACTTGCACAAAACGAACTCAAGACACAAAATGTTCTGAGTATACATGTTGAATAAATACATTTCGATATTCGTGTTTCGTTCAGTTTATTTACCAGCACCTTCAGTGGCCTCAGACGTACACTTTTTTTTTTTTTCATTCTAATCTATCATTTTTCAAGACATACAGTGACTGGTGGAAATAAGTTTCAATTCCAGAGAACTATATCAGCACCAGCGGCAGTACTGATTCTGCGATTTATTTTAGACGGTAGATTGAAGAACAACAAAACACACATTTATAGAACTGTACGAGAGCGTACTGAAAAGTATTGTCTCCGAATTTTTTTATTTGAAAACTCTTAAAGCTTTTAAAAGTACAACAAACTTTATTACAATGGTTACTCCAAAAGAAATGCACACTATTTTTGTAAAATTACAGTTTTCATTCTTCATGTGTCAAAGTTTTACAGTGTGTAGATACATCTTTCCCGCTTGTTTTCAAACTTAGTTCAATCTGTTCCCGTGAGTGGCGCTGTCACAGCCTGTCTTCAAGATGGCTGCTACACTTGAGGTTCGTCAGAAGCAACGTGCTGCCATAGAATTCCTGTGCTGTGAAAACGAGACAGTGGGAAGCATCCAAAAGAGGTTGAAAAAGATGTATGGAGATGCTGCTGTCGATCGCAGTACAGTTAGTCGGTGGGCAAGCAGGTTATGTGATGAAAGCGGGCACGGCAATATTGAGAATTGTCCTCGCAGTGGCAGGCCTCGTACTGCACACACTCCAGATAATGTGCAGAGAGTTAACGAATTGGTGAATGCTGACAGACGCCTCACAGTGAACGAATAGTCATGCTACGTTGAGATAGGGGAAGAAGTGTTTGCAGAATACTGAAAGTGTTGGCGTTAAAAAAGATTTGTGCCAGGTGGGTTCCCAGGATGTTGACAGTGGCTCGCAAAGAAACAAGAAAAAGGTATGAACTTTTGGAACAGTGTGAGAATGGTGGAGATGAATTTCTTGGAAGAATTGTGACTGGTGATGAAACATGGCTCCATCAGTTTTCACCAGAGACGAAGACGCAATCAATGGAGTGGCATCATGCAAATTCACCCAAGGAAAAAAAAAAAAAATCAAAACCACACTTTCTGCTGGAAAAGTTATGGCAACGGCGTTTTTCGATTCCGAAGGACTCTTGCTGGTGAACATCATGGCAAGTGGAACTACCATAAATTCTGATGCACATGTGACGACACTGAAGAAGCTTCAAGCTCGACTGAGTCGTGTTCGACCACATCGCAAAAGTAGGACGTTTTGCTACCGCACGACAACGCACGGCCACATGTCATTCAAAAAACCATAGAAGCGATCACAAAACTCGGATGGACAACACTGAAACACCCGCCTTACAGTCCTGACCTGGCTCCATGTGACTATCATCTCTTTGGGAAACTGAAAGACTCTCTTCGTGGAACAAGGTTTGAAGATGATGACTCCCTTGTGCACGCTACCAAACAGTGGCTCCAACAGGTTGGTCCAGAATTTTACCGTGTGGGTATACAGGCGCTGGTTCCAAGATGGCGTAAGGCAGTTGAGAAGGATGGAAATTATGTGGAGAAATGAAAATACTGTTCCTAAAGGATGTATGTACACACTGTAAAACTTTCAAACATGTAGAATAAAAGATGGATTTAAAAAAAAGTGTACATTTCTTTTGGAGTGACCCTCGTATATAATGTGTATTTATTCTAAATGTCTACACATTTACTTATCAACATAGTCGCCCTGGCTACGAACACATTTCTACCAACGAGAGAGCAGTTTGCTGATAGCGTAAGTTGTTTGACTTTCGTGACGAAGCCACAAGCTCACCTCCTCCGTTTGCACCGCTTCGACGTTTTCGAAGTGAAATCTTCGAAAGTGTCCCTTAAGTTCTGGAAACATGAAAATCTGAGAGTGTCAAGTGGGGACTATACGGAGGATGATTGATGGCAGTAGACTCGAGGCGCCGGATTGTTACAGAGGCCGCAGTGCTCGTGTGAGGGCCGGCACTGTCGTGCTGAAGCATAGGATGGACGAAATCTTCGACTTCAAAACTCGATTACAGCACTCTGTTTCTTACGCATCGGTATACACTGATAAGCCAAAACATTATGAACACTGCAATCGTGACGTTGGATGCCGCCTGGTGGCATAGCGTGAGCATGATGCGATAGCAAAATTATGTAAGCGGAGCAGACACGGACAAGGTATCGCCCTAGCGAAGATATGGGCTGCAAATGGGGAAATCCACTGAGATAAGTGGCTTTGACAAAGGGCAGATTATTATTGCCCAGAGCCAGTGAACGATTATCTCGAAAACACGTTCGAATGTGTCGAATGTTCACTTGCTATCGTCGTCAGTATCTACAGAAAGAGGTGGAAGGACAGTGAAACTACCAACAGGCGCTAAATTGTTGGACGTCCACGACTCTTCACAGAACGTGGGGATCGGAGACTTGTCTGCTCTGTAAAGTAATATACACTCCTGGAAATTGAAATAAGAACACCGTGAATTCATTGTCCCAGGAAGGGGAAACTTTATTGACACATTCCTGGGGTCAGATACATCACATGATCACACTGACAGAACCACAGGCACATAGACACAAGCAACAGAGCATGCACAATGTCGGCACTAGTGCAGTGTATATCCACCTTTCGCAGCAATGCAGGCTGCTATTCTCCCATGGAGACGATCGTAGAGATGCTGGATGTAGTCCTGTGGAACGGCTTGCCATGCCATTTCCACCTGGCGCCTCAGTTGGACCAGCGTTCGTGCTGGACGTGCAGACCGCGTGAGACGACGCTTCATCCAGTCCCAAACATGCTCAATGGGGGACAGATCCGGAGATCTTGCTGGCCAGGGTAGTTGACTTACACCTTCTAGAGCACGTTGGGTGGCACGGGATACATGCGGACGTGCATTGTCCTGTTGGAACAGCAAGTTCCCTTGCCGGTCTAGGAATGGTAGAATGATGGGTTCGATGACGGTTTGGATGTACCATGCACTATTCAGTGTCCCCTCGACGATCACCAGTGGTGTACGGCCAGTGTAGGAGATCGCTCCCCACACCATGATGCCGGGTGTTGGCCCTGTGTGCCTCGGTCGTATGCAGTCCTGATTGTGGCGCTCACCTGCACGGCGCCAAACACGCATACGACCATCATTGGCACCAAGGCAGAAGCGACTCTCATCGCTGAAGACGACACGTCTCCATTCGTCCCTCCATTCCCGCCTGTCGCGACACCACTGGAGGCGGGCTGCACGATGTTGGGGCGTGAGCGGAAGACGGCCTAACGGTGTGCGGGACCGTAGCCCAGCTTCATGGAGACGGTTGCGAATGGTCCTCGCCGATACCCCAGGAGCAACAGTGTCCCTAATTTGCTGGGAAGTGGCGGTGCGGTCCCCTACGGCACTGTGTAGGATCCTACGGTCTTGGCGTGCATCCGTGCGTCGCTGCGGTCCGGTCCCAGGTCGACGGGCACGTGCACCTTCCGCCGACCACTGGTGACAACATCGATGTACTGTGGAGACCTCACGCCCCACGTGTTGAGCAATTCGGCGGTACGTCCACCCGGCCTCCCGCATGCCCACTATACGCCCTCGCTCAAAGTCCGTCAACTGCACATACGGTTCACGTCCACGCTGTCGCGGCATGCTACCAGTGTTAAAGACTGCGATGGAGCTCCGTATGCCACGGCAAACTGGCTGACACTGACGGCGGCGGTGCACAAATGCTGCGCAGCTAGCGCCATTCGACGGCCAACACCGCGGTTCCTGGTGTGTCCGCTGTGCCGTGCGTGCGATCATTGCTTGTACAGCCCTCTCGCAGTGTCCGGAGCAAGTATGGTGGGTCTGACACACCGGTGTCAATGTGTTCTTTTTTCCATTTCCAGGAGTGTAGATGGTGATCTGTGGCATTTCTGCCGAAAGAGCACTATGCTGGTGCACGCACACGTGTTTCTAAGCACACCGTTCGCTGTTCATTGTTGAACACGGAGCAGACCATATGTTAATCCAAAGACGTCGTCAGTTAAGATTGCAGTGGACACAGGATCATCGGCATTCGACTGCCGACCAATGGAAACGTGTCGGGTCTTCGGGTGAATCACATTTTTGCTACTCTAGGTCGCTGGTCACCTTCACGAACGCCGTCATCGAGGTGAACGACGGCTCAAAACGTGGAGTGCGTCACGGGCGCAAGCTGGTGGGAGCAGTCTTATGCTATGGAAGACATTCTCCTGCGCTTGCATGGGATCAGTGGTAGTAATCATGCTAACACCTGCATCCCATCATGCTTGACGTCTTCGCCGACGGCGGTGTCGTATTTCAGCAGTTTAGCTGTCCGTGTCTGGGAGTCATAATCGTGCTACAGTGGTTTGAGGACCATTATAGTGAACTCACGTTGATGTCTCCGCGACCAAATTCACCTGATGTAAATCCTATGAAACCCATCAGGCTCGCTATAGGGTGCCATCACCGCGTACGCAAATCAGTGGCCCGTTATTTACGCAAATTGCATGACCTGTGCGTTGACATTTAATGTCGCATACCTCGACAAACCTACCAACAAATTGTCGGATCCCTGATACGCAGAATCAGTGATGTATTTCGTGTCAAAGAGGGGCAAACAAGCTATTAAGCAGGTGATCAAAATGTTTTGGCTCATCAACGTAGTTACGTTACACACCATCCATATTACACGCTAGATTTGGGAACCCTCTAATGGGAGAGGGTTGTTACTTGCGTCAACAAAGCAGGAAAGTCGACCGAGTAATAAAGTATTTGTGACATATAATACCCCAACCGATACTGAGAACAGAATAAAAAATGCAGAGGCATTATTTTTCAGCATGCCCTCGTAGACTTACCGCAGAGGTAGTCAACCTTTCTTACCTAACGGCCATTTTTGTACATCTGTTAACAGAAAATTTGCTAACCGTCCACCGTTTCCACAGTACCTGTTACCTATAAAGTAGGGAAGTAACTTTACCTTATAATTTATAAAGCAGAATTACAACAAGTTAAAGCATATACATAATAATAACTGCGTACTACACACGTGATGTCAAAATTTTATGAAAACCTAATGAAAATGTTTTTGAAATTCGTGCCGCCTACCGCCCACCGTGAAAGTTGCAACAGCCACGAGTGAGCGGTAGGGACCAGGTTGACGACCATTGATTTAGAGGAAGCTTTTGAGAATAGTGATTCCATAGAGTACTGCAATTATTAAGATAGAAGGGATAAAATGCAGGGAGCAAGAAGTTATCCGTAACCTGTATAGAAACCATACGGTGGTTATAAGCGTCGAAGGCTATGAAAGTGAAGCAGTGCCGTACTTCAGAAGCGAATGGGACACGGTTGTAACCTGTGTAATTTCTACATCGAGCAAGCAGCAAAACAGACAAACGAGAAATATGGCATGCAAATTGAAGTTCACGAAGAATAAATAAAAACTTTATGAGGTCTGCTGATGACATTACATTTTTGTCAGCTTTTAGGCGTCGAAGACGAGGCAAACTAAATGGATAGTGTGTAGAAAAGAGGCATAAGATAAAAATAAATAAAAGCAAGACAAGATAATGAAGTGTAGTCGAATTAAGTCGGGTGATGCTGAGGATAATAGGTTAGGAAAGGAGACGCTAAAAGTAGTAGACGAACTTTGGACAGCAAAATAATTGACGACGGCAGACGCTAAGACTATATAAACCGCAGACTAGCAATAAAAAGATGTGAATAGGAGAAATATGTTAACATACATTATAAATTTAAATGTTGGGCCGCGTTGGCCGAGCGTTTCTAGGCGCTTCAATCCGGAACCGCGTTGCTGCTACGGTCGCAGGTTCGAATCCTGCCTCGGGCATGGATGTGTGTGATGTCCTTAGGTTAATTAGGTTCAAGTAGTTTTAAGTCTAGGGGACTGATGACATCAGATGTTATGTCCCATAGTGCTTAGAGCCATTTGAATTTAATTTCTGAAAGCATTTGTTTAGAGTGTAACTTTATATGGAACCGAAATGTTGACGAAAAACAACCCGCACAAGAAGAGAATGTAAGCTTTTCAAATGTAGAAATGCTGATGATTATATGCCTATTTCAGATAACTAATGAAAAGAGGCGTAAGCACAGTCAAGTTGGAAACGAGACATCATTCCCGGGCTGTTCTCCTTCCAAACGAGTCAAAAAATGTAATAATTATGGTAATAACTCAAAAAGAATAATTTATTTTAAGTGAAAAATTGTCTGTATCACTGCACATAACAAATATTGCGCGCTACCCAAATTACATTTTAATCTGCACTACGAAAGACAAGTCGTTGCTCAACGTTGTCACCAAAATAACTAAGAAAGTTCTTGACTGACTTACTTCAAATTTTTACATGATAGTGTAGTAAAAATTCAGACTGACAGAGACTACAATTTTTTTAAACAGCAATATAGTTTTTTTTCTGTTAAAGCCGACTGCGAAAAGAAAAATGCTGTGTTGTAATAAATGAGCGATTTCAATTTCTTTCTCGCAGTCACTTTTAACAATAATAGTAGGTCGTTTAAACTATTAGACAAATTTTTTCTCCATATACACTGTTTTACCTCGCATTCGGTTTTAACAGGAAATAGGGGAAAAAATGAAATTATCGTGTAGCATTATTGGCCGGGAGATCTTGTCTGGGGAAAGTCGGCCACCGAGTGAAAATCTTCAGGTGACACAACATTGGGCGATTTGCGCGTCGGTGATGGTGAGATGATGAGGAGGAGGACAACACAACACCCAGTCCACGGGCGGAGAAAATCTCCAACCCGTCCGGGAATCGAAACCTGGCTTGCTGCATCTAAGCAAGCACGTTACCACTCAGCTAAATAGGTGGACAGCAATTCGCAATGTTATATTTATAGCTTATCAGCTTATAATTATTACTACAGAATATGAATCGTCCGATACTTTGTAATCCTACCCGTTCACACATTAAAACTAAGCGAAATACTTTAACTGCTATCCTCATAGATCTAGCAGCATGAGAGGTCTCTCATACCCTGTATACCAATTATCCCAACCCATTTACGTATTCTTTTTTAAGTGACTTCAATTCCCAATCAATATTTCGTTGGCAATAAAAAAAAAAAAAGTGTGTGAATACCTAAGGGACCAAACTGCTGAGGTCATCGGTCCCTAAACTTACACACTACTTAAACTAACTTATACTAAGAACAACACACACACCCATGCCTGAGGGAGGACTCGAACCTCCGGCGGGAGCGGCCGCACAGTCGGTGGCATGGTGCCTCAAACCACGCGGCCACTCCGCGCGGCTTGGCAATAAAAACAAACAAGGATCAAGATCAGAGAAAGGGGAAAGAGGAGATGGACAGAGAGAGGAAGGAGAAGGAAATGAGGAATTTTATCCATTTCCAACACATATATAGCAATTGCGAAGCGTTACTGGATTTGCTAGTTAAATCCAAAATCAGACTGTATTTGTGAGAATCTGTTTTTAACCAGCAATGCAGTTTTATGCAAATTGAAGATGGACAGGCGAGGGAAGAAAGGAAAGGGAAGGAAAGAATATCAGCTCAATCGGGACTTTTACACAATCAACGGTGACGTGTGGAAATGTGTGGCGGACCGGGACTCGAACCCAGGATCGCCTGCTTATTAGGCAGTTGCGTTAACCACTGCATCATCCGGACACATTTCTTTATCGCAAATGCGCGAACTATTCCGGGATGCTCTCGGCCGACACGCACTCATACCGAGCGCCATCTATCCACTGTCCCCGTACACGTCTTCCATGCTCGCTAATTTTTAGATTCCTACTGGAGGTCGAACGTAACTGTACATCTGCACTGTGAATAGTGGACTCATTGCCCGTCGAGGCGGATCAGTTATACGCTGATCAGCAAAACATTATGACCACCGACCTACTATCAGTGTAAGCCCGTCCAGTCGATAGCAGCGTCACCTGGCAAGGGAAGACTGCTGGCTCAAGTAGTATCAGTGAGCGTGCTGCCAGTGTGTAGAATGGGAAAGGCATGCGTGTCTTAAACACTTGACGAGACCAAGGTGAAACCACGTCCAGACGTCGTAGAGGTGGGAAGCCACCCCTCATTACAGACGTAATGGTGTGGGGCATGTGCAATTGGAATGACATGGGACCCCTGATACATCTAGATATGACTCTGGCTGATGACATGTATGTAAGCATACTGTCTGATCACCGGCATCCATTAAGTGCATTCCAACAGACTTGGGAATTCCAGCAGGACAATGTGACACCGACACATCCAGAATTGCTACAGAGTGGCTCCAGGAACACTCTTTTGAGGTTAAACACTTCCACTGACCACCGAACTCCACAGACATGATCATTATTGAGAATATCTGGGACGCCTTGCAATGTGCTCTTCAGAAAAGATCTCCACCCTCTTGTACTCTTATGGATTTATGGACAGTCCTGCAGGATTCATGGTGTCAGTTCCCTCCAGAACTACTTCAGACATTAGTAGAGTCCACGCCACGTCGTGTTGCGGCACTTCCGCATGCTCGTTAGGGCTCTTACTATATTAGGCAGGTGTACCAGTTTCTTTGGCTCTTCAGTGTATATTTTATTAAAACACGAGTTCTACGTAATACCCGATACTCCACCTCCTCGTAACACTAACGTAATTCGTCTCAGGAAGTACTGAAAACTGTTTCCTTTTGATGATGCTTAACTAAAATTGTCTTGAAATTGTCTTATTCACTTCAGTACATATATACAGGTTGTCCAGCGACGGAATCCCCAATTTCAAAATGAAACATCTTAAGAACTGAGATTGATAGAAGAGTGCAACGAAAGGTATGTTTATTGTCAAAGTTGTAAGAAGTTTATACAAAAGTTTTGAAATAGTCTGAAATGCTGCTAACATATGGCACTTGTACAGTATAGGTGAGTACAATTAAACTGACGCAAGCGTTCTTTGCAATCACATTCCAGTCTTTTCAAAATTTCTATCACTCGCAGTATGGAGATGGCGCAAATGAACAATGATATTTGCCATCATATCCTGTAACGTCCCAATGGAAACGGATTCAGATGCCACACAATTCACCAATTCAATCTCTTATAACATAGTGGGATGAATTTGGTAGAATGTGTCTTTCAATGTGCCCCACCAAAAGTAGTCACAAGGAGTCACATTGCGACCCGAAATATTCATGAAGAAAGCAAAAAACCTCTTTGGTGGGGTGTGGTCTGGCCCCATCTCGTATGACCACTCGATGCCTGGTCAGTCCTCCAATGCTGAGGTAGGACCGTTGCGGGCGCGCGGTTCCTGACTGTAGCGCCTAGAACCGCTCGGCCACTCCGGCCGGCCAACCTTAACAGGAAAGGAGGATTGAAATGAGACAAATGTAGTTATTATTGGTCAATAAAGCAAGCATTGTTAACTATTCCTCGCCACATGCTCCATAACAGACGTCGGCGCAAATCCGCGATTTTAGGCAGCGACGGTTCTAGGCACTTCAGTCTGGAACCGCGGGACCGCTCCGGTCGCAGGTTCGAATCCTGCTTCGGGCATGGATGTGTGTGATGTCCTTAGGTTAGTTAGGTTTAAGTAGTTCTAAGTTCTAGGGGACTTATCACCACAGCAGTTGAGTCCCATAGTGCTCAGAGCCATTTGAACCATTTTTTTTTTTGTTAAGGTTGTTTTCTTGCTTCTGAAGGGTTCTTTCCTGTTAAATTGACATTCGTGGTAAGGACTATGGGACCTAACTGCTGAGGTCCCTAAGCTTACACACTACTTAATCTAATCTGAACTAACTTACGCTAAGGACAACACACAGACCCATGCCCGAGGGAGGACTCGAACCTCCGACGTGGGGGAGCCGCACGAACCATGACAAGGCGCCCGAGACCGCACGGCTACCCCGCGCGGCCTCCTGTTAAATGATTGCTTTCAGTTCAAGCTATTTTTGTGCGTTTGAAGGACTGAAATTAGGCAAATTGTGAGCCTTTGCGCTAAATATAGCAAACAGCATCAACTATTCCCCACAACAGGATCCGTAAATACGTCAGCGAGACTGTACGAGCCTAAGCGGTTCGGCGTGCTGAGTTCGTCTAAGTTTCAAACTGCTGTGTTATTCTTTATTGCTTCTGATTATGTCTCCAGCAGTAGGGGACGAAATGTTAAGCACATAACATGCTTTGGATTGCGGCCTACTGCTCATAAAACACAGAACACTTAAATGAGTTTTTTCTCCACGGTGGCGTTGAAATGTGCAAAATGATCATTTATTTTATAAAAATTATTATTTCGACTTCTTTATCTCCTACATCAGTTTACACATCGAAGTCTTCATCCTTATTTTGTGACTCACTGTAAACTGTGTGGCAGAGAATATTTTTTATTGCTCCATACATTAAAGTCTGTTTCTGTTCCATTCGTAGATGGAGTGTGTGAAGAATGACACCTACGCCTCTGCACGATCTCTACGGGACACTTTCGTAGGAGGCTCGACGTTTGTGATTCTCTAAAGACATCATGGCCCAGTAACCCCACTGAACATTATCGCACGTCTTTGGAGAGCAGTGCGACCCCAAATTTTGTTCTGGTATGAAACCACAAGGGACCGTGCAAAACCATTAGACAGAATTTGAACCAGAACCGAAGCAGAAAGGGCGTTTGTGTTTTTTCAGCCCTCCCGTTTTGCGCTCTTCTGTGACGTGATCACGGCAGCGATTCTGACATCTTTAACTAATTTTACACCTCACTTGACATTCGGAGCTCTACCATTTCTTTGCATGTGTCGACATCTTGTCGTTTTAGCCCAAGGGTAAAGTCGCAGGATGCCACGCTTTTGCATCATTATAGAGGAAGGTTGTAAGCAACTTTTATCCAAAATTTCAAACTTATAAGTTGCAGTGGGCTATAACTATGGGATTTCGAATAAGTGATCCATTAATTGTGTTGCACAGTGTACAACATATTGAAAATATTCACTCTCTTTATTAAAACTTGAACAATCTGAAATACTTAACCTGCAGACAGTCCATGTCTACAGGAATTTCACTGTATTGGTTAGAGTCGCTGTACAGTATAACTTTTATCACTTGATATGTTACTGAATGAGAGCCTCTTCTCAATATATATCTGACTATAAAGTTCGCTATAGTTCTGACTTCTAATATAACTCGCGCTGCTGTATCTGAAGTAAGACGGTGCTGTCCTCGTAGCATCATGGAGAGAGTTACTATAGAAATTTCTGGACAGCACTTTTCAAGAGGAGTCAGACAATATATTACTTCCCCCCACATACATCTCGCGTATTGACCACGAGGAGAAAATTCTAGAAATTAGAGCCAATACAGAGGCTTACCGACAATCATTCTCCCCATGCACTATTCGCGAGTGGGACTGGGTTGGAGGGATCAGGTAGTGGTACCGAAAGTACCGTCCGCCACACACCATTAGGTGGCTTCTGGAGTATGATGTAAATGTAGATGTAGATGATGATTAGAGAGTGGGCAGAACGGCACTGCAATCTTACGTGAGTGCTCTTCTGGCAGTGTAGGCGTTTGGAACTTGTGAAGAATCCGGATTTTATGGACTTTACATGAGATTGATCCATAATGACAGGATGATACAGTATGAGGTCCTCAGAAAATAATAATTATGTTATATCAACAAAAGGCAATTGCAATTAATCTTATGTACCGAAAACTACCAAAACAATCTCTACTAATATGGATAATGGCATGGAACAAAGAAGTTAAAGCGAAACCCATTTTGGAGACGAACCGAGCAGGTGGTTAATGATATCGTAAAACTCCCATTTAGCAAGAGAATGGCGAGGTACAGCGCAGAAAGGGATAAGACCAGAACAATACATTATTCATTTTAACGTAAATATGGCCGGGACAGAGGGTAAGTGGCTGCACGTCATTAACACGGCTAGACTGCGGCCCAGCAAGAAAAATAAAAATGTTTATTCACCTCTAGCGAGACGGTAATTGGCTGAAGTCATATTTGGCGATGCAGACGCGACACGGTGGGGAGATCCCCATTATATAATAGCATTTTGAGACCTTAAGGCTCTATCTCTCTCTCTCGTTTCGTGGCAGACCGCACAAGTGTGTGGAAATAAGCGAGGGCGTTGAGAATTTTGCTTTCTGAGAAGTGAGGACGATACGCTTCACATATCGTGGCGACAGATAGCAAAGCGGTAGTTACGTATTCCTGCGGGAATTTTTGCGGGCAAAGAAATTGTGCATGTCACTCCAACCCATAGTGAGTGTGCAATAGCCATTATTTCGACTAGGAAAAGATTAATGTTCTACGGAACGCAGGAAAGTTGTGACTGAATGAATTCAGTCAAGGCCAGAGTAGGGAATTAGCGTTTCATATCCAGCACAGAGACTATGCCGTTGCAGACGCTGCTTGGTAAAGTACTATCGCACATTAGGCCACAGTAAATGTTGAGTCTAGGTTTTGCTCACTCCAACTTGCATGTATTTTGAGCATTGAATATCAAAAGCTAGGATACTAACCTACCCTCACATTGAGTACATGAGAGGTTTGTCATTGGTTTAAGAAGTAAATTTGTTCTCCATCAACTCAGTGCATTGACCAGCTACTACAACATAGATTTAAATGAGCTGATGTGGATTCTTAATAATCATTCTTTCCTGTGATAAAAAATTTTCATGTATAAAGATAACGATTTTATTAATCGCCATTTCAATATGTACAAGACTTAAATATTTTGTTATTGAGTGTCGAAAGTAATTGAACATGATTGTTATTTATCACTTGACTCCTGAAGCAACAGTTGATAAAGTAAATGTAGGGAATAGCTGGTTTGTCTTTCTATGATAGAACCCAAACTTTCAATTTTATTAGTTCATGCATTCTAGGTATGTGGCAGCAGCATTTCTAATCATTTTTGTTATGATCCGCATCTGATATTAGGTGCCTTACAGGGCCAGGGTCATATTTATTTAGAATGTCTGTTTGACACCCTGAGCTTGAGAAGACAGTTCATATGTTTTGTCCATTTGCACGGTAAGTGGTAAGCTAAGTTTGCACACATTAGTGCACTCACTGTGCAGATGCAAAGGTCGGACGTACGACAAACTTATTGGGGGTGTATCTACGACGATGTTTCTAATTCGTTGCTGCATCAGGCAGTAAATGTCTTTGCTTGTCGTTCCGTTGTGATGTGCCAACTTTGACATGGGATCTTGTTCCTCGGACGACACTGCATACCTGTATCTCAGACTTTATAACCGATGTCGTGCAGTGCTGTGTCACGTGGCGACGACAGGGGGGAGGCTTGAATGAAGACGTAGATGAGGAGATAGGGAGCCTAGCGACAGACGATGGCAGCTTCCTGTCCGCATCCCGGTATCCACGTTGTGAGCGACCGGAAACACCTGCCAAAAACCCGGCCACAGTAACGCAGATGCAGTGGTCCGGTTGACTACAAGCGGAGTTCCAGGGGCATCGTTATGGCTGTCTGGGGACGGCACCTTCACGAACATCGGCTCAGCCCGCAGGATCACTGGCGTCGGCGACAGCGGCCGCGGGACGTCGGTCTCGACTGACACCGCTTTGGGTAGCGCCAACCGCAACAGGTGGAGAGGCAGAGATGACTACTGTTGCAGATCCCAGCGGTTTGTTAGGTCTGTGAGCAAATATTCTGGGACAGAACAACTGACTTGAGAGCACCGCAGCTGGTTCTGGTGTCGCCGATGCAGTCCAGGGGAACGATGGAAGAGTTGTGAGTTGACACCAAGCTCCTAACGCCGTTTCTTGCCAAAAACTTTAAAGAAAATTTCATCCTGTGACTGAAACTTTGTGTGGCCCGACTGAATAAAATAATTCTACCAGCAGCTTCCTGTCATGTGGCAAGGAGCAAACAGTAGGAAGCAAGAAATTTTTTTACGCTTGCACCCTTGTGTGGGAGGAATAGAACTTTTTAATGGTCGGTCGAACCGTTCAGCTTCACCATTAGACTGAGAGTGAAAATAAGCAGTAGTTATGCTGTGTATGCCGTTGTTGGCACAAAATTGTTGAAAACTGATTGGCGTGAATTGTGATCCATTGTCCGAGACAAGGACCTCAGGACGGACCTTCAAGACAAAAAATTCAAGACAAAGCCTATAGTGGTAGATGTCGTGGAGACTTCAAATAGAAGTTTACTGTACGTGTCTTCCAACAACAACCGACATATGCTCCAGAATGGATCCGCGACATCAGTGTGTATGCATTGTCACAGTCCAGACGAATGTGCCCACTGAGAAAGGAACGCGGCGGTATCGATTGATGCTCCACACACACATCACGAGAGCTCATTTGATGACTCTGGGCATCCGTGGCAGCAACTCCGTTAGGAGTTGAATTTCCAGAAACACTGAAACATTTCTAAAAATAGTTCAAATGGCTCTGAGCACTATGGGACTTAACATCTTAGGTCATCAGTCCCCTAGAACTTAGAACTACTTAAACCTAACTAACCAAGGACATCACACACATCCATGCCTGAGGCAGGATTCGAACCTGCGACCGTAGCAGTCACGCGGTTCCGGACTGAAGCGCCTAGAACCGCACGGCCACGGAGGCCGGCGAAACATTTCTAACCGAGAACAGTTGCCGTAGATGTAGCCTCATAAATTCTTTAGTAGTTCTTTAGTAATTATTTATTTTCAGAGAAAGCTTTCACCCATTATTTTACCACTGTAGTGTTTGAATTTCCAAAAATACTGAAACACGTATTTTTATTTTCTGATTGAGAAATCAAATACTAGCTTTCGTAGTTCTAGCTTCAAAATTTCCTTTTTGGCGACATTCATTCAAAAAGCCTTTCAGCCCCCGTTTAACCACCTTAGGAGCGGAATTTCGGACTATCACTTCTTAAACGATGGCTGCAGTATAAGATCCACACTCTCTCCAAACTTCAAGTTTCTATCGTTGGCAGTTTGGGCTGTGCGATGATGAGTCAGTGAATCAGTCTGACCCTCTTTCATTCCCTTAGGAATTGAATTTCCAAAAACAGTGAACAGGTATTTCTTTAAAAAAAATGGCTCTGAGCACTATGGGACTTAACTGCTGTGATCATTAGTCCCCTAGAACTTAGAACTACTTAAACCTAACTAACCTAAGGACATCACACACATCCATGCCCGAGGCAGGATTCGAACCTGCGACCGTAGCGGTCACGCACTTCCAGACTGTAGCACCTAGAACCGTACGGCCACTCCAGCCGGCGGTATTTCTTCATGACTAACAGAGAAGCCAAATACCAATATCCAAAATTTAGCTTTAAAAATGCTTTCACAATGAAATATTTTCACAAAACGTTTCACCCCCTATTTCACCACCTTAGGGGTTGAAGTTCCAAAAACAAAACAAAAAATGGTTTAAATGGCTCTGAGCACTATGGGACTTAACTTCTGAGGTCATCAGTCCACTAGGACTTAGAACTACTTAAACCTAACTCACCTAAGGATATCACACACACCCATGCCCGAGGCAGGACAGTAGCGGTCGCGCGGTTCCAGACTGTAGCGCCTAGAACAGCTCGGCCACCCCGGCCGGCTTCCAAAAACAGTGGCATGTGTAAGTTTTATTTCTAACAGAGAAGCCAAATACAAATTTTCATAGATTTAGCTTTAAAAATGCTTTCATCAAAAAATATTTCCATAAAAATCTCACCCCCTGTTTCATCCCCTCCGGTGTTCAGTTTCTAAAACACTGAAACATGTATTTTTGTGTTTGTAACTGATAAGCCAATGTTCATAGCGCAGATTTAAAAATACTTTTGTAGTTCTTTAATAATGATATATTTTCGAAAAGATGCTTTCACCCACTATTTTACCCCCACAGTGCTAAATTTCCAAATATGTTGGAACACGTATTTCTGACTGAGAACCAAATACCAATTTCCGTCGGTCTAGCTTCAAAATTGCCGTAATAGCGACACTTAAAAAAAATCCATACCCTATTTCACCCCCTTAGGGGCGGCATTTCGAAAAATCCCTTCTTAAACGACCACTGCAACATAATATTCACAGCTTCTCCAAATTTCAAGTTTCTATCGCTAGTGGTTTGGGTTGGGCGATGATGATTCAGTCAGTCAGTCAGGACATTGCCTTCTGTATACAGAGTTTAGACATCACCAGAGCCCAACGTTGCAATTTTTGAGCTGTTCACTGTGGGACAGGCTTGGAAGAATTCAACAAGGCTATTAAAGGCTGGTGATCTTTAATCAAATAGAACTTGGAGCATACAAATATTTCTGGAACTTGGTAACACCGTAGATAATAACGAGCGCCTCTGTTCCAAGTTGACTGTAAGTGCACTATACATTGTTGAGAGTTGTCGAGGGAAAGCAATAGGTCGACCAGATGAACCAATTCTATGGAAGACTGCAACTCCAATCCCATAACAAGCTGTATCCACAGTGGCTAACGCAACAGGCCTAGCTCGGTCGAAATGAATTAGACGACGACAACTTAACAAGCTGTCCTCTACTAGCTGAAGTACGTCCTGACATTCTTTAAGCCACAAGAAAAAACAACTTTCCGTGACAGCAGGTACAGCCGAGCAGTAATTTGTGCACTGTTTGCAATAAAGTTAATGTAATGTGTGAGTTTGTTCATGACGGCTTGAGGCTCCTCGACATTACAGGGTACCGGCAGTTCTTTAATCACAGACAACTGTAAAAAACAGCATGAATACCCTGCGCATTTATTACATATATTAAACAATCCAGTTCTTTGTTGAAGAACGATCAGGCGTCGGACCCATGACGACATTATCGCCAATATATGTTTTGCATGAAGGGACATGTGCAGTTACTTGTGTCCAGGAAACAATGTAAACCAGCAGGCGCTGAAGTATTTCCGAACGGTAGTCTTTGAAAAGGGAACAAAGCCAGATGAGTGTTAATTACAAAATACTGCTTTAACTACTCACCCAGTGGCAACTGTAAGTATGCCTCCCACAACGCAGTGTTGGAAAAGAATCTGTCCTATGCTAATTTGTTTACCAACTTCTCTGGTTGTGGGAGAGGAAATGACTACATGGAATATGCGTGTTTACTGTTGCTTTTATATCAGCACAGAGACATAAACCTCCATATGATGCCCACTGATTTGCATAAACGGGTTGTATTATTCCTTTGCGTTTCCATCGTTGCATTTCCTGAGCAATCTGCTCACGTACAGTAAGGGGGACAGTTCGAGCATGATAAAATCGTAGTTGCACATTGTCTTCATCTATAATGTGCGCCTCGAAATCTTCAGTCCTTCCCAGTCCTGGTTCAAAAAGTTCACTATACTTATTGCACAAGTCAGAAACATTAGTATGAGGGACTGGGACACTAATTTGTAAGACACAGTCTTTTAAGCACGGGTTGAACAAATCAAACAAGTCTAAAGCAAAAAGATTTGCACTCTTTTTAGAACATATAACATTAAATGAAACACTCTTTAGAATGCCACGAAAAACTGATGGCAAACATCCAGCGTCAACACGTCCGTTATAAGCACACAAAACAGAAGTACGCTTCTCTAACCTTGGGATGCCGATTGTTTCATAGGTGTCTTTACTGATGGCGGAAACACTGGCATCTGTGTCTAACTGAAATTTGTTTTTGGAGCCACTCTTAATGACTTAAACTTTGGTCTTCTGTATGTGGACTACAGCAGAAGGTTTCCGCGATGCACAAATGCGAGCCTTCATTCACGCTGGTGGTAATGACACAACATTCGCTTCCTGAAAGCTACACTGTAGCTGCACACTAGATTGCGCTTGCGCTAGCTGCCTTGTAAACAGATTGTTCCGAAACTGTTTCACTGCGGAAAATCGTAACACGGTCCCTGACTTCAGCCGTCGCACGGACGCCAAAATGGAAAATATTGAAATAAACGATATCGGAATTGAAAAACAACTGCTATCACTTAGTAGCGGAAAAGCATCCGGACCAGACGAGATACCCTTAAGATTCTACAGTGATTATGCTAAAGAACTTGCCCCCTTTCTATCAGCAATTTATCGTAGATCGCTGGAAGAACGTAAAGTACCTAGCGACTGGAAGAAAGCGCAGGTCGTTCCCATTTTCAAGAAGGGTCATAAATCAGATGCGAATAATTATAGGCCTATTTCGCTTACGTCAATCTGTTGTAGAATAATGGAACATGTTTTGTGTTCTCGTATTATGACGTTCTTAGATAATACAAATCTCCTTCATCATAACCAACATGGATTCCGCAAACAGAGATCATGTGAAACTCAGCTCGCCCTATTTGCCCAAGAAATTCACAGTGCCGTAGACACTGGCGAGCAGATTGATGCCGTATTCCTGGACTTCAGGAAGGCATTTGATACGGTTCCGCACTTACGTTTAGTGAAAAAAATACGAGCTTACGGAATATCGGACCAGGTTTGTGATTGGATTCAGGATTTCCTAGAAGAAAGAACACAACATGTCATTCTTAACGGTTCAAAATCTGCAGATGTAGAGGTAATTTCGGGAGTACCGCAGGGAAGCGTAATAGGACCTTTATTGTTTACAATATACATAAATGACTTAGTTGACAACATCGGTAGCTCCGTGAGGCTATTTGCAGATGACACGGTAGTCTACAAGAAAGTAGCAACATCAGAAGACTCGTACGTACTCCAGGAGGACCTGCAGAGGATTAATGCATGGTGTGACAGCTGGCAGCTTTCCCTAAACGTAGATAAATGTAATATAATGCGCATACATAGGGGCAGAAATCCATTCCAGTACGATTATGCCATAGGTGGTAAATCATTGGAAGCGGTAACGACCGTAAAATACTTAGGAGTTACTATCCGGAGCGATCTGAAGTGGAATGATCACATAAAACAAATAGTTGGAAAAGCAGGCGCCAGGTTGAGATTCATAGGAAGAATTCTAAGAAAATGTGACTCATCGACGAAAGAAGTAGCTTACAAAACGCTTGTTCGTCCGATTCTTGAGTATTGCTCATCAGTATGGGACCCTTACCAGGTTGGATTAATAGAAGAGATAGACATGATCCAGCGAAAAGCAGCGCGATTCGTCATGGAGACATTTAGTCAGCGCGAGAGCGTTACGGAGATGCTGAACAAGCTCCAGTGGCGGACACTTCAAGAAAGGCGTTACGCAATACGGAGAGGTTTATTATCGAAATTACGAGAGAGCACATTCCGGGAAGAGATGGGCAACATATTACTACCGCCCACATATATCTCGCGTAATGATCACAACGAAAAGATCCGAGAAATTAGAGCAAATACGGAGACTTACAAGCAGTCGTTCTTTCCACGCACAATTCGTGAATGGAACAGGGAAGGGGGGATCAGATAGTGGTACAATAAGTACCCTCCGCCACACACCGTAAGGTGGCTCGCGGAGTATAGATGTAGATGTGGATTGTCTGGATAGGAGCTTGTTTACCACACTGGAAACACTGTGCATCATCAGGAGGACAAGCTTTTCTGTTAAAATTTGAAAATCACTGAGGGCAAAACTTCCTCACCTTATTCTGAATTACACCTGTTGCATGACGTGACTGAAAGGTTTTATATTTATGTCCATTGTTAATCTGAGCCCTGTTTTTGTTGGTTTTTAACATTAACTTTAGAACGAGTGCCTTATGCTCTATGAGCAAGAGAAACAGACGGAATCTCGATATCAACTTAGTTGTGTCCATTATACTTTGAGACTCTATAACTGACAAAACTGTTTTCAGATCCGGATCTGGCAATTTTAGAATCACATTTTGTGTGATTTCATCACGTAACAAAGCACAACTACATCTTAGCCAACAATAAATTTGAATCTCAGTGTTTTGCTAGCCCTTTAACTTCAGCAGTCTACTGTTTTAATGACTGGAGGGTGATTCTTAAGACGAAAAAACTTAATTCTTGTCGCCGTGACATGGATTTGTGATTTGTGACGTTCGTCTAGTTTATGAACGAGTTTCTCATAAGCAATATCTTCCGGACGAGAGTCAGGGAAAACATAGGCAGCTCATGTCGCCACCAACAGCCGATAACAAAAATTCAAGGTACATCACACCCTTAGTGTTGTATACTTTACCACGTATGTTTCGAGCTGGGCACAGTATTTCGACCAGTTCTCTTCTTTACTGTTAAACTAGCGAAACTTGGGAACAGCAACCGGTGGTGGAAGTGCTTGCTCCGACAGTAAAACTACCATACGTTATACATTGAGCAGAACTCGTTCTGGCGCTGCAGTCCGGAACCGCGGGACTGCTACGATTGCAGGTTCGAATCCTGCCTCGGGCATGGGTGTGTGTGATGTCCTTAGGTTGGTTAGGTTTAAGTAGTTCTAAGTTCTAGGGGACTTATGACCTAAGATGTTGAGTCCCATAGTGCTCAGAGCCATTTGAACCAAGAACTCGTTCAATCTGCTGTGTCCTGAAACTGAACAACTTCGATCGGAGACATTTCTCGTTGGGGATCGAAATACTTCATAATAGACACAAGAATATAGTAATATTGTTTTGACCGCCGTGACTAGGAGAAAACTGAAAATAACCACAAGGCAGATCAGGGCGGTAGCATATGCTTTGGAATAAGGTACTCACATTGTCGTTTCCCTTGTAAGTATTATGAAGGACGAAACAACATACTGGAGTGCACTAGCAACTACCCATATTGCCATTGTAGCGCCGGGCGAAAAACGCTTGAGACATTCGCGTCGGAACCATAATGAGTCCTAGCAAGCTAGATTCAGTTCTGGAGGAGGTCGAGCAGATGCAACAACACACAAAATATTAGATTACTTTCTTAAAACTCGAACAATTTGAAAAACTTAGCTTGGAAACTATTCATGTGCACAGGAATGTCACTGTGTGGGTTACAGTCGCTGTACACTATATCTTTTATCACTTGATATACTACAGTATGAAATCTCTTCTGAGTGTACATTTGACTACATAGTTCGCTATAAAGTCCTGACTTCTAGTACAACGCATGCCGTTGGATCTGAAGTAAGACGATTCTGTGCTCGTAGGTAACGATCAGGGAGTGGGCTGACCGGCGCTGCGCTCTAACCTAAGCACTCTTCCAGCAGCGGCGCAGTATGGACCTTCATCAGGCAGCGACTGTCTATACTTGTGGTTACGTCGTGTTGTACCAACTTTGACATGAGACCTCGTTCTTCGGACGAAAGTAAGTGGATATGAAGAAAGGCTGCACTGCTACGAATACGTCTACAACACACAATAATCTTTAAAACCTCGTATTCAGTTGCGAATAAATGTAGGCTATCACTGGATAAAAAAATATTACTTTAAGTCTTTTAGCGGAACAAGCTAAGTTTAGTTACGGCCTCTATCAGTCTCTTGTCCTCGAAAAGCTCATCGAAGTGCATCTTTGCTGCTTGAAATCGTTTGATAGACAACTTGTAACGCGTATTTCATCTTTCACAGATGCTGAAATTTTAGTCAAGTAGTTGTTGCATGATCCTTTGAGGCTACCTATTTCTCACAGCAGCCGAGCGTTGTGGCGTAGTGGTAAGACACTGAACTCTTGCATATGGGACGTAGGCGGTTTAAATCCCCACCCAGATGTCAAAACTGAGGTTTTCCATCGTTTCCCGCCTAACCCCTTGAGGCATATGCCGGAGTTGTTCATTCGCAAAGACCAGTTTCCACACTCATCGTTTCCCTACCTGAGTTTGCGCTTCATCTCTAATGATCTCGTCGTCGACGGGACGTCTTTATTTTATTTCTGACAGCGCCGTTGCAGCTGCAACGTCCACACTCTGAGACTTCAAGGCGTTACGTCGTGTATCAATCGTTTTTAGAGCTTTCTTCTGAAACTGAATGTTGTGAGATTATATTTTTAAGAGCTGCTGATTCACTTCGCTCGGTGCATTTCTTACTCTTACGATTATGTTTTGTCAGAGTCTGAGGGACGTCAGTGACTGTCTTAGTGTATAGATGGTTTCTTGTCTGTCAGCTCAACGTGTTGAATGTGGTTTCTTTAGCGTTACCTTTGCAGTACTCCGAGTTTAAAATCCTACCACTGAAGCTTATTGTCCGCAGCTCGTGGTCGTGCGATAGCGTTCTCGCTTCCCGCGCCGGGGTTCCCGGGTTCGATTCCCGGCGGGGTCAGGGATTTTCTCTGCCTCGTGATGACTGGGTGTTGTGTGATGTCCTTAGGTTAGTTAGGTTTAAGTAGTTCTAAGTTCTAGGGGACTGATGACCATAGATGTTAAGTCCCATAGTACTCAGAGCCATTTGAACCATTTTTGAAGCTTATTGTGACCAAAAAATTTGTAGATGTTCTCAACTTTCAAAATGCAGGGCTGTTTCTTGATTACACTCTTAGCTTCTACAGCACCTTTAAGAACTAAATTTAAATTGTCACTTGATTCTTTTCTGGGTATTATTGTGTCCGCGGCTCACGGCGGATATTTCGTCATAGCCTTGCCTGAATCACTTGTTCGCACCTAGTCTCTTTCGTTCCGTATCTTCTGTCCACTGATGTCCATATCCTAATGAAAACTGATTCTTGACCTGTATAAAAGAGATAAATGATGCGTACGTCAAAATAATTTCCAGAACAATATCTGAGTATTTTAACATATCGAAAGACCTCTCTTGACTGATCGATTTTACTAATTTTTCTACTTTGCCCGACTACTTTGATTTTTCGCAATTTTTTCCCTATTTTTCTTTTCAGGAGCAGTGCCCCGGTCATCCCAGTCGAGTTACGCCCAGCTGAATAATTCCCTTAGCCGGCCAGAGTGGCCGAGCGGTTCTAGGCGCTTCAGTCTGGAACCGCGTGACCGCTACGGTCGCTGGTACTCAAAACACAGGTGTCAAATCGACTGCACCTTTCTGCAGACGCATATGAAATTCTTACAAGCGTGTATATTTAATGAACATAGAGATTTTCGACAGTCCTTTTACATTCAAGATAATTTGATGGCGCAGGCCATTCACCCAGAATGTTTATTAAGGTTCGTTTGAGGCACTTTGTTTCAAAAAAGCATGAATTTTATAAGCTTGTCATTACAGGAAAATCGAAATACTAAAAATTATACATTTCCGTGCCAAATGATATCTGTGTTCACTCGCATCGAAATTTTTCGAAACGTTTCAACGTAAAGCCTTGAAATAAAAATTTTCCGTGAGCGTATCACAAGAAATTGTAAATTTTTGTAGGACTATGTAAAGATTACAGACGAATTTGAAAAATTAGGCTGTATTTTTGTTAGAAAATTAATTTGTCTTTTAAATTATAGAGATCTTACAAACGGAATGAAATTGTTCTTTCTGCTTATGTATAACACATTTTCTCTTTATATGAAAGCAGCTCGAATCCTCAATTCCAGCAGAGTGCGCCCACATTTCCTTGGCTTCTCATGTCCCTAGTAAAGAATAGGTAGAGATCGTTGGAGTTGTAGCTGCTACCACGTTGGTTCTTCTCGCTGCCAACTTTCGCAATCAAATGATACTCTGCATAGTAGGCCTGCACTATAGCCGTCATTGTTTAATGATGTGTTTCATTTAGCTGATAACCAATTTATAGCAACCCCCTGATCTGACACAAGTATTACTCCTCACAGTAATAACATGTACTAGAATCCCCATAGAGCCGACATTCAGATAATAGTTCATGATGTTGCACTTTTAAATGGGATTTCGAGCTATCACGATTCCCTGTTTCCTGTCTTGTGTCTAAGGACTATTCATTGAAGCCTGTTAAATAAAATACAGAACGCCAATACAAACCATATAAAATGGTGACAAACCATTGAAGATTTTTTTAAAATTCAGTTTAGTTGATCGGCGCCTAATATTGCAGCATTGTCTCGGTACATGTATCGTGTTTCGAAAAGAGCATCAAAGGCGACCAATGCCACCCATGAAAAGACTAAAAATGCTGATAAACACAGGGTACGATGTTAAACAGCTTAAATGAACGACTTCTATGGTGTTTTTTCGTAGTTTGCTTAATGTAATATGGCTGATCCACTACAGGAACCATTTACCACTGATGGGTGTTTCACAAAGTAGCATAATGACTTTAATTAAACACTCAAACGTTTATGAGCATTGACTGCCGTGGCCGAGTTCACCTGCATAAAATTCTTCCAGGTGTGTGACCACAATATTTTCAAACAACAATCTGACAAAGTCTGTCACCAATATTATATGAAAATTCGGTAGTTTTATCGTAACACGACGCGCTCACACGATCAGAAAAAATTTATTCAAATGTCAAACATTCTTCATTAGCGAAAGATGTATTCGAAGAAACAGTGTCTTCGACTGTTTATGTGACTCTGAACTAACACTTTAAATTCCCGCAGAAAAGTGGGTCAGCCATCTGTGGAAAAACCCACAAACTCATTTTCTGTCAGACCGCCTTGGTGTGGTGCGGTGACAGAAACGGTAGTGACCTTGGAAAAATTTCCACACACATTACAACTAGCACAGGGCTGACACTGCAAAGTCAAATTTTCACTGCTCATCTGTTCTTAATAAAGAATCGTTTCGGATGTGAAACTGGCCGCAGAACAAGTTGGCGACGGCAATTAAGACAACTCAAATGATATCCGTAAGAGAAGATTTGCAAGTGCATTGGAAAGTATCTCTAGAATGCAGTGAAAATAGCTATAACTAACTAACTGGTCACTTCACTCACTACATCTTAAGCTCGTCAAACACCGCACGACAAAATCTTTAGGACTGTTTTCCGCAGCAACATTGGAAGACAAGGATTAGCCCACCAACTGCCACGATCCACATTTGGGGTTTTGACCTTGTAACGAAAATTTTATACTTGTAATTACGTCGACAGCAACTGTCACTATTTCGCATTTTGTATAGACCTTTGTCAAGCTTGTGAATTGATTGTTAGTTGTTGTTAAACGAGTGAACTATAGAGAATTATTTGCGTGAAGAAGTAACGTTTCTCAGAGTTACAAGACTTGAACACCTTCAAAACAACTAAAGTTATATTACAATGTAAATAACTTCCAGTAAATATGTTCTGGTGTATTCTTTCATGGTTTTAGACGATGTTTATCGATTGTTTGTTTCGAAGGCTTATTTTATTTTCGCATGATGGCTCTCTGAATTTCGATCCGCATTTGGGGCTCATGGCAATTTCTGCGTAAAACAAGATTTTGTTTTTCTTTCCTCCCAAGGAACACTGAGTCGCTGTAAAGCACCTCTGTAAAGTAAATTGAAGACATCGTAAATAACCCCAATTTCTTGGCTTCTTCTGGTGAGGACAGTGAAGTGAGTGAGACCATTGACTTAGTGGAGCTTCTTCCAGATTGCGTTGATGAGGTATCTGACCTAATAGTATCCACAAAAATATACTGGAATATACTCTTACAGCTGACGTTCCAGGTACCCTGGAACTTCATACTAATGAAAACAGAGAGGGCAAAGATAATGCAGGCCATAGCAAGAAAAATATAATATAAACGCTTCTAATTGAAGAACTAAAAATGCCACTTAAAGTAAAACTTACGCCTACCTAGCAAAAACTGAATATAGCCAGTGCCATTGGTAGTAGTAGTAAAAGGAAAGTCTGCAGTTGATTTCTTTGGGGTATTTTTCAATGAAAGAGCCCTGAACTTGACTGCCAGTGAAAGTGTCCACTATCCTACACAGACCAATAATCATTTCTGATCCAACGCAACACAAAAAATTCTAAGGTGTTCTGCTCTTCAATGCGTACCATGTGGCACGAGCCACAACAGATATTTGGAAATCATGTGCCACCTTCACTTCAATGAAAACGCACATCTGAAGAGACCCTCAACTGACGAAAGGTATAAACTTTTCAAAATTCTTCCCTTGATGGCCTTGATAAATAAGAATTTAATGAAATTTCAAGTTTTTTTCTGACAGCCTGAGCATCGATAAGGAATGGTTCCATACCTAAAACAATTCATTCACGAGAAATAACTGAACGCACGACATTGGGGAAAGAAATAAAACGTGGAATTTGCAAGAAAAATGTCAAGAATGAGTCCTCTGTGTGCAATGTGGGGTAACCCATACTGAATGCATTGTTGTCTGGCACAGAAAATAAGAGGAAATGCATCCTCATTTGGGGATCGAATAAAATATACCGTTTATTTCAAGGTCATTTTTTTATTATTTTACGTTCCTTTTTCCAGAAGCTTTGTCGATCAGGCAACCCAGAAATAAATGCAGATTGAAGAAATACAATTTTGCAGTTAACGGGTTAACCTACAACGTAAGTACGACAAAGTATTTTAAAACTTTCTTTGTTACACACTCTCAGTGCGTATTTTAAAACTTTCTTTGTTACACACTCTCAGTGCAATAAAAACATTTAACCTAAGAGAGGAAAGAATATTCGTTTAAATCCTTTACATTTTTATGTTCAAAATTAACTAGAAAATTATTAGCAAGCCGATTAAACGATCTTCAGTTTTTCTTACTAGTGTTGTTCTTTTACGTATATACAAGACAAAATAATTTAAGTTTTATTAGTGTGTAACATTTTAACATAATTAATAATCATCACTAACTTGGAGAGAAACGTTTATTAAGACAGAACGAGGCAATATCTTAAAAAGACAGTCTTTGTGAAACGATTTTTTTGCTTCAATAACATTAAACGGGGGAGAATGCCAATTCATGAGGCAAAAAGTTGGAGAGCGTAAAACAGGGGTGGAAAGCGGAAAGAGGGTAAGCGTCAAACTAGAAATCCAAAAGCTTGGGTCTCACTGCCCCGTTATCTTTTCGCTCCTTTCTCCTCTCCCCTCTAGCAATGAAAGTTAATCTGAAAAATGCGATATTGTATCGTGTATCAGAGTCCAGATTCAAACTGAGGTCTCCTGTAACTGTCTAGGTTAGTGAATTCCGAGGTGGAAAGAAGGCAGATTCTCCAATAGGAGCATGCCAAGTAAAGAACAACAGTGTTTCAATCAAACTTCGGACTACAGGCAGCTTTAAACGTCAGGTTTTCTTTTTTTAAGTTTGTGTGTACTGCTCATTTGCTCAGTTTAGTGTTTAAGTAGTAAATCACCGACTCTTTAAGGAATTGAACTCACATGTATAAAACAGCTTCAAACGTCTGGCTACTTTACAAACGAGTTAATGTCCCAAACATTTGATATTCAGCATGTAAGCGATAAAAATTCAGGAAATGTTTGAAATTATCCTTAAAGTTTGTTGGAAGTAGCGGATGTTCTGATTATCAACCACTGTGTGAATGTCATGTACGTAATTTATGCGCCATTACAAGCTAAAGCTAGTTTTTGACGCATCTAAATGTGTATGATGCCGTATTTCCTGGTCTATGTGTCGTGGAATGACATAATTTTGTGGGTATATTCAGTGGTATTTGTGGATGGTGTCTGCAAAATGTGTTACGAATAACGTCGGTAGGAAAAAAAGTAATAAATTAAAATGTCATGTCTGATGAGGAATTCTCACTACATGAATAGCGAACATGCAGTAACCCATAAACTTCTTTCTTTTCATCATTTTGTGGTCGTGAAGGTTTGAAATAACGTATTAAGTTTGTTGGCGGCCGCTAAGTACACTCATTGTCAAATAGTGAATGAATGTAGTCTGCGTATTTGTGCGCCGTTAGTTACGCTGCCTCAAGATATATACACAGTTTCTAACGGTAATACTTCTCTTATTGTGTTAAATTTTTAACGTAAGATTATAGCTCTTAATGAGTGGATTATGAAAGCATTTCAGATTTTCGAATTCGGTCAATAATTATATGAAGTACTTAAAATCAAATTTTTGTTGCGCCTTGAAGCGTTAGATAGGCAACCTGCAACTGCTATTAGTTTCTGGGATAGCAGTTTAGTAATATAGATTAGTAGGAAACAAAATCTCTGAAAGAGAGAGGGGCTAGTTCTTTAGAAGGGTGAAGTTGCTCATCTCACAACGATACAACAGATATTTTTACCTAATATCAGATAATCTCGCGTTCTTCAGTTAACCTACAGCGTTCCTATCCTAAACCCAGTCTCTGTTATCAATATCGTAGTCGAACGCATTTTACAGATGTTTGAAAATCCTTGACGAGATGAGATTAAAACATACTGCAGGCAAGCAGCTGCTCTAGTTTACTTACAACAGCAGGAAGTGTGGCTCTGCTAAGAGCAGATTGTATCCTTTTTCTTTTAACAACAGTGGCTTCATTCCGTGATTCATTTTGACTGGAAAGGAAACAAATGTCTTCTTGGGTTCTTTCTACGAAACGATTTAAGCACAGGTTTTGCGTGGAGGACGTCATAATGAGGATAATGTGTCACGCTGGTCGCCACCGCAGACGTACAGACAGTTACTCAATTCGTTGCTCGTCGCCGGCGTACCGGAAACGGCAGACGAGGTCGCAAGAGACGAGGTCGCTCGCTCGCTGGGGCAGACGGAGTGTCTGCGAGGCCAGAGTGCTCTGACTGTGACGTCACAGCCCCGTAGCAACAGCGCGGGGCGGCGCATGCGTGGAAGAGCTGTGCCGGGCGCTGGGGAGGCGCAAGCCAGCCGTTGTTGTGCCATTCGCGCTCGCGAGCTCAGCCCTGGCCTGGCTGCTCGACCGAGCGGAAAACAAAGCGGTCGGCTCGCGGAAAACTGCCAGCTGGCCCGCGCTTTCACTGCTGCCGCCCCGAGGCCGAGGGGCTCCCGACGGCACTCCCGCGTCTCGTCAAAACAATAGCCGACGTACACTCGGTTTTAATTTGCTTTTTCCGACTTGCCTTGCCGTGACCAGTGGCACACGTTATACCGAGCCGTTCTGCTTCTGGAATAAACAGGGATCTGTTTACAGCACTGTGGTCGAAGTACTGGGCGACAGTTCCTTTCCGTAACACAAAACACCACAGTCTCGCGTGCGTACACTCAAGGTTTAAATTAGAATGGAACGACTCTCTAGGAACTTTCCAACTCGAGGCAGTCGGAGAAATTATTATATCTGTTTTGCGATTCTGATTGTAGAAAAATATCTTTCGATAGACTTAAGGTAAGAGCTTCGTGTTAAATCAGTTGTAAATAACAGATTATCCAGAAACTGATGATAAAATAATTGCTATAATGTTAATGTGTATTTTTTTGTCTCCAACAGATTATCCAGAAACTGAAGATAAAATAATTGTTATAATGTTAATGTGTATTTTTTTGTCTCCAGTATTTGCAAATATATGAAATACAAGATTTGTAGTATTTAATTTGCAAACAAATTCAAACATTTACTTATTCCAGGTCAGGTTCGATCAATAGGCCTGTTTACGTCCAGACCGTTTTGAAATTCTGGCCTAATTAAAATTTCTGATTTTGTATTGCATTTGTCATTGATTTTGAACTGGTTGCTGTACACAAATTGCAGCTGAGTTGTTTTGTCTCAGTATGACAAGGATGATAGCCGGCCGCTGTGGCCGAGCGGTTCTAGGCACTTCAGTCCGGAACCACGCGGCTGCTACTGTCGCAGGTTCGAATCCTGCCTCGGGCATGGATGTGTTTGATGTCCTTAGGTTAGTTAGGTTTAAGTAGGGACAGATGACCTCAGCTGTTAGGCCCCATGGTGCTTAGAGCCATTTTTTTGACATTTACTGTTTAAACATCCCAGGGAGTATGTTTTGGAAATACACTACTTCCTTGTACACATATCTAACAAAATGACTACAACGAGGAATTGCAGCCTTTCTTTCCACATGATGCGGTGTTAATGTACTCTCTACCATACACTGTAAGTTAGCATGCAGATGTTACGAACCTGATTTTCTCGGAACTGTCCCCATATAGACACTAGCATCATCTGGGAAAGTTTTTGTATTTCGAAAGCTGTTTAAGTTCCTAAAAACATATGTCATCAGACAGTGCGTTATTAGAAAACTAAAAGGGACGAGTTCACATAGTGTCCATATAGGGGTGAGACACAATCCACTCTAGTCGAAATCTGACACGGTGCAGATACTGTACTAAGCAGCGTGTAAATAAAATTAAAGGATTTTTCTCCGTTAGAGCCAGCAGCATATGGTTATTACAAGGATGAACTACGAAAATGACAAATGCTCGCATAATCAGCACACATTTCCCACACTTGTAAGTCGTGGTTATTCTTTTACTAAATGTAGATTGCATATTGAAAAAATGTGATTTCCTAAGGGACCAAACTACTGAGGCAATCGATCCCTAGACTTACACATTGCTTAAGCTAACTTATGCTAAGAACAACACACATGCACACACACATGCTTGAGGGAGGACTCGAAGCTCCAGCGGGAAGGGCTGCCCGATCCGTGACGTCGCGCCTCGAACCGCCCCGGCCACTCCACGCGGCTGGAAGACACAGTATTGACGTCCAGTAGTATGTGACTAAATACTAACGTAGAACATTGTAAGACATTCATTAAGAAATGCTAAGGTTATAACCAAGGGATACAAAAATAGTGCTGCCTAAGCAGGATCGAATTGTGAGTTGAAATGAACAGATTACCTCTTTGCTATGTTGGGGTCCAGGCTGTTTTTCATGCTTTTTTAAAAGTCCCTGGAAATATATACCGATTAAACGAAGATAAAACTGCTGTATGGAACAATGACGTAAAATTCCTTTTTAAAATAAATTTTATTATTTATTTCGGCTTTCATATTTCTTCAAAGAGAAGTATCATAGCTAAGAAGTGCAAACTTTACCTTGAAGGAACAAATGTGAGGTTGCGCCTTGTACACACCAGTGACAATTTACCACCGTGTATGTAAACAAAACTCATATTTAATGATTCATTCATGATGGTCAGACTGTCACCATGACACAACTCATTGTATAAGTATCATTTCCAGTGTCCTAGAGCATTTTTTTAATACAGTCAACTCTAAAACAATATTTCTGTACAGGTGAACTTTGCTGATATACGGAACGTTAGTAACAGTTCATTTCTCAAAATATTCTGAACGATTAATAGCATAGTTATTAAAACATTATTACAATCACTTTCCTGTGTTGTATTTGACGCTTAAGCAAGTAGCACTTTGATTCAATTATCGTCACACATAGCCACAGAACTCCGTTACTTCCGCTGGAACGCGTGCGTACATGTGTGGCCTGTGCGTGGGCTTTACCGTACGTGGCAGCGGCACTGGTTTCCAAATGAGCATAGGTGCTGGTGGCGGGCAGACGTCTTTAATAATCGAAGCAGCCTTGAAATCGACTGATATCTGGAAGACGCAAGTGCGACTTCGGTGAGCTGCACCAGTACTATCTCAGGCGCGTGGGGTGCATTTTGATTGCGCCTGTGCGACAAAGTGAGAGACTATTCTCTCTCTCTCTCTCTCTCTCTCTCTCCAGTAACATTATCAGTGCATGGAAGACCACGGCCGCTGATAGGCGGCGCGAGATGCATGTTGCAACCTGCCACTTACTATCGTGCACAGAGGTTATAGAGTGGGCAGAAGGTGCCTCGTGTATCACGAGCAGTGGTGTCAGTCGATTCTCGTTATCTGATAGGTCGTGTGTGAACATGTGGGGGATTAATCATAGACATTTCATTAGTTTGTTTGTTTTTAAATAAATTGCATATTTCTATCCATTCAGTGCCAGTAGTAGCGAGCTTGTTTAAAGTGTACATTTAACGATGCGTCGTGAGTGGATTTTTTTTGTGTTTCATTTAGAAGTATACTTCGGAAAGTCTTATGGTGACGTTATTCCTTTAACATACTATGTCATTATTTTTTTCTTCACGAATATTGAAGTACTGTAGAAGGTCCAAATTTATTGAAAATGTAGAGTTTTTCTTCGAATCACATTAAGTAATTTCTCCCATTTATGAATGAAAAATTATATCCTCCTTATAACACCCTAGGCAGTGCAACGAGGAATGCGTTCACTGAAGTTCTCGATGACGCGTTCACAAACATTTGGTGGGATGCCGTTAATAACCCTTTTCACTTCTTCCTTCAATTGGTGTATAGGTTGTGGTTTGTTCACGCACACTTTTGATTTCACAAATCGCTACAAAGAAAAGTCACAAGGCGTAAGATCGCACGATATGGCACGCCATTCCTCGTAGCCACGCAGAGGTAATTTTTTGAGGAAACTTTTCATTCAGCAGAGCAGTCGTTTCACGAGATGTGAGAAGTATCGCACATCTTGTTGAAACCAAAAATCGTCATTTTCATCAATAAGAGAGGATAACCAATCAGAAAGTATGTTTCCATCATGGTCACCGTTCACAGTGACGGCAGCGCCCTCATCGTTAATCCGCCGCTGTGGCCGAGCGGTTCTAGGCGCTTCAGTCCGGAACCACGCGGCTACTACCGCCGCAGGTTCGAATCCTGCCTGGAGCATGGATTTTTTTTTTTTTTTTGTTTGTGGTTTTAGGGCGCAAAACGTCTATGGTCATTAGCGCCCATTTTGGGAGCATGGATGTGTGTGATGTCCTTAGCTTAGTTAGGTTTAAGTAGTTCTAAGTCCAGGGGACTGATCTCAGGTGTTACGTTCCATAGTGCTTAGAGCCATTTGAACCATTTGAACCCCCATCATTTCCAAAAAGTGCGGGCCGATCATACAGTCGTGCCTTGTGGATTCATCTCATCTTCCACAGTCACTAGCGGATTTTCGTTACCTCAAATTCTGCAGTTCGTCTTACTGACGTATCCACAGAGGTGGAAGTGTGTCTCATCTGAAGTGAAGTTAACGTTCTACGCTTGTCGAGTTGAGACACATTGAGCAAGTGGACGTCTCTTTTCCATGACATTTCGTAGGCGACAAGATATATCTGATATATTTTTTGCAGTTTGTTAACTGCAACGTTAAAAAGAAACGTTTTTTAAATTGCATTCTCGTGACCGTCATGGGATCTTTACGATATTACTCCCAGTGTGTGTGTGTGTGTTTAACTGGTAGTGTAGATTAGCTTCGAGACGAGTGTATTTACTAGTGCGGCAGAAGTGTTGCCGGCGGTCGCAGCGGCCGTTCCGGGACGACGCGGGCGAGAGTGAGAAAGGCCGCGGCCAGCGACCTCGCCGCCGAAATCGATACACCGGCCGGCCGTGAGTGACAGACGCCACGCCCTGCCGCGCCCCTCCTCTCCTCACTTCTCACCTGTCCCACGACACGCTCGTCTTTCCGGGCCTCCCTCACTCGGCAACACCGACTTAATTCGGGCACTACACTCGGATGGCGGCCATATACGACACATTGATCTCGTACAAGTATCAAGGCAGTGGAAAGTGTCTCTTCTCGAGATGCCGTATTGCATGCTGCAGTCAATTGTGAATCCTGCTCTAATATAGGGGGGCAATAGTTTCAGATTTTATCTTTGGTAGGGGTTAAGTGGTAACAGACCCTCTCAGTGATGGAAAGTGGGATTCTGGCAGGGTTTGTTCTATGTAATTTTCCCCGTTTGGCACGGACGCTTCAGCGGCAGGCCGATGACGTGATCCAGTCAGTTGTGAACACTTGTACATTTTGAAATACAGCCAGCTACCTGTGGGATTACATATCGATATCACCCCACAGGTGTTAAGGTGACAATGGAAATGCAAGTTTCAGTGCAACGCCGATACCGGTCATGTGGAACCTGGAGGGTCCACACCCAGCGAGCCACACTTCCAGCAGCTCTGTTTTATTTTCGTCATTAATGCATGACTTCTTATCAGCTACATCCTTAGGAAGCTTGATATAGATAGAGCCTCCATTTACCGGCTCATAGACATGTGTATGGATATCAAGGTGTACTATTTGGCTGAGTGCTTTAGCTGACCGTCTAACTTCCATCTCACAAATCTAGTCCAATATAGCACTCAAGGTGGACTCACAAAACCACCTGGTGATTGATGTGCTCCACATTATCACTCCATTTGCCCCCGCCCCTCCCCCCCCCCCCCCCCCCCCCCCCCGCCAAACATACTGAAGGGTTATCTTCACTAGGATCGAAAATCCAGCAGGAGAGTACCATGAACTTTAGGATTTCTGAAAGCATGCCTTTCTGTTCTGGAAATCGAGCTCCTCAAGATTGTTGATTATTCCGTCATTAAATGCAGTGCCGTGCTGTGCATTGAACTGTAGCAAGTCCCGCCCCCCCTCTAAAAAAAAGCCTCTGGTATTGAAGAGGCAAGCTTTCAGTATGTTGAGGGGGGGGGGGAGGGGGGGGATGGAGTGATAATGTGGAGCACATCTATCGCTAGGTGGTTTTGTGAGTCCACCTTAAGTGCTATATTGGACTGGTTTTCTGAGGTGAAAGTTAGGTCAGCTAAAGCACTCAGCCAAATAGTAGACCTTGATATCCACATACATGTCTATGATCCGGTAAATGGAGGATCCATCTATATCAAGCTTCCTAAGGATATAGCTGATAAGAAGTCATCCATTAATGTCGTAAAAAAAACCAAGCAGGCTTGTTTTTCATGGTGAATCCTTGCTTGTGAGAGAAATTACCACATGCATAAAGATACTATTCCCCGAAGGTATAACTTTGATGTTATCGAGTTCCGTATCAAGGTTCAGGACATACCTAAGTTTGAGGTGCAGAATTCTGGAATATTGGTTCATGTTCATAACCTGGAGAAACACAAGTCAGGTGGGAAAACTGAGCACATAATCTTCGCCTCCTCCATTTCTCAAAATTTGTCGGTGAGTATAAGATGCATGTAAACATGCTGTTATTTTTAAATGAGAAAAATAAAGAGAATGATAATTATCATAATGTTTGGATCAAAGAAATGTCACAACTCCTTTCCTTCCAACTGTCAAAAAACACACGTGTATAGCATATTTGCTTAAGGTGCCTCAGCCGCCGCGGTGGTCTAGCGGTTCTCGGCGCTCAGTCTGGAACCGCGCGACTGCTACGGTCGCAGGTTCGAATCCTGCCTCGGGCATGGATGTGTGTGATGTCCTTAGGTTAGTTAGGTTTAAGTAGTTCTAAGTTCTAGGGGACTGATGACCACGGATGTTAAGTCCCATAGTGCTCAGAGCCATTTAAGGTGCCTCAGTGCCTTTTCAGCAAGCGAATTCACAGCAAAGTATGTAGAAAATCTCGTTTTCAAGGACGCGGTATGTGTGATTATGCCCACTGAGGAAAACAAATTCGTGAAGTTTAAGAATGTTCACCATCAGGAGCGATGCCCATTTGTGGTGTATGATGATTTTGAATATCTCTTTGCTCCTGTTACTTGCTGGGGAAGGTGACTCATTGCCGACATGCTATCTTTACAGAAAAACACATACCATACACAGCTGCATTCCAAATTGTACCATCCTATGATTCAAGTCTTAACCACTACAAATCTTGTGTCGGGGATAATCCTGCAGTTTGGCTGCTCATTGAGTTTGAAAAACTTTCGTGTGAGGTTGATAAGCTTTACAGCGACACGTTCCCATGACCTGACTGTCACATTTGTGGGCCGCCGTTAGACAGAAGGGCGGAAACTCCTCATAAGGATCACTCATGTTACAGGGAAATTCTGTGGTGCGACTCATAAGACATGCCATTTTATGTACCAGTTACCAGGACACATACCCGTTTTATTCCATAATTTAAGCGGATATGATACTCATTTTCCTGTTGAGCACTTGGCTGATTTCAGCATCGAGAAAAATCAGGCCAGTGTCCTTCCTCAAAGCGTTGAAAAATATATTTCATTCTCAAAACGAATGATGTCAAGAATTACTCTCCACTCTCTTGACTCACAACATTTCATACAGCCATCACTCTATAAACTCGTTGAATCTCTACCTTGGGGGATATACACATCACTCAAGCTGTATTTCCCGATGAGCAAAATTTTCAACTCACGGCTAGGAAGGGCTTTTTCCACACTAGTACCTAGATAGTATGGCAAAACTCAACAAAATCGGGCTTCTCGATATAAATGCATACTCCAGCAACCTTACAGTTGATGTTATATTGGATGCAGAGTATGAAAATGCTGTGAATGTCTGGTGGGAATGCAGCATCTCCACTTTAGGAGTATATACAAAGCTTTACTGGGCACAGACGTGCACTTGCTTGCGGATGTTTTCGAGAAGTTCCACAGTCTGTGCATGGCCACATATTCTTCTTTTTATTACAAGGCACCTGGGTTGTCCTGAGACGCTATGTTCAAGAGAACAAAACGCAACATCAAACCACTCACCGATGCTCACATACATCTTTTTCTTGAGTGATAGATTTATGTGTGACTTTGCCAATGTGTCCACAGTCATGCGAAGGAAAATAATCCATGTAATCTCCGCGGCGCATAGTTTGTCCGGGCCCGCTGGCGGCCTCTATGCAGTGTCGGAGTGTATGGTGCTGTTCCCATTGCTACGAAGTTCGTGGCTCACCGATCCTGGACATGAAAGTTGAGTTTTGACTTAATGTACCAGCAAGTCACGACTGTTCACATTGTGTCGTTTGGATTTCGTTGTCGGCTGTTGGGATATTCCCGGAACATCAATGAGTGTTTTCAAGTTCGCAAATTTTAGCCACCCTGCGGTGGAGTTTGACTGTACTTGGTTACTTGAATTGAAGTGCAGCAGTGGAATCTTCTGCCTTGTGACCGTTAACGTTCCGGTTACCTGCCAGGGCTGCTGACGTAAATTCAGGCAGTGTATTTTCTTCATTGTGTTGTCACTGCCCAGCACAGTGTGTAGTTTGACACCTCAATGTATAATTGGTTATTGGTGCCAATACCTTCTACGTTGTTCCATTGAACTCCCTGTTGTGTGTTGGTCGGGTGAAGCGGAGGTTATGTTGTCGGTAGGTCCATTGACTGTCTGTTTGTTGGGTTGTCGTTGGATCGACAATGGTTGGGCCGACTGCCTGTCTCACCTACGTGAGTGTTAGTGTATGAATTCCAGGCCGACCCTCGGAACTTCTGAGCACCCTTGGGTGTACTAACTTTCCTTGTTTGTTCACGTTGTTTATTACTTGTATGGCTTCTAGCCGATTTTTAGATTAAGGTTGTTTTGCCCATAAGGCATCAGATGGTTTGGGCCTTCACCCTAATTTAAGAACTGTTTTACGTAAAGCCTTTGGCATTTTTAAAATTAATGTTATTGAGTCTTAAGTGTTGGGCCTTCAGCCGATTTTGAATTTAAGTTGTTTTGCTCTTAAAATGTCAGATTCTTGGGGCCTTCAGCCGATTTTGAATTAAAGTTGTTCTGCTCTTTAGGTGTTAGATGGTTTGAGCCTTCAGCCTAATTTAAGAACTGTTTTATGTAAAGCCTTTGGCATTTTTAAAATTAATGTTATTGAGTCTTAAGTGTTGGGCCTTCAGCCGATTTTGAATTTAAGTTTTTTGCTCTTAAGGTTTGAGATTCTTTAGGCCTTCAGCCTAATTAAGGAACTGTTTTAAGATAAGGCTTTCCCTTTTAAATTTCTGATTTTAGTTGAGCTTTAAGTTGTTGGCTTTCAGCCGTTTTTAAATTAAAGTGGTCTTGTCCTTAAGGCATGAGATTATGTGGCGCATTCAGCCGCTAATTAAGTTCCAAAACAAAAGCTGTGTTTTTTTTTATATTTTCTTGGCTCTTGTAATGTTTGATCAAATAAAAGGTTGTATGTTCGAGTGTAACTGACAGCCGCTTATGTTGGTCCCTTCCCATAACTTAAACTACCTATCCTGTCCTGAGGGTTTAGCAGGGCGTCTCAACATCGTCAAGTACGAATGTATGTTTGGCTTTGCTTTTTCTGGTGGGGGTATTTGACTGCTCTGCCGTCTATGTTAAACATCTACACCTTGTTTATCTTTTGCAGTAGCTGGTACTTGGGTCGAAACAGTGTTTTTAAAAATACGAGGGGTACCAAAACAAACGGAATTATTTTATAAGCTGTATATTTTCAAATTGTTTACAAAACCACCTTACCCCTTCAAAATACTCCCCATTACAACTAACACATTGATCCCACCGGTGCTTCCACTTTACAAATGGCTGACAGCTCCTCCCTCGTTTTCGTCTTGAATTTTTTAATATTGTTAAATTGGTGTTCTTTTATGCCCCTTTTCATATATGGAAATAAGATAAAGTCACAAGAAGTTAGGCCAGGCGACTAAGATTGGTAGGGCAGCGGAACTATGCCATATTTAGCCAAAAACTGTGTAACAGAGATGGCTGTGTGTGCAGGTGCGTTGCGCAATCTTCTTAAAACTTGTGAATAAAAGATTTGATTGACGGTCTGACCTGGGGGAACAAACTCTGAGTGAACCACGCCTTTGGCATCAAAAATCAGTATTGTGTTGCTATTTGAGTAGACCTGATGACATTTTTGGACAGGATCACGATGACTTCTTCCATTGACTTGACTGTTGCTTTGTTTCTGGGTCGTAAACATAGCGCCATGACTCATCACCAGTAATGGATGTTCCTTTTGATTGTCAGTCGGAACTCGAGGAACAAGCTTGGCAGCAATCGTTTTCATTCCCAAATCTTCAGTTAAAATTCGCTGAACCGAGCTGCAAGAAAACACATTAATCTTTGACAGTTGATCAACTGTTTGTTGACGGCCTGTGAGCACAAGCAATCTTTTCAGTATTTTCGTAGATTCGGGCAGTTGTTGGACGTCCAGAAAGAGGGGTTGTCATCGATCGACACGTCACTATTTATAAATCGAGCAAACCACTCGTACACTTTGGTTTTTCCCCTAGCGTCATACTGGTAAGCTATTTTCAACATTAAAACAGTTTCAGCGGCATTTTTACCAAGTAGAAAACAAAAATTCACAGCTGCACGTGGCTCCCTTAAAACGACCATTATAAAAGACGAAACATGAACAAAACAGCGCTAGCTAGAACAATCACTGCAGATGACCAGAATAAGCCAGGTCGACAACATAGGCTGCACTGAACTGGCAAAGAGTTGCGCTACACTCGCCTAGCGGCACAAATGCGTGCTACGCAAGCTCCGCTATTTTTTTTTATTTTTTTTAACTCCCTCGTACACAGACACGTTCAAAGAAGGATGCATCTGGGTGTGTCAGTAGTGACATGAGAACATTTATCCTTCCACAGTTGTATGGACTTACAATTATCACTCGTATATTATTGGGTAGAAGTATCCCATTCTTCTCCTTCTTCTAGTCTTCTTCTGCACCATCACAGGACCAGTCACTTACAACAAAGTCCTAGTGTTTTACCCAAACTGCCACGATACCGACTACATCATGGTTGGGTGTGTCATGGGTTTTTATGTCGAAGTGAACATTTGTAATAATAATATCTTTAGCCACTATAGCACAATCATATTACCGACTGCGCCACAGTGGCATTACATTATATAGTGATGACGTAGTTAAATAAGAAAAAAAAGCAAAGATTTGCAATAATAATTTTTTATTTATACACAGCAATGGTATAAAGCAGTAAGAAGTCACTGGTTCATTTCACAACAGTACAGTATTTTAAAAATAAAGATTTCTTGTACACACTTAATTCACTGTGTATTTTTCTAAAACTGATGGGTGTTCCTTTACCTTCTTCTTTAGACACCATTTTGATGCGAAATTCTAAATGATCTGCATGAACACTACACGTCCGGATATAGTTCACAGCGTCTTTATTCACAGTCTGAACACCCAGCAGTTCACAGTTTGGTCTATCCAACTCAGGGGATAGCAAGTTTGTAAGTGAAGATCGACGTCCAGATCTAACCATGAGCGTCATGCCAGTAGTAGAGAAAAGTATGTGCCACCCAACGTTGCACTGTTGTCATATTTATTCAAGATGGCGGATCCAAGAAGGTGGCCATAGATGTGGTAATGCCACCGTGATGTTATGGCAGGAAGTTCAAATTTTGGCGGGAAAATAGGTCAATTGGGCTACCTCCACTAATCTAAACCCCTCCCCTCCACCCTCCGCTCAACTTCCCCATCTGGAAATTGGTGGGAAAAGGATTCAGTCTGTGATGGGTTGCCAGAAAGGATGGATTAAGTCTTTATTTTGGATGCATTGCTCCCCTCCCCTTCTTTCCCCCTTCTGGAAATTGGTGGGAAAAGGACTCAGTCTGCGCTGGGCTGCCAGACAGGACAGACATAAGTCTTTTTTTGTATGCATTGTTTATTTAAACAATTTGAGATGTCATAGGCAGTAGCTCCATCCAGTGTGTCCTCGATGACGTTTGGAGTCTGGAGTCCAATAAAAATATGTATTATGTTAATAAGTTCTCGTCGGTAATTCAGTTTCTTCTCCTTGTTTTACAGTTCAGCTCCAAGATTTTATTCTTGATTGCAAGGGTAAACAAAAGGAGGGTGGCTGCAGCTTACTCCTCCTAGGCTATTCGCCATCTGCAGCAGCAGTTTCCAGTACCTAATGAGACGGTAGAGCATTCCTGTAAGTGTAAAAAGAATTCTAATTTTTTTAATTTGTGTCTGTAGTAGTATACTTTTTTTCTATAACAAATATGTATATTTAAATATATATATATCTTATTGCTGTTGTGGGCGAGATGGATCAGCAACATATCAATTCTGACAAGAATGAAATATCTGAATGGTTTGGGGAAATGGCCCTAGAAGAACAGGTAGAATGGCAGCGCGACCTGGCCTTTTTAGAGGAGGAGAATGACTTCCCTGAAGAGATGGTAGAAATACCAGACAACACAGATGAGTTGCTCACACCGTAGTTCCAGGGCGGGAAAGGTAATTACTCAATCCGCTTATAACCATGTGATTGCCTGTATTCTTCTTTTCTTTCTTTCCTTAAATCAAACATTGAACTTAATTTCTTTTTTCTTTCTTCTACAGCAGTGAGCCGTGCGCAACTCGTGTTCGTGGTGTTTATTGCTTGTCATTTTGTCTTTACAGTACTGCTGCCTCGTTTCTTATTCGATTTACTGGCGTCACTAAGTTGCTGGCTTGCCTGCCCACGAGTGGCAGCAGCAGCGCTTATCGATAAGAGCACTGTCGTATTATCTTTGGAGCGACCACTAGTATTTCTGCGTAGTCATATGTCGGGATGTCAGTCAGGATGGAGCTCCAGGGAGGTCCGCAAGGCCAATACTCGCCCGACTGCTCCGGGACACACATCCACTGTCCAATGGAAGTAGACTTGAGCGGGGACGACCGCTGGTTAGTCGTTCGGTCGGTCGTCTCACCAGGCGACGTTTATTTGGTCTTCCAATAGCTTCTGGGGCCCTTCAATTAATCATCTTGCGGGACTTTGGTCGGTTCCTACCTTGCGCAGAGATGTCGGGTGGACATTGGGCCGGTGTTCCCTCTGCAAGGTTGGGTCCGAGCCAGTGTCTCTGGGACGTCGTCCGCCCGAAGGCAGTCGGGATGGAGTAGCAGTGAGGTCTGGACAGCCATGACTCGCCCGATCATTGGCAACACACATGACTTGAGTGTGGACGACCTTGGTTGGTCGTTCGGTCAGTCGTTTCTTCGGACTACGTGTATATGGTCGCCAACCGCTTCTGGGTTTTCTGTGTGTGTGTGTGTGTGTGTCGACTTGTGATTTGTTCTTGTTGTTCCACAGTGACTGGTTTTAGTAGGTTCTAGGCGCTACAGTCTGGAACTGCGCGACCGCCACGGTCGCAGGTTCGAAACCTGCCTCTGGCATGGATGTGTGTGATGTCCTTAGGTTAGTTAGGTTTGATTAGTTCTAAGTTCTAGGCGACTGATGACCTCAGAAGTTAAGTCGCATAGTGCTCAGAGCCATTTGAACCATTTTTTGGTTTTAGTATTGTTCGAGTTGTTTGTCGGAGTGTTTTCGCAGAACCATGTGTGGCTTGTGTGATTTGACTGAGCAGTTATTTTAATGCTGTCTGCGTGCTAGTGAGTCCGTTGGGACAGAGCAGCAAGCTACTCTCTGCGGTGCGAGCCCAGACCGAGGCTGCTGGCGGCGTGCAGGCGCTGTCAGATCGTGAGGCGCTGGATGCGAGAGCGACAAGTTCGTTGCCTACTGAAACTGGATGCTGAAGTTGAGTGATCAGTTAATCTGTTATGCAACCTCAACTACTGTGACATCTCTTTGCTCATTTGTGGGTGTTGCCTCCTTGGCCATTCTGGCTAGCAGCATCGTATGATGTGTTGAAGTCGGCAAAATCTTGCAGCCGTCTTCCTATGTTGTGACTAATTATTAAATTGACTGTTACTTATTACTGAAGTGCACCAGCGGTATTTTCTGCCCTGTGGCCATTAGTACTCCAGTTACCTGCCCTGGTCGTTAGCGTAGTTTGTAGGCAGAGAGCCTTTTTCTCGTCATGTTGTTGCTGTCCAGCACAGCATTTAGTTCGACAGCCTTTTAAGTTGTTCGGTTCATATTGGCTTAGAGTGATTATTGTTCCCCTGGCTCTTTTTACGCACCAATTTCTGGAGGCGTAGTGCTGCTCGTATTCTCGGCCGATATTTTACATCGTCGTGCCGTTGGTCGGACGGAAGCGAATTGGTTAAATTGTTGGTCGGTCCTTGGGCTGTCCCTAGTTTGGGTTGCCATCAGATTACCTAACTTCAACTCTTGGCTGCCTGTCTCACCTCACCTTACGTTTGAGCTACCTTCCCAGGTCGACCCTTGGAACACTTCTGAGCACCCCTTGTTCTGTTTGTTTTCACTTGTGATTCATTTTAGTTGAAGTATTGTGCGAGGCCTTTGGCCGTGTATTAATTCAGTTTTTTTTTATTTTTCATAAAGGCCTTCAGCCGTGTTAAATTAAGATTTTGAGCATTGATTTTTAGAATTTTTTTTTTATTTTTAGAAATTGTTCCATCTGAAATTTTTTCTAATCCAGGCCCTAGGCCATTAGTTGTTCCATGTGTTATGTGTGGCCTTCAGCCAAGTAGTTGCGTGAACCGCTTAATAAGGCCTCTAGCCACGTGTATTCTCTAAACGAAATTTTTTTATAAGAAGCAAGGGGTTTATTCTAAATTATTTATCTTACTTGTTGTTCAGGCCTTCAGCCATTGTTTCAAATTTGTTTATGGCCGTCAGCCGTGCAATAAGTTAGTCACGTTTTAGCCATTCTGTTGAAAGTTTAAAAGGAAATTTTCTTGCTAAAAAAATGTTTATTAATGTGCCTTAATTATAGTTGTTCTTCAGACGTGTAGTGCAGGCCTTCTGTTGTTAAGTGTTTTCATTGCATGTTTCTTTTTTAAAAAAAATTGTACCTTCTATTTTTAATTGCTTTTGATTTCTAAGCCAGGCTTTCAGCCGTTCTTCTGTTCGCTGTGTGGTTTTGGGCCTTCAGCCCAGAAAGCATCTCAAGTTTTCTTTAACTAGGCCTTCAGCCATATTGTTTAGTTGTGATATTTTAAGCCAATCTTTTTCTCGTGAATTTTTTCTGGGAGAAGTAGGAAGGGGAAGTGCAGAAGGATAGGAAAGGGGGAGGATTTTGCAGAGGAGAGGGGTTAATTAATTTATCGATTTAATTAATTACTCAATTAATTTGATGTTAAAAGTGTGCTTGTATCGGTGAGGGGGAGGGATGGAGATTTTCTAGAGTGGTGGGGAAGGTGGAAGAGAAGGGGAGAGGTGGGGGTTCTCAGGATGATCGATTATTCCCATGGGGTCATCAATCAACCACAAGGCGTCATAAATCAATTAACAGAAGAATACGTTAAAGGGAGGAGGAGGGATGGGGGTTTCTCAGAAGTGTGGATTATGCCCAGGGGATCATACACTAATTAGTAAAACAATAGGTTAATTGGAGGTGAGGGAAAATGGTTAGATGAAAAACCGTTTAGCAGAATAGTAGGTTAAAGTCATAAATCAATCAGCTGTGACAATTTAATTAATTTGCATATCAAAAGAGCGCCAGAACATACATTACCCTATTGCTAAGGAGAGTTTCGGAAATGCATTGAAGAAATGGAAGCAAATGGGCGCACACTGCATGGATGTTAACGAAGCACGTAAGCAATTGCATAAAATATAATTATTGTTAAAAGGGTCATTAACACTGTTCGTTTGTTTCTGTTGTACTTCAGGCACCAGTTAAGAATGGTTTTTAGAAGAGTTCGGGTTTTGATCGAGATCCAACTACATGGATGGATCACTGCGTAAAGTCTCCTAAAACGTTACATGGAAATCTGCTTCTTGGGTTCAGTTAAGTACAATCTGTTGCGTATATCGATCTATAATGGCATTTCGGATTAAATTCCGAAGTTTTTTTGTGGGAAACTGTTACTATCGTAATATGGCAAAATATAGATAAAAGAATTATCGATCGAGTAAAATTTGAGCGATCCTTAGTTGATATTTGAATCAGTAACTTTTCGAATCTTTGTTTTAGCTGTTTGGGTGGAAACAGTGTTTGGTCGGTAGTATTTCCGATCATTATCCAGTTTGAGGTAACTGTGTTGTGACAGGACCTTATCTATTGAGAGAGGTTACTGTTTTCTTTTCTTTGTGTGATAAGGATTGCAGTTTGATCAGAGTTCAGAGAAATACTCTATTACAGAGTTTGACAGTGAAATGGGGGCTACTATTGTTGTTGACTAGATAATTCGATTCGTTATGTTTTCACTGTCGACTCAGCCTAGAAACATCCAAGTTACCCTTTTCCTAGCGATACTGAACAACAATATAATTACCAGGAACAACGTTATTTCCAGTCGAACGAAAGTCTGCTTCGAATATCCACGAATTACTGTAATAAATTATTTGGAATTACTGTTGTTAGATAGATGCCAGACGTGGATGAAATTTGTTATTGAAATTTACAACTGATGGAGCCATAGTGGCATTGGCAATAAGTCTTTTATTTAGAACAGGCCAAGTTACTCTCATTAGCGAATACGGTGGAAGAAAGGAAGATTAGGGTTTAAAGTCCTGTCGAGAACAAAGTTGTTGGATCTGGAGCAAAACATCGGATTGTCTCAAAGATGCAAAAGGAAATTCTCCGTGCCCTTTCAAAGAAACCATCCCGCATTTGCCTGCAGCGATTTAGGGAAATGACAGAACACCTGGATCAGGATAGTCGAACGCGGGTTTATATCGTCATCCTGCCGAATGCGAGTCCAGTGTGCTAACCGTTGCACCATCTTGCTCAGTGACACAGTGGAGTTTGAGGGCAGCGAATGGATTCTCGAAATGAAAAATAAATTTGTATGTGAATTACAACATTACAAAGAACTTTAACCACTACTTTTCTAGTCATACCTGATGTTACGCAATAAGAATATAAAAAAATAAAAATAAAACACTTCTCTTCTCCTGAAAAAATAAAAATAAAACACTTCTCTTCTCTTGAAAGGAAAGACCACTTTCATATTTGACTCTGAGATTAAGAAAAACATTATAAAACATGCAGCCATATAGTAATTAGTGAGTCAACTTAGGTAAAGAAAAATAGGACAGAATTAATGATATTTTGTTAACATGTTAAAAAAATCGCGTTAGCAAATAACCAAAAATTAGTGCCAGTTATATCCACATCGCTGGATTTCTGATCTGATTTGATAACGAAGGAATGATTTATTCTGTAAATACCTACTTTTCGTAATATTCATTAATTAATGTTCGAACATTGGATTTAGTCGCTATTGGAGAAACATATGGAACACTCCATGAGTCAGGGTAATACTGATCACAGGAACATGGGAAACAACAGCTACTGCAACATGCAGCACTTCTAATGAACGGCGTATTTTGCATGTGCACGGCCTTTTCAAGGTAGCTATAGCAAGACAAACTTGGGCTAAATTCGTAAACGTTCTCGGCCATCACACAACTTCGCGGCTTAGCACGCATATCTATTGTGAGAATTACGTGGGAATCAATTAAAACAGGGTACCGAAAGAGAGATTCGACCCACAGACCTCACGCTTATGAAAGTAACCGCTTACTCGCTTGGCTACGTGGTCCTTGATTACTAGCGACTACAAGAAACATATAAGCACGCCTATAATGCTCAAACTCGAAAACGGTTGTGAGTTGCGTCTTGATATTTACGTATGTTGAAACATTAGTCGTGCCCTAAACAACCTGTCAATATGAATGAAATCGGTGAGAGGAAGTTCGCACTCTCCCGTTGTTAGCGGATTTGGCTGCAATCGTGGAGCACGAGCACGTTCTGGGAACGCGTATCTTGTCCATGTCTGAACTACGGCAACAGAAATATTTTATTTGAAAGTCGAACAGTTTTTTCCTACATACGTCAAAAACAACAGTGAAGAACGGAAGGTTGTATCATACTTGAGGGTATTCTTAGGGAAAATTCGTGTTTCGTAATTGCAAAGGAACGACTGATGAGGTTCACTCCCGATTAAACAATGCCCCTACTCATAGACATGTGTAACATGGTCAAGCAATCAACTACTTTGACATAAATCATAGAAAATATGTAGTAGCCTCATACCCAACAGAATTAATTTAGTTTCTATTGCTAATTTCTGACAATTTATATCTGTGCAAGAAGTGTAAATTTTGCTTCCTGTTTCTTCATAGCTGACTTGTCATTAGACTTTTATACATATATTTCGTCCATACTCTTTTATTCGTGGGCTCTGACTTATTCTCTGCACAGATATATGTATAACATCAGTCTAAAGTAAGAGTTGCTATGAATAACGATGGAAGGAGAAACCGCTCCCTAATTCAAAATCCATAATTAATTGGGGCTTTGTACCTATAAAATACTCTCAGGAAGATCTTGAGTGTGATCACTAGAATGGACTACATTTTCAACTAACAATAATTACATTATCACACACTGGTTTATAGCAGCTATGGCCAATAATTTCCTGTGCAAACATAATGAGAGAAGAGTTTAATGTTCTTTTCCTAGAAGTCGCTGTATCAGAAAACATCTATTTTGTACACCTACAACGTCTTTTTATATCTGCCACTTTCGTTACTGTTATTACTGTCGTTATTATTATTACTATTGTTATTATTACCGTCTTTATCACTATTGGCGGCAGCAACTCCTGTAGTATTAATACTGCCAGTATTAACTTTACTAGTTCATAGCCAATATTATTTACTAACATTGTTTCTAAAGACACTCCAATCATTTTAATACTCTTTGGCGTATTAAAAGTGTTATTTCTTAGGTAACTATAATGCAAGAAGGGTACCGTACGTGTGAAACCCCGGTGTGATATAAGAAAGGGCCTGATGGCCCTAGTCAGATAAGGTGAAATAAATAGGTAAATAAAGTCGAAGGGGCAAGGACCTGCACAAAAACGCTACACTTCAAGTTTATACTCGAACAAGCGAATTTAGGTGTTTCTAAGAGACCCCATCGCCGATGGCATTGCCGCTATGGTAACACGTATTCTCGTCAGATCAGCGTAGTTAAGTGCTGTCGGGCTTGGATAGCACTTGGTGAGTGGCCGGCCGGGTCTGCCAGGCGCTGTTGGCGAGCGGGGTGCACTCAGCCCTTGTGTGGCCGATTAAGGAGGTACTTGACTGATATCGTCTGAGGATGACATGGCGGTCGGTCGGTTCCACTGAACCTTCCGGACCTGTTCTGACGGAATTTTTACTAGACATCATCAAGTCCGCTTCGTTTAACGAACATCGCCTTTAGCCAACTACTGGGTGCACAACCTATGGTTGCTTTCTACCTACCAAAACTAGCACACTCGGCTAGAAAACCGGAGAACGCCTTACCCTAATTGCACACCTGCAGACGGGAATGCATTTTAGAATTTTTTTAGGTTTTCCATACTCGACAAATACCCACGTTCATCAAAAGGATCACTAACTTTTTCTTCCGGAATAATAACCATTTGGAAACAAAACCTCTGTCGCAGAGAGACATAACTTCCCTCCTACAGAGCAGAGGGCCGTCGCGAGCTCTCAACCGCTCCATTGTATTGTTTGACATGTAGGGCTTTCTGCTAATCAGGGCGCAGTACTGGCGTTTCCATTAGCCATTTCCTGCTCACACTAACCACGCTATTCTGTAAAGCACTACTTCCTGCCAGTATCATCCTAATGGCTACTAGAGAACACCTAATGTCCTGGGGGGTCACAGGCCCCTTAGGCCCCAACCAAAAGCTCTTTACAAGGATTACAGAAGTCCAGTCTACAATCCCCAGGTCAAACACACCCTCCCAGCTCCCTGATATGGGAAAACGGCTCTAGCGTACACAATAGCGAACAGGGCGGGCACAGAGTTGAGACCAAAACATGTTATGCTGCACTGTACTATCAAGAGAGGAGATCCGATAACTCTAGATACTCCTAGTTGATTTTTGAATGTTCTTACAGCACAATCATCGTGGCTTTTCTGGCAGCTGAGAACAATCCCAGTCTATGGGGACAACAAAAAAACTACGAAAAGGATGTGCCAGAAGTGATGTGTTGGCGTTACTATCTGGACACCAGGTGACTTGAGGGAGAAGCCAGCGGAGAGCCACTTGCTGGCCGCCAGACGCAGACGCAGACGCCAAGGCCGCACCGCCAGATAAGCACCGCCGCCGTCTGGCCTTCTCGAAGCGCCGCACCCGCCCCCACCCGCCCCCACCCCCACCCCTGCCCCCGCCACAGCCGCGGCACACGCCTCCTTCCTCCTCTCCACCCCCACCTTCCCCCCTGCCCGTGCACCACATCCAAAGGAGCCGCCACGGAAGTCATCACCAGGCCAACGGCGCCTGCTTACAGAGTACTGTTGCGCAGACGCGCGCATATTTAAAATTTGCCATATCTAGGAGATTTCCCCCAGATCGATGTTAGCCTCAAGCATCTACCCTCTACACACCACCGTGAAATGTATGCAAGAGAATTTGTTTCTCTTCTATTCGTTACGGAGTGTGGAAATATGATCGTTTGAAAACGACTGTGAATGCTGTAATTAGTCTAATCTTAGTCTCGAGGTAACTAGGGGAACGACACGCAGTGTCATTAGTATAATCGCAGATTAAGCTAATTACTAAAAACCCGTAAGTAGATTTTCGCAGCATAATTGGGCTGTCCAAGCGTCTGTCTGTTCAATTTTTTCAACAACTCTGTGAAGCCCTCCCTTGAGTCAAGCAAAGCTGTGACCATTCGTGCTGCCCTTTTTTGTATATGAACAATATCCCCTGATATTTCCTCTGGTTCCACAAACTTAACCAATATTCTAGGATCAGCCGCATCAGTGTGTTGGACGCAGTCTCCTTTATAGAATGCATAGAACCAATTAATCGAGTCAGCGAGTCATTGACACTGTAGTACAATATTCAATGTTCTTTTTTTGTGAAGCGCACAATTTTACAATTCTGAGCATTTAAAGCGACCTGCCAAACTTTACATCCTTCTGATTTTTTTTAAAGATATAACATAAAGATATAACAATATCTGTGCAGTTTTTATAGACAGTACTTGATTAGAGATAACTGCATTGGTGCTGTTTCCTGCCAGGACCTAAAGACGTCTGTTTCCCCAGGTGCTGGGAAACACCGACCGTCATGGAAATATTACACTCCCTTTAAATCAGCCATGTCAGCCCAATGACATTCCATTTAGAAGCTTGGGCAAATGTCCCCTTCCTCTGAATACTGTAAATTTGATCCAGCATCCTCAACAGCGAAGAGGACGAGCTGACAACCGTGGACAGGAAACGATATGTACCACCTACCTCCAGCGCCCATTCCAAGACCTCTTTCCTCTTCCGAATCTCATGCTACAATATTTCTTCTTCTGCATCTCCAAACGAAACGTTCCTTTTCACCTATCTCCCTTCTTCTGGTGTTTGGGTGACATCTATAATTACTTTTAACAACACTTTTGGCTGAGCTCTTCCTCTTCTTCTTTTTTTGCATATTGTAGTTCGTTCCTGTTACTGCATGCTCTTCGTTTGCAAGGCGTGTAGCGGCCAAATGTTGGTCTTCTGCGACGCCAATTACGCATGGGGCTATAGTTATATAGTTAGTGTTCAAGATCGTATACCCTTTTAACGTTCTTAGCCGAACTTATTCCCAGAATATCTATTGTGCTGGTTGTAACACGTGAGCAGTGTGGTCAGCATTCTTGCAAGGAAGATTAACCAATTCGTCTGTCCTACATGCCATGCGGTTCTCTGTGTGCGGCCTACCAACGGGTGTCTGTTAAAACAGGCGGAAATGGCATCAGCTCATATCACTATTGACATATTCACTTCCGGCACCCTAAGCCTACCCACATTACGTGCTCACTACGGACTGTATACACTCGATTCTTCGGTCAGTTCGCACACTAATGATTAATATTCACAATAATTTTCGCAGTGTGACGTTGATGTCAGCTATCTGTACATACGAATAAATTAGTTAAAGAAGGGTGGACAGTAGGACTTAATTCTATAGAAAACTTCGCGTTTGCACTATAGCGGCACAAAATTTAACTACAACATACAGCGTGGATGGAATGATTGTGCTGTCAAGTTTTTGATCGTCAGAGTGTTCAGATCCTTATGAAGTATCGACACGTGATGTTGTTAGTAGTCGTCTATGGCATGGGCACTCTATTGACGTAGTTTGTTGGCAGATGATTTACCTTACTGCTGTCCTTTATTTTCCGTATGGTGAAACCACCCAAACATCAAGGGAGACGTTCAAGAAGAGCAGCACTTTCTTGGCATACTATGCAAACGATAGAATACGGAACATAACTTAGTTTACAGTCTGTTCTAGGAACATATTTGAAAGGGGCTAATAGTTATGGCAAGAAGAAATATATAGGCAGGTAACAATGTACCGGTATCGTGTTTCATCCTCTCCTTTCATCTATATCATCAACAATGAAAACATTGCACTTTAAACGTAAATGCAATAAGATCGTAAAATAGAAGTACAACGAGTGTAACTGGCGATGGGATCATTCCATTACGAGAGTGTCACAAAATCTTCGAAAGAACGGAAATAAACTAAACTGTTATTCACGCTATTTTACTCTTTACTGTAGTCGAGCATTCGGGAGGACGACGGTTCAAACCAGCGTCCGGCCATCCTGATTTAGGTTTTTCGTGATTTCCCTAAATCCCTTCAGGTAAATGCCGGGATGGTTCCTTTGAAAGGGCATGGCCGACTTCCTTCATCATCCTTCCCTCATCCGACGGGATCTTATCTCGCTGTTTGTCCCCTCCCCCAAGTTAACCAATCAACCAACTGTAGTCGACGAGATGTTGCACAGTTCACAGACAGTAGATGCTCCTGAATCAGGAAGAATAATTAAACCTGAATGACTAGCCTTTCGGTTTGTTGTTATTATCAATGCCGTATAATTCCATTTTTTTAACTTACCTCTACCACTCCTTACACATTTATATGCAAATTCTTTCACACCACAAATTACGGAGCAGTTATGGAGAGCTAAATCTTAAGCCCATAGATAATTCGCACTTGGTAAACTAAGGAGCACTAGAGTATTGTAATTTTCCTGTACCAAATTCAAATTGTTTCTTACTAAAACACATAAAAATCAAATGTGAAATTGAAAAAAAGTTTCAAATTGCACTGTAACATTATTAGACCAGCAGTCAACACATGTAGAAGATTCATACAGAATTAGTATCACTGAATTGTGTTTACACATATTTTTCTAGTTGAAGACGCTGTAGTGGGAGTTTCTGCCACCAAATGTATCAGGATGACCAAATGTAGTGGGAAGAGGTAGAAGGTACCGTATTAAGACTCGTTCGAGCTATCCAGGTGATTTAGCACTGGCTGGCTACGGACCCCACGTCAGCCTCAGAGGGTCGACCCAGCGACCCGCTGTGGACTGGAATGCTGGCGCCCCAACAACTCTCAGAAAATATTTCAAAAATTTGGGTAATTTTTCAAATTGAGTTTGAAGTCTTTCTGATTTTTATGAAGAAAACATAAGAACATAAAGTTTAGTTTTTGTGTTAAAAATTATCTGTTTATTCTCTGTTATCTGCTTCTCGTACATTTTTGTATTCAAACTGTGGAATGGGCTAAGACTCGTCTCGTGGACTCGTACTGTTATTTACCTGCTCCTCTCCTGTTAAGAGCATTGATCTGAGATTTTTACGAATTGTACAGTAGTACTCGTTTCGCAATCGAAGCTCAAGATTCTATGTAAATCGTAGTAGGTGCTGCCGCTTTGTTCGCAATATGTAGTTTCCTTTTTTAAAATAGCATTAGTCATTATTGCTATATCACCGATTTACGTTCGTGTGGCATATAAATATTGTTACGGTTTCAGGATACTGTTGCGCCGGCGCACTTTTTATTGGTCTGCGTGAGACAATATTGAGGGAATGGATCCATTCATTGTCTATACATAATGAAAGATGCATGTTCTGTCTTTCTTTCTTTATTTACTACAGCTGCTAAATGACGGACTGGTCACGTACTGTGAGGTTTTAATCAGGAACACAGGTTCAACAAGACCAAAGTATTAAGAGTAACTCTCTTCAATTACAGCAAGTATACAATGGCTTAGAGATGAAGCCCATATTAAACTATGTCAAACAGATAGATATTAGAATAAAATCGACTGATTGAACCAAAATATCTCAATCAAAATCAGAATCCAGAATTTATGAACCGAGCTGCTGGAGGACTGGAACGTTGTGCCACAAGAATTCCTTACCGATCACGTAGCCAGCCAGCATGGGAGCGCAATGCAGGGCACACAGTGCCATCCGTTTTAAGAACCATGTTCCCCCTTTTGTAAAGTCCAAGGGGCCATAACACATCGCGGTAACTTAAGTGTAATTACTCTTTAAATAAAAGTGTCATTTCTGTTGGTATCAACGCTTATTTCGTTGCATTACCTTCTGTACAGTACTGTACTATACTGTAGCAGTTCTTCCCACGTGTGGCCAAGTTTCATCGAGCGATGTTATATGGCAGTGACACATCAGGCGAAAGTTGCTTTCGTCCTTACGTTTTGCAAACCAGTGTAATTGTTGACCCAATTTAAAAATCTGAAATGTTGTCAGATTCTACTCCTTAATATATTTAGTTGTGCAAGAGAAATATCAGGGTTAGAAACTGTGTGTATGTCTTGAGGAACTGGAAATCACATCTGAAAAATTACCCACACCATATCCATCCAATATTTGAGAATGAGAACCCTTACCGACTTTCAGCAAATTTTACACGTAATTTTAAATATTTACAAAACTTTTTCTCGCTGATAATTCGCCCCTCTCTCACCCCCCGCCACCGCTACGCACACAAAATGATGAGAGGGGAAATGTTTATCGCTTGCTATATTTTTGCTGTTCACTTAGTAAAATTGGTCCGACCTGTGTTTTTGACATGTTGCGACACAGTAATAAATAGCAAATAGATCATTAGATTACTCTACGAAATTATTCATAACACCGTAACAATTTGCTCATCTAAAGGTAACATTGCAGAAAAGTCCGACGCCGATTAGCTCTGAAAATGGAAATAAAAACTTTTGTGCCACAATATTTCAAAAAGAAAAGCATTGTTTTTTCTGTTTTTAGTCTGATAGTTGACGCTGTTATCGAGATTTTCTTAGGTTATGCTGATCTAGTCATCTCTATGTAACTATTACATCCAACATTCTCTATAACTCCACAATATGGTCGGCCGCGGTGGTCTCGCGGTTCTAGGCGCGCAGTCCGGAACCGCGCGACTGCTACGGTCGCAGGTTCGAATCCTGCCTCGGGCATGGATGTGTGTGATGTCCTTAGGTTAGTTAGGTTTAAGTAGTTCTAAGTGCTAGGGGACTGATGACCACAGCTGTTAAGTCCCATAGTGCTCAGACCCATTTGAACCATCCACAATATGTTTTTACATATTCTACCCCTACAAATTTTCCCATCTAATATTCCTTCCAACGTCAGGTTAACTTCTCCAACATGTCGTAGCAAGTATTCAATTAGCATATCTGGTCTTCTGGTAGGGGTCTTTTTCAGTACTCTTCCATTTCATACATCGGCTCACCTACGTTTTCCGCTACGGTCGCAGGTTCGAATCCTGCCTCAGGCATGGATGTGTGTGATGTCCTTAGGTTAGTTAGGTTTAAGTAGTTCTAAGTTCTAGGGGACTGATGACCTCAGAAGTTAAGTCCCATAGTGCTCAGAACCATTTGAACCTACGTTTTACCATTCTTCGACAGCACCCCATTTCAAATATTTTCAGTATCCTCTTCTCCTTATTTCCAGTTTCCCATTTTCACTTGCGTACAGTACTTTGCTGAAGATGTACACATTCAAGAATGTCCCTCCCACTTCCGTATAAATACCTGATACCTGTAGAGCTCTTTAAATGAAGAAAGTTTTCTGCACTTCCGCCCATCTAATATCTGTCTTGCGTCGGCCATCATGTGCAATCTTACTTCCTATATAGGGTGTTACAAAAAGGTACGGCCAAACTTTCAGGAAACATTCCTCACACACAAATAAAGAAAAGATGTTATGTGGACATGTATCCGGAAACGCTTAATTTCCATGTTAGAGATCATTTTAGTTTCGTCTGTATGTACTGTACTTCCTCTATTCGCCGCCAGCTGGCCCAATTGAACGATGGTAATGTTGACTTCGGTGCTTGTGTTGACATGCGACTCATTGCTCTACAGTACTAGCATCAAGCACATCAGTAGGTAGCATCAACAGGTAAGTGTTCATTACGAACGTGGTTTTGCAGTCAGTGCAATGTTTACAAATGCGGAGTTGGCAGATGCCCATTTGATGTATGGATTAGCACGGGGCAATAGCCGTGGCGCGGTACGTTTGTATCGAGACAGATTTCCAGAACGAAGGTGTCCCGACAGGAAGACGTTCGAAGCAATTGATCGGCGTCTTAGGGAGCACGGAACATTCCAGCCTATGACTCGCGATTGGGGAAGACCTAGAACGACGAGGACACCTGCAATGGACGAGGCAATTCTTCGTGCAGTTGACGATAACCCTAATGTCAGCGTCAGAGAAGTTGCTGGTGTACAAGGTAACGTTGACCACGTCACTGTATGGAGAGTGCTACGGGGGAACCAGTTGTTTCTGTACCATGTACAGCGTGTGCAGGCACTATCAGCAGCTGATTGGCCTCCACGGGTACACTTCTGCGAATGGTTCATCCAACAATGTGTCAATCCTCATTTCAGTGCAAATGTTCTCTTTACGGATGAGGCTTCGTTCCAACGTGATCAAATTGTAAATTTTCACAATCAACATGTGTGGGCTGACGAGAATCCGCACGCAATTGTGCAATAACGTCATCAACACAGATTTTCTGTGAACGTTTGGGCAGGCATTGTTGGTGATGTCTTCATTGGGCCCTATGTTCTTCCACCTACGCTCAACGGAGCACGTTATCGTGATTTCATACGTGATACTCTACCTGTGCTGCTAGAACATGTGCCTTTACATGTACGACACAACATGTGGTTCATGCACGATGGAGATCATGCACATTTCAGTCGAAGTGTTCGTACGCTTCTCAACAACAGGTTCGGTGACCGATGGATCGGTAGAGGCGGACCAATTCCATGGCCTCCACGCTCTCCTGACGTCAACCCTCTTGACTTTCATTTATGGGGGCATTTGAAAGCTCTTGTCTACGCAACCCTGGTACCAAATGTAGAGACTCTTCGTGCTCGTATTGTGGACGGCTGTGATACAATACGCCATTCTCCAGGGATGCATCAGGGCATCAGGAAATCCATGCGATGGAGGGTGGATGCATGTATCCTCGCTAACGGAGGACATTTTGAACATTTCCTGTAACAAAGTGTTTGAAGTCAAGCTGGTACGTTCTGTTGCTGTGTGTTTCCATTCCATGATTAATGTGATTTGAAGAGAAGTAATAAAATGAGCTCTAACATGGAAAGTAAGCGTTTCTGGACACATGTCTCCATAACATATTTTCTTTCTTTGTATGTGAGGAATGTTTTCTGAAAGTTTGGCCGTACCTTTTTGTAACACCCTGTATATGAGAATTCTTCCACTATTGTGTCCTTTCGGTTTCGATATTAAACAAGTTGTTATTGCCCTTTTTGCTACCATCGATCCTACGTCTTTGTCCTTGTTATCCTTAAGCGATATTTCGTGCTATGTACTCGCATGTTACCCATTCCTTTAAACATGTCTTTATGGCCTTCTTACATTCGGTCAGAAAGGTACGGCGTCGGTTAACTTCGAACTTCTACTCCACTTCTGTAGTTTTCTTTCAATTCCTATAGCTGAAAGCAGTGGGGAAAGTTGCAACCCTGCCTTACTCCTTGGCAGGTTCGTGTATTATGCTGAAATAACAAAAGCCATGGGATAGCGGTATGCACATAGACAGATGGCGGTAATATCACGTAAACATAGTATAAAATGGCAGTGCATTGGTAGAGCTGTCATTTGTACTCAGGCGATTCACGTGAAAAAATTTCCGACGTGATTTTGGCCGCGCAACGGGAATTAACAGACACTGAATGCGGAATGATAGTTGAAGCTAGATACACAGAAGGGGAATTTTTAGGGAATTCGATGTTCCAAGATCCACGGCGTGAAGAGTGTGTCGAGAATATCAGATTTCAGGCGTTACCTCCCACCACGGAGAACGCAGTGTCTGGTGGCCTTTACTTAACGACTGAGAGCAGCGGCGTCTGTGTAAAGTTGTCAGTGCTAACAGACAAGCAACACCGCGTGAAGTAACACCAGAAATCGATGTGGGACGTACAACTAACGTATCCATTAGGACATTGTGGCGAAATTTAGTGTTAATGGGCCATGGCAGCAAACAGCTGTTTTGCTAACAGCTCGACATCGCCCGCAGCACCTCTTCTCGGTTCGCAACCATATAAGCTGGACCATTTGGAGCCTAGACGACTGTAAAATCGTGGCCTGGTCAGATGAGTCCCGATTTCAACTGGTAAGAGCTGATGGTAGGATCTGAGTGTGCGGCCGACCACACGAAGCCATGAACCCGAGTTGTCAGAAAGGCACTGTGCAAGCTGGTGGTGGTTCCATAATAGTGTGGTCTGTGGTTGCATGAAATGGAGTAGGTCGTCTGGTCGCAAAGAACCAATCAGTGACTGGAAATGGTTATGTTCGGCTACTTGGAGACCATTTGCAATCATTCATGGACTTCATATGCCCAAACAATTATGGAATTTTTATGGATGACAATGCGCCATGTCACAGGGACACAGTTGCTCGCAATTGGTTTGAAGAACATTTAGGACCGTTCGGGAGCCCAACATGAATGGCATTGAACATTTATGCGACATAACCGAGAGGTCATTTCATGTACAAAATCTTGCACCGGCTCCAGTTCGCAATTGTCGACAGCTGTAGAGTCAGCATGGCTCAATATTTCTGCGAAAGGCTTCCAACAACTTATTGAGTCCATGCCACGTCAAGTTTATACAGTACGTCGGGCAAAAGAACATTAGGAGGTATCCCATGACTTTTGTCTTCTCATTGTACTTGACCTATCACTATCTTTAATGACCACGTTGTCGCCGAGACATTAAACCCTAATCTTCCTCTTTTTTTTCTTTCTTTTTTTTTTTTTTGATCCAAAAGTTTTACTCCTCCACCTAGGGATTTGTGGATTATCTAATCATTACACGTTTTTCCGTTGTGGAAGAGTTAAATCTTTCACACTAATTTGCGCATGTTCATTTCTGCGGGTGGTTTTTGAATGAAGAGATGTAGGTACACTTGTATCCATAGTTTTCGTTTCTTCTAATGAAGCCTGATACAGCTTGTCCGGTATATGGACTCGCATCACGTCAGCGCCAAGAAAATCTCACCAGTACATTGAACGACTGTTGTATAAACTTTAGATCGGCGTTTAGTACGCAGTTTCGGCTAGTTTTATTTTTTCGATCCACTACTTGTGCAGACTATAAGAGCAGCTCCATTAGGCATACATTGTTCCCGCTGACAGGTCGATTTTCAAATAAAGCAGGTAAAAGGCCGACTGGAGACGGGCTATCCGTAAAATGGCCGATTGTGACTCAGAATGGGTAGGTGAGCAGAGGTTATAAGGCGCACTGAAGTGAAGTCGGGAGTTTGGCGTAGGAGCTGCGAAGGTGGTGTCCGGCGAGCGGCTGTAGCTATGGCAACGCGCGCCGGCCGCGCCACACCAGAGGTCATCCGAGGTCAGGCACCAGACGCATTGATCTGCCGCGGCTGCGGCTGTGGCTGCCGCTCCCCGGGGCGTCGAACCGAGCGGCGAGACGGCGCGTCCGGTGTATCCTCCTCCGTGCCGCCCCAACGTGCTCTCGTATCGCCCCTACGCCGTGGAAAATCTGTGGGCGCTGCTCTATGTTTGTGTGCTGTGACGTGTGTGTCGGTGACTTGCTCACCCCTATTCTGGCAGTTCTCCGTAATGAATAAACAATGAATAAAGATGCATAGTTAGGCAAATAATTCAAATCCTATTTAAGTTTTGTTGGGTCGTAATAAAGGCTTTTCTATCGGATTATTGTTTCAACTAGAACCAAGCAACTACAGCTGTAACAAACAAGACCAGTACTACTAAAACTAAAGACTGGTCCTATGTTCATCACATCTTTGGGACGTTAGCTTGCAATTGGGAGCTCGTCCGGGATCAACCGAAAGATGTTCGGGCTCACATGCGGTTGCTCTTCGTCGAAATGTCTTGGCTCAAACTTGTCTAGGGGTTGAACCGCACGTGTCGCTATTACACGCCCTAAATTAGACACTTGTGACCTTTTGGTTAAATTGTCTGACTGATGGCAAGTTTGCGAAATTGTATGAAACATACAAAGTTAATATAACATATAATAACAGTAATAATAATATCGGGAACTAAATCAACGACCCATAAATTATGTAGGCCACAAAGTTGCGATTTGGTTCAAATAATGCTTATTCAGAAAGAAAACTAATAGCGAAAGTGCTTGTATTTAGTGTTACTGTTATACTCGAGCACATATTCATTGGATGCATTTCGATCATTCACAATCTCATCGCGAAATACAAGTCCAATACTCCACCTCGTTATCTACAAGAAAAGTTAGAATTCACACAAGGCGCGCGGCTGCTCACCGCTCAGAGAAAAAGTCTCGCGATACCACACAACGCAAAATTTTCTAAGTCGTTTCACTTCCTAGCTACCTAAACGATTGTCCGCTTTCGCGTCTCAATCCGAACTGTACCCTTTGGTGTCTGGACCAGAACTGTCCACTTTGGTGTCTCCAGCCGAACTGTCCGCTTTCGCGTCTGCACCAGCACTGTCCCTCTGCCCGTCTCCGGCCGCTTCTCCCGCGTGTCGAACATCGTCTCTCAACTTACTAGTGCAGTTCCCTTCCCTGAAGCCGTCCACCTAATTGGCTATGGCTTATTCTACATTATTTTACATTTTAACATATTTAAATAATCAAAGTTTAACCACTTCCACGTTCTATATAAAGTAACAATAATATCCATTACACAATAAACGTTAAATTCTTTTACACAAAACCAATACAATTTCCTTCTTAGCTTTGGATGTCGCGGCCAGTAGCCTTGTACCAATGTGCTTTCTGATAAATATATAAAGAAAAAAAGTAACTACTATGTACTAAACTTTACAACAAATATTCTATTACCTAATGATTCAATAAGGCATCATGCTGTCATCGTTCAAAGTGTTTTCTGTGGAGGAAATGATGAGCTGATTCTTAACTGTAAATACTGATAATTTAAATTTACTGTATCTTTTAAACAAATAAAGTTACCGAGTTGATATTTACAACATTTGTCATTTTAATGATGCGCTTTTATATGAAATGTCGATCGTTAAGACTGACCAAAGCGTTCAGATTTTAGTGTTCAGGTCTTCGTGATAATACTTGTTAATTTCACTTTAACAGTAAATAATAAACTATTATAGATATGGTCAATATTCAAGTTTTATTGGGATCACCGTAAAAATCTAAGAAAGATGGTTGATTAAAATTACAGTGGTTTCATTCCTTGAGTTACAACAGAATTAAATAGTTTTCATAAATGTTTCCCTTTGTTTCCGATCTTAGGTCCGCCATATTTAACACTGCTACGCCTCCCCGGCCACAAACAGCCCCTATGGGGTTTCCCTATGACGTAGGTTGCCGTGTCTCACTCGAACACTACAACGCTTAGGCCTGATCAGCCTGGCCTCATTCAACACAATAGACGCCTGTGCATTTCCCCATCTCGTGGCGAATCTGCGCTCTTTGTGGCACACAGTCCTGGACGACAGAATTCGTTTCACAATTACTGGAAGGCTGTCTCTTTCAGCCATATATTTAAATGAGAGCGAAATGCTCGATAACTCACAAGCTTCTGCTACCTTTGCATTATAGTGGGCAATGCTGGTTACGACAGGATGGCGTGGTGGTGGAGCGACGACCGGCATCCATGGAATAGGCAGGCTCACCCAGCAACCCCACCCTAGGTGTTGAGCACGGGGCCCCACAGGCTAGGGGACGGCGGTGCCAAGCCGGCCACATCTCACTGCAGTTGGTGGGCCGTGTGGAGGTAGCAGAGCGCTGACTGCCAGGAGCTCAGTCAGTCAACGGATGGCGGTTTGCTCCCCGTGCAGCGATGAGTAGCATCTACATCTACATTTACGTGATTACTCTGCTATTCACAATAAAGTGCCTGGCAGAGGGTTCAATGAACCACCTTCAAACTGTCTCTCTACCGTTCCACTCTCGAACGGTGCGGGAAAAACGAGCTCTTAAAATTTTCCGTGCGAGCCCTGATTTCTCCAATTTTATCGTAATGATCATTTCTCCCTAAGTAGGTGGGTGCCAACAGAATGTTTTCGCAATTGGAGGAGAAAACTGGTGATTGAAATTTCATGAGAAGATCTCGTCGCAACGAAAAACGTCTTTGTTTTAATGATTGCCAGTCCAATTCACGTATCATGTCTGTTGCACTATCTCTCCTATTTCGCGATAATACAAAATGAGCTGTCCGTCTATGAACTTTTTAGACGTCCTTCAGCCCCACATGATGCGGATCCCACACCGCGCCGCAATACTCCAGGACAGGACGGTCAAGCGTGGTGTCTCTTCAGTAGACCAGTTGCACCTTGTAAGTATTCTGCCAGTGAATCTCAGTCTTCGGTTTCGAAGGTTTAAACCTCCATCATCGAGTGGATTTACATTAGTTAGTATGACATTTGTGCGTGTGTTGTGTTACGATTTTTTGGAGGAACTTGTGGCACTGCCTAGTGGCACATCTTGTTGTTTCATTTAATGTCAATAACAGTCACGGTAAAGCCTAACCTAAAAATGCTCACATTTAAAGGTAATCACTAAGTATTTAGTTGAATTACAGCCTTCAGATTTGTGTGACTTAACACTTAATCGAAACTTAGCGGATTTCTCTTAGTACTTATGGGAATAACTTCACACTTTTCTTTATTCAGGGTCATTTGGGACTTTTCGCATCATACAGATATTTTATCTAAATAATTTTGCAATTCGTTATGGTCATCTGATGACTTTGCAAGACGGTAAATCACAGCATCATCTGCAACAATCCAAGATGGCTACTCAGATTGTCTCCTATGTCGTTAACATAGATCAGGACCTATAACACCTCCTTGGGGAACGCCGTGTATTACTTCTGTTTTACTCGATGACTTTCCCTCTATTACCACGAACTGTGACCTTTCTGACAGGACATCACGAATTCAACTGAGGCGATATTCCATAGGCACGCAGTTTGGTTGGAAGATGCTTGTAAGGAACGGTGTCGAAAGCCTTCTAGAAACCTGAAAATACGGAACCACTTTGACATCCCCTGTCGATAGCACTCATTACTTCATGAGTATAAAGAGCTAGTTGTGCTTCACAAGAACGATATTTTTTGAATTCGTGCTAGTTATGTTCCAAAACCCTACTGCAAATCGACGTTAGTGATATGGGCCTATAATTCGGCGGATTACTCTTATTTCCCTTTTTGGGTATTGGTGTGACTTGAGCAATTTTCCTAAGGTATGGATCTTTCTATAAGCAAGCGGTTGTATATAATCGCTAAATATGGAGCTATTGTATCAGCATACTCTGAAACGAACGTGACCGGTATACAATCTGGACCAGGGGTCCTACCTTTATTAAGTGATTTAAGCTGTTTGCGACGCCGAGGATATCTACTAATATGTTTCTCATCTTGGCAGTGGTTCTTGATTGGAATTCAGGAATATTTACTTCGTCTTCTTTGGTGAAGGAGTTTCGGAAAACCGTGTTTAATAACTCTGCTTTTGTGGCACTGTCTAATCACCGACCTCACCGGTGTTATCGCGCAGTGAAGGTATTGATTGTGTCTTGCCACTGGAGTGCTTTATGTATGACTAGAATCTCTTTGTGTTTTCTGCCAGATTCCTAGACAGAGTTTCGTTGAGGGAAATTATTAAAAGCATCTCGCATTGAAGCACGCGCTATAATTCGAACTTCTGCATAACTTTTCCAATGTTGGGGATTTTGTGTTCTTTTAAATTCGGCATTCTTTTTTCGTTGCTTCTGCACCAGCGATCTGCACCGTTCTGTGTACCACGGCGGATCAGTACCATCACTTATTAATTTATGTGATACATATCTCTCAATTGCCATCGATACTATCTCTTTGAAATCATTCCACACCTTTTCTACGCTTTCATTATCAGATCGGAAGGAGTGGAGACTGTCTCTTAAAATGGTGTTAAGAGCATTTTCATCAGCTTCCTTAAATAGATGTACTTTGAGTTTCTTTTTGATCGTTGTGGTTGTTACAGCATTCAACCTAGCAGCAACTCCCTAGTCGTCGTTAATCCCTGTATCCGTCATGATACTCCCTATTTGTTCAGAATTATTTGTTGCTAAGAAGTCAAGCATACTTTCGCAGCCATTTTCGCTCCCTGTGGGCTCATGAGCTAATCGTTCAAAATAATTTTCTGAGAAAGCACTTAGTACAATTTCGGATGACGTTTTATGCCTGCCGCCGGCTTTGAACGTATAAGTTTTGCAGCATATCGAGGGTAGATTGAAGTCACCACCGACTATAATTGTATGTGTGGGGTACTTATTTGAAATGAGACTCAAGTTTTCTTTGAACTTTTCAGCAACTATATCTCCTGAGTCGGGGTGTCGGTAAAACGGTCCAATTAATAGGGTAGTCCGATTGTCACGTATAACCTCTACCCATACGATTCCGCAGGAACATCTACTTCAATTTAACCGTAGGGTAAACTACTCCTGACAGCAATAAATACTCCACCAACAACTGTATTTAATCTATCCTTTCTGAACACTGTTAGGTCGTTTGAAAAAAATTCGCCTGAACTTGTTTCCGGCTTTAGCCAGCTTTACGTACCTATAACTATTTGATCTTCAGTGCTTTCTATTAGGGCTTGGAGCTCTGGTTCTTTTCACAACACAGCTGCGACAATTTACGACTACAATACCGATCGTTTCTACAATTACCTTACTGTGTTTTACCTTCCCCCTCTTAAACAGACGCCCTTTCTGTGGTTCCCTGAGACCCTCTAACCTAAAAAACCGCCCAGTCCCTTCCACACAGCCCCCGATACCCGTGCAGCCGCTTCCTCTGTGCAGTGAACTCCTGACCTACTGTATTAAGCGCATCCCGGTAATCCACCACCCGATGGCGCAAGTCAAGGAATCTCCAGCCTACACGGTCACAGAACCGTCTGAGCCCCTGATTCAGACTCTCCACTCGGTTCTGCACCAAAGGATCACAGTCGTTTTTATCGACGATGCTGCTGATAGTGAGCTCCGCCTTAATCTCGCAAGCAAGACTGGCAGTCTTTACCATCTCCGCCAGCCGTCCGAAACCAGAGACAATCTCCTCCGATCCAAAGGGACATGAGTCATCACCTGCAGTTGGCTGCACCCTGTGCTCTTTATTGGATCCGGAAGCACCCTTTCCACATCTGGAATGACTCATCCCGGTGTACACATAGAGTCCACCTAATTGGCAGCAATGTTTCTAAGTGGACCAATTACGCGCCTAACGTTGGAGCTCCCAAGTACCCGCAAACCCAGCCTCTGTGAATGCCCAGATCTTACGGGCGGAGAAGCTTCCTCTGGGACATGGTAGACGACTGAATCCGGCTTAGAGACTTCGTCAGTCCCAGATAGCGTCCGAAACCTGTTCGTCAAACGAACCGGGAAGGCTCTACGATCGTCCACTCGGAAAGTCTTTCGCTGCCTGCCAGACTTTTGAATGATGTCCCACTCGACTACGGGTGAGGGGTCAACCTCAGTGCAGGCAGTAACAGGGACGGCCACAGCAGTGGATCGGGGGACACGTTCCTCGCATCTGACGCCCCACATTGGTGCCCCTTGGCAGCAGCTGGAGCTGTGAGCGAAGGGTCACCTATTCGGCTCACATTTGTACACTGCAGTCAGAGTTCTTATCCATTACTGAAATCGCTCCTGTTTGAAGCTCGTAAAAATATGTAACAAACGAACGGTATCCTTGGGTTATTACCAGCAGGAACTCGAGGTGCTCTGTCAATGACGGTCTAACTGACACTGCTACACTAACAAAACAAACAAAAGCCTGTACGATACGAGGGTCGATACAAGAGTCGATAACAACGGCGGTACTGTATGCTACACAGTTATTAAAATAAAGAGTACAGATAAAAGGCACACACTGAACATGATACTATTGCCTAGTTGTTCGATCGTGATGGCTTGGCCCTGGGGCTTGTTAATACCGCTGTATGTCACTGACGCTTGCAGAAGCAGCTGTTACTTCTTGTCGTTCGACGTCTGAAATGGGGCTAGTGTTCCAGGTGCGCGTGTCATCACTCACAAGAAGGCTGACATGAAAGTGGCCCAACAGTGAAGGATTTCTTTGTCGACAGGTCTTTAGCCTCAGCTTCTGGCGCGACGGCGGCCTGGTTACGGCTGTGGATTCTGGTGGAGGTTCATGCTGTTGCAGTTCCTCCCTCCTTATATAAGTCCGTCCAACCAGATTGCTGTTTAAGAGTGTAGCTGCAACAGAGGCACTAATATATTCGTATCTATGATCGTTTTAACGTTTTATATTCATCTGCATGGTTTTTCAGTTTAGAGTTTTGGCAGAACTTTTCACCTTGGCGTGTCCTTCTTCCCTCTGATATTGCATTATGTACAATACCCCACTCTTGTGATTCTCAAAGACAGAGTTTCTAGTTCCCCCGTTTATACTTTTTGCAAAACTTCACTTCACTCACTGATGTTGAGTTACTTCTCCAATAGCGCTGACATGGTTACTATGGACCGAAAAGTTAAAAGAAGGTAAGGCTGGGTTGGTTCAAATGGCTCTGAGCACTATGGGACTTAACTTCTGAGGTCATCAGTCCCCCTAGAACTTAGAACTAATTAAACCTAACTAACCTAAAGATATCACACACATCCATGCCCGAGGTAGGATTCGAAACTGCGACCGTAGCGGTCGCGTGGTTCGAAACTGTAGCGGCTAGAACCGCTCGGCCACCCAGGCCGGCCTAAGGGTGGGACTCTGGCATCTCATTGTCTGATGTGGCAGTACACAATACTTACGCAAGCAGCGGATGTGTAAGTTCGTAAAGTGATGAGTTTGTAATGTTCCGCCCGATATTTTTACACTTGGTACAGCACATGTTCCATCGTCATACGACCACTTTGTGTAGCTATCACCTGATCCAGCAACATAACAGGTTTCGTGTGTGTCATTTAAGTAAGTTAGATTGTCCTTGGGCAAGACACCGAAGGGTAGACCTGGCAGGTAGATGAAAGAGTTGTTTGTGTTTAGAGTTGTGGTTCTGCTGATGATTGCGACTAACCAGAAGGAAGGTCCTGAAATGTTGCAACGTGTACAGTTTATTAACAACCTCTGGCCCTGCGGTTACGTTCACTATGTGTCGCGGAAAAGACCTTGTTCATAGCAGCTGAAAATGATGACTACCGATCTTGGTACTGAGAATAACCGGTGTGACCCTATCTCTTGAAATAATTTGTTTTCGCTTGTAATGACATCTCTGGGGCGCTTGGCAGCCTTCTTGGAACGCAACAGGGTGTACCCACATGATCCAGGGACTGTTATGCCATTTTGTGGGACAGACGGTGACCGGCGCGGTTCAGCACTGCACTAATTCCACGATCGATAGCAGTATGAGTGTTTTCTGAAAACCACCATTATCTTAAATGACTGCATTCACCTAGAAAACAGCCGTTATAAAAATCTGTAAAGCTACATCTAAACGCCAAAATATTTTACACATGTGCATAGGTATTTGCAGTTGTAATTTTGTGTAAGTTAGATTAAGTAGTGTATAAGCCTAGGGACCGATGAAAAATGGCTCTGAGCACTATGGGACTTAACATATGAGGTCCCCTAGAACTTAGAACTACTTAAACCTAACTAACCTAAGGACATCACACACATCCATGGCCGAGGCAGGATTCGAACCTGCGACCGTAGCAGTCGTTCGGTTCCGGACTGAAGCGCCTGGAACCGCTCGGCCACCGCGGCAGGCCCTGTGCCCACATATAGAGATGATTGCAAATGTATGTCTTGTGCATGATCTTGTATAAAAGCTATTACCTGATAGATGTGAGGTTATTAAGAAAGACAGGGAATGACTTAAATTAAAGGTGACATAAGAAATTTACCACCAGTGACAAACTCGACTGCAGTGGTGTTAAGCCACTGATACGGATGCAGAACAAGTGTGGTTAGGCTCGTAGGGATAATCTGATTTGTATTTAAAATGTGAACTTCATTTAGTCATTTTCGTAGGAATTACGATCAGAATTATTAAGATAGGACACGAGTTAGCAGGCAAATGGTTGGGAATATTTTCGAATTGGCATGTGTACCTTGGTTGTAGTTTTGGTCTCAATACTCTGGTAATCATCATTACTAACTATTAAAATTCACACAGCCAAAAATCATAGGTGCACCATGTGCTTCCGGATGTCCTTTGAGAATACAACAAAATCGTCTAAGTAGACCACACATTGCTGCAGTTTCGGACCCCGTAGCACCCCATCAAACAAGTCTTAGAAAGTCAACGGTGAATTTTTCAAACACCATGGCATTGAACGATACTGGTAATGAAAAAGCGGTCGATCATTGTGGCTACCTCTGACTGGTGGTACTTGCTTCATCAATTCAGGGTGGTAAAGTAATGCCATTGCCCCAGATTGTGTAAAGTCTCTGTAATGTTAGCCACATCCATAACTATCTGTTGGTTTAAAAATCTATAGTCGTGGCACAGTCTATAAGCCTTCTTATCATCTGAGAACTGAAACTTTCTGGCAGATTAAAACTGTGTGCCCGACCGAGACTCGAACTCGGGACCTTTGCCTTCCGCGGGCAAGTGCTCTACCATCTGAACTACCGAAGCACGACTCACGCCCGGTACTCACAGCTTTACTTCTGCCAGTATCTCGTCTCCTACCTTCCAAACTTTACAGAAGCTCTTCTGCGAACCTTGCAGAACTAGCACTCCTGAAAGAAAGGATATAGCGGAGACATGGCTTAGCCACAGCCTGGGGGATATTTCCAGAATGAGATTTTCACTCTGCAGCGGAGTGTGCGCCGATATGAAACTTCCTGGCAGATTAAAACTGTGTGCCGGACCGAGACCCGAACTCGGGACCTTTGCCTTTCGCGGGCAAGTGCTCTACTAATAGATTTTCCTGATTCGGTCTAAAAAACTTTTAACTATACCATTACGTTGTTCCGGTACTCACAGCGGGCGTGAGTCGTGCTTCGGTAGCTCAGATGGTAGAGCACTTGCCCGCGAAAGGCAAAGGTCCCGAGTTCGAGTCTCGGTCGGGCACACAGTTTTAATCTGCCAGGAAGTTTCATATCAGCGCACACTCCGCTGCAGAGCGAAAATCTCATTCTGGAAACATCTGAGAACCGCTTTGGAAGAATGCGTACAGGTACTGCCCAGGGACTAGTGCATTCTTCTGTAATTCCATCCTGGGGCTTTTGATCAATAAACTTCTTCATCACTGGTTGTATATGATATGGGAAGCTGTTCTCAGTATAAAGGCAGCTCGTTACCATTGGGAATTCTGTGCTACACAAGCGGTGTAGCTGTCAATAGTCCAGGCAGGTTAAATAATTCTGCATATTTCCCCAATATCTCTACCGACAGACTATCCCGGCTTCAAGTATTCTATGCTGAAATCCCTGTTCAACTCAGTCTCCTCTAAGACCTGTAACTTCGCTGTCACTGTACTCCTTGAATGCTTTACCTCTTCCAGATCAAAATTGTCTACAGCGATAGGTCCGTCGGATTCCATCAATTTTGTACACAAAGGATAAACTAATGATGTGAAACATTGTGCTTGATCCAGTTCCTAGTTTCCTGGCAAGGACTGCACTACACATAAAGTATTATTTGGTAAATGAACTCCTACATTTATCCAAAGTAGTCTTCCTGTGCTTTCAGTACTGTATCTCATGAGCCAAATCTAAGAGACCATGTTCACAGTTTAACTGGATTACCCTATGTCTGTTATTTGTGACAGTTCAGTTCTTTCAGCAATAAAAGCAAGATGGAATGATGTTCCAACTAGTTCCACTAGCCGCTGCGGCAGATAGACTTTGCTGTGATATTTAACCAGAAAATCTAGCCCAATAATGATGTCGTAGCTTATGCCCTTGCGAAGCAGATTTTCTGTACACAGAGTCAGAAGTCTTTCCACCCCATTTGGAAATCCACAAATGGTAAAATGAGTGAGTATACAGTAATACAACCCATATCACTTAATTTATAATGTGGCTGATTAAAATTTACGGCACCAAATATACTCTGGCTCGCCATAAGATACCTGTTACCTGGATCTAACAAAAAGTTACACAACTAAACAAATTTCTGCCCCTGATTTCCCAAGGGGTTACCCTCCGTAACACTTATTGGGTGCATTTTACAGTGGTCACTGCCCACTGTCCTGTTAAACGTGCGTGTGCGTGTTACCATCATTCCATCTTCCAAGCACCTGCAGACATTTTCGATCAGAGTGCCCCGCATGCTGGCGGCTTTGACGCCATAGCTTCCTACAGAATTTCTGAATGTGACCCAGAGAGCCTCATCTATAACATATAGCCTCTGTATTAGAAACCACACTTTCTCTCTTAGCCTAGTTGCCGAGTCAATTTCAGCGAACGCTGCTGCACTTGCTACTACGTTGTCCAAGTTTTCAGAAATTCCATGTGCACGACATTTCACCAGTACAACCCATAGAAACACATCAAGTGCCTGTTTTGCTGATTCCTACAAAATGGCCTTCTTGGAAAGACCATCCTCATGAATCAATATTGATTTTCAGAATGAGATTTTCACTCTGCAGCGGAGTGTGCGCCGATATGAAACTTCCTGGCAGATTAAAACCGGACCGAGACTCGAACTTGGGACCTTTGCCTTTCGCGGGCAAGTGCTCTACCAACAGAACTACCCGAGCACGACTCACGCCCCGTCCTCACAGCTTTACTTCTGCAGTACCTAGTCTCCTACCTTCCAAACTTTACAGAAGCTCTCCTGCGAACCTTGCAGAACTAGCACTCCCAAAAGAAAGGATATTGCGGACACATGGCTTAGCCACAGCCTGGGGGATATTTCCAGAATGAGATTTTCACTCTGCAGCGGAGTGTGCGCCGATATGAAACTTCCTGGCAGATTAAAACTGTGTGCCGGACCGAGACCCGAACTCGGGACCTTTGCCTTTCGCGGGCAAGTGCTCTACTAATAGATTTTCCTGATTCGGTCTAAAAAACTTTTAACTATACCATTACGTTGTTCCCAATAATACTTAGACTTATTCTTTCTTCTGTAATGATCCACTAACCTTTTCTATTACTCCATGAAGAATTGCGAATCTTGCGTTTTCTCATTTCTCGTTATATATATTCTAGCATACACTACTAATTTTAATCAAACTTAACAACGGCTTGATACTCCAGTTCCATAACTTTGTGGCTGTCTGGAACTTATCGAAAAAGATAGCAACATCTTCCCCAGGTTTACCACAAAAGGGTCTCCCTTCTTTCACCCTTTAAACAGTCTATTTCCCCATGCAAATCTTCATTATCAGCAACCACTACACACGAACAATTAGCCAAATGAAAAAGAAAGGAAAGGAAAAACACAGCAAGAGAAGTTACAAAACTTAGTGGGACCTACTTGATTCTAGCACTGACGGCTAATGCTCCTGCATCCTTTTCATTGCTGCCCTTGGTTGATCAATCATTACAGCCTCCACCAATTATTCTGGCACCAAATGTAACGGAGACGTCGATAGGAAGTTGTGGAGGAGTGACTACCTGCCAGCAGTGGATGAAATTGTAGATGATGTATGGTTCAAATGGCTCTGAGCACTATGGGACTTAACATGTATGGTCATCAGTCCCCTAGAACTTAGAACTACTTAAACCTAACTAACCTAAGGACAGCACACAACACCCAGTCATCACGAGGCAGAGAAAATCCCTGACCCCGCCGGGAATCGAACCCGGGAACCCGGGCGCGGGAAGCGAGAACGCTACCGCACGACCACGAGCTGCGGACTGTAGATGATGTAGGCAGCCATGTTGTTGCTACTACTCTTTATTAACAATCACAAGAAAAAAATTAGAGCAGTGTGTCTGCAGCAGGCAGACAACAGGCAGTGGATGATGACCCTCAAACACGAGCACCCTGGTATGGATGCACCAATGCAGGCTTTCTTCGAGGAGGACAGCGTACAGCTTTTGCCACCTCTGTATTGCTGCTGGTGATGTTGGCTATTACAGAAGGGCAGCATGCAACTATCAGCGGCCAGGGAATAGGCAGGTTCACCCATTGGGTCTACCCAAGGTGTAAAGCATGGACCCCACAGCATGTGGAGCAGTGGCGCTGAATGGGTCACATGTGTCTTGGACCGTGTGGCGATGATGGATGGTTCGCTGCCAGGATCCTAGGCAGAGTCAACAGACGCTGATGCACGTCCAGGAGATAGCTGTGGTGGCTACATCATAAGTAGGTGCTGACTGGCAGCGTCTGGACATGATACTACTGCCCAGTTGTTTGACGGTAATGGGTTGGTACTGAAGGTGTAAATACCACTGTCCAAAGCTGACCATTGGAGAAGAAGCCATGTTTCTGTGTTGCGCCAAAACGTCTTGAACTGATGCAATGTTTAGGTGCCGATGCAATTGCTCGGAAGGAGGTTGACGTGGAAGTTATCCAAGTGGTTGCTTTGTAGACAGGTCTTCGTCTGTGGCTGTTGGAAGTGTCAGCGGTTATAGTGCAGTATTATGCCATTACACAGTGTTCAGTAAACCCACACACGAAGCAAGTATTCTACAGAACTATTGTCCGACCAATTCTTTACTACTGTTCACAACTCTCAGGTTGCTAACTAAGAAGGGTTAAATCAAGAAATAAAAAATATTCACACAAGAGCTCTGCGATTTGTATCCTTATAGCCGAGATAGCCTGTGTCCCACAATGAGTGTGCACATACGATACTTCATCATATATTCGGATTCCTTATTCGTTATGACGAAAAAAATAGAGAAACTCGGATGCATGTTCCATATCTGACAGCGAAGGACTATGTTTTTTTCGTTAAAATATTCCTATTTTTTGAAGTAATCCCATTTCAGACCATACATTTCGTTCAACCTTTTCCCAATGATCTGACGTTGTCCTTGTAGAATGATGCTGGATGCTATGGTTGCTCACACCCCTCTTTGTGATCTGAGCTTGGATAGATCAGTCGGTAGGAATATTCCCCACGAAAGGAAAGCTTAGAGATTACAGCCCCAGTCCGGCACATAGTTTTAATTTGTAAGGTTGTTTTAAAACAGCTGACCAACCATTGTGGAATGAAAGATTCGAGTCCGATGTCTAGTCGTATCGTTAGACTCCACCCCTCTCTACTCCGCATGAAAAGGCAATGATCAAAGGTTGGTTAGTTGGTTTAAAAGAGGGGGGCAGGGACAAACTGCTAGGTCATCGGTCCCTTGTTCCGATTAAAATAATTATACAAGGGTGGGAGTAAAATAAGCGAGACATACAAAACACAGCTGGAAGAAAAGAGAGAACCACAAGAATGACAGAAGGGCAACAAACACTAAAATGGACAAAAGTGGATAAGAAAACCACAGACAAACGTAAGAAACATGTAGAAGAGATCAAAACGAGAGAGCAGATTACCATGGCTGGCTGACCATGAGAATTAAAATGGAGAAGCCAGCCACTCTGCAACACATTAAAATCTCCACCCTAAAAGCATTAGCCTGAAGGACACAGAGGGACAAAGGACATGTGCTAAAACTTAGATCAAATGATAAAACCCACCCTTACGAATAAAACGTAAAACTAAAGTTGCTGTTGAGGCATTGTCACCCAGAAGTAAAGGTAGGGTGCTAGGAAAGTTAAAATTCCGCTGCAGAGTGGCTCAAAGTTTGCACTAAAGCAAGAGGTGAACGACCATCAATTGTGAGCCACAACGACGCCAAGGTGGGTCCTCGTAACAGGGGAGGTAACCATATGTTAGCCACGTATGGCCAATGCGGAGCCGGCAGAATACAATTGATTCCTTACAAGAAGACTGCATGGAAGACTTTCACACATTCGTAGTCTTCTTAATGGCATGCAGTTTTTTTGTGCGTACTGTTATGCCATCCCATCTCCCAAAGCCGAAAAACCCTGCGGCATAAGATAAAACGCAGGTCAGTTTCGGAGATGCCCATCTCCAGAAGCGGTTTCTGCATAACCTGTTTGGCCAGCCTGTCGGCAAGTTCGTTGCCTGGGATTCCGATGTGTCCTGGGGTCCACAGAAACACCACTGAACGATGCGACTGTCCAGGACGGAGATGGACTCCTGAATGGCCGCTACCAAAGGATGGCGAGGGTAGCACTGGTCGATAGCTTGTAGGCTGCTCAAGGAGTCAGTACACACGAGAAATGACTCGCCAGGGGATGAGTGGATGTGCTCAAGAGCACGAGATATGGCAGCCAGCTATGCAGTGTAAATACTGCAGCCATCTGGCTAGCAGTGCTGTTCAATATGCCCTCCATGAACATACGGAAAGCCTACGTGACCTTCAGTCATTGAGCTGTCAGTGTAAACCACTTCATGGCTCTGGTACATGTCGAGAATCGAGAGGAAGTGATAGCAGAGAGCCGTAGCCTTAACGGAGCCCTTAGGGCCATGCAAAAGGTCCTGAAGAATCTCTGGCCTAGGTGTACACCATGGAGGTTCACATGACTGGACTTCGAATAGAGTTGGTAATGGGAAAGACTCCAGTTGAGACACAAGGACCGGACGCGAACCACAATTGTAAGCCCTGACCTGGGCCGCCGATGTGGGAGATGAACCACAGTAGTTGGGAAAAGGAGACGGTAATTCAGATGTGCGGGAGAACTACAAACATGTGCAATGTAACTGGCGAGCAGTTGTGCACACCTAACCTTCAATGGAGGGACTCCGGCCTCCACCAGGACACTCGTCACCGGACTCATTCTAAAAGCTATCGTCGCTAAGCGAACGCCACACAATGTGTCGAGTAAATGCAACGCTGAGGGAGCCGCCGAACGATAAACCACATTCCCATAGTCAAGGCGAGAATGAATAAGGGCTCTGTAGAGCTGCAGCAGCGTAGAGCGGTCTGCACCACAGTGTTGTTACTCAGGCGGTGGAGGGCATTGAGGTGGTGCTAGCACTTCCGCTTAAGCTGACGAAGGTGAGGTTGCCAAGTCAATCGGGCGTCGCAAACCAGTCCCAAGAATTGATATGTCTCCACTACAGTTAGTGGATAGTCATTAAAGTAAAGTTCTGGTTCTGGATGAATGATGTGATGCTGACAGAAATGCATGTCACACGACTTCACGGCTGGAAACTGGAAGCTGTGGGCTAGAGCCCATGACTGCGCCTTGTTAATAGCTCCCTGTAGGCGCCGCTCAGCAACACCAGTACTGGAGGAGTAATATGAAATGCAGAAGTCATCCGCATGCAGAGAACTGAGACCAACGGCCCTACAGTTGCTGCTAGACCGTTAATAGCCACTAAAAATAGAGAAACACTCAATACGGAGCCGTGTGGAACGCCATTCTCCTGAATACGGGGGGGAACTATGGGAGGCACTCACTTGGACATGGAAGGTACAGAGCAACAGGAAGTTTTGGGTAAAAATCGGGAGTGGGCCCCACAGACCCCACTCATACAATGTGGCAAGGATATGACGTCGCCAGGTCGTGTAGTATGCTTTACATGTCATAAAAGACGGCAACCAGATGATGGCGCCTAGAAAAGGCTGTTCAGATGGCAGACTCGAAGGTCACAAGATTATCATTGGTAGAGTGACCCTGGCAGAAGCAGCCCTCACTCCAGGCCACATGACTCCAGGACCCAGCCCAACTGTTGACACACCATATATTCCAGCAGCTTACAAAGCAAGTTGGTGAGGCTGATGGGCTGATAGCTATCCACATCAAGTGGGTTTTGACTGGTTTGAGTACCGGAATGATTATGCTCTTCCACCATTGCGATGGAAGGACGCCATCGCACCAGATCCGGTTGAAGATGATGAGGAGATGTCACTTGTAGTCAGACATGAGATGTTTAATCATCTGACTGCGGATCTGATTCGGCCTAGGAGCTGTTTCGGGGCAATGTGCACATGCGCTGAGGAGCTCCCACTCTGTAAATGGGGCGTTATATGGTTCACTGTGGCATGTAGTGAATGAGAGGACTTTCCTTTTCATCCGCCGTTTGAGGATGCAAAAGGCTGAGGCTCAAATATAGTGCTCAGCAATCGCGTTTGCGTCGGTAGATAACGCACCATTGATGTTAATGACAGGGACACCTGTTGGGTTTCGGTATCCAAAAAGACATCTGATCTTTGTCCAGACTTGGGAAGCTGACATATGGCACCCAATGGTCGATACGTACGTCCCCCGACACTCCTGTTTCTGTCGTTTTATAAGCTGGTGAACGCGGGCAAAAAAATGGTTCAAATGGCTCTGAGCACTATGGGACTTTAACTTCTGAGGTCATCAGTCCCCTAGAACGTAGAACTACTTAAACCTAACTAACCTAAGGACATCACACACACCCATGCCCGAGGCAGGATTCGAACCTCCGACCGTAGCAGTGGCGCGGTTCCAGACTGTAGCGCCTAAAACAGCTCGGCCACCCCGGCCGGCGAACGCAGGCACATAGCCGATTAAAGATTATTAGGTGCTCAAGGGAAGGGTGCTGCTTACGTCGCTGTAGAGATCGCCGACGATCTTTAATTGCCTCGGCGACTTCTGGCGACCACAAAGGGACTGTTTTTCGCCACAGGCACCCTAAAGAACAAGGGATCGCCTACTCCGTCGCAGAAACGGTCGTTGTAATGACATGCTCAACGACAGCATCAGTGGCATCATGTGGCGGAGATTCAGCGGTGACAGCAGAGGTGAAGGCTTCCCAGTCTGCCTTGTTTTAGGCCCATCTGGGTAGGCGTCAGTGAGCATGATGCTGGGAGAGTGACAGGAAGATGGGGAAGTGGTCACTACCACACAGGTCGACATGTGCACTCCAGTGGATAGATGGGAGAAGGCCAGGACTGCAGAGAGATCAGTGGCCGAATATGTGCCATGTACACACTGAAATGTCAGAGGGCATCTGTATTTAAGAGGCAGAGGTGACAGCAAATTTTCAACCTTCCTAATTCGGCCAGTAATCATGGCGCTACCCCACAAGGCGCTATGCACGTTAAAATCTCCCAAAAGTAGGAAAGGTTTAGGGAGTTGATAAGTCAGTGCAGCCAATACGTTCAGGGGTACTGCACCATCTGGAGGAAGATATACATTGCAGACAGTTATTTCTTGCATCGTCCTTATACTGACAGCCGCTGCTTCAAGAGGAATCTGAAGGGGCACAGGTTTACTACATACTGAGTTCAGGTCATAGACGCAAACTCCACCTGACATTCTATTATAGTCGCTATGGTTCCTGTAATATCACTTATAACCATGGTAGGGAGGGGTCCACATTGCCGGGCACCAGGTTTCCTGGAGGGCAATGCCAAAAGCAGATGTAAAGCTTTACAGTTGCCACAGCTCAGCCAGGTGGTGGAAAAAACCGCCGCAATTCCCCTGGAGCATTACGTGATCATGAGAATGGGAAGGAATCAAACACTCAATGAGGCAGTCTACAACTCAGGGTCACCTGCTGCCAGCACATGAATAACTGTGTGGTCGACATCCATTGTGTCTGAGGGCCCAGCAAGATCTAGATCCTCAGCGGATGCCCAAATCTCCACCTCATCCTCAGACACTGAGCTTGTATGTACTGGCTGGTGGTGTGGGTGCCACCACACTGCCTTGGTTCTTGGGGGTCTTTTTCTTTTTATGCTAAAATGCCTCTGAGCACTATGAGACTTAACTCCTGAGGTCATCAGTCCCCTAGAATTTAGAACTACTTAAACCTAACTAACCTAACTTACACATACATCCATGCCCGAGACAGGATTCGAACCTGCGACCATAGCACCTAGAACAGCTCGGCCACCCCAGCCGCCTTATTTTTAGGTTTCTCTCGCTGCTCCTTAGGTTTGTCCAGCTGGAAGGGCTTCACTGATTCATTCTCAGGAACTGAGGAGGACCGTGAAGCCCTACGGCCGGCCGCAGTGGCAAAGCGGTTCTAGGCTCTTCAGTCTGGGACTGCACGACTGCTAAGGTCGCAGGTTCGAATCCTGCCTCGGGCATGGATATGTGTGAAGTCCTTAGGTTGGTTACGTTTAAGTAGTTCTAAGTTCTAGGGGACTGATGACCTCAGATGTTGTTCCATAGTTCTCAGAGCCATTTTAACCAATTTTTGAAGCCCTACGGCCAGTTACCTGTGGTTGCTTCGGCCACTGGCTGCTGTCACTCCCTGGGAAGGGAGTGAACCAGGGGATCCCTTCCTGGCGAGAGGAGCCGAAGAAGACTTACACCTCCCCAGCTGAGAGGGGTTGTTGCTCCTGAAGTAGGTTGTGCAGGAGCAACAGGGAGGTAAGTGCCCCCACCATCAAGAGGGCATGCGGAGCCAACTGCAGGCGGTGGAATGGAAAACTTTAGAACCATTGTCGTAGCTACTGCGTAGGTTGGCGTCATGTGCGCAGGATGTAGCCTCTCATATTTTCTCTTAGCTTCAGTGTAGGTCCAGGGTCTTGTATTCCATTATTTTTCTTTCTTTGGCTCAAATGGCTCTGAGCACTACGAGACTTAACATCTGAGGTCATCAGTCCCCTAGAACTTAGAACTACTTAAATCTAACTAACTTCAGGACATCACACACATCCATGCCTGAGGCAGGTTTCTGCGACCGTAGCAGTCACGCGGTTCCGGACTGAAGTGCCTAGAACCGCTCGGCCACCGCGACCGGCTTTCTTTCTTTCTGGAGAATCCTACAGTCTTGTGAACAAGGCGAATGGTGCTCTCCACAGTTGACACAGGTGGGAGGCGAGGCACAGGGAGTATTGGGATGTGAAGGACGTGCAGAATTCCGACAGCTACCGCTGGAAGTACAGCTAGTAGACATATGGCCGAACTTACAGCACTTAAAGCACTGCATCGGGGGAGAGATATATGGCTTTGCGTCACAGCGGTAGACTATCACCTTGACTTTCTTGGGTAATGTGACACTCTTGAAGGCCAAAATGAAGGCACCAGTGGCAACCTGTGGACGCGCTGAACGAAATGGACATCTCGCTGCTCTAAATTGACGCGCAGCTCATTGTCAGACTGCAAAAGAAGATCCCTGTGAAATATGATATCCTGGATGATATTGAAGCTCTTATGGGGTATGATGGAAACAGAAACATCCCCCATTTTGTCACAGGCAAATAGTGCCCGTGACTGGGCAGAGGATTCTGTTTTGATCAAGACTCACCCTGACCGCATTTTGGACAAGCCCTCCACCTCCCAAAACTTGTCCTCTAAATGCTCAACAAAAAACTGAGGTTTCATTGACAAGAAAGATTTCCCATTAACTCTTGTACATGCGTGGTTCTGCGGTGAACAAGCTTTGCTGCCAACCTTAGACTGATGTTCCTCCAACCGTGAGGCCAGGGGGTGTGTGTGTGTGGGGGGGGGGGGGGGGGGGGGGGATGATTTGGGGTCGTATTTCTTAGCATTGAAATTAGACCTTGACCACTGCTGGTGTTGACCACCAGCAAGAGATGATGTACTACACATCATGGCGTTTCATGTACCCTAATGCCACCCAATCCGACCAGGGGTCCTCCCCACAGGTGCCACCCAGCCGAAGCAAAGTCCACCTGGCAGGATGGCCATTGCCAGGAATCCCGATTCCCCAGGGTGGCAGGCATCTACTCCTTGGCATACATGGGGAGTTAACGACGCAGGTATTAGCAGAGTGATCCCTGTGTGGTCAGTGGGCTGAAACCAATAGGGTATATGGCAGCCCCACCACAACGGACTGGCTACCGTGCTGGTATCAGGCGAAAACGAGCTTAGAAGTCCGTTATCGTCGACAGCGCAGAAAGCGATAGTGTGCAGAGGATGAAGGGAAAATGCACCCAGGAGGGTGACATCGCCCAACAGCTGGAGAATGAGCGGAAGTACAGATCCACGTTGACGAAGGATTCGAGAGGTCTCAGCGCATGATGGACGCTATGCACCATATAAGGCATCCTTCTCCAGTTACCTAGCTCTTCGAAAAAAATTTGAAAAATGGAGGCCAAACCCTACAGGGGACAATCACACAAAGGCCGAAACATGTGAGAGTCCTTTTAGTTGCCTCTTACGACACGCAGGAATACCTCCAGCCTATTCTAACTCCCAGACCCACAGGGAGTCAAAGGTCAAAGATCATATGACACTTTTTAAGTGAATATGTCAGTTCATACGGAATCCATTTAAAAAAATGTTGAGCTTTCACAACTATGCGCTGCGCATGTAACTGTTGCGCAAAGTACAATGCTGAGCAGACCGAGCCCTATTGACAGTGGCGCTTTGGCGCGTTCCTCGGACTCTGGCAGGTGACGAATAAGTTTCAGACGAAATGACGAGTTAGGAAATGCTTTGGGAGGAAGTTACAGAACATCGTTGCGTGATTTAGCGCTTCAGGCTGGTATGTCTGCAGCATATGCTGACAGTGCTGTGCTGTGCAAAATTCCAAATTAAAACCTTCTGAAGTAATGACAGTGCATCGACTAACAGGACAGTCAGATACTGTTACTCGATGTCACTACTGCGTCTGGATAATGCCGTCTGTGCACGAAGGAGAGGTTGATCCTCAAATGCCCTTTTTTCTTATGAAGCATGGCTACATGTATTGGAGTACGTGAAATCGTTGAACAATCGACGTTGGAGTCCTGAAAGTCATCATCAGTTGCATCATATATGCATGATATAAAAACACGAGTGTGATCTTTTTTAAAGAACAAACAACTAACGAAAAGACTTACGGTTATTCCATGGAGGACAAAGAAAGAGCAGACACCACCAATGCATCTGTGACACTGTTGCAAGATGTTTTTAGTGACAGGAATTATCCTCATAACACTGTCATACGCATTGGTGGCGTACGCTCTGGCGTTGTTAACATGATTTGGTGGAAAAATATTAGTACGACAAGAAGGACACTATTTTCGAAAGTATACGGTCGATGAACGTGCCACACTTAGTCTAGAAGTTTGAAAATTATGGAATGATGAGGTTGGTTTCAGAAAAGTAGATGAGGAGCAAATTTTTCTCCTCCATCATTGCTGCCGAAACTATGATTTTCACTGCGATTTGAATGTCTCAGTCTATCCTAGATACAACTACGAGTTGCCAGCAGTCACACTTAAGCGTAAATAAGTTCCAGCGTAGTATGCATTATTTACGCACATGTTTTTTGAAATCCGTATTTGTAAATAAAGGTTTTCGCGTTGTGTAATTGCACTTATTTCAGCGTTAAATTTCATATACTCTTTCCATCTTCGTTACGAACTGACGCGATAAGATTTTAAGGAGGAAAGAAAATTAGTGGTTAACGTCCAGTCGACAATGACGACATTGAAGGTGGAGCAGACGTTCGGACTGTTTCAAGGATAGGGAAGGAAGTCAGCCGAAATCTTTCAAAGGGACCATTCTGGCATTTTCCTAGAGCGACTTAGGAGAATTACGGAAAACCTAAATCAGGATGTTCGGGTGCAGATTTGAACGGTCCATTGTGATAACTGTGGCGGGACCTCGCTCGGGGAGAAGATCTTATTGCATCCGTATGCGTGATGATACGTTTTTTTCAGACAGGGTTAACAATCGCATCTCTAGCCGCAATCTCACATATTATTTAATACTAATGGACGACAGATGTCGTATGAACACGAATCAGCTAATTTCTGCCATCGGTTGGACTGATCACTTCCATCACTAACCGTGCGTTACAAATCGTTAGTTTGGGCGGAAGAAAGGAAGTAACACGCCTCGAGAGCGTCCAGACGGAGCAAGGAATCTCATTTCAGTAAGTAGTTCAATTTTGAGAAGCATCAGAAGTTCCATAGCCTCCTCACTTTCTTCCGTTTCTGATATGCAAATACATCTAATACGAGGGTCACTCCAAATGAAATGCACACTATTTTTGTAAAAATACAGTTTTCATTCTGCATGTGTGGAACTTTTACAGTGTGTAGATACATCCTTCCCGCTTGTTTTCAAACTTAGTTCAACCTGTTCCCATGAGTGGCGAGGTCACAGCATGTCTTCAAGATGGCTGCTACACTTGACGTTCGTCAGAAGCAACGTGCTGTCATAGATTTCCTTTGCTGTGAAAACGAGACAGTGGGTAGCATCCAAAAGAGGTTGAAAAAGGTGTATGGAGATGCTGCTGTCGATCGCAGTACAGTTAGTCGGTGGGCAAGCAGGTTACGTGATGAAAGCGGGCACGGCAAGGATTGTCCTTGCAGCGGCAGGCCTCGTACTGCACACACTCCAGACAGTGTGCAGAGAATTGACGAATTGGTGACTGCTGACAGACGCATCACAGTGAACGATTTGTCACGCTACATTGGGATACTGGAAGAAGTGTTTGCAGAATACTGAAAGTGTTGGCGTTAAAAAAGATTTGTGCCAGGTGGGTTCCCAGGATGTTGACAGTGGCTCATAAAGAAACAAGAAAAATGTATAAACTTTTGGAACAGTACGAGAATGGTGGAGATGAATTTCTTGGAAGAATTGTGACTGGTGATGAAACATGGCTCCATCATTTTTCACCAGAGACGAAGAGACAATCAATGGAGTGGCATCATGCAAATACACCCAAGAAAAAAAAATTCAGAACCACACCTTCTGCTGGAAAAGTTATGGCTACGGTGTTTTTCGATTCCGAAGGACTCTTGCTTGTGGACATCATGCCAAGTGGAACCACCATAAATTCGGAAGCATATGTGACGACACTGAAGAAATTTCAAGCTCGACTGAGTCGTGTTCGACCACATCGGCAAAAACAGTATGTTTTGCTGTTGCGCGACAATGCAAGGCCAAATGTCAGTCAAAAACCCATGGGAGCGATCACAAAACTCGGATGGACAACACTGAAACACCCGCCTTACAGTCCTGACCTGGCTCCATGTGACTATCATCTCTTTGGGAAACTGAAAGGCTCTCTTCGTGATACAAAGTTTGAAGATGATGACTCCCTTGTGGCTCCAACAAGTTGGTCCAGAATTTTACCGAGCGGGTATACAGGCGCTGGTTCCAAGATGGCATAAGGCAAAAATGTTCAAATGTGTGTGAAATCTTATGGGACTTAACTGCTAAGGTCATCAGTCCCTAAGCTTATACACTACTTAACCTAAATTATCCTAAGGACAAACACACACACCCATGCCCGAGGGAGGAATCGAACCTCCGCCGGGATCAGCGGCACAGTCCATGACCGCAGCGCCTGAGACCGCTCGGCTAATCCCGCGCGGCAGCGTAAGGCAGTTGAGAGGGATGGAAATTATGTGGAGAAATGAAAATACTGTTCATAAAGGATGTATCTACACACTGTAAGACTTTCAAACATGTAGAATAAAAGATGGATTAAAAAAAAATAGTGTGCATTGTTATGGAGTGACCCTCGTAATTCGACAAATCATATTCAATCGATCGGATCTATCTCTGATTTGAAAAGAGAGTAATAGCACTGATTTTAACACCATACCATCTTCTTGTTCCATAATTTAAAATATGTGCTCATGATTAAGTTGGATTTCACACTTGTGAAACACGTGGTGGGGCGCCGAGAGCGGAGCGCGGGTAGTGGCCGGGCTGACCCCTCCTCGCACTTGGCCCGCGAGGGGCGGACGCGCAGTTTTAGGACACGACAGGGAGGCACATTAAATGCATTCAGGTGTGGCGTCACGGTGGACAGAAAGCCAGCTTTCGCCACTAAGGGACGATACTGACAGACTCACTGTCCACCTAGACGACACCATAATGAATCTTCGCAGTAGAGGCGCGACCTTCTTTTACTGTACAGCTTTCGGCTCTCCTGTGAAAGCACGACCTATTTTTTAAGCTTAGTTGGACGTGCAGCAAAATTCGCATAAGACAGGAGTGGAAGGCCCATTTCTACAAATGCGTATCTTTTTCTGTAGCCTGAAAGCAAGCAAAACATTCCGAAAGACATCCTATGTGTCGTTTTTGCTATCAGTTGCGGAGGTGACTGGGGCAAGAGACGACAGTGGGATGCGAGGAATCTGTCACCCACAAGCAGAAGAAGCGTCCTCAGAACTCCTGAAGAAACGAAGTGCCGTTTCAGTGTTTTTACATTCGAAACAACCGCTTCATGGTGAAGCCCTTAAGCACAGATTCTTAGTACAGAGCAGGTCGACGGACAACAGACTGGATGCTAAGTTTTTTACAATGCATGGTGGCAGTAAAACTAAAAGTACTATTGGCGGAAGCTAGGAAAAATTTTGTGACTGTCGGACAATGTATTTTAGCGCAAAAGCACGCGCGAGGAGATGCTGGGAGTGCTGTGTCTGAAGATTTCACTTAGCGCTGCTTCACATGCAGAAAGCACGGACGGTCCTGGACTTGGAGAGAGGCAAAGGAATTACATGCAATTAGATTGGTAACAGTCGGTACTCTGGAGACCTCCACCTACACGTCTGCAGACATTTCGTCTACACACAGATGTGATAAGATTGAAATATCAGGTCCGGCTGATCAAGTTCCAATAAAGTTATGACTGCGCCGGATTCAAGAAAAATCACGCAGGCTCACCGTGGCTGAATTCACAGGCACGTGCAGCTTATAATGCAGTCACTGAATTCACGCGAGGCCATACGGTTTAATGAATCTGCCTATTATTGATATACATTTCCTTATCCGACAGCCTGAAAGGTCTCTGTTGGATTCCTTTCATGTTTGATTTCTTAAATCTGTTGTCATTCACGGCATAAATTCCTCTTCTAAATTTACTGTGGCGTTTCTGACTATCTGGGAGGAGACTGAGTAGTGGAACGTGTTACTTTTACACATAAACAAAAACGATCTGTCACACTACTACACTTTAAAACACAGTTTATATGTAATTCATGTCACACAGTCTCATACGGAACCTACATCCGCTCTATATACTGTATATGATAAGATACTGTCATCCCCCTTCCCTTCTGTGTGAGAGGATGAATGAACAAATGTATTTCTAGTTGCATGCTTCAGGGTAGCAGACAAGCCTGTCTGCTAGAGAACAGTGGGACCAACGTCGGAACAGGTAGCTACGCTTTCTAAAAGCAAAGAGGTTTCTATCCTTAGTATGGCCCTGTCTGTCCTTTGTCATGTTGGTATAGGAAGCTGCCCCTCTGGCCACTTCCGTTTGTATTTGGGAGCCAACCCTCAGAAAGGGACCAGGTCAGTCTGTCCGTGGCGAGCGTCTGAAGTGGTAAGATCTCCGGCTAAGCGCGTCTCTGCTAAGTCCGTAGGACAATGGATTTCTTAAGTTCAGCCTAACTGAAAATTTAATCACCTTTATTTCAGGTTTAGCTCTAAAATATCTAATGTTATCTTAAATTGCAGCGCAGTGTAATTCGCGTGTGATGTTCAGAATATATTCCGGTAGTTGCTTTGTCACTACTTTGTGAGTAAAGTGGAACCACGTGTTGATCAGTAACTCTAACTAAGTTCATCAATCTTAAATGCGAATGTGCGTGAGATTATAACATCTCGTCTTGACAATAATTTTCAATAGAGCAACTTTTGTTTATGTTCAACCCACATGGGGTGTACTTTGTGAAACCAGTACCACGTGCTTATACAATTGTTTGACCCATCAGGTTAATAGTAAGACGATAGTAACCAGTTCGAGGTTTTTCTTTTGTAAATTGCTTTTCGATCTAATTTATTTTAATTATCAAAATTATTGTGGAGTTACACTCTTTGTGTAAACCAAGTTGACCACGTGAAGCATGTGGTGTAATCATCAAAGTAGCCCTCAGCTATTCTTTTCGGGAAGATTTCACAAAGAGTTAATATGAATTTAGTATACCAGTGTGTAATTACATGACGGATAGGATTGTGCTACGAACGTAACTTCTTTGGGTGAAAATTGAATCGGTTGGTAGTGGTTAATTTTCTGTTGCATATGTTTCAACGTTCTTTGTGTGTTGTTTTATGAATGCAGTGTTGTATGCAGTCTCCCAATCTTGGCTCTATATTTGATGTGTTCCGTAAGATTACAATCTCACATTTTCACAATCCTAAATAAGGCACCAGTTTAGTTAGGAATCAAGTTTAATATGCTGAAATTCCAATGATCAATGTTAAAATAGATTTCCAAATATAAACTGATTTATTTCTTTTTATTTAAATTCTCTTTTATATATATATCACCGGTTGTGGTATGACTATTAAAAGATTATAATTAATGTTAGTCTGTTTGGGAATTTGGTAAGCTAGATTGGATACCTGGTGAAACAGTTGCTCAATAATGCAAGGTTAACTTCCCCAGACGGCTCACAGCTTTAACCTGCTTTTATTGTCAATCAGCACCGCTTTCATAGCAAAATAAAGTAACAACGTTATAAGCCTTCTCAATCTCTTAGTGTGTTTAATATTGCAATTGATTTCATGTATCAGTTGTATATTCCTGAAGTACATTGAAGTAGTAATGAAACTGAGATTTCCTTGCGTCATAGGGTTAATTTAACACTCAATAGATCCCCTCTGATTAAATTAATAAGTATAATAATTGTAGGAATGTCGGTTCTTGGAATCAAGTGCTAGGGATACCTTGTCATAAAAACTGCGTTAATTTAACTCCTCTGCATAACTTCATTAGATATTTGGATTTCAAGGATCAATCTACCTCTCAGGTCCATTTGATGCAGACCAGGCAAGCTCACACCAGCCTTTCGCAGTTTCTCATTCAAGGCTAAACTGCATTCCATTCTACTTACGCAATAGTTTGGATAGGAGGCCACTGCCATGACGATTTCCATATTAGACTAACTTTAGTGTTATTGATGAGCTGTGTGAGTGTGTGAGTGTGAGTGTGTGTGTGTGTGTGTGTGTGTGTATGTGTGTGTGTGTGTGTGTGTGTGTGTGTAGTTTGGATAGGAGGCCACTGCCATGACGATTTCCATATTAGATTAACTTTAGTGTTATTGATGAGCTGTGTGAGTGTGTGTGTGTGTGTGTGTGTGTGTGTGTGTGTGTGTGTATGTGTGTGTGTGTGGACTAAAGCATTCCAAATACTCCTTGAGCTTTTCGAGTATTTAAAATGGGAGTTTACGCATGCTAATAGGCAAAGTGGACAGTAATTTATCATAATAGTAATATTTTGCAAAGTGACTGGCAAAGAAAGGGTAAATCTAGGACGCGAGGACAACGCACATGAAATATAAAAGCGTAAAAAAAGTGCTGAAGCACTGCAAAAACACCTTGAAAGAAGCGCATCCGAGGATCTGTAAGGCCTAATACGCATTATAGACTGCCATTGTGCACTGTTATACTGCTTCTATACAAGCTAGTTTGTAGTTCATAATGGACAAGCTTCCATCCTCGAGACATCGAAGAGTTCCAAGGCATGCTCAATCCTACCTAAGATAGTCTCTCACCCTTTTTCACATATTCTGTGGCCTTTCCCTACTACGTTTCCCTCTGCCTTCGTAATAATACATTATTGTTAATAACTCGTTGTTATCACCCATTCTTTCAAAATAATTTACCTATTTTTTCTTATGTGCTTCATTATCTTAAAGTATACCATTAACTCCTTATGTAGGTCTTATATCTACATTTCGAAAGCAAGCAGCTCTGTGTTCATTGTAAATGTAGAGTGCATGTTAGTGTATAAATTCTTACTTGTACACAATGCAAACGATGTGTTTCAGATTACCTGGCCAGAAATACTGCAAAGGCAAATTCTTGGAGTACTCAAGTGACAGAGCCCGCATGTTTCATATGCCAGTATTTCGGCAAATAAATTGAGGTGTTCCTAGTAGATTGAACAGATAACTGTCTGGTTGAAAATATGATGACCTGGTCGGAATAAGAGCTGCATCTACACACACCATTAACATTTATTGAAGATTTTGTACTACCATGATCAACCAAGGGTTAACTGTGCTGCAATGGCGACACCTGAATAGGCTGCTTCTCACTGAAATGAAACTTAACTTTGGTGTTGAGTCTGATATTACTGTTGAGAGATGTGAGAAATTGAATCAGATTGTGAGTGGTAGGACAAAGTTCGTTTTGGGGCCTTTTGTTAGCGCAGGTTGCCTACATCAAGGGCAACTATACATTCAAGGGCAAACCACTTGATTTCTTTTCATTGATAGGTCCTTAACCTATTGTTCTGCTAAGAGGATTATGACCTCCTGGAGATAATCTGTCCTTTTGATTCACAAGTGCTTAACCTATTGTTCAGTTAAGTGTTCTTCTATGTCACCGATCCCCCACAGCCTCTTTCTTCCCCTCCCCCTCCTCCTCACCCATCGCCTCCTCCTCCCCCATACCTATGGGTACTCCCCTCGCTCACACATGCACACTTTTAGTATCAATTTGATTGACTAATTAATTAAATCAATCAATTAATCAGCCCCCTTTCTTCTGGGAAAGAAGACCCCAGACCTTCACCTCCCCTCTAACAGCCGGATTTTGGTGGGAAAAGGACTTATTTGATTGGGCATTTGCTGGGGAATTGGTTACAACATATAGAATATTATTTAAACAATTTACACAATGTATACAGTATTGTTTATTTAAACAGTTTACTGGATACAAAACATTGGATGAAAATAGTTTATTTTTTTATTTAAAGCCGGCCGCGGTGGTCTCGCGGTTCTAGGCGCGCAGTCTGGAACCGTGCAACTGCTACGGTCGCAGGTTCGAATCCTGCCTCGGGCATGGATGTGTGTGATGTCCTTAGGTTAGTTAGGTTTAAGTAGTTCTAAGTTCTAGGGGACTGATGACCACAGCAGTTGAGTCCCATAGTGCTCAGAGCCATTTGAACCATTTTTTATTTAAAGAATTTGGTGGGAAAACGATTGCAGTGTATGGAATTTGTTAAACAATTTAGATAATGTTTGGAATACTGTTTATTTAAACATTTTATGAGATACAAGGCTGTGTATGGAATATAGTTTATTTATTTATGTAAAGAATTCGGTGGGAAACCGATAGCAGTGTATGAAATACTACTTAAACAATTTAGACGGTGTGTGGAGTATTGTTTATTTAAACAATTCACCAAATACTAGGCAATGTGTGGCATATTTAAACAACTGCTATGTTTTTCATTCCGATCGCATAAGGAAACACGAATTTACACTGTCGCAGACCGCTTAAACATATTTGAGAAACTCGCTTCTCTCCACGTGCGCGGACTGCCTGGAGTCGGGACGCACCGGAGGGGTTCGCCGCACCGCTGTCGGTTGTCGGTTGTCGGTTGCCATCTCGAGTGGTACGTATGCGTCAACCAACTTCTGTCGGATACCATTGCACGCGAGAGATGCCATCCTATCAAAGCAAATACCTGACTGGGAACCAATCCTGAACTACTGCTGACGTTAATAAATAGTTTCTGGTCACATGATCGTGATGTAGGATATATATATATATATATAAGGCGGAGACAGTAACTATTTCACACACACATACACACACAAATTGAGGAAGTCACAAAACTAGTAGCAGGCTGGCCCAAAACTGACTTAAAGGAATCGTTGCATACAATGAGACAGAGAAAGCTATAGTTTGCAGATAACATAGGAGGTAGCATGGAATATTTCACTCCACCGTGGGCTCTATACTGCCGCAGCGTTCCTGGCACGCTTTCTTGCGGTGCTTTTCAAAAACTGCTTTAGGAGTTATTAAATCTAGTGTGGAATATGATATCATGAAGATGTCACAAACGTTCTTTTAGAAGATGTGTCATGGGAAATATTAATTAAATCGTTAATACAGCGTTCAAACAATTTGATTCAAACAGTTTAAAACTACTCGAAATAAAAAAGATCTACACTGTACAGTAATTTGCGTGTATAAACAACAGTGTTATGTTTTTGACGAGACATTTCATTAAATAATCCATCCAAACCTATTATTATTTGACGTCACAACTGATAGTCGTAAAATGTATAAAATGAAAGTTTAAGTTTCAAATTTCGAAGTGAATTTTTACCGTCACGGTTACAGAGTTCCCGACCACTATAGGTCTATATTTTCTTGTTTAAAACGCTACAGAATTCCTACGTTGAGTGGTTCTCTTTGCTACATCAGGACCAAGATAGGGGGAGGAACGTGTCTACCACATGATGGGATAGTAGCAACAACAACAACAAATATCTATGCAAGACAGAGTCTACTGTGATGGACTGAGAAGCACTAAACGTGACACACACTTAAACTGCGATCCAATCCATAGTAACAAGTTGTCATGGCTAGATGTCAGAGATCGCTATAAATCAGGAATTTGACGTCGCCATTGAGTTTTTAAAGCGCTATGGAATTCCAAAATTGGTACTCTCTACTACATTCGGAAGGAGGAAAACCAACTGCATGACAGTATAGAGACAACAGCAAATACCACTGCAAGCCGAAGCCCACCGCGATGTATTGAGAAGCACTTAACACGACACACTTAAAACACGATCCAGTGCATAGCAGAATCTGTCATGGGTAGATGTCAGAAATCACTGAAACACTCGCACATCCCGTGCGTTCATGTCCCGATGTCCACACGAAGCTCTCCACCAGCGCCAACGCTCAGAAGTCGGTGAAAACCATTGCTGCGACTGCGGCCGCAGCCGGCCATGGAAGGCATCCGGGAATGATTTCTGTAGCAGATTGTTTCAAGGAAAGGTGACTCGTTTCGAGATATTAGCGTGTCACGAATATGATTCACCAGTAGCTGTAATCATTAAAAGACATTTCCATGGGATCCAACGCAAGTATGTTGTTGAATAGACAGATTTGTTTCCAAATCACAGACAGCATTTCCACCAGAAAGTGTAACACGATCAGTGACTCTTTTGTGTGCCTGTAGAACCAAGACCACTTTTGCTGCATGGTAACAGTAACATAATAGTTGTGATTGTGTTTTTAATGGCGTGGTCCTTACGCGAAATGTATGTTGACGGCCACAGAATCCTTCTAGGGTCAGCTTCAAATGTCGGTTCTCAAAAGCGTTCCTAAAACAGAACATCGTTTTCCCTCCAGGTATTCCCACTTGAGCTACGTGTTGAGTGTAATCCGACTGCTGAGCAAAAATTACTCGCCATGCAAAGTGATTCTCAAGATCAGTTTAATTAATTACCCTATCAATTTGATACCAATGACGTGCTGCCTGGCGGGCTGAAGTGATGGCTACGGCTCCACGGAAATGGTCCTTGACTTGGCGTTTTTTTCGCTGTAGCGATATCTTTTAGCGATATTTCAGTCTCTCACCTACACAGGGAGACGACCGTTGTAATAAAATCAGATGTATTACCGAATTTATAAATGGTGCAAATGGCTCTGAGCACTATGGGACTTAACATCTGAGGTCATCAGTCCCCTAGAACTTAGAACTACTTAAACCTAACTAACCTAAGGACATTACACACATCCATGTCCGAGACAGGATTCGAACCCGCGACCGCAGCGGTCGCGCAGTTCCAGACTGAAGCGCCTAGAACCTCTCGGCCACACCGGCCGGCTTACCGAATTTATAAAGTGACACGTAGTATCAACCTGATTTTTATAGCTTCTCTTTGCTGTTACCTTAATAAACTTGGTATGTGGCGAAGCTTTCGGTGAGTTTAAGGGAGATCGAAAGTAAGGAGGCGTCCTGTGATTGAGGTAGATCTTAGCACTCCGTCATGAGCCGAAAATGAGTTTAACATTCTAGTCCTGTGGCGCATGATGTAACAGAAAAGGAAAGATTTTTCCCCACCTGATCCTCTACCATGAACCATATACCTTACCGTTGATAGGGAGGCTTGCGTGCTTCAGCGATACGGATAGCCGTACCGTAGGTGCAACCGCAATGGAGGGGTATCTGTTGAGAGGATAGACAAACGTGTGGTTCCTGAAGAGGGGCAGCAGCCTTTTCAGTAGTTGCATGGGGAACAGTCTGGATGATTGACTGATACGACCTTGCTGTCCTGGTACTTTTAACGGCTGAAAGCATGGGGAAACTAGAGTCGTAATTTTTCATGAGTGCAGGCAGCTGTACTGTATGGTTAAATGATGATGGCGTTCTGTTGGGTAAAATACTCTGGAGGTAAAGTAGTCTCCCATTCGGATTCCGGGCAGGAACTAGTCAGGAGGACATTGTTATCAGGAGAAAGAAAACTGGCGTTCTAAGGATGGGAGCATGGAATGTCAAGAGTCCTTAATGGGACAGGTAGATTAGAAAATTTAAAAAGGAAATGGATAAGTTAAAGCTATATATAGTCGGAGTTAGTGAAGTTCGGTGGCAGGAGGAACGGGACTTATGGTTAGGTAAATACAGGGTTATAAATTCAAAGTCAAATAGGGGTAATGCAGGAGTAGATTTTACAATGAATAAAAAATAGGAGCTCGGGTAAGCTACTACGAACAGCACAGTGAACGTATATTGTAGCAAAGATAGACACGAAGCCCACGCCTACCACAGTAGTACAAGTTCATATTCCAACTATCTCCGAATACGACGAAGAGACTGATGAAATGTATGATAAGATAAAAGAAATTATTCAGATGGTGAAGGAAGACGAAAATTTAATAGTCATGGGTGATTCGAATTCGATAGCAGGAAAAGGAAGAAAAGCAAAATTACTAGGTGAACATGGACTGGGGCTAAAGAATGAAAGAGGAAGCCGCCTGGTAGAATTTTGCACAGAGCAAAGCTAACACTTGAAATCATAGCTAACACATGAAAGAAGGTTATATACGTCGAAGGGGCGTGGAGACACTGGAAGATTTCAGATAGATTATATAATGGTAAGAGAGAGATTTAGGAGCCAGGTTTTAGATTGTAAGGCATTTTCAGGGGCATATGTGGACTCTGACCACAATCTATTGGTTATGAACTGTAGATTAAAACTGAAAAAACTGTAAAGAGGTGGGAATTTAAGGATATGGGACCTGGATAAACCGAAAGAACCAGAGGTTGTAGAGAGCTTCAGAGAGAGCAGTAGGGAACGATTGACAAGAACGGGTGAAAGAAATACGGTAGAAGAAAAATGGATAGCTTTGAGAGATGAAATAGTGAAGGCAGCAGAGAATCAGTAGGTAGAAAGACGAGGGCAAGTAAAAATCCTTGGGTAGCAGAAGAGATATTGGATTTAATTGATGAAAGGAGAAAATATAAAAATGCAGTAAATGAAGCAGGCAAAAAGGAATACAAACATCTCAAAAATGAGATCGACAGGAGGTGCAAAATGGCTAAAGAGGAATGGCTACAGGACAAATGTAAGGATGTAGAGGTGTATATATATATATCACTAGGGGGTAAGATAGATACTGTCTATAGGAAAATTAAAGACCTTTGTAGAAAAGAGAACCACGTGCATGAATATCAAATGCTCAGATGGAAAACCAGTTCTAAGCAGAACAGGGAGAGCAGAGAGGTGGAAGGATTACACGGAGGGTCTATACAACGACGATGTACTTGAGGGCAGTTTTATGGAAATGGAAAAGGGCGTAGATGAAGATGAAATAGGAGATATGGTATTGCGTGAAGAGTTTGACAGAGCACTGAAAGACCTAAGTCGAAACAAGGCCCGGGGAGTAGACAACATTCCATTAGAACTACTGACAGCCTTGGGAGAGCAAGCCCTGACAAAACTCTACCGTGTGGTGCGCAAGATGTATGAGACAGGAGAAATACCCTCAGACTTCAAGAAGAATATAATAGTTCCAATGCCAAAGAAAGCAAGTGTTACAGGTGTGAAAATTACCGAACTTTCAGTTTAATAAGTAACGGCTGCAAAATACTGACACGAATTCTTTACAGACGATTGGAGAAAATGGTAGAAGCCGATCTTGGGGAAGACCAGTTTGGATTCCGCAGAAATGTTGGAACACGTGACGTCTATACCTTACGACTTATCTTAGATTAAGGAAAGGCAAACCTACGTTTCTAGCATTTGTAGACCTAGACAATGTTGACTAGAATACTCTCTTTCAAATTCTGAAGGTGACAAGGGTCAAATACAGGGCGCGAAAGGCTGTTTACAATTTGTACAGAGACCAGATGGCAGTTATAAAGAGTAGAGGGGCATGAAAGGGAAGCAGTGGTTGAGAAGGGAGTGAGACAGGGTTGCAGTCTATCTCCGATGTTATTCAATCTGTATATTGAGCAAGCAGTAAAGGAAACAAAAAAATTTTGGAGTAGGAATTAAAATCCAGAGAGAAGATATAAAAACTTTCACGTTTGCCGATGACATTGTAATTCTGTCACAGACAGCAAAGAACCTGGTAGAGCAACTGAACGGAATGGATAATGTCTTGAAAGGAGGATATAAGATGAACACCAACAAAAGCAAAACGAGAATATTGTAAAGTAGTCAAATGAAATCAGGGAATGCTCAGGGCATTAGTTTAGGGACTGAGACGTTTAAAGTAGTAGATGAGTTTTTTATTTGGGGAGCAAAATAACTGACAATGGTCGAAGTAGAGAGGATACAAAATGTAGACTGTTCATGGCAAGGAAATCATTTCTGAAGAAGAAAACATTGTTAACATCGAGTATAGGTGTAAGTGTCAGGAAGTCTTCTCTGAAAGTGTTTGTATGGAGTGTAGCCAAGCATGGAAGTGAAACATAGACGATAAATATCTTAGACAAGAAGAGAATAGGAGCTTTCGAAATGTGGTGCTACAGAAGACTGCTGAAGATTGGATGGGTATATAACTAATGAGGAGGTACTGAATAGAATTGGGGAGAAGGGGAATTTGTGTCACAACTTGACTATAAGAAGGGATCGGTTGGTAGGACACGTTCTGAGGCATCAATGGAGGAGAGCGTGGAGGGTAAAAATCGTAGAGGGAGAACAAGAGATGAATACACTAAGCAGATTCAGAAGGATGTAGGTTGCAGTAGTTACTCGGAGATGAAGAAGCTTGCACAGGATAGAGTAGCATGGAGAGCTGCGTCAAACCAGTCTCAGGACTGAAGATCACAACAAGAAAAAATGGTTCAAATGCCTCTGAGCACTATGGGACTTAACTTCTGAGGTCATCAGTCCCCTAGAACTGAGAACTACTTAAACCTAACTAAGCTAAGGACATCACACATCCATGCCCGACGCAGGATTCGAACCTGCGACCGTAGCGGTTGCGCGGTTCCAGACTGTAGCGCCTAGAACCGCTCGGCCACCCTGGCCGGCTCTCAACAGGAACAAGACTTCTTATGTGGCGAGGCATTTGCTTACTGTAAGGGAATTCGAAAGTGAGGAGGCGTCCTGTGATAGAGGTAGTAGACCTTAGCAGTCTGTCATGAGCCACAATTGAGGTTCACATTCTAGTCCTTTGATGCATGACGTAAGAGATAAGAAAAGATTTTTTCCTACCTGATGAGAAAATGCATAGAGGAAATGTATCCTATGCCATACTGTTACAGGGTTTTCGCAACAAGTAACGATACTTTGGCGGTGTGAGAACGCGTGTACGTCCTGAATTCTTCTGTCTTCGGAAATAACTCGTATAAATGGGAGAAATCTACATTTCACGTGAGAAATTCGTAATTTATGGTCATTAGCGCCGCTGCCTCAGATAGGATAAAGTAGATTTTTTTAAACAGGTGGGTCTATGTTGGAGTGGAATTGTTTAGAACTACTCTATGCATCTAAGCTGCAAATGCTTGTTTCACAGCGCACCGCGGCTGGCTCCAGGGCGGTCACGAGGCTTTAGTGACCGGAAATTGGGGATTAACTCAGCCTGTAACGGGTCGACCTTTCTGATCTTGCCCACGGCAGCAAGGGCTGGCGAAGTGACCAGTGTACTGGGCGACAGAAGCGGACGTGTGTGTTGCATGAGAGAAGATTCATTATGGGCGTGTGTTTGCGCTGGAAATATAACATACGAATTCCTACCACTTCAATCATCCATGTATGCCCTCCACTGCCGGGGGTGGTGCAATCTGGCATACATGCGCGTCCAAGACTGCGGGTCCAGCCGGAGAGGTAGTTTCCACCGACCTCTGGCGCCTGGCGACGATGTTACGCTTCGAGTTTACATCGGGATACAAGCGTACCGGATGTACGAATGTTTCAGCGATCTGTGACATCTAGCCATGCTAGCTACTGCTACGCACTGGATCATGGTTAAAGAGTGTCACGTTTAGTGCTTCTCAATACATCGCACTGGACTTTGTCTTGCAGTGGTATTCTCTGTTGTCTCTATCCTATCATGCAGTAGGCCTTCCTCCTTCCGAATGTAGTCTACAGAAACAATTTTAGAAATTCTATAGTGCTTTAAAAACGTAATAGCAACGTCAAATTCCCGATATATAGCAATCTCTGACATGTTATTACTACAACTTACTACTATTGTATCGCGGTATAAATGTGAGTGGTGTTTACAGCTTCTCAGTACTCTGTCTTGCGTAGGTATTTGTTGTTGTTGTTGCTTCTGTACCACTGCATGGTAGACCCTTTCCTCCTTCCTTCTTCGTCATAGTGTAGCGGAGAGAACCAGTTAGCTTAGGAATTCTGTAGTGTTTTAAAAAAGAAAATACTCTTAGCAGACCCAAAGTGGTCGGGAACTCTGTAACCGTGACGGTATAAATTCACTTCGAAATTTGAAATTCAACTGTCATTTCATACAAAACCACTTCCAATCCTGATGTCAAATAATAACGGGTTTGGGTTATTTAATGACATTTCTTGTCAAAAGCATTACATGTTGTTTATGCACGCTAACTACTGTGCAGTGTCGACCTTGGGTAGTTTTCAACTGTGTGAAACAAATTGTTGAAAGCCAGTCGGGAACGACAGAGAAAAGAGGGCTGTGAGAAGAGGTCAGCCAATCGCACGCTCCAGGACGACAACGCGACAGCAGCGACATAAGCTCAGCGCCCGACTGGTGGCACAAACTTCGATAGCAGCTTCAACGTTAGCCACTTTGTTGGCCGACGCATTGTAGCCTCTTCATTAGCAATCTCTACGTAGCTGAGTTAGAGATCAGCAATCACAGCAGTTCAGTTGACAGACTGTTGTTAGAAGCGGTCGCTAGGAGCGGAAGTGGTACTTGTGTTTGTTTATTCTGAACAATACATTATTTTCAATGTTGCCCTTTGCTTACGACACATCTGTGTAATTGCCCTTGTGGATGATCGTGCACAAAGGACTACAAGAATTCTCAGACCAAAATTGTATTTGTACTTGTTGTAATAAAAAACATTAATACGGGTTGTTTGATTGTTTGAATATACAGGATTCCTAGACACAACAGCTTTATTAACGATTTAATTAATTTTTCCCGTGGCACATCTTCTAAGGGAACATTTGTGACATCTTCAAGATGTGATATTCCTCACCAGAATCAATAACTCCTAAAGCAGTTTGTGAAATGCACCGAAAGAAAGCGCACCAGGAAGGCTGGGTCAGTATAGAACTCATGGCGGAATGAAGTATTCCATGCTAGCTGCTAGGTCATCTGCAAACTATAGCTTTCTCTCTCTCTTTGTACGCAACGATTTTTTTGAAAGTCTGTTTCGGGTCAGCCTACTAATAGTTTTGTGACACCGTCAATTTGGGTGTGTCTGAAATAGCCACTGTGTTCGCCTTATACACCCTACATCGCGATCACGTGACCGGAAACTAGTTAATGTTTCCGATGTGATAGTGAAGTGGAAACGTGAACGGACACGTACAGCCCAAAAGTGTACAGGCTGACGTCGTTTGTTGACTGACAGAGACTGCTGACAGTTGAAGAGGGTCGTCATGTGTAATTGGTAGACTTCTACCCAGACCATCACACAGGAATTCCACACTGCATCAGGATCCACTGCAAGTACTATGACAGTTAGGCGGAAGGTGAGAAAACTTCGATTTCATGGTCAAGCGGCTGCTTGTAAGCCACACATCACGCTGGTAAACGCCAAACGATGCTTCGCTTAGTGTAAGGAGCGTAAACTATCGGCGATTGCACAGTGGGAAAACGTTGTGTGGAATGACGAATTACGGTACACAATGTGGCGATCCGATGGTAGGGTGAGGGTATGTCGAATGCCCGGTGAACGTCATCTGCCAGCGTGTGTAGCGCCAACAGTAAAATTCGGAGGCAGTTGTGTTATGTATGATGTGGTCGCATTTTTTTCATGGAGCGGGATTGCACCCCTTGCTGTTTTGCACGGCACTATCACAGCACATTGGTGTTTTAAGCCCTTCTTGCTACCCCACTGTTGAAGAGCAATTCGGGGATGGCGATTACATCTTTCAATACGATCGAACACCTGTTCATAATGCACGGCCTGTGGCGGGGTGGTTACACGACAATAACATCCCTGCAATGGACTGGTCTGCACAGAGTCCTGACCAGAATCCTATAGAACACCTTTGGGATGTTTTGGAACGCCAACTACGTGCCAGGCCTCACCGACCAACGTCGATACCTCTCCTCAGTGCAATCCTCCGTGAAGAATGGGCTGCCATTCCGGAAGCAACCTCCCAGCACCTGATTGAACGTATGCCTGCGAGAGTGGATGCTGTCATCAGGGCGAAGGTTGGCCCAACACCATACTGAATTCCAGCGTTTTCGATCGAGGGCGCCACGAACTTATACGTAATTTTCAGCCAGGTGTCTTGATACTTTTGATTACTTAGTGTATTTATTAACTTCAGCAGTAGTCCAGGATTGATTCCCAATCAGGTATTTGCTTTGAAAGGATGGCATCTCTCGCGTGCGATGGTATCAGACCGGTTGGTTCACGCATACAGACCACTCGAGATGGCAACCGAGAAGCGAGAGAGTTTCTCAAATATGTTTAAGCGGTCTGTGACAGTGTAAATATGTGTTTCCTTATGTGATCGGGATGATAAAGCATCACAGTTGTTTAAATATACCATACATTGTCTAGTATCCCGCAAATTGTTTAAATAAACAATATTCCACACACTGTTTAAATTGTTTAAGCACAGGGATAAGGGAGGAGGAGGTGGAGGGGGAAGTGGAGGGGAATGGGGAGGAGGAGGAGGAGGGGGAAGTGAAGGGGAGTGGGAGGAGAAGGGAGAGGGGGTTGGGTCACAGGAAAAGCCATTTAAGCGAACAATAGGTTAAGGAACTGTCAATCAAAAGAGAACAATAGGTTTGCCCCTGCATGTATACTTGCCCCTGATGTAGCCACCCTGCACTAAGAACACAAAACAAAACGAACTTCGAGCAACTACTTACTATTGGCACCTTCATGTTAACTGAGATTCTGGAAAGAACTTCCCAGGCGGTCATCACCAACATAGGTACGACTCCCATGACTGCTGGAGTCAGAGTAGCACCTGCTTTGGTTCAGATAGGTCGTTTTCAAACAAATTATCATGACAGGAAACCTTTATAAAGTATACTAAAAAGTGATAATAGCTTATACTCTAAGAACACCAAGAGCATGACAGATGAAATGGATATCATTAATTCAAAAATGTTGAAACAAGTAAATTTGCAGAATAATCAGAAGCAAGTGTTCAGGAGTTTATACAGAAAAAATGTCATTTACCACAGTAAGTGCACACAAGTTCATAACTGAGGAACTTTTGGGTACCTTGATGTTTATGATGCAGTTCGTCAGTGATAAAAAAGACTGACCAGATTGCAGTGATTTCATTGTTAGTTATGAGTTGAGTGAGGCTCTGTTCTGAGAAATGAACTGGAAATGTTATGTAGCTCCTACATATTAAGGTCAATAGCAAAATTTTGCAACGATGATGTCATACATCTGATGGTACTCAATTAAATGTTTATTCCTTATTGTTTGAAATATTTGATCTTGTTAGTTACTCGATTACGATAAATGCATCATTGTACTGAACGATTGTCCTGTAGTTATATGCTTGCAGAGGTCAATATGATATTTAAAGGATTCTGTGATACATTTTTATAATTATTTAATATTAAAATACACAGCCTGGCAAAGAAGTAAAGTGCCCAGAAGACACGACTGGATATCAGTCCAACTTCAAACATGTACACTCCATCAGCAGGTATGTAAATGATCAGAGTTGCAGTTCTCTGTGACAAGTAGAACGACCATCAGAGTGCATTAATGTTGATTGGTTTTCTGTTCCAGGCCTGCTAGGGTACAAATGAGATGTGATCAACGTCAGATGTTGAGTGAACACTGTAGAGCAAACGGAGATGCAGCGTAATCCTGTAAGATAGCATTATTAGCTCCTTTCAGAACTTGAAAGGGGGCTCAATGTGGATCTCCAGTTGGCTAGCTGGTCGTATTGTCCAATATCCAGATTTGTGAGGCATTCGGATGTGACAGTGGTATGTATGCTTTTTCACAATTTGGAAACGTGAGGTCAAGAATGCTCGTCGTCAAGGTTTCTGTCGACCACGTCTGGCCATCACAAGGGAGGAGCGTCATATTGTGCACAAAACACACTGTATCGACTGCCGTTCGAGAACAAGTAAACACATTGTGAACAGGCTACATATTGTGTCATCCTACACTGGGGAACTACTGTCCCGTACGTAGGCTACTGCTCCTCGGGCGTGGGTTCAGCGAGGAGGTGGTATCAACTACAGGTACTGGATGCCTCTTATCGCTACCGAGGGTACATTGAGGGTTGTGAAGTATCAGGATAGCCAAAAGTCTACCCTATAGTCAACATTTTATCAACTGGTTCGTCTCTCAAGATGATAATACAGGCGCACTTGTCGCCCACATCACACACCACTCAGGAGGCAGGAATCAACGCAATGCAGTGTACGCTGGCATACGCCCGATTGACCAAGGTTGGGATTTTTTAAAATTTGCAAAGCGTCGTCGCATGAGTCCAACTCACATAGTGGGTAACATCTGAAGGGCCGCCGTTGAAGAGTAAGACATGTTTAAGCAGCGAAGGAGGATCCAAGCAAGACATGGGGTGGAGCAACACGGTACTGATGTTACCCAGCAGCAGATTTTAATGTCACAGACGTTCACTTTCGAACAGACTGCCTTTATTCCGGTTGATATTTTGTTTTTATTGCATAGTGAAGTTATTTTCTTGATTTCTAACGTTTACTTTTTCATTCTATATTTCCCTTGAATACAACACCACACAATGTCGCAGACATGTAAAGGGTGCGAAACAGTTTTTGAGCAGTTTAGTGGGAAATTGTAGAAGAAACATAAAGATTCTGCCGCATCCCATCATATCGTTCTCTGTTGATATACGTTCACTCAAAGACGATGAGAACAAACGAAAGTCGTCTACATTGCCGAACTGTCTATGACAAGTCTTTCGGCACAGCAACACCAGTTCAACATTTCTTTGATGGTCGTATGTGAGAGAGATAGCGTTTGCTTCTTATTTGTCTAACTGTTCATCAAATTGTCCTTTCCTTTAATCATCTGTTTGGCTCGTACTCGCTGTGAGGGGCAGCCGTTGCAAGTAACAGACAACATGGTATAGTATTCACCTGCCAACTGATATGACGATACTCCCTATCGCTAATGTGTTCACCTATTTCACTTCTTTGCTATGTCTCCTAGCTAAAATTGCAATATGATCGTCCATCTGCGAAACTTCTGTGTAAAAGTGACTGTAGAGCTAATGAAAACAGCGCTGGCACACCCATCACATATGATTTAATCAGTTATAAGTCTCACAACGAGAGCCGTTCATCAAAGTTTCACACTTCCGAAAATTTTGCCACGGAAAAAAAAATTGTATAACTTCATGGGCCTTCTGCGTAGACATTTCAGTGGCACAAAGAGATGAATTTAAACATTATCAGAAATATTCTAACACTGTTGCTACAGTGGATGCATTGAATAATTTACCCACACCCAGAGACAGGGTAGTGGATTACGTAGACAGGTAGAAGTTCTGACAGCCTGTGAATATTAGGTGAGCATTTAGCTAACGGTTTGTGATGCACTCTTCGCGAGTGAATTTGGCACGGGGTACGACATGGCTCGGAGGAGAAGACACTGCAACAGTAATCTTGTACATGCATGGCTCTGCAGCAGTGCTGTTAGCTCATACACTGCTGTGTCTGGAATCCACGTAAATCAACATTAACGGTCAACGTCAGGCCCAACGGAACTGTGGACGAAACAAATGTATTTACCTTTCTGTCCCCAAACGCTCTTTAAAATGTGAGCACCTAGTGAAAGTTGCATCTTTGATGCACTTAACAATCTTCCAGGTGGGCGATGGACGAAGTTATAACGTATGTCCGAGGCCTCCTCAACTAGTCTACGAGAGTAGACTTATTACTGCAGCTTAACGCTGAATTGTTGAAACGACACACTTCACCAGAATTATTAATCTGTATGGAAATACAAAGAAGATTCCGTAATTAAAGTTCTGGAGCATATTCCAGTGGCCATAGAAGCAAATACCGTACAGTGACCACATAAGTAATGTTAAGGGCGGAGAGAAAGGAAACCCGTCGTATCAGCTCATGAAGCAACGTTACGTCGACGTTCAAACTCTCTGTGACGATTCTATCTAGTGATGCCCTATGTTTATGTATACCTGTGTGTCTACGAACGCAGTTTATTGATCCCCTAGCTGTGTCTTTTATGCATGCCAACGCAAACGGTTCATGTACGATGGGCTGCATTCGTTCGTGCATAGTATTTAAGCATTTCAGTATCGGACGTATAGCAGTATTTAAAGTGGAAAGGATGATTGGACTACTAGGCCATACTAGGCCACTAATTTAGCTAAGTGATTTAGTTCGCATACTAAGGTAAAACCAGCCTAAAGACACTCAACTAAAGGAGCTATACCTGCAGCAACAAAATTGCAGTCAGTGTCCTACCTTCTTGTTAGTGGCCGCTGTTTAACTATCCTGACACAAAACATTCGACTATGGAAATCATACGTTTCTTTTTTCCTCACTTGATGCTTTAAATTTTCTGTCTAGTTTCCTTCCTTCAAAACTCCGGCATTCCCATCGCCTCTTCTTACTAATCGGTTGTGACTGCATTGGCTGCTTTACTTTTGTACAACGGGTATTTCATATTCCAAAGCACTCCTCTTCTAAAAAAGAAGTTAACTATCGTATCATCAAACCAACGATCCCTGTTGTTGGTCCACAAGAAACAGTTGACTGAAAAATAAGAGCTGAATGAAGCCAAGCAATAGCTGGAATGAAAGTATCTAGCGATTGCGGCGGTTGGGAGTAGTGTTGCCCGTGTGCAGCCACGCTCACAGGGATGTGCATGTACCTAAACAAATGGTGTTACAGCGACAGTGCGGCACTAGTAAAAAAACTGCGATTAGCTGGCGGCTGGCGCCTACCACTCTACTCTCTGAAATACCAACAGCAAAGTTATTTTGATAGAAGTATACTACTGCAGTTTATTAAACAGATAGTGTTCTCACACGTCAAGTGGTGCTACAGTAGTAAATGAGATAGGTTGGAGAAAGTTACTTGAATGGCCAACCACGCTGAGTCAACTTTACTAAAGAACTTGACTAAATACTATTGAGCCCATAAATTTAGTTAATAAATCGCTCATCACCTGAGCTAGTGTAATACAGATTGTTTGATATAAGTTCACTGAATTACTGTGTATGGATACGGCTGAAGACCAACATACGACACCTCATTCAGTTAGAAGCAAATCAGTAGATTACAACCCAGTGGATTCGGAATAGCCTACAGGTTTTGTATTAAGTAAGCTCATTGTTATTACGGCTGTTTGTGCTACCTCCATAAACCACGAACTGTTGGATTTGGTGGAATGTATACATCCTTAGAATCCGCATTAAGAGTGTGCTACACATTTTATACTGTAATCGACGACTTTTGATTGCAAATTTCACGTAGGTTGGTGGGTACACATTCATTAGAAATTTTGGCTTTAGCCTAAGACGTAGAATGAACTGTATCGCTGGTATACTCGACAACGGCGAGTGCTCCATATATCCATAAAATATCATCGGAACATATCGTGCATCTGGTTGGGAGTGCGCAAAAAGTGTGTCACCATGTGACAGTATTGAATTTAAAACACAAAATTGCCAACACCCCCCATCGTACCCCACCCCCTTCCCTCACGCCAAATCTCACTCCTGCACCTCGGAGAACTCGGCCATCAGCTGGTAAGTCATGGAACTCCACTGTGGTCCGGTGTCTATCAAACCAAATGGCGCAACATATCTGACTGAAACTGCTTTCGTCACTTCCTTCCTGTTCTCTTTTCCACTCCATCTGCCGACTTTTGCACTTCTGTCTCGGCACTGAAGTGAATGTCCGTTCATCCCTTTCATACACCTTACTTTCAATAGATAAAGACCTGCTCACACCGCTACGTACACAAAAGCCAGCTCCAATATTTTTTCCACATTTCATTTTTTATTTTTCTCGTCACCACTCCTCCACCTGTCCGTTACGGCTTTCTGTTTCTTCATGTCTTGCGCCAATCTGTCCAAGTCTGAAACCGTGCTATAAACAATCTCATAAATATCGTTTTAGAAATTTTAATGTTCGACAAACATTATGAGTCAATATTTCTTCTAAAATTACACTGGACATGACTGACACTTTTCGGTGCTTGCAACAGCTCCGTAACTTGAAAAAGTAAAGTAAGTGGATTCACCGCCCACTCATTTGACAATATATGTCATGCGACCTTCAATTGTCCCTGCTCAAGTAAAATCATTAAGTTTTTCTGAAAGTCAGCGTTATGTACCGAAAAATTGATATTACCTGATGTTATCCAAACGCAAACATTATCAAATATTATTTCTAATACATGAAAGAATACTTGATATTTGAGGGGTGATTGTTTGCTTTATTTTTGCCCATTGGTAGAAAGTAATAGGCTCAGAAATTATGTATCATGATGGACAGACTCATCACGCAGTGCTGGACATGGACTGGAATAAACGGACGTTTGAATGCCTCACGACAATGTGAAGTAATAGTGGAAGCTGAAATACAGCTATGCATGTACTATGAAACTCTTCTTTAGGAAGCATATTCACCATTTTTTTATTCTTTTTCTCTGTCAGCAAACATATTCGCGGATGAAGTAGCTACGAAAAAAATGCGTATCCAGTCTACATCGCCCATTTAAGGAAACGTGACGTTAAACCATCTAGATTTCTCAAGGAAGTGTTACGTTCATACGTAAGTTCGTAGCGTTTTTGTTCGATGCTACAAAATGTGTCACTTGTTATCGTTTTAGTCTGTTATTTGTTCTAGTGAGAGCTTTGAATGTAAATACGCTTTGAATTTAGCACATCTCAACCATGGACTTTCCCGTCGGTGAGGTGTCTTGCACTCTTCAGCGACACAGGTAGCCATACCGTAGGTGCAACCACATCGGAGGAGTATCTGTTGAGACGACAGACAAACGTGTGGTTCCTAAAGAGGGGCAGCAGCCTTTTCATCAGTTGCAGGAGCAGCAGTCTGGTTGATTTACTGATCTGGCCTTGTAACACCAACCAAATCCGGCCTTGGTGTACTGGTACTGGGGACTGCTGAAACTAAGTGTAAACTACAACCGCAACCTTACCGGATGGTATGCAGCTCTACTGTACGGTTAAATGATGGTGGTGTCCTCTTGGGTAAAGTATTCCTGACGTAAAGCAGTTTCCCATTCGGATCTCTGGGCGGGGGCTACTCAAGAGGAGATCGTCATCAGGGGAAACAAAACTGGCGTTCTACGGATCGCATGCGACCTGGAAGACAGTACCAAAGAGCCTGTTTGGCAAACACACCTATACCACACATCTACTTATGCGGTACCTGCATGTGTTTACCTCTCTCGACGCTTACTGATCAACAACCAACAAAGTTATTTTTGTTTTCTTTTGTTTGTTTTGTTTTGGCGATTGCACTTTAAATGTGGCTTAACTCAGAATCAGGAAGCCGCTACATGCGTGGGATTGAAAAACTACCTGCGCATCTTCAGACAGTTTTAGATAACGAGATGGAATATATTGTTGACCATTTCTCTGATATTTGTGTTTCAAAAAAGGTTCAAATGGCTCTGAGCACTATGAGACTTAACATCTGACGTCATCAGTCCCCTAGAACTTGGACCTACTTAAACCTAACTAACCTAAGGATATCACACGCATCCATGCCCGAAGCAGGATTAGAACCTGCGACCGTAGCGGTCGCGCGGTTCCAGACTGAAGCGCCTAGAATCGCTCGGCCACAACGGCCGGTGATATTTGTGTTTACTTTGTTCAATAACCTAATTGGAACGTTATTAATATGCACTGACTAATACAAGTGGTGTCTCATTATAATACCATACAACGAATGGCTATCTTAATTGAACGTGAAGTCTTTTGTCAGTAACTTTACCGAACTACAGCATAAATACGACAATGTAGCTGTGAGAGTAATTTCTGAATGAAAGACAGGGTATTCAAAGATACCATTTCATTAAGAGATTAGCGTATTTTCAGTAGCAGTTCTGCAGTATTTTATGTTTCTTACCTCTAGATCTACTGGTTGCTGAACATATTGAGACGTCTTATGACAAAAATTCTAAGAATGTCTTTCTGAGTTCGATATAGTTGTTTGTAGCTCTGTCACAGAGGAGGTAGAATGTTACTCTTGCATCAGTTTGGATATGAGAGCTACTGCCTCCCACTCTTTACCGGGCGTTGACATTTTCGTAGAGCAAGCGACTAAGTGCAGCGTTCATCGCCTCCTCTTTGCCCTTGTAATGGCTGATACAGATAATTCGCAGTACAGACAACGAGATTGGTTACAGTTACTGTGTGAAAGTAATCTCCACTGTCTGTAAACATATATTTGACAAGTCGATGACACACCAAAGTTGAATTCATTCAGAATCTTTAATTGGTATACCACAAATACCTATCAAGCGAATCTTGCAACATAATTCTCTGTCATTACAGGAAGTAACAGAAGTATCACAGCGTCACCGGACTATTATAATCGTAGCAGGGTGATTATGTTTCCACAGGCAATGTCTTCCTTGAGTGGGCTAATAATTTAGGACTATATGTTGTGCATCAACGATGCAGCGGCTTAATTATTTTTCCTACGACGTCATGAGGAGTATTTCAGTATTTATGGTGAGGGAGGAGGATGGAACGTTGCACAGACACCGTAACACATACGAAAGAAAATAAACGTAATCCACTGAGTTACACATTCATTTCATTGACATCGACATGGAGCACGACGAGTAAATAAATACTGTGTCCCAACGTTATGTGATACCCAGAAATATATTACCTATTGACATCCAACCAGCATGAAACTGAAAATCATCACTATTATGAGAGACAGTTGGAACTATTCGCACGATGTAGTGCGTGCAGGAGCTCTAAAATTGATTTTGTATTTACAGAGGTCGAAAAAGGCTTTTGATATCATTCCTCATGAACGGCCTCCGACCACATTGCTTTCCTATGGACGATCATTTCAATTGTATCACTGGACTCGTGATTTCCTGTCTGACATGGCACAATTCGCAGTCACTGATGGGAAGTCACCTAGGGAAACGGATGTGATGAGTGTGATTCCACAAGTAAAGTAATGTAAACCTTCTGCTATTTCTTGTACATACAAACTATTTAGCAGACAATCGATACATTTCTTTTAGGTTTGTGGCAGTTAATGCTGCCGTCTAATAGACTCCTCAGAAAAGCTAAGGGAATTGTATAATCTACATCTACATCTACATGATTACTCTGCAATTCACATTTAAATGCTTGGCAGAGGGTTCATCGAACCACAATCATACTATGTCTCTACAATTCCACTCACGAACAGCGCGCGGGAAAAACGAACATCTAAACCTTTCTGTTCGAGCTCTCATTTCTCTTATTTTATTTTGATGATCATTCCTACCTATGAAGGTTGGGCTCAACAAAATATTTTCGCATTCGGAAGAGAAAGTTGGTGACTGAAATTTCGTAAATAGATCTCGCCGCGACGAAAAACGTCTTTGCTTTAATGACTTCCATCCCAAATCGCGTATCGTATCTGCCATACTCTCTCCCCTTTTACGTGATAATACAAAACGAGCTGCCCTTTTTTGCACCCTTTCGATGTCCTCCGTCAATCCCACCTGGTAAGGATCCCACACCGCGCAGCAATATTCTAACTGAGGACGAACGAGTGTAGTGTAAGCTGTCTCTTTCGTGGACTTGTTGCATCTTCTAAGTGTCCTGACAATGAAACGCAACCTTTGGCTCGCCTTCCCCACCATATTATCTATGTGGTCTTTCCAAGTGAAGCTGTTCGTAATTTTAACACCCAGGTACTTAGTTGAATTGACAGCCTTGAGAATTGTATTATTTATCAAGTAATCGAATTCCAACGGAATTCTTTTGGAACTCATGTGGATCACCTCACACTTTTCGTTATTTAGCGTCAACTGCCACCTGCCACACCATACAGCAATCTTTTCTAAATCGCTTTGCAACTGATACTGGTCTTCGGATGACCTTACTAGACGGTAAATTACAGCATCATCTTCGAACAACCTAAGAGAACTGCTCAGACTGTCACCCAGGTCATTTATATAGATCAGGAACAGCAGAGGTCCCAGGACGCTTCCCTGGGGAACACCTGACATCACTTCAGTTTTACTCGATAATTTGCCGTCTATTACTACGAACTGCGACCTTCCTGACAGGAAATCACGAATCCAGTCGCACAACTGAGACGATACCCCATAGGCCCGCAGCTTGATTAGAAGTCGCTTGTGAGGAACGGTGTCAAAAGCTTTCCGGAAATCTAGAAATACGGAATCAACTTGAGATCCCCTGTCGATAGCGGCCATTACTTCGTGCGAATAAAGAGCTAGCTGCGTTGCACAAGAACGATGTTTTCTGAAACCATGCTGATTACATATCAATAGATTGTTCCCTTCGAGGTGATTCATGATGTTTGAATACAGTATATGCTCTAAAACTCTACTGCAAACCGACGTCAATGATATAGGTCTGTAGTTCGATGGATTACTCCTACTACCTTTCTTAAACACTGGTGCGACCTGCGCAATTTTCCAATCTGTAGGTACAGATTTATCGGTGAGCGAGCGGTTGTATATGATTGCTAAGTAGGGAGCTATTGTATCGGCGTTATCTGAAAGGAACCTAATCGATATACAATCTGGACCTGAAGACTCGCCCGTATCAAGCGATTTGAGTTGCTTCGCAACCCCTAAGGTATCTACTTCTAAGAAACTCATGCTAGCAGCTGTTCGTGTTTCAAATTCTGGAATATTCCAGTCGTCTTCCCTGGTGAAGGAATTTCGAAAAACTGCGTTCAATAACTCCGCTTTAGCGGCACAGTCGTCGGTAACAGTACCATCGGCACTGCGCAGCGAAGGTATTGACTGCGTCTTGCCGCTTGTGTACTTTACATACGACCACAATTTCTTCGGATTTTCTACCAAATTTCGAGACAATGTTTCGTTGTGGAACCTACTAAAGGCATCTCGCATTGAAGTCCGTGCCAAATATATCTTCACCCTGCAAAATGTGACAATTGACGCAAAACAATAAAATGTGTGATGTGCTCCACATGAACACCAAAATAATTCTGTTAAAGTTGGCTTACATAATAAATCGCTCACATTTAAAAGTTGTCAATTCAACTAAATATCTAGGAGCTTCGGTCACGAACAGGTTAAACTGGCACTGTCATATGGAAAATACGAGGGCAGTTCAATAAGTAATGCAACACTTTTTTTTCTCGGCCAGTTTTGGTTGAAAAAACCGGAAATTTCTTGTGGAATATTTTCAAACATTCCCGCTTCGTCTCGTATAGTTTCATTGACTTCCGACAGCTGGCAGCGCTGTACGGATCTGTTAAAATGGCGTCTGTAACGGATGTGCGTTGCAAACAACGGGCTGTGATCGAGTTTCTTTTGGCGGAAAACCAGGGCATCTCAGATATTCATAGGCGCTTGCAGAATGTCTACGGTGATCTGGCAGTGGACAAAAGCACGGTGAGTCGTTGGGCAAAGCGTGTGTCATCATCGCCGCAAGGTCAAGCAAGACTGTCTGATCTCCCGCGTGCGGGCCGGCCATGCACAGCTGTGACTCCTGCAATGGCGGAGCGTGCGAACACACTCGTTCGAGATGATCGACGGATCACCATCAAACAACTCAGTGCTCAACTTGACATCTCTGTTGGTAGTGCTGTCACAATTGTTCACCAGTTGGGATATTCAAAGGTTTGTTCCCGCTGGGTCCCTCGTTGTCTAACCGAACACCATAAAGAGCAAAGGAGAACCATCTGTGCGGAATTGCTTGCTCGTCATGTGGCTGAGGGTGACAATTTCTTGTCAAAGATTGTTACAGGCGATGAAACATGGGTTCATCACTTCGAACCTGAAACAAAACGGCAATCAATGGAGTGGCGCCACGCCCACTCCCCTACCAAGAAAAAGTTTAAAGCCATACCCTCAGCCGGTAAAGTCATGGTTACAGTCTTCTGGGACGCTGAAGGGGTTATTCTGTTCGATGTCCTTCCCCATAGTCAAATGATCAACTCTGAAGTGTATTGTGCTACTCTTCAGAAATTGAAGAAACGACTTCAGCGTGTTCGTAGGCACAAAAATCTGAACGAACTTCTCCTTCTTCATGACAACGCAAGACCTCACACAAGTCTTCGCACCCGAGAGGAGCTCACAAAACTTCAGTGGACTGTTCTTCCTCATGCACCCTACAGCCCCGATCTCGCACCGTCGGATTTCCATATGTTTGGCCCAATGAAGGACGCAATCCGTGGGAGGCACTACGCGGATGATGAAGAAGTTATTGATGCAGTACGACGTTGGCTCCGACATCGACCAGTGGAATGGTACCGTGCAGGCATACAGGCCCTGATTTCAAGGTGGCGTAAGGCCGTAGCATTGAATGGAGATTACGTTGAAAAATAGTGTTGTGTAGCTAAAAGATTGGGGAATAACCTGGTGTATTTAAATGCTGAATAAAACAACCCCTGTTTGAGAAAAAAAATGTGTTGCATTACTTATTGAACTGCCCTCGTATTAAGGGGAAGGAAACACAAAGGCCGCGTCTGTTAGTGGAAAACGTAAAGATTCAACAAATCAATTAAAGTGATCTCCAACAACACACTTGTCCATCCTCTTCATGAGTATTCCTGCGCAGTATGGGATCCCTATGAAGTAGGGCTGATGGAACACATCGAAAAAGTTCAAAGAATCTCTCGCAGAAATTCATCCCAGCAGGAAAAGATAGTCACCCACTTCTTCTCATCATGGTTACACATTCGCGTCACTGTCGAGTCCCTTGTGACCTGTAAACGACTCTTCGTCCGTCGTTACTGGTTCAAAACTCCTTCTCGATAGTGAAAATGACGGTTTCCCACGACACACTCAGATGGAGCTCCACATATGCCAGCCAGTATAAAGCACTGTCTTCGCTGAGCTCGTATTTCACGGCAGATCGATGTGCGTGCAGTCCAGCGTCCCTCAGATTTCGGCGAATCGTGTCACTGGAGCTGGGGAAGTTGGTCTCCCGCCGCATCTGCTTCACGTTCACAAAGGGGCTTTTCTCTGCTTTTAGACACTAGCTCCCTGAACTCCTGCTGACTTCCTGCATGAGGAGGAGCTCTGATGGTAGTGTCTCTTTCAAAGTAGTACGTTACCATCTCGTTACACTGATATGTGACACGCCATACCTTCTGAAAGCTTCTCTGACATCTACCTTCTCCAATAAGATTGGCGACTCTTGAGTTGATCTTTCCCAGTGAGTCACTGCAACAGCCGGCTTGATGTGTATTTCTGCTTGCCGCTCTTGTACTGATGCCAGGGGAGGAAGTCAACATATTTATGTCAAAAGGAGCGGCAGAGTTATGTGCTGCAACCATGCTGGTCCCCGGGCGGGGACCCTTTGGGCTGCCACCGCCAGCTCGCTCGCTTCAGCCTCGCCTGGGTACCAGGCTGCAGCTGGCCGGCCAGCCCATCAGCCATCCTGCCTGGCTGGCCACAACTAGTACAGGCCCAGGCTATTAAGCCGCGTTCACCCCTTGAAGGGTCAAACGTTTCAGCTGCCCCCAGGCAGGTCTGTAGTATAAACTAACGCAGCTAGAGATATTTTGCTATAAGTCTGCTCTAAATCACACCTTAAGACAGTATGTGTTCTACAAAGATAAGTAAGAGGATTTTAAAATTAGACAGTTTCGTGGCAACCTTGCAAGATAATTGCGTGCACATAGTATATCATTCGTATTTTGAGCACTGGTAAAGTGTACTCAGTGTCTGAAGCAATAAGTGCCGTATGACGGAAATTACGTTCCGTTGAGGCACTTCATTTACACCACAACGATACACGATTATTCTCTAATTCACAGTTACGATTTTCTTACAGCGCTCACAGAATTGTTTCAATTTCTCAATCGTTCCAGTCACGTATAAAGCTCGAACTCTGTTTCAGAAACGCATTTCTTGCCATGCAACTCCACATCTTATATTCTTCCTACTTTGACTGTTATGAATTATTTTGCTATGCAAACTGCAAATGTCATTTCCTACTTTTAGTGACTTATTTTCTAATCTAATTCCCTGTGCATCTTCTGATTTAATTCGGCTATATTTCATTACCTTTTATTTTTGTTGATTTTCATCTTACAACCTGTTTTCAAAAACTACCTGCTGAAAAGGGAAATTCAAAGACTCAATCTAGATATAGTAGGGATCAGTGAAGTGGAAAGAAGACAAGGATTTCAGGTAATACGGTAATATCAACAGCAGCAGAAAGTGGTATAATAGGAGTAGGATTCGTTATGAATAGGAAGGAAGGGCAAAGAGTGTGTTACTGTGAACAGTTCAGTGACAGGGTTGTTCTTAACAGAATCGACAACAAACCAACACCAACAACGATAGTTCAGGTATACATGCCGACGACGCAAGCTGAAGATGAAGAGATAGATAAAGTGTATGAGGATATTGAAGGGGTAATACAGCATATTAAAGGGGGATAAAATCTAATAGTCACGGAGGACTGGAATGCAGCTGTTGGGGAAGGAGCAGAAGAAAAGAGAGAGGAGAAAGACTAATTGAGTTCTGTAACAAGTTTCAGCTAGTAATAGCGATTACTCTGTTCAAGAATCACAAGAGGATGAGGTATACTTGAAAAAGGTCGGGTGATACGGGAAGACAGACAGAGATTCCGAAATCAGACACTGGATTGTAAGGTGTACCCAGGAGCAGATATAGACTCAGATTACAATATAGTAGCGATGAAGAGTAGACTGAAGTTTAAGATATTAGTCAGGAAGAATCAATAAGCAAAGAGGTGGGATACTGAAGTACTAAGGAATGACGAGATACGGTTCAAGTTCTCTAAGGCTGTAGATACAGCAATAAGGAATAGCTCAGTAGGCAGTACTGTTGAAGAGGGATAAACATCACTAAAAAGGGCCATCACAGAAGTTAGGAAGGAAAACATAGGTACAAAAAAGGTACGGTAACTGCGAAGAAACCGTGGGTAACAGGAGGAAGGAGGAAGTACAAAAATGTTCCGGGAAACTCAGGAATATAGAAACAGAAGTCGCTAAGGCCTGAAATAAATAGAAAGTGCAGGGAAACTAAGACGAAATAGCTCCAGGAAAAATGTGAAGACATCGAAAAAGAAATGATTGTCGGGAGGACAGACAGAGCATACAGGAAAGCCAAAACAACCTTCGGTGAAATTAAAATCAAGGGTGATAACATTAAGAGCGCAACGGGAACTCCACTGTTAAATGCAGAGGAGAAAGCGGATAGGTGGAAAGAATACATTGAAAGCATCTACGAGGGGGAAGATTTGTCTGATGTGATAGAGGAAGAAACAGGAGTCGATATAGAACAGAGAGGGGATCCTGTATTAGAATCAGAATTTAAAAGAGCTTTGGAGGACTTAAGATCAAATAAGGCAGAAGGGATAGATAATACATTCCATCAGAATTTCTGAAATCATGTGGCAAGTGGCAAGAAAACGACTATTCACGTTGGTGTGTAGAATGTATGAGTCTGGCAACATACCATCTGACTTTCGGAAAAGCATCATCTACACAATTCCGAAAACGGCAAGAGCTTGCAAGTGTGAGAATTATCACGCAATCAGCTTAACAGCTCATGCACCCAAGTTCCTTAGAAGAATAATATACAGAAGAATGGAAAAGAAAATTGAGGATGCGTTAGATGACGATCAGTTTGGCTTTAGGAAAGGTAAAGGCACCACAGAGGCAATTCTGACGTTGCGGTTAATAATGGAAGCAAGATTAAAGAAAAATCAAGACACTTTTATAGTATTTGTCGACCTGGAAAAGGCGTTCGACAATGTTACAAGATTTTCGAAATTCTGAAAAAAGTAGGGGTAAGCTATAAGGAGAGACGGGTCGTATACAATATGTGCAACAGCCAAGAAGGAATAATAAGAGTGGACGAACAAGAACGAAGTGCTCGTATTAAAAAGGGTGAAGGATGTACCCTTTCGCCCCTACTGTTCAATCTGTACATCGATGAAGCAATAATGGAAATAAGGCAAAGGTTCAGGAGTGAAATTAAAATTCAAGGTGAAAGGATATCAATGATACGATTCGCTGATTACATTGCTAACTTGAGTGAAAGTGAAGAAGAATTATATGATCTGCTGAACGGAATGAACCGTCTAATGAGTGCAGAATATGGATTGAGAGTAAATCGAAGAAAGACAAAGGCAATGAGAAGTAGCGGAAATGAGAACAGCGAGAAAGTTAACATCAGGAATGATGGTCACGGAGTAGATGAAGTTAAGGAATTCTGCTACCTATGCAGTAAAATAACCAATGACGGACGGAGCAAGGGGGACATCAAAAGCAGACTATAAATGGCCAAAAGGGCATTCCTAGCCAAGAGAAGTCTACTAATACCAAATATCGGCCTTAATTTGAGGAAAAAATTTCTGAGAATGTACGTCTGGAGTGTGGGAAAACCGGAACGGAAGAGAATCGAAGCATTTGAGATGTGGTGCTACACACGAATGTTGAAAATTATGTGGACTGGTAAGGTAAGGAATGAGGAGGTTCTGCGCGAAATCGGAGAGGAAAGGAACATGTGGAAAATACTGATAAGGAAGGGACAGGATGATAGAACATTTGTTAATAGATGAGGTAATGACTTCCATGGTACTAGAGGTAGCTGTAGAAGGCAAAAGCTCTAGAGGAAGACAGAGATTGGAATACACCCAACAAATAATTGAGGACATAGCTTGTATGATCTATTCTGACATGAAGAGGTTGGCACAGGAGAGGAATTCGTGAAGGGCCGCATCAAACCAGTCAGAAGACTGATGGCCAAAAAAATAAAAAATAAATTGCTGCTTTGTCCCTCCTATTTTCCTTGCAGCCAACCACACACTCACGTACCGCAATTGAACACACTTCAGGCCTTGTCTACCTCAACAGACAAAAGAGCCTGTTGCCGAAAATTGATCCGTACCCAGCTCGTATGTTGGTAAATATTCCAGACAACAACAACACGCTGGCTTTTGGTCGACAGAGTCAGTGGCACCAGTTCCTCTGCCAGCAGACTGCACTTTCACAACCACAGCGCCGTAATCGCGGGCACTATTTTCCTACACGATGTCATCTTCCCACAAGCAGGTCATGCCACATCCATGTACGGAAACAGTATTTATACCAGGGTACAACCACAGAACAGCAGTTCGGTCTTAGCCATCGAACCAATCATTCCTTTAGGTTTTCTGCGCCAGGTGCTGAGCACAATTGTGGTCTGTCAATCCGAGTTTTCAGTAAATAACCGTCATCAGACTGTCGCCTTGCTGTTTAATTTCTGATCCCTACTGACTTGTTCATAATTTGGCTTTATGCCAAATAAGTGCATATTATCTCCCTTTTCTGAGACCAAGACGAACTGTTTTATTAACTCAAGAACTCTGCAAGTGAACCAAGACTTAAATCTTTTTGTTCTTCACCTTGGCCTTTGACCGTCTAATCATTACTTGCTTTCCTTGCTGGGATTCAAAGTACCAACTGAACTGCCGGCCGGGGTGGCAGAGAGGTTCTAGACGCTACCGTCTGGAACCGCGCGACCGCTACGGTCGCAGGTTCGAATCCTGCATCGGGCATGAGTGTGTGTATGTCCTTAGGTTAGTTAGGTTTAAGTAGATCTAAGTTCTAGGGGACTGATGACCTCCGAAGTTAAGTCCCATAGTGCTCAGAGCCATATGAACCATTTTTGAACCAACTGAACTTTCATTCATGTGTAACGTAAACTCCACGGAAGAGACTTGTGTTTATGAATATTTGTTCTGCATTGTCTTCTTCGGCTGTATTCCCATTGCACCTCAACCAGTACGTAACATATCAGTTGGTGATGAGGGCTTTTTCTGGCCCCAGTACCATCCCACTTTCCCCACATCTCCAAATTCCGACCAGAACATCTCGCAATGAAGTATGTTCTTTGGAATTCAGTTTCTCATCTATCCCAGTCAACAGTGTTTGCTTTTGCCTCCAGGGCTTCTAAGTTATGTCCCAACATATCGCGAGACGGGTAAATATTTTCATTGGTTCCGGCGCCACTACTGTCTCCAGCGCTTATGCTCAAAGTATCGTCCTATCAGCTGCTGACAAGGATAAAAGATTTTTCATGAGCTATAGCGACGCCATTCGCTCCTACGCACCTTCCATCAACTACGACGAAGTGGTTGTTCGCTCCAGCACTGCCGCTGGCTCCTGTACCACCTGCCAACGTTCGTCTCATCAGCTAACGATTTTTCATCTGCTCTATTAGGGCCCTTCGCTCCTACGCTACGTCTCAACAATCTGTCATATCAGTTGACGACGACTATATTCGTCTTTGACGTTGAAGCAGTTCCTCAAGTCGCATATTTCTTGCCCAACATGTAGCAGATGCAGTGAAGCCGTTTGGAGTAGCTAGCCTGCTTCATTACGACACCATGGTCCCACAAGCACTCTAGGGTCAGCCACATCCGGATATTACTGTCGCAGTTTCTTGCTTCTGGCACAGCACCAGAACCCTCAACTCAAAACTTCCCCACACACAGACCCTACAGCGACTCCCAGAAGTGAACCTCAGCAGTCAAGCTTACTTCCTTTCCTTCGGTCTAGTAGTAGTAGTACGGTATTCTGCCTTACGACAGGTCTTGTCATGGGTTAAGCTGTTCCACCTTTGCCTGTCCATAGCCAGTCTTTTCATTTCTGAATATTTGTCTTCTTTTATATTGTCCAGCATTTGATATCTTCTTTTTCCTCTTTCCCTTTTTCCCTCCACCATTCCTTCCATTCCTTCCTTCAATAAACAGTCCCTCCTCAAACAATGTCCAATCCAGTTCCGTTTTCTCCTTCTGATAACTTTTAGCATGTTTCTTTCTTCTCCAACTCTTCTTAATACTTCTTCATTCCTTACTCGGTCTTCCCATTTCACTTTTTCCATTCTTCTCCATATCCACATCTCTAGTGCCTCCAATCTTCTTTCATCTTCCTTCCGCAATGTCCAGGACTCCGCACCATATAGTGCAACGCTCCAGATGTATCATTTGGCAAGTCTTTTTCTCAGATCTTTATTTAGTGGTCCACAAAGTAATTTCTGTTTCCTCTTGAATCCTTCTTTTGCCATTGCAATTCTTTTCCTAATTTCTGTTGAGCAATATATATTATCCATTATTACACTTCCCAAGTAATTGAAGTTATTCACTTGTTCTATTTCCACTCCCCCTATTTTCATACGTCATTATCTTCCCTTTCCTCCAGTTACTATGCTTTTCGTTTTCTTTTGTTAATCTTCATTCCATATTCTTCTAATTTTGTGTTTAGATCATCTAACATTTTTTTCCATCTCTCTTGCACTCTCTGCCTTCACAACCATGTCGTCTGCAAATCTTATACACTCCACTCTCCGATCCCCTATATAAGCTCCTCTCCTTCCATCAAAACTTTCACTAATGATTTCCTCCAGATGTATATTGAACAGTGTTGGTGATAAACAACAACCTTGTCTTACACCTCTTCCCAGTTCTACTTCTTCACTCATCACACCTCCTGTCCTTAATCTTGCTCTCTGATTCAAATATAAATTTCTAATTAGCCGTCTATCCCTCCAGTCAACTCCATGTTTCCTTAGGATTTCCATCAGTTTGTCCCATCTGACACAGTCAAAAGCCTTTTCAAGATCAATGAACACAACATACACCTTCCTTTTCTTCTCCTTGTACCTCTCCCCTATCACTCTCAGTAGCCCAATGGCATCTCTAGTTCCCACTCCTCGCCTGAGACCAAACTGTTCATCTCCTATTAAGCAATTCAGCTTTCCATATAGCCTTCTGTTACGCGCCCTGAGCAAGACTTTGGCTGCATGAGATATCAGGCTCACTGTTCTATGTTCCTCACACTTTTTGCTGTTCTTTTTCTTTTCTGTAGGTATTAAGATACTTTCTATAAAGTCCTTTGGCCCGTTTCCTGTCATGTATATTTGATTACACAATTCAATCAACTCCATTTTCCCTTCTTTCACCAATGACTTTGACAGTTCCGCAGGAATCTCATCAATTCCCATTTGCTTTCCATATTTCATATCCTTCATAGACTCTTCAATTCACTAATTAGTATTGCATTTTCTTTGTCATCAGCTGCAACTTTATCTTCTTCTTCTATCCCAAGGTCTTCTTCACTTGATCGGCTGTCTGCAGCGTATAGCCATTCTATATATTCTTCCCATCTTCTCATTATTTCTTGGGGTTCACTTACCATTTTACCATCTGCTGCCTCTACTTCCTTCAGTCCATTGTTGTTTCTCTTTTCCCTGGATGTCAAATCCTTTGCTTCTTTAAAGATCAAATCATATTTTCCTTCTTTCTCTAATTTCTCTATCTTGTCACACTTTTCTGTCAGCCATTTCTCCTTTGCTTTTACTGTCTCCCTTCTTAATTCATTATTTAACCTCCTGTGATCATCCATCTTGGTTATCATATCTGGTGTTTCCCATTCTTTCTTTACTTTTTTCCTTTCTTTGACTCCGAGCGTTTCCTTAGCTGCCTTTTTGATCCCATTTTTAAAACAATCCCATCTTCGTTCTGTGCATTCCGCTTCCTGTCCTTGCATCATGATTTCACAATATGCATTCTCTAATTTCTCACAATTGTCTTTGTCTTTCAATTTCTCAAATTAATGTGCTCTCACTTCTGTCCTTTCCGGGTTCTTTTCAATTTATCTAGAACCTCAGCTACTATTAATATATGATCTGAATAAATATCTGCCCTTGGATAGCTTTTGACACTCTTTAGACAATGTCGGTATCTTTGTTGTATCATTATGTAATCAATTTGGTATCTTTTGTTGTCAAATCAAGATATCCAAGTATCTAAATAGAGTATTTCCAACTACCATGAAATTTTCATTGCAGTATTCCAACTGTCTTTGCCCTCTCTCATTTCTTTCTCCCAGTCCAAATTTTCTCAGAGATTTTCCTTCTGGTCCTTCACCAACTACCGCATTCCAAACACCCATTATAACAATACATGCATTTCTTTTCTCTCTCTCTCTCTCTCTGCTAAGTTTTCTATCGTCTCATAACATTCTTTTACCTCTTCATATGAATGATTACTTGTTGGCATATATACCTGGATGATAACTAAGTCTTTCTTTTTCCCTTTCAATCTCATCATCATTATTCTTCTCCTAGCATATTCAGCCTTGATAATCTTGCCCTTCAGTCTTTTACCATCAAAATTCCAACCTCATACATTCCATTTCTATCTTCACCTGAATAGTACAATCGGAAGTCGTCACTTTCTAGTTCTCCACAACCACCCCATCTCACCTCACACATTCCGAGCACATCCCACTTGTTTCTTGCATTTCATGTTTGGCGTTTTGTAATTTCTCTTCCTGGAGAAGGGTTAAAACGTTCCAACTCCAAATCCTCAATAAGTTTTCCGTCTCCTTCCTTCCTTTTCCATTTGCCCTAATCTCTGGAGTCCTCGTTTTATTCCCCTCCCAGAGATCCGATTGAGGGGAAGCTTTACCTCCGGAATATTGCACAAAGAGGTCCATTCCATCAACGTCTAGGGAAGTAATTCCAGTGGTGGTTTCCGTTGCCTTCCACTGTCCTCCACATCCTGTCGGCTTGCTGACCCAGTTTCCCGCTGGGGTTGGTTCCCCAACCTTCCACTGGGTTGTTCAGCTTAATAGGGGCACCACGTGTAGGTAGGGTTGTGGAGAATCGAGGTGAGAGAGGCTAAGACAACTGTCTTGTTGAGTTCTTCGGTCTAGTAGGTGCCTAATCCTCACACACAATCTCTGATCCTCTTTTCTATGCTCAATCTACGCACATGTTTTACAAATATTTCTTCTGTGCAATCGTCTGTCCATTTTTCTACTACTCCTGCATCCAATTCTGTCCTTTGGGCACAATAATTTTACACCTCAAGGGTTCCCACACTCGTATGTATCCTCCACCTGCAATCATTTGATGTCTCTATTGCTCCTCCACAATCAGAGCCCTCTGGGCATAACAGTTCCACTTGTCAAGTGCTCCCACATTCATCCATACGCTCCGGGTACGATCATTTTACAACCCTAGTGCTTCTGCACATATCTGTGACCTCCGGCACAACAATTTTAATTCCCAAGTGCTCGTGCACCCGTCTATGCCCTCTGGGAAGCATTATTTTACATCCTAGTGTTACCACACTCATCCATGCCTTTTGAAACAATAATTGTACTTCTCAGGTGCTTCTGCGCTCACATACACCATCCAGGCACAGCTTTTCTATCTTTCAGGTGCTCTCTTACTCACATCCGCATTCCATGGGCACTTTTCCTGAGTCTTTTAGACAGAGCTTTTAGACGCCTGTCAGCCATCTGAATGTAGTATATCTACTACTGTCTTTGGTATCCTTGCAGACTCGCTCCGGATCACACCCCTCAGCTGCTGCCAGTCTTACCAACCGCCCCAAGTCCGCCCATGCCGCTCCGTGGAAGGTTTGGGAACTTTGCCTATGGAGACAGCTGATGCCACTTCCTCAGGACCACTGCCGCGTTGACTCCTCACCCTGTATCTCCTAACAGTCATGCCATCGTTTTCTGGGGGAGGAAGAACGCCAGATCGTCACTCTCCAACAAGATGAAATCACCATCTCTTCTCCTGGGGGAAGGGATGCTGTGTCTCCTACAAGACAGCAACCAGCAGCCCACCACACACTCGGATCCCGTGGACGGACACGCTTCACGCATTATCTCCTATCAGAGGCAGAAGTGCCCGTTGCGAACCGCCGATCAACGCTAGCCTCGAATGTTGCTAAATATTCCAGATAACAACAACATGCTGGCTTGTTGCATACAGAGTCTTTGGCAGGGATAGGCAAGAGGTCTATACCTAGCAGAGCGTGCTCCCATGTCTGTGGCTCTGTGATCGCGGGCACTGGTTTCTTACACGATATCATGAGTCCACTAGCAGGCTATGCCTTGCCCATGTGCAGCAACAGTGTTTACACTGGTGCACAACCACAGGACAGCATTTCACTCGTAGCTGTCGAACCAGTCCTTCTTTCGAGTTCTCAGGGCCAGGTGCCGAGCGCAGTAATGGTCCACCACTTAGTGCTCCTACTAAGGAATCATCATCGGACTGTCGCCTTGCTGTTTAACTTCCAATCCTCATCGAGCTTAGGGCAGTGACTTTACAGCTTCAGACTTTGGCCTTACGCAAACTAAACACATACTGCCTCCCTTTGCTGTGACTAACATTATTTTATTAATTCCTGCACATTCTAAATGAACCTGGACTTAAATCTTTTGATTTTCACTTTGGCCTTTGCCCACTTGATCATTACTTGCTTTCCTTGTTGGAACTCAAAGTACCAACCCAACGTTCATCAGTAAGTAACTTAAACTCCATGAAGGAGACTTGTGTTTACGAATATTTAATAATCTTTTTCTACATAATCCACCTAGGCATTGTTCTCATTGTGTCTTAAACGGTGTACAACATATCACTACCGGTTTCGTTCAACTCATCTTTAAAGTTCCTCTGTCAACTTAAATTCCCTTTCAAAATTTATCTTTGGTTTCCTTTACACTTAACTCAGTGCACTCACTGAATAACATTGGTGGCAGGTGACAACCACTATCACTCCCATCTTAACGACTAGCTTCATTTCATTTTGTTCTTTGATTCTTCTAGCATCAATTCGGTTTTTATGCAAGTTACAAAAAACCTTTCATTCCCTGAATTTTATTCCTGCTACTGTCAGAATTTAGAGTGTAGTCGAGTCAACATTCTAACAAGGATCATTTAAATCTACAAATGCTGTAAATGTAGCATTTCTCCAATCTATTCTTCTAAGTTAAGTCGTAGGATCGGTATTGCTTCATATGTTTTAACATTTCTCTAGAACGCCAATTGATGTTCCCCAAGCTCGGATTGTACGCTTTTTCTATTGTTCTGTAAATAATTCATTTTATTATTTTGCAGATCTGATTCATTAAAGTGATAGTCTGATAGTATTCACACCTATCAGCACCCACCTTCTATGGAACAGGAATTATTATATTCTCCTTGAGGTCTGGGCGTATTTTGCCAATCTCTTACATCTTGCACAACATGTGAAACGGTTTTCCCAGGGCTGGCTCTCCCAAAGGTATGAATAATTCGGAGGGGCACTCGTCTATTCCCATGTACCTCGTTTCGATTTCAGTCTTTCAACCCATTTTCAAATTTTTCTCGGAGTATCGTATCTCCTGCTTTATTTACGTCGTCTTGCCTTTCTACATTCTTGGCTTCAAGTACATTTCCTTTGTCTATTCCTTCAATTTTTTAGCTTTTACTTCTTTGCTTAGAACTGGCTTGCCATATAAGCTCCTTGATATTAATAGAACAGCATGTCTTTTCTGTAAAGATCTCTAATTTTCATATAGACAGAATCTGTCTTTGTCATAGTCATGCATGCTTCTAGAGCTTTGCACTTCTCCTCTAGGAGTTCCTATCTTGCCTTTCTGCGGTTCCTGTGAAAGTCATTTTTCAGTCGTCTGTATTCTCTTTCGTTTGTTTCATTGTTGCATTTTTATACTTTCTCCTTTCGTATGTAGTATTCGTATTTCGAGTGTTATTCAAGAGCTTCAAATGGGCCTTGTCTTTGTGCCTATTCGATCGTTTGCTGCTTTCATTATTTTATCTCGCAAAGTTTTATTGTGCTGCTTCCACCTACCCTCCAGTTTCAAGTAATTTGTCTACCATTTCTTTTGTAAATCGCAGTATCTCGTTCTTCCAATTCATGCAAATCCCAACTCTTTCTGCAGGTTCTCCAGTTGTAATCTGCAGTTCATAATCAATAAACTACGGCCAGAGTCCACTCTGCTCCTATAAATATTTTGCAGCTTAAAATCTGGTTTCGAAATTGCTCTCTGACCTTTACAATAATCTGTCTGAAACCTTCCACTGCCTCCAGATCTGTTCCACTTATACAACCGTCTTTTATAATTCTTAAACCAAGACTCTGTAGTCAGTGCTCCATGAACATAGGCCTACTATCAGGCGGCTTCTCCTTTCATTCATTTCTCAAGTGCAAGCTGTTTTACTATTTTTTATTCTCTTCCTTTGCATACTCTCGAATTTCAGTCCTCCATGACAATTAATGTAACTGGCTTTTGAAAATATTATTTCTTAATGACACTGCCCGGAATTTATTATTACTGTGATATACCTGCCGTGCTACTTGACGTTATATGTTGCTTTATTCCTATTAGGTTGGTGCATAAGTTCATAAAGTTTTTTCATAAGTTAACAGATACATGTAACAGAGACTTTAGTCATTGATAATGTGTTCTTCACTATTTACAACTGTCTGCCAACTGTGGGATAACTATTCGGTTCCACAGCTGTAGAAATCACGTGGTTTTCAGGCGAAGAACTTGAAGACCTATATTCGGAGCGCATTTTCATCCGGAATGGTAGTTCCTTGTAGGTTGTTCGCTAAAGAATGGAAAAGGTGGAAATCTGAGGGCCCAAGATTATGTGAATAAAGTGGGTGAGGAACGGCATCCCTCCCCAACTCCTCTATAGAGTTTTTTGTCAGTCTAGCGGAATGCTCGCGGCGTTCTCGTGGAGCAGTATCACTTCGCGCAGTCTTTCTGGTCGTAGTTCTTGGACTCCGTCTGCAAGACGTCTCACTTGTTGACAACACATGTCAGTTGTGACGGTTACACCCTCGGGGAAGGAATTCATGGCACGCCACATGGTCGGTGTTCCACCAGATGCATAACATTATCTTTGTGGATGCACGCAGACCTTTGTACGGGGAGTTGCTGCTTTGTTTGGCTCAACCATTCTTTCCTTTTCCTTATGTTAGCGTAAAGACACAATTTATCATCACCAGTAACGATACAGGACAGTAATGGTCGATGTTGCTGACGAGCCAACTGACGACGAGCAAGCAGAGATGCAATTATGGTCACTTGCTGATTTTTGTGATTTTGGCTTAGAGCATGCGGTACCCATACCCGATTTTTATACCTTCCCCATTATATGCAAATGCAGTATGATGGTAGATATTTCATCACAGTTGCAGTTCCCGAGTGCACTGACATGCATCATTGTGGATTAATGCGTTTATACGATCTTCATCGAACTTCGAAGGTCTTCCTAAACATGGAAATCGCTAGTGTCAAAACGATCATCCTAAAAACGAGAAAATCATTTTCTTGCCGTGCTCAATCTTATGGCATTATCCCCACATACGAAGTAGATTTTTTTGGGCCTCTGTATTGAAATCAATCAGAAGAATATGTCGGAAATGTTCCGATTTCTAGCGTCCACAGGTCTAAATAAGAAAGTCACAATATGTAAGCTCAAATAGCAACAGTGAACTACAAACAAAAAATGACGATAAAGAAACCCATAGTACTCGGAATACCAACATGTAAAACAAAGGCGCTATGAATTTCAGCCCCAACGTAACATATATATTCCATGCATATTTCTCTCGTTTAGGTATCACTTAGCAATAGCTTAAAAGGCGGGCAGGCGTGTAGCGGATGGGACTTTTTTTTTTTTTTCATTACGTTTATAGTGCCAATGGAATCACGGTTTTCCCAGTCAGTCAGTCGATGACGTTTGACATTAGCGTGGCAGATGTACGACGTGTGCGACAGCTGACGGCCGCAGTGGAGGTGGGTGTTTGTCAACAGCGAGGCGGGTAGCGGTGGCAGCGGCGGCGGCGGCGGCGGGCAGCGCCGAGTTGCAGCCGGCAACAGCGCCGGCCCGAGCTGGCCCGGGCCACCGCCGGCCTTGGGTGTCGTTGGCTGCCCTGCCAGCGGTCCGCGCCGCGCCGCCAAAAAACCAAAAGGGAAAAACTGCGTGCTCGCTCGCCTGCCTGCGCTCGCCGCGCCGCGCAGACACAAAGCGAGAAAAAAGGAACGCCAGGGGCAAAATTCGCATTCCGCGCGCCGCGCCGCCAGCAGCGCAGCCCGCCCGGCCGCAGCCGTCCGGCTCTCTCCGGTGCGCCTTACGTAACTGCGTGGCTTACCGCGCTCGCAGGTACCACGCGCCGCTACCGGGCGTACGCCCTCCCTGCCGACTGCCCATATTCTCAGATCGGGCAGATGCTTTGCCGTGCCGCAGTCGGCAGCGATGATCGGTGCTTGTTTCGAAAAATGCACTTACCATCAAAGCTCCTGTAAATTCTTTCATCTCGATTCTACAGGGGGGTCCAAAAAAATGTATCCACTGTTTAAAAGTCCATAACTTGCAAACTAAATATCGGAGTTGTCTCATTTTTGGTGAAAGTGTAGCTTAAAGTCCAACTTAAAGATATCACTGTAGGTGTTCGAAATGATCACCATTAACATCCACACACAAACGATGCCGCCGAACTGCAGCACGAACTACTGACTCCAACGTGTTCAGTTGGATATTTGCACATGAATGTACGATGGATTCTCGAAGTTCATCCAGTGTGCGTGGCTTTTGTCGATAAACGACGTCCTTTAGTGTTACCCACAGGTAAAAGTCCAGAGGAGTTAGGTCTGGGGAACGTGGTGGATACTCCACACCTCTACGGCTTATCCAACTTCCTGGTAGATTTTCGTCGAGATACGCCCTAACACGATTTTGGTAGTGGGCTGGGGCACCATCTTACTGAAAGTAAACTCTTCCGTCTCCATACAAATCTCGGATGGCATGTAAAATGGATGTCTGAAGCTCCTGAAGGTACATCTCACCGGTAACTGCGCTGTCAAAGAAGAATGGCCCAATCAAGCCCCGGTAAGACCACACGTTTACTCTTGGAAAATTCGCGGCTTTTTCTACATGGACGTTCGGATTTGCGGCTGCCCAGTAGATGGAATTGTGGCGATTTACTGTACCACTGAGTTTGAACTGTGCCACATCACACCACACAATCATCTCTGCAAACACTTTATCGTTGCGCACCATGTTAGTAAACCACTCGCAGTACTCCATTCTACGATCTGGGTCGTCCTCGTTCATTGCGTGTAGCAATCGTGGGATGTAGCAATTCCACATTGCTGTCATCAAAATTCGCCGAACACTTGAGCGACCCACTCCAGTTTCACGGGTACACTGTCTCACAGACTTCTGTGGAGAGCGAGTGTATTGTTGTAACACGCGACGGGAGTTAGCTGGACTTGCTACTGTTATAGGTCGTCCAGATCGTTGTTTGTGTACATCTTTAACACAGCCTTCGGCTTCAAATTTGTCTCGAATGCGACGAATCGTTAAACTTGTCGGTGGCTCTGTTTGATACTCATTTCGCCATTGCCGTTGAACCTCATTAATGTTTTCGTACTTAAAATACCACTTCAAAACTGACTTTCTTTCATCGAATGTAAGCCTGGCGCCAGCCATGTTTACTCGAGTAACTATGTGCAACTAAGAACAAAACACTGACTATCTAGCGACTGTCATCTGACAAAACAAAACAACGCGATACAACGCTTGTGTGGCGATTGCCGGAACTACAAACTATTACACTACCAAAGATGAGACAACTCCGTCAATTAATTTTCCAGTTATGGACTTTTAAACAGTGGATACATTTTTTTGGATCCCTCTGTATAATTTTGTAAACAACTGCTTTTCTTGTTGCGATTTACAGTGTAGAGACTGTTTTGATATACATGTGCCGACGGCGGTAGTATTGCATACACAACTTATAAAAGTCAAAGCTTTACCGGAGCTGTCACTTGAACTCTGTTGAGTCGTGTGATAAGGTATGCGCTGTATCGCCGCAAGACGGGAATTAACGGACTTTGAACGCGATATCGTAGTTGGAGCTAGACGCATGGGACATTCCATTTCGTAAATCGCTAGGAATTCAATATTCCGAGAACCGCAGTGTCAAGACTGTGCCAAAAACACCAAATTCCAGGCATTACCTCTCATCACTGACAACGCAGTGGCCGACGGCCTTCACTTAACGACCGACAACGGAGGGGTTTGCACCGAGTTTTCAGCGCAAACAAACAAAACACAGCGTCATACAACCGCAGAAATCAATGTGGGACGTACGATGAACATATCCGTTAGGACATTGCAGCGAAATTTGGCGTCAATTGCCAGCAGGCGACCGACGCGAGTACCTTTCTTAACAGCACGACATCGCCTGCAACGCCTTCCCTGGGCTCGTGATCCCATATCGGTTGGACATTAGATGACTGGAAAGCCGTGGCCTGATCAGATTAGTCCCAGTTTCAGTTGTTTGCAGGCGATGGTAGGGTTCGAGCGGTTCTAGGCACTTCCGTCCGGAGCAGTGCTGCTGCTACGGTCGCCGGTTCGAATCCTGCCTCGGTCATGGATGTGTGTGATGTCCTTAGGTTACTTAGGTTTAAGTAGTTCTAAGTCTATGAGACAGATGACCTCAGATGTTAGTTCCCATAGTGCTTAGAGCCATTTGCACCATTTTTTGTGGTGCAGACCTCACGAAGCCACGGACCCAAGTAGTGAACAAGGCAGTGTGCAAGCTGGTGGCGGCTTCATAATGAACGTAAGGAGGACAATGAGATAAGCGTTCAATCACTCTGACAGTAAAACTTTTTCAACCGATCTGCGTATAAATCCTAAGAGGTTTTGGTCGTATGTAAAATTATTAAGCTAGTCAAAATCATCCATTCATTCACTTAGTAACCATAATGGCACCGAAACGTAATATTGGATTCGGTCTTCCGAAAGTGTTTCACAGCAGAAGTTCTCAACACAGTCCCTCCCTCGGTTGTTCGACCGATTCTTCAGTTTTGTTCATCTATCTGGGATCCTTACCAGGTAGGACTGATAGAAGACGTAGAGAATATCGGTACGTTTCGTCACGGAATCGTTTAGCCTGTGCAAGAGCGTTACGGAGATGCTCAACAGACTCCACTGGCAGACGCTACAAGAGAGGCGTTGTGCATCACGGAGGGATTTACTACTGAAATTTCGAGACATCAGTTTCCGGAAAGAGTCAGACAGCATGTAACGAGTACTTCCTACTTCCCCCCCCCCCCCCCTCCCCCCTCTCTTCCACAGACGTCTCGCTTAATGACCACGCAGAGAATTCGAGAAATCAAGGCTAATACAGAGGCTTACCTACAGTCATTCTTCCCTGGCTCTATTCGTGAGTGAAACAGGGTTGGAGGGCTCAGGTAGTGGTACAAAAGTATCCTCGATCACATATCATTAGATGGGGCTTGAGGAGTATGATGTAGTTGTAGAAATGGTTATGTTCGGCTACTTGGAGATCATTTGCAGCCATTCATGGACTTCATTTTTATAAATGAGAATGCGACATGTCACCAGGCTTCCGCTTCCGGAATTTTGCTGTAGTCAGTAGCGAGCTAGGATGTGAATTGTACATTCAAAGTAGCTACGAACCCCTTAGAAACTGTCCTCCGCAGATGGGTTCGAAACATTGGATTTTAAGGTGAAATCCATTCGACCACGGCATAATAGCTCGAAACATTTAATTAACTGTGACATTTGTAAGTGACGACCACAAAAATTGGATACATACCACTTTTAACAAGTCTTAGAAGCACCATGTGCTCACCTTGCTTGACTATAATGCAGTATTTTTAAGGAACCTTCGCCTTCACGTGCCACTTGCCTACGTTGTCACAAACACTGATCTGCCTTATGCTTATCCAGGTTAGTATAAATACTTTACCAGCGTATTATCATGCATTATTTGAACTCTGCAAGACGTACCGCTGAGTACTGAAAAATCATTCATATTATGTACACTGATCAGCAAGAACATTATGACCACCTACCTAATAATAGCCGGTATGTCCATCTTTGGCACGGTCAACAGTGGCAACGCTGCCATGGAAGCAATGAGTCTTTGGTGGATCGCTGGAGGGAGTTGGCACCACGTCTGCGCACACGAGTCATCTAATTCCCATAAATTCCAGGGAGGGGAGCGATGAGCTCTGACGCCACTTCCAATCACACCCCAGATGTGTTCGACCGGGTTCATATCTGGCGAGTTGGGGGGCCAGCACATCAATTGGAACTCGCCATTGTGTTGCTTGAACCACTCCATCACACTCCTGGCATTATCTTGTAGAAAAGTGCCACTGCCGTCAGGAAACATGATGGTCATAAAGGAGTGTAAGTGGTCCGCAACCAGTGTACGATACTCGTTGCCTGTCATCGTGTCTTGCACGTGCTCCACTGGAGCCATGGATGCCCACTTATGTGTTCCCCAGAGCATTATAGACCGTTTTCCATGAAGACACTGATCGTTTCACCTCACTGTGGGATAAATGTGTTAACAGTTATGGCAATTATTTTTTTAAATAATTAACAGTTTACTTACTTTTTTCTATCCGTCTCGTTTTCATTTGACTGCTTCTTCCATATAGCAGTATCCACAGATGGGTCCAAATATGCTGTACAATTGTTTTCCAGAGATTTGTCTGCTCATTGAATTTACCTATTTTATGCAGAATTGCACAAGATATTGAGGGCACTGCAATAGATGAGATACGAGAGTTGGAACTTTAATAGTGGCAACTATTTATTTGCAGCTCGTACAAAATAGATACGTGTTTCAAAGTTTTTGTGACCTTCAAAGTAGTCACCAGCATTGTGTATAACCCGTTGCCAGCGATGTGGAAGTCGTGGGATACTCTTACCCGTGCAAGTTGTGTTGACAGTTCGAGCGGCGCGGTCTATTGCCCGATGAATTTGTAGCAGTTCTGAAGCGAATGCCGTGAAGTGTTTCCTTCAGTTTAGAAATCGAGTTGAATTTACGAGGGCTTAAGTCAGGGGAGTGCAGTAGGTGGCATAGTACTTAGCAGCCTCATCACTCAAGACGTGCTTGAGCATTGTCCTCCAAAATTATGGTCAGGTCCTGCAGAAAGTGTCATCACTTCTGCCTCTATACTGTTCATTTTTGGAACACAATTTACGACCAGCTTAGGGACAAAGGTGATGACACTTTCTGCAGGACCTGACCATCATTTTGCAGGACAATGCTCAAGCACGTACAGTGCAAGCTGTAACTGATTTGTTTGACTGACGGGCTGCTAAGTGCTATACCACCTACTGCACTCCCCTGACTTAAGCCCTCGTGAGTTCAACCCGATTTCTAAACTGAAAGAAACATTTCATGGCATTCGCATCAGAACTGCTACAAATTCGTCGGGCAATAGACCGCCCCGCTCGAACTGTCAACACAACTGGCACTGCTAAGAGTATCCTACGACTTCCACATCGCTGGCAACGGGTTATACACGATGTTGGTGAATACTTTGAAGGTCAGTAAAACTTTTGAAACACGTATGTATTTTGTACAAGCAGTAGATAAATAGTTGCCACTATTAAAGTTCCAACCCTCGTATATTCTTGATTTGGCATTCCTCGTTTGCTTCAGCTCTGTGAGCAATTTTCAGTTTACATAACGTAAGTAGCTAGCAGATAAACACGTTTAAAATTGAAGCCACGGATGCCTAAGGAGGAAATGAAACAGAGGGATATCATAGAGAAGACAGTATACTTACAATCTGATATTACAGTTGGTTAAACACGCCGAATAACAACAATCTTATCCAAAATCGATAGTAAAACTATACTGAAGTTTGAGTGTGGCAATTTGCGCATTGAAAATGTGACTTTGTACGAGAGCGCTCACATTGTCACGTCTAATCTTTACACATTTTTTTATAGATACAAGTGTTGCCTTTTGTATTCCAGTAAGGAAAGTTTGGACCAGTATTACTTTAAACAGCTGCCTTCCAGTCTGCTGTGTCCAATTCCTCACCACTGCCCCCATCGCCATAGGTTGTGCGAGCGAGAGCGCCTTTACAAAGGACGCCGTTGTCTGTGCACACAAAGCAGTCCATGTACAGGGCAGGGTTCACGGGGTTGCCTGCACGTGAGGTAGCACCTTGGGCAGTCGCTAGTGTACAGGCGCTTAGGTCGTGTTGCCAGGAGGCGACCACCCGTCGTTTAAACAAGTCACGCGGCCGCTCAGTATCTACATCATATACGAGGTGTGATCAAAAATTAACGAGAATTTAATAATTTCGCGGACTTTACGTATATAATTTTCAAATATTTTTCTTATCTTGTTGGTGGACTTGCTCCTCATGTGTGTTTGCATTTTCGACTCTTTTGAATATTTAGTTTATTGTTGGCAATCGAAAAGGTTATACGTGTTTTTAAGTGTTCGGTGAATTTTTACTTTCGAAAACAATGGATCTAAGAATCTGCATTAAATTTTTCTTGAAATATGGAATAAAGTGCAGTGCCGCATACGAAATGTCGACTATGGCTTTTGGCGAATCTACTATGTGTAAGGTAAGAGTTTACGAATGGTATAAACGTTTCAAAGAGGGTCGAGGAGTTGTTGAAGACGATGACCGTCCTGAACGCCCTAGCACATCAATTACCGATAGTAATGTGGAAAAGTACTATAAATGGTTCTCGAAAATCGACATATAACCATCAGAGTGGTTGCTGATTATGTCGGTGTACCCTCTGGCTTATGTCATGCAATTTTCCCGGGTGTTTTGGGCATGAAACGGGCAGCAGCTAAGTTCGTTCCGAAGTTGTAGAATTTCCATCACAAATGACGTCGCATAGGCATCGCTCAGTAATTGCTAAATGATGCCGACAACGATCCTGAATTTCTGAAAAAAGGTTGTAACTGGTGACAAAACATGGATATATGGGTATGACGTCGACTCCAAGGCTCATTCGTCCCAATGGAGACTGCCTGAAAAGCCAAGACCGAAAAGAATCAACAAGTTCGATCACATATGAAGGTTTTTCTCACTGTTTTCTTCGAATACGATGGGATAGTGCATCATGAGTTCCTGCCTGTGGTGGTGCGTCGTTAAGGAATACTACCTAGAAGTCATGCGCCGTTTGCGTGAAGCAATCCGATGACAACGACCAGAATTGTGGTAAAACCACTCGTGGAGACTGCATCACGGTAATGTTTGTTTGTGATTTTGTTTTGGAAAAAAAAAAACAAGACCGTACATGATATCCTGTAACTTCTTTCTATTTCCAAGGTTAAAGAGAACCTTGAAAGGACGTCATTTTGCCACAACTGATTAGACAGAAGAAACAGAATCGCTGAAGAAGTTAAACACCTCAGCTAAAAGTGAGTTCTAGAAGTGCTACCAAAATTGGAAAAAGGGCTGCCACAAATATATTAAATCTGAAGCGGTTTACTTTGAAGAGGTCAATGTTGATGTTGATGAATAAATAAAGATTCTTTAAGGAAAACAAAAGTTCCCGTTAGTTTTTGATCACCCTCGTACTGCCTCCTCCCGTGCAACTAACCGTTAACTTCACTGCTTTTCCAAAAAATAGCAGTCATTGCGGCACAAAACTCCTTTTTTCCTGTGTCAGACACTTCTGAATTTGAATAGAGCTGGGGCATTGGGCTGCTCAGATGCAAAATGTATTACTTATAGACGTCAAATGTATAGGAGTACATAACGAAATGAACTCCCTATACAAACACAACATCTGAAGAAACTGATTTCTGAGTGGCGCATGGATGTCATCTGTTTCCCTCAGGTACAACCATATTTTCGGAAATATCATGAATCTCTAGTAGGGCTAAAATAATTGGGACGTTGCTTTGATATGACGTTCTGTCGCAACTCACAGTTTTCATATTGTGACAAGCTGTTGGTGTGCCCGCTTAGTTGTTTCGCACATGATAGAAAGTGCAAATTTGCTAGCATTATGTGCGTGAGCTTTACCCGTACCTCTTCTGACATTCGAGCGCAGCTGCCAGTTCATCCATAGAGAATTTGCAAAGGTAATTTCTACAAACAAACGACCTATGACTTTAATTATTAACTAAACCGTAGGCCAAAATGGAAGAGGAATTCTCGTCGGCAAATTGTGCTTTCTGCGGGTGACGTTTCCTCACGTTTCGGAAATCACTCCGTGTAAACCAACCCATTAAATTCCTTTGATAACAGCGTCGTGCTTTTTCCAATGACTCGCATTTATAGTTCCTCAACTTCTCTGTTAGAGTAGGAGGAGGAGATTAGTGTTTAATGCCCAGTCGACAGTGAGATCCTTAGAGACGAAGCACAAGCTCGGATTAGAGAACGATAGGGCTAGGAAATTTGGCATGCCCTTTCAAAGGAATCATCCCGGAATTTGCCTGAAGCGATTAACGGGAATCAAGACAAATGTGTGGTTCCTGAAGAGGGGCAGCAGCCTTTTCAGTAGTTGCAGTGGCAACAATCTGAATGATTGACTGATTTGTCCTTGTAACATCGATCAAAACGGCCTTGATGTGCTGGTACTGCGAACGGCTGGAGGCAAGGAGAAACTACAGCCATAATTTTTCCCGCGGACATGCACCTCTACTGTGCGGCTAAATGAGGTAAAATAGCCACCAGTTCCGATCTACGGGCGGGGATAGTTAGGAGGATGTCGTCATCGGGAGAAATAAAACTGGCACTCTACGGATTGAAAAGAAGAATGTTAGATCCCTTAATCAGGCAGGTAGGTAAGTAAATTTAAAAAGAGAAAAGGATAGATTGAAGTTAGGTATAGTGGGAGTTATGGAAGTTAGGTGGCAGGAGGAAAGAAGTTCGGTGGTAGGAGGTAAAGGACTTCTGGTCAGGTGAATAAAGGGTTATAAATAAAAAATGAAATAGAGGTAATGCAAGCGTAGGTTTAATAATGAATAAGAAAATACGAATGCGGGTAAGTCAACATGAACGGCATAGTGAACGCATTATTGTAGCCAACACAGACACCAAGCCCAGGCCTAGACAGTAGTACAAGTCTACATGTCAACTAGGTCCACAGATGCTGAGGAGACTGAAGAAACATTTGATGAGATAAAAGAAATTATAAAGATAGTTGAAAGACTCGAAAATTTAATGCTGAAAGGTGGAAGGAGTATATAGAGTGTCTACGCAAGGGAGATGAAGTTGCAAGCAATATTATAGAAAGGGATGTGGACGTAGAGTAGACTACATTCCGTCAGAACGACCGATAGCCTTGAGAGAGCCAGCCATGACAAAACTCTTCCATCAGGTGCGAGAGATGTATGAGACAGGTAAAATACTCTCAGACTTTAAGAAGAAAGTAGTAATTCCTGCAGTTGCTCACGGGTGTGAAAATTATCGAAGAATCAGTTTAATAAGTCACGGCTGCAAAATATTGAGACGAATTCTTTACAGAAGAATGGGGAACCTGATAGAAGCAGACCTCGGGGAAGATCAATGTGGATTCCGGGGAAATGGAACACTTGAGGCAATACTGCCCCTCCGAATTATAAGATAGGTTAAGGAAAGATATACATGTATAGCATTTGTGGAAAAGCTTTTGATAATGTTGACTGGAACAGTATCTTTGAAATTCTGAAGGTAGTAGTGCTACAATACAGGGAGCGAAAAGCTATTTACAGCTTGTACAGAAACCAGACGGCTGTTATAACAGTCGAGGGACATGAAAGAGAAGCAGTGGTCTAGCGGGGAGTGTGACAGGGTTGTAGTCTACCCTCGATGTTACTCAAATGTACATTGAACAAGCAGTAAAGAAAACCAAAGAAAGATGTGGAATAGGAATTAAAGTTCAGGGAGAAGAAATAAAAGTCAACAGCTCGTGGTCGTGCGGTAGCGTTCTCGCTTCCCGCGCCCGGGTTCCCGGGTTCGATTCCCGGCGGGGTCAGGGATTTTCTCTGCCTCGTGATGACTGGGTGTTGTGTGATGTCCTTAGGTTAGTTAGGTTTAAGTAGTTCTAAGTTCTAGGGGACTGATGACCTCAGATGTTGAGTCCCATAGTGCTCAGAGCCAAGAAATGAAAACTTTGAGACATTGTAATTCTGTCAGAGGTGGTGGTGGTTGTTGGAATGTTTAAGGGGGACTAAACAGCGAAGGTCATCAGTCCCCCAAATTCTGTCAGAGAAGCAATGGACGCGGAAGAGCATTTGAACGGAATGGACAGTGGCTTCAAAGGAGGATATAAGATGAACATCAACAAAAGCAAAACAAGGAAAATGAAATATAATCGAATTAAATTAGGTGATGCTAAGGGAACGAGACACTTAAAGTAGTGGATGAGTTTTGCTATTTAGACAGCAAAATAACTCATGATAACCGAAGTAGAGACGATATAAAATATAGACTGGCAATGCTAAGAAAAGTATTTCTGAAGAAAAGAATTTTGTTAACATTGAATATAGATTTAAGTGCTTGGAAGTATTTTCTGATGGTATTTGTCTAGAGTGCAGCCATGGATGGAATTGAAACATGGATGATAAACAGTTTACATAAAAAGAGAACAGAAGCTTTCGAACTGTAGTGCTACAGAAGAATGTTGAATATTAGATGTGTCGATCACGTAGCAAATGAGGAGGTACTGAAGAGAACTGAAGAGACAAGGAATTTGTGGCAGACTTGACGAAAAGAAGGGATCCGTTGCTAGGACACATTATGAGGCATCAAGGGATCACCAATTTAGTACTGGAGAAAAGTGTGTGTGTGTGTGTTTGGGGGGAGGGCGGGTAAAAATCGTGGAGGGAGACTAGGAGATAAATAAAATAAGCTGTTTCAGAAGGATGTAGTTTGCAGTAGTTATTCGGAGATGAAGAGAGTCGCACAAGATAGAGCAGCATGGACTGCTACATCAACCAGTCTTCGGACTGAAGACCACACCAACAACAACCTACTTGTTTTGATCCAAGCAGCTCTCATCTCAGTACGTTCTGTCTTTCGTCACGGCAGCGTGGTAAGGCCACCCATTTGACCTGCTTATAATAAACCCACGAAGTGAAGATCATGCAGAGTGTGACGACTGCTCATTTTGGGAGCAATTGAGACTTGTATCCCCATGTCACTCCTCCTATTACTACCCACAGAATACCCACGTGATGTAGATCATTAGTCTTTGTCTGGCCTCACTCTTCGTCATAACTCCAGGCGAAGGAAAGCTAGCTCGTGAATTTAAAGAGACGTCTTCTGTTTCGCATAACTGACATTTCGTACCTTGGCTGATGTCATGCGACACCTGCTGCAAGTGCATTAATCAGACAATTAACTTGCATACAGCTACCACAAACTGCAACACAATACTCTTTTCTGAGCACTTCCTGTCGGACTAGTTCTGATGTAACGGCAGTCATGAATATGTAAGAATTTTCTCTCGGTTGTAGGTCAGTGCCCGGACAACATTTTTGTTTAATGTAGGAAGTTTTACGTTCTCCTCTTAACTACTCTCAACAACTTTATATCTCCAAGTGAAGTAATTAAGTTTCACATATACCTAAATTTAAAGATTCTGTTCGGATTTTTCTGTTATTTTTGCTAAATAGTGCGTTACTAATGAAAGACGTATTGCCTGGATGAATGGATGGATGCATTCGAGTTTAGGGCGCAGAGGAACTACGTCAATACAATATCGAAATAGTCATTATTTTCCACGTGTTTTCCTCGTAATATTCCTTAAATCCAATTACATTCTTTATCAGCTTACATAAAATTAAAAACTGATTAACAGTACACATTGATAGCATTTTAGCAGTAAGCAACATTAAGAAAGAGTCAGTAAAGAAATAAAGAAGTGAGATTAGGATTTAACATTCTATCGATGATGAGGTATCTAGAGACAAAGCACAAGCTTGGATGGCTGAAGGATGGGGAAGGAAATTCGCTTCAAAGGAATCATACCGGCTTTTGCCTTAAGCGATTTAGGGGAACCACAAAAAACCTTAATCTGGATGCCCAGACGGCGATTTTAACAGTCACCCTCCCAGATACGAGATGGGTGCCTTCGATGTCAGTTCAACGACGGGCATTTGATACCTGGAAGCATTCATAGCTGCGTCCTAGACTAAAGAAAAACTATAGGCTAACGCATGCTACTTTAAGTATACCGGTTTATATAAAAAAGAAAAATCCACAAAAATAATTATCCGTCAAAATGATTTTGGTCCAAAGTGATGAATAATACTTGGTACGTAAAATACTTACATGCTATAAGCTGGACGTTGAAAAAACGGAAACAAAGACAAAACTTTCACAGCCTGACAAAAAAAGTAAAATTCCCAGAAGGGATGAAGGAAACGAAATGGAAATCAATATGACGGTAACTTAACATCAAGCATTGGACCTATAGTTCATAGAGAGACGTGTCGTGCATGGACGAGCATTGTCTTGTTAAGAGGTGACCATGAGGACACAGGATGTAGACCATTGGCCTTTTTCTGACCTCATTTTTCGTCATAATTCGAGACGAAGGAAAGTCAGCACATCTAGAGTATCCTTAGTCACTACCAGCTGTGACCTGAAGTCATACCCGATGTAACCCCACGCTATGACACCAGAAGTAACATCGCTGTACCTCTTCAAAACATTTGAAGAATGGGACCTCTCACCAGGTAGCCGCCTTATCGCCGGCAAAGATCATCCGCAGCAGCACAGAACCGTGGTTCATCCCTGAACACATTGTGACGTCATTCATCAACAGTCCACTCTTCCCTGTCACGGCATTGCTCCACCCGTTGCCGTTTTTGGTGTGGTATTAACGGCAGCCTATGCACTGGACGGCAACTCCCTATCCAGCTGCAGCTAGTCTCCGACCAATGGCGCACAGTGACGCAGAATGTTGCAGGGTGTCCATTACTTGTTCACGAGTGGCGGGCACAATACGGCAGTTCTCCCTTGTGGTGGCCAGATGCGCTCCATCGGAATCTTGATAGTGAGTACGGCATCGGGCCACTGCCACATCGGAGTGCCCCACAAATCTGGATTTTGCACGATTCGACCACAATAAGGGCCATTTAATAATCTACTCTTGACAGGTTGATGGTTCAGATGGCTCTGAGCACTATGGGACTTAACTGCTGAGGTCATCAGTCCCCTAGAACTTAGAACTACTTAAACCTAACTAACCTAAGGACATCACACACATCCATGCCCGAGACAGGATTCGAACCTGCGACCGTAGCGGTCACGCGGCACCAGACTGCAGCGCCTAGAACCGCTCGGCCACTCCGGCCGGCACTCTTGACAGGTGCCGATAAAGCTGCATCTCCGTGCTCTCCACAATAATCACTCAGCATCGACACTTTTCAAGCCACTTATATGCTCTGCCAGGCCTGGTAGCAACACTAAACACGAACAACACTGATGCTCTCTGGTGGTCATTCTACTTGTCGCAGAGAGTTGGAGCACTAGTCGTTTACATGTTCACCAGTGGAGTATAAGTGTACGAAGTTACACTGACATCCAACCATGTATTCTGAGTGCTTCACTTTTTTGTCAGGTAGTGTATATTCGACAGGTACTAAAAGCAATGTTAAACAATGTACTGCATAGACGTCCACAACGCTGCTCGCGAGGCACATACTGCTCTTCCCTCACTTTAGTGTAGCCCTTATCGACTTGGCAATGCTTAACACATGTCACCTTCTTGTAGTCTCGATAAAAGTATGCATCAGTTAGCAGTCAGTAAGTCATATTTGCAGCGAGTAACATGATTGTAGTTCTCTATGCAGTAAGATTATTGCTGATGCTCCAACAATTATGATCTTGTCTAAGAAGTAAATATGAAGAAATGGATACACTATTTAACAAAGAGTCGGAAGAGGAATTCGTTTCTGTAGAGATAAACAGTGTCACACTTCGAGACCAGTAATCTGAAACTGCAAGAAGACGACAGTGTGGTTTCATAAAGTTAGGGAAAACTAAACTGACGTCACTGAAGGAAAAGCTTCAGCATCAGAGTAAGGTAATGCTCATGTTTAAGATTGAAACAGATTTATCAACGGAAGCTGGCTTCGCCTTGGCTTTTAATATTGCAAAACCAAAGAAATCTCACATGGAAGGAGTGTTTATAAAGATAAAGATGAATATTTCACCATTTTTTTCTGTTTTACACCCTGAAATGAGAAACTCCAAATAATAATTTAGCAAGGTCTGCTAGAAAAAAAGCAATAGATTTGCAAGTTCCTGTTATTAGCACTATACTGCTATAGAATCATACTGCTATACTGTAAATAAATTGTGAGTCTTCAGAAATGATCTGATTTTGCATGAATCTATAGATATCAACAACTTCTTGTCATATTTGTAGGATATTGTAATTAACAAATGACTTGTAGGTAATAGAAACGCTCCTAGGCTTCGTTACATTGAAGGATACTTACTGCTCGAGGTTGCGACATTAAAGGAACCATGGATGGTGTTTTAGTGAAAAAAGCAGTGGCAAAGGGAAGATCGTAAGTACTGCTATCCATGGTGTACCATCTATGCGAGAACACAAAAATGGACTTGTGGGACTTTTAGAGCGGACACTTATAATGATTTTTGGGACTGCTTGTGTGTATGAATCACTGTATTCAACACTCAAGTTCATTTTAATTTTAAAACAAAATAAATAAATGTCTCTTAATTAATGGTAACTAATAGTTGCTAATGTACGGCTCTTTTCGGATCAGTTTTCGGCTTCCAAAACTGCCACCACTGGCATGCAGAATGATAAAAAATTCAGTACCAAAGGTGACTGATATTACGAGTGAACGCACAACAAATATTCGTTACGCAACCAAGAGAGGGAACCGCTTATTGGAGAGAGCACGAAGTATTCGCAAGTACGTCCGTGGCGAAGAAGATAAACAAAAGTACTTTATTTAAACAGCGTTACACCAAAGTTGATTTGAGGAACATAGCGTTGTGACGTCCAGACGCACACGACGAGCCAGTAAACAGTAGTATGTATCGCTGTTGTGCCTGCTTGAAGTCGCAGTACATAACATGAGCGCAGCAAATCCAGGGAACTGAGAGACATGCACGTTGTTTATTGTGAGGCTGAAGGCAATGGTCGAAAAGCTCAGCCAATGTACCACGAACGTTTCCCTGCACAAAGATGTCTATATTGTTGCACATTTACTGCAATCCACCATCGACTGGACGATATCGGCACATTGCTGATATGTAGGCCCAAAGCGGACAGACCACAAACAATGGCCGCTGAGTTCGATGTTCACCATAATTAAGTGTGGAATATGCTTTATCCTTTTCGTCCTACCAGAGTACTGGCCTCGGACCAGACGATTATCCAACTTGGCTCGAGCTTTTACAATGGACTCTGCAAGAAGCTAGTCAAGACCCTTAGTGTCCTGAAGTTGTTCTGTTTACGCAAGGAAGTAAGTTTACTCGGGAAGGCATATTAAACTGTCAAAGCTCGCATGTAATGGAGCATTAATACAGACATACAACAATTATGCGAGGTCTTCAGAGACAATTTGCAGTAAATATGTGTCGCTAATTCCGTCGCTCATGAGAGGCGAACTGTGTGTGGTCAAGTGCTGTAGTGATCAAGAATGAAATGGTCACCTATTGTGCTGGCACAAGAACTATGTAACTATCAATTATGTCATCTCCACAGGTCTCTGTTTTCCTAAATCACCTAGGGGAAATGACAGGAAGGATCGTTTAAAAAAGGACACAGCCGGTTTTTTCTTCATTCGTTTCGAATATGAGCTTCTGTTCTGTTTCTAATGATATTAAGCCTTAATCCCCTTTTTCCACAAGCCTGTGCAGCCACACTACCTCATGGAATGCCACGGACGTTCGGTGTACCCTCCTAACGATATTATGATGCCCAACACAGACACTGAATTCTCCTTTTCCTAGTTGCCACCTAAATCAAAAGAAGTCTGCCGTTGAAACTTCCTGGCAGATTAAAACTGTATGCCGGACCGAGACTCGAACTCGGGACCTTTGCCTTTCGCAGGCAAGTGCTCTACCAATTGAGCTACCCAAGCACGACTCACGCCCCGTCCTCACAGCTTTACTTCTGCCAGTACCTCGTCTCCTACCTTCCAAACTTAACAGAAGCTCTCCTGCGAACCTTGCAGAACTACCACTCCTGAAAGAAAGGATATTGCGGAGACATGGCTTAGCCACAGCCTGGGGGATGTTTCCAGAATGAGATTTTCGCTCTGCAGTGGAGTGTGCGCTGATATGAAACTTCCTGGCAGATTAAAACTGTGAGCCGGACCGAGACTCGAACTCGGGTAGGAGACGAGGTACTGGCAGAAGTAAAGTTGTGTGGACGGGGCGTGAGTCGTGCTTGGGTACCTCAATTGCTAGAGCACTTGCCCGCGAAAGGCAAAGGTCCCGAGTTCGAGTCTCGGTCCGGCACACAATTTTAATCTGCCAGGAAGTTTCATATCAGCGCCGCTGCAGAGTGAAATCTCATTCAGGTCTACCGTTATTTTGCAAGCCAAATTATGGCTCATCCGCAAAGAGAAGAGTCCTTCTTTGACTGGAAATTCACAGTGTAAATATTCACATGTGCACCACAAATACAACCCTCCGGAAAAGCGATCAGCAGCACGCACTGCCGTGTGCGCCACGCATGCAAACCACCTTAATGAAGCGTTCTACGCACGGTGCTCGATATTATCAACCTTCCGGTGGAGTACCAAGTGCAGATTGCCGTTAGAAAGGTGTTGCGGCCCTACACTTTTGAGGTGTAACAGCAAACGTTTTCAAGTTGCAGTCCTTGCCTTTCCATCCGATATTCTTCTATGAAACATGTAGTTGTTTACAGCATGAACATAACACAACCGGACAGCAAGGCTACCGGCTTGGAAGTAATATTTTTGATCGTCGTTACTATGGCAGCAACCCACCGAACTTTAGTGTCGGCTGCTTTCTTTCATGTGCTTTAGCATGCTTTATAATTTCCGTCTTTACGCGAAACAGTTATTTTCTCTTTCACGAGTTATATTTGCAAAACTTTTCTTATTTTCTACGTTTTTTGTTTAAGTTATGGAAACATTTGACTTAGACGCCTCTCTGCAAAAGTAATGAGAAGTTGGTACGGATAACATTTCACAATTGTTCTCTGCAATTTTCGAACGGGGTGGACCACGGAATGTTTAGTTGTTGTGACACAGCTCGTGCACTACTTGAAGGCCACACATTGCACCCTGCATTCTCAGCCGTGGCAACTTCACCAATGCGTGGCACAACTGACTGTCGGCCTCTCCCGGAAGCAATTACCATATGGCCAGTTACTTTAAACTTCCGAATTATGTTCCGCAACTCTCCGTGAGGTAAGAGGACCTCTCTGCTAAGAACGGAAATTCTACAGGACACAGTCTGAACACCGTTCCTATAAAATTGGGTACCTATAAGATTAACAGTTTTCCTTCTGCACTGGCTGAAGCAGTGAAAGTTTAATTATAAGCATCTTATTCTGAGACCCAAAACTGATACTAAACGAAAAAAGAGAACATAAGAAAACAGTAGATAAACTGCGTAGACTGGATCTATGGAACAAATGCTAGATGAGACTACATTACTTTCCACATGATGATGATAAATTGTCGTCAGGGGGAGATGCGTTTATCGTCTCACTGATGCCTGTCAGCACAGTTCTTTCACAATGACGCCGTTTTTACGTCATTTCTGCATTAATTAATGTCAGTGATAATCGTTTCAGAGGACCATAAGACGCCATGCGCTAAGATATTTTCATGGCTAAGCCCACAAAGCTAATAATACGGTCCTGTTAACACATCAGCGTTCGTTACAGCACTGTGTGTAGAACATGAATAATCACGAGACGTTGCATCACAGAGCACAGCTTGTAGATGGTCATATCGTCTCTGACTCTCTCTAACTATTTCTAAAATAATGGCGTAAGTCGAGGGTGGTGAGTAGCTTCTAACATATTTATACAGTCGTAATAGTAAGCATTTTACAGTACTGACAAAACAAGCACACAATGCAGTCAATATAACTAAAACTCTGTTCCGGAACTCGGTGCCAGTTTCAGCATACCGGCAACAAAAATTCGGTTTTCAATATTTCGCTTAACTTTCGACTAGATTTAAAATGCTGTCATTAAGAGGTAACATCTTGTGTTAAATCATTAACATAATAAGACAAGTATTGCAGATAGAGACTGTGTGTTTGTCTTGAGGCAGCGTAACGGACGGTGCGCAGAAACCCAGATACATTCGTTCAGTATTCGATATTGAGAGCACTTAGCCACTTCCAACAAACTTTACACATAATTTCAAACTTTAACGAAACATTTTATAGCTGACACTGACACCCCCAGAAAATGGTGAAACGAAAACAGTTATCGTTTATTATATTTTCGTTCTTCATGTACAATGGCGTTTTAATTTATTACTTATTTACTGATAATTCTATTCGCAACACAGTTTTCAGACAGTATCCCCTGCAACATTACATCACTGTACGACACACAGATCAGGAGCTATGACGTCATAAACATTTAAATACGTGAAACACTATCTTTTTCTTACCTGTTTGTATAAAAGTACATCTAGTATTTCATAATGAGAACACTTAGCGACCTTCAATGAACAATAAGCATAATTTCAAATCTTTCCTAAATTTTTCCTCGGTTACCTGCCTAAAGGCAAACGTGACATATAACAAAAATACAACGTTTACTTAGAAAACACTATGAATCTTAGAGTGAATGCTATTGTCATTCACTCTTCTGTTATTCACAGCCTTTGTATCATTGTAAACTACAAACCAGTTCTTATTGTTGGCACTACTATGCCACTTAACTTAGAACCCCATCTACCTAGGAACTTGTAGCTGCAAGGCTTCAATGGTCCAGTCAACACAAACTGGAGCATGGCTGAGTGGAAATGTGCAATGTGGTCCGACGGGTCGCGATTTTGCATCTTTTTAAATTATGCAAGGAATCAAGTGTACGGACAGCTTAATACGGTGTTACGCCACCAGTGTGTTTGAGGAATGGTGCAAATTCACACCTCCTTCCACCTTTCAGATTTCCATTCTTTGCTTAGGACTGGTTTTCTATCTGATCTCTTGATATTCATACAAGTGGTTCTCCTTTCTTCAAAGGCCTCTGTAATTTTGCTATATGTTGTATCTATCTTTCCCCTAGTATTAAGTGCTTGTAAATTCTTACATATGTCCCTAACACATTAACTCATTTGTAAAGTAATTATACTTTGGAAGTTGTCTAATGCCCGGGAGATCGATTCTTTAGACAATCGGGAGTTTACTGGTAATTCACTGTTCCATTACCTTTTACCTGCTACCTCACATAACTCAACAGGTTTCAGTGAAGAGCAGCACGAATGTTTGTTCTTGCAGTTCTTTATGAAAATAGTAGATATTTGTAGCAACATTTCAGCGAAACGTATTCAAATAGTCTTAAAGATTTCGAAAGGTTTCGCTCGATTATCAGGCGAATGGCGGAACTGGAAGTCTCTTCTCCCACTGGCTGCCCCTCTGCCTCTCTGGCCCACTCCCAGCCTGCTGGGATATCTGGTTGTAAAGAACAAAATTTGTTCCCAACTCTCGACAGCAAGGAATGAAAAATGTGTAAAACAGAAGCTAGATGTAAATCACATAAATATCGTTACATGTACGCTTTACGTCACACAAAAAGCAGATTCTGATACAATCAATAAATGCTCAAGGCAAAATAACCTCAATTTCAAAAGACGTATTGGTAACATGTGGGAGAGACGAAACCTTAAGGATCACTTTCTCTGCAACGCCTCGGTGTATCATAAGCAAACATAAACAGAACTGGAAGTAACAGTATACCGAAGATAACCTATGATCATAATCCCCGCGATCAGACTCTGAAGACCATGTGATACTGGACCGAACCCCTGTCATTCTCAGTCATTCATCATCAGATGGTGTATGGAGGTGCATGAGGTAAGCACACGGCACCTCTGGCCGTTGTCGACGTTCTGACCTTGGAGGCGGTACTCGCAACCATGTAGCTCTTCGACTGGCACCACGAGGCTGGTAGCACTCCGGTCCAGTCCTCCCACCAAGGGAAAATCCATGGTGGGTGCCCCGCATGAGGGTCTGTCGCGCTGATCGCTTGGCTATGGAGGCTGAGTATTTGAATGTATAAAATCATTAATGAAAAACCTTTGGAAGGATGTGAACAATGCAATTTTAAATTCGTTGGAAGAAAAGAATAACAGGTGAAGAAGTAGCAAGTACTGATCCGACAAATTCACTAACATATTATGTATTTCTGAGTCAAGGCGATATTATTTCGACGAATAAGCAAATCGGTATTAATATCACTGTTTTTAAGTACAAAACTAATGTCACGGCAGAATACAGGTACAGCGTGATGTGAGTGATTCACAGAGGCATCCGGATATAACAATATGTTACAAAACGTGCATGCCAATCGTCGGGCACACGAATTGATGTCAAGTAGGATGTGCTATTTCAGTCAAATTATTGTCTACAATCACTGAAGTCAGTTGTATGGGAAACGATGTAACCTGGCAACGATGTAATACTGGCTAACTCTTTTGCTACACACAAACAGAAGATACGCAACGAAACGCACTTACAATCAGTCCTTCTCAGGACCTATCAGACACAGACACAGCATACTACTCAACTAACATTGGTTGCAGCTTACAAATCTCTCATTCAAGCATGTAGTCGATCTCACCACCAAAGAGGGTATATCTCTCATGTTCGAAGCAGGAAAATGGTGTCCATGTAACAGCAATATGGAAGATCCATGCTAAGGGGATGTATATGAGAATATGAGAGGAATAATAAGTGGCTTTACTATTGCTGAGGCAGTTTATGATGAGAAGCATCGAAACGCTGCATATGTTACGTCGCAACACGCTAGCAGATATATTTATCTTAGCAGATGAGCTTACAAATTTCACAGTATCAAATACCTGTACATCCTCAAAGACTAATGATACACACCCTCAATAACACTTTCAGTTAACCTCTAGTATGTATTGAGGATTTTAACTGCCATAGCCATGAATGGGAATATAAGGAATAAGATGGAAACAGAGGAGCTCTCAGAAATTGTGTAGAGGGAACAATCTCAATCTCGTCTACAATCATAACCCTCCAGGTACAATCAGATCTGGCAGGTGGCAAAACGATTATTCTCCTGATCTGTGTATAGTGTCCTCAGCAACGTCCAGCGACGAAAGCATGATATATGGAAACTTGTCATGCCATTTCCATACAGCTAACACAAACCAGACGTCATCCAGTATATTATTAAAATTCTACTTTTTACCTCAGTCCCGAAACTTCGATTAATCTTTCATCGCCCAGAAGGGGATCAGTTTAAGAATGGAATTAATTACACTGTCCAGTGGATCTCTTCAGATTAATCAATTATGACCGATTTGTAAATGCTCTAATGCTAAATAGTAGAAGTTCATACCAAGCGGATCTCGACTTCTGAATGTGTTGGATTGTACACATAATAACAGAAATCACATTTTGATATAATACCGGAAGCTCTATTGAAGGCTATCAATGAAAACAGAAGAAAGAAATGGAACATACAACAGCTAGACTGAATTTTACGCATTCCAGCCGCAGATCCTGGAATCTTATAGCAAGAAGAAATTCACCCATAAATGCTAATTCAACTCCTGTGAGACTAATAAAAAAAACTGGATAAGGTACACAAACAAACTATGAAGCAGCAACTAAATCCTCAAACCATTGATCCTAAAATCTTCCAACCAGTTTCTCTTCTTTGCCAATTGAACAAAGTCCTGTAAAGGTGATCCCCAATCGCATCTCAAAACCTGTTGATAAAAACCTTATAAATGAGCAGTCGGGTTTACGCCCAGGAAGATCATGGTGTGGTTAAATCCTCAATCTGACTCACTATATAGAAGATGGACGCGAAACAAGACAAGTCACAGGAGTGGCATTCATAGACCGTCGGCGACAAGAAGTTGATTAGAAAGGTATAGTCAGCTACAAAAGACTACCGCTTAACACATGTCATCCAGTGTTTGCTGCAAAATAGGAGATTTTTTGTCATTCTGCATAACAGGAAGAGCTGACGGATGACCTTGAAGAATGGTCTCTCTGTAGATAGCGTACTGGCGCCCCTGCTGTACGTCTGCGCTAAAGACCAGCCAGTCAATTCTGGAACAAGGACATTTATTTATGCAGATGACAGAGCAACTGCAGCTCAAGGCTAAGCCTTTGAGGAAGTGGAGGCGAAGCTGAGAGCAGCCTAAGATCCTGGCAAGTATTGTGATGAAAACCATCTGAACCCAAATCCCAGGAAGACGCTGGTCTGTGCCTTCCATCTAAGAAACCGGGAACACGAAGCCAAGAGGAAGTTAAGCATTACCTGGAGAGCTATGCCACTGCGATACTCCAAAATACCTGGGAATAAAGCTGGAACGTAGTCTCACATTCAAAGATCATTGCCAAGAAACAAGGCTGAAACTACTTGGTCGGAACAACATCATATTGGAACTTATTGGCACCACCTGGGTATCACAGCCTAAAGTGGTCCGTACATCCGCTCTGGCACTATGTTTCTCGGCAGCAGAATATGCAGCACCAGTCTGGTGCAACTCCATACATGCTAAACAGATGAATACAGCATTGAATGAGATTGGACGCATTGTGACTGGCTACTTACGACTAACTCCTGCCGCCAAAATCTATCAAGTTATGTGTATAGCGCCACCTGATATCCGCAGAAGAACAACCGCAGAAACTGTGAAAAATAAGCAGGAAACTGACCCCAGGCATCCCCTGTTCCGGCATGAAGCACGAAGACCCAGGCTGAGACCAAGAAGGAGCTTCATGGAAGGAGCTTGAGCTTCATGCACCCAACATCAGCAATTCCGTAAGCACCTGCAACTCGTCGAACAGAGGTGTGGCAAGGTTCATTAACTGAAGGGGATAGAAAGAACATCAAAGAGGAATCTGCCGCCGGCTTTCATTTGCCACATGTGACATGAAACGCTCTAAACCGACTGAGGACAGGAGTGTCAAGATGCAAGGCTAACCTCAGCAAGTGGGATTACACTACTGACGAGAAACTATGTGAGTATGGCGACCTCGAGGACACACAACATCTCCTGGTATGCAGAAACCTGCCCGATCCTTGCACCACAGAAGATCTTTATGCAGCAAGTGATAAGGCCATCAAAACAGCCGAATTCTGGAGATTGCGGTCAGTTTATTAGAAAACCATATGCGTCGAGCAGTATAATATTATTACTTTCAGAATCTTGTATTACTGTATTGTACTTTTATTTATCACGTTCCATTTTAATTATTTTGTATATCGAAGTCCTGGACATGTAAAATAATGTTCTAATGTTCTACCGACACAGAGTCTCCACTAAGAAAAACATGTCCATACACGTCACTATCCACTCGCTAGCTGCTAGTCCGTCCAACAACAGAGTCTCTTGGCGAGGGCGCAGAGCGCTGTCAGCGATATTAACACCGTCTATAGCGCTGCCAACATACAAACAGGCTACTTACAAGGTCGGTAACCGGTGTACGGGACCGCAGCCTGGGTGACATAAGTTTCTGGGAAGTGGGGTTGAGCCCGAACCTACAGGGGGTGACAAGCATTGTCCTCCCACAAGGACTGCAGGCGGCTAATTTCCGGCCTCGGGCGGTACGGCGCCGCGTGCGGGAGTGGGGGGACCACTTTTCCGTGTTTTTCTGACTTCTTTTGAATACTAGTATCTACCGCTTGTAGAAAACGCAGACCACAGGAATCAAACTCGAGACTCGTAGCGGTCATCTTTGAATTTCTCGAAGCCGGTTGCAACGCTATGGACATTGACGGGAAGACATACAGTTGGCGTAAGGAAGGGTGACGTCAGATTGCTGCGTTATATTGAATACTATTTTATGGTAGGGAACAGTTTCATGTAGTCACTGGAGGCTGGAAAAGATGCGCTGTTTTTGGCGGAATTCTCTGTTGGAGGGATTCCTTGCAGTTGGACTGCAGTGGTTGGTAATTTTGTGATCCCTATAACTTACACCAGGATCATTCCATGTCAAATCAACCAATTGTACTACATGATTTGAGCCTTGATGTCTCAGATTTGGATGATTTTTTTTTCAGGTAATGTTATCACTAACACTAGTTTAAATTTGACATTTCAAATTTTTCTGACCTTTGAATTTTTGAGTTTCAAGGGTTTAAAAATAAAAAAAACTCCGTTTTTGATCAGTAGATGATAGTTTTAAAATACTGTAGCTCAAAAACTATACAACCTAGAGAGCTCAAACTTGCACCATTGTTTTCCTCTATAAATTCCCTTCAATTTGATATGTAACATGACTATGCTACCTAAATTTGAAAATTTTAAACTAATTCAAAAAACATTTTTTGATATTTCCAAAATACGTACCCTCGGATTTTTTTATAAAAATTGTATGTGTTGTCCAGTCTAACTGACTACATGCATGCAAAATTTCAAGATGGGATCTCAATGGGTTCTTGTATAAAATAATATTTTACTACCGCAATACGCACTAGTGAGGTGAAGAGCAGACTATTTCTACGCTATGAATACTAAGGTAAGCCAATGTAATTTTAACAAACTTAAATTATTTTGTTAGCCTTTTTATGCAACATTACCCTCTTATTGTTCGTTCATTCATTAAATGATATAGTATTGTTTTAATTTAATGTCCATGATTCTTTTAACTATGTATCAGAAGAAAGTGAACACATTTTAATTGGTAATATAGCCGTGCTACAAGTTAAAATTTTGAATAAAGCCACTCACCTTCATCCTTAGTTGTAAATGGCAGAGATTATCTTTTTCTTGGTTTTCCAGTGTTATTTGTAATCATTTACAACAAGTTCCTTAAATTAGAAATTGGCATATAAGTTATTTCACTTGGGAAAAAGATTAACTTGTTGATATCTGCATGGACAGAACTGTATTTCTAATACCAACTGGTATTTACAAAGTTAATACACCTGGTATCTATACAACTTAGTGTTTAGTGAGGGTAGGTGTAACATAATTTTTATGATCTTTTAAGATATTTTCCAAAGCAACAGAAGACAACTTCATTTCTTTAGCACTTAAAGTGTAGGTTCTTCCCCTAGCTGTTGTTGGATTCGCTGTTTTTAAAAGAGTATTTCTTGGGACATCTAATATATCTCTTGGTTGTAGATAGTACATATTGTAAATACTGTATTTTTCTTCAATGCATCCTAGCCACCAAGAGTCGTCATTTGCTACTTCACAAAACCAGAAATAATATTTTCCATATGTGACGGTGTTATTTGGTTCAGTGTTGTCACATATTCGAGAGACTCATCCAGACTAAAATGATAAGGCTTGACAGTAATTTGACTCTGTGTGCAGGGTTTATATGAGTGAAACTTTTGTGTTCCCACAATCGCTTTTGAGTCACTAAACCGAGGAAGTAAGTATTCTTTGGTCAGTTCATAGTCTTCTGTTGTGCAATATTCAAAGTCAATGTTTTTTATGTTTTCCATGGCAAATACATGAAGTGATTTGGGTGTTATTTGTTGGTTATATGGTCTTTGTAAGCTGGCTTTAGCAGCTAGCCGCTTAACAGTTCCACCAAGACCATCGCATGCACTCTTGCCATGGGATGTTGCAAAGAACTCCCACTCTGCCTCAACTTCAAAATCAAAATCAGTTTTATGCAAAAACAAATTAAGGAAGTTTTTCTTATTTTTATATTGTGCAGCGCTGCCATCAGAAAAGTAATTAATCTTTTTAAGTGCAAAAGGCAAGTTTTGGTTTATGATTTCTAGCAGTTTTTTCTGGAATACATAGAAAGCGACTGCATTATGTTTCAGGCAATCTGATATGAAGATATACTGCAGATGTTTTAGTTTTCCCTCCCATTTATAATATAAGATGAAAGGATGCAGTGTAGCTTCCCTGTTACATCAAGGTGGCCATAAGTAGGGTAGTGGCCAAAACTAGAGCCTTGACCCTATATGAAAATCTCACTTTTTTTATAATAAAAAGTGAATGTCGTACAAAATCGTTAAGATTCTTAAGTTATTATTATTTTATATATTTTATTCTCACATTAAAATATCATTTAATGAATTAGCAAACAATAAGAGGGTAATGTTGCATGAAAAGGCTAACAAAATAATTTAAGTTTGTTAGAATTACATAGGCCTACCTTAGTATTCATAGCGTAGAAATAGTCTGCTTTCCACCTCACTAGTGCGTATTGCAGTAGTAATATATTATTTTATACAAGAACCCATTGAGATCCCATTTTGAAATTTTGCATGCATGTAGTCAGTTAGACTGGACAACACATACAATTTTTATAAAAAAATCCAAGGGTACGTATTTTGGAAATTTCAAAAAATGTTTTTTTGGAATAGTTTAAAATTTTCAAATTTAGGTAGCATAGTCATGTTACATATCAAATTGAAGGGAATTTATAGAGGAAAACAATGGTGCAAGTTTGAGCTCTCCAGGTTGTATAGTTTTTGAGCTACAGCATTTTAAAGCAATCATCGATTGATCAAAACCGGAGTTTTTTTTATTTTTGAACTCTTGAAACTCAAAAACCAAAGGTCAGAAAAATTTGAAATTTCAAATTTAAACTAGTGTTAGTGAGTACATTACCTGAAAACAAATTCATCCAAATCTGAGATATCAAGGTTCAGACTGTTAGTTGATTTGAGATTGAATGACCCACCATGAGGTTTTGTCCAAATTTTCATAGCCAAACAAAGGGAGAGAAACAGGTAAACGGGATATCAAAGTGACCAGCATGAGGTCTAGTTTGGCATGAAAATATTTAACTGGTTGAAAGTAATCAGGGTAATTAACGAAAACTGAATTAATAAGATGAGGAAAAATTGAAATATTTCACGAAAAGCTGACGCCAATCTGTATAAACGAAGTGTCAAAAAATGTATCTGTTCAAGACCTAGTTATCTTGCACATAAACAGATACGTTGGTGCAGTACTTAAACATCAAAAAGGCTTCCTTCGAATCAAGTGCGTTAGGAAGGCAAACGAGGAGTCAGTAAGATCATGCTTTCTAAATAAAACTTGGAATTAAAAAATGAAAGAAATCAGTAAAATATTTTATGAAATGATTTGTGTAAAAGAAATAAGTAGATCAGAGAAACATTCTACGTGCCTTTGAATGATGCTCGAAATCATGAACAGAAAATGACGTGCACCAAACGTTTCCCTAATATTTTTATTTCATACTTTTAGACAAATCTTTACACAAAACGTTTTACTTTCTTTTCAAAATTTTTGTAAGCTTTACTTTACAGACTATTTAGAGTAATTGAAACGCTTGGCCTTAACATTGACAACTGATGAATTACGTTTGCATCAAATATTTGTAAAATTTCATGGTTCATTGTAATTTATTAGGAATTAAATGTGTGTGATATACTGGGATAGACGTGAAGATCAAGTTCTTTGGCAAGACCTTATCGATGCAGTGTAAAGAGTATACATAAAACTTACCATAGCATACAGAATTGTAACTGAGTCACTAAAATGTAATAACGTCCTGGAATCAAACCGCAGACCTTCTTCCTATCACGAAATCACGAACTGTACACGTTACTCCTACTACACAGCTATCTTTCGTTCACTGGTATCAATCTGTATACTTATGTATGCATTTAGCGTAGTTAGTCATGTAGTAGTCATTCCTCCAAATTTATTGGCTGTTCAAAGTTCTTGATCATGTAAAGAAACATTCGTATTTCATTTATTGATGAGATAGTCGAATGCTCCTCTGCTCATTCATGTGTATTTGAAGAATTTGTCTGGTGATCTTCCTAGTTGATGATATTTATGAAATTCTCCATGTAGATTCCTCCCTTTGTAAATTTCATACACAGCATTCCTTTTCGTTTTATTTTCTTAAGTAAAGCTAATTCTGTAGCCTTACTCTCCAGCTGCAGTATTCTGCAGGTTAAGGACGCCGTTTTATAGAAACAGCTGGTTGGCTCTAAGCAGCTATCTTGTAGCGCGACATGGTCGCTCGCATGCAGGACAACCAAGCTTTTCGCCCGATGCTGCTGCTTGTCGCTGGAGTGTCGCGTAGCCAGAAGTCGCTCGCTTCTGTCGCTCACGTAGGACACGGCAGTACAGCTCCACCAGCCACACAGTCGTGCCACCACCCATCACTGACAGCGCCGTGCCCATATCGTTAACGTCGATATGCAGCAGGATCTTAGAACATATATTTTGTTCGAACATTATGAATTACTTCAAGAAAACGGTCTATTGACACACAGTCAACATGGGTTTAGAAAACATCGTTCCTGTGAAACACAACTAGCTCTTTATTTAAAGAAAATGGTTCAAATGGCTCTGAGAACTATGGGACTTAACATCTGAGGTCATCAGTCCCCCTAGAACTTAGAACTACTTAAACCTAATTAACGTAAGGACATCACACACATCCATGCCCGAGGCAGGATTCGAACCTGCGACCGTAGCAGACGCGCGGTTCCTAACTGAAGTGCCTAGAACCGCTCGGCCACACTGGCCGGCAGCTCTTTATTCACATGAAGTGTTGAGTGCTAATGACAAGGGATTTCAGATCGATTCCGTATTTCTAGATTTCTGGAAGGCTTTTGACACTGTACCACACAAGCAGCTCATAGTCAAATTGCATGCTTATGGAATATTGTCAGAGTTTTGTGACTGGATTTGTGATTTCCTGTCAGAGAGGTCACAGTTCGTAGTAATTGAAGTAAAGTCATCGAGTACAAAAGAAGTGATTTCTGGCGTTCCCAACGGCAGTGTTATAGGCCCTTTGCTGTTCCTTATCTATATAACCGATTTTGGAGACAATCTGAGCAGCCGCCTTCGGTTGTTTGCAGATGACGCTGTCATTTATTGACTAATAAAGTCATCAGTGGATCAAAACAAACTGCAAAACGATCTAGCAAAGATATCTGAATGGTGCGGAAAGTGTGAGGTCCTCCACATGAGTGCTAAAAGGAACTCATTAAACTTCGGTTACACGATAAATCAGTCTAATCTAAAAGCCGTAAATTCAACTAAATACCTAGGTATTACAATTAAGAACAAATTAAATTGGAAGGAAGACATAGAAAATGTTGTGGGGAACTAACCAAAGACTGCGTTTTATTGACAGGACACTTAGAAAATGTAACAGACCTACTAAGGAGACTGACTACAATACGCTTGTCCGTCCTATTTTAGAATACTGCTGCGCGGTGTGGGATCCTTACCAGATAGGACTGACGGAGTACATCGAAAAAATTCAAAGAAAGGCAGCACGTTTTGTATTATCGCGAAATATGGGAGAGAGTGTCACAGAAATGATACAGAATTTGCGCTGGAAATCATTAAAAGAAAGGCGTTTTCCGTTGCGACGGAATCTTCTCACGAAATTCCAATCACCAACTTTCTCCTTCGAATGCGAAAATATTTTGTTGACACCGACCTACTTAAGGAGGAACGATCACCACGATAAAATAAGGGAAATCAGAGCTCGAACGGAAAGATATAGGTGTTCACTCTTTCCGCGCGCTATACGAGATTGGAATAATAGAGAATTGTGAAGGTGGTTTAAATGTGATTTGCAGAGTATCCATGTAGATATAGATATAGATATAGAGACACAATACACGCATACTACTGATTCGATAATCTAACGCGAATAAGGCGAAATGTTGTCTAGAAGCTCCGATTTCCAACGCTGCGGTGGACCCTTGTGTGGTGACTCTGGAAAAAAAATTAAGGTGCTATGCTTGTAAATTTCACCACAAAAATAAATTAGATGTTGCTGTTTACCGACACTAACATAAACAACATCCATCACAGAGCCGTCAAAAGCGCGATGCACCAAGCATGTAAAAAAAGCATTTGAGAATGAGATACACTTATACTATACTACTTACAAGTCGAATCATAGCCAAAAAGGCAACAAATACAAATGATGGGAAAGTATGATATTTTCTACGAGAATTTTGGTAAGCAGCAAAAAGTTGTACCACATTTCAAGACGAAAAATTGAACTACTATCACCATCAGAGTTCTATGCCATCTAGTTGGTAGGTTCCACAAACAGACTACAGTTTGAATCACAAGATTCGAAGCGCAGACGGAATGCGGTGAGCGGTCGGTAGCACCCGACAGCGTCACCCGGTATGCAATGCTGTTGCCTAGTCGACCACGGCCAGTCGAATTTTCCGTAATGTCACGGAACTTTTACAGTGCTTACATAACATAAGGAGCCCCGTTACGATTTGTAAAGGTGATAGGTGACATACACATAGGAAATCATTGAATTTTCTTGTCAATGTTATTGTTAAATCAACGAATAATATGTCGAATTCACGCTGCTTATGGCAAGCCTCAAAAGTCTTCCCTTGCAGTTCTGACATATGATAGTACTATCCCTTGAATTACCACGTTAAGATAATCGCATTTCCCCCAAAGACACGAAACAGCCACAACTTGAAAGCTAAACGCTCCACCCATGTATCTCACGAACTGTGCAAATTTTTAAAATGGTAGACCATTTTTTCGCCTTTCTTGAGTATGAGATGTATGCACACAGGATGAGGTGGCAAACCACACAATGCGAACATCCCATCCGGCAGTACATACATCCCGCAAGCAGGTTCCATACATTACGATCACAAACTTTAAGAGGGTGTAATTACTACCTTGAACAACATACAACATTGTTCTGTTTTACGCAAATCATTTATAGGTTCCCGGATGTGTATAACAGTAGCTGTTTATCAAATTCATATGCGCTTATAGTTCTAAAACATTGTTATGTTCTCATCATCTCCTATAAAATGACCGTCAGCGATAGTAAACATACATGACGTAACAGCGCCGTCTTACGAGAGTAATAGTCTATTCCCCTCTTATCCATGACAGTTAAACACGAAAAACATTCACCAGTGGGAGATGCTAGACCACAACATTCCCTTTCGTTAACATTGACCAGAAGTCAGTAACGCTAACTTTGTGTTCACTGCCGACGAAAGCTCGAATCTCCACGCCTAAACATCAATTGGACGTCCATTGTGTGGCGACAGGTGACCATTTCAGACGAACCACGTCTTATGCTCCGTCGTAAAGAAGAACATTGAGGTGTATGGCGTGAAACGTCTAAAAGCAAAGACATTGCATTTATGCAGCTATCGTCGGAAGGGTTCAGGCAGCAGAAGGGAGAGATATGGGCTGAGGAATGTTCTCTCTTGGTGATCTCTTCATTCCGGAAGGTACAATAGGTCAACTTTAAGTTTGCATATCTTCTTGGGGACTATGTCCACCTGTACACACAGTTTGTTTTTCCTCGGCAGATGGCATCTTTCAGCAGGATAATGCAACAAGTCACACAGTTCGCAGTGTATGTGCATGGTTCGAAGAGCACCAGGATGTGTTTACCGTACTGCCCTACCCACCAGACTCCCAAGATATAAACTCAATCTAGAATTTGTGGGACCATCTCGACTGGGCTGCTCGCACCATGGATCCTCAACCGAGAAACCTAGTTCAGCTGGCCGCGACACCGGAGTCGGCATGGGTCCACATCCCTGTCGGTATTATGCAGAACCTCACTCTCATCCTGTACGTTTCGCAGCGGTCCGTGGCTTATGACAGGTAGGCACATTAAAGTGACTCGACAGTGTATGAGGACTGTGAAGAGAGACGGGCGAGGATACGGGCTCACGGTTGGAAATGAATGTGACAGCGAGAAGCACGCCGCCCGCTGCTGCCGTGCCCCGTGGTGGGGCGTCGCGCCGCGCCGCGGCTCGGCGCGTGCCACTTTCGCCGCCGCCTGGCCGGCGCAGACGGCGTTGCGCAAGCCCGTCTGGCGGGCCTCTCGTCTCCTCGCGCAACCGGCCGCGCCTTCTCCTAGATCAGTGGCCCGCGGCCTTGTTGCACAGGCGCCAACTAACCGCTGCACCACGCCGCTGTCTCGCGTTTCGTATCTCAACAACACTGAAGGTTACTGGGTGCGATTGCTAACTAAGGCACGACGATATTCCAGAGAATTATATTCTTTTCTGTTGGGCACTGATCTGACAAGCAACAGCAATCTCGCACGTCACACAGCTACCACTATTGTTCGCAGTACATATTCACAAAATTTTCACCCGGCGAATAGACTCTTCAATACATACTACCCCACTCACATCACAACAATGCACTTACGAACAGGTAACTACGCAGACTTTTTTCTTTTTTTGTTGTTAAAGTATGATTGTTATATATTCACACACTGTGTGGTAAGGAAGTTCGCTAGTAGTTTCAAGGCCCTTACGTTGGCGGTAGACTCAAGTTTTGACATTCTGTAAGGTTCTTTGCATCCTAAGTACGGAAATTGACGAAGTAGGATGTCCAGTGTATATTTTTGTTGCTGGGAGGTGAGCATAATGCAGTTCATGTACATGTACGAGGCTACTCAGCAGTTCACACTTAAGTGCCTGGCAGAGGGTTCATCTACTCAATTTCAAATAGTTCAAATGGCTCTGAGCACTATGGGACTTAACATCTGAGGTCATCAGTCCCCTAGACTTAGAACTACTTAAACCTAACTAACCTAAGGACATCACACACATCCATGCCCGAGGCAGTATTCGAACCTGCGACCTTAGCAGCAGCGCAGTTCCGAACTGAAGCGCCTAGAACCACTCGGCCACAACGGCTGGCTACTCAATTTCAGATTCTTTCTCTACCGATCTACTCTTTAACAGCGAAGAACGATTACTTAAGTCTTTGTGTACGAGTTCTGATTTCTCTTAAGTTTTCACAATAATCAATTCTCCCGACGTAGCTTGGCGACAATAAAATATTTCCACAAGCAGTCTTTTGTTTGCCTTCCCCACAACATTAACTATGTGATCGTTCCAATTTAAGTTGTTCGTAATTGTAATTCCTACGTATTTAGCTGAATTAACAGCCCTTAAATTGTGTGATTTATGGTGTCACCAAAATTCAACACATTTCTTTTTGTGCTCATGTGGATGACCTCATACTTCTCATTATTCTGAGACAATTGCCACTTTTTGCACCATACACATAAACATGTCTAAGTTATTTTGCAATTGGTTTTGATCATCTGATGACTTTACTAGACGGTAAACGGCAACATCATCGCAAACAATCACATAGGGCTGCTCAGATTGTCTCCTAAATCGTTTATATAAATTAGGAACTTCTTCTCGCTCCCGACTCTCATAATCCGGCTAGCCTACCATTTCAGTTCGCAGCTGTTTAAATTGTCCATGAGTGTCTTTTTTTTATTTATTTTTTTAAGGCAAACTTTTCATGTTACGGTTATTCTAGTGTACAAGCGGAATGTAACTATATGTTATATAGGTGCACCATAGCGACGGTAGCGCTGCGTATTCTCATACACAGTCCCATTTATTGCTAATCACGTTCTTGAATTACGAAAAATGCGTTCAGATATCTTGCCGCGCCTTTGATTCTCCACAGTAATCGCTTCTCCTGTCAGCCATTTCCTTATCGCGGAAGTCACAATGACCTTTTATCTTTATAAAAGCAGCTTCGTTGTTCCTCCCCTACTAGTACTTCAGATGCTGGATTAACTTATTCATCATAGTATTTCAGTACCTATAGAGCGACAGTTATCTCCAGAATATCACTACGGAGAGAGTTACTGCTGAGCTCAAAGTATGTCTGAAGAACTTAGTGGTTCAAGTGGCACTGAGCACTATGGGACTTAACATCTGTGGTCATCAGTCCCCTAGAACTTCGAACTACTTAAACCTAACTAACCTAAGGACATCACACACATCCATGCTCGAGGCAGGATTCGAACCTGCGACCGTAGCGGTCACGCGGTTCCAGACTGAAGCGCCTAGAACCGCACGGCCACACCGGCCGGCTGAAGAACCTACTTCTGACGAAAATACTGAAACGGTAACTGCACACACAAAGCGTTTATGGTATAGCTGCTATTGCTAATCCGCTTGTAAACTAGATTAATGCAAAATTGACCGCCAAAAGCAGGACAAAGCCGACGCACTACTGTATCTCCCACACCTAACAATAAATTCCTGGACATTCATGACGTATGTGTTGTTCCTTAAATTAATCCTCGGAATATAAAATATTGTTTCCAGCAAAGCGCATCAGTACTGAATAAGTTTCCACATCTGCTGGCATTCACTTGGGATATTAAACACAGTAGCAGAAACTGTGTTTAAATTTTAAATTATACACACTGCAGCTGCTGAACTTACAGTGTGTGAACGACACAATTTTTCTTGCACGAAGTGTTTACTCTCATAACCGGTGATAATTCGTGAAAGCTGCAAACATTTGAAACGAGCATTCTTTGCTATCATTGTTCAAATTCTTCTAGTATCATTCTTCAAATTTCTCGTTATCACTTACAAAAATATCAATAAATACCATGGTTCAATTTTAGAATTTCGTGTCTTACTAACGTTCCTTACAGCCTTCCATTATTATACAATTTACTTATAGTGTAGACGGTTGCAATAAAGAAACCCAGAGACAGGAAAAGAATTTATCCCTCTTCAGAAAAGCTCGGCAGAAAATCAGATACAATATATCAAGTGAGTAAGAAAACGGACGATCTTCATTGTAGTTTGAGCACAGAAAGTGACAGAAAATCACGAAAGTCAGTCGTCTAGTCACACAATTGGAACAGGCCTAGGCGCGAGTGAAATTGTTATTGCTCACGATGCAAATCGGAAACTTACTTCCACTTAATAGTTCTCCCAGGGGGTTAATATCCGTAAAACTAATAACGTACTCGAAAATGTCGTTACACTTGCTTCTAAAGACGACATTATACTTCTCCGTGTTAGTTTATTCTTTACTTAGTGACAAAAAGAATCATCATTTTGAAATAAAGGATATGGTGTTACATGATGAAAAGGAGCCGGCCGCAGTGGTCTAGCGGTTCTAGGCGCTCAGTCTGGAACCGCGCGACCGCTACGGTCGCAGGTTCGAATCCTGCCTCGGGCATGGATGTGTGTGATGTCCTCAGGTTAGTTAAGTTTAAGTAGTTCTAAGTTCTGGGGGACTGATGACCACAGATGTTAAGTCCCATAGTGCTCAGAGCCATTTGAACCATTTTATGAAAAGGAAACCGTGCGATGTGATACTGAGGACCACGCGATAGTCGACCTACCGCCGTATTATCCTTTCAGTCATCATCGGATGCGTTATGGTGGCGCACTAGATAAGCACACGGCATTTATGGCCATCGTCGACGTTCTGAGCTTGCAAGCAGGACCTCTCAATCAGGTTGCTCCTCAACTGGCATCGCGAGGCTCAGTGTACCTCGTACGAGTCCTCCCACCAAGAAGAAATCCCCCGCAGTACCGGGAATAGAACCCGTGTCCCTTTCGTGAGGGTCTGTCGCGTTGACCACTCGGCTGCGGACGCGGACTCATACGATGAGATCATTTGAATTAGCAAAGGCATGATTGGAACAGAATTCGATTGGTCTGTTAACTAATTTATCTTTAAATTGGTTGGCTCGTTTTTTGTATGTGACGCAGTTCAACAATGTGTTTTACCGTGCTGAAACAGAACAACTTGCTCACGAAACTGCTTTTTGATATTTCTTGCATATTATCGTAAGTATATGGCCTGATACTGGGAAGATATGATTTTAGACACTCGAGGCTGATTATGTTTAATCAGTGTCTGCTTGACGATGTACACTATTCTTCTACTCCAGTTATTATCAGTGATATAAGTTCTTCAAAAGTGTTCCAAGACCTATATATCAAAATTTTTTCATATTTTAACTTGAATACAAGGTCCATTTTTATATAAATGCGGACTTCTGCTTCCTCAGTCCATTTAAATAAGATCCGTCTGGGTGTGTGAGCGCGTTCTGTATGACAGAGCTATCGACTGCAAATCAGTCAGTTCACAGTATCATAGACATTCTAAACGGACGACCCGAAAAAGCGTATTTTGTAAATTTTATTTTTAATAAACCGTTATATGGAATACATCTACTTATTTTAATATGCGCATGTGACTGTACTTTTGCTAATGTTTGTCTTTAAACGTATAAAGCATAATAATCAGCGGAGTAGGCGTTCTTTGCGCAATTTGCCGTTCTGTTTGTTTTTTTCAAATTCAAAATCGATTCATTTTTCATATCCAGGAGACAATTTCATACACACGCCGCCAAAACGATTTTGCATCACTCCGGTTCCGAGAACTCCTGAAGATAGACGTTGACTGTGGATATTGTATCACTGACACAGTTCCTTTGACTGTTCAGAGGTGTCACTAAACCCGTCCAAATATGTAAACAACCATGCATGAGCAGCGCCTATTAGACGGAGCGGGTATGACAGCCGATTAGTTCCAGTCATTCCACCAGGAAGGAGATACAAGGCTCGCGTTGTTTATATTTCAACCATGCCCAGACGGTCAATAGCGCGGTTCGATCGCGTCCGCATTGTTACTTTGTGCCAGGAAGTGCTGTCAACAAGGGAAGTGTCCAGACGTCTCGGAGTGAAACAAAGCGATGTTGTTCGGACATGGAAGTAACATGCCTCGCTCAGGCCGCCCAAAGGTGGCTACTGCATTGGATGACCGCTACCTACGGACTATGGCTCGGAAGAAGCCTGACAGCAACGCCATCATGTGGAATGATGCTTTTCGTGCAGCCACAGGGCGTCATGTTACGACTCAAACTGTGCGCAATAGGCTTCGTGATGCGCAACTTCACTCCCGACGTCCATGGCGAGGTCCATCTTTGCAACCACGACACCATGCAGCGCGGCACAGATGGGCTCGAAAACATGCAGCATGGACCTCTCAGGATTGGCATTACGTTCTCTTCACCGATGAGTGTCGCACATGCGTCCAACAAATCGTCAGAGTGGTGTTTCGAGGCAACCCGGTCACGCTGAACTCCTTAGTCACACTGTCCAGCGAGTGCAGCAAGATGGAGGTTCCCTGATGTTTTGGAGAAGCATGATGTGGGGCCGACGTACGCCACTGGTCGTCACACAAGGTGCCGCAACGGCTGTACGATACGTAAATGCCATCCTCCGACCATAGTGCAACCATATCGGCGCATATTGGCGAGGTATTCGCTTTCATGGACGACAATACGCGCCCCCATTGTGCACATCTTGTGAATGACTCCCTTCAGGATAATGGGATAGATTGAAAAGGGCTGTTTATGGACTACGTGACCCACCAACCACTCTGAGGGATCTACGCCGAATCGCCGTTGAGGAGTGGGACAATGTGGACCAACTGTGCACTGATGAACTTGTGGATAGTATTCCACGACGAATACAAGCATGCATCAATGCAATAGGACGTGCTACTGGGTATTTGACGTACTGGTGTGTACAGAAATTTGGACCACCACCTCTGAAGGTCTCGCTGTATGATGGTACAACATGCAATGTGGGGTTTTCATGAGCAATAAAAAGGGCGGAAATGACGTTTATGATTATCGCTATTACAGTTTTCTGTACAGGTTCCCGAACTCTCGGAACCGAGGTGCTTTACAATAGCCGACTGTGGTTTGAAAATCACAATAGGCGAGCTGGAGCAAAACATGAGATACTGAAACTAAAAAGTAATGTGAAGTGTAGACAAAACGTGATTAGAACGAATACGCATGGCCTTCAGTACATGATGGTAATTATCTTCCTAGTAGTTGAATGGCATACTATTTTGTCATCATCATTAAATTTATAACTATTTAAGTTGCTCATCTTTCAGTTATTATTTAGCTAAGCTCACCAGATAAAATACAGATACCTGTTTAAGAGAGGACAAGGTCATGATAGTGAAGCGGATGTTTGTATCCAGTCAGTTGTATCGAATTAGCGTGGTAAGATGGATCGACGTCGATTCTTAACAATATCAGAAACTGACGATCGTGCATGTGCTTTAGCGTGATCATGTATACAGTCAATGAAGTTGTCCAGTTTGTTGGTGTATCAACGCGGAGCAGCTAAGTAACACATCATTGGCCCGATGGACAGTAGTAGTATAGAGACCCTAACCGACAGGAACTGGAAATGAGTCTAACAGGTTGCGAACAACAATCGGTTCCGCAGCCAGCAAGAATTGATGCTGTCCGTGAATACAGATCCAGCTAAAGCAGTTTTCGAGCAAACATTGCGAAGGGAACTGCGTGCAATGGACATTTGGTGTCGGGTGCCTCGTAAAAGGCCATTACCCGCAGCGGCAAATAAAGCTGCACCGCTTCAATCGGGCAAATAACACACAAGCTGGAAACTAAAGGTGTGTACTTCGCTTTTCAAAAGATACTAGGCGTCTAGCGCACCGACAACACATCGTGGCGTTTAATCCGCAGTGTGTGGAGGGTGTAGTTCAGGCTGGAGGTGGTTCTGCAATGTCTTCAGGGTGAGTTTCGTGAGACCCCGAGCAGCGCCAGACCCATGCCCCATGTGCGGCAGCGCAACCAGGGCGCGATACACGACCGCACATAAATGCGCCGTGTCTGCTGCGACAGAGCAATTACTCTCCAGTTACTCGTCGGGACTCAGTATAGTCAACAACGACGCCAGTATTACAGTGACGTACATCGCTATTCAGGTTTCCTGCGCCGCAGAGACGTCAACTGACTGTTAGAACAGTTACTTTTGTGAGAAAGTCGTACATGTCAACGCTATCAGTTGGCAAAGGACTTTGTGCTCCACCACATGCAGATCTTCAGTGTATAAGCTGAGCATTCACAATATGTGTATTTTACATTGATGTTTCTTATTTATTCCATGTTTGATTTATGCACCTTCCTGAAAAGAATTGTATTCTGTACGCGTGTTTACCACTCGGACACTTGTCTTTTGAAGCTGGCGCTAAGCGCCATAACACTATTTGGGAGAGTGGGAGAGCTGGCGAAATGTAGCAATCAGTATCCCTCAATTTGGTAGCTCTACGAGAATAATCGTAATGAATCGCTACAGGTGGATGTGGCACACGAGAAGAAACTTGTGTACTTTCTTGCTTCCCAAAGCGAGGCGGTGTTACACGGTTTTAGCCTGATGTATCTAGGGGGTGACTGTTTTTTATACGGTGTGCTTATCTCAGGATAATCAGATATAAAGATATCAGACGTAGGACTTGGTACTGGTGACAAAGGAAATACAATATCAGACACATAGACAACTGTCATGTGCACAAGCGCGCGCGCCGTGAGACTACGGGCGGTCTGTCGCTGTTGCAGGGAGCGCCTCATCAAAGCTGCAGCGGCGGCGGCAGTCGATGGTGGGGGCGGGGCGGTGCGGCCAGGTGGGCGGCACGTGCGCGCCCGGGGCCGGCGCCGGTCACTTCCGCGGCGACACGTGCGGCCTTGGCGGCCACAAACAGCTGCCCGCCGCCTTCGCTGTTGCCGGACCTGGCGGAGGCGCCCGGTGCATCACGTTCCTACATTCCCTGTCCAACACGGCACCGCTAAGAGCCTTGACTCTACTTTCGCCTAAGTCACCTCGCTGACTGGGACATCGTGTACTCCACCGATAAAATTTCCGAATTTGTCAGGGTTAATTTTTGAATATTTCTGTGTGCTGGTGTGATCTATAGTCTGAAGATTGTTTTGATGCAGTTCTCCGTGCTAATCTATTCTACGCAAGTCTCTTACTCGTTGAAGAACTAGTACAACCTGCATCCATTTGAACCAGCTTACACATTCGAGCCCAGGTTTCCCTCTACACTTTTTAACACCGGCATTTCCCGCCAGTAGCAGGTTGACTATTCCTTCATGCATCAGGACGTGTCCTATGAACCGATCCCTTCTTCTAGTAAGTTTCTCGCATAAGTGTCTTTTTTCCTCAGTTCGGTTCAGCACCTTCTCATTAGCTATACGATCTACTCAATCAATTTGTAGCGTTCTTCTCTACGCCATATTTCAAAAGATTCTATTCTCTTCTTGTCTCAGCTGCTAACGTTTCGTCTCCGTACAAGATTATATTATAGACAAAAACGTTCAGAAAACACTTCCTAAATCTTTAATTTGTGTTAGATGTTAATAAACTAATCTTTTTCAGAAATGTTTTTCTTGTTACGTCGGTTTAAAGGACAGTTAATCTTCGGTGTCTCGCTACAGAGCAACAGCATTTCGTTTCACTTCCTATCTACTTTCATCTACGTACTCGTATTGCACTGAAAATATCTCCACAACAGTACGAATATCATCGGTACGCGACGTTTGTCTTGCTTAGAAACTAACTTTTACAATGTTCTCCCGGTACTTGCTGTTGACAACGGTAATGTCTTAATTCTTCGCCTTCAATTCTCTCTCCGGTCTGTTTACCCGATAGTGTTAATTGTACGTCAGAAGTGATTCACACCAGTATGGATAGGTTTACAGACGAAGAGTTGGTCGATGTGCACCTCCTGTATGTATTCACTGAATACAGTGAAATAGGGGCACGAAGATGTTATAGTGAGCTGTACATGCGAGAAACTGGATCCTTCTGTTTTATGGTAACTGAATTTCTGACAGTCCAAAAAACTTCGAGACTTTATTAATAACAAGGAGATTAAAGTTAAGATGGTGGTTTTAATGCTACTTTAGTTCAACGCACAGAACGTTTATAAAACCACGAGAACTCGTCAGAAAAGTCCTTCTTGTTCAATTCGGCTATCACACTCGCTTCAGTATTATGGATTTCAATCAAAACAATTCACTACTTAGAACTGCCTACTCACGATTGATTGGTCGAATGCAGACCTTTGGTTTACTGTTGTTAATTCAAGATGACACCATAGTTGCTTCATCGACATCGCTGTTAACCTAGGACAAAATAAGTCCTCGAACTTTTTGCACGGATGGTGTATTACAGGCTTCTTTATTCTTCACAGTTGTGAAAATATTTTCCCGTAAATGAAGGTAATTAGAATAAAAACCTAATAAATAATAACTACATTATTGACACGTCGTAACCGCACTCAACTCCAAATCCGAAAGCAGGGTCGTCAACGAAGCATAACACTTACCACAGAAAGCGCATTTATTATGAATCAACATAAAGATAAAGCCAGAACAGAACCGTTCTCCTGAATAGAGAGTGCTACTATGTACTATATTTATACAAACATCGAATATTACTTAATATACAAACATAGAAGTTTTAGAGGACCTTCCAGAAACGATAAATTCTAAATAACAAATAATTCCTTGTGGTCTGGTTCGAACTGATGACCCACAGCACGCCAACCAGCGAAGCTAATCAATACTGCACACTGCATGCACCTCACCTCATGTGATTGCTCGCTCTTCTAACGAAACAGCGACCGGCTGTTTCAGAATTTCTCACTGGGGCCGAGTCTTGTCCACTTCACTGTGATGATCATCGCAGGTAGCCCTACTGTCGAGTCCTCGCTATCGCCGAAAGGGTCTTCACTTTCCTTAAAAGAGAAGCAACCATCACCGATTTGTGCCTCAGGACTGTATTGGGGTTTCGTACGGAGGACGTGTACGTCATCTCTGCGCTTTTCTCTACTTGATGAAGTATTTCGAATGCGCATGTGATGTCCGGCAAGAGACGAGGGATACGATACAACCTAAAGAAGCATTTTACACTACTGGCCATTAAAATTGCTACACCAAGAAGAAATGCAGATGATAAACGGGTATTCATTGGACAAATATATTTTACTAGAACTGACACGTCATTACATTTTCACGCAATTTGGGTGCATAGATCCTGAGAAATCAGTACCCAGAACAACCACGTCTGGCCGTAGTAACGGCCTTGATACGCCTGGGCATTGAGTCAAACAGAGCTTGGATGGCGTGTAAAGCTACAGCTGCCCATGCAGCTTCAACACGATACCACAGTTCATCAAGAGTAGTGACTGGCATATTGTGATGAGCCAGTGGCTCGGCCACCATTGACCAGACGTTTTCAATTGGCGAGAGATCTGGAGAATGTGCTGGCCAGGGCAGAAAGGCCCGTATAGGACCTGCAACATGCGGTCGTGCATTATCCTGCTGAAATGTAGGGTTTCGAAGGGATCGAATGAAGGTTAGAGCCACGGGTCGTAACACATCTGAAATGTAACGTCCACTGTTTAAAGTGCCGTCAAGGCGAACAAGAGGTGACCGAGACGTGTAACCAATAGCACCCCATACCGTCACGCCGGGTGATACGCCAGTGTGGCGATGAAGAATATCCAGTTCCAATGTGCGTTCACCGCAATGTCGCCAAACACGGATGCGACCATCATGATGCTGTAAACAGAATCTGGATTCATCCGACATGCTCTCATACACAAACAGCAGTTGACCGGCGTTGCCTGGTGAAGCGTTGTTGTGATGCCTCGTGTAAGGAGGAGGAATGCGTACCATCACGTTTCCGACTTTGGTAGAGGTCGGATTGTAGCCTATCGCGATTGCAGTTTATCGTATCGCGACATTGCTGCTCGCGTTGGTCGAGATCCAATGACTGTTAGCAGAATATGGAATCGGTGGGTTCAGGAGGGTAATACGGAAATGACGTTTTGCCATTCGTGCACCCAGGTTCGTCGTTGAGTACACCACCGCAGGCACTCCTATCTGTGATGCAGAGTCAACGGTAACCGCAGCCATGGTCTCCGAGCTGATAGTCCATGCTGCTGCAAACGTCGACTAACTGTTCGTTCAGATGGTTGTTGTCTTGCAAACGTCCCCATCTGTTGACTCAGGGATCGAGACGTGGCTGCACGAGCCGTTACAGCCATGCGGATAAGATGTCTGTCGTCTCGACTGCTAGTGATACGAGACCGTTGGAATCCAGCACGGCGTTCGGTATTACCCTCCTGAACCCACCGATTCCATATTCTGCTAACAGTCATTGGATCTCGACCAACGCGAGCAACAATGTCGCGATACGATAAACCACAATCGCGATAGGCTACAATCCGACCTTTACCAAAGTCGGAAACGTGATGGTACGCATTCCTCCTCCTTACACGAGGCATCACAACAACGCTTCACCAGGCAACGCCGGTCAACTGCTGTTTGTGTATGAGAAATCGGTTGGAAACTTTCCCCATGTCAGCTGGTTGTACGTGTCGCCACCGGCGCCAACCTTGTGTGAATGCTCTGAAAAGCTAATCATTTGCAAATCACAGCCGGTCTGTTAAATCTCGCGTCTGTATCACGTCATCTTCGTGGTGTAGCAATTTTAATGGCCAGTAGTGTAGTAACTACTGTGATTGTTCCACTTTCCGAGAGCCATAAAAATCCATACCAAGTCTTCCAAGAGGTACGTCACTAGCCGATGCTTGGTGTTAAAGCGCTCTCGGTCTTTCTCCTGGGCGTATGCGAGCCAGCTCCCTTGCTTCTTACCTCCTGGTGATGTGGTGTTTCAAGTAGTCGTCCTGAGTATCGCCCACTTGAAACGGGAGCAGTGTATTCATTGTCGCTTGGACCTCACGACCGTGAAGCGGGAAAGGTATGGAGCCTATAGAGCCTTTCTTCACTATGTCGTATGCGAAAGTCACAACGGGCAGCATTACATCCGAGTCACTGATCGACATCAAAGCTCATCGAGAGCATGTCAACCAATGTCTTCTTAAAGCGTTCTGTGAAGCCATTCTTCTGTGTCTGGTAGGCAGTTGTCATCCTGTGGATGACGTTGCACTGTGAAATTACCTCTGACAACAGTCTCGGCTTTACCACGATCAAAGATCATCACACGGAGTGGTATGTGTTTCAGAGTAACGTCATCTACAAGGAACTTCGCGATTTCTGGAGCTTTGGCAGTCTGCACGGCTGTGGTGAAAGCATAGCGGGCGATGTAGTCAGTGGAGACTATTATCCATCGATTCTTGTTCGTCAACTTCGGAAACAGTCCTAAGAGGTCGATTCCAATTCGGAGGAATGTTGCTGCTGTAGGCGGAGTTTGTACCGGATGTCCCAGATGTAACTGTGGCATATATTTCCGTCACTGGCATTCCCTACAGTGGCTCACATAGAGCCTAACGAATTGATAGAGACCTGAACAGTTGTATCTGTGTCTAATTCTGTCTAGAGTCTCCACGAATCGCAGGTGGTCAGATATCGGAGCGTCATAGGAATGCTTCAGGGAAGCTGGCCGTAGCAACCATGGATGATGAGCAACCATTTCCGCCGCAATGGATCATAATTCATCTTATTCAATGCTCTATTTATTGATTTTAATTCTCCTTCAGAGCTTCTATGGTTTTAGCTGTGCTGCATCTTCTCTCTGTTGAGCAGCAGTGTCATTTAAGCAACAGTGACTGAGATTTCGTCCCTGTTCTTGTGTTCCACCAAAGAATGCCCTGAAAGTCAGTACGCGTTCTTGTCTTTGCTTCTGCTTTTGTATATCACTGAGACATCATAATCTTGTAGCCTCAGTATCCGTCTCACCAGTCAGCACGGTGGATCCTTCTTGTTAGTCGGTCAGCATAAAGAACGGTCTGTGACAATGGTGAATGGTTTGCGAAATAAGCACAGCTAGAACTTTTGATGGCCCAAACAGATGGAAGACTCTCTTTCTCAATTGTAGAGTACTTCATTTCTATCTTGGAGAGTATTTTGGGGCATCTTCATAAGTTTGCACTAAAACTGCACCTATCCCATATCTGTCAACGTTGGTGTGAAGTTCTGTCTCGGAATTCACGTCATACAATGTTAGGGTTGAAGAAGATATTAGCGCCTCCTTGAGTAGAAGAAAACATCTTTCTTGCACCTTCTTTCAGGAAAACTTGTCGTCTTCCTGTAGCAATTCTTGCAATGGAAGTTACTTGGTACAGAAGTCCTTTATGAATTGACGGTAGTAAAGAGCACATTCCGAGAAAACTTCTCACATCATGTATGAGCCGAAGAGTCTGAAAATCAGTACTGGCTCTTAATTTCTCTGATTTGGATGCCCCAAGATGTACAGGTACTTTTTCGGATTGAGACGGAGGCCTGCAATCTGAACACACTACAACACGTTTGTTATACATTCTTCAAATGTCTTCGAAAAATGACAGTGTAATCCAAATAACAAAGGCATGGCGTCCATTTAAAGCGTAGATGCAGGTTGTCTATCAGACACTCGAAGGTGACTGGGGCGTCATATAGCCCAAAAGGCATAACTCTGAACTCATAACTCTCATCAGGAACTATGAAGGCAGCCTTTTGCCGACCAGCCTCGTGAAACTCGATTTACGAGTAGTCTGTCTCTATGTCCATAGCTGAGAAACACTTTGCTCCTTCCAAATAGCCGATGTGCAGTAATGGATTGACATCTTTTTCGTGACTTTGTTCAGTCAGTGGCAATAAATGCAGAAGTACCACAAGGTTGCCCAGAAGAGGATCGAGGACACTCTGAACGTTCAATTATATCATTTTGCAGCATGTTTTCCACTTCCTGTCGGATTTTCGTCCTTCAGTATGCACACACTATACGAGCGCTGGCTAACTAATGAATGATTGCCGGCGTTAATTCGGCGTTTTGCTATGGGTTAGTTTATCTGCCTTTTCGCCACTTCGGTTTTGAAAGCACCCGTAAATTGGCACAAAACGGCTGACACTCCCACACGTTCTTTCTCGACCAGGCCAAATCCTATTGGCAGTTCAGTAGTAGCTTCCTCCATGCGTTCTCTGTGGTGATATCGGAACACGATTCTTCATCGATGGCCCTAAGGTCGCCTTCCTGGTGGGGTTCGGCAGCCCTTACAGACAGGTGTGCCGCAGGGCAGTGTCGTGGGACCGTTGCTGCTCCCAATATACTACATAAATGACCTTGTGGATAACATCAGAAGTTCACTGAGGCTTTTTGAAGATGATGCTGTTGTATATCGAGATGTTGTAACAATGGAAAATTGTACTGAAATGCAGGAGGATATCCAACGAATTGACACATGGTGCAGGCAATGGCAATTGAATCTCAATGTAGACAAGTGTAATGTGTTGCGAATACATAGAAAGAAAGATCCTTTATCATTTAGCTACAATATAGCAGGTCAGCAACTGGAAGCAGTTAATTCCATAAATTATCTGGGAGTAGGCATTAGGAGTGATTTAAAGTGGAATGACCATATAAAATTAATCGTCGGTAAAGCAGATGCCAGACTGAAATTCATTGGAAGAATCCTAAGAAAGTGCAATCCGAAAACAAAGGAAGTAGGTTACAGTACACTTGTTTGCCCACTGCTTGAATACTGCTCACTGGTGTAGGATCCGTACGAGATAGGGTTGATAGAAGAGATAGAGAAGATTCAACGGAGAGCAGCGCGCTTCGCTACAGGATCATTTAGTAATCGCGAAAGCGTTACGGAGATGATAGATAAACTCCAGTGGAAGACTCTGCAAGAGAGACGCTCAGTAGCTCGGTATGGGCTTTTGTTGAAGTTTCGAGAACGTGTCTTCACCGAGGAGTCAAGCAGTACATTGCTCCCTCCTACATATATCTCACGAAGAGACCATGAGGATAAAATCAGAGAGATTAGAGCCCACACAGAGGCATACCGACAATCTTTCTTTCCACGAACAATACGAGAGTGGAATAGAAGGGAGAACCGATAGAGATACTCAAAGTACCCTCCGCCACACACCGTCAGGTGGCTTGCGGAGTATGGATGCAGATGAAGATGTTGATGAGTTGAAGCTCCTGGCGACAGTTAGTGATCCAAAGGTGTCCTTGACCACCTACATGCTTACGATCGTCTCTGGCATGTATATTTCTTTCGTGAAGCTGAATACCGTTTTGCAATAGACGAAAGCTTCGCAGTTTGAGTAGATCGACTGATGATTACAACTCATTTCTTTGGTCATGATGGGATAACGACATCTTCAGCGGCAAACATCCGCCCAGAGCAATCACTTTTGTTTCCTTGTTCAAATCGATTCGTCAATCCGGAGCTCTGATCTTTCTCAGTCTATAATTGTTTCTGATGTCTTCAAGAAGTCCCATATGAGACTAACATTATGACTGCATTCTGATTAAACGAAAAATTCAAAGGCTATGCTCTGTCACTGATACCTATTCTTGTAATACATGTTCCTGTCGGTTTGGCGAACCTTGCGAACAACTGCATCGACATTACAGAACAGGATGCCTCAGCGTCGAGTAGCGCCGGACGGGCTGGCTATCAATGGTGATGTCAATAAGATTTCCCGAAATCCAAATAGAATTTTCATCTGTGGCTGTCTCACCGCCATACGTGGTAGTGTCGCTTGGTTTCCCTGACTTAGGCGGCTACGCGAACGGCCATGGCGATAGTGAAAGGCTAAAACGTGTTGGGGATGGCCTCATCCAGTGTACGACGAACCGTTACGTCCCTTATGTCGACTATGATCGTCTGCAGTTGACGGTACGAATAGAAATGTTGTGGTAGTTGACGTCTGCCAGAATACTGGTCATCGAAAACTCGCCGTCTTTCTCTGAAGTAGCGTACTACGTGTTCCAGACGCCCACAGTGGAAACACAAAGGCGTTTTTTCCTATGTCTTACAAATGCCTGTTCTTCTGAGGGGCGTTATACTTAGTACAGCAGTTAGCGGTACGTGCATAGGTCGGTTGCTGACACCACTTGATGAATTCCTCGACTGTTGTGACTTGGACTTATTTCATGCTGCTTATTTGCCTTGAGTCTTCGCACAGTTAGAGAAATTCGAGTTAAATGAATCTTCTGTTTACTGTATTAGCTTGCTTGCTCAAAAATGGTTCAAATGGCTCTAAGCACTATGGGACTTAACATCTGAGGTCATCAGCCCCTAGACTTAAAACTACTTAGACCTAACTACACTAAGGACTTCACACACATCCATGCCTGAGGCAGGATTCGAAACTGTGACCGTAGCAGCAGCGCGGTTCCAGACTGAAGCGCCTAGAACCGCTCTGCCGCAGCGGCCGGCGTTTGCTTGCTAAATGAAGTCATATACAATAGCTACGAAATGTTTTATTCAATTTAGCCTGGAAATTATCCCAGTTATCAAGCTTCTCTTTGTCGCTCTCGAACCATTGCTGGGCTTGCCGTCTTTGCTAGCCGCCTAGGTAAAAGTAGCATTTGCAAAATAAATCATGTCATCCCGCCTACTGAATTTGGCAATTCTATCGAATCCTTTCAACCGTTTCGTCGGATCCTGACCATCGTCTCTGGAAAACGGTGACGGGCGCCTGATGTGCAGCTAACTTGTCGCTGTTTTGGAATCCACTGGGTATCCTGAATATACGGACCTTGAAAACGATGTACTGCTTGGATTCTAGTTCGTGTCTGTGTAAACGAATGTACTTACATTGCCTAATCGGAGCCATGGTAATGCAGACGGTTTGAAGTTCCTGGCATCTCCACCAAACAAATGTGAAATATCCCTGAACAAGCTCCGAAATCCCGCACAAGAATATGGTCGAGATACAAACTTTACACACGAAAAGACCTCAAGGCATTCACCATGTACTTCTGCCACGTTGAACGATTCTCTTCAGTCGTCGTTGGTCACATTCTAGCAGGATCTCTTTCCGGCCGCAGCGATATCGGAGATTTCATGTTTTACCGAATTCCTGATATTCACGGTACACTCGTGAAATGGTTCAAATGGTTGAAATGACTCTGAGCACTAAGGGACTTAACATCTGAGGTCATCAGCCCTCTAGAACTTAGAACTACGTAAACCTAACTAACCTAAGGACATCATACACATCCATGCCCGATGCAGGATTCGAACCTGCGACAGTAGCAGTCGCGCGGTTCCGGACTGAAGTGCCTAGAACCGCTCGGCCACCACGACCGGCTCTGAATTACTACAGAGTGGCTCCAGGAACACTCTTCCGAGTTTAAACACTTCCGCTCGCCACCAGACTCCACAGACATGAACATCATTGAGCATATCTGGGATACCTTGCAACGTGCTGTTCAGAAGAGATCTTCACCCCATCGTACTCTTACGGATTTATGTACAGCCGTGCAGGATTCATGGTGTCAGTTCCCTTCAGCACTACTTCACACATTAGTCGAGTCCATGCCACGTTGTGTTGCGGTACTTCTGCGTGCTCGCGGTTGCCCTACACGATATGAGGCAGGTGTACCAGTTTCTTTGGCTGTTCAATTTAATACGAGCGGGTACCAAGAGACTACTATGTGCTGCAGAAGTCGCAAAAACAAACATCGGAAGTGAAGCACAGACATGAGGTCGTTCATATTATCTTCAACCTCTGAACATGAAATATAGAATTCTGCAATGCAGTTTCGGTCCCTTGCAGAAAGAATAGCTAATTTATCACAAGACTCACGAAGTTTATCCCATCTACGTGTGATACAGTAGGAGTTGTTTCTTGGGACATGATGTAACTTAGACTCGTGAGCTTACTCGTAGTGTCATTACGGGTAGCCTATAACAGTATTGTATTCGTAATTGACAGAATATGTGAGATACGCCTTATTGTGGTTTGGTGGGAACTCTGAGCAGCGGTCTGTGATGTTGTAGTTATGTTACTGAATATCTTTTTTAACATAAAACGTTCTGTCAAAACACTTCCTCCGCAACATTTACAAAACACTTAGACACAATACTGAGATGAAATACAGCGTACACCACTTTTTTATTTTATAAACGTATCTTTTTGTACTTTGGTTGACCAACTTTGGATTTATGCAGTACGCTGCTTAATTGTCATGCAGTCGAAGGAATCTATTTTCCTCACCAATAACAGACTGCATTTTGGTTTGGTTTACAACCACAGTCAAATCTCATATGACAGTATCATACAAAAATTTTCAAAGAGAATCCCAAAACGACTTTTTATGATTTGATATAGTTTAGTTTCCACGGGCAACCTTCGTCTTATTTCTCAGTGTTGTAGTAATTTGTTGCTACTCGAGTCTAGCAAGGGAAGTTGTACGCTCGTCCACAGTGCCACAATAATTTGCTGTATATCTAAGCAGCTAGTGACGAGATCCGTAATAACTCCTTAGCCACCATTGGACCTAATACACAAATGCACTCTTAAGAACAGGTAGGTTTTTAGTAGCGAATTGCACAGACGCAATGGTTTTCTGAAACCAAATGCAAATAAAACACACAATAGTTGGAAATCACTTGTAAAAAAAAAATCCTAGGTCGTAAGAAGTGGTAGAAGTGGTCATGTTTGACGATTTACAGCAAATGGTCACACTGCTATGGTCAGTGGTGAGCGACCAGGATGTGACAGCGTCTGGTTTTGATGATACGCTTAAATTCGATATTTTTTCTTCAATCGTCAGGTAGGAGGTCGTTAGATCGTTCAACTTTGCTGCATAGAAAAGTAGGTTGGTAGGTCAATGGGTAATTGTCGAGACAAAACTCTAAACATATAGAATTCGATCTGTTCAATCTCAGTCTCTAACGATGCCGTCGCAAACGTAACACTAAACCATAATCATCCGCTTTTTTACATTTGAAACCTCTTCACGGTCGACGCCCATGACACTATTGGTTGTGATACATTCGTCGGAAGACGACTTCTTCAGCAGCTGCCGTAGTGCTATTCGAGAGAAGTTGGTTATATGTTGCAATCACGTTTCACCATATTCATTCCTGTTATTCTATTAGTTTCCGCAACAACACAGGCATTGCACATCATCACGTAACACAACCACATCCCACCGCTTGCTACTGATACACACCATACACTTTGCAACAAGTTACAGTAAAGCGTCGATAAGAGTTATGGAACAGCAATGAAGTATTCGTGGCCACAGACTGTGTGTTCGAAAAGCATCCCCTTATTTGATCAATTTGCAACTCAACGGAGCATTTGAGGGATTCTTGTGACCGCAAGAGGCCTGTAAAACATCTTAGTGACAAGGGCTACCATCGTATAAATACGTACGCATCCATTTCGTCAAGCTAAAATGATTTCAGTGCATCGCAGTCCAGTCATGAGAATGACGAACAACACAGTGAAAACCAATTAAATGGAAATAGTGAGCAAATTAGATCCATGGATACTAAAAACTGATAACTGTAACACGGATTAACAGCGTCAAGGTCATACGAATGAGCAGACAGAAACGGAAGCGAGTAGAATAGAACAAAGTGAAGAAATTCAGCAAGAAATTTATGAAGTGGAAATGGCACATACTATGCTACGCTATGAGAAACGGTGCTGACACCCCAGGTGACAGTAACAAAAGAAACGTAAGACTGAAAACAGAGATAAAGTGACGTGTCACTAAAGCTCTGCACGCAAAAGAATATGAGGGTGTGTGACAGACATGTGGCACTGACCGAGTTTGTATTGCGTAATGCGCAGTGTGCTACCTTGCGAGACAGGTGGAGGAGCCAGACCGGGCTCGACTCTGCGCAACGGATTAACGACTTTGGCTGGTGCACTGGAGAGCCTGGGTATGGTTTTTAGCTGGTTTCCCACACTCGTTTAGGAAAATTCTGGACTGTTTGCCAATTTACACCTCAGGAAATACGATATACGAACAATTAAAATACGACACCACACAGAACAAAGTCTACACGATTCATAGCTAGGCGGCGCACACGTTTTCCCCTCCCGACGGCGGTGGCAGGAAGGGCATCCGGCTGCAAAGTTAAATAAAAATAAATTTGCCTAATGCCGAGTACAACGCAGCCTACACAGACTAGATCAACGCACAGTAAAGGAAGAAGAAGAAGAAGAAGAAGAAGAAGAGGGACAAGTAAGTGGCAGTCAGAAATACGAATCCTGAGCTGATAAACCTCCTGACTCACAGGGAAATTTTTGAATTCTTTTTTAATCGATCCCAAAATACGCTGGAATTTACTGAAACAGATCTATAAGATTGGAACAATCAATGTCTATAAACCAATGAGTAAACTGAAAATATCATTACTTGTTGCATTCTTACTAGGAGCTCGAGTAGAGGAAGTCCATGTTCCAGGTTGTGAATCTTATTTGGATATCACCAGGAGTGGCTGAAGAGGAACAGACATACTTGTGACACAAAGAGTTCCATTTTCTGTAAAATAGCAGTTCGATTCAGGTAGTGGATTATCAGGACTTTTTCTTAACACACACAGTAATAGTAAATGTGTATGCCCGTTCTGGGTCACATAATGAAACAGAAGAAGCAAAATTTTGTAAGAATGATGTAACACACTTGTTGCGTAAGAACCCACAGAAAACTGTCTGAAGTGGCGATTCAAATTGCAAATTAAATGTTCCGAACCAGCATCCGAACTGCAACACTTCAGCAGAACTAGAGACATTCATGACAAGCCAGTAATGAAGTATTTGTTGATTTCCACGTGCCGTAGAAATCAACAAATACTTCATTACTGGCTTAAATCTGTATACTAAATGCACCAACAAGCTGGCTGGATGAAATTTACGAACAAGGTAGTTAAAAAAAGATGTAATTAATTCTGAAATATTCCTCTCGTCTTCTTCGACCATTGCTCTCATACGATACATATAAAATTCTACCATTGCTCTCATACGATACATATCAGATTCTATCACTGAAAATCGAACGTGCAGGAGAGACAAGGAAGCTGAATGTCAGTACACTCATGTAGACAAGGAATTAGAACACGAATGATATATGGTTGACCTGTACATAACAATGCATAAATATTCGAGTCCACTGGATTGGTGGGTAAAACTGGCAAACTCTAGGATTAGGAAAATTTTAATAATTTTTCCAGCTGCAAAAGGAGGGAACAAGAAGACAACTTAAACTTCTATTATTCATGTCTCCGTGCGTTTTTCCGTAGTTGTAGAAACCACGTGTACGATAGACAACGTTGAAGCTAACATTTGATGTATCAAATCGCAACAGCTAGATGGTGTGAAAGTAAGAGCTAAAGTAATAAACGAAGAACAGACATACCGGTACTATTTTCTAAGATACAACAATGGAAGAAATCTAAGTTAAGACCCACCACCCTTGTGAACTCTGATTATAAGATAAGGAATAGAGTATTGAAGATCAGATTGAAAGAACTGATGAAAAAACCGTGTCAGACAACTAGAAAAGCACTGTTTCCGACAAATCCGTAATGCACACCGTAACTGATTATAAAAACTATGCAATTATAGTGCAGCATCAGCTGCTAAAGACCACAAGACGAAGATTATTATGTTATGCATGAGATTGGCTTACAATCATGGATATCAGGAGACAGAGACCCGTAACATACTAGGTACAGACTTGAGCAACTACCCTCAAAAATGGCTGTAATAGGTGGAAGATGTTTGGAGTTGTTAGAGGGAGACTGAAAGAAAAAGTACACACACTACTCTCATTAGCCCAGAAAATGAAGGTTGTTACTAAGCTTATTTTGGTTGTTCGTTATATTGGGCAGTTCAAAGCTACAAAATAAAAAAAACGCACCTAGATCCGGAGTCGAACTCGCGAATTATAATATGTAAGTCTAGCGACTGCATTGCCTCACAGCAAAACTACAGCGCCTAGACTGAAGCAACTAGTCGCACATGTGATTACAGCGTCTTTGACGTACATTTACTACCCCAAATAAGCACGAGAGTAGGTTTTGTAAGTAACGTTTTCGTACTATTGTTATGAAAAGAATAGCAGAGTGGCGTCCAAGGTCGCGAATTTGGTTAACCTTTTATGCTAGATGTATATTTTGACACAGGGATCTCGGACAAGTGCACTATTCTGCAATTGCCACTGAAGTGTCGTTTTTGTCACAAGGAAGCTTCCAACTGTGACAATTCATTAAGCAACCTCTTTAACGACAAAGTGAAATAAAACTTTTCTATGTGCTGTACCACATCGAACAGATAACTAGAAAACAGTTTAGAATAGTGGTAATTATCAAGATCACAGTACCGCGAATTTTACTTACTCGAGAGCTCGAGACTTAAATCACACTAAATGTCAGACTGGCTAGCGAGACAGTTACCCACAGAGAATAAAGACCGATTTAAATAAATTGGAATAGAAACTAAACAAACTATAAATAGCGTCCAACACATATCTGTGGACAATACTGACCGTCATTCCTTACATAAAGATGACTAGTCTAACTTTTGACAGTAACTACATAATATTTACACGTCAACTTATTTGCACACGAATGCGCACGGCGATCATTCCATGAGGGCTTCGGCCATAAATAAATATAGACGGCGCACGCTCTTTGTCGTGTTTGAAACTAACATCTAAGTCACGTGACAGAAGGCAACAGCTGAGTTTCTGTCATCACCCATATTGTGGAGTGGAGCAATCAGATAAAGTTTTCCTCATTTACAGCTGAAATCAAGCATTTATTTTAACAACTAAACGACTTGTGTTAGTATTACATATCCAGTAGCATAGGTAACCTAATTTTTTCAAAATTCCCAACATTAATGCAATGGGTATCGATTTCACATCTTGCCAAGTCAGAACATAAGAAGATGATTGAAACATTGTACTGAGGTTCATTTATTGTAACAAACACCATAATTATAGATCTTCAGCGAATTCTTGTTGTATCACTGTAAAGCATCTAGTTCACTGCTTCCACGGGAGTAAAGATTTGGCAGGAAGCATTTAGGTTTGTGATGATTCCTCAACAACATGTAAGCGTTTGGCAGGAAGCGTTTAGTTTTGTGACCATTACTCAACAACACGTGAGCACGTTTTATTGTGGCTTTAGAAGAAATGACATCGATTTATATCCATAATGCCCGGTTTTTTCTCTAAACAAGCATTTGTGTTTCTGACCTTCACTTAATCCAGTACAGATAACGAAACAATGTTTAGAAAAAAAGGACAGTATATTAGAAAACGTTGGTTAAAGAGAGAATTCTTGTAGTGAATTAGATATTAACTATCTACAGTCTCAACGTCTTCGTCATTCATGGAATTTTAGGTGTAAGGACCAAGGTATTCTTACGAGACAGATATTTAATTACCCTTATCATTCAATTTGTAGTATTTAGACACAAATAAATATTCTGAACTAGAACACCGCACTCGTCGGCTAGGTAACGATATCACTCCGTGGTGTTTGTAAATTCACTGACTTACTCTCGAAATTTTTTTTGTATGTTTTTAAAACAAATTTGCTTGTTGTCAAATATCCTCCGGTGGAACCAAACTCTGCACAGGACTGCATCATTGGAATAAAGAAGCTTTTACCGAAAATACTGCACTCGAGATAAACAGAAGGGTATCCCAGATATCGTCTGCAAATGGATTGCGCCACTAGTCAGCTGACCAAGACGTTGGTTTCTCTATAATGATGGCAGCTCGATCTGTATCTCCTATGGTCTAAGCAAGAGGGGCCCTTCTCAGCTGGAGTGAGCCAGTCTGCGGCAGCGGCGGTTGTCACAAAGGGGAGCGTGGGGTGGGGATGCGGCGCGCGGGCGATGGGTGGGGGCGCGCCGGCCAGCCTTACCGTGACGCCAGCGTCGCTGTCGCCGTCGCAAGACGCCCAGGCGCGCCGCGCCGCGACGGCACCGGAGCACACGCAAAAGTAAACAGCGGGGGCGGCGGCGGCGGTCCACCCCGTGGCCTGCGGCCGCCTCTGCAGCGCGGGCCTGCCTAAGCAAATCGACCTCAGGCGCGCGACGCTGCCAGCGCCGCGCCACGACCGCCGCCGAAACCGGCCGTCCCTAGCACCCTCCGACACTTCTCCTGCACGCCCACGCGCCGCGTCTCGAGGTGCCATCCGGGGACGACAGATTAACCGGGACGCTGTACGCTGTCCGAGGCAAGAATAGCGCCGCTTGGCCGTGCTTTCCACGCTTCTCCGTACCCACTCCTTTCACCTCAAATTTTTCCTTCACTACGACCGCATTCGTCTTTACACTGCGAACTACTTAGATGTGATACTCACTACGGTAAACAAACGTGAAACTGACGCCAATTTTTGCGGGGTACACGGCACCGGCATTGGCGCTCCAGATCGGCGTTTAACGATCGGGGAGTCCGCCGAGCGCCGGCGGAAGCGGCCGAAGTGCTTCGCGGCTCCCAGCCGACGCTCGGTATTGATCGGGAGGGTTCGACTGAAGAGATGGCGAAGCGGCCACCAGGTGAGCCGCTCGCTCCCCTTGACCTACATATTTCCCTCGACGTGTCCCAATTTGACGCCACTGAGCTAACAAATAGCGCGGTGCGGAATCTCTGGCCTACGGGGCCGAAGGTCAGCGCTCTCTGAACGTGTAGTTGTGGTCAAAGCAGTTCGCAATTCGCAACTAGCAAAGGCGAGTGAGCTTTCGTATTGAGGATATGTGATTAGTCCTGGTTTGTTCTCTAAACACGTGATAACTGCGATGGCAAAGTGATATTTTGTGATTATATTTTTCACGTCGGTATTCTGAAACTAATTTCTGCTAATTTTTAGTTCCAGGAAAAAAAAAGGATGTAGAATTTAGACCATCCGAGACATAAGAATTTTTCAACATTTCTTAGACTACCCCCAATGAGCTTGATACATTTCTTGTTATCCATCTCCTTCTTCATTGTATATGCTTTAATTTGAAATACCTCCAAAAAAATAAAAAATAAATTGTAACGCAATGCTCTGCATCATACAACCCATCTAATCCTTCAGCAACATGAGTCGTAACTTTCTTTAATTCGTGTCAGAGATACTGATAAAAATTCTTTGATAGACTTTATATCAAGTTCCACGTAGATTATAAGATCAATTACATTAACCCTAGATCAGTATACACTTGTAAAATTTATGTTTTCAACTGGTAACAGTTCGTTGTGTCTGCAAATCTGGTATCGTCAATATATGGTGTAAAACAGGATATTCTGTACTGATTTTGTACAGAAATGCCGTTGGAAACCTTGCAGTTTTAATTAACTACCGCGCAAACTATAAAATATGACGTTCTTTGAATAAGTTGTGATTCTGGAGGTACATAATTTTTGTAGAGGGAGTTTCCTTACAACTAGGTACGTAACGAATGGGACTCCCTTTCGTATTAATATTGGTACTAGTTGATTTCCATTCGATCTAAATCTGGGATGCTCTATCAACGGTGAAACTTCTATACTGTATACGCTTTTTCTAAGTTACAGTTCTGTTTGCGATGTAAGCGTAGCGCAAAAGCTATGCGAATAACGCGAAGGCGAGCAGGTCGAGCGTAGAAACGTGTATTCGTAAGTGAGGGAATAAATTCGTGATGGTAGTGACAATGCGGAGAAAGCTTCGCATGGAATAAAGGACTATCTGAACAGGAAAGTTGTTTAGCCCAGATAGAATAATAGCATGATAATATCCGCTGATAGTGAACTGGAATTGGGTTGTGTGCTTAATGAAATAGAGCTTGAGATACTTAATGGCTATTATATGCACATGAACAAAACGAAAAGTAAGGTAAGTAGTGTGCGCAACAGGTGGAAATGTGGCTGAATGCTAACTAGGAGAAGAGATTCTCGAAGAGAGAGATGAATTTCATTATCTCAGACGTCGACTAGACACAAAAAGAAGATTCAAAAAGGAGTCAGTAGCTTGGTATGCACAGGAAAAAAGGAGTTTCTATTTTAAAAAATTCTATCGTCCAAAAATATAAATTTTGAGAACACAAAAATTTTCATATGGAGCTATTTTTGTAGCGTAGATTTGTTTGGGTGTGAAACGTGGACAGCACGGAAGGACATAAATGAAACGACCAGAAGCGTCTGAAATGTGCTGTTAAAGGAGTTGAAGATCAGATGGATCGACAGAGTCAGGAACAAACACATCTTCCTACTAATCAATGAGAAAAATGTCTAACAAAGAATTTAATGAAACGAATTTGAGGACTGAGTGTGCAGGTATTACGGTATGAGCTGCTACTAAAAACTTTAATTGAAGGGATGGCAGTGACAAGGAAACATCTGGAATTATAATAATCCGAAAACTATATGTAATATCCTGCACATTTTTAGCTGCTTATTTATTGCTCGATAAAAAAAGGCCCGCTGATGATGATAAAGATCTCTGAAACATGTATAGATAAAAATTGTGTTTCTAAAGGCAAAGTACATTTTCGAAACACACTTATTTGACAATTTACATGTGTACAAAAAATAAGCTTTAACCTCAACATTAATATTTGTCATTTTTCTTAAACTCTCTGTACGGAGCAACTAAAGGTGAGGCTAGCCTGGATGAGGAGTGCTGTTCGTTAATTGTTGAAAAATATCTCGTATTCGATAGTATCTGATTTTGTCTTAAGTCTTTGGCACAAATTAAAAAATAATTACGTGTCAAACTTACTGTCAAGGAGTTATCTTACGTTGTGAACTGTATATTTAAAGCAGTGGGGGTAGCCGATGTTTGCCTAAAATTTTTTATCTACATCCCGCGAGGTTGTGGACTATTAATTGCTTCAGAATACTTGCTTGTTGCTCTTTGTTAAACACAGTTGGAATGTATGGAAGATTACTATTTCCAAGAATACTATGCACGATCGAGAAAATCGTGCTGTTCACGTTTCCTCTATAATCAATTCAGTTATCTGGCATCGTTGAATCCTTCCATCAATTTGCAGTATTTCTGGAACGGAGACATCGCGATAATGTTTTGACAAGTCAAGGATACATGCCCAAGGCAACTGATACGGCACCACTTGCAACAAAACCCATTGTGCACCCAAGCGTCAGCTGTAGCGCGTCTACTTACCACAGAAGGTGGCGGCGTCACCGCATGCTGTAACAGAGGAAATTATTTTTAATTGCAGGCTTACATACATAATATACTTATCCCAATAAACCTCCGATTCTTTAAAGAATCAAACTCCCATACATTAAACAGTCTTAAAACTTGATTGCTTTACAAATGAGTTACTATGTTAAATATTTGACGTTACGCAAGTAAGCAGAAAACATCTGAAATTATGTTTAAAGTTTGCTTGAAGATAGGAAGTGCTGTCATTATCAAACACTGTATGAATTTAATATGGGTAATTTATGCTCCATTTCCACCAAAAGCTAGTTTCTCCAGCAGTTCAATGTTTATGAGGTGGTACCTCCTGACCTACGTGTCATACAATGATATAATTTTGCAGATCCATTCAGTGGGGTACGTGCACGCTATCTGCGAATAGAGTTATTAATGAAAAAAATAATAAAATAAAAGACTGAGCATTGTGCTGAAGTTTTAATGCATGAACAGAGAAAATGTAGTACGTTATAACTTCTTTCCTTTCATCATTTTGTGAGGGTTGTCAGCAAGGAAATGTTTGCATAATGTCTAAAATTTTGGGTAAATTTTTTGGGAAATCCTTAGGTAAGTGCTTCCATTCTCAAATACTTGATAAATATAGACTAGGTAATTTGCGCGCCATGAATTACACGTACGCACACAGACACACAGTTTCTAGCTGTAATACTTGTCACAGTGTGTCAAATCTTTAACATAAGATTATATCTCTCAAGGAGTAGATTGTGACAGCATTATAAATGTTTAAGTTCGGTCAACAATCTTACAAATACTGAAAATCAAATTTGCGTTATTTCTGGAAGCCGGTAGATGGCATCCTGCGACTGGGACTATTATTATACATTGTACACATCAACACAAGAAAAAAGTCTAATAACCGTGGATCCTACACAGTATACATTCTGACATATGACCACTTGTTCATAGGAGGTGCTCAACATGACATCCATTCATCTCAATATATGCCTCTGCCCTTCGGTGCAAGGACTCACGCACTCTTTGAAATCGCGCTGGTTGGTTCTGAATGTGCTGAGATGCACGGAAAAGACAATTGCGTAGTGTCTGCACACCGTTTCTTGGAGTGGCGTAGATCAACTGCTACATGTGTCCCCTTCCAGAAGTCTAGTGGAATTAGATCCAGGGAACGAGCAGATCACGGTACGGGACCTGGTTTTCAAATTTCCTTGTCAGGTGCGACGCACAATGCAGGAAAAATGTGCTGATGTGCCCTCATGCATGAACTATATCTTTCATCTGTCCTGACATGGCACATCCTCCAGCAAGATAGGCAGTACGTTCTTCATAAAGCGGTGATAACAAGGCGCGTTAATCTCTGTGGTAGCAGGTATGACCATAGTATTCTATCGCCGAGAACGCCTACCCATACATTGATTGAGAATCGATAATGTTGAATTGTTTCTTGACCCGCATGAGGATTTTCATCAACACACACATGCTGATTATGGAAATTTATAATTCAATTTCGTGCTCCCATTAATAAACAAATTCTTGGAGGCAAATCGTTGATGTGCACCATGCTGCTAGAAGAACCACTGGCAGAACGGCACTCTGGCAGGATGGTCTTGTGCCGCAAGGGCCTGGACGCGCTCAACATGGTAAGGATACAACAACTGCTCATGAAGTACAGTCCAGACTAGAGGATGACTAACACATTCAGTTGCTGCTATTCGTCGCCCACTGGTTCCAGAATTGTCGTCCGCTGCACCTACAACACGCTCCTCCATTTCAGGCGTGCGAACTGAACAAGGCCTTACACTGTCTACTTTGCTGGATGCTACGGAACCAGTTTCCCCAAGACGCTGGAACAATCAGGTGAACAGCTTAACACATGGTACCCTGCGTCATGGAAATTGTTCAGGGCATAGGTTACGGGCTCTCAGATTAACTCCATCTGCTAAACCATAGGCAGTAAATCATGTCTGCAATTTCACTTGTGGAATAAAGACCTCCGTTGTTAGCTTATGTCAGAGTATCTGCAAGAGAGAAAACATGTAACGCACCACAAACATCACAATAACATATACTTTAAAAGTGACCTGTAAATAGGCCAAACGTCACGGTACGCACCCCGAGTTAGGAGAAATGTACGCGAACATAAACAGGTGTAACAAGACTACAGTACAATCACACAACGTAAACGGAACAACTCACTGCAGACCACTGAGCCAACTATTGTTTACATCCATATGCACGGCAGTTTCCCAGCACGCTGTTGGCCCTGGTGTGACACGGAGTGCCATTGCAACAAAAGTGCTCATATCCCCAACCACATGTTGGTGATGTCTTCCAAATCGCAGTATTCCATGCAGAGTCGTAATTAACGTTAATAGTCGGGTAGTTGTCTGTAGTAAGACAAGTAATGCATATCCACGGATGACGTCACAAAAGCTCTTCCTATGAACATTTGTTTATGTCATGTACCAGAAAGTATATTTTCTAGGATCCATTGTCATACAACATTTACGTCTTGTTTTGATTCACACTATTATCCTCTGGAGTATTATATACGTGATGAAGAATGCTGAAGCTTGTATGGATAGATCAGGTAACTAATGAGGAGGTACTGATAGAGCCGGGGAGTCAAGAACTTTGTGGCAAACCTTGACCATAAGAAGGGGTCGGTTGCTAGGACAGTCTGAGACATCAAGTGCTCACTAATTTAGCATTAGAGGGAAGCGTTGGGGGTAAAAATTGTGAAGGGAGACCAAGAGATGAATATAGCAAGCAGATCAGCAGGATTTGGGTTGCCATAGTTATTCGGACATAAAGAGACTTACAAAGGATAGAGTAGCATGGAGAGCTGCATCAGACTAGTCTTTGGAGAGATGACTACAAGATACCTGCAGCTGCCCTCGCTTATCAGTAGTTTTGTTTTGATTACTGAGGCTGAGGAAGTACGCTAGTAGTTTATAAAAACATACATCAAAAAAAGTTTTGCATCACCCTGGTTCCCACAACTCCTGAAGACAGACGTTGACTGTGGATATTGTATCACTGACACAGTTCCTTTGACTGTTCAGAGACGTCACTAAACCCGTCCAAAGATGTAATCAACAATACATGAGCAGCGCCTATTAGACGGAGGGGGTACCACAGCCGATTAGTTCCAGTCATTCCACCAGGAAGGAGGTACACGGCTCGTGTTGTCTGTAGTTTAACCATGCCTAGACGTCAATAGCGCGGTTCGATCGCGTCCGCATTGTTACTCTGTGCCAGGAAGGGCTCTCAACAAGGGAAGTGTCAGGGCGTCTCGGAGTGAACCAAAGCGATGCTGTTCGAATATGGAGGAGATACAGAGGGACAGGAACCGTCGGTGATGTTTCTCGCTCAGGTCACCCAAGGGCTACTACTGCAGTGGATCACCGCTAACTATGGATTATGGCTCGGATGAACCCTGAAAGCAACGCCACCATGTTGAATAATGCTTTTCGTGCTCGACTAGAGTGGCCAGCATGATCTCCAGACATGAAAGTTATCGAAAGTGCTTGGGATAGATTGAGAAGGGCTGTTTATGGACGACGTGACCTACCAACCACTCTGAGGGATCTATGCCGCATCGCCGTTGAGGAGTGGGACAATCTGGACCGACAGTGCCACGATGAAGTTGTGGATAGTATGCCACGACGAATACAGGCACGCATCAATGGAAGAGGACGTGCTACTGGGTATTAGAGGTAGCGGTGTGAACAGAAATCTGGACCACCACCCCTGAAGGTCTCGCTGTATGGTGGTACAAGATGGAATGTGTGGTTTTCAGGAGCAATACAAAAAGCGGAAATGATGTTTATGTTGATCTCTATTCCAATTTTCTGTATGGGTTCTGGAACTCTCGGAACCGAGGTGATGGAAAACTTTTTTTATGTGTGTATATGTTTAGTCTAGACTAGATAGCCTATATGTTAAATAGTGGAGATATATATGGATACATAGTGATACAGATATCTATGGGTGTATGAATAAATGTTTGTGGTGCTGATATATAGATACATAATGAATTAATTCTATGAATTTTTAAAATTACCTCTTTTCTACACACTTTGGATGTTATTACACCTACAGTCCGCTTCATTGGTGATGGTGATCTAGTGGAAGCAAAGAGCCAATTCTATCGTAAATTTCACCATAAATCGTAAAAGTAGGCGAAAATCCACAGCAAATGAAGTCATCCGAAAGCATGCATTGTATTTTCTAAATACATTTAAAAATGCTTCAATTCATTGCATTCGTAAAGATGTAGAGTTTACAGGGATTCTTAGGGCTCACATAGTACTAGGAGTGAGATTTTGTACCAGAGCAACACATAGTAACCATTTCTTCCTTCCATTTCACCACATTGTAATACCGAAATTCTGATCCCTTCTCCCAAAGACGATTAATCGTCTATTAACCTAGTTCATTAATGAAGCCCAATGAAACGCACACTCTCTAGAAGCCTCCCACGTTCTGCATGTAAAAGCACGACATCTCCCCGTCTGTCGCTGAACCTTTAATGATGCCGTCGTTGAGAGTTTTCAAGCTTCTCAGAAGCTGTAAGAGATGCGTGACGTTCAGCGTCAAAGATGCGACAGGATTCTGACTGTTCTCCTGTCTCTGTAGCTGTTATGGTCCAACGGGTCTAAGATTTCTCCGAGGTTAATTGCTTTCGAATAACCATCGCAGCTCGAACTCTCTTTGATCTATGCGCAAAACAAGACTTAAGTACTCAAGGCACATCGGAATTGTTTTAAATATGGCTCTCGGGCTTACCGTCGGATTTCATTGTTGTATGTCCACAAAAACTCTCCAGCTATGCAAAGACGTGTAGCAACTCAATATCATAAAGCGTGTGAATAATAACATTGGATACGCACTGTCAGGGAGTAATCTGTACACATTAAGAGTCACTAACCATCGCGCCAGCGTCGTCTGCATCACACTCACGTGTACCACATTTAAAAATGAAAATAGCACTCAAAAATATAAAAAAACTTTCTAAACTAGTCTATGATCTTCCTCAGGATTCAAGTTGTCTCCATACCAAACTTGATCGGAATCGCTTCGCCGATAGAGCTATAAAAGCATAACAGACAGAGCTACTTTCGCATTTAATAAAATTGGTATTAGTATGGAACTACGGATTAAAGACGTTGTTCTGATTACGTTGAATCATATTACGCAGAACACACCAACTAATAACAATATTTTTACAAACATGACATCGTTCAAAGAATAGATATATTTCCCTAAACCGTGTAATATTCGTCAAATCTATAAATATCTTGTACTACTCACCTTGTAAAGCAGTCTACGTTCTTCCTCATGGACCAAGCTAACTCACACCAAATTTCATTGACATCAGTTCAACGGTTTAGTCATGAAAACGTAACCGAGAGAGCTACTTTCGCATTTATAATATTAGTATGCAATTATGAAACAGTATGGATTAAACACGTTGATGATTGTATAAACATTGTATTCTAGCTGTTACCTGCGGCTCCGCTCGCTATCAGTAAAATGAAATGAAATACGCGTATGGCTTTACTGAGTGGGAGACCCGGTCGGGATGTTAGGGTACTTGATGCAAGTCTTTTTATTTGACGCCACTTCGGCGACTTGCGCGTCGATGATGATAAAATGGTGATGAGGACAACGTAGACATCCAGTCACGTCACGAACGGAAAAAAAGGTTCTGGCCGGAAATCGAACCCATGACTGGGAGCCAGTAACGCCAACCACATGACCACTTTCTGTTTACACAAGTCACTACGCCTCTTAGAAGTTATAGGGAAAGAGTGGTGCAGAGCGGCTAAAATGCAACGTGCTTATGACAGATATTACTATGGAAATATAGATTAAACACGTAGAGCATCATACGAGCACTGCATTCACTATGTTGGATCGTATTATGTAGAACATAACAAACAATAAAACCATTTTCACAAATACTATAAAATTCAAAAATCACAAACATCTTTTTCAAAGAGTAATTATTATCCCATATCTCACGTTATATTCTTCACATCAATTTATATGTTATACTATGTATTTCCTAACGCAACCTGTGTCCTTCCTCAGCGTTCAAGCTGTCTCTACACCAAATTTCACCTAGATCGGTTCAGCAGTTTAGTCGTGAAAGCAGTACAGACAGAGTTACTTCCGCATTTATTATGTTTATATACATTCACTGGCGGGAAAAAAATCGCAACACCAAAAAATAATTAATGTCGAGTAATGAAATTTCAGGAATGCATTTGCCTAGGTAAGTGATTAATATACTGCGAGATCACGGATTAACGTAAGCGCGAGGTAAGCCATTGCAAATGTGAAATGCTTGTTCATTAATAACCTATGTAACCATCAGAATGTTGAAGACAAGCGTGCAAACGTGGATGCATTGTGTTGTACAGGTGCAGGGATGGAGTTCCATGCCTGTTGCTCTTGGTCGGTTGATACTGTTTGTGGATGACACTGGAGTTATCGTCCGATGTTGTACCGTATGTTCGCCACTGGAGACAGACCTGGTGATCAAGCAGGCCAAGGCAACATGGCGACACTCTGTACAGCATGTTGGGTTACAACAGTGGTGTGTAGGCGAGAGTTATCCTGTTGGAAAACACCTCCTGCAATGCTGCTCATTAAGGGCAGGACAACAGGTCGAATCAACAGATTGACGTACAAATTTGCAGTCAGGGTGCGTGGGATAACCACGAGTGCGCTTCTGCTGTCATACGAAATTGCACCCCAGACCATAATCCCAAGTGTAAGGCCCGTGTATCTAGCACGCAGACAGCTTAGTTGCACACGCTGAACTCTCTCTAACCACCACATGGTCACCACTGACATCGAGACGAAACTAGCTTTTATGAGGAAAAACAACAGACCTCCACACTGCCTTCCAAAGAGCTCTCGCTTGACACCTCTGAACTCGCAAGTGGCGGTGGTTTGGAGTCAGTGGAATGAACGCTACAGAGAGTCTGACTCGGAGCTGCCCTTGAAGTAACCGATTTACAACAGTTCGTTGTGTCACTGTGGTGCCAACTGCTGCTCCAATTGCTGCAGAAGCAGTGCGATACACCAGAACCGTAAGCTGAACATGATGGTCTTCCCTCTGGGTAGTGCCATGTGACCGTCCGAATCCTGATCTTCTTGCAACCGTACACTGTCGTGACTACCGGTACCAGCAATCATGTACAGTGGCTAACTTCCTGTCAACTCTTTCTGCAATATCGCAGAAGGAACATACAGCTCCTCGGAGCCCTTTTACACGACATCATTCAAGCTCACTGAGTGTTGATAGCGGCGTCTTTGTCACCTTAAAGAAATTCCTGATTGACATCAGCTCAGCACGTGCAATCTCAAAGGTAACTAACGCTCACGACCGTTACAGTGTGTTTTTAAAGCAAACCTTATTTGCGTCCCCACAACAGCTCTACTAGTACGACTCTCATGCAACCGGAGCGAAATTTGAATAGACATCATCTTTCAGATCTAGCAACTGGACTACCAACTTCCGTTATGTCGCATAACTCCTTCTTAGTGTAGCGATTTCTTTCTGTCAGTATATAAATATAATGCCCTTATTTGTCTGAATATTTTTTGCAGGCGACTTCCAACAGAAGCACTGTATATTTGGAAACGCGTGATACAGAATTGTGTTAATAATTCTTTATCACAAGCGGTTTCGGTATTTGTTTCGACCAAAACAAAGCAAAAAAATTAAAGAAAAATACGAAAATATGTCGTTTACTAATAATCTGTAGGTGAAGTACTACTCAGGAAAGATTAATATTACTCAAATATCATAACAATTTGTGATGTCGAAAAACACATACTATGCATAACATCTTCACAGTTATTCATACACAGAAAGTCAGTTTTATGTTGAATAACAAATCCTGATAGAGAAGTGCCATCTTTGGAACTTAACGTAATACACCTGGTCTTCTATGAGACATAGTTTATTTCTCAATTTGGGTGACCATCGGGTCTGCCGAGCGCTGTTGGCAAGCGGGATGCTGATCCCTTATGAGGCAAATTGAGGAGCTACTTGATTGAGAAGTAGCGGCTACGGTCTCCTAAACTGACATACGGCCGGGAGAGCGGTGTGATGATCACATACCCCTCCATATCCGCATCCAGTGACGCCTGTAGGCCTGAGGGTGACACGGCTGCCGGTTGGAACCGTTGGGCCTTCCAAGGCCTGTTCGGACGGAGTTTATATATATATATATATATATATATATATATATATATATATATATATATATATATATATATTTCTTGTACCAACCATCCTAGGCATCTACTCTGTAGCATACGAGTGTGTATACTGCATAACAATCAGTTTTATCTTCTGTTCTAGTGGGTCACCCCTTATTGCCTGTGAGTAATATTGATAATTTTGTTAAGTATTACTACTTATACAGCCTATTAGCAAACGGCGTGTTTTCATATTTTTATGCAGTTCTTTTTATTTATTTTGGTTGATTCGGATACCTATAAGACAGTTCAATAACGAAATCTGTAGTAATACAGAATTACTAATACAGCCTTCTGTTATGCACTTCAAAAAGAATTATTTGTTTCACTGCAGTACTTTATAAGTAAAGAATAGAGGAAAGCTAAAGACATGTGCTGCATCAACACCCGAACAAGAACGTCTTCACCGAGAGAGATGGAGAAGACATTGAGACAATGAACTCCTCGTACTCAGAAGCACAATCAATAATTAATCATGTTTCCCGTTGAGTCCTTTCAGCCAAATGCTGGAATGTAGTTTTTCAAGTGGTTCAAATGGCTCTGAGCACTATGGGACTTAACTTCTATGGTCATCAGTCCCCTAGAACTTAGAACTACTTAAACCTAACTAACCTAAGGACATCACACAACACCCAGTCATCACGAGGCAGAGAAAATTCCTGACCCCGCCGGGAGTCGAACCCGGGAACCCGGGCGTGGGAAGCGAAAACGCTACCGCACGACCACGAGCTGCGGACAATATAGTTTTTACCAAAGGAGCAAGTGTTCAGTTTTCAATGATACTCAACCGTTGCGCCATACAGTTTTAGCTTGTCATGGATGTCAATCCAGCGTTTATTCTGCTAAACTGTAAAAATATTTCATCTCACATTTTTAATACCGATACAAATATTTGTAGTAACATGTAGAGACAAGTAATAACTAAAAATAATGTGCACACTGAATGGATCAGATAGAAACTGGATTGCAAGGCCTGATGCGAGAAAATAAGAAAGTAAGCAATTCAGAGATAATGCGGAATACCGCTTTTTTAAAATTAAGTTAACAATGACGAAAGACGACGATTTAGCCGATAGTATGTGCGTATGTAAATAACAAAAATTGAGTTTAGTTGCTATTTCAATACAAATATTGGTAAACAAATTTTGGAAATGGCTCTGAGCACTATGCGACTTAACTTCTGAGGTCATCAGTCGCCTATAACTTAGAACTAATTAAACCTAACTAACCTAAGGGCATCACACAAATCCATGCCCGAGGCAGGATTCGAACCTGCGACCGGAGCGGTCGCTCGGCTCCAGACTGTAGCGCCTAGAACCGCGCGGCCACTCTGGCCAGCAGTTTTGGAAATCAAAATCGCAAGTAAAGATAACTGGCACGAAAAAACCTGCACCTCCACAAAACTAAGGAAGAGATAGACAAATGAAAAATGAATGAGTGAAAATGCTGTATTCAAATAAATCACAGATACGCTATGCCGAGTAGAGAAAGCGTTTACACAGTATTCATTGTCAGAACAAGAATAGGCAGTTTCTTGTAATGACAAACAAAATAAATTAACAGAGATTTCCCGTCAAATATTTATGCGTGGTATTTGCTCATTTATTATTACACAAGATACACTGTCTTCGACCGTCACGAACTTTTTCGTACAGCACTCTGAGGAGCAAGCTCTGAACTCCGCGAGATAGCGTCCACCTTAATTCCTTCGATACGATGACGACACGTTCTTGATATAGGATCATGGTGAAAATACACTGCAGCATTTTGTCGACCACAAAAACGGTGTCCATGCCAACATTAAATTTATTGTCGAGATGGAGAGGGGTAACAGTCTTCTGTTCTTGATTATTTTAGTTGAGAGGAAGGCAGCAGGCCAGCTTGTTCATTCAGTGTATAGGAAATCTACGCACCCTGGCCATTACTTGAATGCCACGAGTTTTCACCACCGTGTACAGAAGAAAGCGGTGCTGAACACGTTAGTACATAGGGCATAGATTATTTATCCGCCGACCATCTAGGGTCTGAATTTCAGCATCTGAAGCACGTGTGCAGAGGAGGTGATTACAGCAAGGGAGAAACTGCAAAAGCTTTCAGGTACCACAGACAAAAGACGCCTCGTGAATCGGCGGAAGAGGCTAAGCCGACTGAGCTTCAAATGGTTCAAATGGCTCTGAGCACTATGGGACTTAACTGCTGAGGTCATTAGTCCCCTAGAACTTAGAACTACTTAAACCTAACTAACCTAAGGACATCACACCCATCCATGCCCGAGGCAGGATTCGAACCTGCGACCGTAGCGTTCGCGCGGTTCCAGACTGTAGCGCCTAGAACCGTTTGGCCACTCAGGCCGGCCCGACTGAGCTTCTCCCATAATGCGGAGCAATACTAGCAAAACAAGATGCGTGCTGAAAAGACATGGTCTGAGACCAGTGTTCCGACCTGCATCCAAGAAAGAGATATGTTAAGGATTACATACATCTTTGAATGTGATGACACTAACATAGATCAAACTATTCGCACTGCTGCGAGCGTTGTGCGGAGCACTCACGACATATTAAGCAAATGGAAATTGCGATGTCGTCCGTAGCTGAACATTGCCTAGAAAATGTGCATAACATACAATTTGAAAAGACGGAGTTTTGGCACAAACATTATCGTTTTAGCGTTCAGTTATAAAAGAAACGGCCGAAATTAGAATAAACAGCAACAATTTTAACAGGGATCAGGGGTACACATTTAGTAGGGGATGGGAGCGGCCTTTGCACATCGATCGTCGACAAAGACGGAGAATTGTCTCTTATAGGGAGGCGGGAGCGACCGTTACAAACATGGCGCCAGCCCCTCGCTCCAACTGACGTCACTCGGTCTCGTGCGAAGCCCACGAGGAAAACAGGCTGCGCTGCGTACATCTAGCAAGTGGTGATGTTTGGTTTGTGGTGCGCTCAACTGCGCGGTTATCAGCGCCCGTACAAATTCCCAACCTTTGCACTATCCAGTCTCACCACATTCACGAAGACAACACAAACATCCAGCCCTGGGACGTAGAAAATCCCCCACCCGGCGGGGAATCGAACCCGGGACCCAGTGACCCAGAGGCAGAACTAGGCCACGAGCAAGTGATATTACAGGTCTTAGAGTGCCAGCAGCCGTCTCCGGCGGAGAGTGCATAACTATTTCATAAGAGTTCAGTAATTTTTGACACTGTGTTTAAAATGCATACAAGATCTCGATAGCACACAAAAAATTTAAGACCTTTAGAGGGTATCCTTCCAATTATATATTGATTTACCGTGGGCCCTGAACGCAGCAGAGAATAGACGAAGTGTTGCAGACAAGCCAACTAGCGTGACGTCACAAGTTCAGGGACTGGGGCCAATTCGTACATTTTCTTGGATCTATTATTATTTTAATATTCCGTCTATTTCTAACATTTTCCATTGGTTTTCGAATTATTCATTCACTTGTACCATTCTTTTTAAAATTCATTAACAGCATTTGTCTTCATTTCTGTATTAAAATCAAATAAATTCTTTAACGAATCTGATATTTCAAATGAATTTACTTTGATTATAATCCAAGATTTAAACATTGTTTCAGATATCTATAATGCATATTTTTCTTAATTATTTAAAGTTATTAATAATTTATTTCCTACTTCAGGTGCTAAAGATAAATCTTTATGTAAATCATGTAATTTTCTTGGATATTCTAAATCAACATTAACATAATACCATATTTATAATCATGTGACATTTTAAGTATTTTTTCACAACTAAAACATTTTACATTCATCTGCTCAAAATTTGTTTAATGGAAAAAAATTGAGACATTGCCCAACTATATAAATTATTTGCATCTAAATGTGCAATATAATTTGATTGTTTTTTTTGGCTCAAAATTTTTTCATATATTTGTTATTTGATTTTGCATATCTTTTAATACTTTATGAAATTCCACTCCAAATCCCTTTCTCAAGAAACAAAGTCATATCAGGATCATGTAATAAATGAAATTCAGTTTTTGTCATTTTTGACATAAAATCCCAAAGTAATCCTGGAACTGTAAAATACTGAGATGAATTAAGTTTTTAAGATTTAGTACATGTATCTCTAAGACTTTTGAAATATCTACTAAAATTGAAACATCAGATTTATTACATATTGTATATTCATCTGCATGTTTAACAATGAATTTCTCCCAAATTGTTTTTGCTCTTTTATAATCTCCAGAAACATTATCTACACTAAGTTTTGAATAAAAACATTCTTTTTTAGGTAATCCAGTTTCTTGTAATTTTTCTTCTGAATCCATGTATTTATAAGAATAAATTTCTCTTTTAGTTATTACATCTAATTGTTCACCTTCAAAGTGTTTTGCTGTTTCTCCAAATTGTTCTTTTGTAAGATTACAAGAAAGTTTATTAACAGATCAAGCCATAAATTTAAACATATCGAAAAATCTTAATGTTAATCCATCTTCAATATGTTTGCTAAAAAAATTAAATCTTCCTTAGTTATTTTCATTGCAATATTTCGTTCACATACTCTAGAAATTTCTCTTCACTCTTCTTTTAACATTTCAACGAATTATCTGCTCCACCTTTATCTGTACAAGTAGCTGCATTTTTATAATTTCCATTATAATATTTAACATAATAACTAAACGAAACTGGAAAAGATTTCCAATACTTGCTAATATACGATTTTTCAGGATTTGGTTGATAAGTTTGAATATCTTTTAATAAACACGAGAAATCTGCAAAAATCACAAACGAAAGCTGTACTGAAGTATTATGATTATTAAATTCATTTTTTTGATCTTTTATAAAAAACTCTATTTTTACTTGTTTATGTTCTTTACAATCGTTTTATCAATGTCTAATTTTTATTGTGAACAAATATAAATTTTCGTTTTGTGTTTAGTTGCTTGCGATTTAATCAATCTCGGCAAACCTTTTATAATATGAATTATTTTCTTCATGGATTAAAAGAAGATAACATGTTTCTTGTGTTTATTTTGTGTATGTTATAAAGGATATACAATAATATTTTAAGTTACATTGTTTTTGTATGCAGAAACATTACTTGAAAAATTAGAAATCGTTTCAAATTTTGAAACATCATTTAACTGAACTGAATATTATTTTTTTAAAAATCATCTAATTCTAATCCAATATTTTTATAATTATTTACTCTGTCTACAAAATCATTTACTGGGTATAAAGCTGATTTTATTGAATAAAGAAAACTTTTTGATCTTCGTTCCTTACATTAATTACAGCTTTTTATCTTTAATTATTTTTGCTAAATCAATATAAGAAAAACCAAAAATTGGATTGTGTTTATTAATGTTTAATTTAAATTATCTATATACAATAAAGACCAGCCAGATTTTTCTTTTGCATTTCTTTCATTTCATTTAATAGTTTATTTGCTGATTTCTCATAATAATCTTCTACATCAGTTGTTCTTAATAATACTTGATTAGTTTTCTTAAAATTATATTCTTGTACTTCTTGTCTTTTAAAATTACTATCAAATTCCATGTTAACTTTCTTTGCTCTTCTTTGAATTAAAATATTCTTTAATTTGGTGGTTGGTTCTTGATTTAAAAGCAGAACTATTTCCATAAATTCATTTATTTGGTTTGAGAAATCATCATGTCCTTGAAAATTGAAAACTGGTAAATTTGTTGGTAATTTTTGTTTATATGTTGTTATTTAGCTACTAGAATTTTTTGAAACTAGTTCTCATTATCATTTTTTTACTTGAAGATTTTTTACTCAAATCGTTATTGCGACTAATTTTACCTTCAGATTTTTTGATAACATCGATTAATTGACTTTTCCTATGTTCAGAATTTTTTATTTCTTTCATTTTACAAATTTGATGAAGTTATTTTAAAGGTAATTTATTCAATCCATTATTGTTATTAATATTGTCTATAGGATTTGCAATAAGATCCATTAATTTTTGTTTATTAAGTTTGAAATAGTTCTTTAAATTTTCTGTTTTAGCAATTGATCGGAGTTATTTTAAAGTTTTATAATTTACCTATCTCTTTATTTTTTCCTTTATTCATTTCTTTCCTATTAAAATAATCAACATATTCCAATAGACCTTCTCTAGATATGTATGAATAACCAGTTCCTTTGTAATAATTTTCTAAATTGTTACAACTCAATCCATACTTTCCTTTACTATAATTTTCTTAGGTCTTAAATAGTTCAACTTCATTGCTCATTTTGTTTTCTTTATATTTATATAGAATGATTTTTTATTTTTATGATAACATTTTCAGTTAAAATGTGCCTATGATTTTTTAGTTCTTATTTACAAAGAAAAAAATTTAATAGATCTGAAAATTTTTAAGTGAGAAAATGAGAATTTAGTCTTCTCGATATAGGCAAATGAGATTTTTTGGTTGTTATTTATAAAGAATAAAATTCCAGGTTTACAACCTTGAATTTTTAGATGGAAATGCTTTTGGTCCAGAAACCCCATGAATATACTACTAGTATGGAGATTTTGTTCTTATGCACAGCCACAGAAGACAGTAGCACTGCCACAGTGTTTGCAAGATAGCCACAGGTGCAAAGGAAATTGTAACTCCACGGTTACAACTGCCGGCACAATATATGCTACATCAAGACGAGTTGCACACCTGCATTACTGGTGACCCAGCTAACCTATCAGCCAGGCTCTGCAACAGCTACCTCTTGCCACACCTGTGGGTTGCTGCTACATTTTGAGTACACAATGGAATGTGGCACTTCAACACAGGAAGAGGTTTACATTTGAGTATAAACGCTCTCAAATTTTACAAGAAGTAGGATCAGTCCGGTAGTATGCACCGAAACGTTAGGGCTATGCTAGTTGCCACGTAGACATGGAACAGCATACAGCCACTACAAGTATCAGCCACTGCCAGGCCATATTCGAGTACTAAGTCTCCGTTCCTCAGCTTAGTTTTCACCAGTGGTGGTCCTTCTCCAACATTGAGCACTGGCTTTCAGATGTCTGCCCTGGAGGGGTGTAGCTCAGGCCACTCACGCTACTATGTCCCTGAGGGCACCTAGGAACCATATACCGTCTCTTGCAGGGGCAGTTCCTGCACCACGTGCTGGCATTTGCTACGAGGGCTCCTGTATCCTTCTGTCCGCCCCACTGGCTCGTCATGCAAATGGCTGTAAAGTGCGAAGTACACTACAATGGAGCTGAGAGAAGGTTCACAAATGCAACCACTCACGCGGCCATGCTAGCAGCACTCAGAGGGGCACTGTCATTGAGCAGCGATGCTGGAATTGTAGTTCCATGATGTGATCTTTTAATTTTTTTTATTTGAGCTGGCAATGTCTCGCCACCTCATCGTACCCACTGCTACTAACTATTTCTGTACTAATGTGGGGCCGGCCGGTATGGCCGAGCGGTTCTAGGCGCTTCAGTCTGGAACCACGCGACCGCTACGGTCGCAGGTTCGAATCCTGCCTCGGGCATGGATGTGTGTGATGTCCTTAGGTTAGTTAGGTTTCAGTAGTTATAAGTTCTAGGGGACTGATGACCTCAGAAGCTAAGTCCCATAGTGCTCTGAGCCATTTGAACCATTTTACTAATGTGGGCACTGCAGTTGCAGTCCACTCCATTTGTGTAAGAAGTAGTCAGCACGAGGGGCTTGGAGGTTCGTCCTCTACGCAACAGGGCATCACAATCACAGATCGCAGTGTCAACACCGTAGCGTGAGTAAACAATCTGTTAATCTCACTCGCGTGTGCAAATGATGTTGGGTTCAGGCAGGGCAACTGCATTAATTTGAGACTCATATTAGTATAGTTATGAGAACCGGCTAACGTGTTGCAGTTTAGGGACAATACAAGGGAGCATTATTTGCAGCCTGTGGGGTGTTCCCATTGTACACGTAACTTGTGGGTGCACAGTGCACTGTGTACAGAGCCAGTGGCAGCCATGTGTTTTACTTGCCGTGGGCAAGGTCATGTGGCTAGGGAATGCACTGAGTCGAGAATTCATGATGAGGCAAAGAGTGTGACCTATTTCATTGCGAGCTGTACTTTGTGTGAGTCAATGCGAATAGTTTTACATTAAGCTGGAGATAAAGTTTCTATGGTGGTGAAATCAGGGGCACAGATTGTGTCAGAGTGGGAGGCAATACTGATATTACTGGATAAGTTAGCATAGCTAACCACAGATACTACAGGCTATCAACCCAAATGGCAGTTAGGGAGGATCAATTAGTGGCGATCCCGCCACTGGAGCCTATAACAGATCCAGCCGCCACTAGTTTCATTACCACCTTTCCAGACAGGTCAGTTGTGTATGTGGTGTCGTTCCTGGAGGGCCTGAAGACGTCGGCAGGGACAGGTAGTTGGTCAGATGGTCAACTGTTGCAAGTGACATTGTTATGATTGGTACGTATGGATGGAATTCAGAGGCGAGCCGCTGTATTTGTTACCGGTAAGTTTTAACAACAAACAAGTGCTTCAGGAACTCAAATGGAAATCCCTGGAGAGAAGGCTACGTTCTTTTCGAGAAATACTATTGAGAAAATTTAGAGAACCGGTATTTTAAGCTGACAACCAAACGATACTACTGCCGCCAACATACACTGCGCGTAAGGACCACGAAAATAGGATGCGATAAATTGGGACTCAAGCGGAGACACATAGAGAAGGATTTCCTCTTGTTTTATTCGCGAGTGGAACTGGAAATTAAATGACTAGTAGTGGTACAGGGTACCCTCCACAAAGCACCGTATGGTGGCTTGCGGAGTATCTATGTAGATGTAGAAACGAGGCGTCGGGAGTAAAAGGTGTTCCGTCAGGAACACTGACAGCCAGCGGAGAGCCAGCTATGACAAAACGCTTCCACCTGGCGTGCAAGATGTATGAGACAGGCGAAATACAATCAGATTATAAGAAGAATTTAATATTTCAAATTCCAAGGAAAACAGCTACTGACACGTGTGAAAATTAACGAACAATCAGTTCGATAATTCACGGCTGCAAAATACTAACACGAATTCTTTACAGAAGAATGGGAAAACTGGTACACGCAGACCTAGGGAAAAATCAGTTTGGATTCCGGAGAGATTTAGGAACACGCGAGGTAATACGGAGCATACGACTTTTGTTAGAGATGGGTTAAGGAAAGGCAAACATACATTTATGGCATTTGTGGACTTAGAGAAAGCTTTTGACAATGCTGACTGGAGCACTCTATTTGAAATTCTGAAGGTAGTAGGGATAAATACAGGATGCGAAAGGCTATTTATAACTGGTACAGAAACCAGACGGCAATTATATGATTCGAGGGGCGCGAAAGGGAAGCAGTGGTTGAGAAGGGAGAGAGACAGGGTTGTAGCCTATCCCCAATGTTATTCAATCTGTACACTGTACAAGCAGAAAAGGAAACCAATGAAAAATTCAGGCAGAAAAAATAAAAACATTAATTCCAAACGGCCTTCCTCAAGACCCCAAAATTCTGATAATGGGTACAACCTTGGAGATCCGTGACCTGAATATTGAAGGAATCTCTAAAAGTACATGTGAATATCTCACGTCTGTGCTGTGAGAATATGTGGACATAATGACGTTGCAAGAAATTCAAACAAAATTTGAGAGTGATTTCCAAATCAGAGGAAAAATCCCAAGTTATAGACTGGCAGATACTCTTCACGACGAACACCATGTATACGGAACAGCAATATACGTTAGGGTGAACACTGCCGATTACAGAGTGGTTTCCAAGGACTCCACAGACAACATTTTTACCTTGACAGTGATAATATGTAGACTGCTATTATCAGCATCTGCAAAACTCCAATAGTGCTCTGGCCCACACCCCCATTCGGAGTTTTTACTAACCCTGCCATCTAAGCTGGAGACTTTAATAGCCACCACCACGCTCAGGGATATAAGGATAATGATATAAATGGCAACATCTTACATGATTGGCTGTCTTTGAATAAGCTGTATTTGATCTTAGTACGAAGTACAAAGGAATGATCCGATCGCAAGATAACACAAAGACACATTACCAGATCTATGCTTTATTATTACCGTTCAAGGTAATGAAATGAGCTGGCAAACAGGAAAATTATACACTCTTTCCCGTACGTTCAAATAGTCCCATTCTAACAGATTATGGCATCAAGACACCGTTAGTAAATTCAACTGTTAAAACTCGCCGGAATTTTAAAAAAGCGGTCTGACAAAAATTTGATGACAAACTCGACGAGATTGTTGATTTCATTCCTGTGCAAATTAAGAACTATGACAGATTTACTAAATCTGTCAAAGGTAGAAAAAAGAACGATACTCAAAGGAAACGGAAAATAACACATCCTAGGATGGTCCCATGAGTGTGATGAGCTACACATTCAAACAAAACAGCATACGAAATTCTTTAAGCACTGAATGACCACAGATGAAGGAAATGGCAATAAGCTACAGAGAACCTCGACTTCACCCAGTCGAGTCGTAAAGCGTGGCAGCTAATGAAGAAATCGGATGCCAAAACAACATCACACCAAACGAAGTCGCGACACAATTATTTTAGAAGTCTAAAGCAGCTATGAACAAGAACCGCACTAGACTTGGGGCGGTTACGATCCAAACGCTCACAATTTGTCCCCGTCCAGAACTCTCACGTGAGTTCACAACTGATGAGCTGAAGGAAGCTTTGGCAAGTGTGCGTACAAACAAATCGGCTGGTTTCGACGAAATGTATCCAGAGTTCCTCAAAAACGCGGGTCCGAAAACTAAGCAGTGGCTATTACACACATAAAAAAAAATTGCATCACCTCGGTTCCGAGAGTTCCGGAACCTGTACAGAAAATTGGAACACAGATCAACATAAAAATCATTTACGCCCTTCTCATGAAAACCACACATTGTATGTTGTACCACCATACAGCGAGACCTTCAGAGGTGGTGGTCGAGATTGCTGTGCACACCGGTACCTCTAGTACCCAGTAGCACGTCCTCTTGCATTGATGCGTGCCTGTATTCGTCGTGGCATACTATCCACAAGTTCATCAAGGCACTGTAGGTCCAGATCGTCCCACTCCTCAACGGCGATTAGGTGTAGATCCCTCAGAGCGGTTGGTGGGTCACGTCGTCCATAAACAGCCCTTTCCAGTCTATTTTTTTTTAATGTGTGTGAAATCTTATGGGACTTAACCGCTAAAGTCATCAGTCCCTAAGCTTACACACTACTTAATCTAAATCATCCGAAGGACAAACACACACACCCATGCCCGAGGGAGGACTCGAACCTCCGCCGGACCAACCGCACAGTCCTTGACTGCAGCCCCTTAGGCCGGTCGGCTACTTTTCAATCCATGCCTGGCATGTTCGATAGTGTTCATGTCTGGAGAACATGCTGGCCACTCTAGTCGAAGGATGTCGTTATCCTGAAGGGAGTCATTCACAAGAGGTGCACAATGGGGGGCGCGAATTGTCGTCTATGCAAGTGAATGCCTTGCCAGTATGCTGCCGATATGGTTGCACTATCGGTCAGAGGATGGCATTCACGTATCGTACAGCCGTTACGGCGCCTTCTATGACCACCAGCGGCGTACGTCGCCCCCACATAACGCCACCCCAAAATATCAGAGAACCACCACCTTGCTGCACTCGCTGGGCAGTGTGTCTAAGGCGTTCAGGCTGACCGGGTTGCCTCCAAACACGTCTCCGACGATTGTCTGGTTGAAGGCATATGCGACACTCATCGGCGAGGAGAACGTGATGCCAATTCTGAGCGGTCCATTCGGCATGTTATTGGGCCTATCTGTACCGCGCTGCATGCTGTAGTGATTGCAAAGATGGGCCTCGCCATGGACGTCGGGAGTTAAGTTGTGCACCATGAAGCCTATTGTGCACAGTTTGAGTCGGTTTGAGTCGTAAAACGACGTCCTGTGGCTGCACGAATAGCATTATTGAACGTGGTGGCGTTGCTGTCAGCGATCCTCCGGGCCATAATCCGTAGGTAGCGGTCATCCACTGCAGTAGTAGCCCTTAGGTGACCTGAGCGAGGCATGTGGATCGACAGTTTCTGTCTCTCTGTATCTCCTCCATGTCGGAACAGCATCGCTTTGGTTCACTCCGGGACGTCTGGACACTTCCGTTGTTGAGGGCCCTTCCTGGCACAAAGTAACAATGCGGACGCGATCGAACCGTGGTACAGAAGGTCTAGGCATGCATGGTTGTTTACACCTTTGGACGGGTTTAGTGACATCTCTGAACAGTCAAAGGGACTGGGTCTGTGATACAACATCCACAGTCAACGTCTATCTCCAGGATTTCTGGGAACCGGGGTGATGCAAAATTTTTTTTTATGTGTGTAATATGATACTGGAAAACTGCCGACAAAATTTAGGGTGGCAAAGGTAGTAGCTATCGAAAAACCTCGTAAATATGGCGGGGGAGCATAACATTGCAGGCCCATATCACTACTTAGGGTAGTTTTTAAACTACTAGTAAGAATGTTGCTAAACTGTGATCACATATTGGCACTAATATCTTTCATCGAAGCAGGGTACCATTGCACATTAAAGGCTGCAGTAGCATTTGTTGATCTTATGGTCATATTTTACACTGTATGGCGGCATGGTCTGCTGCTTCAATTTGCAGAAATCATATCATGTAAAAAGTTGGTTAATTAAATGGAGCGAACTTATGTTTGTTATGTTGTGAAGTGGAATGACCGAAAATATAAGTGCTCAGTTCCAAAAAGTCCACGACTGTTCATATTGTTTCATAAAATGGACCCAAGCATCGTCTAGACAAGTATAAAAACTTATATTTTAGAACGAACTACGAGCCTACAACTCACCACATAGAAGAAGAATACAAGATGAGTATTATGAAAACTGTTTATCAGATTCTACCGTTGCTCTCTCTCTCTCTCTCTCTCTCTCTGCATTGTGTCACTATCTCAGTGTGCCAAATACTGCGAAAATGTGAAAAACCTCCAAATTATAAACCTGGGTTCGGTGTGGGGCGGCGGGGGGTGAAGTGGACTGCGATAGTCGTCGTGGGGTTGTGGACCACTGCGGCTGCGGCGTGGACGGAGCCTCTCCGTCGTTTCTAGGCTCCCGGTTAACATACAATACTACCCTTCAAATTAGTAACTTAATTTCAAAATTAAAATGGCAACTTTGGGGAACAAAAGTGTGGTGGCTGTCAGCTTTACATACCAAGAAGAGAAGTGTGGTTCAGTGAGGTTGAGCGAAATATTTTAAGTGGGGATCGCCAATGAAGACATCCTGGACAGTGGCCTATTCAACAAGAAACTGGAAACACACCACAATTTGTAAGTAAAGCCAGTGCCAGAAAGTGTTAGTACATGGACAGAAGAAAGAAAGGCGGATCACTGAAAACGGATGGGGCAGTACTGGGTGCGAGTTACAGTTGAACGCCGGCCGCGGTGGTCTCGCGGTTCTAGGCGCGCAGTCCGGAACCGTGCGACTGCTACGGTCGCAGGTTCGAATTCTGCCTCGGGCATGGATGTGTGTGATGTCCTTAGGTTAGTTAGATTTAAGTAGTTCTAAGTTCTAGGGGACTTATGACCACAGCAGTTGAGTCCCATAGTGCTCAGAGCCATTTGAACCATTTTTTTTTTTTTTTTTTTTTTTTTTTTTACAGTTGAACGAGAAACAAGACTGAAATATCGCCGCCCACAACTGATCTGAAAAAAGGAAAAGACTAAGTTATAATAGATTAACGCAAGAGTTACAGAAGTTTCAGTAAAGACCTTCGCGAAGAAAAAAATGGTTCAAATGGCTCTGAGCACTATGGGACTTAACATCTGAGGTCATCAGTCCCGTAGAACTTAGAACTACTTAAACCTAACTAACCTAAGGACATCACACACATCCATGCCCGAGGCAGGATTCGAACCTGCGACCGTAGCAGTCCCGCGGTTCCGGACTGAGCGCCTAGAAACGCTAGACCACCGCGGCCGGCCTTCGCGAAGAGCATGACTACAAAAGAAGAGCGAAGGCAAAACCCAATGCTTAGCAAAGTCCTATGAAAAATGTTTGTAAGTAAATATGTCGTTTATATTCTCACGTTCGCGAAAGTAGAGCTTCCAGGGCGAATAGAGGAACATGGTACTGCCTTCCATAAAACGATCACCTCTAGAAAACGACGTTAAAATTAGGATTCAATGTTGTAGGGAGGCCTAGTAGGAGTCATTTCTGCAGTGCCCCATCTGCAGAGGGAATAAGAAGGTAGAAAATTACACTGGTGCACTAGCTGACCACCATCACACACTGCCCTCTGGACTGTGGAGTATGGCTGTAGATGTTGATGTTCCGATCGGGCAGTTGCCCACAGAACAATAGCTTCGCTAAACTGTAGGGTATTTAAAATCTGTCGCGAGAAAACTGACACATCCCAGAGAGTGAAACGAAAGTCTCTACATGAGAAGAGGGTGGCTATAAGAATCAACTGACTTCGCCTAGAGTCGCAGCTAGGATATGTGAGAAACGGCGGGTGAGTGGGTCGGCTTGTAAATGTGGTGGAGCGTGTCTGGCAGACACGACACCTCGGCGGTGTGCGGCTGGCGCGGCGCGGCGCAGGCAGGAGGCGAGTTTTTTGGCGTCTGGCTGCGCGGGAGGCGGGCCGCGCCGGGCGGCTGTTTTTATTGTTTCTGGGGCCGTCTGGCCGCCGCCGCTGAGTCAAGCGGGAGTTCAAGGCCGCGCCCGGCGGTAACCTGCGCTGCAGTCAGGTGCCACCGCAGCAATGAGATGCGCCCTGCACGCCTGCCACGGCTGCGCTACACTAAATAATATCACCGCTCTAGCGAAAACCTTTCGTTTACAGAGCTTCTTTCCTGACATGTCGCGTCTTTTTTTTTCCTCGCACAACATTGTTGGAGGTGTAATGAGCTAACAGTACCACAGTGATCGCCATAGTCTTGGGCTTATCTTCTGTAAAGTCAAGCCCGTAAAAGACTGCCAATAAAGGCGTATCGTCGGTGTCCGCCTAGTAGCTGCTTCCGCCACTGCTCTAGCAAGCTCAGAGGAACAAAAACTGTGGGAATTAAAAACAATGCCAGCATCAAGAATGTTTAGTGAGTCTAAAATCATTTAGAGTAGACACCGGTGCGCACACAAAGATACAGGAGCATCCTGAACAGAAGATTCGTGGACGAAGTGCTATTCCTAACTCTTTCATAAACAAAATGAATGCATAGATGCAACTTCAGTGGTGCAAACAGGACACAACCTCGAGAATCGAACAATGAAGACGCTGACTGTGGTCCTCCTTAAGTGAAAGGGAACAATATCAGCTTATTCATGATCAATATATATATATATATATATATATATATATATATTTCAAACCATCAGAGGGAGGGAGAGAGAGAGAGAGAGCAGCTTTCGTAAACACCATAGATCAAACAGTGCACTAATTAAGATAACTGATGATTTGAAATATGCCACAGACAATCGTGGGGCCACAATACTGACACTACACTTCAGCGAAGCTTCCGATACTGTCAACTCTGGCATACTGCACAAAAACTGAGACATTTAAATTTATCAGATAAAGTGCTGGAGTGGTTTGAAAGCTACTTGAAGTACAGACAGCAATGTGTTGTGTGTGGGAATGAAAAGTCGTCCTGGTAACATGTTCTATTAGGAATGTCATAGGGGTCAGTCCTAGGTCCGCTTTTGTTTCCCTTATATGTCATTGATATTTCGCTGGTTGTGTCGTCCAGTAAATATTTTTAAGCAGACGACCTCCACCTTTACTTAGTGCCACACCTGAAGATAAATGAAGATCTATCTTCAGTGGCAGCACGTCCGCAAAAACTGAGACTTAGTCTAAATGTAAAATGTCAGCGATCTTAGTATCCCACTAGAAATTAGCAAGTACAATTGCCTCCTATAGTTAGTTGTGCTACTTTCGACAAAGTAGCCACCGCCCATCCCACACACAATTTTCTGTGCTGAATTTTGCAAGCATAGTGCCTGAAACGTTTTTTTAAAGAGCCAGTGCACAAGAGTTCACCATCAGATGGACGAGTGTGCATCTCTTGATTTTTCAGTTTCCATGCAGAAAAAAAGAGTGAATTATAGGTTATTTTCAGGTTACGTGTGTCCGCAGCTCGTGGTCGTGCGGTAGCGCTCTCGCTTCCCACGCCCGGGTTCCCGTGTTCGATTCCCGGCGGGCTCAGGAATTTTCTCTGCCTCGTGATGACTGGGTGTTGTGTGATGTCCTTAGGTTAGTTAGGTTTAAGTAGTTCTAAGTTCTAGGGGACTGATGACCATAGATGTTAAGTCCCATAGTGCTCAGAGCCATCTGAACCATTTGAATCAGGTTACGTGAATTTTGAATCCGTGTTATTTGGGCTAAAGTACAAGTATCCGTCCTGTATTTTCCTTGTTCCCTGTCATTGTAACTCAGATCATGTGGGCTGCAGCTATATTGCCGTCACCTTAGTATACTAGCGTTGAGAATCGGAACTTCTACACTGCACTTCGCATTACATTGCGGAATCATAAAAGCACGTACGATGCCTCTCTGCATGGATCTATCACTGGAGAACGACGACGCGACTCCAGGACAAGGGGTTACTGATCCACTCCCAATGCGTCCATTTTGATGTCTGTCTAGCCGGCCGCGGTGGCCGAGCGGTTCTAGGCGCTTCAGGCCGGAACCGCGCGACTGCTACGGTCGCAGGTTCGAACCCTGCCTCGGGCGTGGATGTGTGTGATGTCCTTAGGTTAGTTAGGTTTAAGTGGTTCTAAGTTCTAGAGGACTGATGACCTCAGTTGTTAAGTCCCATAGCGCTCAGAGCCATTTGAACCATTTTTTGATGTGTCTCTGTACTACATCAACTATGGGTGTGGATATATTCCACAGACCGCTGCTGAAAGCAGCTACACGCCACCAATATAGTGTAAATATACCCGCCTAGCTTAACGCGGACCCGTATTGCAACCTTGTTCAAATGGCTGAAGTTGTTCACCAGGAGAATGTACCCTTCGGCAGGGAATGATTGTACCCTGGGATCGATGTTGCACACATTGTTCACATCTAAACTTAGAACAATTACTGCCTGCAGAGTCAAAATAGAGGGCGCACGCAGAGGCATCCAGAGTGCCATTAGGCTGACGATGACAGTGACAAATTATGGAGTGTCGACTTGCTGTTTTGCAAACCCCTATGATGCTAAAGTCTGATCTCTGGTGACCTACACGGCAGGGAGGGATGGCCACATAAAACATGACAACATGGATATCATACGAAGCACATACACATTAATAGAGGTGTGATTTCAATATGGCGGCAACTATAGTAGAATAAGTCGTTTGGGCTCCCGTGAAAAATAGTACCTAACTGGAAAAAAGTGTCGAAAGTGCAACAAAACAGCAAAGAATGCCATTATCAGTGTGCTATGTAAAAGTGTCTCCATTTTCGCTGCGGAAAAATTGATCCTTCGGTGAAAGAAAATCCGAAACTGCTAGCACTCTGTAAGTACATCACATGCGGCAGCGAAAACACGACGAAAACAGTAAAAGTAAAGGACAGTGACTTAAATTGTGAATTATCGCTACTGTGCGACAAGTTTATTGATGAAACTCGCAGCCTCAGTAAAGAAATTGATCGACTTCAGAAGGATGTGGCTAATTTACGGAACGCAACAACCATGTGCTCTATGTCGAATGGCCGGCCGAAGTGGCCGTGCGGTTAAAGGCGCTGCAGTCTGGAACCGCAAGACCGCTACGGTCGCAGGTTCGAATCCTGCCTCGGGCATGGATGTTTGTGATGTCCTTAGGTTAGTTAGGTTTAACTAGTTCTAAGTTCTAGGGGACTAATGACCTCAGCAGTTGAGTCCCATAGTGCTCAGAGCCATTTGAACCATTTCTATGTCGAATGTGAACAGTGTGATTCTTAATTCTAGAAGTGTTGCTAATTACAGCATTGAAATATGCCAGACTAGTAAAACTAGCATTTTTTATGTCGATCAAGAATGCATTTCGTGTTATACCAATAATAAAGTGCCTGAAAAATATTTAGATAGAATTACACAAGAGGGTTAAAGTGCACACTATTCACCAGGAAAGCCCAACATTTTGTAGTGTAATTTCACAAGACAAGACGAACTAATCCGTTACTAATCTCGAAAATAACTCCGACAATTCAGGCATACAGTGACGAGGAAACAGAAATCAGGATGTCCTTACTGATACTACGAATCATATTGGGCTTCAAAGTGTACACAAAAAAAGGACTCACTGTAATGCGTCTCTCCAAGGTTTAATGAAGATTCATAGCTATTTGCCGCAAATTCCGAAAGTCATTACAATGCACAGCGCCAGTGTGACAAAACACGAAAAAGAAACATAAAGTTTATTATCCTTGCTGACAGTCATGATCATGGAATTGCTACGCAGGTCAGTGACAGAATATCTGAAAAAGCAACAGCATTTGATAAGCCTGCTGCTCCCATGTCTGAAATGTGAAATCTCGTCCACCTGACTGGAGTCGACAAATTAACTCATAACGATTTTATTGTTTTGTTTGGGGGAACAAGTGACGTATTTAGAAATGAAACTCCAAAAGCTACTGATGAATTAAAGAAGCGTTTAGGACACTTCACTCATTCAACCGTCCTGTTAATGCCTATTCCATACCGATATGATCTACCACCGTGGTCGTGAGTAAACAGAGAGATAAATGCTGCAAACATGTTACTCTCGAAAATATTCACACAATATGAAAACGTAGAAGCGATTGATGTGTGTGGTATAGGACATAAATTGCACACTAGACATGGACTACACCTAAATGGGCAAGGGAAGCAGCTTGTTGTGGAAAAAAAAACCTGTGTGTTGTTAAGAAATCGGAGGTAAGACATACAGCACCAAACAAAACAGATACATCATCACATCTTCTCTGTTCGCCAACACTGCAATCATCTTCCTGTTATCCAGAAGCGGTGTACAGCACATTGGAAGAAAATAAGCAGACTTAATCAATGCAGGAGGAGACTCCAGGCTCCCACATAGATGGTTTTTTATGGACACATCCTTACCAAGCAAGAATGAAGTCAGTGATATAATAAAAATTCCCTTAGGAATATCAAATGTTAATATAAATCACGGTATTGGTAATCAAATAAATTACAGCAACAAACATCTTTCTGTTTGCCAATAAAATATTCAGTCAATAAGAAACAATGTTGTAGATGTAGAGTTATAACTAAATACAGAAATTAACTTTATAAATGTTCTGTGCATTACATAACACTGGCTAAATAATGACCAAATTGACTCTTTTTCTATACCACGATACACACTAGCAAATTATTTCTGTAGAAACAGCTATAAAAATGGAGGTACCGCAATTTTCATCAGGCATGGGTTAAAATACAAATCACTCAATAAGTTTCAACATCTCAGTGCAGAAAGAGACATTGAGCTGGTACTCATTGAAGTCAAACACAGTTGTAGAGTTGTAGCATATATTTGTCGCTCCCCAAATGGAAATTCTGAATCATTTCTAGATAATCTTGAATATGTACTAAACAGGCTTCATCTAAAAAAAAAAATCAATAGTGCTTTGTCGGGATTTCAACATTGATTTTCTTGGAACCAGCAAAAGACAAGAATAGTTGCTCAACCTCCCAGATACTTTCAACTTAAAACAGACTATAACAATCCCAACAAGACTCACAAAAACTACTGCTACTGCCTTCGATCAAATATTTGTGAATACAAATTGTACCGCAAAATGTGTAAGTACAAGACACAGTGATCATGATGCCCAAGTTGTCACCATCCAAAGCCACTTACTGCCCAAGCAGAACTATAAAAGAACTGTAACAGCAAGACAGTTTAATACACACAATATAGAAACATTCAACTCGCTGTTACCAGAAGAAAGGTGGGAAGAAGTTTTGAAAATAGATGACACCAACAAAAAGTTTGAGAAATTCTCTAGCATCTTCATTGGTTACTTTGAAATTGCATTCCCTCTAAAAACACACGAAATACGAGGCACAACTAATAAAGCAAAGCTATGGATAACAACAGGGATCAAAATATCAAGTCCGAGGAAAAGAGAATTACTCAAATACAGGAAAAACAATAACATACCCCCTTTTATAAACAGTTACACACAGGAATACATTCAGATCTACAGAAGAGTGATACAACAGGCAAAAACAATGGCCAATAATAAGTTCATAACAGAATCAGCAAATAAAAGCCACGCTGAAAGGAAAGTCATAAAGAAGAAAGCAAATAAAGTGTCCCATAAAATGGAAAATATCACTCTTAACCATGAGAACAAGAGTATAACTGATCCACAACACATTGCAAATCTTTTTAAATGTTACTTTGCAGAGATCACAAGTAATTTAATAGTCAGTGACAAAACAGGTACTAGAAATAAACAGAAAAACAAAGCACACTCATGTTCCTCTTCAATCTACATTGATGAAACAACCCCAGATGAAATCATCAGTGTTGCATCAGCTCATAGGAAAATGCCATCAGGGATTGATGGTATTCCTGATTACATCATAAAGCAATGCATTAAAAACATTTCACTTCCTCTTGCAGATATAGCAAATTCATCTTTTCTGACAGGCACATTCCCAGACAGTTTAAAAATTGCTAACGTGGTGGCTATCCAGAAGAAAGGAGACAAAACAAATATAGACCAGTTTCATTATTATCAGGCTTTAGTAAAACCATAGAAAAAGTAATGTATAATACGTTAATGAAATTCTTAGAGAAAAACTAAATTCTCACTGATTCTCAGTATGGTTTCAGGAAAAATAAATCAACAATCAGTGCAATCTATGATTTTATATGAAATTCCCTGCAAGCAATAGACAAAAAACAAAGAGCCACTTGCATTTTTAGACTTAAGTAAAGCCTTTGACATACTGGCCCACAACATACTGTTGGAGAAGCTCCAAGCATATGGCATGAGAGTCACTAAAATGGTTCACTTCATACTTGACAAACAGGAAATAAAAAATACAAATGAAACATGGACCAAAGGAAAACACCAGTACATGCTTCTCAGGTGCAGAAGTTCTAAATAAAGGAGTCCCTCGCAGATTCATCCTTGGGCCAATCGTATTTCTCCTGTATATAAATGATCTAGACTTGAACATTGAGTCACAATTTGCAGATGACACAAGCATCCTAATTACAGGAAATAACCTAAGTCAGCTTCAAACAGCTGTCAATAAGACTACAGAACAGCTAAATAGATGGTTTGAGGGGAATGGACTTACGATAAACACCGAAAAAACAAGATTCCTAAATTTCTATTTAAAGGGTGATGCATGCTGCACCAGTGTGACAATAATCTCCAACAAAATGTCATCTTCTCCAGACACAAAGATTTTAGGCTTCAAAATAGCTTCAACTGGCACATACATTTAAACAAAATCACTGGAACACTAAATAAAATATGTTACAGTCTGCATTTACTCTCTGTCAAAGCAAGTTATACCACTTTCCGAACTACCTACTTTGCCCAATACCCCAGCATCCTATTGTTCGGAATTATATTCTGGGGAAGTACACCACCTAGTTCAGTCATCTTCTCAACTCAAAAAAGAACTGTAAGAGCAATGCAACATGCTCGGCAAACACATTCTTGCAAACCCCTCTTTCAAAAGTCATCAACTCTTCTTCTTCCTTGTATGTATATACTGAAAATCTGTAAATATATTAGAAACAATTTAAAATGTGTAAATGAAAATTTTAATATCCATGAACATGATACAAGACAAAAGGAAAAGTTTCATATCCAGTCAATAAGGAAATCAGCCTATAAAACCTACACAGTAAACAGCGCTATACAAATTTACAATAGCCTTCCGTATAAAGTAAAAGACATATCATCATTCTTACTCTTTTGTAAAACGCTAAGGGCATTCTTATTTGATCATTGCTTCTATTCAGTAGCAGAATTTCTAGATTATTTAAGATACAAAAGATATGACACAATACAGTGAAGCTACTGGAAGAACCTTTGTGGACAAAATTAAATTCCTGTACATACAGTACATGTTTATGGTAGCCAGTCCTTTTTAAAAGGATTCTTAACTTCTGCTAGTCAGTCTGTAGGTTTCCAATTGAGGAGTCTCTCCACCATACTACAAAAGAGAAGTGCACTGAAAGCAATAAAAGGAATAATCACTGGAACTACTGTACCTCGATTGCCCATATTGACAGTAATCGACCATTTGATCCAGGGACATGTGCACAAAATATTCTATGCAGCGAAAACTGGCCACGTAACAAAATGAATCACTAACACTACAACCCCTCAGTATGGGCATGTTATACTTCGGTATAAATGAACGTAGTCCTCAACGGTGTTGTAAAATTTTCCGAGAGTGTGTTCATCTCTTTTCTGAACTCCTTATCGCCCATTTTTCACTTCCGTATAAGACCACTCCCCCGACAAAGACCTTCAGGAAAGACTTCCTAACACTTAAATTTATATTAGATATTAACAAATTACTCTTTTCAAGAACTGCTTTTACAACTATCGACAGTGTATATTATATATCGTCTGTATTTCAGCCAGTATTAATAATACTGTTGCTCAGTTAGCAAAACTCATGGGATGGAACAAAGCATCCGCTAATGGCAGATGCATTTGTAAAACCAAGCACTGTGTGGGGCTGGCGTCTGAGTGCTGCTTTCTGTCAATTTTTTGCATAATGCCTCTACAAGGTCTACATTCACAGAAGTCATATTACACACCATGATAAATACCTGCACTCACACAGAATCTTTTTACAAGCAGTGTCATCTGGTCAAAACACATTTCAAAGGAACTTTGTTTCGTGCCAAAGGGTCGCCATCCGAGAACACTGTACAGAGGAAAGTCAGTAACTGATGGAAGTCTTGCGTTCTGTGTGAAGCGACAGAGCTACATTGTGGCCAGGAATTCTCCTCTTTTTGAAAAGCAACTGGTCGATTTTCTGGCGTCACCTTAAGTGGAGTGAACAGCCTCATGTCTGAAAAGTTAAGGGGGCTCTTCGTTGGTTAATCTTTAAAAAAAATAGCAGAGAATGGGAATTCGAGACGCCAGTTTCCGGGGTAGAGAGGAGAACTGTGTGCTGGCTGAGAACGCTTCAGATAGAGACACGAATTGACATACTTGATCTGGGGACACCGAATAGAGGACTGTGCCCGCATCTGTAAAGAAGACCTGTTGTAGCAATCAGCAGCTCATGTGTTGCAGTCTGCAGCAGATCACAGGGCTCGCAGCTTTCCACTACTGAATGCAGAATATAGTAAGAAATTGCAGCTTGGGTGCTTGTAGACGTGTTGTTTGGGTTGATACGTTCCGTGAATCTTATGCTTTTCTCGAATGTCTGAAGGCTCATTCATGATTTGAACAGATCGGTTATATGAATGTGGTATTTTTTGATTGTCCTGGTGGATTCAGAGAATCACCGTGTACCCAACCCACATTTGTTTATCCGAAACCCATTTGTAGATTAAAGTTTTATCCTATTCTCTTAAATTTGTTATTATTTGCCAGGATACTCAATGGTTAGATTAGCACAGTCCAATGTTACTGTCAGTTTTCTCTGCATTTCTTGAGCTCAAATAGATCCTTCCTTATTCATGCATATGTTAGTAGGGAACCTTGTATTAAGGATGAATTAATGAGAACTATTATTATATTTCCTAGTTAGATGACCGAACTGTTTGTTACCTTTTGTGATTAAATGCATGTGAGCACACGGGGAATGATCAGACTCTAGGGTTGTACGAGTGGTGTGGATTATTCTGTCATTCACAGAGGTATGTCAAAAGCTCAACTGTACCATGACACCTTCAATATTTCATCTCTCAAAGGTATGTATTCATCTTCCAGTGTATTACTTCATCCTGTTTCAGTGCAACGTTCCTAACGGTTCCTCTGTAGCTCCCAACAACTTCTGGATCATTTTATTTAGATCCCATTCCCTTAAATCCCAACTTTTTTGCAGTTTCTTCACCTTCAATCTATAGTTCATAACCAATAAATTGTGGTCAAAGCCCAAAACTGCCCTAGAAACGTCTTAGACTATAAAATATAACCTCTGCGTTAGTATTATAAATCAGTCTTGAACCTTCCAGTCCCCACAGAGCACTTCCAATTATATAACATTCTCTGGAAGGTAGGAAGATTGAGTTAATGTCCCGTCGACATTCAGGTCAGACGCGTAGGGTAGCCTCGCGGTCTAGGGCGTCCTATCAAGGTTCGCGCGGCTCCCCCCCCCCTCCCCCCGTCGGAGGTTCGAGTCTTTAGTTTAAGTTAGATTAAGTAGTAGTGTGCAAGCCTAGGGACCCATGACCTCAGCAGTTTGGTCCCATAGGACCATACCACAAATTTCAATTTTTTTGGGCCATTAGAAACGGAGCAAAAGCTCGGATTGAGTCAAGGATGGGGAAGGAAGTCGTCTGTGCCCTTTCAGAGAAACCATCTCGGCATTTGCCTGGAGCGACTTAGGGAAATCATGCAAAACCTATGTCTGGATGGCCGGAAGCGTCCTCCCGAATGCGAGCCCAGTGTGCTAACCATTGCGCCACCTCGCTTGGTACAACATTCCATCATTATTATTAAACTAAGTGTTGGCGATGATTAAATTATGCCCTATGCAAAAGTCTACCAGGTATATAAACTTGTACTACTGTGAAGGGTGTTGACTTTTGCATCTGTCTTGAGTAGATAATACGTTCACTATGCAGTTCACAGTAGACTACAAACATTTCTATTTTCTTATTCATTATTAGACCTACATCTGCGTTACCTCCTTTTGATTTTGTCTTGATAATCCAGACTGATCTAGCCCGTAGTCCTGTTCTTCCTACACCACACTTCCCTAAATCCCACTATATCTAACCTCATCCTATGCCATGCGCCATTTCCAATGCGGACAGCTTCGCCCAAGAACTTGCGCATTTGATGGCTGTTTTTAAGGAAAATGAATAGTGTGAGAAGCAGATTCGTCGAGCTATGGAGTTTGGACCGTCACCGGATGTGCATGAAGAGGAACATAGATCGTTCGCCTTTATTTCTTATGCTGGAGGCATTTCGTTTAAGAGTGGAAGAATTTTAAGGAATTTTAACGTCAAGAGTGTGTTCCGTCCATCTACCAAGATTAGGGCACTCCTCGGCTCTGTGAAAGATGATTTGGGGCTTAGGAAACCCGGTGTATACAAAATGCCGTGTCAGTGTGGGAAGGTTTTCATCGGCCGTTCGTTTCGCACAATTCATAACAAGTGTGTGGAACATAGCCGTCATACGAGGCTATTACAGCCGGGGAAATCAGATGTAGCAGAACATTGCTTAAATGAGGGACACGATATGAAATTTGACAAAACAGTGATAGTTGCCACTACTTCCGGTTTTTGGAACAGTGTCTATAAAGAGGCAATGGAAATTAGATTGGCAGAAAATTCAATTAATGGAGACAATGGGTTTCCTCTTAGCAGGGCATGGGATCCTGTACTATCCCGCATCAAAGCAGAACGTTCTTCGGTACGGCGAGCTCGAATGTTCGAAAATCGTCTCTGAGTGCGATATATCGTTGCCGCCGGTGTTCTACTAAGGACGGCGCCACCTGCACAGTCTTGGAGGGCAGGAACCGTGATGGTCGGCGCATGCGCCTTGTACAGTACAGAGGCCTATACAAGACGTCGATTTGCAGCCTGGCGTCAGCATCTCCGGCGGTACTTCGGTATGAATACCGCCCTTCGATTGTGGCTTTTGTCATTAATCGAAGTGTTAGGGTTTTGCAGGTGCCAGCCAGCCAGCCTGCCAGCCAGCCAGCAGCGGTCCCAGCAAGCGGTTCCAGCCAGCAGCCCCACCACACCATACACACCTCGCACTACCTCCTTCACCACTCCGATAATCCCGATAGCGCGTGGCGGAATTGCCATTGGTCACTACCGCCAGATCCCAGTTCGGCTCCAACCACTCGTTCCCGACCCCACCGAACACCTGTTCCTTAGGCTCTTCTTCCCTGGCCTTACCATCACCTGCGCCACCATCTATGTCCGCCCTAACGCCCCTATTCCTTTTGACTTCCTCTCCCACATTGACCGTACCTTCTCCTCCTACGTGATCGCCGCCGACCTCAACATTTATAGTCGTTCCGCCACCCAGTTACGGCAGTGGCATCGGTTCCTCTCCTCCCTCCAAGGCGACCTCGTCCCCATTCCCCAGCACACCCGCCCTGAATCCAACTCCACTCCTGATGTCATCCTCTCCTCCTCTAACCTTCTTGGCTGCATAGCAGTGGATGTCCTGGACCCCATTGGTAGTGACCATCTCCCTGTCCTCCTCACCGTTTCAGACTGTCGTCGCCCCCACCCTGACCCTCGTAATGAACCTCCCCCGAAGTACATCCATGATTATTCCCGTGCCGACTGGAATGCCTACCGGGATACCCTATCTACCCAGGTCGATGGCCACCCCTTCACCTACCGCCAACCTGATGATATTACCCATGCCGCCTCCTTTCTCCAGCAGACCTTGTTGAGGCCATGGAGGCACACGCCCCTTCAGACGCCATCCACCCCCACCATCCTACTTTACCCCCACAGGCCATCCTCCTCCTCCGCGAATCCCGCCGTCTCTACCGTGCCTTCCTCCACACGTGTGACCCGGACACACTACAACGCCACCAGAAACTCCAGAAACACATCCGAAACTTGCTCGCGGCTAAGAAACGCCGGGACTGGCGACATACATGCGCCTGTTTCAATGCTACACTTTCTATAAACTCGTCGAAGTTGTGGTCAGCCTTCCGCCGCCTTACCGGGTCTAAACCCCCTCCCTACTATCCTCTCCTTCATGATAATCAACTCTTCCCTGACAACCTAAGTAAGGCCAATCACTTTGCCTCCTACCTCTCCGATGTCTTTAACATCCCCGACGATCTCCAGTTCGATTACTCCCTCTTCCCAGATGTCCGCGATCGAACTGACACCTCTGTCCCTCCCCTCACACCTGGTTTCCAGTGCTTGGACAACATTGCACACACCGAACTCTATGCCCCTATCACTACACAGGATCTCATCGCTACACTCCGCACAAAATGCAACACTGCTCCTGGTCACAATCGTGTCACCTATCGCCACCTTCATGAAGCTCCTGCCTCTTTCCTCTCCACCCTGGCCAGGCTCTATAATGTAGTCCTGTCCACCGACTACTACCCCGACTTGTGGAAAACTTCCTGTATCCTGATGTTCCTTAAACACGGTAAACCCCCATCCGCTGTCTCCTCCTACCGACCCATCAGCCTTACCTCGGTCTTCAGCAAGGTCCTGGAATCCATCCTAACCTGACGCATCCACCAGCATCTCCTCCAGCACTGCCTCCATCCTGTTACCCAGTGTGGCTTTCGGCTGTCCTTCTCTTCCGATGACCTTCTCCTTCACCTCACTCATCTCCTCTCCGGACAGCTCAATTTCCATCGCTCCGCTATCTTCCTCTCCCTTGACCTTGAACGAGCCTATGACAGCATGTGGCATTCTGGTCTCCTCTTCAAGCTTCAAACCTTCGCCCTTCCTATTAACTACGTCTGTCTGATCGGCTCCTTTCTTTCCCAATGTCCTTCCTACGCCACCATCGATAACATGGATTCCTACACCTTCCTCCCTCTGCCGGTGTGCCCCAAGGTTCCGTCCTCTCCCCTCTTCTGTACCTTGCCACCACCTTCACACGCCATCCACCTTCTCCAGTACGCCAATGACACCGCCTTCCTTGCCCTTGCCCCCACCCTGCAGCGCTCCCAACACCTTCTCCAATCCCATATTGACCGGTTCACCACTTAGTGCAACCAGTGGTTGGTTAAGGCGATCATTGTAGACAAAACCACCCCTTCCTTCCGCCTCCTCGATTTTTATATCACCATCTATGGCCATCCTATCGCCCTCACCCCCACCCTTAATGCGTCACCCTCGACCGTCGCCTCTCCTGGACCCCCCACCTCCGGACAGTCCAAGCCAAGGCACGCTCCCGACTCCGCCTCCTCAAGCTCCTTTCCGGCCGTACATGGGTTCTGGACCCCTCCACCATCCTCCATACATATAAATCCCTCATTCGCCCTATCCTTTGCTACCCCACCCTGCCTGGATCTCCGCTCCCCCAACCTTTTACAAATCCCTTCAGATCCTAGAACGCCATGCTCTTCGCCTCACCTATCACATCTGTCTCCCCTTCCCCACGTGGATCCTGTATGACCTTATTCCGTTCCCCCAACTCCTCCTTTTCCTCGAACGGATGCAGATCCTCTACACCTCCCGTAAACTCGATCCTCCTCACCCGCTGGTCTCTCCCATCCTCTCCTGCCCCCGTCCACTGCCGCGTCTGTATTTCCATGTCCACCTGCTCTCCATCTCTCCACTCCCCATACCCTCTCCCAAGGTGGCTTCCGCCAGCTCCCCCTCCCTGATGATGCCCTCCTCCCCTCCATCTACCCCTCCTATCAACTTTGATCCTCCCCTCCCACTTCCTGTGTCCTTTCCTTAGGGCACCCTCTCTCCCTTCGCTCTCCTTCCGTCCATCCTCCCTTCCTCCCCCGGGCTTCCCCAACCCCCTCCTACCTTCATTCCTCCCCCCCCCCCAACTCCCCTGCCATTGGCATCTCTGCTCTCCTCTCTCCCTCCTCCACCACCTTCCTCCCCTATTGGCACGTCCCCGGACTCACACACACTAAATGGACATTCGCGCGCCGGAGATCATCGCCATCAGTTTAGTGTCTGTGCCGTCGTGATTCTGATTTAGTGTTTTTCGCCGCCACGCTCCTTTAACAGTTTTAACAGTTATCCCAATGTCCTTTACAAAAAACAAAATTTTTCACCACATTCCATTTACATCAAAATACTTACTGGACGAAGCAAGAAATTTGAAGATTGAAAAATTTTTTGGAAACCGAGATCCTTATTATGGTCATCCTAAATACTAAGCTCATGTTCAAATTGAAGTTATTTTATCTAGAAAATAAATGGGACTGCTCTCACCAGAGTGCCAGCAATAAAGACACAATTACTGTATCAGCTAGCACGAAGAAATGTGATAAAAATGAAAAGATAAATGGCCTACAACGTTAAAGAAACTTCCGCTATTTTTAAGATGGAGCATACTGTATTCCACGTTGAAAGATCAAAATTTTATATATTACACCTAGAGAACTGTTTATGTGTGTATTGCGCAAATTTTGAAATTTTCGTGGTAACTGTCAAGAACTTACTTGAAGACGTAACATATGACACCTTGGTTGGACGTGTAAACTTGTTACTAGTTTCTGGTGTAGACCATGAGACCTGTTTATTTCAGGGAAAGAAGAGAATCGCGTTACAGATACTGAACAATAAAATACAGTGCGGACCAGAAATCCACTGACACACTTTCAGAGGTTGTTCAGCGATACCTTGTGAAGATACAAGGGACCCACAGTCTCTGACGGACCATTACAGACTTATTGCATTTCATTTAGTTTCGAGCCACTATTAGCTTTGTATCTGAATCGCACAACTTTGCAAATGTCGACGATACGCGCTGTGTGTCTTGTTTTTGTTTTTTCGACTGCTAGTAGCACATTAACAGTAATACACGACAATACGGATAAGTGAGTTGGCTGGTGTGCGACTGAAGAACGGCGCTCTGCTGAGCCGTTCCCGCAGTGACGGCAACCACAGGTATGACATATTTTCGAAACAATACCACAAGCACTGCAGTTAAACTAATAACAGGGAACATGACTCAGTAAATGAATTATTGGCAATTCATGAATTTGATCAACAATTGCCTTGATAGGCAGACAAGATCTTTATTGTTTCTGATGGTGTCCCAAGTCATTTCGAAAATCGCTACCAAATATTTGAATTCATAAAGTCGCTTGTGCCGTTGGAGTGAGTATACAGTACCTTGCGATGGCGTAGGAGACCTACTGGACCACCACACTATGAAACAAAATCATTGCCGCTCGAATTCAACATATGGAGTATTTCAGAGTCGCTAAAGTCATCCACACCAACAGCGCTTATCGTGTTGCTCAAAGAATTCAGCCAGCGGAAAATAGAAAAATAGCTTAACCAGACTACCCCTGTAAAAGGAATTAAGAAGACATATGTATTCGGCAAAAAATTGCTCTGAGCACTATGCGACTTAACTTCTGAGGTCATCAGTCGCCTAGAACTTAGAACCAATTAAACCTAACTAACCCAAGGACATCACACACATCCATGCCCGAATCAGGATTCGAACCTGCGACCGTGGTGGTAGCTCAGTTCCAGACTGTAGCGCCTAGAACCGCACGGCCACTCCGGCCGGCTATTCGGCAAACTTTAAGGGGCGAGAAAGATGAAATTTCATTTGTCCAACGAAGATCTCAAGAACATCAGAAGGATATTCAGATTCACAGTCTACTAAAAGGGATGTTCGTCGTCTGTGTATTGACGGTGACTGGTGGATTACAGAGACTGTAGATACCAGTTTTGAGTTAAATGGAATTGTTGTGAATGTTATGCTCCCATGTGCACCGTCTGCACGATAAAGATTTTCAGCTGTAGGACATGAACATTGACACTAGTGCTCACTTCCAATTCGCAGTGTTTTCGGAGAGTATGTAACCCAGCTCCCACTGCCCCAGCAGGATGGCATCACACAGCACCGAAGGAAGATGCTGACTCAGTGGAACATATGCTTAGTTCTTTGGATTGCTAATTTACTTCTATATATAGTGCACAAAAGTAGTATTGTTTGGAACATGAGTGTTCTGTAATTAGTATATATGTTTTGGGAGCATTTACTATGTCTGAAAACTGTGTCTATTAGATATCCTTAATAATAATTATAAGATAATGCTATGTCAAATAAGATTGCGATTCGAAAAGTCCAAATACGTGAAAATTGCGGTAGTAGAAACTTGTTCTCTGTGTGGCAGAATTTTATTTATGTCACTCGTGGAACTTCTACTCTCCAGGGTATGTTTTATTGTATGACATTGATCAATATTTGAAAATAAAAATTGGAATGGAAGTTTGGGCAAAATCTTTTTTAAATTCCTATACAAAAATTGAAAAGTTACAGTAGAAGAACTTGGACACACTTTTCGGAAGGGAGGATATAAGCTGCTGGAAAAAAATGAGTACACCTGGAAAGCCACGTCTAATTTAATTTGATGATGGCATATGCCACCTGGGGGAGAGTAGATGTACTGACAATGATTTCAATGCCGTCTGCTCATAGCCAGAAGGCTCAGTGTGGAGCAAACATGTGAGCAAGCAGGCAACCATGCCATAGAGGCGCACTCGTTCTTCCTACAGCCAACTGAGCGAGTTTGAAAGGGGTCAAATTGTTGCTTTCCGAGTGACGGAGTGGTCCTTTCGGAGAAGTGCTTCACAAGTTGGACGTGCTCCGTCAGTTGTGCTCGGTAGCAGTATCAGTGGTCACATAAACATTCTCACACCAATAGACAATGTTCTGGACTTCCCCCCAGCACAGACTCCCGCCAGGATCCTCGTATTATACGGGCAGTAATGGCATATCGTACAGCTACCACAGCACAGATAAGAGTGCTTGTGAGCCCAGACGTGTCAACACGAACTGTTGCGAACCGGTTATTAGGAGGGAGACTGCGGGCACACACATCCCGCCTACCACACACGCCACAGCATCGACGTGCACGGCCCGACTGGTGTCGTCAGAGGATTACTTGGAACGGGGCGCCATGGACTTTAGCGATGAAAGCAGATTCTGCCTGCAGGCAACTGATGGTCGTTTGCGCGTACGATGTAGACCTGGTGAGCGCTGTGTCGTAGAGTGCATTCGTTTAAGACATACTGGCTCCACCCCGGGCCATATTGTTCGGGTGTGATAAGCTACAATTCCCGTTCACCGTTGGTGTTTCCGCAGGGGACGCTAACCAGCGCTCAGTACGTGCAGAATGGCGTTAGGTCCGTTCTTTGCCGTTTTTTCAGCAGAAAGGCAATACTTCGTAGTAACAGGCTAAAGCGCGCTCACAGACTACCCGCAAAACTCAAAGTGCTCTGCAAGGCGTGCAGAAACTTCTCTGGCCAGCACAATCCCCGGACTTGTCTCCAATTGAGTACATGTGGGATATGATGGGACGAGATGTGAGTGTTACTCGTCAGGCAACCACTCTTCCAGAACGACGAGAACAGGTCGAGCAGGCGTGGCATAACTTATCCAAGGACAGTATTCCCAATCTGTAGGATCGACTGGATGCCAGAGACAGTGCCTGCATTGCTGCCTACGGCGACTGTATCTCTGGTTGTTTCAGCATGTGTCGACACCCCGTACCTCAGAATCATTTATGCTACTGATATGTAAGAGTAATCGTTTCGTGTACTTCACACGCCTCGTTGCAACAATAAATCTTGAGTGAATTGGAAACCTCTAAAAGAGTGTAGTAATTTTTTCATATTTATACTTTTTTGCGAAGGTAGCTAAGAGATGTCTGGCCATTGGCTTTTTAAGCACATAGTCAGTCGAAAAAAGTCTGAGAATTTTCACTAATCACACAGCATGGAGAGATTATCAGGAGGCTATATGAAATTTGCACTTTCAAAAATTCCGTGGGTCCACGTGTTTAGTTGCGCTGCTCCCAACGCCAATCAGGGGCCATTACAACATGTATTTTAAAACTGCTTCGAAATTCATTCAGTGGTCGGAGGTGGAAACAAACAGTTTCCAGAGATACTGCATTTTAATATTGTACACACCAGAGGAAGGTTGCCTTAGGTCGGTGTCGTTCTTAGCAGCCTATACCTCGATGTAGAATTTTTTTCGCGGAACAAACAGAAGAACTGTATGTTCATTACATAGTCCAGAAGTTCAATATGTCTCAAACTCAATAACATCTGAGACTATGAGGTCGACGTTTTACCTTTGCCTGTCTTAACTGGCAGTGCTTTGGAGATTCACGCTCTTCTCAACTTCAGTGCAACCCTACACCTTATTTCGCGGGTATTCACAATATTCTGGTTCAAATGGCTCTGAGCACTATGGTCATCAGCCCCTAGAACTTAGAACTACTTAAACCTAACTAACCTAAGGACAGCACACAACACCCACTCATCACGAGGCAGAGAAAATCCCTGACCCCGCCGGGAATCGAACCCGGGAACCCGGGCGTAGGAAGTGAGAACGCTACCGCACGACCACGAGCTGCGGACCACAGTATTCTGTTGAACTTCTATAAAGTGCATGCCTATCATTATAAAACAGTATCGTCTTTTGTTGACAGCTTTTTTCTCTTGCGTCGCTGGCAGAGATGGAAGTCCTGCATGATATGCAGGCATGGACGTGTTTCTCTTTTCGGTAACGCATTCAGTAGCATGGATTGTTCATAGAGTTCGAATGTATGAGGATTTGCGAATCATAATATGCTGCTGAGATGTAACGCAGAAACCACGAAGCAGCAATGATTGCTTTCCTGCATGGTCCATGATGATAATAGCCATTTAATATGATGATGATTGAAGATGTTATCAGGGAATCGTTTAAAAATAAAAGAAAATACTTAAGTAAAACCCCTGAAGTGGGAAAAGTGCTGCAGTACACACGACGCAGGACGCACAATAGAGAGAATCTGGGTTCAAATTACGGTTCGATCATCTAGATTTCGTTTTTCTCTGATTTTCTAAAGTCGCTATAAGCGAATGTTGGAATGGTTCTTTTATTAAATATCCGGCCGATTTTCTTTCCCTGCCTTAATCACTTCAGCTTCTGGTACATCTCTAATGTCCTCACCGTTGACGGATGTATTTCTTACATTACTTCCACCTGATACAGCAGTAAGTCCCAAACATTCGTATGAGCTGACGCGATGCCTGTCATCTGTAGTTCTAAATTATCGACAGTTACCTAACAGCGGTGGCTTCATCTCAATACCAGTAGAATGAAACGCAGTAAAACAATGTAACGGTGGTTAAGGAGCTAAAACGATTGCCTCTTTCGTTTTGACAAAGCCTGTGATGTATTTTTCTTAATTGACTTTCACATCAGAATTTCTACTGCTGTGTTGTTACTGATATAAACAGTGGCTTCCTATGAATCAGCAAACAAACAACAGCTGGAAAGGTGTAACAATAGCCGCAGATGTCTGAATATACCTCAGAATCCCTAAAGAGTGTACAACAGAGATTTGGTTAACAAGTTAATAAATAATTTCCTTCTACAACTACATATTCCTGGTTATAATTACTGTGGACCTGAAACTAAACTGAGAAGATATCTTGCGCGTGATGACCAAAGGATAAATTCAGAAGACAAAGCTTGTAGACTGTGTGACAATACATCAATCACAGTGCAGAACCCAAATCGGCTGATCAAGTCAAATCTGTCTCTAAAAACAACGATTCAAGAATCAAAAAGTATATAGCATTAATTGTTGATAAAGTTGCACAAGCTAAATTCAAGATGAAAGCAGGAAAACGACATGCACTACATAAGAAGAAGAAGAAGGAGGAGGAGGAGGAGGAGGAAGAAGAGTAGGAGGAGGAGGAGGAGGAAGAGGAGAAGGAGGAAGATGATGATCTGATGATGTTCTCAAGAGTGTATATTATTCACAACTACAACGTTTGCAGGCTTACGCGACATTATTCGCAACTCTGACGTTTGCAGAAGGCGTAAGCGCTGTAGGTTCGATTGTCGGAGCTGCTGTTGATATAGCAAGACTAGTGAAAGTTTCAATAAAAGAAGACAGTTCGAAGAACAGAAATGACACGAGTGTACAATGAAGCAGGTGGCAGTAGTTATAAGTCGAGAGTTATATTTCAAACAGTACCGATGTGGACTTAAATTGTTAAACATTTTGAGGCGGAAAAAAACTTTTTCATAGCTTTTTAACGAATAGAACCTTCACTAATTTTCATATAGTGATATGTTAAGAGGTTCAAGATACCAAATTTCATTGTTTATTCTTTACTGATTCGCCACATTCTATGAAGTGGAGGAGGGGGAAAGGAGAGGTATTGTGAATTTGTCGATAAGAGCAGAAGCACACTACGTCGCCTTTGTTAAGAAAAAACGTGTTGGAATCACTAACTATTTCTATGTACTCAGCTATGTAACTGAGTTACGGAGGTATTTTAGAGCAAACACTCATTCTGCAGCGTGAGAGCTCTCCAATTTCCCACCGTGCGAGGCGGCGCTGTAGTTAGCATACTAGACTCGCATTCTGGAGGACGATGATTCAAATCCATGTCCGGCCATCCTGGTTTATGTTTTTCGTGATTTCCCTAAATCGGTGGTGGCAAATGCCGCGATGGTTCCCTCGAATGGGGACGGCCGCTTTACATTCCCATCCGTGAAACATTCCGAGCGGCTGATTTACATTCCCATCCTTGAAACATTCCGAGCGTGTGCTCCGTGTGTGATGACCTCGGTGTCAACGGAACGTTAAAACCCTATGTTCCTTCCTCCTTCTTCAGACTTCCTAGCACCACCAGTGAGCTTCAGGAATAGCGACGTGATGTTTACTCCAGAGAATCTAATAGTAGAGGGCGGCGGGATGGGAGCTATCATACTTAGAAACATACTGTGCTCTACCAGCGATGGCAACCTTGGTGGTACCTGGTGCACATGTTGTGTCAGCGGAGTCCGTTAGCTATTTGAAATCGCCTGCTCTCCGAGGATGTTTTTGTCCAGTAGTACGTATAAATGACAAATCAACTGTAAATAAATTATCAGTATTCTCAATTGAGTGCAACATCATTCACATTAACATCAAAAGGACAGACCTCCAATATACGCAATTCATTTATCACATTAACAATTCTAAGCAAAGAACACTGGAGTAAAGCATTCATGGGACTACAAACATATAATTAGCAAACATTATGACGCGAAACTGAATCCTACAACTGGCAGGTAGCAATGGGTCAAAAGTGGAAATACCACATCTCTCGTATAACATAGACTGTCTCAATCCATATTTACAATGATTCATTAAAAGATTTCAGCTATGTAAAAATGCTTTGAGAGTTGGAATTATCACTGGTAAGAAGATGCTAGAGTTTTGCAATGATAACTTCATTCTAATGTTTTAGAATTTTCCCAGTCATGACTGTTGAGAACTGTTCCAACAAATTTTACGAATTTAATTTGCTTGAGCAGTTCGGCCAATAAGTACTTTCGTTGACATTTACGTCATTACAGTCGGTGTAATAGTTAAATTACAGTAGGGTGAGGTCCAGATTTGTCTCTGACCTTTCTTGTGGAACCATCTTGGTGTTCGTCTAAACAATTTCGGAGAAACCAGTTTGAGTTGCTAATTTAACCACTACATCACCCCACTCAGTTTTGGGAGACTGTAGCTACTTGTATGCTGCACGTGTAGTTAGAGGCATTGTCTCGAAGAAATATAGTGTCATCATGATATAAATCGATGCTGATTAATTTGTTACCTTCGTAACAGAAATGGTATACACCTGACTGACCAGGCCAACCAGTGAAACAGTCACATTTATGAATACCCGATATCAGTCTAGAGGAAACGGCGCAACGTTCGCCTTGTATCATCTGGTCATTACCTAAACGTTCCGTCGCAAGCAGTAGCGCGCTTTTGTTGGGACAGCAAAGGGTAGAGCGGGCGCGGCTCCGGAGATCGCTGCTTCGAGACCCGCGCGGCACAATTGGGCCTTTGAGCCGCCACTCAGCCCATGTTCTCAAGAGCTCTCAGGCACCCCAACAACAGCAAGACGAGTACACCATCCCTCCTGCCTATTTCTTTCACACACACACACACACACACACACACACACACACACACACACACACACACACACACACACACACTCAAGCAGAAAAAAAAATGAAACAGATGGGGTTTGCACTTCGCTAAACAACGGTTGCTATTTGTTAGAATATCGAGATAAACAGATCTTTAAGCTACAAGCGAATTACTGTGAATGATAACAAAATACACTATTTCGAGTCCATACTGAAAGAAACTTTACACTCTCACGCATCTGTCCAACATATGTTTCTGAGAGGCAGATTCTATTTAGCAAAGGCACAAACTACTTTACCAAGAAATTATATCAGAATCAACATGTGCTAGAAAATTTATCTGGAGCGAAACATTATTTAAAACAGTGGAAAAAAGTGCTATGGAAACGAAGACTTCGTCATTCCCTAAATAATTCCAAATGTTGGCGAGAAGACAGCTAGGAGGAGGAGGTATTCAGACAGTTATACTTTGCGTATGTGCAATAGATTTGACCAACTGTCAGAGTTGAGTGGAAAGGAGCCTCTTATAGCTGTAGATGTAGGAAATATGCAGCAGTCCTCAGCAGTTAGGAGGCCTAGGTCAGTTGCAAAGTCTAACAGAAAGAAAGTTCTGCTGCTAGGTAGTTCGCACGGTAGAAGTGTGGATCAGCAGTTGCAGGAAGTGTTGGGGAGTGAGTACCAAGTCACCAGCATTGTGAAGCCTAGTGCAGGGTTGTCTCAGATGACTGACAGCATAGGGAAGTTATGTAGGAATTTTACGAAGGAGGATCAGTAGTGATAGTGGGTGGAGCAGGAAATAGTCTTGATAGGGACGGGGAATATTCTGTAGGTGGTGACCCGGTAAAGATAGCTACTCAACTGGTGGCACTAATGTGTATATCGGGCAACTGATTCAACGTCATGATCGGCCTCATCTTAATGCGGAGGTTAGGCGCGTTAACATGGAGCTGGAGAGGGCACTGATGGCAGAGGGCATGGATCACATTTCAGTGGTGCCAGTTGAGTCTATCAGTAGATCGGGTTTCACTAGGCATGGGAAGGGGAAGTTGGCAAAAGCTTATAGGTGACAGTGTAGTGGGTAATTGTGGGATCACTCATGGAAAAATTCCTGTAATAGTTGGTGTTAGAGATGCACCTCTCTTAGACTGAAGTCAGCTGATAAGTATACCTGCTTAAGGGAAGCCTCTCTGACTAAGGGCCCATCTTCAGAGGACGTCATCTTTCCAAGCAGAGAACGAATTAGCATATTTCATCAAAATATAAGAGGTATTAGAGATAAAGTTAGTGAAATGCTTATAGATGTTGACTCTGAAATTATTGGTATGTCGGAGCACCACTTAAATAATTTGATAATTCCGAGGGTCCCTTTACCAGGATACAGATTAGCTGGCTGTTTTTCAAGAAGTTCCTTGAGGGGTGGGAGAGTGTCAATTAACGTATAGAACAGCATTCCATTTAGTCCCTAGACGTATTACGGCACTGCACTGAACAGATATTTGAATGTTGTGCAGGGGCAGTTGAATTTAGTGAAACTAAACTTCTAATTGTTGTTATTTGTAGGTCACCAAACTTCAGAATATTTCTGCTCAAGCTTGACAGGGTTCTTGATTCACTTTATAGGAAGTACTAGAAATTAGTTATATGTGGTGAATTTAATATAAATTTGTATGTGTTGGTGCAAGAAAAAGGATGTTGGTAGATCTCCTAAATTCATACGATCTCGTGCAGACTGTGTTTTTTCCAACTAAGGTGCAGGGGAGCAGCAGCACAGCCATAAACAATATTTTTATTCACCCTTCATTACAAGATGGGCGTTCTGTTAGTAAAAGGGTGAATGGTCTTTCAGACCATGAGGCACGAATTTTGACACTAAAAGGCTTTTGTACTTAAACAAATGTCACATATAATTACAAACTATGCAGGAAAGTTAATTCAACAGCGATAGAGAGTTTTTTAAGCCTCGTCAAGGAACAAGGGTGGCAGGATATGGTGACAGCATAGGTGGCAAATATAATGCTGTTCTTAACACATTTCTCATGCTCTTTGAGAGTTGCTTTCCATTAGAACGTTCTAAACTGGATACTAACAGTAAAAGGCAGTCCGGGTGGCTGACTAGTGGGATAAGGATATCATGTGGAACAAAGTGGGAATTATATCAAAACGTAGAGGAAGTCATAACCCAGCTACAGTATCCCATTACAAACAATACTTTAAGGTGCTTAAAAATGTTAATAAGAAGGCAAAGAATCTGTGGTATGCAAACAGAATAGCTAATTCATAGGATAAAATTAAAATTAAAACCATATACTCAGTTGTGAAGGAACTGACTGGCTAGCAGCACAAGGTCGACGACATAAAGTCAGTTGGTAATAAAAATATTTCTGTTATTGATAAATCAGATATATGTACAGCATTTAGCAATCATATTCTGAGAATTGCTGGTGAATTAAATAAAAATTTAATTTCTACAGGGAATCATATAACTTTCTTGGCAAATGCCTTTCCGAGATTGATATCTGAAATACTCCTCTGTGAGACAGACACGTGGGAGATTGCGTCAAAAATTAAATCACTGAAGACTCAGGACTCTCATGGATATGATGGAGTGCCTAGTAGAATATTAAAGTACTATGCTCCACGTGTTAGCCCTGTATTTAGCCACATTTGTAATTTTTTCTTTGGGAATGGTCAGTTTCCTGAAGGATTAAATTACTCAGTAGTAAAGCCGCTTTATAAAAAAGGCAGAAAGGGGTAATGTAGACAATTGTAGAACTATTTCTATGCCACCAATGTTTGCGCTAAAGTTATTGAAAAGGCTATCTATGTAAGGATAATTGATCATTTTACATCCAACGATTTGCTATCAAATGTACGGTTCGGCTTTAGAAGTCGCTTAACAACTGAAAATGCCATATTCTCTTTTCCTGTGTAGGGTACTGGATGGATTAAACAAAAGGTTTCGAGCGCTAGGCATATTTTTTGCTTTAACTAAGGCGTTTGTTTATGTTGGTCACAAAATATTGCTACAGAAGTTGGACCATTATAGAATACGGGGAGTAGCTCACAATTTTTTCACCTCTTTCTTTAGCAACAGACAGTAAAAAGCCATTATTCACAGCGTTGAGAATGGCTGTGATGTGGGGTCTGAGTGGGTTCGTAGTGAAAGATGTTGTGTGCAACATTGGCTCGGTTTCAAATAGTGCAATTCATGACCTACGTTCACGGCTTGTAGAAAATAAACTAATGCTAAATCACAGTAAGACTCAGTTTTTACTGTTTCTAACACACGATTCAACAAAACCAGATGTTTTAATTTCACAGAATGGGCATATGATTAGTGAAACTCAAAAAAGTTCAAAATTCTAGGTGTTCAGATAGACAGTAATCTGTGATGGAAAGCCCACGTTCAGGATCTTGGTCAAAAACTTAATGCTGCCATTTTTACTATTCTAACAGTATCTAAAGTGAGTGATCTTTCGACACGAAAATTAGTCTGCAGCCGGCCGAAGTGGCCGTGCGGTTAAAGGCGCTGCAGTCTGGAACCGCAAGACCGCTACGGTCGCAGGTTCGAATCCTGCCTCGGGCATGGATGTTTGTGATGTCCTTAGGTTAGTTAGGTTTAACTAGTTCTAAGTTCTAGGGGACTAATGACCTCAGCAGTTGAGTCCCATAGTGCTCAGAGCCATTTGAACCATTTGAATTAGTCTGCTTTGCTTATTTTCATTCGCTTATGTCGTATGGTATTATATTTATGAGTAACTCTGCCCATTCTAAAAGGATATATTTGGCTCAGAAACGGGCGGTTCGGGCAATAAGTGGTGTAAATTCACGAACCTCTTGTTGACCCATGTTCACGAGTCTGGGTATTTTTGACATTGGCCTCTCAATATATATATTCCTTACTGTCATTTCTTGTTGACAATATCAGATTATTCCCAAGAATAAGCAGCTTTCATTCAGTTAATACTCGACAGAAATCAAACCTGCATTTGAATCGGACTTCCTTAACTCTTGTGCAGAAAGCTGTGCAGTATACTGCTGCATCCATTTTCAATAAGCTACCATTAGAATTCAAAATCTTAGCAATAATCGACATATTTACAAATCGAAACTGAAGAGCTTTCGCATGGGTCACTCCTTCTATTCTGTCAAGGAGTTCCTTGAAAAATTAAGCTGATTTTTGTTGTATTGATGAGTGCGTTTACTTAAACCCTTCCCCCCCCCCCCTCCAGTATACCTCTTGCAATATGCCGATGACACCGCATTCCTCGCCCTCGCTCCTACCCTCCAACGGTCCCAACGCCTTCTCCAGAATCACCTTGACCTTTTTGCTGCATGGTGTAACCAGTGGCTCCTGAAAATCAGTCCTTCCAAGACCCAGGCAATCATCGTAGGTCGTACCACTCGCTCCTTCTGGCTCCTGGATTTCTCCCTTACCATCTGCGCCCATCCTGTCTGCCTCACCCCCACCCTCACCTACTTTGGCCTCACCATTGACCGTCACCTCACATGGATCCCTCATCTCCACTCCAATCCAAAGCCCACGACCGCCTCCGACTCCTCGAACTCCTCTCTGGCCGGACATGGGGTTCCACCCCTCTACCATCCTCCACACCTACAAATCCTTAATCCATCCAATCCTCTGTTATGCCAGTCCCGTCTGGATATCTGCCCCCCCCCCCCAAATTCTAAGTCCCACCAGATCCTTGAGCATCATGCACTCTGCCTCGCCTTCTATATACGCCTTCCGTCCCCCACGCAGATCCTCTATGACCTCATTCCTTTCTCCCATCTGCTCCTATTCCTCGAACATATCCGCATCCTCTACACCTCCTGCCGCCTTGATCCCCCTCACCTCCTGATTGCTCCTCTCCTCTCCCATCCCCGCCCCTGCCACGTCTTCACTGTTGTGTCCCCCCTACCCTCCATCTCTACACCCTTCATCTCCTTTCCCAAGGTGGCTTCCATCAACTCCCCCTCCCAGATGATGCCCTCTCTCCCACCACTTATCCCTCCTATCAACTCTGATCCTCACTCCCCGTCCTTTCCTCTGTCCTTTCCCTGGGGCTCCCTCTCCCCCCTTCCATCCTCTTTTTTTTCCCACCTCCCCTCTCTCTGCCCCCTTCTCTCCCCCAAGTCCTTTTGCATTTCCCTCCTCTGCCTTTTCCCCATTCCCTCTCGCATCTGCCCTGCCTCTCTCCCCCCTTATGAGTCCTCTCTCTCCTATGGTTCCCCCCTTTTCGTTTTTTCCTCTCCTCTCTCCTTGTTTTCCCCCTCCTCCAGGTCCCCCCCCCCTCTGCCCTTGGCTAGGGAGTTTCATCTTTGTGCCAACATTTTTGTGCAGTGTTTTTACAGTGAGTGTTTTACAGTGAGTGTTCCGTGTTGTGTGCCTTTTGGGAGGTGTTGCGAACGGCCATCATACTGTCACTGGGTGTGATTTTTTATCTCTTGCGAACAGTAACCAGACTGTCGCCATGTTTTTTTAATTGTGTGTCTACTATGTTACTTGTCTGATTCCTGTGTATTTTATTAACATTGCCAAAAGCGATCCAGACTGATAATTACATTAACGACTAACAATGATTGTGGGATCATACAACAATTTTAAGTCATTTATTGGCAGTATCAGAGACAGAGCACTAACTCGGGAAGGGAAAAGACGGAGAAGGAAATCGACTGTATCGTCTTAAAATGAAGCACCGGTGCTTCAACAATTTAGTGAACCCTAGGAAAATCTAAATCGAGGTAGCCGGACGAGGGCTAGAACACCGGTTATCACAAATGTGAGTCCGGTATGCTACACGCTATCCTATCTGGCTGTAGGTATTGCTTCAGACTGAACTTATCAATGTAATATATATATATATTTTACGGTGAACTAGGTACTTTACATTACGTAGCTGGAAGAAATGAAACGTTCTTCTTGCGAAGCACTGTTGGAGAACTAGTAATCGAGACAGACAGTAAAATAGCTCTGCTGATTCCATTAGATGTTTCACACAAAGACCAAGCAGAAAAGAGTGCGTATATAAATAAAACTTCTAGTTCCGTAAAGTTTGAAATAAAACAACTAACAACAGTTTGAAGTACCCACTGCCATTCGTTGCTCAACAAGTTGTAGCTTTCATTTGAAGGTTTAATAGATGTAGAGAACCCTCAGAAGTCACACTGGTTTACACCTCCCAAAAAAACGAAGCAGTGGCCACGTCGTTTCAGTGCAAGTTTGCAACATGTACTATGGATAAGTGTAAAAGGTAACGCAACTGTACGGAGTTAGAATAACTAATACACGTACTATAGGCCTTAGCGCTGGCAGAAAATGGTATTGCAGTGGAGCTGTTCCACAAGATCTGTTCGAACTTTCCATTAGTGTCTGTATTGACTGCTAGTAGGTAACTGCGAAAATGCATTACGAAGTAAACTATGAAAGAACTGGCAACTTCTTTCGGATATAACATGTATGTAGCACATTCAAGAGATATCCCAGTTTCCTAAGAACATTATCTAGCTTATAACACAGAAAAACATCCACAAATAGCTGACAGCAAATTTCCTCATTTTGCACAGGACTTAAACTGGCCCAATAAATCAGTTCGCTGCGGCTGTGTCGCGCTCAATTGCGCCGAGAGACCTCGTGCTAGCCATACAAAAGGCGCACATACAGAGTATGTGCAATGTGTCAGTTCTTAGATCACTTGTTCATCACTAGAGACTCGACGCTATATGCATTGATTCTTAGCTCTCAATGGGCACTGTTTCATGAATCAATTGTAATATCTTCATCTGGCTTACATGCTCAATTACGCGTGGATATCAGAAGTCGCTGTAAATTAGATTACACTACACGGAGGGTAACTGGGTCTCAGTGCACCGTATTAGTTGTCAGTGCAACTGGAGAGCAACAGCATAAGAGCAGCCATACTTTTAATAATCATGATTTACACGGGTACCTTTACTAACAACTCGAGACAGCCAACGGAAATTATCATCAGCTCAGCGTTCTCAAAGCAACAACGATGTTTTGCCGGCGAAGTACCGTTCAGGGCGACAATAGTATTCCGTTACAAGATTATACTTCAGTGATTTCAAACAGGACGTCTGCTACATCTGCAATCGTCCTCATGGCGAAAAATACAGTTGTCTGCTGACAGATCATATTTAACTGTTTGTTCGCTTGCAGTACCCTGCTGGTGTCTGCATGCCACAGATGAAGCGTCGCTCCACTACATCAACACCTTTTATGCAGAACATGCCTAGCCCTAGAGGTCACTCGCTCTCGCTACTATGGCGCACATCTGGTACGCTACAATCTTTTGTGAGCGTCTGTGGAACATGCATAGATCAGCAGGGTCCCTCAACGCACTTAGTGTGTAATAAAGGTCTAAATTCATTTCGTTTTCGCTGTGTATTTAGCAATAATTCCCATCCGAAACCAGCACGACCTGCATGTGCACATTCCTTGGCGCACGCCAAAAATACAGACATAAATCCAAGTGGTTCTAAAACTCTTTGGAACGATTATCCACCTCCTCACAATACGACATTATACCACTTGCGCCCTTCGAAAGGTCTGCAATGATAGTACAATTCTCGAAAAAAAAAAAAAAAGTAAAAATTCAAGAAAAAAATTGACCATTCTTTCAGCAGGCAAACACAGCCACTACAGGCTCCAAATTTTATTATGTAGTACGTAATTCCTTGTTTGGCACAGTAAGATTCTCTGAATGATTGTCTTCACGCCACTATCAGTGCCAAATTGGAAGTCTTCAGTTCCCACTTTCAGTTAGTGCATGTAAGCTCACCAAAACAATATTTGTCACTGATCGACATGGACCACTGTACATCGTGTAGAATTGGCACCACACTGTCATGTAAACCTCCACTGCTGCTGAATGTCATGGCAGCAAATGTACCTGTTGGTTTTATGCATAAGTGCAGTAAGATCGGTCGTCGTGGGGACGCGACAGAATGACAGAAGGGTGATATCGATTTTGAGTTTGATCACAACGTGAATGAGGTTGTTCGATTTGTTGCTGTATCAATGCAGACTGTCCACCACGTCTATAAGGAATGGTCCACAACACGCAGCCATGTAACAGCCGTAAGAACAGTAGTCGTAAGAGTAAGCTAACCGACAGGGACTGAGACGAATGTCTGCCTTGTCAGTGACAATAAATTTGAAACCTGAAAGGAATTGCGGTTGTCAGTGACTGCAGGACGACCTCAGTACCCAGATCTAGAGCGAACACACAGAGAGTGTAAGGTGGCAGAATAAACGGTCAGATTAGCACCTTACATGAAAGCTTTATACATCGCAACAGCAAGGTGAATATGACACCTAACTCAATTTGGCAGTAATGAGCAAATTTGCCTAGCAGTATGTAATGCAAAAAGCGATGACACTCAATTGATGGTAATTAACACACCATTCCTATAATTCATGTTTGAGCGGAAATTGAAACAAGTAGCAAGAGGCGTTTTAGTTTGGAATTCAGAGGGACGAGGGCAGAGGCAAGGCCGCGCTACAGGGGGTACCACGGAAACCACTCAAAGGGGTGTTCCAGGCGGATAGTCAACGACCGACCAGGTGACTCAGATGGGGAGAGCGGATATAATGGCCAATCTGAGGGAGGACAGGAAACAAAGCGTTTAGAAAACTGCGTTTCGGAATTCCAAATTCGCTCACGTGTCCAGCGAGTGGTACACATGTGACAGTTGGCTCTGACAAGGGAACCTCCCCATCGCACCCCCCTCAGATTTAGTTATAAGTTGGCCTTGAAAAACTGAACATAGGTCAATCGAGAAAACAGGAAGAAGTTGTGTGGAACTATGAAAAAATAAGCAAAAATATAGAAACTGAGTAGTCCATGCGCAAGAGGACAAATCAAGGACAATCTGCGCGCAGCAGCGCCGTGGTCCCGTGGTTAGCGTGAGTAGTTTCGGAACAAGAGGTCCTAGGTTCAAGTCTTCCCTTGAGTGAAATGTTTACTTCCTTTATTTTCGCAAAGTTATGATCTGTCCGTTCGTTCATTGACGTCTCTGTTCACTGTAATGAGTTTAGTGTCTGTGTTTTGCGACCGCACCGCAAAACCGTGCGATTAGTAGACGAAAGGATGTGCTTCTCCAATTGGAACCAAAAACATTTGATCGCAAGGTCGTAGGTCAACCGATTCCTTCACAGGAAAAGACGTCTGATAGATTCTATACGACATTGGTGACGGCATGTGGGTCACATGACAGGAAAATGTTGTCGATCCACCTAACTTGTACACTTGGCGAAAGGGTAAAAAGATTCTTCTACCTTGCCCGATTTAGGTTTTCTTGTGGATGTGATAATCACTCCCAAAAAAGTGATGAAAACATAAGAGTTTGTCACATAAACTGAAAATAAAAAATCAAACTTTTCGCTTGAGGGAAGATTTGAACCAAGGACCCGAGCGATCCGCAGATGCTCACGTTAACCACGGGACCACGGCGCTCCTTCGCGCCCATTTTCCTTGATTTTGCCTATGTTGCACATGGACTACTCAGTTTGTATATTTTGCTTATTTTTTCATAGTTCCACACAACTTCTTCCTGTTTTCTCGATTGATCTGTGTTCAGTTTTTCAAGGCCTATCCACTGTGCCAAGTTATAACTAAATCTGAGGGGGATGCGATGGGGAGGTTCCCTTGTGAGCACTATTGGACTTAACGTCTATGGTCATCAGTCCCCTAGGACTTAGAACTACTTAAACCTAACCAACCTAAGGACATCACACAACACCCAGTCATCACAAGGCAGAGAAAATCCCTGACCCCGCCGTGAATCGAACCCGGGAACCCGGGCGTGGGAAGCGAGAATGCTACCGCACACATGTGACAGTGTCAATGTAAACATTTAGGCGTCTGGAATGGGCACAAAACGTCCGATTGGCGGAAACACGCTAGGAAGGAGAAAAGAGACAAAACTTCGACGCAATTTAATAATAGGGACCTCCCAATTGTTAGAGAAAGTTTCCACAAAATAAGAGGAAAGCTCCTATTGTTCGAAAAAAGCCGTGACGTGAAGAACGAAAGTACTCAGACAGTTCGGCTGTGAGTAAGACAAGACGGAAATTTTCGTGGACTCTTCTCCGAACTGGCGTCAAGTACAGAATAGAGCGCATAACACTCTGTACGATGCAGAGTAGTAATTCGTGTGGACACTGCCTTCACAGCGGCTGATATCCAGCTACAAATTAGCTGTAGCACTGTTTAGCGCTAACTGTAGAGAAATGAACCAGCCAATTAGTTAATTGTTCTTTTGAGAACTGAGAGGGCATAATAATATGCCCCGCTGCTCCCACCGTGCGCGTGTACATCGCCCCATTCTAAGACTATGGATGAGTCCACGTTCTCTCACATAACAAGAAACATAGAGAAAGTTTCTGATGGAAAATTCAGCAAAGGTGTAATTAGTTTTATAGGAATTTCAGCAGAAGAGAGCGGCCTAGCAGACGACAGCTCATCGCAGCTTAAGGTAAATACCGCGTGCAGAGGCGTAAACTTGTCGGTTCACTAGCTTGCTTGCACTGTAAACTCGAGCTACCTTACGTAATCTTTTGCTCTATTTGTCACATAACTAACCATTCACCGTAAACTTGATTGTCATCCTAAAAATAGTACCGAATTTTGAACCGGAATCGGACGATTTTCGTAGTACTGACCAACATCATAACGTAAGTGTACAAACAATTTTGTAAAGAAACTTCTAGTTTAACTTGAATATTGGCGTGTTTAGGATAATTTAACCTTCTGAGAACTAATATTTAATATTGTTGTCTTTAGGATTATTTTACTTTCTGATCGTGACGAGATGCGTTATACAGACAACTGTTTTTTGGTGTCACATTGGAAACTGTGTAAAACCGTGCAGTTCTGTGTCAATATTGCGACACTAAACATGTCATTTCAACCTACACAGTTGTCTTCAATCCTAGAATAAGTAAACCAAAAATTTTGCGCCCTTACATGGGAATTGCATGGCATGACCATCTGGAGCCGAGTACCTCACAAAAGGCCAGTGCTCACAGTGGCACACAAACCCGCACGTCTGCACTGGGAAACCGGTCAGCAGCTGACTGGAGGCGTGACGAGTACAGATTTTGCCTCTTTTCAAATATACAAGCCACTTGGTGCACCGGCGACGCAATGAACCGTCTAGTCTGCAATACGTGCAGGATGAAGTTCAGGACAGAGGCGGATGAGTGATGTTCTCGCGGTATTTTTCGAAACATGATTTGGGACCACTCCTTCGGGTTTCCATGAATATGAACTAGGACGTTTTTTCAACGTCATCGGTGACCATATGTTGCTCTTTCTTCTGTATCTTCATATGAGTATGTTGAGGATATTCCTCTTGCAAGATAATAGCGTTGTTCACAAGATGCACGCATAACTTCCTGGTTTCATGAACGCTCAGGTACCCTACCGCATCACGACTCACCTCATTTCAATCCTATAAAAAAGTCTGAGGAATAATGGGACAGAAATGGGCCGTGTCCACTCCAAAGGAATCATCTCTTAAGCGAAACAGGGAAACCGCAGAAAAATTAAATTTGAAGGTCAAGACGAGGAGCTGATCGCCAGTCTCGCGAAAGAGAGTCCTGTGTCTTAACCACTGTGCTACTTCTTTCAGCACCAAGACTCTCTCATTCTGTAACGCAACGTTCCTAGCCAGGCTCGTCGCCGGCCCTGGTGGCCGAGCGGTTCTAGGCGCTTCAGTCCGGAACCGCGCGACTGCTACCGTCGCAGGTTCGAATCCTGCCTCGGGCATGGATGTGTGTGATGTCCTTAGGTTAGTTAGGTTTAAGTAGTTCTAAGTTCTAGGGGACCGATGACCTCAGCTGTTAAGTCCCATAGTGCTCAGAGCCATTTGAACCATTTGAACTAGGCTCGTCGTGTGTCGAGACGCATACACGTACGCTTGCGAGAAGCCACTAACAAAGAAACAAACCCCTAATAATTAATATTCAGTACACATCATTGCAAATTCCAGACACGTACTTAATTATTGACTCACCGATATTATTGTCGAGTTATCAATTTTATTTCGGGGTTTCCCAAACATTAAATGCACATTAAACCTTTGAAGTTCAGGGAGAAAAGAGTCTATTACAGACAGATTCCTGACACTTTGAGGAACGGTATTCATGAATCTGCTTTAGGATGCGGTAGTTCTGAGAGGATTTCAGTATTTGTTCAAGATGGTGGCTACCACTAAACTCAGGTAAAAATTGAAATCGCTCTTCGTCCTACTTGAGGAGGAGCAATGAAACAAAGACGACAAAACACATTATCGGTTCCCCAAATCCCAGCAGATAGTTTTTGGCAGCTGTCTCTCCCAGTAGTTGGTACTAGCCCTATTGTTAGAAATCGCAAGCTGATTGGAGTCTTGGCACTCCATGGCCATGAAATATCAGAGCGTGGTCGTCCCAGATCCAGCTTGCAAGCTTCTCTTCAGACCGACGGCACCAGCAAGACGACTCCTACGCGAACGCATTACGCTCCTCAAACCTGATGCTCTGCGTCAGATTACAGTTCACCCGTTCATTACAATGAGCAGAAGATAGCAATGTCACTATTTTCAATTAGCAATGGCAACTACGTCGTGTTGTTTCTGTGAAAAGACAAACTTCGACACGCGGTAATGAGTCGAAAGCATTCCCCTCTGTCTGTAACATATTGCAATTTTACATGAATTTAATTCTCTCAGGTACATTAATAATGCATGTGTCGTTTAAGAACTTTTGGTGTCAATGTTTGCTGACTTCTGCATAGGCTGTTATCTCTGTACATAAGTGTATGAACTCTTGTGTGAAGGCTACTCCGAGGTATACGCTTATGAATTCCAGTGGAATATATCTCAGTAATTACCTTTCATCGTTTTTATTAGTGTTAAATCTCCTGTCTATCTCCCTCACTCTCCTAATTAAGCGGGATTCCCTATAAGAAGGAACAATGTTGGCCGCCTTCCACTATCGAGACTATCGGCCTGAAATGCTATGGCGAAGAATTTACAACCGACTGCCCGAGCTTTTAGGGCACAGTAGGGGGCGGTAGTATTACTATTCCAATCACAACGGAATACATGATTTTGTACTATATTTCTTTATTTCGTGGCGAATACAACAAATTATGGGGTTACTATGGACAGAAAATGGAGTTTTCTTTGACGTTCTACTAGTGATAAGGACTGAGAACACTTAAGAACACTTAAGAAAAACTGTTGGTCATGCCCCGTGGTCAATAGCAAGGCTAGCCAGGTGACGGCGACAGAAGGATGTAAGGGCAAGGGCTGTAGTTAGCTGTCGTCTCATCGTGTTTCAGTGTGGCTTAGCAGAAATCCAAATGAGACGGTGGCAGCATAGCGGCAACATTGGGTAAACGAAAGAATTTTTTTTAGTAGCTTATAACAATTTTTATCTCAAGACCGAGTTACTTTTTTGTGTGAGCATGCGTTTCAATGTATCTTATTTATTTTGCTATAACAACAGGTACGTTAAAATTTTGCAGTCACAGAACACACACACACTAAGGTCACTCTCCAGTAAACGACTCTAATTCCCGACCATGCATCACGAGGCAGCGACGCTACCACGAGACGACGGAGATCAGCAGGAAAGGAGTTTGACAAACCTCACTTTCGAACTAAGCTGAAGTTTATACGAGCGCAGTAAAACAGGTTTGGCGCGACTGGCGGGAGGTGCGAGTACAATGTTCTGTAAGCTACTCAGCGCTTAGCGTCAGCGTGGGCAGCGCCTACAGAGCAACAGACGAGGGCCTCTCTCTCGGAAGGCCCGGGCGGCGTGGCGAGACGCCGGCGGGATCAATAGCGTCTAGACGGCTGCCGCCGCCGCCGCCAGGCGAGGTCAACACGCCGCGTGGGCGGTGTGGGCGACGCGCCGTGCTGCGCCGCGGTCCCGCAGTCTGGTCCCGACTGCTCCAGGGGCTACTGTCCTCCCTCGGTCCTCAGAGACGGAAGTCACGCAGTGACAGCATCTACAACCTACTACTCCTGTAGTTTACTCATTGGTGAATACAATGCTTCATAAAAGTGTACAACACCCTGATAACATAAAACGTGTGTTTTGATCTGCAACCTTTTTCGCAATAGCCTTCTGACCACAGGAAAAAAGCTACGTATAGACACCTGCCAGGTGGATGTAAAAGAAAACCTACAATCTCAGTATATTACAAAACGACGCTCTTTTCTCACCAATAGCGAACGAGACAATGTGGCTTATATACGCTGTTCATCTTCGAAAATTCATTAGGAGGTTAGACGGTGCGCTCATTGTCCTGAACGGCAAGAAGGGTTGTCAGCGCACCAAACTGGCGTACACTACAGCGGACTGATTTGAACATCCAGCCACTATCAACGGCAACAACCAGTGAAAATCTGCTGTGTAGTTGTCGACTGCAGCCAACAATGCCGCTATCCCGTAAGTGTCACCCAAGACAATGTAACAGAGCTGAGGGCTGCCGTTTTGCAGGCACCTGGGAGAGCTGTCAGACAGTACACAACCGGCTCTACACGATCAATTTAGACTTGAGGCGTCCAGTACAGCAAAAACTTTCCAGAACCATGGTGCGTAAAGAGTGTGAGCAAGAGAAGACTTGGGAGCAAACCTGGACCATAGACGTTCGTTTCTCTGTAGCTGCGAGTGCAGGATTTTTCTGATGGCTGGTGGCCAGCAGAAGAGCGTGAATTCGTCCAGTTAAAAACGCACATATCAGGCATGCAGTCCTACAGGTCAGCAGGGAAGCGGGTAAATCATGTTTTGGACCACTAACAAGTAGCGTTGTCGGATGCCACTCGACGCTTTCCAGGGGAATTTGAGGGTCATGCATTATCGAAGTAGACTCCTCCAACCTACTGTCCAAGCCGTACAATCAAGCTACCGATGATGGGTCCGTCTATGAAGACGACGAAACACACGACATCAACACTTTGCTCCAGAAGGCAGGAATCAACAGAAAGGAATAGCCTGTGGTGTATGCTGACATGAGCCGATCGGGTGTGCCTGAGAGCAGTTGAAACTCGCAATACAGCGCAAAAACACTCCTTACACGGTGTCTGATCTACATTGGGTCTGGTGGTCTACCCGCGATGCGCGCACCTGGAGGAAAGATGGTGGCGGGATCGAATCATGATCGGACTAAGGAAATATTCAGTCTGCCTTTCAGCTAGTTTTCACCTTTCGGTGATTTGAAAATCCACCAGCAACAACACGGTGTTCGTATTCGACGCTAAACAGTAGGTCTCCCTTCCCCGCTTGTATTACTGGGCTAGATAGGCAAGCAGTCAAAGTGGTGTCCATTTGGAAAGATTCCACCATGGCGTTGAGGCACATGCTATTATTATTATTATTATTATTACTGTATAATCTCAAGAGAACTGTCTCGGCAGATTCGGACAGAGTTGAGTAGCAACGTCTCGAGCACTTTACGGACAGTATGCCAAAGTTGAACCAAACATGTTAAGTTGCATGTTTTGTTAAATATTATCCGAAATCAGATTTCTATTTCTCACATGGGAGCACACTAGCAGTTTCGAACAGACAGCCTTTATTTTAGTCTCGCTTTGTTTTAATTCAGGGCAGTGTAATTGTTTTGTTTCGTATGGCTTATTCTTTCATTCGCATCTCCCTTTGAATGTAGGCCACACAACTTCGTTGATATACACGTGGCGCAAAACTTTTTTTGAGCTGACTTAGCGTTCATTTGTATATTAACAAATTCGGCCTGGAATCTCTGTGACTGGAATAGAATTGTCTTCAGTGATGAATCCCGCTTCGAAGAGAGCTCTGATGGCCTGCGAGACATGGGATACCAACTTGACTGTCCGCCGCCATACCGCCCGACAAACAGGAATACCATTTCTTTTCACAGCATGACCCCTTTGATTGTCATCCGCGGCACCCTTCCAGCATAGTGGTACGTCGTCGATATTGTACGAGGGTCACTCCAAAAGAAATGCACACTATTTTTGTAAAAACACAGTTTTCATTCTGCATGTGTGAAAGTTTTACAGTGTGTAGATACATCCTTACCGCTTGTTTTCAAACTTAGTTCAACCTGTTCCCGCGAGTGGCGTCGTCACAGCATGTCTTCAAGATGGCTGCTACATTTGATGTTCGTCAGAAGCAACGTTCTATCATAGAATTCCTGTGCTATGAAAACGAGACAGTGGGAAACATCCACAAGAGGTTGAAAAAGGTGTATGGAGATGCTGCTGTCGATCGCAGTACAGTTAGTCTGTGGGCAATCAGGTTATGTGATGAAAGCTGGCACGGCAATATTGAGGATTGTCCTCGCAGCGGCACGTCGCGTACTGCACACAATCCAGACAATGTGCAGAGAGTTAACGAATTGGTGACTGCTGACAGACGCATCAAAGTGAACGAACTGTCACGCTACGTTGGGATAGGGGAAGGAAGTGTTTGCAGAATACTGAAAGCGTTGATCGTTAAAAAAGGTTTGTGCCAGGTAGGTTCCCATGATGTTGACAGTGGCTCATAAAGAAACAAGAAAAACGGTATGCAGCGAACTTTTGGAACAGTACGAGAATGGTGGAGATGAATTTCTTGGAAGAATTGTGACAGGCGATGAAACATGGCTCCATCATTTTTCACCAGAGACGAAGAGGCAATCAATGGAGTGGCATCATGCAAATTCACCCATGAAAAAAAAATTCAAAGCCACACCTTCTGCTGGAAAAGTTATGGCTAGGGTGTTATTCGATTCCGAAGGACTCTTGCTTGTGGACATCATGCCAAGTCGAGCCACCATAAATTCTGATGCATATGTGACGACACTGAAGAAACTTCAAGCTCAACTGAGTCGTGTTCGACCACATCGGCAAGAGCACGATGTTTTGCTGTTGCACGACAATGCACGGCCACATGTCAGTCAAAAAACCATGGAAGCGATCACAAAACTCGGATGGACAACACTGAAACACGCGCCTTACAGTCCTGACCTGGCTCCATGTGACTATCATCTCTTTGGGAAACTGAAAGACTCTCTTCGTGGAACAAGGTTTCAAGATGATGACTTCCTTGTGCACGCTGCCAAACAGTGGCTCCAACAGGTTGGTCCAGAATTTTACAGTGCGGGTATACAGGCGCTGGTTCCAAGATGGCGTAAGGCAGTTGAGAGGGATGGAAATTATGAGGAGATATGAAAATATTGTTCCTAAAGGATGAATCTACACTCTGTAAATTTTCAAACATGTAGAATAAAAGATGGATTTAAAAAAAAATAGCGTTCATTTCTTTTTCAGTAACACTCGTACATCCGGGATTTTATTGTCCTTCATAGCAAAACATCCTGGTCTTAAATTTCAGCAAAATAATGCCCGCTCGCACGGGGAGAAAGTTTCTGCTGCTTGTCTTCGTGCTTGTCAAACGCAGCAGGATCGCCAGATCTATCGCCAATTGAGAACATTTGCACTATTTTGGGCGGCTGTCTACAACCATCTTGGAATTCTGACGATCTAAGGCGCTAATTGCACGAAATTTGGCTCGATCACTCTCAGGAGGATATCCAACAATTCTACCAATCAATGACAAGCCGAATAACTGCTTGCATAAGGGCCAGATTAGGACCAATGCCAACTCCTGTTTTTCGTACTACTTCAACTGCACCTATACCCCACAAGACGTGGTCTGGTGTATGGCGGAGTGTGCTTTTGGTATTACTAAATGATCCCCCCTTCCCTGTTCAATTCGACAATGCCCCGTGGGAAGAACGACTGTCGATAAACTACCGTATTAGCACTAATTTCCCTATTTTTCTTGTCGTGGCTATTTCGCGAGTCGTATCTTCCTCGACTAAATGTGCCCCTTTTCGTTGGCTCCGCTCTCTGTCTCTTCTATTAATCTAACATAGTAAAGGTTCCAGAATGATGAGCGATGTCCCAGAATCCGGTTACAAGTATTTTGTGAGCCATTTCTTTCGTAGACTGATTACATTTCCTTAAGAATCTTACAATACATCTCGGTTGGAATCTGCTTTTCCAGTAACGGATCTCTCTGCTTATTTATGGGCAATATCTTACATTTATTTATTACCAATTATCGACACTCCGTAGGTCTTCTTGCTTTTCGCTACCGTCTTCCGCTGTTGCAACCTTCATACAGACTACAAAGTCGTCTGTGAACAGTCTCATGGAGTTCCTGACGACATCCACGACATGATTTATATATGTCCTGCGATGATCCCTTTGGGTACACCCGAAATTACTCTTACGTCTACTGATTCCGTCCCTTTAACGCTGCGGTAGCAGTGGCACCGACAACGGAACCAGACGTTGCCAGAGGTCACCCAATAACATCACCCGACACTTTGGTCACAGGTGTCCCATCTCCTTTGTCAGTTTTTGACGAGATCAAGGAGGTTAGAAACTATTCTAACCCCGTTCGGCGGTATGGGCGCCATGACGCCTCTGTGCTTGGAAACGAGTGCTGTATTCCGGGTTTTGCTATTATAATGACGCTGAATGCATGTGAATGATTTATATCGTCTCTAATAAAACATGGCGAGTACTGTACACTCTTTCTTCAGTTACTAGAATAACCGGACGGGCTTTATGAAAATCTGAGATGAAGAGAAAAACGCTTCTTACATACTCGAGCTGGTTTGTTGTGACATTGAAAAGCAAGATCACAAACACTGTGCTCCCCTTCAGATACATGTAAATTCAGCACAAAATATATATATGTCGGTTAACCTTCTATGACTATGTCAGCATACACGAGAAAGACAAACATAAATTTTAAAATAAAATAATTTGAACATGAAAGCACTGAAAAGTGTCTGAAGTTAGTATATGGTTCTCTACACAACAGTGAGAGCCCGTATCGACCGTGTTCCGGAAACTAAAGAACACGGCGTCAACTTGGGTGCCTTTTTCTATAGCGCTCATGGAAAAAAAAGCTAGCTGAGTTTCACAAACTCCTATTTCACGGTATTCCAAGAACTGTCATAACGCATGAGCATAAAAGATGTTCCAAACTCTACAAAAGATCAGTGTAAGAGATGTAGACCTACAATTACGTAAATTTTTTCCAATCTACGATAAACTGTCAGAAGGGGACCAAGTTTTTTCGCGTAATCGCTTTAGGATCTCACAGGAATCTCATCTGGTCCAGACACTTTTCCACTATTGAACGATTATGGTTGAGTTTCTATTTCGCGATTAATTTCTCAGTACCTGCGATTTCGACGTTTGTGTGATGATTGAACCGTCTGACCAGAGATTTAAGCACCTTGAAGAAATCCTCAGCGGCATACAATAGTGGCAGCAATTAAAATCGAATGAGTGACCCATTGAAGTACCACGCCAGTACCATCGAATAAGTGAGATTTAAATGATATTTTCTGGACCCAGCCAGTCGCGTCATTAAATGAAAGAAGACTTTCATGTACTTCGGAGGTCACTGGAATTTAGTACAGTGACAAGTGCTCACGCGCCTCCATTTCCGAGAAGCAACAAACAGGTCGATTTGCCAACAAGACAAATAACTACTTAAGACACTGCGGAGAAGGTTAACATCAAACATAAGACTTCGACGCCTAATCTCTCGACAGGAACTGCACTGCACCGAACATTATTTATTAAAAGTGTATGCTTCATATAGGTTTCGACGTAAGCGATACCCTCTCTTTAGTGGATGAAAGAATTTGAAAATGTAAGCTATTTGGACAAGAAAATAACTAAGGCTGCGCTAGAGGATACCACGTGCATACTGGCAACAATAAGAAAAACGTTTCTGAAAAAGGCAATTTTGTTAACATCGAATATGAATTTAAGATCTAGAAAGTCTTGTCTATAGGTAGGCATCTGATCTTTGGACTTACACAGATGTGAAACGTGGACGATGCACAGTTGAGACAAGAAAAGAATTAAAGCTTTTGAAATGTAATGTTACGGAAGAATGTTGAAGACTAGATGAACGATAACTAATAATGAGTTTCTAAATTGGTTATGGGAGAAAAGAAATTTATGACACAGCGTGACTAAAAAGATCGGTTGAAAGAACGCATCCTGAGGCATTGACGAGTTATCAACTTTGAAGTGGATGGAAGTGTGGGGAGAGGGGAAGTGGAAAAAATACATAAGAGGAGCCACGCCATGATTGCAGTTAAACAGTTTGAAATGAATGTAAGTTACAGTAGCTACACATTGATGAAGAGGCTTCCACAGGATAGACTAGCTTGGGGAGCTGCAAGAAGTCAGTCGTTCCTACTGAATACCACAACAACACCAACAGCTCCGGCAAAACAACATAGAGCATAAATTAGTCTTGGAATGTTTCAATACAGATTAATGCTAGAGACACGAACTACTCCTCCGGGAAGATAATGTTGTTAGTTCCGCTCTGTCTTAGATTTAACATCTAGCTATTTGGATGAAGTGATTTGGCAGGAACCTACAGCCAGTAGCTCCCCCACCAACGTAGAACTAATGCTGTGTTTGACAACTGTGCCAACTATTAGTCTAGGAAAACTTGGATAGCACTAAACAAGAAATCTGCCTTAGAAAGAAATTAAAACTGTTGTTAAGTACCTAGGGCCTAACCTATGGAGGGAAGTGTGTGCAAGTGTCTCCTCGCCAGAGCCGGCAGGATAAGCGGCCGACCAGAATCCGTTAGGCGTGCCCGCCGCCGGTGCCAGGTACGGCGGTCCGCGCATCGATCCCTGGCGGGCTTTCCCGCAGGACCCCGCGTGGCCCTACCCCCACTGTTCCGGCTCACCACCTCACCAGTTTTGATGCCTGCGCCATCTTCTTGTGCGCTGCAGTCATTTACATCTCAAACCACCGCCATCATTTGTACACACCACCCATTTAATTCCACACATCAGGTAGCTGAATCTGTACATCTATTTTTTAAAGGAAGAAAATATTAAGTTGTAGTTATGCACCAGTTGTAGGTGCCTGATTAAAGTGCAAATGCTGGCTGTTTTATGAAACATCGCGGTTCTTTTCCATGTCATAGATGATACTCTGCCATCCTGTCATTGCAGGCATCACTGGGACCTTTTCCTAGACTGGAACCTAGACTCTTGATCCATAAGAACCAAGACATAAAAATTTACTCTTATACTTAACTATTTAGGGCTATTCTACATGTTTCTACAAAAGAAACTTAATAATAAAAGCCAACAATACATGGAACGACGAGTTATATCCCGCCACGAGCGAGAGCTGTGCAAAGGGCCTTGTATACTAAGATTTTCGAGATGATGTCGCCGTTTCCCTGGAGGACTTTCGAACTTACTTGAACGCTAGACAATTTCACAGTCCTCTTAGTCTATATAACGAGTGTGTCTAAACTTCCCTTAAAGAATTTGAGGACAGCTTCCTTAGATTAAAGCAAAAAAAAAGTGTCTAGTACAAATGGACTGTAAAATACGTACCTTAAGAGCTATGAGCAATTGCCTAATCGATACTGTGAAGCACTTCGCTTCTACAGCAACCTCTTTCCTTTCCATATTTTGAGAGTAGGTAGTATGGACCAAAACAAAAAAATGCTGTTAACATGGACACTAAAATGCATACCTTTGGAGCTATGAGCACTCGTTCAATAGAAGAGATGTATTTCACAGCAGCGAGGAAGAACAAATGGTCATATGTATTTTAGAACCAGTGTTTAGGAACCCGTCCTCAAAGTCTGTTAAGAGTATTTAGTTACACCCTATATATTGCTTTACGAGAATTGTGTGTGTGTGTGTGTGTGTGTGTGTGTGTGTGTGTGTGTGTGTGTGTGTGTATGTGTGTGTGCGTGAGAGAGAGAGAGAGAGAGAGAGAGAGAGAGAGAGAGAGAGAGAGAGAGGGAGATCATGCACTGTCATAGTGTCTTTTTTGCGCAGTCCGTCGCCGTGCTAGTGAGTCTCGTCCTCTTTCCGCTGCATTCATTTGTCACCTGTTCTCTAGGGCTCACGAAACCAAACTGTGGAATAAACGTTATGAGAACATTATGAAACGTCTCTGCAGAATTCCGTATGGCAATGAAGATTACCAAACACGAGTGTTTTTATTATTCTGCGTTTGTGGCCACTGCAGCCTATATAAACATCCTTATAGACTCACGCAAAATTTATGCCACAAAGCGATCCGTGTGTCAAACTGCTGTACGTAAATTAGGTGCCATATTTATCGGATGCAAGCGATTATTTTTATCCACGCCGTTTCAAAAGTGTCGTCCGATTAGCCCACTGTTTTGTTCCGATACCAGTTTCAGTCACCACCACGTGTTTCGATTTATACTGGGGAGGAAATATGTGACAGAATTTGCACTCATCAGCCACCAGGACGGCAGATTTCAGGTAGTTTTCGACGTACGCCTGAAGAAGGCTTAATAGATCTCTAAGTTACATCGTATGAATTTTACGCAGAAACAGATAACACAATTAACACGATAGTGCTAGTCACCCATTCAGCTGCCAAATGGTTGAACGATGTACAGTATCGTTTAACTCATCCACTTGGCGATATGCCGGCCGTTGTGGCCGAGCGGTTCTAGGCGTTTCAGTTTGGAACCGCGAGACCGCTACGGTCGCAGGTTCGAATACTGCCTGGGGCATGGATGTGTGTGATGTCCTTAGGTTAGTCAGGTTTAAGTAGTTCTAAGTTCTAGGGGACTGATGACCTCAGATGTTAAGTCCCATAGTGCTCAGAGCCATTTGAACCATTTTTGAACTTGGCGATATGGCCTTTAGGAAAAAAAGACCTCGCTGTCAATCGCGCAGTAAACGAGAAAAGTGGAATCGAAATGGAAACAGAAGATTAGAGTGTCACCTGACTAAGAAGGTTAGGTCTACCAGTCCAGTATTTTGGCTAAATTAGTCAATGCAGAAATGAACTCGGCAGTTACACCTTCTATCATGTCTCAAAAACTTCAGTTCTCATGTAACCATACCTATTACAAAGTCACGGTTGCACGAGAACTAAATCTGAATAAAAGGACTTCATCTCCCACGTGTCATTCCAACTTTACCTTTGTGATGGTATGAAGTCTCAAATCGTCCCATACGAATGCTGAGATAGTTCGTACAAATATTCCATGACCGGCAACATCCCATTTCCTTTACCATTATTAACATTTGTAAATTTAAGTTGAAGTAAGTTTTTGTTTTGTGTGTTTATTATTATTATTATTATTATTATTTGCAAACGGCCTTGCCGCAGTGGTAATACCGGTTCCCGTCAGATCACCAAAGTTAAGTGCTGTCGGGCTTTGCTAGCAGCTGGATAAGTGACCGTTCAGGTCTGTCGAGCTCTGCTGGAAAGAGGGATGCACTCAGCCTTTGTGAGCCCAATTGAGGAGCTACCCGGAAGAGTGGTGTGTTGACCCCATGCCTCTCCATATCCGCATGAAGTGACGACTTCGATGAGAATGACATGGCGGTCGGTCGACACCGTTTCACATTCCGAAGCCTGTTCGGACGGAGTTTAGTCGAGAATTATTATTATTAATTATGCTTTGTTATTTTTGCTATTCTTCTTTTTATCGTAATCTTCATTTACTATTTCAACTTTTCTCTTTGAGAGATTCATGTATATGTCATGAGGTGTGCCATGTTATTGAGTCAGGGATCCGATGGGAGACTATCGAGTTCCCTCCTCCTACTAGTTTCTGCGTTCTGTATGTAGTAGTACGCTTTGCAACAAGCAAATAAGTACAGAACCTCTTCAAAATAGATGTTGAACAAATGTGACTATATCTGCGCTACTGCTAAGACTGCTCCTGAACACAGGCCTAATGGCAAAGCATTTCCTCCTACTTCGAGAGAGGTTGACCCTCGTGAAATTTTACTATAACGTACCCTGATGCTAACTGTGGTGCAGCACGGTTTACATCAAAAGATTGCGATCCCCGTCTGATGCCCTACCACATAATGGTCCAACATTCCTGCCTCACAGACTCATTCTCATAATCATGCCTCCTATTAACACTGCTTACCATTGCTCGTGAGTCGCTTATTATTGTTCCGGATAAATGTCTAAAGGAATTTATATTTCCTTTATTATTAGAGTTGTCTTGACTAAGAGAATAAAAATGAATGTTAAACATGATTAATATTCTGAATGCCAGTGTCAGATAGAACTTCACTGCTACGGGTGCAGTACATTTAGTTTTATACACTATTTAATGTCATTATTATATTTAACATTCAAATTGTCCTTCATTATGGCTTTTGCAGGGTATACATACGATGTTATTTCCTCCGTCTTACTGATTTATTCGATATCTGAGCACTTGCAGATGATTATTCTGCTTGGTGACAGATCATATATGGGACGCCAATAGCTTGTACTGCATAAATATATTTTTCTCAACATTGGGAAACATGTTCATCTAGGTATGAAAAGATCTAATTTTCTGCCAAGTCTTCCTGCATTATGGCAGAAGGAACGTTCAGCTTCTCGTAGCCCTATTACACGTCCTTGTTCAAACTCAGTGAGGTGTAGATAATGGCGTCATTGCCGCCTAACAGGCATTCGTGACTATCAACAACTCGCCACATCCAATCTCAAAGGTAACTAATGATCATGTATTTAAAGCAAACCTGATTAGCATCCTAATAGTGGCTTGGTGACAGATCTCTGCTATATGTAGACTCTCAAAGACACTTCCTAAGTAACACACTGTAGTGGGAATCTCCTGGTCTCTTGTGTGGGTACATCCTTTGTTGATTATGCGTGAAGAGTTAAAATTGTGTAGCGGACGGGCACTCATATACGGATTCCTACTTAACGTAGGGAGTTGTTGCTAACTGCACTATCGAAGCACACCAGATTGACTGTTTCGAAGCTTCTGTAACATACTGGCTGTCTGTACATAAAGCACTCTAAGAGATCTCTTTAATTGTTATTATCCTCAGTTTGCACCTCATCTCAAACGTAGGGCAATCACAATTGTCGTTATCAATTAGATTAAACGGCAGTTGAAGCTGGAACTGGAGAAACCATATAATGGAATTCCTTTACCAGTCGATTTGGCTGGTTATATGTCACAAACATCTAGCATTGCCTCAAACGGAGAAAGAAATTTCTGCCGGTATTCGGTTTTAATACATAGTAATGAAATGCATTATTCACCATTCAAGAATTTAAATCTACTTCATAAAACATTACTTAGCACAACTGCTCCGATTATAATCAAAACAGATTTCTACAAGTTCCAAACCTCAATGGTTTTGTTTCTAAAATTCCTAGACTTATAAGTCCTTCAAAAAACTTGATTGCAGTAGTGCTACACTAATCATTAGAATTTTTTCAAATCATCTAAATGTGACTGCTAGTTCCATCACAGTTGGTGTCATATAAACGGACCCCAGAAATAATGTAAGCAGTAGGGCAACAGGGTTACCAGTGCATCTTGTTATTGCGGGTTGCCTACATCAGAGGCAGATATGCACTCAGGGGCAAACCAATTGTTCTCCATTGACTGACAGGTCCTTAACCTATTGTTCCCCACCCCCTCCCATCTCCCTAGCCCAACCTCTCAGTAAACCTTCAACCTATCCCCTCCCCCTCGCTGCTACAGGTACAGTTTCAGGTCTGAGATATTTGAATAGCCCCTCTCACTCTTATCAATTTGATTGACTTCTTAATTAAATTGATCAATTAATTAACCTCTCCCCTTTTGGTAAACCACCATCCCCTACCACCCTCCCTTCCAGAAACTGGTGGGGAAAAGACTCAGCTGAACAGTCATTTGGAGGGAATTCGATTGCAGCATATGAAATATTGTTAAAACAATTTAGACAATGTATAGAATATTGTTTAATTATTTATAGCAGTAAATGTAATATTTTGTAGGGAGCACATTGTGCTATGTGGGAGCGATCTAGATGCTTGTAAAAGAAAAAAACTGGTAGCCAAAATCACAGAAATTATTTTTATTTCATGATTACTGATTTTGGCGAAACTAAAGCCACCATCATCGGATCTTAGGACACATACAGGTTACAACATCATGGTGTATATGGAATATTGCTTAAACAATTTAGGCACTGTGTGGCATATTGTTTATTTAAACAATTTATAGGATTCAAGGCAGTGTATGGAATATAGTTATATATTTTTAAAAAATTCAGGGAATGATACCCCTCCTCACCACCCCATCCCCCCTCGCCCCCTCACAACCTTCTTATACACTCTCCCCTCCTCTCCCTGAAAATGGTCGCTGTGCAGTGGCGAGAAAGGATCTGATGAATTATATATTTTTTATTTATAGTATATATTGTTTGGTTATAATAAAATCACTCATGAAGTATATATTGTTTATTTATAGCACATATTGTTTATTTATAATAAAATCAGTTTGTGGGGGGTTAGATTTCTCTTGTTCATCATTCTCTGCTGTTTGGAAAGATGCAGGTCTTGTAAGAAGTAATTAAATCGACCGCCTTTCTTTTTATTCCAACTGCACAAGGAATACTGTCATGAAACACACATCACACATAATTACACAGTTAAAAATCTTTCGATCGTGAAGCACGCACCACCTGACGTTCCCTCTCCACTGGACCACACAGAAGGCCACTGCACACGCTCTCAGGAGTTGGTATGCACTGGCAGCCCCCACAAAGCGACGACGCAGCCGTCAGGTACCGAGCCACGCTGCCGAATCATGCTCGGGTGTCAGTTCTGCTCCCAGGTGGCGGCATCTCTTTCATACTTGACACATGAGAAATACCTGTCAAAACGAGTGTCTACCTAGACACCGTTGCTGGCGCCATGACACATAGCCTTCGTCCCTGTGGTCCAGCGAGATGTTCACATAGCATATCACCCTCAGCAAGATGTTTGCATAATGGCTCAGCCTTGCAGACACAGCTGAAAGATTCTGAATGTTATTCTTACATCACAGGCGTATGTAAATAAGAGCCAAGTCTACCCTCTGAACGCGCTATAGAAAAGTGTTGGAATGCTTCACAGAATAGCACAGAATGCATTCTCCCTACCGATCCTAACGCGGCATCTGAGACGCCTCCGGCTGCAGATGTGTTTACTCAGCCACCATGCGTACCTGCCGGTCCATTGCAGGCCTAATTGACAAGTGCGAGATGTTTGTGTAGCATTTGCAGCTAAAAGGTTCTTAATGTTATACTGACGTCACATGTCTATGTAAATAAGAGCCAAGTGTACCTGTTGGAAATAGTAAAGTGCTGGAGAAATAATTAACAATCGCTTTTGCAGGGGCTTTCGGGATGCCTCAACTTGTCTGGATGGAAATTCTTTTCCTAACAGAATAGCCCAGAATAACGCCAAATGCATTCCTCCTGATTGTCCTAATGTGGCACCCCATACAACATGTGTTACCCTTCCTGGAAATCATTAAGTCCTGCTTTCAACAAACATCTCCAAAATGCAAATGTTGTCACCACTATGTATAGGTTCCTATGTCACAGTACAAAGGATGTCTTGCTAATGAATGGAGCATTCTGATAGGCTCTTACTGAATTTACGCACCAAATTACTGGTGCTGCCAATGTGGAAGCACTGTCCGCGTTTTTCTTTCTGCAGACGAGACATTCAGCGGCAAAATTATTTTGTACAGATCGCCATATTGCACTGACAGTTAAACCCAGAAAAAGTGGCCTACAGATCGTCAAATATGGAAAGGCTTTTGCTCAATTACACTGCTCCGCCAATGAGGACAGAAGCTTGAAATTAGAGCATGGAATCAATCTCCAACCTCGCAATACATCACCGCGTATCGTGTCGATGTAGTACACATACAATTCGTATACTGCAGTGTATAAAATGGCACCTTTTGCGTGATGCATACAGCTATCGACCGCCAGACACTTGTACATACACTGTGAAGACAGACAGCATAAGCACATGCACTGTAGGTATACTTCTCCCAGAACTAGATATTTCCCATGAGGTCAGGCGGTCATCCACCGACGGTCACAAGTCATCCACCTCAGTGCACTGAAGTCACTCTCAGAACTGTTGTACGAAGTTCGGCTCCTTTCCCCTCGGCACAAAGGCATTACTGTTTCTGATCCTGACCTGATTGCTTGCTTTCTACACCCCTCTCCAGACTCCAGGATTACAAGAACACATGTACTTTCATGTGGTTTGCTAGAACATTATACCATTTACACGATATTTCTCGATATCAAGCACGTAGCAGTATCGCTTGCATAGCAGTATCGCTCACACAGTATAATTCCGAAGATATAGACTGGAAATTATTTGTCCGCAGCTCGTGGTCGTGCGGTAGCGTTCTCGTTTCCCACGCCCGGGTTCCCGGGTTCGATTCCCGGCGGGGTAAGGGATTTTCTCTGCCTCGTGATGACTGGGTGTTGTTGCTGTCCTTAGGTTAGTTAGGTTTAAGTAGTTCTAAGTTCTAGGGGACTGATGACCATAGATGTTGAGTCCCATAGTGCTTACAGCCATTTTTTTTGGAAATTATTTCTCTAGAAACCCGAGGTGGAGCGTGGTGAAAACGACTGAGTAACTAGAAACTTATCCCGTCTGCAAAGACCTTTACGTGAAAAGTCGAAAAAAATAGACAAAACTCATACTTCCACTCCTAAATACTAATGTCGATGATTCCAGATCATCCCCATAATTTACAAACTCAACTAAGGTGTTTCTCATGTCTAGAGAACCAGAAAACATGTCTTCCACCCGTCTTTCACCCTTTAGATGTACACACCTCAATCGATGTTCCCTCAATTAAATAAAGGCGCAAAATGTGAAGAAGCAGTCAACCGGACAATTTACATGGGAGGGAATAATGGTTCAGCGCAAAAACATGTCCATATTGAATCATCTCAAATTTCCATGCGATCAAGAAAGCTATCCAATACATGCTAAGTATTAGATCGCTATTCGGCCATCTAGAAGACGACATGGTTATGTCAGCTACATTCCAGCATCCCAACAAGCCTTTCCATTCAGATGGCTGCTGCCGTTAACGGGAAATGTGAATCATTCCCACCACAGGCCATCGCAAGTGTGGCCCAGTCCCGTAGACAGAATTGTCCTACAAAACTGGCTACATACATATTCTATTGCTATACTTATAATTAAATGTTGCAATTGTGGACACTCGACAATCAGCGAAGTATAGGAAATACACCCAGCTGTGGCTGTGGCAATAGAAATATCTGTACCATTCTTATGACTTGACATATTCTTCCCTTTGTTATCACAGTATTCCACGTCAAATCCATACCTTCCTTACGACTGGACATAGTCATTTCCTTTGCACATGTCGGAACACAAATACATACTTTATAAGCCTGATGCTCAAGGCGAACCTATCACGCATACCAAACTACTAAGTATAAAATTTCGCCAATAACTGATTGCTGGCAATATGAAATAATACTGAGCGAAAATCAACTATGGATGGACATGTCTCATGAGTTTCTCTTGCGAGTGGTACCACTGTGTCTTAGAAAGAGAAGGATAATCGTCTTATGAACTGTCAGATGTTAGAAAACATGATCGCAACAACTACTGTATGTTACTGTCACAAGCGGTCTTGGCACTGCAGGTGCACACAAGTATCCATGTTAAAAGCTGCACCAGCTTTGTAAATTGAGGTATGGCATTACCTCCAAAGGAAGTGGTTTTTCCAGACAAATACCATGACACTGAATATAGACGATGATCGCCGGAGTGTATATTATCAAACCAACAGTGCGGTTACATGTCGCTGACGGTGCAACCTGGTAATAAAATTACCTAAATTAGAAAATGATTCGGCTAAGGAACATGGTATAAAACCAATACTTACAACTGCCTCATGCTGCCCCTACATATTTCTCCAGTATTTGTAATGCATTCTGTGTTGATGTCACATCAGGTTTTCGGTGGTATATCAACTGAGTTATAGACAATGATTGATTGAGAAGGATCACAAACAGTAGATGGTATGCTGATTGAAGTATTAAGTCATGTACACTAGCTGTTCAGATCTCTAGTGTTACGCTCTCTGGTAGAAATGTTGATTGGTATTTGGAATCAAGTCTTCCATTCAACCACATGCCTGCATCAGATCCTGTGGAGAAGTCCTTTAATGATTACAGACACTAGTGAATCGTATCTCTGCCACTTCCATATCCCGAAACGAGTCATCTTTTTTGCACCTATCAGCTACAGTATAATTTTAGATAGACCCTCTGCCTCTTGCAACTGCTGATGTTTCTGCAGCTTTGTGCATGAGATCGTTCCAATTTAAGTGGGAACTGAGTAGAAGTCGGAGAGAGTTGTAACTACCACCTTCTGGAACCCCTGTAGAAACAGGCTAAGCTGAGTTACTGCAACAGGACTGTGTTTTGACCATTCAGTGGAAACAGGAACATGTTGTCACAGCTCCGCCAACAGCGTACGATGTGTAAGGTCAGTGCCAAACGAAGCCTGCAACTTGAGGTAGTACAAAAGACAGTACGGGAACTGGGAGAAAGATGAGGATTTTGCTACTGGGTTGTGGTGCGTGCCCAAACAACAAACAAGTACTACAGTCTGAAACAGATCTGCGTCCCTCAGGACCCATTCATGTCTGTCACCTCAACATGCTATCATCGTTATTCAATTACGAACTATAAATCTCCACTAACTTCATCCGATAGAGAACTTGATAAGATTTTTACCGCATCTTTCTGCTCCCATACATTGAAAACAAATACCGTCTGCATGCTGGCATCGAGCACATGTGTCGATTCTATTAAATATACAGGTATTGATCCATTGCACAGACCAGTGTAAAGTGGCATCACCTGTACTGTAGGAGGATGATCGTATCCCATAAACTATACTGTAAGTCACAAGATACCCTCCCTGTGACCCTGTGTTGCTGTGTGAAACATTGTTTTTTTCTGCTGTAACACCCTTTGTACACTGCCATACATTTTGTTTTTCCTGCCATGACTTCGAAATCTGTGTCGGGTTCTAAATTGACATTATCACGTTCTGATCCATTGCTTCTCACAGCAAACTAATTGTCGCACAGTGTAAATCAGTTTGTTACTGCTGCTACCAAACACACCACACACACTGCATGATTTTAAATAAAAGACAGTTGGAAGAGTTTGGTGGCATTGTGGAGAGTTTCCAAAGTGCTGTCCAAAGGAGATTGACGACCTCCACATTTAAACTCATCTGTCACAGTGACAGAATAGCTGAAGGCTTTGCATTCTGTTTCAAATGATTCCTCATATTGCAGTCATGTACGCGATCACTGTTTCAGTGCTAGCCATCACCAGAAGGTGTTGCCCCTACACCAAAATTCTTTCTCCATCTCAAACAAGCGATGTCAGTCAATCATTATGTGGTAACCAACAGCGTATCAGTGGATAGATGGAATGGAAAAGACACCGTCGATGTGCTGTAATAATAAGCATCACAGTTGATAGTACGAATAATTTTAGCAATTTTACAGTAATTTCAACACCAACCAATGATGCAACAGCATGTTTCCCAATTTCAGTATCATAACTAAACCCCCCTCCCCTTCTCTACTTTGTGAGTGTCATTTCAAATGTACATAAATGGATGTGCAGTACGTCCATTCATTGTTAATTCTCAAACACATACATCATCAAAGAATACCAGACAGCCCTCTACATATTTCTAGCACCTCGAACATAGTGCATAATTTATGATCTATCTCTTTGCGGATGGAAGTCACAGAACATTCTCGCAGTCTTAGGATAAAATTAGAGACTGAAAGGCCCCCTTGCACTGTCTTTGACCACCCCATCCTGCAGCACCATTACCAATTTAATCTGCAGCTGACCAGAAGATGACCACTACATTCCGTGTCTCACGAATGAATGGAGGTAGCTGAGTCCTCGTCCATCTAAGTACACAAGATTTCTCCAGATGCGTCCATGTCGAGGAGGGTAGCACCGCTTACTCGTGTGTAGTAACAGATTTGAAACTGTTGTGATGTGATAACAGACAGTTAAGAAGAATAAGAAACGACTGGTTTTCGTGCATGTTGGAGCTCCAGATGGATGGAGTTTGGAACATTTTTACATAAATCAAGCACGCTGTCAACTCTTAAGTATTGTTCTAGTGTCTGGGATCAGTAACTAGTAGGTATTGGTAAGAGAGACCATAAACACACGCACTCCTAAGCCTACAAGGTTCCGCACATAAAACAGGCTATAATGTTAGATTTCTCCAGTTTCCGACCTATTAATCATATGGAATGTAAAGCTGTTAATATTCCATTGTAAGAAATATATTTTCAGCGTATGAAATACATCCTTGTTGCAGGTTTCTCTACAATAAACTACGGCAACAAACTATAAAATGAAAACATTACTTCCTTAAAATATCGATTCTGTGTGGTATGTGCACAATGTAGCTTTCCAGAGATGTATAGCGTCCACTGTTCACATCCAGTCATGGTTCAGAAATTATACTATGCCAGCATCAGCCCTGTATAAAATGATCATTAGCAACGGAGAACACCTCTTAGAAGGAAACAGATAAATACATAGCAGCAGTTTTTGCCATGTGAAATTACACGTTGTGCCACCACTAACTCTCTAAACAGGATATCTGTCTAGCAGATGTATTCACAGGGATTGCAGTGCCTCGCAAACTCCTATCACTAGCTTAGAATCATCTTAGATATGAAACTGAAGTCTTGGTTTTATATTCAAGATTCGACAGGAGAATGGAGTACATCGCATAAATCTTCATTCGTTTAGAAGAATGTGTCACGTTTCATCACACAAGAGATGAAAGGCATTTGATGACCAAAAGGTTTATTGTTAACGATCACAAGTAGGCACTGCTCTAAGGCCCACACAGAACACACATTGTATACGTGTGGTGTGCGTACTGTAAGACCTTCGGTACACACACCATCAGATTATTTGACTTGTCGCTCTAACGAAGTAGGCGAGTGTCAGCAATATGTCTTGTGGTCTTATCGAGGCGTGTTTATCTTCTGCCATTAGGTCAGACGATAGAAATGCCACTTGCACGCTTAGAGTAGCAGATTGATGGTGACCAACTTTAAACAGAACTTGATTAATTTTCAGAACTTGATTAATTTTCACACACATTTATTAAAATAATAAAAAGCGTAGACATTACGTAACTTGATTCTGGATGCTATGTACAGGAACATGGTAATCTTATTAGGAGCAGACTGAAACTTGACTATAGACTGGTACAGACAAATGCAGACTGGTACAGACTAATGCAGACAAATGCAGACTGACTAATCGGAGGTCTGCACACTCGTTATAAGACCTCACACATTCAGGTATCACTGCGCGAGTGTGATCCGCTAGGAGAAAAGGTTCTACGTTAGCAGCAATATCGTTGGCTGCGTTACATATTAATACGCGGATCGGCAGAAGCAGAATTTGGTCCATCTCTAAGGCAGCGCCATCTCGTAGTGCGGAGACAGACGAGCGCTGCGCCTGCGCTGTTGTGCTTAGCAGGGCAAGCTCTAGTGGGAAAGTTGTGTACGCGCTGATTACATGGAACTAAGTACACAACAATACGAGTCGAATACAGTGTATGTCACACTACTGATGCATCCTGACAGAACATCGAAGAAAATGCTCAAATGACCTGCAGAGACACCTACCCCCCCCCCCCCCCTCTCTCTCTCTCTCTCTCTCTCTTTAGGATTTTAGAATCCATCATCGGTCTACCATTAAATCCTACCTAGTTACAACTCCATCTCAACTAACCATTCCATCTACTCTCTGCCATCCTTTCATGCAGATGTAAGTAATTTAGAGGCAGATGGTTCTCTGTTTTTCCTGGAAAGCATCAGAGACAGCAGTCAATTCAAGTGTATCACTATTACCTCAATAGACATACAGTAAAATGCTGCCTTGACGAAAAAACTGACTCTTTCCCCGGTTCCCGATGTTCGTATTCCTCTTGCTGTTGCATACTCGTTCCCAAGTACAAGAATTCTTCTGCGCGAACCAGAAGATACGCAAGTACATCCTCAATTTTCCAGCATTTCGGTGTATTTTCTCTCAATTTATGCGTATTTTCCATCATTTTTCGTAACTTTATTGATTTCATGTTACTTCTATCTGTGCGGTCATGACATGACATCTCATCCCGTGTTCTAAAATTGCTTAGATATGTAGTACAGTCGACAACACCTAGAGCAAATGCCCTAATTTTTTTTCTTGTCAGGAGGCATAGTATAGCGCTCTACTCTATTGCATCCAGTTGCCTCCACCCCACATGTTCCATATTTGCAGTGCGTTTGCTCAGTTTTCTGTGTGTCTATGTACATGCATGCGAACTGACACGTGAGTGTATTTCGGCAGCGGGGTTCGGCAGCTGATGGCCGCGTCGTTGCTCTGCGGGGGCCGCCAGCGCATACCGACTCCTGTGAGCGTGTGCAGTGGCTTTCTGTGTGGTCCAGTGAACAAGGGCAGTGGGCTGTGCGTGCTTCGCGATCGAAAGATTTTTAACTGTGTAATTACGTGTGATGTGTGTTCCATGACAGTATTCCCTGCGCAGTTGGAATGAAAAGAAAGGCTATCGATTTAATTACTTTCTACAAGACCTGCATCCTTCCAGACAGCAGAGAATGATGAGCAAGAGAAATCCAACGCCTGCAAACTGATATTTTTTTTATAAATAAACAATATACGCTTAAATTTCCCTTCATGAGATCCTTCCTCTCCACCGCACAGCGGTCATTTGCAAGGAGAGGAGGTGAAGAAGTGTGGGGAGGTGGTGAGGCAGGGGGTGGCGAGGAGGGGTATCGATTCCTTGAAAAAATTTTTAAATAAATAAATTAGCTATATTCCATAGACTGCCTTCAATCCTATAAATTGTTTAAATAAACAATATTCCACACATTGCCTAAATTGTTTTAACAATATTCCATACTCTGCATTCAATTCCGGAAAAATTCTCTCACTAAATAAATAAACAATATTCCATACACAGGCATTAACAATTAAACGACATTCTATACATTGTCCAAATTATTTAAACAATATTCCATATGCTGCAATCGAATTCCCTCTAAATGACTGATCAACTGAGTCTTTTTCCCGCCAGTTTCCGGGAGGGAGGGTGGGAGGCGATGGGGGTTTACTAGAGGGGAAGAGGTTAATTAATTGATCAATTTAATTAAGTAGTCAATCAAACTGACAAGAGCGAGAGGGTCTATTCGAATAACTCAGACCTGAAAGTGTACCTGTAGCAGCGAGGGGGAGGGTATGGGTCAGAAGTTTCCTGACATGTTGGGGGAGGGAGGGGAGGGGGGGAAACAATAGGTTAAGGACCTGTCAATCAAAAGAAAGGATCCTTTTAGCAGAACAATAGGTTAAGAAGCTGTCAATCAAAGGAGAACAATAGGTTAAGTATCTGTCAATCAAAGGAGAACAACAGGTTTGCCCCTGAGTGAATACCTGCCCCTGATGTAGGCAAACCGCACTAACAAATGCACTGTTGCCCTACTAGATCGAGTACCATATTCTGCATTGCCTTCTAAATTGGCACCCCACAATTTTATAACATCACAACAGCAAAAATAGTTCACGTGTACACGTCTAGTCTTGTCAGTGAGCGTATCACGCAGCGACTTTTGGACGCGGGAATCCGGCAGTACGCTCAGATGATTTTTAACGTGGCTGCCTGAGACCGGTCGGGTAAGATGACATGGAACTGCCGGAGTCACCGATATTTGCTCGTAAAGCAAGGTCCGTGTAAGTGTATAGTGAGCTGGTTGAAAGAAGCGGCTGCGTGAGTCATGTGAGGCGCCAACGTTTATTGCCTGAGGTAGAGGGACTCCTGCACAACCGGCTGAGCGGGCAGGCAGCGCCGTGGGCCGCGCAGCTGCGAGCTGCACCGGCCAGCTCGCCTCGGGCCTCACGTACATCACTCCACGCTTCATTACAGCAGACCTCTCTGACAGCAAGTGCTATTTCAAAGCTTTAATCCGCATTTGTCGAGGCTGTGTCACAGAGTCCTAGAATACGCCGTAATGTACTCAGAAATTTTTACAAGAAAAAGGTAAACTTAAAAATGTAATAAATTTGAAAATCCATAATTAAAACCATCATCTACATCTACACCCATACTCCGTAAATGACTATGAAGTAGATGCAAAAGGATACTGCCCATTGTACTGCGAACTAGCTTTCCTTCCCGTGCCTATCGCGTATGAATCTCAGGTAGAATGATTGCTCAAAAGCCTTGTCTTCATATCAGGGATTAAGTAGGCTATACTTCTAAATCCTCACTTAATATTTGGTCTTGAAACTTTATAAAGCTCTTTACGTAATATACCTACATCTAAGTATATGCTCCAGAAACCACCGTGTGTTGCATGGTGGAGAGAGCCTTGTATCATTATTAGTCATTTCCTTTTCTGTTTCACTCGCAAACGGGGCGAGGGAAAAACGACGCTCTATATGTCTCCGCATGAGCCCTTATTTCCCGTATCTTATCTTTGCAAAGTACGATGATGGCAACTGAATCGTTCTGCAGTCAGCCTCAAATGTCGAATCTGGAAATTCTCACGAAGAGAACGTCGTCTCCATCCAGGGAATTCACGAAGTTGACGTCTATCTTGAAGTGATTGCTAGTTTATGTTTTTTGCCTTCTCAGTGACATTCTCTCACGAGTCCAACAAACCTGTGACCTCACGTGCTACCTTTGTTTGAATAATTCAGTATCGCCCGTTTGTTCTATTTCGTATAGGTCCCACGCACTCGAGCGATATTCTAAATTGTATTTCATGAGTGTTTAATACGTAATCTCATTTATAGGCTGCCATTTTTCTCACTATCCTACTAATGAACAAACGTCAGCCTTCTGCTTTACTTACGAATGAGCCAGTGTTCATTCCCGTTTATATTTCCACAAATTATACGCCTATGTATTTGTGTGAGTCCATTGATTTAACTTGTGACTTGTTGATATCGCAGTCAAAGTATACTGCGATTCTGAGTTCTGCAAAATTTTTCATGTGTGAACATTTAAAGAAAATTGGCAACATATGAAACATCTTGGGAACCTTATCAAGACCTAACTGAATATTTGTGCAGGTTTTTTCAGATTATGCTTCATTATCTATAACTGCAATATCTGAGTAGTATGAGGTAACTGTTAATATTGTCTGCAAAGTCATTAACACACAACATGAACAGCGAACGTACCAGCAAACTCTCCTGGGGCACATCTGAAATTACTTTCACAACTACAGATGTTTCTACACCCAAAACAAGATGTTGCGTCCTGCCTACCAAGAAATCCTCGACCCTGTCACTGGTCTCGTTTGATATCCATATGATTGTACTTTTGATGATAAACGTCAATGTAGTACTGATTTAAATGCCTGTCAGAAGTCAAGAAATACTGCATCCATTTCATTACCTTCATCCGTAAATCAGTTTGAAATAGGAACTCTGGTCCAGTAACGAATAAACCGAAAATTACTGAGCCAAACATATTTTAGGATAACTCTGTAGTGCAACATGAAACTTACGAATCGTTGTTTCTACGATATAATTAACTGACTTATTATGTTGATAGGTGCTAACACTGTAGGGAAGGCAAAACGACCAGCATGTGGGAGCAAATCAAATCGAGTGGACACAAGAACTCCACTAATCCACTGCTGACGGACTGAGTGTACACTCGCATAGTTCTAATTTATAGGTCTGCAAAACTGCACTCTCTGCGTACAAGACGAAGGTACTCAGTGAAGTGGCTTTGTTTCCGATTGTGGAATCAGTGGGTATCACTTTCGCACACAGACAAATGAAAACTATGAAGAATCTGATAGATTGCGAAGTGTCCATATCGGATGCATCCGAAACGCACCATACTTACGGAACTGTTCCACGAGTTATAGGGGATAGAGTAAGTGCTAGCACAATACGATGACTGAGGAGAGCAACAAACTGTGCGATCTTCCGGCTTTGAAGAAGCAGTGTATGCTCGCGAAGAGCAGGACAATTCAGTTAGTTGCACGTGAGATGCGTGTATCGCACACTGGTGTGTGCAAAGAAACACGGGAACGTTAACAACATCCTACTTTTCACGAACGTGCAAGCTTCAATTCCTTTTGACTTTGGATATCACATTGTGTTCAGTCATCGGATATTTGCAGCGCTGTATGGGCTTTACTCAATATGCTACATACGTAGTTCTCTCGAGTTACGCCTGTGTCAGCATGTACAGAATATTTAATATCGCAATATTCATCTAAGAAATAGTTGGAAATCTCAGTGCTACAGTCGTGAAAACCCTTCAGAAACATTCTGCGAACCTGTAGGCGAGCATACTCAAGGGGACCGCTCAAAGAACTGCATTTGATTCTTTCCTGTTTAACTGCGCCGCCAGCGTACACTGAGTTTCAGCGAGAGATATCTCTTATGTCGTTGGAAGATAGATAATCTACGTGGAAGTATTTAGTTCTAACTGATGGATTCGCAGCTCACCTTGCACAAATTGCTCGCAAACACCTGTCAGACGTTCTCTGAAACGTCGTAGGGAGACGAAGTACTGTTTCGTGGCCATCTGCTTCCCCTAATCTGTCCAAGCTTGATTTCTTTTTGTGTTGAGAGCTTGTTACCAGATATATGGTGAGACTACTGAAGGTTATCTGGTAAAAAATTTTGTTGTCTGAGACACTGGACGAAGAGCGCCGATGTTGTCCTGGTAAGTACTGCACAATTCCGCGCTGTGGAATCACGTCGATGTAGACCCATGGGATCGCCACTCTGAGCAATTGTTGTTACCGTGCACTTGAAGCAAGTGCGCAAATATCATTGTTACGAAAATTCGATTACTTCGATTTTTATCATCGTCAGCAGATCAGCAGTAATATTAACATGCAGCAGTGTGTGGCCCACACCTCAAATTGATCAAGCTTATTAAGTTTTTATTATCCTCACTGAAACACCCTGTAAATCACGAAAAGAAAAAGTGCTACCTAGTACCCCGACGAACACAGTTACCGTGCTTTAGTCGATGCTAGCTCATTTCCAGATATATGACAGTCTAAAGAAAGGTTTGACTGCTTCTTACAATCCAGGAAAGACTGAAACTAACGGTCTCCTTACCTCTAATTCCTTATGGTCCTATAACGTCACCTTCAGGATTACTCAGAAAGCGGCCTGTCCACCCTTGCAGAACTCGCTGTTGCCAGCCACGGTTGGCCGTGTGGTGGTCAGACAGAGCGCGGTCACGGCGTAGCTACCCAATAGCCGAATAGCGCTCTTGCTTTTGTTTGCACCCGCGTCAGGGAAGACAAGAAAGATCGTATCAATAGGAAACAAAAAGACTGTGGTGATTTTGAACATCTTTGCAGGGAACCGAGATATTGTGAAGACCGTTTCTTCTGTTGCTATCGTATGTCTCATGAACAATTAGAAACGTTAAACAAGTTCACTGAATGTAAAATTTTATCTAACTCCAGTTGCTTATCGTTAATTCTCTAGTCAGAAGACAGAAAGAGAAAATAATTAGACATAGGAAAATTTTATTAAATGATCCGCCAGAAGATATATTACTGAAAATGGTTCAAATGGCTCTGAGCACTATGGGACTAAACATCTGAGGTCATCAGTCCCCTAGAACTTAGAACTACTTAAACCTAACTAAGCTAAGGACATCACACACATCCATGCCCGAGGCACGAGGCACGATTCGAGCCTGACTGAAGAGCCTAGAACCGCTCGGCCACCCCGGCCGGCTAATATTATTATTCTTTCCTTTCTCAGACGTTATGTCTGGTTAAAAATGGAAAGTGATGCGGACCTTGATCAAGCGTGACTTCCTTTTAACTGTACGGTATATGTTACATTGCATTTAGGAACTTTCGGGTAATTGAACATGTATCAATAATTACAGATTTCTGTAGTTGTATATATAAGTTTGGATGTAGCTGTATTGCGTTGATGTACTGGTGGATATTGTTTGGTATGACTCCTGTAGTTGAGAGTATAATTCGTATAATGTCAACTTTATCCTGATGCCACATGTCCTTGACTTCCTCAGCCAGTTGGATGTATTTTTCAATTTTTTCTCCTGTTTTCTTCTGTATATTTGTTGTATTGGGTATGGATATTTCGATTAGTTGTGTTAATTTCTTCTTTTTATTGGTGAGTATGATGTGAGGTTCGTTACGTGGTGTTGTTTTATCTCTTATAATGGTTCTGTTCCAGTATAATTTGTATTCATCATTCTCCAGTACATTTTGTGGTGCATACTTGTATGTGGGAACGTGTTGTTTTATTAGTTTATGTTGTATGGTAAGTTGTTGATGTATTATTTTTGCTACATTGTCATGTCTTCTGGGGTATTCTGTATTTGCTAGTATTGTGCATCGGCTTGTGATGTGATCTACTGTTTCTATTTGTTGTTGGCAAAGTCTGCATTTGTCTGTTGTGGTATTGGGATCTTTAATAATATGCTTGCTGTAATATCTGGTGTTTATTGTTTGATCCAGTATTGCAATCATGAATCCTTCCATCTCACTGTATATATTGCCTTTTCTTAGCCATGTGTTGGATGTGTCTTGATCGATGTGTGGCTGTGTTAGATGATACGGGTGCTTGCCATGTAGTGTTTTCTTTTTCCAATTTACTTTCTTCGTATCTGTTGATATTATGTGAACTAAATGGTTGTAGAAGTGGTTATGAAATTGCAATGGTGTAGCCGATTTATTTATATGAGTGATTGCTTTGTGTATTTTGCTAGTTTCTGCTCGTTCTATAAAGAATTTTCTTAAATTGTCTACCTGTTCATAATGTAGGTTTTTTACGTCTATAAATCCCCTTCCTCCTTCCTTTCTGCTTAATGTGAATCTTTCTGTAGCTGAATGTATGTGATGTATTCTATATTTGTGGCATTGAGTTCGTGTAAGTGTATTGAGCGCTTCTAGATCTGTGTTACTCCATTTCACTACTCCAAATGAGTATTTATAGCTTTTGTCTTATTTCTTGCTGTCAATTCTGTTTTCAGTATTTTTGTTAGTCTTTGTCTATATTTTTCGTTTAGTTCTTCTTTAATATTTGTATTATCTATTCATGTTTTTTCTCTGTATCCTAGATATGTATAGGCATCTGTTTTTTCCATTGCTTCTATGCAGTCGCTGTGGTTATCCAATATGTAATCTTCTTGTTTAGTGTGTTTTCCCTTGACTATGCTACTTTTCTTACATTTGTCTGTTCCAAAAGCCATATTTATATCATTGCTGAATACTTCTGTTATCTTTAGTAATTGGTTGAGTTGTTGATTTGTTGTTGCCAGTAGTTTTAGATCATCCATGTATAGCAAATGTGTGATTTTGTGATGGTACGTTCCAATTATATTGTATCCATAATTTGTATTACTTCATGTTGGATAGTGGGTTCAGAGCAAGGCAGAACCAGAAAGGACTTAATGAGTCTCCTTGGTATATTCCATGCTTAATCAGTATTATTATTATTATTATTATTATTATTATTATTATTATTACTATTATGTACAAGCATGATCTTTGCATGGTAATAATTATGATGGAGAACTGCTGCCTCTAAGTATTTTATTACATGATCCTCCAGAGTGATATTTTATTACCATCTATCTACAGGTCTAACCTCTGCATAGGAATAATTATGATGCAAAACTGTTGGCTCCAAGTTCATGTAAGCATATTACTGGTAGAGGTCGTGGTGTACGACCTCTACGGTAGTGGATGAAACTGGCTGTGATATGAAAGAATGCAGTGCAGTTCACATCCCGGGGTGTGGCTGCAGTGAACAGTGACCCATCATGGAAACATCTGTAGTTGAATAAGTGTTTCATTCCGTAGAAACTGCAGGATGAAATCGGAGCTGGACAAAGGAAGGACGATTAGCGTTTAACGTCCTTTGGATAGCCAGATGAGGAGCTGAACCACCGTCCTGCCGAATTATCGGACCTGAAGTGGTGTTCACCTGCCTCTGTGACACAGGTGGGTGTGGCCTGTGAAACGTGCAGGTATCACCAACAGGCCGTCAGAAGGACGGTGAGTGGCATGTAACAATGGGCGATGGCAGCCGCTGACGCGGTGCTGCGGTCAGCACGTCAGCAGAGGCCTCATACAAAGCGGCAGCATCTGCCAGTGGTGGACCGAAGAAAGCGGCCTCGGCTGCTGGACTGCTTCTGCACACCGGGGCAGGTCGAACAAACCGCGACCTCCGGCATGGCTCACAACGACAACGTGCGCCAATCATTGTCTATAGAATCATCCAATGGAACGGAAAATCGGTCAAGGGAAGCAAAGATGGCCTTCAACATTTCCTGCTCGGAACTAAGACTGACATTTGTGCCATCACCGTTATATGATTAAAACCGAACGAACCGTTCACATTCCCGAGCTATTCTGTAACTAGAGACGACGGGAATGATGGCTACTGAGGTGCAGCGTTGTTCGTAAAATAAGATATCCACTTTTCTGTTCTCAATACTGGCTCTCCACGTGATACATTACAAATAGGTAGATATCCGCCTACAGATCAAGGAGCTCCATCTGAATTTGGTCTCAGCACCTAACGACAGGCTTTCCAAACAACAATTAACAACAATCATTGGCACCGCCACGAAACCCCTTCTGCTACAAGGTGACTTTAACGGCCACCATGCATTATGGGGCTGCAGAAATGGCAACGAAACGGGAAAAATACTAATGGATATACACTACTGGCCACTAAAATTGCTACACCAAGAAGAAGATGATAAACGGGTATTCATTGGACAAATATATTATACTAGAACTGACATGTCATTACATTTTCACGCAATTTGGGTGCATAGATCCTGAGAAATCAGTACCCAGAACAACCACCTCTGGCCGTAATAACGGCCTTGATACGCCTTGGCATTGAGTCAAACAGAGCTTGGATGGCGTGTACAGGTACAGCTGCCCAGGCAGCTTCAACACGATACCACAGTTCATCAAGAGTAGTGACTGGCGTATTGTGACGAGCCAGTTGCTCGGCCACCATTGCCCAGACGTTTTCAATTGGTGAGAGATCTGGAGAATATGCTGGCCAGGGCAGCAGTCGAACATTTTCTGTATCCAGAAAGGCCCGTACAGAACCTGCAACATGCGGTCCTGCATTATCCTGCTGAAATGTAGGGTTTCGAAGGGATCGAGTGAAGGGTAGAGCCACGGGTCGTAGCAAAAAATGGCTCTGAGCACTTTGGGACTTAACTTCTAAGATCATCAGTCCCCTAGAACTTAGACCTACTTAAACCTAACTAACCTAAGGACATCACACACATCCATGCCCGAGGCAGGATTCGAACCTGCGACCGTAGCGGTCGCGCGGTTCCAGACTGTAGCGCCCAGAACCGCTCGGCCACGCCGGCCGGCGGGTCGTAGCACATCTGAAATGTAACGTGCACTGTTCAAAGTGCCGTCAATGCGAACAAGAGGTGACCGAAACGTGTAACCAATGGCACCCCATATCATCGTGCCGGGTGATACGCCAGTATGGCGATGACGATTACACGCTTCCAATGTGCGTTCACCGCGATGTCACCAAACACGGATGCGAGCAACATAATGCTGTAAACAGAACCTGGATTCATCCGAAAAAATTACGTTTTGCCATTCGTGCACCCAGGTTCGTCGTTGAGTACACCATCGCAGACGCTCCTGTCTGTGATACACCGTCAAGGGTAACCGCAGCTATGGTCTCCGAGCTGATAGTCCATGCTGCTGCAAACGTCGTCGAACTGTTCGTGCAGATGGTTGTTGTCTTGCAAACGTTGACTCAGGGATCGAGACGTGGCTGCACGATCCGTTACAGCCATGCGGATAAGATGCCTGTCATCTCGACTGCTAGTGATACGAGGCCCTTGAGATCCAGCACGGTGTTCCGTATTACCCTCCTGAACCCACCGATTCCATATTCTGCTAACAATCATTCGATCTCGACCAACGAGAGCAGCAATGTCTCGATACGATAAACCACAATCGCGATAAGCTACAATTCCGACCTTTATCAATGTTGGGAACGTGACGGTATGCATTTCTCCTCCTCACACGAGGCATCACAACAGTGTTTCACCAGGCAACGCTGGTCAACTGCAGTTTATGAGAAATCGGTTGGAAACTTTCCTCATGTCAGCACGTTGTAGGTGTTGCCACCGGCGCCAACCTTGTGTGAATGCTCTGAAAAGCTAATCATTTGCATATCACAGCATCTTCTTCCTGTCGGTTAATTTTCGTGTCTGTAGCACGTCATCTTCGTGGTGCAGCAATTTTAATGGCCAGTAGTGTATTAGAATCGGAAAACGTAATACTACTAAACGATGCCTCACCCACACGAATAGTCCGACCAAATGGAGTCCTGACAGCTGTGGACTTGAGCAGAGCATCCCTGCACTGTCAACCGGAAAGAGATGGGTAGTGATACTGGATGCCGTAGGTTCAGATCATCTGGTAATTCAAATCATAATAAACGCAGAACGCAGGGAGACCGTTAAACACGCAATCAGCCGGAAATAGAAAACAAACAAAGCGAAATGCACCGTATACGAAACACTACTGGAAGAAAAACTGGAATCGCTCGTCGATACTGAGTATCCATAAAGGGACTATGGGGTCGTGGTATCGCTTATCAATACATCTATGGAAGTCGCGATACATCAAAAATGACATACGTTGACTACTCACTGGCCATCACCCTGTTGGTGGGATTCAAAATATGACGCAACCCTCAACGAACGAGGGGAAGCATTGAAGAAATACAAAAATCTCTCTAAGGATACGAACTTTATTGCTCTTAAGATAACGCAAGCTATAGCCAAGAAAATATTCAAGCGGAAAAAAATATCGTGGCAAAATTTCTGCACTACAGTCTGCAAAGAAACACAAATAATCAGCATTTGGAATGTGACAAGGAACGAAAAGAACTGTTCTATAATGTATATGCAACACCTCCACCATCAGAAAAACGTTTAGCATCCTTCTGTATGTGGTAGCCCCACATGACACAGTGGATAAGGAAGACGACGCGGAATATGAAGATAACAACGGGATAATTACACAATCCTTTTCATTGGAAGAACTCCAGATGGTGCTCCTTTAAGCTAAGGGTACTGCGCCTTGCCCGTATTATACTGATTATCCAATACTAATATACATCCCACACAAAGAGAAACTGATGCTGCTCAAAATTTAGCATAGCGTACAGACTCAAAATATCGAAATCGATTCGCTGAAACGATGTCGTGTCATTCCCATCCACTAATCGGGAAAAAGATGAGATAAACCCAAGTCGTATCGACCTGTCACCTAACTACCATGTTCGGCGAAGGTAATGGAAATTATTAAGCGACGTTTAGAATGGTGGTGTGAAAACAAGAAAATAGTACCGGAAAAAACTTGGGTTTCGAAAAGGAAAAACTGAACTCTTTCTACAGTTAGTTACTGGCATGCACCTAAATTTCTCCCGGAATAATTGTATGACACTTGAGTTCATAGACATGACTAAAGCAAGTATGATTTTTCAATCTTAGTGAAGAAACAGGAGAAACTTCAGATTCCAAAACCACACTGCATAACACTATAAGCTTCCTGAGCATAGGAAAATAGTCATTTTGCAAACACGGAACTGCACAGGGACCCAGAGAAAGTAGCAGAGGACATTCGCAGGTATCTGTATTGGCTTCCTTATTATTCAGTCTCCCTACTGATCTTTTTGCCAGTGACATCCAAATATTACAATACGCAGAATATGTATGCATATATTACGAAAACAGTAATCTTCAGTCTCGTCGTCTGAAGATGCCAGTAGTCTCATACGTCTGCATGAGTGGTATACGGAAAATAGCTTCGAAATCTCTGATACCAAGTCTACTCTTGTGGTCTTTACTCATTGTAGGATTACAGTTCTCCAAACAATGCACCTGCGACGACATACTTTTTCAGCTGAGCAAACTATTAAATATCGTGGAATGATAATCGACGATAAACTAAGATGGATTCCCCATATCCGACATACCATTACCAGATCTGAAGAAGCCTGCAAGCCTGCAATCCCATCAACACAGCTAAAGCATTATTGACTGAAGAGAATGAACCACAAACTAACATTCCTCTGCGACTCTATTTCGAAGAATATGAGCCCCTTGAGGAAAAATCCGGGAATTAACATCCTACTGTGTATACGGAAGATATTGGATAAGTAAGTGACTTCAACCCGTCGAGGCTCAATATATGCAGATGCAGGCATTAAAGGGCCCAGGTGTCGAAAAGTCCTCTTCCAGCACATTGCAATAGGCAATACGAAACGTCAACTCTGTAGATTGATGCCAGGATCAGTTTAACGTTTTAAAACGGGGACCTAACTAACGCAATGGCAATGGAATTCACGTCTCATTATCACGATGCATACGCTGTGTTTACAGATGGGTCCAAGTCCGGTGATGGCGCTGGTAGTATCTATTGGGTATCCTGAAGCAAGTAACAAGGCCTATACAAGCTCGGTCCACTCTTCACTATTATGACAGCCGAGATGACTGCCATTTTAGAAGCCCTACTACTCGCACAGATGACCACAGCAGACACATTAGTCATCGTTTCTGATAATATGTCAGCCCTACAATTGATTATAAATCATCGTAATAGCTGTACCAACCCTATAGTTGAAGTAATTGTCGACGTTGTGTTTCGGTTGCAAAGGAACTGTCGCAACATCGTGATGATACAGATGAAAAGCTACTCTAGGATACCTGGAAATGAACAGTTAGATGCCTTAGTAAAACAGGGATCTATGCACGGAGCTATTAAATATGATAAACTCCCTCTGACAGATATGATACCCATCTTCAGGAAGCGGTTGTCCTAGGACTGACAAGAGGTATGGTCGCGGACATTTAAAATCTAAGGCAGTCATTACGCCCTAATTTATCTCACGACTCCAAGAGTGTCATGGTATAATAAGGCACAAACATCAAGGAGCTTCACGAGAGGAATAGCAAATCTGAAATTTGTTCACTGGAATTTCAACAACCATATCTACCGGATCAATCTAAGCGCCACCCCTCTATGTGCTTGCATAGAGGAAGAAGATCCAAACCATATATTTCTATAATGTCCTCTGAACACGTACCACATAAACGCACTTGCAAGTAATCTTCTGAATCTCGGTCGTCAATTCCCAAGACGCCACGAAACCTTGTTAACATCCAACGCTATAGTAAGCTATACACCACTGTGCGATACATATATTCTTGGATGGGGTCCGCCTGCAGCAAAACACAATTTTGTTTTTTATCCCATACATGTTTCACTGCAGTTGCAGTATCATCAGTGGGCTTTTATTTTATGGCTATTAAAGATACAGAATGTTCTTTACTGTTTGCACACATGTAAATCTTAGTTTTTAAAATTGTAATTACAGATTTTTGAAGAAACACATAAATTATGAATTCATACCTTTTTACCGCATGGTGTAGTTTTCCTGATGTATTATGTTTTTGCGGTGACTGTAAAAACATAATACATGTTGATGCTGCAACTGCAGTGAAATATGTTTGGGATAAAAAACAATATTGTGTTTTACTAAAGGCAGACCCCATCCAAGAACATATGTATTGTTAAAGCAAACACGGAAAAAAAGAGCTTCAACCCCAAGATGAGTATTACTCCTGTAAGAGTTCGTCCATAGTGCCAACATCAAGAAACAGCTCGCTGGGCTGCTAATCTAATGCTCATGGTAATCAGAATGTTAGGGGAAGACCAAAGCTCAGCTAACTGACTGTACTCTTACGTGCTACTCAGCAGAATATGGAACGCTCAGTATCTAAATATATTTCACTATCTATTATCATGCTCAGTAGCATCCAAACGACGTGAATTCCGTTTCGCCTGATTTCTGTGTAACCCCCATAACGCAACTGTCTTGCAACTCCTCTGCTCTCTGTCTAGTACAGTCGTTTACCTATACAAAATGGTTATTAGAAGAGATAACTGCTCTGTACGACTAACAGTCCAGATGCAAATTAATACCACGATGATTCAAATATCAGGACTCACGTTGTTAGAAAAGACTCAGGCATTACGCTTGTCAACTCAAATTTACTACAATAAATAACATTTGAAGAAGCACCTTTCACCTTGAAATCGTATAACGAGACTTTTGTGATGGAATGGGATCCAGAACTCCAATCCAGCAGCTTAAATTCCTGTTAACTAACCACGAAAGATCTTAAATATGATGATAATCACGAGCAACAAAGTGTAAACATGTTTAAACCTGAAATGAAAAAAAATGAAATGATCGTATGGCATTGTTGGCCGGGAGGCCCCATTAGGGGGAGTTAGGCCGCCGTATTGCAAGTCCTTTTAAGGTGGCGCCACAACGGTGAGTTGCGAGCCAATGATGATGAAAATGATGAAGGGCACACGACACCCAGTCCCTGCCGGGAATCGAACCCGGGCCCCCTGCGTGGTAAGCGGTAACGATACCGCTATGCTACGGAGGCGGACTTGAAATGACATAAAGTTTTGTGTTGGACGGCGATTCGAACCCAGCACCTAATCAGATTGTTTGCTAAGCACAATCAAATGTTAGAAATCCTAGTTCTTCGCCAGTAACGACATGATTGAAACTGAAATACCGAGACGAAAAATTTTTTCCTTACCGGTATTCGGACCCAGCATCTAGCGTCATTGATTTCTAATCACTAATACATACGACATCAAATTCTGTGCTGACTGGGAGTCGAACACTACACGTATCATCGTTGCTGACTATACTTGAAGAGACGTTGACTATCGAATTATTTTTCACCAGTTACTAGGAGTGCCATGGTTGAACCTGATATGATGTGACGAAAAGTTCTGTGCCTGACTGGGAGTCGAAACCGGCAGCAATCAATATTGTTGGAAACGCACGAGGGGCGTTAAAATTTTTAATTACTTGTAAACTGTGGTTTGGCGTGCGCGTGCTACAGCTTGAAACGACACGATGGAAACTTTCGTGCCAGATCAGGTTTCGAACCCAGCCACGTACTTTCCTTGGAGACTTTGGGAATTTCGGATTCGTGGAGAAACCATGAAAAGCTGGAAATGTATCCTCTCAACGGGGTCAAACATTGCGAAAGGGAAGAGTTTGAATCCTAATCAAGCACCAATATTTTCCACACCTCGAACTCAAATATGATAAGAAATATGTGCTCTGTGGCCTTACTTGACGAATGGCTCATTAATAATAAGAAAAATCTCATGTAAGGAAGCTTACCTGGTGAAAGACTTTCAAACAGGCGTGACTTCCGCCTCTGTCATGGTCCAACCTGCACCGACTCTCCTCTGATCAGTACCGAACGGACGTCTTCTTTGACGTGAATTTGGAACCAACGTTTATACGAAAATTATTGATGTTCATAACCCACGAAGGCCAAGTTTATCTGAAAAAACTAGGTTGGTGCACAACTTCATGCAGATTTTTATGGAATGTTGTTAATATATTCATCAGTTGACATTTTTACTAAGCTCTTACTGAACGCTGCATATTTGAAGGTTACGAGGATTGTAGTTTACGCTTTAGAAAACGAAGCGTTAGATGGAAAAAGTCTAATATTTGTGGTATTTTGTTCTCTTTGCATTTAATAGACGGTTGCAGGCAGTGGAGGCAGCAGGAAAGATTTGTGCCGTATATGAGATAAACACATAGACAATTGTTTACTCATTTCAAGTAGAACCGCTTAGAACTAAATTATTCGACACACTCAAGAAGTCCAATGGCCTCTGATGAACGACCTCCTTAGGGTTTATCAATATGGTATACCCAATAGCTGGAAAATATGATGAACTGCGACCATTTGACCTCCGTGGGAAAATATGCACACAGTGAGCAATGTTGAATGAAAATGAAAGAAAGGCAGCTAAAGGTTAAACATACCGTCAGCTATGAGTTCATTGGAACAAATGAGAAGCTATGGTTGGAAAGGTTGGGGAATGAAATCGACTTGTCCTGTTCACCAGAAAGATCCGAACATTTGCCTTAAACGGTTTAAGAAAATAATGGTAAACGCAAACCAGGATTGTAGACGGGGATTTGAACGACTATGCGTTAACTTCATAAATAGAAAACTTAGGTTGGCCCTAACAAATTTCAGTGTGAGTCCTCAGAATGTAACGTTATGCGTATGGCGTTAAGAACTGCATCCCATGGATGTGACCAACGCAGCTGTTATCTGCTCTCAATAAATGAAGCGCTTTGTGGTCGATCATACGAAAAGCGACCAAGGAAACTGCAACTAGTTTTGCTACTGCACGAGAATGCGGGTCTACACACAGCTGATTTCACAAAAGGAACTGTCCAGGAGTTTGGCTGAAAGCCGTCCCTACCGCAATTCTTCTTCAGGTTTAACGCTCCCAAGGGTTTGACGTTCTCGCTCCTTATCGCACAGCCATCAAGAAGATTTTTTTTTTTTGGACGAAAATGCCCTTTAGAGTTAAATTATCGACATCCTTATCTCCAAAGTAGCAGCTCACTACAGATGGAGAATCCAGAAACTGGCTGACTATCGTCAGATTAATTTAGTTAATGGGGGAGGGGGGAATATGTTGGTGACGATCAATTTCTCTCTTATGTTTACTTTTATATTATATAAACCAATGAGAAACGCTATAAAAATATATTCTGTTCTTTTCTGTTCTAGTACAAATGATTTACAACTTACCAGGATAGCCTTACGACTCAAGTCTAATTTAATACAACGAACAATATCTGTAACACGAACCTGCCTGAACATCACGCATTAGGAAGATATTACGCACTTTTGAGCCCCAGATGATCTGTGTCTACGTGAAGTCCTTCGTCCAACCCAAGAAGCATTTCAGGAATACTACCAAAATATTTAAACCTTGCAGTGAAAGTAGACTCAAAATGAACACGTTCATCAAGTTATTCAAAGCCACACACAATCAGTTGAATTATGTATTTAAAAAAAATTAAAATGTGTGTCGATATAAGCAGGAAGACGTAAGTTTTAACAAAGGTGCAAGAGATCTTTAGGTCCTAGGACTGCTAAATCGAAATTGCAATGAGACTGAATATCGTGAAGTCAAGACTTCCGTAATCCGTAATCCGGAAGTTTATAGCTCGGTAAAAGAAGAAGTAAAAAGCAAACGAAATGTTTTGATCTTCAGCGCGATTAGAACCAAGAGCTATTGCAGCATTCCATACATAAAGCAACCACGTTATCCTTATATAGCGGGCCGGTACTCCTAGGTGTAGCTCTCACTGCGGTATTCTTCATTAATAGAGACAATTAGTAATGTTAAACATGAGATCATATACTGTATAGATTCTGTATGAAATGAACTTTCCGAAATCAAATAACAAATTTGGCACTCCAGTGTTTTCATCTGAAGTGAGAATCAGTCAGTTTATTTATCGGAAATGAGAACGAAATATCAATTGAATTTAGCAGGACAATTCTAACCACACCAGGAAGTACATCAACGATCACATAGTTGTCAAACATATCCTACAAGGTTGCCGATTCTCCATTAGACTACCGACAGGAAGAATACGTTTGCTCAGCTGATGTACTCAGCCGGCTGACATTTGGGAATATCGCCCTTCCAAGACGCGAGGAAGCTGTCTGCTAGCGCGTTACTGGTCGCCGAAATACTTGAAATATAGTCCAATGAATTTTGTTCACACTTCTGTAACAATAATTTTGACTTAAAGCATAGTTACGAACAATATCCAGAATACCAACTGTAAATGCGATACTATAAGAAAAGAGGCAGGGGATTTATTTGGATGACCATACTCTGACCATACTCTTCAGTAGCTGCCGTAATTTTTTTTTCTGTCAAACTAAGAAACTCATTCATTTTTATTTCAGCTATCACTTGTGGTTACACTGTAAAAATTATGAGGAGATGATACATTTTATTCTTTTGATGATCATGAAATTATAAACATTTTTTGTTAAGAATGCTGTCATTGGCACATATGGAAAGCTACGAATAACACAAAGTTTCAAATCAAGGAAGTGGGATCAATAACTCGTAAAGAAATGGACCCGGCGAGTTTGTGCAGAGCAAATGGGATTCGTGTCGGCTAACATGAATGGAGAAACTCTAATAGTATTGTCTGTATTTTATGAAATACTTCTTCACTAAGCGAAACTGCCATTCAGTCTGCAATAATAAAATAACCAATAACACCATGTACCTGTGGTGATTACATATAATTGCTGATTATGCGTCTTCTTTGAATCGTCAAAACAAACTGTAATCCGTAATACAGTATTTTCAGTGCTGAAGTGGCACTATGGGCATGTTGCGAGACCCAACAAATAAATAAATAAAGCAGGAGCTAGATTTCAACAACAATTAGCTGCGACATAGTCACTATACAAGTAAGGACAACTTAAAAATGATTAAATGTGTGGAAATGTTATTAAAAATAATATTCGACTGACAATGATTATGAACTGGGATGAGAATGTTAGAATTTCGAGAGTTGCGAACTGATACCAAAAATGTATCTGATCGTCTTTTTTCGAGCTAAATTATTCTTCGGTAGTACACAGAGCTGTCCCAAAACATAATACCATAGATCCATAGAACACAGTAGAGTGAAAGTAAGCAAAGTAAACAAGTCTTCGCGTTTACTATGCAAGCCATAGTGACACAATAAAAACTGAACGGGTGACAATATAGGGAAAGTGGTTTAAATCTGGGCTACCATTTTAAGACATAAAAGAAATTAAGAATGTTGCAGTAAGCAATACTTCGAAGTTCACGGCTTTAAACCATTATGCTGAAATGTAACATATTCTCAATATTTTTCCTTATTTTGGAATTAAAGAAATATTGGAAAGTTAACACAACCTAGATGTATGGTCTAAATTTGAGCTAATCGTAAAAATATTGAGATATTTCTGGAAAAAAACTCATTAAAAGGAATGAAAAACGAATTATTTATAGAATACAATATTATAAACATTTTATACTGCGGTTGAAAAATATGGCATATTTTATTTTTATTTTTAAATCACCGTTGTTACATAATATAAAACATTGTATTCACTTGACAAAAGTCATAAATATAAAAGTTTTCATCATCCGCTGCACATTCGTTGTATGCCCACACATGACACATGATGCACATTAAACACGTCATCAGAAAAGTTCCATTCATAAAAAATGCATTTTAGGTCATTAGTGTTTGCCTTGATTTTTTCTGGTAGTGTTGTGCTCGGTTCATTTATCTGTCACTCATCTGGGCTATCGTTTTGGTTTTTTCGTCCATTTTCATTTATATTCTTCCTTTTTCATTTATTTTCCTTAACTGTCATTTTTTGGATGAAATTTCGCACTATTTTTCAAACTTCAGTTTCTTTTTCCCAGAGTTTCTTTGACAAGGATTAGTAGAAATGTTGTTTTCTTGTTTAGCACCCATTTTCAACATTATTTTGTAACGGGTGTCAGTTATCGGATCACTTGCGATGGCTTTATGTCTTTTTTGCTTTTTACTTTGTTTACCTTGGGGACGGGAGAAATGGACTAACAGACGATGCGGTAGGTCTGTTTGGCTGGGGTTAATGAATTCAAGGGTCTGACACGTCAGAAGTACCCATCATAGTACTAACCTAAGTGGATGGGAACTCTTGAGATGTTGTCTCCATAGTTTTATTCCCAACTGCACAATTCGCATTGGCCATATATGTTTCGTTCCACTTCTTTCTCTTGCCCAGCGAGATAATTTGGACATTTTACTCGGCATTCTCGAACAAAAATGGCTCAAAACAGCCATATCGACCGAATTGTCGAGAATCTGGCTATAGCCCAAATTTAGACCATACGTAAGAGCCAAAATTCAGACTATTACTGCTGCGTGAGTTATAGTTTAATTACAAAACAATGAAAAATAGTGGGTATTAAAACTAAAGATATTCTGAAAGCTATGGTTACCCTTAACACGATATACTTGAGACAAGACTATTCATAAACAGAGAAACTGTATGAAAAAATAACTAACACAATTCTGCAAAAGTTTTAAGATGGTCAAAATGGAGTACATGTTGACTACAGTCGCATGCGACAATGAACTTTCGTGACAGTCTTAAAGGGCAACTGACGTACCCTGAAGCACTTTTTTACACGGTTTCCGCGAGGCTGCAGCACCTCCCGATACCATACATGTAGCTAGCCAAAATTTTAAACCCTACCCGAAATTTGAGCCACGTCCTCTACTGAAAATAGCGACGACACTTTCCAGTGTAGATGGCAGGCTTTAACAAGATTATCATGTTAATCAATAATAGGGAATTGTCTTGCCGGGCACTGTCACGCGGTAATCGAAGATATTTCGAAGTTTACTATTCCGGAACACAGCACTATATGGAAAAATAAATATCTAAAATTATGTTCAATTAGAAAGTACGTTAAAAGAATATAAACTGGAACAACATGAAAGACAGTTATACCAATGAATGAGAAGAAGACAGGCGCGGAGAAAATACGAAACAGAAAATAAGAAAAAAAGATTTTTGGAAAAATTATAATAGCTGCGAAATACTAAACAAAAATTTTGTTAGAAGAGGGTCGGAGTAGCAGAATAGTTTCAAAGGTGTTTAGGATTGGCCGAGTAACGCTGCGTACGAAAATTCAGAGAAATCAATGAAAGAAATACATAGCACCGATTACTGATGTTGCTGGACAAAACGGAAACATTCGCAGAGTGAAGAAGCCCCACCCTCCCGCGACATTTCGATGCCTATACCTTCGTGGCAGTCCAGAGTCGAGAAAAGTTAAGTGTGGAGAAAGTGACATATTTGTTGGTGACCTCCCAGTGGGTGATGCGCGGGTCAGGACACGGGTCATGGATAAAAGGACAATGCGAGCTGTTCGCTCCCTGTCGGAGAGGTCGCTTCCCGCGCCATCTGTGCGCCAGCCGGGGAAGGAGCCGTGCGGCGGGGGCGGCGCATGAGACAGGGGCTGCCGAAATTCGGCGAGCGGCGCCGCGATGGCGTGGCCCGGCACCCGGACGCCTCACGTCTCACGCCGACTGCTTGTTGCATTTTTTGCGTTTCTCCCACCTACTTGTTCACCAAGTGCTAGCATCCGTAAAGGCACTCGATGCAGCGTTTTTCGAGGGACCGTATTCTTCTTCACTTGAACAGGAACCACAGAACACCCGACCTAAATCAAGACGACCAAATAAATAGTTGAGCTCTGTATTTCCCAAACACTAGTTCAGTTTCTTAACCACAGGACCACCTCACTCGGTGTCAAAAATCGATACATGAGGTTGGGTCATTTTATGTTAATGCCATACGTTGTCTCCTATGAAGTAGTCATCGTCTAATATAAAATAATTTTATTTGGATTACATTAAGACATATTTAGCAAACTATCTCAGGATAAAGATCACCAGCCGGAAATGTGTTATAACAATGAGACCATGTCATGCGAACTCGGCAGGAATATAGATACAATTCTTATGAACAATCTACATTTCAGAAACGAATAAAAAGCGTTTATGAAGAAAATAAGTATCAAGAATTAGAATTTGATGTCTCTTCGACAATTTGTAATTCTACTTTCAAATATTACGATCAGCCTGAAAGAAAAATGGAAATCAACAATGGCTCCGAGAACATGGATCATGTTATGCTCAATTGTACTCTTCTCCTCACACATGATGTCGTCAGTGCCGTACTTAAGGCAAACTAGGTTGATTCGGAGTTTTGATTTAGTACCTCTCAGATGTCTTCCCAAGTAATTATGTTCTTCTGCAATATCTAACTAGGTTTGCGAATAGCTTGAGAATTTCCCAACAAGCATGACACTGTATTAGTTGCAATCTAGGTTCTCCGTATACGTGGTAGAAATCTAAGAGGAAACTGAGTCTAGTAAAAATTGCGGTAGTATCCGGTAAGTACTCGAAAGGGGGCGAAAAAAGCAGCCTAGTGCCAAACTGGCACTAGATCTTAATATAGAGAAATAGAAATGTGTGCTTATTACGAAACGGAAAAGTGTGGTGTCCTTTGACTTACAGGGTCACCCAGACACTGTCATTCAAGTTACACTAATGTTTGGGAGTAACAACGAAGTGGACTATCTTTCAAGCGAATATCAGAAACGGTAGTGGCGAATTTAAAATGTTATCAAGTAATACTGCAGACTTTTTCGAAAAAACAAGTTGGGGAGTGAATGACTTAGACTTAGAAAGATACTAATATTAAACAATATTTGTTCATGCCACAATTTATCTAGATCAGTAAAGGTTTTTTGCTGGGAAATGACCTGTGATAACCTAATCCAGTTTACAAACTAGTTAACTACAAGGTGGCTCCGTGACGACGTTACAAACATTGAGGGACGATGGAGAAGAGTAAATGTGTTACTTTGAGGTAATGGACACTGGTCCGGAAACGATCGAGTCGAACTTTGTGCGACGATGCCATGCCTGCACTGACGTTGGGAGACAACTGCTGTAAAGGTAGCAGCTTGTGAAACCTGTGCAGGTAAATGGAATTCATTATTGCTGTTCTTCTGACAGACATCAAATTACGTGCACCGTTACAAGTCTAGCAACTAGGGAAATTATCTGAGGGTATTGAGGAGTATTCAGCAGGCCTCACGATCAGATTTTGATAGCTGGGATCCTTAGTCTGAGCGCTGCGCGAGGTTAAGGTGGAACCTGAGTAGATTTTTGCTTAGACTATATCTTTGGACTGGATAGTTTTCCGACTAGGGCTCCTTACCACAGATTGATATATTTACCTTTCACCATCATCTCTGAAAGTTTAAAACATTATCACGGGATCACCCAACAGGTTGAAAACAGAACACGAATTATAGTGAATCGATAGTCTCCAAAGAATCACTGATCATTATCTTACATCAATTTCAACTCGGCCAAAAGCAGAACTGATCAACATGACGTCAATAAAAAACCGAACAGTCCTAAATATCCCTATCTCTAATCTCATGCTTCCGTTTCAGGTTAGACAGGTCGTGTATTGAACACTATTAAACTCTCTACATAGGTCAAACAGGGACATATTTTGCCATCCGCTACAAAGAACATACGGACGCACTTCGACTCAAAAATATAAATAACTCCAGTTTTGCATCACATATTCCTCATCACGAACACTCTGTTGGTGATATCAATGACAATCTTTCAGTGTTACACATTTCCGAAAAAGGAATATAGATGGCCCTCCTTGAGCAATTAGAGAGTTACATCCACAAACTAAAATCACCTCAGAATATCCTAAATGAACAAACTGAATCAACATATGCCTTTTTCTTCCAGAATTTCCAGGAGATCCTGGTACCAAAGCAACAAAAACGACAGTAATAACACATATTCACCTTCCTGCATAAATGCTGTTCTCCTTGTCATTTAACAACTATGACATTCTGTACTTTATAAAAAAATTTAATTACGTAGTAAATATCTACTATATTTATTTACCTTTGTATAACTGTTCACCCATATTAAAAGTACGTTGCCAATATAAAACCACTCCTGCAGATAGCAAAATTTTCTAAAATATAGTATCTGTACTAGTAATATTTGTTGCGTAATAGAATGTATCTCATGCCAAAGACCATGCTGTAGTAAAATGTAATATCTATTATATCCATATTCTTTGTAAAAACATCCAGTGTTTACTTTCTGTGAACAGTTGAAAACCAAGCGCAGCTTAATACTGTGTACATTTGAATACATAGCTTAATAATGTACATTATGGAAAGAGATTTCATATGGATACCAGATGGCAGTGCACTAAATTTCCGCATTTCCGCCAGCAGCATCAGCGCTGAATTTAGCAACAGTTGGTCCACAGCATAATGTTCCTGTAACAACTCTATCAGATGATAAGCCTCCAGTGGCTCGAAAATTGAATAAATCGTATCAAAAAACTAAAAAAGGCGAATGGTTGCATATTTCATCATCATCATCATCATCAGCCAATTCAATCATTAGATGATGTGGCCTCTTCGAGTCGTGGATTCAGGTAGGCTTTCAGAAGTCTTCTCCAAGTGGGACGGTCTTGGGCAGTTCTCTGCCAGGTGTTACCAGCGATCTTCTTGATGTCTTTGTCCCATCTGTCTGGTGGTCTTCCTCTAGGCCTCCGGTGCTCTCTCGGACTCCACTCCAGTACTAACTTCGTCCATCTGTTGTCTTTTCTTCTTGCGACGTAGCCAGCCCACTGCCATTTCAAGGAACCTACTCTCTCTAAGATGTCATTAACCTTCGTCACAGACCGGATGTCATCTGCCCTTTTCCTGTCCTTTCTTGTATAGCCCAACATTGATCTCTCCATGGCCCTCTGTGCTGTCCTAAGTTTCCCTTTTGTGAATGAGTTCAGTGTCCATGTCTCGCATCCGTACGTCATCACAGGAAGAATGCATTGATCAAATACTGCTTTCTTCAGATTTACTGGCATTTTTGATCTGAATACTTTTGAATTCTTCCCAAATGTTTGCCAGCCAAGCTTGATGCGTCGATAGATTTCTGGTCTTATGTTTCCCTTCATATTTATAATCTGGCCAAGGTAGACATATTCACTGACCTCTTCTAGTAGACTGTCCTTGACTTTCACATCTCCAGCTGGGATCCATTTGTTGGATATTACTTTCGTTTTGGAAAGGTTCATGTTCAAGCCAACCAGCTGACATTCCGATGCAAGATCTGTAACTAAGTTTTGGAGCTCTGCGAAGTCTTTGGCCAGTAAGGCAATATCATCAGCAAATCTCAAGTTGGTAAGCCTTCTTCCATTAATTCTAATTCCCTTACCTTCCCAGCTCAGCTTTGACATAGCCATTTCCAATACAGCAGAGAACAGTTTTGGGGAGATGGGATCGCCTTGCTTGACACCCCTCATGATGCGGAATTCTTGAGTTGATTCGCCGATGTTAACATAAGCTGAAGAATTCTCGTAGATTTTCCTGAGCACTTCAATGTATGCTGCTCCCACTCCTTGCTCACTCAAAGCTTGGAGGACAGCTACATGGCTAACGGAGTCAAATGCCTTTTCAAAATCAACAAAGGCAATGCAGAGAGGCAGTTGGTATTCATTCGCTCTGCTTATCACTTCACTAACGGTCAGAATGTGGTCAATAGTGCTAAAATTGCTTCGGAATCCAGCTTGTTCTATAGGTTGGGCTGAGTCTAGGGTGGAACTAATTCGGTTTAACAAGATCTTTGTAAAAATTTTGTACAAAATTGAGAGCAAGCTGATAGGACGGTAGTTTTTAATATTGTGAATACTTCCTTTCTTGTGTATCAAAATAATCTTAACCTTGTTCCACGATAATACTGCATATTTATTACCAGATAAATCTTCAATTTAAATTACAGTCGCAGTTCATCATCCACAATGGATATATCATCGTCCACAATGGATATATTGAAACTATTAAACTCGTCCGTACTTGCTCTTTCTTCGAACTGTTGTTAATATATTCCAACATTAACGGTTACTCGATGTTGTTTTGTGAACAAAGCTTTCACAGCTCAGACAAGAAGATGGAACATCCTGCAAAAATAATTACAAGCATCATTTAATTCCACCACTCGACTAGATAACCAGCTGAATTCAGTTAGCTAATGAGTTCACAAGGTCGCATCCATGTTAAGCCACTCGCAAAGTATTCGCGCAATTCTATTGTGGGGATGCTGATATCGGCATTTTACTTGTTGGTCCAACATGTTCCACAGATATTCTATAGGGTTCAAATCAGATGATTTTGCAGGTCATTCGAGATGTAATAGGATGGGGAAGTGATCAGAAAAACATTCTTCCAGCCCGCTGAACTTTGCCGTTGTTGTCATTATGAGCATGTGTCAGCAATGGCCTCTTGCAAGGTGACCGGTTCCAAATGTTCATTCCATGCAGTTCCTATCGCAATGTTCTCTAGTTAACAGGTTGGTATGGACCTTCATTCACTACCTGCAGCAATTCATATCGGGTTTGGAAACAGTTTTGATTCACAAGCAGTGAAACTCGTGTCCGGTCTTTCTGTCAGGATTTTCTTCCGACCACAATTCTGACGTCTTGTTTTGCGGCCAGTGTGTGCTTGTAGACACTGTCAACAGTACGCCGCTGAACACCAACAAATTCTGCAACTACAGACACCGTATTGCTATGGGCACGGCCAAACGCGATTGTCCCTTTTTGCCAGTCTGTCACATCCTTAAATTTACATATGTTTACGTGCAATGTCCGCCTGAAACATAAATGTATCACTGATCGGTATTGCGTTATGCTAACACAGAGTCAGTGCGCACGCCGTTGAGAACGTAACTCGATCGCTGCGCCATCTATAAAGGCTTAACAATTCATCTGTGCATGTGCATTGGGGCGATCAATTTTTTTCTGCTGAGCTTACCACTGAATGTATAATAAATATTCTGTGCCTCCAGTTTCGAGAGCTATGACGTGACGTAACTCCGTTATATATAACGTAGTTTCATATATGAAACAAATGAGATTGTTTAAAAATAGTTTCCGTATAAGCCACATTTTTATGCAGTAATGTGTGATCCAAAGTGCACGAAACGTAAAGCAGTCAGCAAATCCATTTTTCAACGCAAACTCTATGAAATCATTATACAAATTCGAAACAATATAATAACTATGACCAATAACGAAAACAGAAATAGTCCATTTTCAAGGAGCGATGTGAGTCTATAAGATGTGAAATTATCAACTGTTTTTAACCGAAAAGTTTGCTCAAGAACGGTTCGAGAAAAATCTAGTTCCTGTGTACGTGTTATGAATAAAACGTGCTGAGGTGTATCTGAACGGTGGAAAATGCGGTCTCCAGCGATTTAACCCCCGTTTTCCAAGAAAAATTTTCATCACTGCGGTTCCGAGAGTTCCGAAACCTGTACAGAAAACTGGAATAGAGATAAACATAAACATCATTTCCGCCCTTCTTATTGCTCATGAAAATCAGACATTGCATGTTGTACCACCGTACAGCGAGACCTGCAGAGGTGGTGGTCCAGAATGCTGTATGCACCGGTACCTCCAATACCCAGTAGCACGTCGTCTCCCATTGATGCATGCCTGTATTCGTCGTGGCATACTATCCACAAGTTCATCAAGGCACTGTTGATTCAGATTGTCCCACACCTCAACGGCGATTCGGCGTAGATCCCTCAGAGTGGTTGGTGGGTCACGTCATCCATAAACAGGCCTTTTCAATCTATCCCAGGCATGTTCAGTAGGGTTCATGTCTGTAGAACATGCTGTCCACTCTAGTCAAGCGATGTCGTTATCATGAAGGAAGTCATTCACAACATATGCACGATGGGGGCGCGAATTGTCGTCCATGTAGACTAACGCCTCGCCAATATTCTGCCGATATGGTTGCACTATCGGTCGGAGGATGGCATTCATGCATTGTACACCCATTACGGCGCCTCCCATGACCACCAGCGGCGTACGTCGGCCCCACATAATGTCACCCCAAAACAGCAGGGAACCTCCACCTTGCTGCACTCGCTGGACAGACGTTCAGCCTGGCCGAGTTGCCTCCAAACACGTCTCCGACGATTGTGTGGTTGAAGGCATATGCGGCACTCATCGGTGAAGAGAACATGATGCCAATCCTGAGCGGTCCATTCGGCATGTTGTTGGGCCCATCTGTACCACACTGCATGATGTCGTGGTTGCAAAGATGGACCTCGCCATGGACGTCGGGAGTGAAGTTGCGCATCATGCAGCCAATTGGGCACAGTTTTAGTCGTAACACGACGTCCTGAAGCTGCACGAAAAGCATTATTGAACTTGGTGGCGGTGCTGTCAGGGTTCCTCCTAGCCATTATCCGTAGGTAGCTGTCATCCACTGCAGTATTAGCTCTTGGGCGGCCTCAGCGAGGCATGTCATCAGTAGTTTCTGTCTCTCTGTGTTTCCTCCCTGTCCGAAAAACATTGCTCTGCTTCACTCCGAGATACGTGGACGCTTCCCTTGTTGAGAGCCTTTCCTTGCACAAAGTAAAAACGCGGACGCGATCGAACCGCGGTACTGACTGTCTAGGCGCGGTTGCAGGTGCCTCTGGCGACTGGTTCCCAACCACTCGTTATTGCCCAGGGATGTCTCGATTTTCACAGACGTTTTCCAGGGACGGACGTTTGCGATAGGCAAGAGAATGGGCTAGATTTAAAAGGTTTTAGAGGTGTGCGAAACCATCTGCGAGCTAACAGCTAACGGGAAGTTTCTAGGAAATGTCACTTTTTGTAGCGGCTTCATGCCTTCCTTTTCCACGAATTAAGTTGTAATGAATCGTACAAAGTGCCAATGGCAGTATATGTGTTATAGTGGAAGTGGGGGTTTCACGGAAAGTGTACCATCATTGGTGATAGTGCACCTTCACTGGCCCATTTAGTGAAAGTGGATTACTGATTCCAGTTCTGTCAGACAATACACATTGACTAACGATAGTGTACTATCACTAGTGAATGTATACCTTCACTGCCAAGAGGTTAGGAATGTGAACCATGGCTGTAATAACGAAACAGCCGTATTTCGAAAGTTGCATTTATCATCTGTAGTTTGAAAAAATAGTCATATTGCGTAAAATTCATTTATTGCAGCAAGGACGTGGACCATGACACTTTGAGCTGCATAACACATTTTTGTTTTTGCGAAAGCATCTCAGAGTCTGACATTTTTGCTGGCAGTTGCATTTGAAGAATCCCTGGCCGCTTCCCATCGATTGAAACGTCGCTAGTGTCCTCAGGGCAGCAGTTTCCTCTGCTGGGACCTCCTCTTCTGAAATTATTCTTGGAGGGCAAGTACTGACCTGGGACCTGAAACAAAATGTTGTAATTATAGCCGCAATGGGAATCGCATCGTCCCTTCCATTTAAAAACAAACAATTTATTACCGTGCGTATAGTTGGCTCAGCACACCATCTCTCGTCCAGATTCGGTGGCAGCCATCGGTCATTGTTTCGTAGACGACACTTAAGATCGACCTAGCGTCTCCTCTTCCTCTATCGAAGTCTAGAACTAGAAATCTCACAGTACAGCCCTTTTTCACTGTTGGAAAGCAGCGATCTGAATATTGCTGCATTGTTTGCGCATGTTCTTCTAAGCACTTCTACGCTTCAGTTCCTTGTTTTTTAATTGCATGAGATGAATCGTCTAAATCAGTCAGGCAGTAGTCATTATCGTCAGGAATACTTTCTTTCTCTCAGTTGTCAACCTCTGTTCCTGCTGGTATGTTAGCCTCTTGCGATGGATATTTACTGTGATCATTATCCTGCAACGTTTCAGTCTCTGTCTCACTGCTAACATTCACTTGATTAATTATATTTTCAAGGTCAGCCTCAGAGTGAACGTTCATCAATTCTCCAGGAGGAAAACTTGCTGATGACAAACCATGTTTAGGAGGGCAGCCAAACATCGCTTCGTACGGATATCTTTTAATTCCAAAATGTACAGCGCTATTCTTCACTGACTGCACAAATCTTAATGCACGGCTCCACTCCGCGGTGTTGTGCTCCTGCATCCATGTAGTTAGCATATTTTCTATGTCTTGAATTGCTCGCTCTACGCTGCCTTGGCTCTGACTCTGTCGAGGTTTACCGTGGACAATCTTAAAATTGGGCCATAGTTCAGTTAAGCTGCTCATTATTTTGTTAATGAATTTACCATTGTCAGACTGCAATACTGAGGGAGTGCCTAGAAACGTAAAAGTGTTAACAATGTTGTGACATACCTCGTCAGCTGCTTTTGACTTCAGTGACATAAGAACACCGAATTTAGTGTCCTGATAAACCATTACGAATTTGTAATCTCCATCTGGTTGCGATTGGAAGTCTATGAGATCAACTTGACATCTGGAATTTAGCTCCTTGAACAGCACTGTCTTCACTACTATTCCTTTTTTCCGACCTTTTTGCTTTTATAAACAAGGCTCACACAAACTAATATAAAGTTGGACATCCCATATATGATATTACAGAATTTTGACTTCAAGCATTTCATCATCGGTCGCGTTCACCGTGGCCAGTTAGTGCATGAGCATCATGCAGAATATAATACCCTTAATCATCGTAAACTTAGTATTTAATCTTACCTTCTTCAGTTACAGGTCGTATTAATTTGGTTACTCCACTCACTTCCAGCACTTCATTTCTCTTCAAAAAATTGTAGTCGTTGCCATCCTTCTTTCCTCCAGATTTTAGTGATTTAGCCTTGCTGGTAAGTGACTCGTACTTTTCTCTGTCCATGAAGAAAATGGTTCAAATGGCTCCGAGCACTATGGGACTTAACATCTGAGGTCATCAGTCCCCTAGAACTTAAAACTACTTAAACCTAACTAACTTAAGGACAGCACACACATCCATGCCCGAAGCAGGATTCGAACCTGCGACCGCAGCGGTCGCGCGGTTCCAGACTGAAGCGCCTAGAACCGCTCGGCCACTCCGGCTGGCCTAGTCGAGTACAGTGGATGTGTTTTCACTAGTAGATGTGTTTTTTTTCACTTTATGGTAAGCCCTCACTGATCGTTTTAGTGACAATGTACATCAACTAGGTAAGGTTTACCCTCCCTAATCAAATCACTTCACTCCGATGTACGTAAACATATTCTTGTCATGAGATCAAGAATTGTTACATTGGAACGATTTTTATTGTACAATCTGCTATTAGCAGCAGTATCACAGAAGGTACGAATCTAAAATATGGAAATTGGCACCATTGCGCTTGGAAGCTGAACAGAATGACTTATTATGCACAAGGTTGGAGGCTATCCGCCATGTTCTACATCTACATCTACATGGATACTCTGCAAATCACATTTAAGTGCCTGGCAGAGGGTTCATCGAACCACCTTCACAATTCCCTATTATTCCAATCTCGTATAACGCGTAGAAAGAATGAACACCTACATCTTTCCGTACGAGCTCTGATTTCCCTTATGTTATCGTGGTGATCGTTCCTCCCTATGTAGGTCGGTGTCAAAAAAATATTTTCGCATTCGGAGGAGAAAGTTGGTGATTGGAATTTCGTGAGGAGATTCCGTCGCAAGGAAAAACGCTTTTTTTAATGATGTCCAGCCCAAATCCTGTATCATTTCTGTGAGACTCTCTCCCATATTTCGCGATAATACAAAACGTGCTGCCTTTCTTTGAACTTTTTCGATGTACTCCGTCAGCCCTATCTGGTAAGGATCCCACACCACGCAACAGGATTCTAAAAGAGGACGGACAGGCGTAGTGTAGGCAGTCTCCTTAGTAGGTCTGTTACATTTTCTAAGTGCCCTGCCAATAAAACGCAGTCTTTGGTTAGCCTTCCCCACAACATTATCTATGTGTTCCTTCCAATTTAAGTTGTTTGTAATTGTAATACCTAGGTATTTAGTTGAATTAACGACTTTTAGAATAGACTGATTTATCGTGTCACCGAAGTTTAATGAGTTTCTTTTAGCACTCATATGGGTGACCTCACACTTTTCGTTATTTAGGGTCAACTGCCACTTTTTTCACCATTCAGATATTTTTTCTAAATCGTTTTGCAGTTTGTTTTGATCTTCTGATGGCTTTATTAGTCGATAAACGACAGTGTAATCTGCAAACAACCGAAGACGGCTGCTCAGATTGTCCCCCAAATCGTTTATATGGATAAGGAACAGCAAAGGGCCTATAACACTACTTGGGGAACGCCAGAAATTACTTCTGTTTTACTCGATGGCTTTCCGTCAATTACTACGAACTGTGGCGTCTCTGACAGGACATCACAAATCCAGTCACAAAATTGAGACGATATTCCATAAGTACGCAATTTTACTACGAGCCGCTTGTGTGGTACACTTTTAACAGCCTTCCGGAAATCCAGAAATACGGTATCAATTTGAAATCCCTTGTCAATAGCACTCAGCACTTCACGTGAATTAAGAGCTAGTTGTGTTTCACAGGAACGATGTTTTCTAAACCCATGTTGACTGTGTGTCAATAGAGTTTTCTCCGAGGTAATTCATAATGTTCGAACACAACATATGTTCCAAAATCCTGCTGCATATCGACGTTAACGATATGGACATGTTATTTAGTGGATTACTCCTACTACATTTCTTGAACACTGGTGTGACCTGTGCAACTTTCCAGTCTTTGGGTACGGATCTTTCATCGAGCGAACGGTTGTATACGATTGTGAAGTATGGATAATGCATCAGCATACTCCGAAAGGAACCTAACTGATATACAGTCTGGACCAGAAGACTCGCTTTTATTAAGTGATTTGAGTTGCTTCACTACTCCGAGGATATTTACTTCTACGTTACTCATGTTGGCAGCTGTTCTCGATTCGAATTCTGGAATATTTACTTCGTCTTCTTTTGTGAAGGCATTTCGGAAGACTGTGTTTAGTAACTCTGCTTTGGCATCACTGTCTTCGATAGTACCTCCATTGCTATCGCGCAGAGAAGGCATTGATTGTTTCTTGCCGCTAACATACTTCACATACGACCAAAATCTATGTGGATTTTCTGCCAGGTTTCGAGACGAAGTTTCGCTGTGGAAACTTATAAGCATCTCGCATTGAAGTCCGCGCTAAATTTCGAGCTTCTGTAAAAGATCGCCAATTTTGGGGATTTTGCATCTGTTTAAATTTGGCATGTTTGTTTTGTTGTTTCTGCAACAGTGTTCTAACCAGTTTTGTGTATCAAGGAGGATCAGCTCCGTCGTTTGATAATTTATTTGGTATAAATCTCTCAATTGCTGTCGACACTATTTCTTTGAATTCAAGCCGCATCTGGTCTACACTTATATTGTTAATTTGGAATGAGTGCAGACTGTGTCTCAGGAAGGCGGCAAGTGAATTTTATCTGCTTCTTTAAATAGGTATATTTTTTGCTTATTTTTCGAGGATTTGGGGATTACAATATTCAGTCTCTCTAAGACAATCCTGTGTTCACTAATCCCTGAATCGGTTTTGATGCTTGTTATTAACTCAGGATTATTTGTTGCTAAGAGGTCAAGTGTGTTTTCACAACCGTTTACTATTCGCGTGGGCTCATGAACTAACTGCTCGAAATAATTTTCAGAGAATGCTTCTAGCGTTATTGAGTCAGGCAATAAAATGACAAGTAAGGACTTCACGTTAAATGATAACAGCCAAACAGTTGCAGGATAAAGACTTATTGAAATCCTTGACCACGGTTTCGGTATATCTAAATATACCTTCATGAGAAGTAAAATACACCTGAACAGGAAGACACCTTCATTAGCAAAAACTTAGCATCGGAACTGAGAAAGAAAAAACACTATAGCTTAAGTAACTGTAAAATTACCAATTACAAGCACAAAAACTTTTAGTCACTTACTAAAATCACATCCTGCAGTGGAGATACATAAAACAATTGTGCCAAGGCGTGGTCAGTAGTTAAAACATCATCTCCATTTATACAACATAATTATGGACAGAAGGGCGATGCGAACACAGCGTAGCATCATTGCTTCGCCTGTGAACTAGCGTGAAGAGGGTGTGAAAGCCCAAGGGCAGACGGTTTCACCGAGAGAGGGCACTTGTGGTATGCGCGAGACACTCGCGCACATTAAGACCCAATGGATACATACACATGCGCATCAATATTATTAAAAGTTGTGCTAATTCAAATCTTCTGTCTTAATAAATAAAACATATCAGAACCATTTAAAAACATCTACGTAAAATAGAAAATACGAAACCAATTTACCTGTGTCCTGGTGTCAAGCAGATGAAGCTTGCGCTACGGAACACATCTAACGAGAGAGGACACTAGTGTTATGCGCGAGAATCTCGCGTAACTTAAACTGTAAAATACATACTACGGTAGCGAAAAAAAACAAATTGTTGAAGTAAAACGAAACCATCTGTCATTGTGAATAAAAACATAACAGAGTCATTTAACCACACATACACATCGAAAGCCACAAAGAGAAAACATCAAAACTACGTATGTTTAAAATCTTGAGGCAAGTAAGGAAAAAATTTGGAGAGTGAATTAATAAAATCTTTAGCGTTTGCAGATGGCGCTATTATTCTGTCAGAGAAAATCAGTTGAACAGAATGGATGATCTCTTGAAGAGAGGTTATGAGGTGAATATCAATAGAACTAGAGAAATGGAAAATGAACGATTCAAGCTAGGTGATGTTGAGGGAATTGCATTAGGAGCTCAAAGAGTACAAGTAATAGATTGGTTTGCTATTTAGGCAGTAAAATAAATGACAATGGCGGATGTAGACAGGTAATAGAATTCTGATTGGCAATAGCATGTTTTCACAAAGTGAATTTGTGAGAAACAGAAATATGTTAACATTGAATTTAAATTTCAGTGTTGGGAAGTCTTTAAGTGAAACAATTTATTTGGAGTGTACTTTTACATGCAACGAAACACTTAAACATAACAGATCAGAAGAGATTAGCAAGTTATGAAATGTGGTACTGCAGGAGAATGCTGAAGATTAGATTGTTAGACTGGATAGCTGTAAAAAAAGTACTGGATTGAATCGGAGAGAAAAGAAGTTACTAAGGCATTACAGAGAGGGGATAGATTTATGGGGTACATCAGGATTATGAAGAAACAGTCAATTTTGAAATGGAGTAAAGTGTGGGGAAAAAGCATCTGTGATTGCCAGATAAAGTGCTATTCCTCACATTCGGAAAGGAACAACGTCTTAGTGTTGCTAAAACTTGAAAAATACCACTGAGGTTATGTAAGAACAAAGAACATTCAAGTGGTGTATTCCTCTATTTAAAGCCATTTCTTCTTCATCGAACTCTTCATGTTCAGCTACGTCGATTAGTCTCAAGTTGATGAATAAAATGACTCCACCTTGATTATAAGACGGTCATTCTGTTCCCCTTAAACTGCATGCTTAGCCTATATGTGCCAATATTGTGTTTGCGTCGTACTTCTTATATTCATCCATTATAAAGACAAAAAATAAATTGTAGTTTACCTCTTCTTCCTGCCTTATTTAATTTCAACCGACCATAAACCTGAGATTCAAAATGTTATTTTTTCGTTGCAGCTGTCAGCAACGTGGGACAACTGAAGCTCCCGATACAGGATGTCGCTTTTGCCCCATAACGTACTGATGATGTGGTATATGGCATACGTGCATAAACAGGCAACGGGAACTTATAGAAAAGAATAGCAATATTAGGATGATCGCATGCGGCCTACATTATTCATAAATTTTTGACTACGAACAATATGACAGTTATACCCCACCAATCACACTATGAGACTCCCTGTGACTTCTTTCTCTGTCCCAAAACGAAAAACGAAATAAGAAAAAACAGTGAAGGAGATTACGTGAAATCGTAAAGGGTACTAAAGACCTCAACAAACAAAGACTTGCAGAAAGTGTTTCAAACGTGGGAGTAACTTTGGAATCGTTGTATTTGGTGCCTAGGGGACAACTACGGAAGCGATAGTGCAGGAATAAATCCAAGTAAGACGCAAAAAATTTAATTAACAGTTTCCGGGAACGTTTGGAGGCGTACTACTTGGTGCCAGATTGACGCCTCCGCTCGCGCAGACATCGAGACGAGAGCGTCGCCCGGACAACGGAGTCGCGTCTGCGGCCGCGGGACGAATTGTTAGGGTGCGGATGCGCGGAACCGGTTTGCCTGGATGCGGAGCGGACACCTGGCGAGGCGAGGCGAGCCGACGGCCGCCCACGCACGCCACTCCCGTCGCGGCCAGCCGGCTGCGCACCCTGTACCCGTTCCCATTTATTCGCTTATTTGGCTTTTCCGGAAAGGCCGTCGCTCTTTCTAGTGTCACCTTTATCATGTCAAAGCTCGGTTACTCGCTTTCAACGTAAACACCCATCGCAGCGGCAGAACTGCGCATTATGGGTACCGTTCCAAAGCGACTCACAAATAATGCTGGGCCGTCTGCTTTCTTTACTATTAGCTGTTACGGACAGAAAGCTAATTAACTATTGCCTTCGTAAATCATAAGTTCTCTAACCGTATGATCGCTGTAGTCCACGAGAGGACTGGCTTAGTAGGCAGTACTATGTTTGCAAAACTCCTCCTCTGTACACAAAGCTGAGGTATTTTGATTGAAACTTTCCACATAATAAGCATTTTGCCTACGTCATCTACAAAATACGCTGGCGTTAAATGCAGACAAGCAAAGTTTGCTTTTCTAATATCTTGAACCGACAATGCCTCGAGTGATCTCACAAACAAGAAATGTGTTATTCTTCATGCTTTCCCGGCGATCTGTTGACATCTTGAATATTCGGGAATCCAGCCGGATATTCGCGTCGTTCTCGCACGATATTTCGACAGCGTGCCTCGCTGTCTTCTACAGGTGCTACCTGAGACTGGTCCTTGGGTCGATCGAGTCCAGCATTAATGCCTGGGAGGAGCTGGACGTTCCGTCATCGGTCCGCGCCGAGTCGAATGTTCCGTCTGTGGTCCGCGCCCACCAAACTCGGCTTCAATGGACCCCTCCTTCTCAGATCGGGTCTGACACACCTCAGATGACGACCACAACCGTCGGGGACGGCCAAAACGGGCGCAGACGGCAGTCGGAACATGCGCGACTGGAGAGGTCCATAGAAGCCGAGTCTGGCGAGCGCGGACCACAGACGGAACACTCGACTAGGTGCGGACCGATGACGGAACGCCCAGCTCCTTCCGGGCATAAATACTGGACTCGATCGACCAAAGGACCAGTTTCAGGTAGCACCTGAAGAAGACAGCGAGGCACGCTGTTGAAATACCGTGCGAGAACGACGCGAATATCCGGCTGGATTTCCGAATATCAATGATGTCAAGAAAAGCGTTGTTTCACGGGCAAAGTTTAAATTCGAAAAAAAATATCAAGAGCCTTTTTTTGTAATGTAATAAAATATAAATACTAAAATCAGGCGTGGTATATTAATTTTAGGTTTTCCACTGAAACATAAGAAACAGACTGCCTAACAGAAAAAAAGTGAGGCATCTAGAAGACATAGTCTGTTGTCAATGTAACTTCGTAAGCGCACACACCAACCGCAGTATTTAAGTAATTTGAGTTGCTGTTCTCTATGACAGCTACAGCGACGCCATATTGCATTGCTGTTGTTCGTGTTTAGTGTTATTACCATTCCTGGTAGGGTATACAAGGGTCGTAACAATGACAGATATTAGGTGCTCGCTGTAAAGGGTACGTAGAAACAGCATATTTGTGAGAGACAACGTTTCAGCATACGACTGAGTTTGAAAACATCCGGATATGACGGTGCTCCGATGTTGGACAGCATTGGAACGTAAGGGCAAGCATACTCATCGTCGACGTTCTGCTCGATCACTTCTGCGCGCTACGCGTCAGGGATCGTGGTACTGTCGAATCCTCTTATCATCTACGCCTGCCATGCGAGAAAAAGTAATTGACTGTCTACAGGATTCTGTATCATCCCGCACTTGGCCGGAGACTAGCACCAGACGTCCCACGCGCAGGCTGTCATTGACATCACAACACTAACGCCTGCGTCTGGAGTAGTGCCGTGACCGGGAAGCACTTATTACTGATGAATGAGAAGCACAGCGGTGTTGCTCATTGAGTCATGATTCGGGGAGCCATTAGGTATGACTTTGCTCACTGCTTGTAGTGACAGGGAATTCTGGTGGCACAGTCTTTCATCATGGGCATACTGCGCGGCATCCTGCGCCCATACGACAGTATCGCAGAGCCATTTTTCAACACATGGCACGTCGCTCTATAAACTGTTTGCATTATGTCGTGGTACTATAGTGGCCATATTCCCAGATCTGACCCTCACACAAAATGTGTAATACCAACTCGGTCGTCAAATGGTTCAAATGGCTCTGAGCACTATGGGAGTTAACATCTGAGGTCATCAGTCCCCTAGAACTTAGAACTACTTAAACCTAACTAACCTAAGGACATCACACACATCCATGCTCGAGGCAGGATTCGAACCTGCGACCGTAGCGGTCGCGCGGTTCCAGACTGAAGCGCCTAGAACCGCTCGGTCACAACGGCCGGCCTCGGTCGTCAACTCCATCCCAATGCCACTATCCGGGGTATACAAGAACAGTTACAATAATTGTGGGAGAGTTTGCCTCAGAAGAGGATACAATGTCCTCCCCACCTGGATCAGAGCATACATACAGGGCAGTGGGGGTCCAACGTCATACTAATAAGTGGTCTCATACTATAAAGTTCGGAGTCGAGTTTGTAATCAGTGAAATAATATCACATACCATTCAACCTGTGTAGTTTCTCCTCATTTCCTTCTCCCTTCTGGGGGTTTCACCTTTTTTTTTTTTTTTTGTTAGGTAGTGTAAATGCCGCGCCGCTACCGGAGCGTTACAATCCTTTCGATATGCAGGCGGCTTCCACGTTAGTTTCCCTAAATATTGATTTAAAAGCTGTTTTTTGCACAAGGACACGTGGGTTTCGTTCCGAATAAACCCATAGAAGATGTGGTCACAAGGAATTTATCTCGCGCTCCGACGTTCATCTGCCGTACACGAATTATGCAAAATACTCTGTATTACATGTTCCACTTCTATGTGTTCAAGCGGAATCACGATCTAAAAAAACATTACTAGCTAAGATAGAGACAAAGGAAATATACGAATAGCTAATATCAATTGAAGCATTAGAGAGTCTTTAATGAAAGTTTTTGTAGTGTAGCCATAACCAAATACTGGTGCTGTTACAAATCTAGTCCTGCCTGCACAGTCTTGCTCTGTCTGAATGACCTCTTCGTCGACAGTAATTTAAACACTAATCTCGCTGTCTGATATCGTTTCATTTCAGTCCACTCTCTCTCTCCCTCTCTTTCACACACACATACACACACACACACACGCGCGCGCGCGCGCGCGCGCGCTCGCGTCTTCTTCTTCTTTTGTTTTTGCAAAATCCAGATTATTTTATTGTGTGTTAATATCTGAGATTTATCTGCTTCTTGGTTCTAGCTCCCTCATCCATTATTCTTGATTTTAGACGTGGGGAAACTTCAGAAGATGATTTTCCAATGAAAAACCAGCCTGAGAATCAGACGACGTTTCATAATACCTGGCTGGTTAGTTAGAATCATTGTCACACAGCCTGGCTAATTCGGTTATTTAGCTGTATGTGAAATAAAGGTAGGCAAAGAAAGGCAATACAAAATTTACAGAACAATACTTTCAAGAACGTTTTCCTCCACTGACTTATCAAAGGACTTAGAATCTGGCAAACCCCTCTCAACGAGTAGCAGAAGTGGGTAAATTCCCTATTTCGGAATTCTCGCAAGCCCAAGACACAAGACACAAATTACACTGAGTACAAGTGATTTTTTTTTCTCTTGCACCTGATGAGTGTTTGTACTTCACTGCTTACGTCTGATTTCATATTTAAGTTGCTTCATGCAAACTTAGCGTAATCACCAAACAAGTACTACGTCTTGTATTCTAAATAATAAATTTAGTATTTAAAAAAGAGGTTATTACAAATGAGTGTTTGTAATGATAGCATGTAACTGCAGCATTAAATTTATATCAAGAAAAACACTTGTCTTTCTAGAATGAATATTTCACTTTACAGTGGGGTGTGTGCTGATATGAAACTTCCTGGTAGATTAAAACTGTGTGCCGGACCGAGACTCGAACTCGGTACTGCTGGAGTTAAAGCTGTGAGGACAGGGCGTGACTCGTACTTGTCTTTCGTTTCGAATATTTGACATCTACTGTTTACTTTTGTGTCTGATTTTATGATCAAGCTGCGTCATGCATAGCATAATTTCCGTATTTCGCCTCGCATTCCAAATAAATCCTTTTGTGTAGAGTCGAAAAGAGAGTGAGAAATGGCTGTAACCCGTCCTCAGTGTTGTTCAAAATGGTTCAAATGGCTCTGAGCACTATGGGACTCAACTGCTGTGGTCATAAGTCCCCTAGAACTTAGAACTACTTAAACCTAACTAATCTAAGGACATCACACACATCCACATCCGAGGCAGGATTCGAACCTGCGACCGTAGCGGTCGTGCGGTTCCAGACTGTAGAGCCTTTAACCGCTCGGCCACTCCGGCCGGCTTCAGTGTTATTCAATCTAGGCATAGAGTAAGTACGAGTAGTAAAGGAAACTAATTTGAAATTTGAAAAATCAATTGAAATTCATGGGAGAGAGACACTGAGATGAAAGTCGTGGGATACTTCTTAATATCGGATCGTTCGACCTTCGGCCCGGTGTAGTACAGCAGCTCGACGTGGCATGGACCCAACAAGTCGTTGGAAGCCCCCTGCAGAAATACTGAGCGATGCTGCTTCTACAGCGAAAGTGTTGCCGGTGCAGGATTTTGACGCTGTGAATCTCGCAATAGTGAATTCGCCAAGGATTCCCGTAATTAAATGTGCATTCATCAATCTCCAGCTACCATACCGCATTCAGAGTCTCTTAATTCCTGTTGTAAGGTATAGCCACATCGGAAACCTTTTCACATGAATCATTTGAGTACAAATGACAGCTCTGTCAAAGCACTACCCATTTATACTTTGTGTGCTCGATACTGTGGCCATCTCTATATGTGCATGTCGCTATTCCATGACTTTTGTCACTTCAGTGGATAAAATCTTAAAGGACTGTCGATGACATGGTAATTCTATGAGAGACAGCCAAAGTCTTATGGGTCATTAAAAAGAATTTAAACATCATTAAAAGTCAGGTGGAATCGGGGAATTATGTTAGGAAAAGTGTCGCTAAAACAAGAATGGAAGGTTTGATTTGGACGGCGAAATAAGTCGTGTCATAACTAAGAACTATATAAAATGCGGACTGTCATTGGCAAGAACAGCTTTTGTAACAAACAGAAATATGTTGAGAGCGAACAGAAATTTACGAAAGCTATTCTGTGATATTTGGTGTGAAGCTTTACGTGAACGTGAAATGTTGACGATAAACAGTACGAACAAGAAGAAAAAAGAAGCTTCTGAAACGTGGTCTTGCAGAAGAATGTCAAAGTTTAGGTGGGTAGATTGGGTATCTCTGATGAGTGAAATTAAGATGAAACGAACAGCTGGTGATCATTATTAAAAGAAGCCAAGCTGCGTGACCATGCAAAATTCAAAATACATATCCAACATGTTGAAATGGTTTATTAGCGACTTCTCAAAAGAATGTTTTTACGGGGAAGACATTAGGATTATGGGAAGATACTTCTTTTTTATTTAGAATGTTCTATACGAAGGACCCAATCTCGCACAGCCGAATGTTCAGAAATGTATTACATCGATTAATACATATGTATGACGTAAAGAGGTCCTTTCCAGTGTGTTACTATTTTTTGAAACTTCAGGCCCAAATCCAACGTACGTCAGCCTGAAACCATTTCACACCAACGCAATGTTTCCCTAAGCATAGGTGCTATTTCGAATATAACTGCGTTAACGACTCTTAACATATTCAGGGCTACCTTTTAGGCCATCCTCGCTAAAATCTGTTCTGCCATTTAATGCCACTGGCAGAAAGTAAAAGTCTTGAAAATCCGCATGCAGGTAGGGTAATTACTTGACAGCGGAACCGGATGCGGTTGGACAGTGTCGGCAGGAAAAGGCGGGTCGCAGAGAAAGCGGCGAGCAGCCTGCTCTCGGTTTCTACGGCGCACAATTACGGCGCGCCGCCGCTGCAGTACTTTCGCTGGGCGCGAGTGGCGCGTGGGACGGCGCGCAAGGAGGCACCTGGCGCTGGCCGCCGCTCCTGCAGCGAGCGCCTGTGTTGCTGGGCTAAGGCAATCTCAAAACTACAGTGCGCTTGTGAACACCTCATTCCTGGAGCCTCTTCTCTAACTTAACACAATGGCCTTTACTTTTATATTCCCCTCGTAAGGTTAAGACGAAACCAACATCGCTGATATGAGCAAGTGTCGACACTTCTATTGCGATACTTTAATTCGCAATTTCATAGACACGTAAGAAATATAAGAGTGTCCGTAATGGAAGTGCGGAAGATTTAACGGAAAAAATACACGGTCCAGTCACAATAATGTGACCACGATGTCAATGTGCAATAACCACTCACAGACGGCAGGTAGCAGCACTAGTTGTGGAGGGTGTATAAAATATGTCGGGGAAACGCCGAAAACAGTGCAGTCGTTGCCGTAGGCCTAACACGGAAATGGAGCGATTTATCTGTCGTCCAAAACAGCATAATAACTGGCTTTCCGGCCAAGGGTGGAATCATTTCTGAAAGGGTTAAAGTCGTAAACTAGTGCGCGAGCCGCCGGGGTTAAAGTGCACCGTGCATGACAAAATGGTGCTATCCAAAACCGCGCCGAGGCAACTGTGGTGCACGTCGAGCTATAGATGGGAGGCGTGAACGAGAGCTGTGGAGATGTGTATGAGCGAATAAACGCGCAACAGATGAGCAACTGACCAGATGAGACAAGGGGATACCAACAGCATCTCCTCAACCTCTGTTGAGCGAATGTTGCCGCGTACGGGTAACAGGCGCCTGGTTCATACAGCCATGCTGGCTGTTGTTCATCGGCAACGCGAATTCAGCAAAAATGATTCAAATGGCTCTGAGCACTATGGGACCTCTGATGTCATCAGTTTCCTAGAACAGAACTACTTAAACCTAACTAACCTAAGGACGTCACACACATCCATGCCCGAGGCAGGATTCGAACCTGCGACCGTAGCGGTCGCGCGGTTCCAGACTGTAGCGCCTAGAACCGCTCGGCCACCCCGGGCCAGCCGCGAATTCAGCAACTGGACGTCCATTGAGTGGCGAAAGGTGGTGTTTACAAATGACAGGTGGCTGTTGGCTTGTACGGCACGACGCGTCTGAAAGCAAACAATATGCTGCAACTGTCGAAAAGGTCCCAGTCCGGAGGAGGGAGCGTTATAGTCTGGAAAACGTTTTCGTAGCGGCCCCTCGGTGATCTCATCATTCTAGAAGGCACAATAGATCTCCACAAGCATGAATCTGTCCTCGGGGACATGTCCGCCCTACACGCAGTTTCTTTCTCCTTCGCAGGATGGCAGCTCCCAATAGGACAATGTAACGTGTCACACAGCTCGCAGAGTACGTGCGTGGTTCAAATACCACCAGAATGAGTTCACCGTACTCTCCTGGTCGCCAAACTCTTCGAATTTAAATCGAACAGAGTATCTGTGGGATCACCTTGGTCGGGTGGATCCTTAACCCAGATACCCACGGCACTGGAGTTAGCAAGGCTTCACATCCCTGTCGGTCTTCCTGCACGTTTGTCAGAGGTGCACGCTGCTAAAGGTGGTGTTATTCCGGCATTTGACAGGTCGTCACATTAATGTGACTGGACAGTGCAGTAATCACAAACCACCAATTTAATGAAGATTAAAATGCACTATTTATCTACACAGTATGCAGGAATCGTAAGAATAGTTATAAAAATTACGTACCATGCACGGCCTAAGAAGAACATATATGATTTCAGCAACATTTAGGCCTACCAATAGTGTTAAATAACTACGTTATTTAATTCTGGTAATCTGTCAAATTGTTTAAACGTTTGAGTACAAGATAAGATTATGTGTGACATGTATTGTCAAGGCACTCGATTATGTAGAACATTTACCCCTTCTAAAAACTCTAATTAAACAGGCAGTGCCAAAATAATATTTTCTGAATTGTCAGAAAATTTACCATCGAAGCACACCTAAGATTAATAATTAGTGCTGCAATAGAAGTAAATCAGGGAAATACTTTTTTCTTCTAAACTGTTTACCTAACTATATGAAAATATTTTACAGTATACGAATGCGAATGAGATGCGTGGCATCAGCATCAGTGATCAAAACATTGTACAACTTGAGGTTTGCTCATGATATTATCCTTATTTCTAGAATCAACACAGTGTTTACACAATGTGTGATAATTTGTCTTAACAGAGTTATCAATCAGTGGTTATGAGTAATCAATCTAATAATAATATCATGGCCGAGAGCCCTACATGGCACAAAAATTAATGGAAAGACAACGGAATAATTGAAGAACTACCTCTCTACGAGTAAGGTACTTTAATTTCATAATAAGCAAGAATAAGAAAACAGAAGAACGCTTGAAACAAATACTATTGATTCAGCTTCGTTTCTGAAAAGTATTGTTCGTCAGCAAATAACTAGCGAGCTCTGCCGATTGGTGGATATTATAATATGAATTCCCTCCCTATCCTTCCGTAATCCGAGCTTGTGCTCCGTCTCTAATGACCGTGTTGTCGACGGGACAATAAACTCAAATCTCCCTTCCTTCCAGACATGTAGAGCAGCAGAGTCACCATATACGCAGTGGCTTCTTCGCTATATGTGACAGCCTAATTTTTGTCTTCCTATAGTTACCACAGCTAACGGCCTTGCCGCAGTGGTAACACCGGTTCTCACGGGATCACTGAAGTTGCGCGTTGTCGGGCTTGGATAGCACTTGGATGGGTGACCATCCGGGTCTCCCGAGAGCTGTTGGCAAGCCTTTGTGAGACCAATTGAGGAGCTATTTGACTGACAAGTAGAGGCGCCAATCACGAAAAAGTGACAACGGCTGGGAGGACGCGGTGCTCACAACATGCCCCTCCGCATCCGCATCCCGGCTGAGGATGACATGGCGAGCGGTCGGTACCATTGGGACTTCCGAGGCGTGCTCAGACGGAGAGTTTTATATTTAGCAAAGAAATTACTTATTCTTCCACTACTTTGTAACATGTAACACGTTTTCTCTCGATTTTTTCGTGCTTTCTGATACTATATATGGTACAGCAGAAGTAGAGATTCCGTTGGTAAATAAGCGACTGCTGTCGTGCATGAACCAACTGAATGGTATATACAATTTGACTTCTTTCGAAATAGTGGCAGTAGATCAGTATAACTTCAAAATTATCACTTCGTGCTGGTGATTGAGAACACTTTCATAATTATTATAACACAGCTGGGAGACAAGATGTTGTATGAGGTGTTTCGAGCACAGTTTTCTCTTTATTCTGTACATTACCTGTTTCTTCTGCCGTTCCCATTTAGTCTCGAACGTGGTCTCGCTGAACAGTATGAAGGTAGATCATATTGATAACAGAAAACGCTAAAGATAAAAGTAATGTTTTCTCGTATCGATAGTTTTCGTAGACCACAAATACTACAAACATTCCAAATAAAGACGTGTGGTAGGACGTCTCTCACGAAAGGGGCCACTACAGAGCATTGCACGTAGACTATGGCAGAGACAGGGACGTCTCTACATCTACATCTATACTCTGCAAATCTCTAAGAAGTGGATGGCAGAGGAGTTCCATTCACGTGTGGAGCGCGGGAAGAATAGTTACTTAAAGACCTCTGTGTGGCTTGTAATTAGTCTAGGCTTCTCTTCACGTCATGTATGGCAGTTATATACGTAGGAGTTATAGTACTTCCCAGATTCACCACCTAAAGTTCATTCTTAAAACTCTGTAAATAGGATTTTAAGGAATAATTTGCGTCTCTCTTCAAGCGTCTGCTAGTTCAGTCCTTTCAGCATCTCAGTGACATTCTCCCGCGGGCTAAACAAGCCAGTGATCATTCGTACTGCGTTTCTTTGTATACGTTCAATATTCCCTGTTCATTCTACTTGGTACTGGTGCCACATATTTGAGCAATGCTGTAGGATGGGCTGTTCGAGTTTTTTTATGCAATCTCCTTTGTAGAATAATTGCATTTCGCTAGTTTTCTGCCAATGAACCGCAGGCTGCCACCTACTTTATCTAAGACTAAGTGATCCCCACACATTGTTACACCCAGGTATTTGTAGGAGTTGACTGATTCCACCAACGACTCACTGACATTGTAATAATAGGATGCTACGTTTTCTCGTTTTATGATTTAAAAAATTTTGCATTTCTGAACGTATGCCGCAAGTTCCCTTTATTGACGACCCAATATCTGTGCACCTTTATTCAGACAGTCCTTCATTACAGATAAATGCTTCATCTACGAACCTTGTTAGGTTACTATTAATATTGTCTGCGAGATCACCTTCAGCTATATATTCGGCTAACCGCCTAATAGTGTGTGGCGACGGGTACTTCTGTTACCACAAATGGATCCTCTCTTCTCTGTTCCACTCACGAATGGCGCCATGTCAAGAATGATTGCCGGCACGTATCTGTATTAGCTCTAACTTTTCGAATTTTCTTGCAGCGGTCACTTCGAGCAATTGGAGGAAGTAATATGTTGTCCGAGTCTTCCCCGGAAGTGCTCTCTCGAAATTTCAATAGTAAGGCTCTCCATGACGCACAACGCCTCTCTTGTAGCGTCCCTGAGCATCTCCGTAAAGCTCTTGCGTCAACTAAACGAACCCATGACGAAACGCGCCGCTTTTCGTTGGATCTTCTCTAGTTCTTCTATCAGTCCGACCTGGTAAGGATCGCAGACTGATAAACAGTTCACAAGAATCGGTGTAACAAGCGCCTTGTAAGTCTCTTCCTTCGTGGATGAGTTACGTTTTCTAAAGATTCTTCCTATGAATTTAGTCTGGCATCTGCGTTCCCTGCAATTTATTTTACGTGGACATTCCACTTAAGATCGCTCTGGATAGTTACTCCTAGATATTTCATGGTAGATACTGTTCTTGCACTTTATCATCAGTAGCGTATATGTATGCATAATGTTACGTTATATATGTTCATGATCGATTGCCAGAGCTGGTCCGATTCATCAGTTTTCTGCAGGTCATCATGCTTTTGTCTTGAGAGCTCGTGGTCGTCGTAAAGTAGACCAAGGTAAGGCTATCCATGTGTTGTGTAAAGGAAGCTGTAAGACTTGTTCGTGATTTGACTGTATTTTATCATAAACAAAGAACCCTTATATTACAATAACTACACATTCATCTTGCCAAAAGCAGAGAAGCGATTCTTGGTGTCGTAGCTCCCCGGGGCACACTGGGATGCTCTGTGTGAGAGACACCCATGTGCATCTCTGTGAGTCGCAGCTCGATTGCTTAGTATGCTGTAGCGCGGTTGTGTCGTTGCTATTTTATTATAGACAAACGTATCGTATAGTTTTAAGGAGCTTCCGACGCTTCCTGCTAGATCATTTATATATATTGTAAACAGTAATGGTCCTATCACACTTCCTTGCAGTCCTCCGGAAATTACGTTTACATTTGTCGATTTTGTTCCAATATGAGCGACGTGTTGAGTTCTGTCTATAAGGAAATCATGAATACAGTTCAAATCTGGTCCTACACTTGGTAACCTCGTATTTGTTTTCCACTGATCGGCTGTGTGGCACGGTGTCAAATGCCTATCTGAAGTCAAGTAACACGGCGTCAACCTGAGCGCCGTTGTCTACAGCGCTATGCATCCGATGGACGAACAGACTGAACTGAGTATCGCAACATCTCTATTTGCAAAATCCATGTTGCTTTTTATAGAGGAGTTTTCATTCTCCAAGAGTCATAATACTTAAACATAAAACGTGTCCCATAATTCTACAACAGCCTGACGTCAACAATATAGGCCTATAATTATGTGCATCTGTCCTATGAACCTTCCTCATAACGGGAATGGCCTGCAGTTTATTCCATTCGCTTGGGAAATTGCGCTGGGCCAGAGATTCGGGATTAATGCAAGATAACTAATGAGTCAGTGACGTACAGTACTCTTCGTAAAACCGAACTGGGATGCCATGTCCACCTGGATTACATTTCTGTAATCAATGCCAAGCGATGCTTGAGTTGGTATAAAGAGCGATGCCATTGTTGTTATGAATCACGCTATATCCTGTGGCAATCCGATGGGAAGATTAGGGTTAGGCGAATACCTGGATAGCGTTACCTGGCATCGTGAATAGTGCTAATAGTGAAGCACGTGAGTGTTATGGTCTGGGGGTGTTTTTCGTGGTTAGGGTGTGGTCTCTTATTGCGTTTGAGAAAACGCTAAATAAGAAAGGATATGAACACATTTTACAGATGCGAACAGTAGAGGAATAGTTCGGAGGCGACATTAGTTTTTCAACGTCTCCAAACGATTCTTCTACTGTACACAGTACACAATGCTGTAATATGTTATACGTATCGACAACGCAATGACCGGAGCTGGCCGCAGCTATCGGATGAATCACAGATGGCGGATACCAGATGGCCCTCAGATATGGTTGTTAGCTACGAATTAGTAAGGGCCCGAATAAGTATCCGCAGACCGAGGCGACAGGTTAAAGGGACATGAGAAAGAAGCTTATGCTCAGTGAACACCACATCTACTCAGTGCCGATCCTGTGTTAAAGCGAGTAAGCACTGCTATAAGTTCTGCCCTTGCTATCTTGCAAGCAGGAATTAGCCCAAAGACAAAGGGAAGGAAGAACCTAACAGAAAACCAAAGGTCAGAAAGACCTCTATAGGCACGGAGAAATCAATCTTTCTACGTGAGAAAACCACGACTAACTAATAAATTCCGGTCCTTCAAGTTAGGGATTGGCGACGTGTTACCAATCCGTCCCGGAGATAAATAAATGAACCATAGGTACGGACCTCATACAAGGGCCTCGTTTAGGACTAAGTACTGCAGAATGATCTGAGAACATGGACTACGAAATGAAAATACAACTAGCAACCTGGAACGCCAGAAGCCTGTACTCACATGTGGTAGCAAAATGTGTAGTAAGGAAAGCGGATAAATATCGAATAGACTTGCTGACTCTGCCAGAGACAAGGCGAAGAGAGACCTGGTCTATAGAAATGGAAAACTGTGTCGTGTTCCATGGAACCTCGGAAGCGAACTGTTCAGTAGGTAATTATTTTGTGCCGGAGAAATTCTGTGGGCCAGTCTTGTAGACTTAAAAAGAATCAAATGTTGAATCTCGCTTATAACAATGGACACCAACCAAACACAGACATATGTACAAATTGTCATGCACTCAACGAAGAGAGACACGTAACAAAAAAAGATATATGTTACGAGGAATTAGAGACAGCAACTGAACACTTGAAATCATCTTGAGAGACGGATGTTCATAAACGGAACTGACTCAGACAGGAAAAAAAATATATCTAGGAACTTAAGTACCCCTGGTTGGGAATACAGTGAACCAACTGACCATGTGCTGACAGAGACAAGAATAAAGAAGTGGATACAAAACTTCAAGACGGCAAGAGGTGCTGAATGTGTATCGGATCAGTTGACTGTCAGAGTAGCGATGTACCAAGCTAGTCTCATCAGCAAACAGAAATATTTTAGGGTTGCCCATAATACTAGAAGCCATATCATTTACATGAATAAGGAATAGGAGAGGCCCCAACTCTGATACCAAGGAGACTCCCTACTTGACCGTACCTCACTCAAACCCCACATCACAGCCATTCTCAACACTGTGAATAATGACCTTTTGCTGTCTGTTGCTAAAGTAAGAGGTGAACCAACTGTGAACTAACCCCTGTATTCCGTAATGGTCCAACTTCTGGAACAATATTTTGTGATCAACACACTCAAACTCCTTACTTAAATCAGAAAATATGCCTAGCTTCTGGAACCTTTTGTTTAACCCATCCAGTACCTCTCACAGAAAAGAGAATATAGCATTTTCAGTTGTTCAGTGACTTCTAAAGCCGAACTGTACATTTGATAGCAAATCGTGTGATACAAAAAGATCAATTATTGTTACATACACAGCCTTTTCATTAACTTTGGCAAACACTGATGGCAAAGAAATGGGTCTAAAATTGTCTACATTAGCCCTTTCTCCCTTTTAATAAATCGGCTTTACTACTGAATACTTTAATCCTTCAGGAAACTGACCATTCCTAAAGGAAAAATTTACAAATATGGCTACATACAGGGCTAACATGTACAGCTCAGTACATTAATATTCTGCTTGGCACTCCCTCATATCCATGAGAGTCCTTAGTCTTCAGTGATTTAATTATTGAACCAATCTCCCCCTCGTCTGTATCACAGAGCAGTATTTCAGACATCAATCTCGGAAAAGCATTTGCCAAGAATGTTAAATGATGCCCTGCATAAACTAAATTTTTATTTAATTCATCAGCAATGCTCAGAAAATTATTGTTAAATACTGTACATATATCTGATTTACCAGTAATAGAAATATTTTTACTACTAACTGACTTTATATCGTGCTGCTACCAGACACTTCCTTCACAACTGACCAAATGGTTTTAATTTTATCATGTGAATTTGCTATTCTGTTTGCATACAACATACCCTTTGCCTTCCTAATAACATTTTAAGCACCTTATAATACTGTTTGTAATAGGCTACTGTCGCTTTATTGTGACTACTAACATTTTGATATAATTTCCACTTTGGTCTGCATGATATCCTTATCACACTCGTCAGCCACCCGGGCTGCTAGTATGCCGTTTAGAACGTTCTAATGGGAAGTAACTTTCAACGAGCATGAGAAGTGTTTAAGGAAAGCTTTATATTTATCATCTATGTTATCGGCACTATAAACATCGGCCACTCTTGTTCCTTGACAAGGTTTAAAAAACTCTCCATTGCTGTTGGATTAATTTTCCTGCATAGTTTGTAATTATATGTGACATTTGTTTTAGTACAAAAGCCTTTTAGTATTAGAATTTGTGCATCATGGTGTGAAAGGCCTTCACCCTTTTACTAACACAATGCCCATCTAGTAATGAAGAATGAATAAAAATATTGTCTATGGCCGTGCTACTGTTCCCCTGCACCCTAGATGGAAAAAACACTGTCTGCACCAGATCATATGAATTTAGGAGATCAACCAATATCCTTTTTCTTGCTCCATCATATGCAAAATTTATATTGAAGTCACCACATATAACTAATTTATGGTACTTCCTACAGAGTGAATCAAGGTCCCTCTGTGGTGTCACCGCCAGACACCACACTTGCTAGGTGGTAGCCTTTAAATCGGCCGCGGTCCATTAGTATACGTCGGACCCGCGTGTCGCCACTGTCAGTAATTGCAGACCGAGCGCCACCACACGACAGGTCTAGAGAGACGTACTGGCACTCGCCCCAGTTGTGCAGCCGACTTTGCAAGGAACGGTTCACTGACAAATACGCTCTCATTTGCCGAGACGATAGTTAGCATAGCCTTCAGCTACATTTGCTACAACCTAGCAAGGCGCCATAATCCTTTGCTATATATATTGTGGTTATAACATGTATCATCAAGATTGATGTTCCACAAATGTGGATTAAAGTTAAGTATTCCAGAAGCTACGTACTTTTCTTTATAGCATTCATTACGTATCCTGTTTCAGACCTCACGCCAGCCTGCGTGAGTTTAAGCGCGTGCCTTTCGGCTTCCTCTCATTGTGTCTAGGCTGTCTTGCCTAGACACAACACCCTCTCTAGCTTGAGCAGAAATGCTCCGTAGTCGGAGTTCGGGAACTATAAACAACAACGATTAGAAGTTTAGTTTCACTAAATTCAACTGCCCCTGCACAACATACAAATATCTGTTCAGTGCAGGGCCGTGATACGTCTATGGACTCAAATGGAATACTGTTCTTTACGTAAATGACTACTCTCCCACCCGAAAGGAACTCCTTGATAAACAGCCAGCTGATCTGTATGCTGGTAAAGGAGACCTCTGACCTGTCACATTAAGGAGGCGCTGAACTGTCACATTATTTCAGTGGTGCTCCGATATACCAATAATTTCAGAGTCAACATCTATAAGCAGTTCACTAACTTTAATTCCTCTTATATTTTCATGAAATATGCTAATTCCTTCTCTACTTGGAATCATTGTGTTCTCTGAAGGTGAGCCCTTACGGAGACTTCCTTTAAGCAAGTATACCCATCAGCTGACTTCAATCCAAAAAAGGTGCATCTCTAACACCAACTACTACAGGAATTTTTCCATGAGTGATCCCACCACCACCCACTACACTTTGCCAGCCTCCCCTCCCCATACCCATTGAGGTGCAGTCCATACTTAGTGAAACCCGATCTACTGATAGACCCAACTGGCACCATTGAAATATGACCAATGCCCTCTGCCATCAGCGCCCTCACCAGCCCCGTGTTGACGCGCCTGACAGCCGCATTAAGATGAAGCCGATCATGACGCTGAAACAGTTCCATGAAATGCACATAGTGCCACCAGTTTGAGCAGCTATCTTTACTAAGTCACCTCCTACATCATATTCCCCGTCCCTATCAAGAGTGTTCCCTGTTCCACCCACGATCAGTACCAGATCCTCCTTCGTAAAATTCCTACACAACTACCCTTTGCTGTCAGTCACCTGAGACAACCCTACACTAGGCTTCACAATGCTGATGACATGGTACTTACTCCCAACACATCCTGCAGCTGCTGGCCCACACCTCTACCGCGCGAACGACCTAGCAGCAGAACCTTCTTTCTCTTAGATTTTGCAACTGACCTAGGCCTCCTGACTGCTGAAGACTGCTGCATGTTCCCTAAATCTACAGCTACATCAGGCTCCTCTCCATTCAACTCTAACAGTTGGTCAAATCTATTGCGTATACTCAAAGTGTAACTGTCTGAATACTTTCTCCTCCCAGCTGCCTTCTTGCCAACTGCCAGCTCCCATTCCCCACCACCCTTCACGCTCCTCAACTTATCTAGTTCCTCCTTTGCACGTTGTAACTGCACCTGAGGGGCACAGATCTTACGCTCCTGCTCCTCTATCAACATATTTCTACTACAGATTCTGCATTCGCAGGAGATCATCTCGCTAGAATGCCCGCTGGCTTCCTCACTGTATTCTCCACAGTGAAAATACTTTGAACAAATCCCACACCGTAACCCACTACTTACGAGGTGCATTCAAGTTCTAAGGCCTCCGATTTTTTTTCTCCGGACTGGAAAGAGATAGAAACATGCGCATTGTTTTAAAATGAGGCCACGTTCATTGTCAATACGTCCCAGAGATGGCAGCATCGTACGGCAGATGGAATTTTACCGCCAGCGGCGAGAATGAGAACTGTTTTAAATACTTAAAATGGCGACGTTTTCCTTACTTGAACAGCGTGCAATCATTCGTTTTCTGAATTTGCGTGGTGTGAAACCAATTGAAATTCATCGACAGGTGAAGGAGACATGTGGTGATGGAGTTATGGATGTGTCGAAAGTGCGTTCGTGGGTGCGACAGTTTAATGAAGGCAGAACATTGTGTGACAACAAACCCAAACAACCTCGGGCTCGCACAAGCCGGTCTGACGACATGATCGAGAAAGTGGAGAGAATTGTTTTGGGGGATAGCCGAATGACTGTTGAACAGTTCGCCTCCAGAGTTGGCATTTCTGTGGGTTCTGTGCACACAATCCTGCATGACGACCTGAAAATGCGAAAAGTGTCATCCAGGTGGGTGCCACGAATGCTGACGGACGACCGACCACATGGCTGCCCGTGTGGCATGTTGCCTAGCAATGTTGACGCGCAACGACAGCATGAATGGGACTTTCTTTTCGTCGGTTGTGACAATGGATGAGACGTGGATGCCATTTTTCAATCCAGAAACAAAGCGCCAGTCAGCTCAATGGAAACACACGGATTCACCGCCACCAAAAAAATTTCGGGTAACCGCCAGTGCTGAAAAAATGATGGTGTCCATGTTCTGGGACAGCGAGGGCGTAATCCTTACCCATTGCGTTCTAAAGGGCACTACGGTAACAGGTGCATCCTATGAAAATGTTTTGAAGAACAAATTCCTTCCTGCACTGCAAGAAAACGTCCGGGAAGGGCTGCGCGTGTGCTGTTTCACCAAGACAACACACCTGCACATCGAGCTAACGTTACGCAACAGTTTCTTCGTGATAACAACTTTGAAGTGATTCCTCATGCTCCCTACTCACCTGACCTGGCTCCTAGTGACTTTTGGCTTTTTCCAACAATGAAAGACACTCTCAGTGGCAGCACATTCACCAGCCGTGCTGCTATTGCCTCAGCGATTTTCCAGTGGTCAAAACAGACTCCTAAAGAAGCCTTCGCCGCTGCCATGGAATCATGGCGTCAGTGTTCTGAAAAATGTGTACGTCTGTAGGGCGATTGCGTCGAGAAGTAACGCCAGTTTCATCGATTTCGGGTGAGTAGTTAATCACAAAAAAAAATCGGAGGCCTTAGAACTTGAATGCACCTCGTACAAACCTAAGACAGAGCCCACACTTCTCACTAATGGTAAAATTTTACAGTTACTAAAAAAACTATACATCTACGTTACCTAAGTTCAGTTACACCAGTAGAACTATTTATAGAACTAACAATAGCGATCTCGAAATTCTCTGTCTACTAAGAAAGCAACTACTTGTATTAATACTACTACACCACAGCTAATACCAGCACCAACAAAACTTCACAAAATTATTAGCTAAAAGATACAAAAAGATACATCACTATGTGACAACTACAGCAGCATAGCGCTACTCAACATCTTGCCACCAACCAAATTTTTGTCTTAAAACAAATATGTGAGAAAATGTACGAATATGGTCGAGAATTACATCTTCTCCTGATATACTCTAAGTTCTTATAGTATCCAGAAACCGAGTGTGATTAAAACCATAACTGAATTTGGCATATCAAAGAAATTGATGAGACTTGTAGAGATATGCTCAAACGACACAGAAGCTAATGTTAAGATAGGCAATAAAATGACAGAAAGTTTTCAAGTGGATACAGGATTAAGACAAGGAGATGCATTATTACCTGTCTTTCTCAATCTGGCACTCGGGAAGGTAATGAAGAAGTTCAACAAAGAGAACTGTCAGAGTATTCGAATCAACAGTGAAAATATATTTGGCCCATGCAATTAACGTTGACCTAACAGTACGCACACAAGAAGAACTCTAACATATTGAGACCCTGAGGTCAGTGGCATCGAGATTCGAGCTGTAAATTAGTACCAAACAAACCGAACACATGACTGTAGGAAGAAAGCCCCATCACTCCGAGGATCTGACAGAGAGCTATACCATTTATAACCATCTGAAAAAATTCAATTTTCTTGGATCTACTTTTACTGAAATAATATCAACTTCAATAGAGATTAAGACAAGACTGCATGCGGAAAACAGACGCAACTAGTATTACTTGATAAATATAACAACAAATAAAACTAAGACTGTACGAAACACTAATAACGCCAGCATTATTATATCGTTGTCACATCTGGAGCTCACGGACGGGTGACCTTAAATGACTGCTTACGTTTGAGAGAAAGGTCCTCAGGAAAGTATATTGACCAGTCTGGGATCCAGCTACTGCAGAATGCAAAATGGCTCTGAGCACTATGCGACTTAACTTCTGAGGTCATCAGTCGCCTAGAACTTAGAACTAATTAAACTTAACTAACCTAAGGACATCACACACATCCATGCCCGAGGCAGGATTCGAACCTGCGACCGTAGCGGTTGCTCGGTTCCAGACTGTAGCGCCTAGAACCGCACGGCCACATCGGCCGGCCTGCAGAATGCAGAAGGTGACACAATAACATAACTAGAATAACTATTAAAGGAGCCTAATATCGTTGGTACGATGAAAACCAAAATACTCCAAAGAGCAGGACCTTTAGTGGAAATTGGAAAAACGAAATTACTCAAAATTGCTACGAGCTTGACCTCAATAGGCAACAAACGGGAGGAAAACGTAGAAACAGATAGACGGGGGATGACAAGACCCGTTGCGGCTGTGAGTCTTGGAGAACTGGAAACTGATAGCAGAAGACCGAAGTAGACTGAAAGTTTTAACTGTGTCTTCGCGCTGTGTTCCGGCCCTGATTGCATAAAGTAAGATAAGTACACTACTGGCCACTAAAATTGCTACACCAAGAAGAAATGCACATGATAAACGGGTATCCATTGGACAAATATAAAATACTACAACTGACATGTAATTACATTTTCACGCAATATGTGTGCATAGATCCTGAGAAATCAGTACCCAGAACAACCACCTCTGGCCGTAATAACGGCCTTGATACGCCTGGGCATTGAGTCAAACAGAGCTTGGATGGCGTGTACAGGTACAGCTGCCCATGCAGCTTCAACACGATACCACAGTTCATCAATAGTAGTGACTGGCGTATTGTGACGAGCCAGTTGCTCGGCCACCATTGACCAGACGTTTTCAATTGGTGAGAGATCTGGAGAATGTGCTGGCCATGGCAGCAGTCGAACATTTTCTGTTCAAATGGTTCAAATGGCGCTGAGCACTATGGGACTTAACATCTGTGGTCATCAGTCCCCTAGAACTTAGAACGACTTAAACCTAACTAGCCTAATGACATCACACACATCCATGCCCGAGGCAGGATTCGAACCTGCGACCGTAGCAGTCGCGCGGTTCCGGACTGTGCGTCTAGAATCGCTAGACCACCGCGGCCGGCGAACATTTTCTGTATCCAGAAAGGCCCGTACAGGACCTGCAACATGCGGTTGTGCATTATCCTGCTGAAATGTAGGGTTTCGAAGGGATCGAATGAAGGGTAGAGCCATGGGTCGTAACACATCTGAAATGTAACGTCCACTGTTTAAAGTGCCGTCAAGGCGAACAAGAGGTGACCGAGACGTGTAACCAATAGCACCCCATACCATCACGCCGGGTGATACGCCAGTATGGCGATGACGAATATCCAGTTCCAATGTGCGTTCACCGCAATGTCGCCAAACACGGATGCGACCATCTTGATGCTGTAAACAGAACCTGGATTCATCCGAAAAAATGACGTTTTGCCATTCGTGCACTCAGGTTCGTCGTTGAATACACCATCGCAGGCGCTCCTGTCTGTGATGCAGCGTCAAGGGCAACCACAGTCATGGTCTGCGAGCTGATAGTCCATGCTGCTGCAAACGTCGTCGAACTGTTCGTGTAGATGGTTGTTGTCTTGCAAACGTCCCCATCTGTTGACTCAGGGATCGAGACGTGGCTGCACGAGCCGTTACAGCCATGCGGATAAGATGTCTGTCGTCTCGACTGCTAGTGATACGAGACCGTTGGAATCCAGCACGGCGTTCCGTATTACCCTTCTGAACCCACCGATTCCATATTCTGCTAACAGTCATTGGATCTCGATCAACGCGAGCAGCAATGTCGCGATACGATAAACCGCAATCGCGATAGGCTACAATCCGACCTTTATCAAAGTCGGAAACGTGATGGTAGGCATTTCTCCTCCTTACACGAGGCATCACAACAATGTTTCACCAGGCAACGCCGGTCAACTGCTGTTTGTGTATGAGAAATCGGTTTGAAACTTTCCTGATGTCAGCAAGTTGTAAGAGTCGCCACCGGCGCAAACCTTGTGTGAATGCTCTGAAAAGCTAATAATTTGCGTATCACAGCATCTTCTTCTTGTCGCTTAAATTTCGCGTCTGTAGCACGTCATCTTCATGGTGTAGCAATTTTAATGGCCAGTAGTGTAAGTAAGTAAGCAAGACATTGTACGCTGTCATAAAGCAGTGCCTGTGACGCAATCGTTTTTGGACAGTAATATTACCGATATAGACATTCCTATCTAGAGCCCCAACTTGTACTCAATAGAACGCCTATGGGATGCTTCAGAACGTCGATTCCGCATCAGACCTGAGTGTCCAACATCGCTACCTTCCCTGGTTTCTGTTGTTGAGAAAGAAGGATTTGCCATTCCTCCAAAGACATTCAGACACCTCACTGAATGTGTCCCCGCTGAGTTCAAGCCGTCATAAATGCGAAGGGTGGACACACGCCATATTAATGCCCACTAACGGGTGTCCGGATACTTTGATCAGACAGTGTACGTTACGCATCTTTGCACTGGTGCGACAATTAAACTGGGGCAGTACTCCTGAGTTTTCCCTTGTAAAGGAACATTTTGAAAGGATTTCTGCTTTTGATTTGCTACCCGCAATTTCAGTTCCAGTCCCATATATGTCTGGACACTCGGTACCATTAACAGTCTTTACATACGAACAGAATTTCTTGGGGTTTTGTGAAAGATTTTTCGATAATATTCTGCTTCAGAATTGATTGAAGGCCCATGCATTGCCCGTCTTTACGTCAACATCTGTCTACAGCCCTATCCCTTGTTTTACACCTATATACGGTAATCTACTTCTCTGGAAGCTTCTTTATAGAAATTGTATGCCATGGACGTTCCTTCTCGGCGTAGATGGGAGACGGGAAACGCTACTGTTCTGAATATATTGCGCCAGTCTGGTCCAAGACTTCCGCTATACTCAGAACCAGGCGACCACCATCAGTTTTGGGGACAATGCTGCATTTTGTGAGATTCGTTGCAACTCCCACAGCAAGACTGGTGTCTAGGAATGACTCAAGTACTAGCTCAGAGCCCACACGGTAGGCATCACTTGTACCAAAGTGCGCCACAATCCGCAATTGGTTGCACCCTGTCCAACCCGTCCTATCAATAGCTGCCGGAATAGCCTCTTCAACAGCCTGAATAAGGCTCCCAGGCATACACAATAAGCGCAGTCATTTCCCTAAAGGGTATCATTAGTTTGCGACATGTCCGACCTGCTGACGACTAACTGATTCTTACACTTTCGTTTTTGGCTCCAATTGACACGGGGCACAGTACGTTTCCCAGCTGGCGAAGTGAGCCTCGCTAGCTCAGTTTCAGCTTCTTTGGAGGACAGCATCTCGAACTTGTTGGTTAGGGGGAGTGGTGTATATTCTGAATTCTCCCTGGTTGTTGTGGCCCCTGTAAAGTACGTCTAGAGCCGCCAACGACACGCCGTTCAAAGCTATGTGGAAGAATAGAGGGAGGTACTGTACTTCCTATAGAGGAGGCAGTAGGCATGGGAGAGCCTAGCACCTGAGGTACCATTCGTATCTATGCTACATGACTCTCAGTAACCCTCTCTACACACCCATTCACAGCATCTCCGAAGCGCTTGACAGTATCAGGGCGATTTTCAGTTGCCTACGAACAGCAACTAACTCATCCAGAGCCAGAGAACAGGATAATTAGTGGTGCTGCAGTGAGGTTGGTGGATATTTTACACAACGTTAATTCATAAACAGAAACGAAAAACAATATACTCAGTACCTAGGGAGATAGTAAGAGAGAAGTTGTGGGACCGTTGTGGATGAGAAGTGCGCTGGAAGGAGAAGGGTACAGACAAATCAGAAAGGCCATTGTTGCAAGAAGGGCTCCTCAAGACTCCATCAGTATGACGGAAGGTGATGTACAACCTTTGCAGAAATTCAGTATACTGGACTGAATGAGCTGTTTTATAATGGATTCATAGTTAATTTCATCAGTGAACCTTCCGTCATTCAATACATACACGAATGCTACATTTTCATTTTTACTGATCGCTCTAATCTGCTTTAAAAAATGCTTCATTTCATGCACTATGATAAACTACCACGCAGTATTCAATCTTTCACTAGCTTGCAAAAATATATCACAAATACAACACTACTAGTCAACATTCTCTCTTTCAGATAAAGCGCCGACTCCATCCAACCACTGCAGTGATCGGCGAACAGTATCTTAAGACATCTCTTTTGCACAACACACTTTTATTTTACGAGGAAAAAAGACGAATATAACACCTCGAGGATACGCGACGAAAGGCTGATCACAAATTTCTTTTGGGAAGACAGAATTCGTAATGAACATCAAAAAATCTTCCATAAGTCCTAAGAACAAGATACGGTAGACTCAAGAGAGTGAATAAATTTAAGTACTCAAGGGAAATAGTACAGCCAAACGGGCTAGAGAAAAAAGCAAACAAAAATAGAACACAGAAAATGGAAATAACTTACCATTTAACGAAGGAGATTTAAAATGAAAAATCACTGTCGGTAAAAACAAAAAGCCAACACTACAACACTGTTAAAATGGGAGTGCCTGGTTGTGAAGAAGTAATGAAGAAATCTACACGCAGACTGAAAACTATCTGATGCTCTCAGGGAAAAGAGGATATCATTTGTGCTAATTTTGTTCGAATGAACCCGGGACCCGGAAAGCCTGACTGAAAAAACATCTGACCATTACAACAAAATCCCAAACGGCAATTCACTGATTCAAGGAAGTGAAAAAGGAGTTAGCAGAAATCAACGTTACGAAAGCAGGGATTTTGGACATTACGAAACAAAATTGGGAAGTTCAGACACACTGAAAGCAAGAAGAAATACTAGAAAGGATGAAAATCAGAGAATAAAACATCAAGCTACTTCACGTGGTCCACAGATGGACGAAATCGAAGAAAGAAGCTCGAGGATAATGGTGGAAGACAGTGGTCGCTTACCATGGAATAATGTGCACTCGGCGTTAATTGTGACGAGCAATACAGATTCGTAAGAGAGGTGGCGCAATGGTAAAAAGGAAGTAATGGGGTTTGACCCCGTCACCTTGAAATACAGGGGCAGCAAAATGTTGCTGCACTCGACGGCGTCGCTGGTCTTTTACAGAACGCATAGAGTAATTATCCGCAATTTTGAAACAGGAAAGAGTTTCCGTCTTCCTAAAACTAATGTGAATATAAAATGAGTCTTGTGTTGCAAGACAAAATAGTGCTCATCTGTAATTCATTGTCAGTCGTCTCACTGATATAAAAAAGTAAAAGAAGCGCTAAAATGGTAAAATATTGGTAAGCGAGACATACACTGAAGAGCCAAAGAAATTGGCACACCTGCCTCACATCGTGCAGGGCCTCCGCGAGCACGCAGAAGTGCCGCAACACGACGTGGTATGGACTCGACTAATGTCTGAAGTAGTGATGGGAGGAATTGGTAGCATGAATCCTGCAGGGCTGTCCATAAATCCGTAAAGAGTTCGAGGACGTGGAGATCTCTTCTGAACAACACGTTGCAAGGCAACCCAGATATGCTCAATAATGTTCATGTCTGGGGAGTTTGGTGGTCAGCGGAAGCGTTTAAACTCAGAAGAGTGTCCCTGGAGCCACTCTGTAGCAATTATGGACGTGTGGGGTGCCGCAACACGACGTAGTATGGACTCGACTAATGTCTGAAGTAGTGATGGGAGGAATTGGTAGCATGAATCCTGCAGGCCTGTCCATAAATCCGTAAAGAGTACGAGGACGTGGAGATCTCTTCTGAACAACACGTTGCAAGGCAACCCAGATATGCTCAATAATGTTCATGTCTGGGGAGTCTGGTGGTCAGCGGAAGCGTTTAAACTCAGAAGAGTGTCCCTGGAGCCACTCTGTAGCAATTATGGACGTGTGGGGTGCCGCAACACGACGTAGTATGGACTCGACTAATGTCTGAAGTAGTGATGGGAGGAATTGGTAGCATGAATCCTGCAGGCCTGTCCATAAATCCGTAAAGAGTACGAGGACGTGGAGATCTCTTCTGAACAACACGTTGCAAGGCAACCCAGATATGCTCAATAATGTTCATGTCTGGGGAGTCTGGTGGTCAGCGGAAGCGTTTAAACTCAGAAGAGTGTCCCTGGAGCCACTCTGTAGCAATTATGGACGTTTGGGGTGCTGCATTGTCCTGCTGGGATTGCCCAAGCTCATTGGAATGCACACTGGACATGAATGGACGCAGGTGATCATATAGGATGCTTATGCACGTGTCACCTGTCAGAGTCTTATCTAGACGTATCAGGGATCCCATATAACTTTAACTGCGTACGTCCCACATCATACAGAGCCTCCATCAGCTTGAACAGTCCCCTGATGACATGTAGGATCGACGGATTCATGAGGTTGTCTCCAAAGCCGTACACGTCCATCCACTCGATAGAATTTGAAATGAGACTCGTCCTACCTGACAACATGTTTCCAGTCAACAACAGTACAACGTCGGTGCTGACCGCCAGTGGAGGCGTAAAGCTCATGTGTCGTGCAGTCACCAAGGGTACACGCATGGGCCTTCGGCTTCGAAAGCCCATATCGATGATGTTTCGTCGAATGGTTCGCACGCTGACACTTGTTGATGGCCCAGTACTGAAATCTGCAGCAATTTGCGGAAGGCGTGTACTTCTGGAACGTTGAACGATTCTCTTCAGTCATCGTTGGTCTTTTTCTTGCAAGATTTTTTTCAGACGAAGCGAGGTCGGAGATTTGATGTTTTCCAGATTCCTAATATTCACGGTACACTCGTGAAATGTTTATAAGGGAAAATCCGCACTTCATCGCTACCTCGGAGATGTGTTCCATCGCTCGTGCGCTGACAATAACACCACATTCAAACTCACTTAAAACTTGCCAACCTGCCATTGTAACCGATCTAACAACTGCGTCAGATGGTATCCGGACAGTTGCCATGCCGGACATTTGCCATGCCGGACATTTGCCACGATTTTACCTGTTACCTGCTCCAAGGGTTGGGTCCCTTGCCTCCGCCCCCCCCCCCCCTCCTCCTCCTCTTCCTCAACCGCCCGCTCAGTTTGCTTTCGAAGTTCCTAACGTGACTATAAGTTTGGACGCTATTACAATGAGCAAGGACAGGCCTCCTGCTCATTACAAAGCTTACGCGTATCTTGAACAGAGGGAATCTAAAGAAGGTGTTGTTACATGGATGTGCTTACGCCGAAAAGCGGATCATTGCAAGGGAAAGCTGCTTTCGAGGAACGGAGGAGTGTTGAACGTATTAGAACATCTCTGTGGACCACCTGACGATGCGGCTCTGAAAGTGGGAAAGCAAGTGGAAAGGGCGAAGAGAAGGTCTCGAGAAGAAACTACACAGTTATCGGAGATATACGCGGATTAAATGGGAAATCTACATAATAAAGTTTATGACCTTGTTACAGTGATGCCTTATTCAGAATCTATGAAGAGAACCACGCGTCGTCGATGGAGTCAAGCGCGGGGAACCAACAAGAGCCTAAGAACTCTTATGAAATTGATCTTCATGAAGATCTATTAAAAATGGAAGATGACAGTAGTTATCTTCTGGAAGACGATAGATTAGAGGAGAGAATAATGATTTTTAGTGGAAGCAGAGGAAAAGGAAGTTTAAAAACATGTTCCCATTTTTTTATGGATGGAACATTTAAGAGTTGCAGCAAGCAGTTTGCACAAGTCTACACCATACACGTAGACTTAGGAGGCCCGATTAAAGAAACAAACATTCTTCCTACTGTATTTGCACTGCTCCCTAATAAGAAGAAAAACACATATGTTTGTCTGATAAAACAGGCAGTCCCTGAGTGGTGTCCTAAACAAGTAAAGGTCGACTTTGAGGCAGCTGCGATATTCGTCAAGTTTTTCCTACAATTGAAATAAATGGATTCTATTTCCATATGAAGAAGAGTTTATGGAGAAGAATTCGAGTTCTCGGTCTAACTGAGGAGTACCGCAGAACGAGGATTTGAGACTTAACGTCAGCATGTGTGCAGCGCTGGCATTTGTAAAACCGGAGGACGTAAGCAATGGATGGATTGAGCGAGATTCATGCAGAAGCTCCTGATAACAGAAGGTTCTCTCAATTTTTTGACTACTTTGTGGATAACTGGCTAGAGAATGAGGATATCGCAATAGAAATGTGGGACTGTTACAGATAAAGGCACCGAACGACGAAAGCTGATCAAGGGTGTCACAACAAAATACATAGTATTATTGGAAACCCTCATCCTAGAATCAACTATTTGGTGGAGTGCTTGAAAAAGAAAGCAGAGCTCACAAACTGCATGTACATGAAATTGGAAATAAATCTTGAAGGTAAGAAGAGGAACAAGAAGTACTTGAATCTGGACGACAGGATAGAGAGAGACGTAAAGAATTGTGAAGAGACTGGCAACATTAGGCCTTGCTTGAAAGCCATTGCCCATATTCAGAAACTGGACTAAAATACGGTGCTCCTGCAGCAGCTTTCTGTCGTGTTTTGTGTACCATGGGGGGATCAGTTCCGTCTCTTATTAATTTATTTGGTATGAACATCTCGAGTGCTGTTGATACTTTTTCTTTGAACTTAAGCCACATGTGGTCTTCATTTACATAGTTTGGAATGATTGGAGACTATCTCAGCTGCTTTTATAAATAGATATATTTCGCGTTTAGTTTTGGTGAATTTCTTTGTTACGGAAGTGAGCCTCGCTACGACTTAGTGTTCACTAATCCTTGTATCCGTCGTGATGCTCAGGATTATTTGTGACTAAGAGGTCAAGTGTGTTTTCGTAACCAATTGCAATTTGAATGGCCTCGTCAACTAATTGTTAAAAGTAATTTTAAAAAAAGCATTTATAACAATTACGGAAGTTGTTTTCTATTTACAGTAGGGTATGAAAATGTATTTTTGTCGACATACGGAAGGTAGATTGAAGTCACTGCCGTCCGCAGCTCGTGGCCGTGCGGTAGCGTTCTCGCTTCCCGCGCCCGGGTTCCCGGGTTCGATTCCCGGTAGGGTCAGAGATTTTCTTTGCCTCGTGATGACTGGGTGTTGTGTGATGTCCTGAGGTTAGTTGGGATTAAGTAGTTCTAAGTTCTAGGGGACTGATGACCATAGATGTTAAGTCCCATAGTGCTCAGAGCCATTTGAACTTTTGAACTTTGAAGTCACTGCCATTATTGTATGAGTAGGGTACCTATTTGTGATGAGACTCAAGTTTTCTTTGAACTTTTCAGCAACTGTTTCATCTGAGACAGAGTGTCGGTAAAAGGAGCCAGTTAATAATTTATTCCGGTTGTCGAATATAACCTCTGCCCACGCTAAGTCACAGGAACTATCTGCTTCAATGTCGATTGTGAGCTTGAACACACATTACATTATTTTTCCTTAAGTTGTCCTTCTTGGTTCTGTTGTAGTCCAGATAATTACAATTACGGCTTTTCCCTCCAGAACCTAGGATGCTTTCTCTGTGACTCTGTCAATACCAGAGCTAAACAATGTAGAACAACAACGTACATTACAAGCGTAGCATTCTGTATTACTTCATTTCCTTATTTCTAACATTTTAAAACTGTACGTTGACTTTAGATGACATATCAATCATAGATGCTCTTATCTATATTTAGTAAACATGTTTTCAGTTATGTTTTGAACATTGTCCCGCTACACTTTATTTACTAATTTTTTAGGGAGTAAATTAATATGGAGTATGTCGTTCTTCTTTTCAGACATTCACATACCCATTTATTCTTTCCTTATTGTCTTTTGGGTATGCAGTTGTAGTAATTAAAGTAGGCACAAATGCAGTGATCAAAAAGAAATGATTAATGTACATTCGCATTCTCGTTACATCGTTCGTTTCTTGTTGCTCCCATGGCGATGGACTGTTTCTATCGCAATCAGTAAGCGTGAAAGGAAGCTACCGTGCAGACAGAGGGATCTATATTTATACTAGGCAGAACTAATTACATACTGACAAAATCGTCGGTATTGCTTTCGTTTCCCAAAAGTTATAAATATTTCGATTTCGGAAAAGAAGCTCTGTATTTCACCAAGATGAAGAAGGTCCCTTACGTACTGGTCATATCGAGTAAGATGTGGAGACGGCGGTTTGAAAGCGGACAGAAAAAGTACCAGGAAGGGCGTCCCTTACTTGAGGGATCGCTACTCAAGCTACCTGGCGAAGGGGCAAGTGTGGCAAATGTCCGGCGTGGCAAATGTCCGGCATTCTCGTCAGATACTTGTTGTCGTATATAGACGTTGCCGACCGCAGTGCCGTATTCTGCCTGTTTACATATCTCCGTATTCGAATACGCATGCCTATACCAGTTTCTTTGGCTCTTCAGTGTAGTATTGTTATTACTGAGTAGTAGTAGTAGTAGTAGTAGTAGTAGTAGTAGTAGCAGCAGCAGCAGTAGTACTAGTTTTTTGTTATTGTTGTATAATGTGTAAGCTGATGATGGTAGAAGTAACGGGCCTTCTACGGTTGACAGTTGCAATAATATAAGAATAAGTACTTGTGGTTTTTATTCCCGTAACAGCGTCGACAGTAGAACGTGACAAAACCAACTGTAGAAGAAGGAGAGACAGATAAAGATTGTTGTTTTCCTACGACAAGGAAAAGACACAACACTGGTCGAAGAAAGTGATGAAAACTGAATACAGATTAACGTCCTTCCACAAACCATGCACCTTGCCGCGATGGGGTAATTGCGTTCTTCAACTATGCAGGCAGCCGTACGATAGATGCAGCTACGTCGGAGAACTTTCTGTGGAGAGCACACACTAACATGTCGTTCATGAAGTGGGACGAAGCCCTTTTAGTAGCTGCAGGGAATATAGTCTGAATAACTCACTGAGCTGACTCTAACATTAGCTGACATGGATTTGTTATGTTGGTACTGCGAACGAGTGAAAACTAGAGGAAACTACAGTCGTTATGTTCCCAAGGATACGTTGCCCTGCTCTATGGTTTAACGATGATCGTATCTACTTAGGTAAAATATTCCAGAGGTAAAATTTTCCCTCAGTTGGATCTCCGGGGAAGGATTATTCAGTAAGACATTGTTGTCAGAAAAAAACCTCTGGCACTCTGAACTAATAAAGTTACGTTCCCGAACATGGAATTTTATGTTCCTTAATGGGGTACATAGGTTAGAGAACTTGAGAAGAGACCGAAGTTAGATGTAAAGTGACCTTGTGAATTGCGTTAGTGGGAAGAATAAAATTTATGGTCTGGTGAATTATCAACACAAAACCAAGTAGTGGTCATGTAGGAATGTAGGTGAACTATTACGACACTCATAGGCAACGCGTTAGCGTAGCCAAAACTTGCAGAAAGCGAAGACCCATCACAGCAATTCAAGTATAGCCTGTTAGTTTCGCAGATGAGACTAACGGGAGACTGAAACAATACAATATGGTGACAAACTTAGTAAAAGAAATTATTGAGTTCGCTAACGTAGACGAATATTTGAATGTGGTGGGGAATCGCAAATATGTAGTAGGAAAAGACGACAATGAAAAACGGGAGAAAATGGACTGGGCGAATGGAATGAAAGACCAAAGTAACTAGTAACATTTTGCAAAGAGCACAATTTAATCATTGTCCACATTTGGTTTAAGAATCATGAAATAAGGCTGTATACTGCAAGCGATCAGTAGGCACCGGAGAGTTTCAGAATGATTATATAAGAGTAATGCAGATTTATAAGCTAGATTTTAAATTGCAAAACATTTATAGGAGTACCTGCGAACTCTTACTATAACTTGTTATGAACCACAGGAACTGCAGAAAAGTACGAAATCAAGGAAATGACACCTTCACAAAATGAAAGAATCAGGAGTTGTCGAGAGTTGCAACGCGAATATTCGGCAACTATGGACTGAAACATCGAAAAAGAATATAATAGAGGAGGAATGAGTAGATATGAGAGATGAAACAGTAAAGGCTGCAGAGGATATTAAAGCCAAAAAGACAAGACCAGTAGCAGCCCTTCAATAACACATCACACATTGAATTTTCTTTTTTACTAAAGCAGGAAACAAACAAGTGAAGCAAGCTAAAGGGAGTATATACAGTCTGTCTGAAAATGAAATTGACAGGAATTGTAAAATGACAGAACAGGAATTGCAAGATGGTAAATACAAAGCTGCAGAATCATCCATGACTTCGAGAAAGATAGGTGTTGCGCATAGGAAAATTAGAGAAACCTTTGGAAAAAAACAGAAGCATCTGTATGAATACCAAGACCCGAAATGGAAATCCTGCGCTAAGTAAGGAAGGGAAGGCTGAAAGGTTGAAGGAATATACAGAAATACTATATAAAGCGAAGGAATTTGAAGATTTCTTTATTTCGTTTTCTATAACATCACTCATTCCCAATTCGTGAGGGCAGACTTCGTCTTTTCAGTCAAATTTCCCAACAGAGGAAGACAGTATTAAGGAAATGAAGATGAAGTAGATGAAAATAAAACAGGAATATAATGATACTACGAGAAAAATTTGACAGAGCACTGAACGACCGAACTCAAAACAAGGGCTCCAGAGTAGACGACATTTCTTTGGAATTACTGAAAACGTTGTACGCAGGACATATCAGACATACCAAATACAGCGAGACTTTAAGAAGTATGTAAATAATCCCAACTCCAAAGAAATCAAGTGCTGACTGGCGTGTGTATTACCAAACCATCAGTTTAATAAGGTTGCAAAAACTGTTGGAAATTATTTACAGAATAATGGAGTGATTTCTACAAACGAAGCTTGGACACGATCGAACAGGTTCCGGAAAATGTAGGAGCGACTTATTTTAGAATGTAGACTGAGAAAAGGCAAACCGACATTTATAGCATTTGTAGATTTATTGAGAGTGTGACAATGTCGGCTGGAATACACTCTTTGAAATTGTGAAGGTAGCGGGTATAAAACACAGGAGCTAAATGTTATGTACAATTTGTACGACGAAAGATTGCCGTTATATGATTCGAAGGACGTGAAAGGAAGGTTGAGAAAGGAACTTATTCCCTATGTTATTCAAAATGTACTTTGAACAAGCAGTAAGAGACATTAAAGAGAAATTTGAAGAGGAAATTAAAGTATAGGCAGAAGAAACGAAATCTTTTGGGTTTATAGACGACGTTTGAATTCTGGCAGAGATGGCTAAGGTGTTGGTTGAATAGACTGGGTATTATTTTGAAAAGAGATTATGAGATGAATGTCGACACAAATAAAACAAGAGTGTCTGGTCAAGAAAAGCCGGTTTATGGAGGGAAATAAACGAATAATTTTTCCAGCATATCGAGCGCAGATTGAAGTCACCACACACTATAATTGTGTGATTGGGGTACCTATTTGAAATGAAACTCGAGTTTTCTTTGAACTGTTCAGCAACTATATCTTCTGAGTCGGAGGTCTGTAAAACGATCCAATAAATAGTTTAGTCCGATTGTCAAGTATAACCTCTACCCACACTATTTAACAGGAACTACCTACTTCAATTTCACTACAAGATAAATCAAATTACTTCTGACAGCAATAAATACTCCACCACCAACTGTATCTAATCTATTCTTTCTAGACACTGTTAGGCTGAATGAAAAAATTTCGGCTGTACTTAACTTGTGGCCTTTGCCAGCTTTCCGTACCTATAACCACAAGTGTAAAGTACGAAGTGGCGCGCTTCAAAAACCTCCCACGAATATGTGCTTTTTGCAAGTAAAATCCAATAGAAGCAAGATTTTTTCGAACGATTAAAACTTATTTTAGACGAAGTTCCGGTATATCGGTGGACTAAATTTGAACAATCATTCTCGTTCCAGTACGGAGTTATTTAAAGGTGACTGTTTTCGACCGTAAAATTCGTACGAGGGTGATTGTTTTTGCACGTAAAATCCGAACGGTGCACATACAAATGGCGCCATTAGCTGAGCATTAATTTCAGTCCAATTAAAATCTTTTGCAAGAGGAATTAATCGATTACCACAATCTGCCTGGGCGCCAGCTCCGGTTCGTCGTTCAAACCTTGTTTAATATACTGAAACATAGTTACAATAAGATACATGTTCGAATGGCTACACAAACGGCCGCTTGTCCGGGCTAAACCAAGAACATTTTACCCCATGTTCCTAACTCAAATAGGAACCGAGCACTTTTTCGATGAGTTGTTCTCCGTCTTTACTAAGTTTCACAACTCATCGGTTAAAAATGTGTTTGCAGGATCAATACAATATGTGCTGTTTCCAAGTTGTGTTCTAGAATATTCGAGAATATCATAGAAAATTTGAAAATACTCGTTACCGTTAAAGCTCTAGAACGCTATGGAATAACCTCGAATTTTTTCCCTTGAAAAATATAATCATGTGTAAGGGACAGTGTCCAGTGATCACCAGCTTGCGACGGTGACCATTCAAACACTCATATCTCTACAAACACAACAGCTACCACCGCACAACAATTGTAGAGCACAGCAGAACAACAAAAGGGGGCACCAGACATAAAAACAAGAGATCTGCGGCCTGTAGTTTGAGAAGTATCGCCAATTTTACACACAAACACATTACTTTTTTTTTGTCTCACAAGGAGTGGAAAAAATTCATATTACGAGGGTCACACCAAAGGAAATGCAAACAATTTTTTTTAAATCCATCTTTTCCTGTTTGAAAGTTTTACAGAGTGTAGATACATCCTTTAGGAACAATATTTTCATTTCTCCACATAATTTCCATCCCTCTCAACTGCCTTACGTCATCTTGGAACCAGCGCCAGTATACCCGCTCGGTAAAATTCTGGACCAATCTCTTTGAGCCACTGTTTGGCAGCGTGCACAAGGGAGTCGTCATCATAAAACCTTGTTTCACGAAGAGAGTCTTTCAGTTTCCCAAAGAGACGATAGTCACATGGAGCCAGGTCAGGACTGTAAGGCGGCGGGTGTTTCAGTGTTGTCCATCCGAGTTTTATGATGGCTTCCATGGTTTTTTGACGGACATGTGGACGTGCATTGTCGTGCAACAGCAAAACATCCTGCTTTTGCCGATGTGGTCGAACACGACTCAGTCGAGCTTGAAGTTTCTTCAGCGTCATCACTTATGCATCAGAATTTATGGTGGTTCCACTTGGCATGATGTCCACAATCAAGAGTCCTTCGGAATCGAGAAACACCGTAGCCATAACTTTTCCAGCAGAAGGTGTGGTTTTGAACTTTTTTTTTCCCTTGGGTGAATTTGCATGATGCCACTCCATTGATTGCCTCTCCGTCTCTGGTGAAAAATGATGGAGCCATGTTTCATCACTTGTCACAATTCTTCCAAGAAATTCATCTCCACCATCCTCATACTGTTGCAAAAGTTCGCTGCATACCGTTTTTCTTGTTTCTTTGTGAGCCACTGTCAACATCCTGGGAACCCACCTGGCACAAACCTTTTTTAACACCAACACTTTCAGTATTCTGCAAACACTTCCTTCGCCTATCCCAACGTAGCGTGACAATTCGTTCACTGTGATGCGTCTGTCAGCAGTCACCAATTCGTTAACTCTCTTCACATTGTCTGAAGTGTGTGCAGTACGAGGCCTGCCGCTGTGAGGACAATCCTCAATACTGCCGTGCCCGCTTTCATCACGTAACCTGCTTGCCCACCGACTAACTGTTCTGCTATCGACCACAGCATCTCGATACACCTTTTTCAACCTATTGTGGATTTTTCCCACTGTCTCGTTTTCACAGCACAGGAATTCTATGACAGCACTTTGCTTCTGACGAACGTCAAGTGTAGCAGCCATCTGGAAGACATGCTGTGACGGCGCCACTCACGGGAACAGGTTGAACTAAGTTTGAAAACAAGCGGGAAGGATGTATCTACACACTGTAAAACTTTCACACATGCAGAATGAAAACTGTATTTTTACAAAAATAGTGTGCATTTCTGTTGGAGTGACTCTCGTATAAGCTCATTGTGGAGTGGTGACAAGAGATTGGCAACAATAAACTCTGTCATAAGGTATATCGTTTTCTTTCATGTCTATTAACCGTCGCTTGCACAAGTGATGCATTTCGTCAGTAAGAATGTTTGATTATTAACTGCTTGGTCTGCACTTCAGTCAGTGTGTCTACATGTCTTCCCACACCTCAGAAGGCGTTCAGCTATGCACCGTTTTCAAAGTCCACTGAAAATAAGTTGGATACATGCCCGATTGAATTTACGTATTAACGTTTAAAAATCATATTTTGTGATGTCGATTTCATGAAATATATAGTTAACGTGTTCTAAAAACAATAAATGCATGAAAACAAGAAACGTAGAACAAAGCTATGAAATCGAGATGGCTTTTCGTGATAACCATACCATACGAGTGCATGCATTTTCACTTGGAAACTGCTGAGTTTCCGGAGATATTTCATCACTTTCTATAGAACAGCGGCGAAGCATGACACCCCCAGTAAGGTGTTTGTTTGAAAACGGAAAGGGAAAGTATTTCCTGGCCAGTCTGCGGCGCTGTACTTCACCTGCAACCTCCCGTAGAGTCATGTATTAAGCGTCCATCGGTCCCCGCAGCTGCCGTCATCGTAGGGAAGACATAAAATATTTTGTGAGAATTCAGTAAATGACGAAGTTATTGAATCTAAGGACCTTCTCACAAGTGCGTGTTGCTGTATTGTGTTCCTCAGTCTATGATGTTGTTTCCAGTTTTGCGTTGCTGATAACGTTTAAATGTTCTCTGTTCTCAAGCTGCTACGCTCCAATAGTGGAAGTTGTGACTGATGTACACCACAGAAAGTACTGAATCACTGAAACGGAGAAAGATTTACTGCATTGTGGTCCGTCTATCCGACATAAAAAGCCATTTTTGCCGACGACATTTTGTTGCCCACAGCGGTTGGGCTGAGGGAGGCGATTCTCCCGGAGTTGTACATGTTTCATGGGTTACTTTGCACGATATATCATAGTTATGTGAAACGAGTCAGTTTCCAGGATATTAATTCAATTGATATGTAAACAAGATTGTATTTTGACCATTTACAAATGATTTCATATAACAGGAAACAACATAATAACACCAGTAAATTTTAACACCTTTGCACCAAATAAGCTACGCTAGCTGTCAGATACTTAATATCATTGGGTATGTGACCAAAGACTCTCGTAGCAGTATTGTTCACCCATTTGTGAGCTACTGTGAAGCATAATTTTTTCTGATAGTATTCTATATATGGACATTGTTATTCTTTCTGAACTTTGATGGATTGTTTGAAACAAATTTCATCAAAGAATATTTATAGTACGATGCTGTAGTCAAAACAACTGCTTCCTTAACAGTTGTTTACATGATGATCGAGGATGAAATCCATATATGTGGTACGCACTTGTGTAATAAAGACTTTCTTTCTTACAGATCAGAGGCCCCAGAATAAAATTCCATATGAATTTAATGGAAAAAGTAAATGACTTGTCTCTCTCAAACTCTCGAAAAAGCATGAACTGCAAAAGTGAATGAATTGAGCTATTTTACTTCTATGAAACTGGTTTTTTTTCCTATTTGAATTCTCAATAATACATGGAAGCGAAATGTTTTATGGTTGTTTCTTTCTTACTAAACCCTGTCCATGTTTTAAATTTATCACTTTACTTGTCATAAAAGAATAAGTTAAGTTTTATTAAAATCAAGAGAGCTACCGTTTACAGAAACCCAGACAACAATCCTTATACTCACATCAATAAAATTTCCTTATTAGTGCTCATTTATTGGGACTGATTATAATACTTGTATCATTTGCGAAAAGAATTAATTCTGCTTGAAATTTATAAAATGCAAGTAGGAGGACACTGACAATTCTAGATATTCTTGACCTTCGGAGACAATATAAGATTTCTGGCATACCATGTTACACTTGAGACAAATGGGCTTGTCACAATATAACATCTCTTATTACACTTGAGACAAATGGGCTTGTCACCCTCGTCCCCCAGGGACATCCCCTTTCCCCCTGCCCCACACACACACATGAGGTAATTGTATGTGGTACATTCAAGATCAGAATTGAACCCAGTACCGGTCACATGCTCGCCCAAGTCTTAGGGCAATTGAGAGTGAGTCACGTTCAACGAGAGCAGGCATTGCTTGTACGGGAAACAGCGACTGTTGAAATTAAGTTTATCAGGGCAGCCACAAGTCACATACTGATTGCCACTTCTCGCTATTCTGTCAATCAAGTTACTTTAAAGGTCAATATGTAACCCGATACCACGCCCATGCATCTAGAGCCATATGAAATTGGAGCAAAAACGGTTAGCCCCCCCCCTCCTCCACCCCTTTCTCTCTGAACCAATAAGAAACAAATTCCTATTTCTGTTACTAGAGCAAATGTGTGGGCCACGTTATTCGAGGGCTGTGCATCATAGTGAGAGGATCAGGTTTGTTTGATATCAGGCTATGGGTATTTGTTATAAATCATATTAATAAAAAACTAAATTTCTTACTGTCCCAGCTCCTTCAGGCATGTCATTTGAAATCGGTATGCTGTAGCTAGAGGGCCACCAGCCCCAGAGTTATCTTACGTAAAAAATGGTGGTGAATATTACCATAATTTATGAGATAAAACATTTTGACATTACATGGTGCGTATAAATTAATGATGCATATCCTACAAAATGGCTGTTAGTAATTTAAGACATAAGATACTTTGACCATACAGTGTGTACATAAATTAATGACATCACATCATTTCTGCAAAAATGTGAGAAAATGTTAGTCTCTCCATTCCTCCAGACGAATTGTGTGATAATGTGTATTTAAAAATGGTAGATAACATTATCACAATTTATGGTCCAAAATGACCACCTTCAAATTTCATACCTTAACACAATTAGCAGCAAGCTATCAGGAATTTTTTGGAATATCCTACAAAATGGTTGTTAATATTAACGTATTTTATGACCTAAGATACTTTGAAATTAGTGTGTGCGGTTGAATTACTACAATTTTATGAAATCATGGGATATTCTGCAAAATGGCGGAAAATTTTGAAAACTTTGGCCAGTAAGTTGAAGCACTCCAACATATTTATCCCAAACATTGACATCCGTTCTGAATTTGGTTCTTGTAAGTTATTAGATGTTTTGTATTTCAGATTCTGCAAAATGGTGAAAAATGTTAGTTACTCCACTCCTACTTGTACCTTCTGCAAGCTCAGTGATGAATGATTACATCCCTCCGTTACTATTTACTAGTATCTTGGAGGCTGAGAAGAGAGACCGCTGCGACCGGAAACACTCTTCCATGTCCCTACAACCCTCAAGAATCCTCATAACCCCCCTTCCTCTTTGGACCAATAAGAATTTAGCTTTTCCTGAGCAGCGTTCACGTGCTGACTTTCGATAAGCCGACGAGATGACTAAACCAGCAGTGCTCAAAAGCCATCGACGCCCACATATGAGATGCTTAAGCATCCTACGCACCCGACAGAAGGGGAATCACCGATCTGTATTGCTGTAGTTAATGGCTGAATCCTCCCCTCCACAACCCTGCCCGCACTCTGGCCACTGAACAATATAGATGCATTCCTGAAAAGCCCACATATAGTAGATAGGAGCTGCCGACAGGAAGCAGCCGTGATAACGCATCGCTCTTAAATTAATAAAGAACATTATGCAACCTACGACTGTTTTTTAAATAGTGGAAATAAATGGTTGCTATACCACCACGCCAAGACGGAATGGAATTCTTCTTATTAATATTGGGGGTGTATTCCAGCCGAAATGCAGACAGCATTTTTAAAAAAATGGAGACGATCACGATTGACAAGGCTGGGACATACGTGTAGCATTAGCGATTGTTCGTCTGTTTGTTGTTAGATAGTCACACAGCCCACGTCTGTTAAAAATCCCAACAAAGTATTGTGTCACAACGTCAGCCATCTCTACTTTATATGACATAGTCACAGACTTTTTACAATTCCTGTAAATTGTTTCGAAAACTTCCCCGCAAAATTTTTGCCGCTATGCCTATTGCCGAGGCAAATACACCGGTATCCTGCGTTAAACAATTACCGCAGTGCATTATTTAACAACAAATACTTTGCTGCTAGTACCTTTTGCATGCACACTGACGAATGATCGCTTCCCTCTATTACTATTTACAGTTTTCTCGATTCTCTCTCAGCGTTCCAAACAAAGGTTATGATCCTTTACGCTAAACCCGATAGCGACAGTATTCGTTGTTAACCTGATTGTTGCTTGTGGAAATCTAAAAATGCTGCAACACACTCCTTAGGTACTGATGGCTGACTTCATCGAAGAGTTTCTATATACTCAACGTTTTTGCCTTCTGCTGCCAAGAAAAGAACACTGTGAAGTGTTGGCTACAGTATACGTCTGTTCAGGCCGACGGATGCCTGCGTTTGTTTAAAGCGACATCATGAACCAACCAATCACATAACAAGATTTTACCAGTAATGTCAATGTGTGTTCTTATTTTAGAAGTCATAGCATGAAGTGACATCACGATCACGTGATCAGCTTATAACATGCATAGTGTGCCCAGAATGAGATTTTCACTCTGCAGCGGAGTGTGCGCTGATATGAAACTTCCTGGCAGATTAAAACTGTGTGCCGGACCGAGACTCGAACTCGGGAACTTTGCCTTTCGCGGGCAAGTGCTCTACCAACTGGGCTACCCAAGCACAACTCACACCCCGTCCTCACAGCTTTACTTCTACCAGTACCTCGTCTCCTACCTTTCAAACTTAAGCTCTCCTGCGAACCTTGCAGAACTAGGAAGGTAGGAAACGAGGTACTCATAGACGTAAAGTTGTGAGGACGGGGCGTGAGTCGTGCTCGGGTAGCTCAGTTGGTAGAGCACTTGCCCGCAAAAGGCAAAGGTCCCAAGTTAGAGTCTCGGTCCGGCACACAGTTTTAATCTGCCAGGAAGTTTCATGAATAATGTGGTTTGTAATACTTAAGATACAGTTGCCGGCATCTGCCTGTGACCTATGTTCATACCACGACACTCCCATGAAATCTTTTGTAGTCTGTACGAATGATAACTTAAAAATATATACGCACTACAATAATAGCCTTATTACCTATCTATAGGAGTTTAATGTTAGCACTGGAGTCATTATTTGGGGACGTCTAGAACCTTGGAGATGGTAATATTTGAGTATTGCACAATGCTACGGAGCGGCAACATCATTACAAATAACATTAAATTAAAATCAAATAACATTAAACAAAAATACTCCTGGATTTCCCGTGCTGTTCAAATATCGCGTTGATTAATGAAAAACGTAGCCGAAACGGTGTTGGTTGCATTTCCTTAAATAAATTGCTCATAATTCTGTCATTATTAGCCCGAATGACAAGATATCGCCCAATCTGGTCACACGGGCGTTACGCAAGTATGAAAACGGAAGGATGGGGAGGGATTTGTGGAGAGCGGAAGGGGTATGTGATAATGGCATATTTTATAGTACATTCGTTTCTAACAGATTTTCTCAGCGGTCTGCTTGAATTCTCCGAGCCACCTGCGTCTTGCATGTGTCCCCTTCCGTCCAAAATCTACACTATGAGATCAAAAGTATCCGGACACCCCCAAAATTATACGTTTTTCATATTACCACCTACTGCCAGGTACTCCATATCAGAGACCTCAGTAGTCTGAAGATATCGGGAAAGATCAGGATGGGGCGCTCCGCGGAACTCACGGACTTCGAACGTACGCGAGATTTCCACACTCCTAAACTTCCCTAGGTCTACTGTTTCCGATGTCATAGTGAAGTGGGAATGTGAAGGGACACGTACAGCACAAAATCGTACACGCCGACCTCGTCTGTCGACTGAAAATAGACCGCCGACAATTGAATGCGTAATAGGCGGACATCTATCCAGACCATCACTCAGGAATTCCCGACTGCATCAAGATCCACTGCAAGTACTATGACAGATACGCGGGAGGTGAGAAAATTTGGATTTCATGGTCGAGCGGCTGATCATAAGCCACACATCACACAGGTAAATGCCAAACGACGCATGCTTGGTGTAAGGAGCGTAAACATTGGACGATTGAACAGTGGAAAAGCGTTGTGTGGAATGACGAATCACGGTACACAATGTGACGACCCGATGGCAGGGTGTAGGTGTATCGAATACCCGGTGAATGTCATCTTCCAGCGTGTGTAGTGCCAACAGTAAAATTCGGAGGCGGTGGTGTTATGGTGTGGTCGTGTGTTTAATGGAGGGGCTTGCAGTCCTTGTTGTTTTGCGTGGATCTATCACAGCACAGGCCTACATCGATGTTTTAAGCACCTGCTTGCTTCCCACTGTTGAAGAACAATTCGGCGATAGAGACTGCATCTGTTCATAGTGCACGGCTTGTGGCTTAGTGGTTACACGACAATAACACCCCTGTAATGGACTGGCAAACACTGAGTCCTAACCTGAATCCTACCGAACATCTTTGGGATGTTTTGGAACACCGACTTCGTGCGAGGCCTCACCAACCGACATCGACACTTCTCCTCAGTGCAGCACTCCGTGAAGGATGGGCTGCCATTCCCCAACAAAACCTTCCAGCATCTGACTGAACGTATGCCTGCGAGAGTGGAAGCTGTCATCAAGGCTAAGGATGGGACAACGTCATACTGAATTCCAACATTACCGATGGAGGGCGTCACGAACTTTTAAGTCATTTTCAGCCAAGTGTCCGGATACTTTTGATCACATAGTGTATTTACGCTCTTTCGATATTAAATAGTGGAAGCCACGAATTCTCTGCGCAATTAAATTTTAAAATGTGTATGCAGTCACGCACTATCAGATGACTAAACATGTACAATTAAAGGAAAACATGCAATATCAGAATTCCATCTTCCATTGCGAAGGATTTATTTTATTTGGAACCAATGTACAACAAACAACTGTTTCCAGATCCTTCACCGAGCGGGTTAGCTCTGCGCGTTGAGGAGCTGAGCTAGCAATCTCTGTGTACGGGAGACGAGGTGGATCGAATCCAACCGCCGGTAACCTTGAAAACTGTTTTTCTGTGGTTTCCCATTTTCAATTTACGCAAATGTCTCGGTTGGTCACTTACTATAGGCCAAAGCCAATTCCTCAAAGCTAATTCCTGCCGATTTCCTATCATTCCTTAAAGATGAAACTCCTCTGCTTAAATTAAAAGAGCTGATCGATGGCGAGCTAAACATCTCGTTGGAGACACCCGGCGCGAAAAGCCATGTTTACATTGGATGGCTGCTAATGATCGTCATTTTGTATTATGAACATGTGCATAAAGATGACTCACCTGTGCACCGGCGATATATCATATCTTCATGTTTCAATGCAATAACGATGTTCTACTGTAAAATGTCTTAATATCCTTGAACAGTGAGGCCAACCGTCACAACTCTAACGTACTTCTAAATAAACATCATATAAATGTTTTTTATAAATACGATAACAGTTGCGACGGTTGGACACACTGTTTAAAGGATATTGCGAACAAGACGTATAAACGGCAACGTATATTGTATATCATAGAGGAGTTTATTTACATCGAAGCCTCTATAACCGTATTACCATGGATAAACAAAATGTCATTTATGAGGTCGCATACATTAGAAGTCCGTTTGAAATTAATACCTGAATCAATGTCAAGATCCCAAAACGTAGCTCATAGTATTTGTATATTCCGTTTTGTTTTACAAATAAATTTGGTTGCTACAGTTTCAAGCTGACAGTTGAAGTAATGATTTTAAAAGCGGTTTTGATCAGTTAAGGAAATAGAAGAATTTTAATGAAATGAAAGAAGAATAAAATTTGAGATCATTTTGAGGAACGTGGGATGCTATGACGTGCTGAAAAAATTATGACTTGGTTTCAGATAAGCCGTAAATTTAAATACAAGATTGTAGTAAGAGAAAAATAGCAATTGTAGAAAGGGGTTTGAGCCTGTTTAACTTTAGAAGTTATTCAACCCAACGGTAAGATTCTGCTGCTCTCCAGTAGTGAACCTTGTATAAGAAGATGGAGCTGTGATTTGTTAGCAAAGAGGAAATGCATTATATTCGAATGTTAATTCGTTTGCCAGTCGAGTGAAGTTATCATATTCCCAAATAAAGAAATATTTACTTGCGTATTTGGATACGGAGTTTGGAAATTTCCATTTCAAACTTCGAGGATTTGTGAGTGCATAACGTTTTGAATAGGAACCCATGCTCGGAAACGTACCGTCTCCGTGTTACAGCCGTTTGGAAACATGTTTGCTAGGTATGTTTGCAACAGGATGTTCACAGTGGGGGCTGCTTACGTCGGATTAGCTAATGTCATTTGACGTCTATCTATCTACCTCTCTGACCTGGTTCGAGCCTCATTCACGTGCCTGTGAGTGCAACATGCAGAATACACCGACATGATCCTTCTGTATGGTCAATTTAACGGTAATGGAAGAGCTGTTCGGCGCCTTTATCAGCACTTTAGTGCACGACGCCCGACTGTATCGCATACCCTTGTCAGCAAAATTACGCAACTGCCTCGAGTATGGGGTAACTTTCTCCACCGTCAGCAGGCGTGACTGTGGTGCTTGAAGGAGACGGCGCACACATTGGAAGAGACCGTACGGCATCATGTTGAAGAGAACCCGGCAACGAGTACACGAGCAGTTGCACGTGCAATGGATGTTGCTCAAAGCACCGTCTCGTATGCTATGAATGACCAGAAACTACATCCGTACCACCTTCAACACTCCATACGAACTGTTACCGACGCGTGAATCAGGCTGGAGCTAGGTCACAGAGGTAGAATAGACATCAAATGACACCATCCAATCCGCCGTAAGCACCCCCCCCCCCCTCCCCAAATCATGACTATCCTGTTGCAAACCAACCTAGAAAACATGTTTTCAAACGACTGTACACGAAAACGGTACGTTTCCACACATGGGTTCCAATTGAAAATATTATATACTTCCTCCCCTCTACAAGTCCTAGACGTTCATAACAGGAATTTCCAAACATCCTGTATATACTATTGAGAATATGTGTTGCACTATTTTAGTCAAAGCTTTGCTTTATTTTATGTACTGAATACTATATGTATGAAGACCTCGTGAATGCCAATTATGTACATAAAATGAATAAATAAATATACGTTTTTCAGCATAAAATGAAAAACATGAGCTTCCTCAGGGTCCTCTTTAAGTATTTGCACCCCCTCTGGAAAATCCTGCGTACGTCCTTCAGTGCATAAATACATTTTCGGGGACACAGGAACAGCAGATAAAATGTCGACAGAATATGAGGCGAAACGTTCCGACGGTTTGCAACTTACGTGGGAGGCGCTGTAGGCATTCAACGAGGCCATCACAACGGCGACAAATGTGCCTAAAGTGGCCACTATGGTTTTGATCCAACAGCACGCTGTTGCCACATGTGACGTGGTATCGAAAGTGCTTGACGCCATACTCGCAAGGTGGACATTAGACGACGTTTCGTTTTGCTTATAACGCAAATGCAACGCACGGAACCAATCACAAAATGTTTTTAAAGTGATAGAGAAGGACAATGCTAACTTAAGAAACAAGAGATATTGCCTGTCTCCTTACTTAAGAAACCTAACAGTTATTTCCTTTATCAGGACTGAGCAGACTTTTATTACTTTTGTACTACTGCACAGCAGCGTTAATTAACACGCAATCGATATCCTTTCAGAATCCCACACAATTAGCGTTTAATTGCTTACAATTAATTATTAGAAAGTAATGACTGATTTTTACTACCTTCGCCGAATCTAAACGTAACTTCAACATTTATCTGATCAGAGATTTACTGTAGAAACTTGATTTATCGCGGTTCACAACTCGTTTCACCAATAAATTCCTTCGTGAAACGAACATCCCAACAGGACTAACGATATGTAACATGAAAGTTTTAGGTTTTTGACTTCTTGTCTAGGTGATTTTTGTCCTAGAAATAACAAATACAATAGTTTTAATCTCTTTTTTATTACATGAGACTGTTAAGGAATTATAAACTGAAAGGTCTTCTTCACGCAGTCGTTGCTAAATACCAGTTTTGCATAATTTTAACACTGTTTGTTTCAATTATTTCGTTGTTCGAAATGGTTGCCCATGGGCAGTGAGCAGAAAAAAAAAAAAAAAAAAAAAAAAAAAAGTATTCTCCCTTTCAGTTTTAAGGGACTAGCTGGGGTACGGGACTTCGCTCAGGGAGTTGATATTAGATTGTGTGGTAGTTGGAATGAATGGATAAACTTAAACTATAAAAGGTAAAAAAAAGTTATTGAAAAGACGTTCTAACTATTTGCAATAATTGCTTATAAACAGCAATTTTCATTTTTATACCCGGCGTATTAACCGTGCTTCGCGCTCTTCATCTGTTGCGTTTCTCTTCTCTTCTTTTTGTTTTCTCCGTTTTGTTTCAGAACTGGTAAGGTCTCCTCCTCTTTTACGTTTGGCCATTGTCTAAAATATAAATTAAATCTGCTTTTTGCTACCAAATACACTAAGTACACTTTAAACACTTTATTTTCTGTTTATATTCTGTCACTGTATGGCTGACTGCTCATACGTCACTATTTCGTTTTGTTCACTCACTGTACTACTTCAGTTCCTCCCTTCGTTGCTGATAAGAATCTGACGTTCGAACCACGATGGGTCTTGACTTATATACCCCCAAACCATGAGTAGCCCCACTACTGGCTAATTCAAGAACAAACCAAGAAGTCTTCGAATGGTCCACTATGTTCCAGAATATTCCACAACATTCGAGAGTGTTCTGGAACGTTCCACACTGATCTGGGATGTTTCGGGATGTTCCCGAACATTCTGAAATCTTCTCGAATGTCCTAGACTATTCCCAACATTACAGAACACCCGGATCATCGCGGAGCATTCCGGAACATTCTGAAACGTTGTGGGACGCTCTCGAATACTCTCGAATGTTCTGGAACGTTCTCGAATACTCTCGAAAGTCCTGGAGTGTTCTAGATATTTCTAGAGGGCGAAACTTCCCAGCCCTTATATCCTCAAAAGCATGCGCTTCAGGTAAAAACGGCACCTTCTTTATGGATGTGGGACGGGAGTTTGTGACACTTGTATGGCGTGACACTTGTACGGAGTAGGAATATATTGACATTTGTAAGGTACCCGGGACACTGTAGGGAGTGGACAGGGTACGACGGCCCGTCCGCCGATGTATGTGCGACGTATTCTGGGGAACTCTACTGACCCCGCATCGTTCGTAATGTGCGTGGCGTTCTCCCAGAATTCAGTATTGCAGCTGACCCCTGGCTGGCAAGTATTGTTCAGTGTTTTAATGTTGAAATAATGGAGTTCACCGAGACCACCAAAGAGAAGCCTTTACTGTTTTACAACGGGCATCAGTATATGGTGAACTATATAAACAAACAAGAAGTAACCTACAGGCATTGTGTAAACTTTCAAAAGAATAGATGCAAAGGAACATTATTCACATACAATAAAAAATTTTTCGGGGAAGGTAGCCATGTTTGTATTCCAGATGAAGCAGCGAATGCAGTGGGAAAACACTGACACCGCAAAGAAGCAGGCAAAAGAAACAGACGCTACAGTTTCATCAGTTTATGTTGAAGAAGAAGGGCAGCTCTTCAGTCGAGGTTACGACTTACTAACTTCGTTACCATCACACAGAAGTGCGAAACAATTCTTCATCGCATTAGGCGAAAATATATGGGAACTACACAACTTCCCACCGATTCTGGAGGACTATTATTCCAAGAAAATAGTTTACTGATGAATGATAGTAGCAATTTTTTATTTGCAGATGATAACAGGTAATCGAATGACAGAATACTGGTGTTTTCCAGCGAAAAGGGGAAAGCGTGTTTATCAAACGGCGAATCATTCTTTGTGGATGGAACGTTCAAGAATTCGAGCAAGCAGTTTGGCCACTTGTGTATACCCTATGCCAACCTTAAAAGTTCTTTGAAGGAAACGAACACCATTCCAGTTGTTTACGCTGTGCTGCCAAATAAAAAGCGAGGAACATGTGAAATTCTTTTAAAGCTATTAAAACTAATGTGCTTGATAGGACCCTGTATGTCTGACCCAAAAACGTAATTTTTCTTTTATTTTGGCTCTAACAACCATATTTTAAGAACGTGTCTATTATGTAAAGATGTAGCAAGACCCAGTTTTGAAGTCCATAACTTCACTGGTTTTCGAGTTTTGTATTTTTAATATGATTTTAACGGTATTCTTGAAAACTATCTTTTGGTACTCACACCACAATTTTCACATGCCAGATTTTGTAAGTACATACACAAGACATAGTTCAACGGTTCTGTGCATTCATTTTATGACAAATATTAATAATTTATTTTTAGTGTTTATTTCAAATTCCAACCTTAAATTTTCTGTATTTATCGGGACGGAACTGTGATGATAAAATAAAAAAAAATCACATTTTCGATAATATTAGCGCATAGAAATATACAAACACATCAAGACTACTTCCTGAAGAAATTTCATTGAGATTGGTTACTATGTATGCTAAAAAAGCTGTGCTGAGAAAAAGAAATTTCTGGTAAAACAGATTTTAACATATTATCAAAAAATGAATGTTATTACAAGACACATAACCATTAAAATTCACCATAATGTTTGCCCCCTGCTTACATCAGGCTTTTTCTCGTAATTTGAAAATCAGGGTAGTCTTTTTCTTGAACTTTCCAAATAAAAATCTACTCACAATCTTCTTGAGGAGGTGCAGTGATAGGGTTATCTGATTGTAAGCCAATGTCTGTTTCCTTGGAGTTTGTTAATTGTGCTGAACAGGACTACAGCATATTCCTTAAATTTATATTTGCATAGTCAATAGGCAAACTGATTAATTTCCAACGACTGGCTGTCAATTTTTCGTTTCAGTTTCCTGCAAATCTTGCAGGAATTTTGATGGTGATAGAGATAAAAAAAAATTATCGTTGGCATCTTTCGCTGCCACAGCCCCTTACGCAATCCGTGTTTCAGACACTCCTTAGACGTACTTGTAACTCGAATATAGTCAAATCGTTTTGTGATCTAAGAATACACACTCAAAAGATGTGAAATAGCCATTATATATAATGGAGTCTCCCCTTAAAATGGAGAGTAGTTGTTGCTAAATGGATGAAAAGTAGCATGCTGGTCGCGATAGGAACTTCAAAGCGGCCAGACACATGCAGATCTTCATATCAGGACAGGATACCCAGTCTATATTTTTATTGTATGCGATGGTTTCTTGATATGATTTATGTTCTTTTCACGTGCTTCAGAACTTTGAAAACAGCCAAGAAATTCAGTTTACAACAACGTTACAATAGATTCGATGCAAAAGATTATAGACACTTGGAAGACGATCAGCGAGAAGTCGATGCGCAAAAATTAAAACAAAAAAAAGGGAAAATGCTTTTAAGCGATATGACTGAAGAAAGTATTCATCATACAGAGGCGGAAATAAACGTCTCAGTAATTTTCCAAAAACTATGAAATACGTTTTCGTTTTCAGAAAAAGAACTCAACGAATGAATCTGCAGTTAGATAAAGTTACCGTACTAATTTTCAGCCTGCAAAGGATTGCGCAGTTTCACTGATTTCGGGTTATGTTGGCAGCGTGGGAACTCGGCTGGAACTTATACACCTATAGTGTGACGTTTGTGTCATTAGTTCCATAGCAAAATTAGTCTCGTAGATTTCTATTTCTCCGTGTAAATTTTCACGACTTTGCAAGTCTGCGACTACGTGTTTAGATGTTGATATTTAGACTTACGTGTACATGCTGCTTTTTTACTCAGCGAAGACAACGAAACCCACCCATAGAAGCTCATTAGCAGATTACAGCTTAAGAGCTTGTCTTAGAATTAGCATTGCTCGAAAAGTGGTATCAGACATTGATTCTCTAGCGACAATCAAAATAAGTAATATTCATTGAGATTGTGTGTTCTTATGTTTAACGTTTAAATAAAATGGCAATGAAATGTAAATTTGCCAATTGAAATCTCGTCCTAAGACGGCAGACTTCCTAAGGCTGCAACAGTCATAAGAAATATATTGTTTCTCACTTAGCTGACCCCCGTTCTTTGCATCGTAAAAACATTGAAAGAGATGCTGAATTTCGTTGTCAGTTCTCATTATGTTGAATTTCACTGTCAGTACTCAATAATCATCATCATCAGTTATCTGCTATATTAGCAGGTCCTTTGCCTCTCCATTTTCTGCGATCCATTGCTTCTTTCTTAAGACTGCTGTATGTTGTACCGTCCATCATGTCATCCAGTACAACAGCCTTAAAAACTAATTTGCCACGAAACGTGTTAATGAACAAACTTGAAGTGATACATGTCTGCTCACTGCTGTGGTGTGAAGGTGGGACAGTTCGCACAAAGAGCTATGCTGAACTAGTAGCCTTTTTGTCAGTGGCTCGTGGTCTTGTGGTAGCGGTCCCGGGTTCGATTCTCGGCGGGGTCGGGGATTTTCTCTGCCTCGAGATGACTGAGTGTTGTGTGTCTTTCATCATCATTTCATCCTCATTCACTTACAAGTCGCCGTAGTGGCGTTAAAGAACTTGTGGCGCGGCGGCCGAACCGCCCCACGAGGGGTCTCCCGGCCACCAATGCCGTACGCTCATTATTATTACTAGACTTGTTAGTGTGCCTGTACCTGTGAAAAGGCGGTTAGCCCGGCAAGAGCCCCAGGCTCCGTGCACGTGTAACGCTGTACAAGTATTCCAACCCCAGAGGGTTACCACAACATTGAACTCACTTTATCGTGCCAGGACTTGTTTCTGAGTTTTAGCGGCACGCACATTGTACATTTACTTTTATAATATATACTGATTATAAAATTTACTTTCTATCGTTCTTACAGCGATTCCATCTAGAATCTTTGGGTGCAAAACTCCTTGCCTGTAAAATTTTTTTTAACCTGATTCAGAGAATTAACTAAGAGCCGGACACACCTTTAAGAACCAAGCTGTACTTTTGTGCACAATGGAATGGATAACGCGAAGAATTTACGGCGCTAGCTAAGAATCCTAAAGTGGAGAATTGCAAAGGAATAAATCTGATATGAATGAAAGGTATTAACGGAAACAAGCTATGGAAATTTTGGAAATTTGTGGTAAGGATTGTGGTACCAAACCGCTGAGGTCATCGGTCCCTAGGCTTACGCACTATTTAACTTAAACTAATTTACGCTAAGGACAACACACATACCCATGCCCGAGGGAGGATTCGAACATCCGACGGGGGGAGCCACGCAAACCATGTCAAGTCGTATGCAGAGGTGGATTATGCGGTCAGAGGAATACTAGGAAAGAAGGATCACAGGATAGTGTTGGACACATGGGCGCATGTGGATATTGTTGGACACAGGGGCGCATGTATCATTTGCCAGTGGGGATCTGGTGGAACACAAGCAATGGCTAGGAAGTGCCGAGATAGGAAATACTGAGATACTTCCAACTGACTCTGGAAGAATTTATGGATCTGCAGCTGAAGAATGGGACCGTTGAGGAGAGTAATAGCCGATGAGTGGAAGCCAGAATTGTCTTCATGTCCAATAAGACAGTTGATGGATCATGCAAGTATAGATTTTGTCGCGACTGTCGACATCTGAATGCTAAGATTATAACAGGTGCCTACCCTTGGCAAAAATAACGGAAACCTTGGGCCATTGAAATATTTTTCAACGATGGAATTAACCTAGGCAGTATTAAGGCATTTTCAATAATGTGCATTACCAAGAGGGTGGGCTACTTGGTGCCCACCCTAAAAAAATTAAAAAAACAAAATTTGTTAATTGTTGTTAAATTATATTGACAACATACCTTTTAAAGAGGTACTGAAGTGTAAGTAGGGTCCAGAACGTGAAAATACCTTTCAGCACACACTTACCAATATCAACGCTCCTTCAGTTTCGTGTACTACAACTTTACGGACTCAAAAAAATATAAAAATGCCAATGTCGTTAATTCAAATTAGATTTAAAAGAGATATTGACGTGTAAGTAAGGCTCTGAACCTGCAACTATTGAATTCGGCATTCATCGGAGAAAGTTAAATCTACTATTAAGTCTTAAATACTTTGTTTAAGTTCAACTGAAAAATTTCAAACATGTATAGAAACTAGTAGAAGAATTTATTAAAAACATTAATTTTTTTCAAAAGTCTAAGACATAAAGTAACTAACTAGATTACGATATTTTGAAAAGGTGGGCATTCCCCCTAGGGATTTGAGGTATAAGGAGTGGCTACCACCATCTAGAAGTCGCTCTGGGAGATCGACCAAAAACAGCGTTAGATCGACCAATAATAGCATTTTCACCACTGAGGGGCCATTATCAGTATAGGAGGATGCCTTTCGGATTAAAGAACGCACCAGCGATGTTTCAGAGATTGTTGGAAGGAGTTCTCAGAAGACTGAAACTACAGCAAAGCCTTTACTATCTGGATGATATAATCATGCGAGCGATATGCAACAGATCATAGAAAGATTGAGGGAAGTTTTCCTAAGGTTTAGGGCAGCGAATTTTACACAATGTGTAATTTTGTGTTGGAATAGATGGCATACCTTGGTCACATAATTATGAAGATTCGTAAAGGGATCTGTGGATGCTGCCAGAATAGAAAATTTCAGAAATTTGTTTTATCAGAGGATTGCCAATGTGCGTTTCAAAAACTGAAAGAAGCTTTGATATCAATTCAACCTCAATGTTTCCAGAGTTCAGCAAAGAATTCGTTCTGTCACGCGATGTGCCCAGTCACGCACTTGGTTGTGTGCTGTCTCAAGAAATAGAGGACGTAGAGCATTTGGTAGCCTAGGTGCATCAATGCAAATGTACTCAGCAAAGAGGAATTACTTCACGACAGTCCTGTCTGTAGAACCACCTACTTCAATGTTATCGCTATGGGAAAAGTTTCAAATGATAGCGGATCATGCAGCGTTGAAGTGGTTGCTGTGACTGGAGGACCCGTCGAGTAGGCTGAATGACGGGCAGTACGACTGTGTTAGCTAGAATTTGTGGTCACACGTAAATCTACAAAGAAACATGGGAATGCAAAAGGCTTAAGTAGGAAAGTAACAATGTTGCAAATAGATGGTAATGACCTTAACGAAAGGCAAACAGCACAGACGACTGATAACGAGGTAAGCAGTGTAGTTTGCAGGATGGGTTGCTGTGCAGAGAAACGAAGTTGGGACCACAAATAGTAGCACCAGCAAATCTGAGGAATAGAGTGCTACAAGAGACACAGGATCAAATGTTAGTGAGTCACGAAGGATGTAGGTCTACCCACAGAAGAGTAGCGGCGAGGTATTGGTGGAAAAATGGGAAGATGGACATGAACCAGTATGTGCGGAACTGCATACATTGAGCGAACAGAGTTAATTTGTGTCAAAAGGGAGTACCACTGCAGAGATTACATGAAGCATTAGTACCCTCTGAATTCCTTGGTATTGATGTTTTAGGTTCCTTCAACAAAACACCTGCAGGGAATAAATACGTACTCATGATTATATATCATATTTTGAGATATTTGTAAATGGTCGCAATGCCAGACAGCAACAGTGACAAAAGCGCTAATAAACAATTGGATACTAAAATCTGCGGTACCTGAAACGATAATACTAGACCAGGGAACCAACTTTATGTCAGATTTGTCCAAAGAATTGTGTAAGCTGTTATGAGTGTAGGAATTGAGGATGAGTTCTCTGCAACATCAACGGAAAGAGTTAATGGAAACATAGGGAAGATGCTAGGACGCTATGTGGACCCATACCATACTTATTGGAACGTCTATTTGAGGTATATGGTTTCAGGGTGCAACTCGAAGAAGCAAACAAGTACAGAGTTGTCATATGACATAATATATGGTCGTAAAATGCCATCGCTATTTGACGTGTTGAAAACCAAGAAGGGGAAGACAGGAGAATCGGTTAAGGACTTTCCTAGGGTAGTAAGAGAAATATGGAACAGTGTGCGCAAGCGAATACATCGGAAAAGCAAGAGGAATCAGTGATCCATGCAGCAAGAATGCCACAATCCAAGGTCGACCAATGGGTAGGGTTATCGGTTTATTACACCTTAAAGGGAAATATGAAGAATTTTTTACGAAGTATCAAGCGCAATATCAAGTTATGGGAACTACGTCACCAGTGAACGTCAAGATTCAGTTGCCGACGAGAAAGACAATTATGCACGTGGGATGATTGAAACTTTGTCGAGGGAGCCAAGAGGTTGTCCCAAGATATGGAGGAGCAGACCGGAAATGGAAAGTGAATGATGATGTATCTCACAACCGAACAAGAAGTCAGGAAGCAAATACAAAAATTAAAACATAACTCAGGAGACTTAGATGAGATGCGAATCTCTGTTGTGAAGACGTGCAGACAAATTCGATAAACACACGTGATAAATTAGTTGTTTCAGGTATTTATCAAGAACATATAGGGCAAGTACGGTTTGTATTCCTAATCAAGAGAGGTATTGAGGAAAATATTGAAACTACAAATCAGTTTCCCTAGTATCTTCATTCTCAAAAATAATAGAATCAGTCATGAAAGACATCTCAATGAATTACCTGGATAAATAAATCTTCTTAAAGAGTAGTTTGGCTTCCAAAGTAGCAGAAGTACATTACCTTCCATAGCAGAATTTACAAAAATGGTACTTGAAGTCCTCGACAAGGTTAAAGTTCTCGACTAGGATGACAGTGTTGGGACATATTTCCAAACGCGTGCAAGGCTTTTGACAATGTTGACCATAAGATATTATTAAACAAATTAGAAACACTCGGTAGAAGAGACCCCAAAAATATTAACACAAGTTTTCCTCATGGGGGTATATTGGGACCAATTCTTTTCTTAATATACTTTCCAGAGTTACAAGATGTTGAGAAAAAAATTTGTTTGCTGAGGCTGGCAACATCATAGTCTCTAATAGAACACCAAAACTCCTAGATGAAAAAGTAAATGAACGACTCAAAGATGCGTACATTGAAACCAAAGAAAACAAATACTATGGCTTTCACTCTGACGAGGGAATATAGCTCTGTCAACTCAGTCATAAATAATAAATTTGTAGACTGTGTTAACAACACATAATTATTACAAATTAGTATTAATTATCTATTAACTTAAAAAGCCAGTCAAAGGATACCTCTTAATATTGCATACTATAGAGTAAAGTTTACTAAGAAAATTCAAAGCAGGTGTTCATAATAAAAAGACAGTCCTTCTTGACGCATAACACGAACATCTCACCTTCAACAGTTTACACATCATGTGGGGATGCTGGCTCAGCTTTTCAGACAGGCAGAAAAGATGACAACGAGTTGTAACAAAGGCGTGGTTGCACGCAGTCTACAGACTAAATGAACAGTGAATAATTTTTAATATAATTAAACTGCTTTAGATATTCGCAAATGGAAGAGAACCGTATGTTAGGTATAACTGACGGAGGTAGGGCATTTATTCAGAGGACCTGGACAGCATAGCCGGTAGTTTTTACTAGTAATTTCAAATTTAATTTCTCAAAAATTCTAATAGATATTGGAATCCAACTTTAAGCAAAAATTAATATATTGTTACCTCTATGTGAAAAAAATTTAAAAACTGTGGAATAAATAGTGGAGTGAATACTTATTTTTATCTTAAATACTGAATTACGTGTAATTTTTATTTTAGGTACAAAACCTATTTTATTGTTTTAATTATTAACTTGTTTATCATTTTATTGTTTCGTCTGTTTTAAAGAAATGCCTTTAAGAAGTCAATGTTTTCTCCTAATAATTTAAGAACATATGACATGCTCAAGCTTAAAATATTTAATACATTGTTGAATAATGTGGTTCACCGTGTAGCCAAGTACTATATTACTACTAAGCAAAATTTTGTTTTTGTAGCTTTAATTTGGTTGAGATAATGATACCCAAGTATCAGAAAACGTTGATTATGAGAAACTGAAACTAAAGATTTGCTTATAATTTTTTTCTCAGTGATAATATGTCAAAATATTCCAGCTCCATGATCTTGACTCTGAGTGTCCTTTTCATTTTCTTCAGTTTTCTATCTTTTCTTCTGTATTCTATCCTCCTCCGTCATGCTTTCAGCAGCGTTTCAGCTTCAGCTACATGTTGCCTGTTCACTCGTAGCAGCTGACTTTTCATTATGTTCCCAATTCTGATGCCTGGTCTGCTCATGGTTTTTAATCTGCTTGTTACTGCATCATCAAAACATGTTATGGCATCCAGTACACCAACATGAAAAGCTGACATGCCAACAAAAACAGTTTTTGGGAAGTGTTCCCAAAGACAACCAGTGAAGCATTCATTTTTTATTTTGCCATGCCAACATTTTTCCAGAATATTTATATTGGCTTTAGCCCTACCATAACAATTTCTGGCATGGGTTATGCGTGTGTACGTCTTTGTCCATTTGCTTCACAGCTATTATGCTTACACCATGAAGTGTTTCCTTTTCTGCAGAGGCCATACTGCGGATGCTCATCAGTGGATATTCTCTGAAACAGATTTGCCTAAATTGCCTTTCTCAGCTCACTGGCATTTTCGCTGTTTCATCTGTTTGCTAGACCACAATCTTCTGTGAGGTTTTTTTTTTATTTCTGATTTGGTGAGTCTGCCTTGTCCACCAATTGCTTTTCCATCAGAGACCTATTTCTTGCTGTAACATCCTTGCAGGATTTCATAACTCTTGCCCCCATTCTCTTCTGTACATGTCCTATTCATGCTGTTTAAAAAAAAAAATTCAGTTTTACCATATGCTTTAGCAGCCAAGCCAGTTAACGTATCGCACGCAATGTCTAACAATTGATCTACTAAAACAGAGACTCCCCCTCACTTTCCGTACCGAAGTCTTCAAAGCTTTTGTTACATTTGTGTTCACTTGCCACACTGGCACAACCTTGGTATTGTTTTGTCCAGCACTTCGCATGTATCTGTAGAGGTAATTGAGACAACTCCATTCAGCGATGCATGGCCCTCTTCTGTCGGAAACTATCCAATGCAGCAACAATATGAACAGATTCACGAATATCTACAGTTTCTTTCGCTGCCTTCTGCATAGAATCTCCAGTGACTACTGTTAGGGCATTATGCAAACGTTTGTAATACGACTCAGATGTGGCAAGTGGCGATGGGAGATCTATCACAGCACAGAATATCTGGGTTGCTTTTCTTCCATTCCCAGTACACCTCATGCCATAAGCAAGGCGAATATTCACCTCTCTATATTTTGTACATGTTACAGGAGATGTCATTGTACAATTCGTTACCTGACAATTTTGCTGGATGGGACTCTTCTCTTACTTATGTCCTCACTAAATGTAAGGGATTTTTCAGTTACATTATTTACAATTAGCAACAGACAAAAGCAATTCTGAAAGTTTGAACTTACTAATTAAAATGTAAGTTATTTTCAGTATTTACAAACCCATCTTGTTCATTTTCGGAAGGATGTTTCAATTTGTGTTTCGAAGCGCCGACTGGCGAACTTTTAGGCCTAAACTCACTTCGCTGTGGCGTAATAATATCTTCATTTTTCAATTTCTAACAACAAGATAATTCTGACTACCATGTACGATGTAAAATGGTTGAAATACGCAGTCATAACAAAAAGTTTATAGCATGAACGCAAGCGACAAACATAACTAAACTCAAGTAATCTACTTGTATAGACAGAAAGCTCGATTGCAATAAATCCCCGCTCAGAGTACAGTCGATTTGTTCTTCAAGGATATTACACAGACGAGCTATTAAGAAAATACCGGCGCCTATATTAAACAACGAGACATTATAGGCATGGTTTTGTGCTTGACAGTACTGTGACAGCTAGGCGTTACCTCGCCGCATCTACTAAAGAAAGGCATTTAAACACTAAAATAGGTACTACAAACAAAGAATATTTTTGTAGAATTAGAGAATTTTATCAAATAAAAAGATTCCAGGTTTTGGGGCCCTCGTGACGACCAGGTCCCCTTAAGACACTGGCCTTAGATTCGGGTGGATGGAGGCTCATTCTCTTTCTGGTCATCATGATTTAGATTTTTTGTGGTATTCATTATTCACTTCAGATAAATGGCGGGATTGTTCCCTAAACAAAGCCACAGTGGGCCACCTGTTCTGTCCTCTCCTTATTAAACAATTGTCCGTAAACATATGTGTAAGGTTTGTCGGAAGAAGATGCCATAGTTAAGCAGTTTTCTTCCACAGCGATTCAACCAAAAAGTTTGACCTCCCTTTGAGTTAAAGCTTGATTCTGCATTTAACTAACTTAAAATATAAACAGTAAATATTTGAATAAATGATAGATAGTAGTGATACTGAAAGCGCTCTACGGCTGGTATCTTCCACTGATGACTGGGTAAGATGCCACCTGTACTGGGGGGAAGATGCAACGGTGAGAAAGAAACAGAATTTGTGTATCAGTTGAGTATAACCAACAAAAATAATTTATTTTGATTATGAAAAATACAAACAAGAATAGCCTGGCAGTCAGCGTTATTAATTTAAGGCCTTCGTTTGCTTTTCAGTATTAACTTATTTAGGTTTTACAGATACTACAATAGTCACTACCATTTCCATAGTCCAGTTGCATCCACTTCTTACAGGAAATTCATTGGGTCCATCACACTTGGGTCCTTTTTGTCATAAAAAGAGCACTTACAGGCAAGACAAAAATATAGCTGCTGTCATTCTCTCAATTTGTGTCACTCAGATGTAAAGATTCCTCATTGCTTCAAGATGAACTGTTTGCTGTCCTCAACTGCTTCCTTCGCCGAATCCGTTCTTTTGTGCTTTGTCTCTCATCTGTATTCTTTTTGACTGCTCGTTAGGATCCTTAAACTGTACATTTTCCTCTTGGTCTGCCTAGATGTTGAAGTTTTAGGAACAGGGCTTAGATCATCAAAAGAGTAATTATTAGATTGTTCTCCACAACTTCTGGATGGTCCTGCAGCACATCTGAACTATCCTGCATTACACATAAAAGTAGCTAGCTCTGCTTTGGTGTGTAGCGCTGGAGCATGCGTAGGTGCTGAAACATGACTCGTGGTTGGTACAGTAGGATTACTAGCTTGTTCTACATCGCGTGTTGGTATTACATTTCCTGCTTTTTTGAAATTGTCAACTGTACCGCCAGTTGCTCTGTCGTATATTTCAAATGCGTAGTCTGGGGTTTTTGATGGGTCATGTGAATATATCCACAGAACTAAAATACAGAAGTGCCATCATCGACAGTTGCAGCACAATACTGTGCAAATTTAGCAGCTGTCCAAACTGCAAACGAAAAACTTTGTGGCCTGGATGTTTGTGAACCCAATGGTTGGTAGCCTGTTGCAAAAATTTTTTACTAGCTTGAAGCAGATTAGACGTCAGGGTTGCAAGTATTACGTAGTATGGCTAGGAAGGTTGAGGAGAATAATGTGGTTCTCAGCTGCAAAGTCAAGAAGATTGACATCAGAAGAGTGTGACCTGAATCCGTCCCAAATTAGCAATACTTTGTCAGATTCATTCCACCAGGAGCTGCAAATTCAAATGATGAATGAAATGATTGTTCAACCAGTTCATAAACACATCGTATTCACATAAGCAGACCTATGATCCATTTCGACGTGGGAGCCTTTGAGCATACAGTCTTCGTATTCGGGTTTCTTCCTGTTCGCTTCAAATATGCAAAATTGTGGAAGGAATTCCCATTCGGCATTGCAGCAAGCAGTTAGGGATATGGTTGCGCGTTTTTCTTCTGACGTTACATGATGGACACCTTTGAAATCTTTCACTGCTAGACTTCCCAGGTTCATTGCTCAGATGAAGTCCACACTTCTCCATGTCACAAATTTTCTCAGGCTACTGACACAACTTGTTTTCCTTGCAAGTATGCAATAACAAGGGAAAATAGTTCTCTAACTTTTATTGACACATTCCGAGCCCTCTTGCAGTGGGTATACCAGGCCATTCCCTCCAACAACAGAGGGATGTCTTTGCAAGAATAGATTCAATCAGTCATTGCCTGCCAGCTTACTTCACTTACTGAATCGACTAGATATTTCATTTTTCTCCGCAAATGGATAAGCCAACCGCCGAATTGATTTTGGCGAAGGTGGATATTCAGCATCTTGCAGGCGCTACCCTACTAAATTACAGGATCACATTATTAACGTCGATATGCAGCAGGATTTTGAAACATACATTGTGTTGGAACATTATAAATTACCCCGAAGAGAAACTATTGGCACACAGTAAAAACGGGTATAGAAAACATCATTCTTCCGAAACACAACTAGTTCTCTGCTCACACGAACTGCTGAATGCTATCAACAACGGATTTCAAACTGATTCCGTGTTTCTGGATTTCCAGAAGGTTTTTGACACTGTATATCACAAGCGGCTTCAAATCAATTTGCGTTATTATGAAATACTGACTCAATTACGCGTCTAGATTCGTGATTTCCTGTCGGGTCACAATTCGTATTGATTGACGGAAAATCAGGTAAAATATAAGTGATTTCTGGCGTCCCCCAAGGTAGTGTTTTAGGCCCTCTGAGTTCCTTATATTTATAAACGATTTAGGAGACAATCTGAGTAACGAAAATTTGGCAACTGTCCCTAAATAATGAAAAGTGTGAGGTCATCTATATAAGTGCTAAAAGGAATCCGTTAAACTTCGGCTACACGATAAATCAGTCAAATCTAAAGGCCGTAAATTCAACTATATACCTAGGAAGTGCAGTTACGAGCAACTTAAACTGGAAAGAACACAGAAAATGTTGTGGGAAAGGCGAACCAAAGACTGCGTTTTATTGGCACAACACTTAGATGCTCCAATAGATATAGTAAAGAGACTGCCTACACTACACTTATTCGTCCTCTTCTACAGTACTGCTGTGCAGTTTGGGATCCGCATGGTATACGATTAATGGAACACACCGAGAAAGTTCAAAGAAGGCAGTGCCTTTTGTACTATCAAGAAATAGGGGAGAGAGTGTCACGGACATGCACAGGATTTGGGTGAAAATCATTAAAACAAAGTAGTTTTTCGTTGCGGCGGGATCTTTTCACGAAATTTAAACCACGAATTTTTTCTTCCGAATGAGAAAATATTTTGCTGACGCCGACCTGCATACGGAGAAACGATCATCATAACAAAATAAAGGAAATATATATATATATATATATATATATATATATATATATATATATATATATATACAAGAGAATAGTGCTACAAGGTCCATTTACATGAGAATATCAATGTACCCTGAGAATAAAATGGTCACCGGAATACATTTACGTTTGATTACAATATAAAAAGGGAGCGCCATGTCACATTTGACCTCATGCAGTGACACTGTACTGAAGTTATCTGCGTTCATCATTTGCATGATACACCTTAATGATGTAAAATGAGTTACCTAAAAACTATTTATCAGAATGTTGATGTATCGCTGCTGATTACCCATTTACGGATGCGTAAATACAACAGGATAGAGTATTTCAGCTTAATAATAGATGTGGGCACGCAATCCTTTACGCTAACTGTCTAACCTACGCAAGGTGTCAAAAATAAACATTTTCAGTTTGATTTAAAGACAACTCCATTTATCAGATATCGTGCATCACTGGACAACAATGACTATCGCAGCACAGTTCACCGTCTCATGACATAGAGTCAATTTTAACTAATAGTGAAAAATGTATTTTTGTTAATTTCGTAGTCATGGACCAAATTATTGCTTTGGAGCCAAGTGTTGATTTATTGAATTATTTGTTTCCGTCATTCAGCAGTTTACACTAACTACATAAGCGTAATTGTTTACCAAACAGAATATTTTAAGATTAAATTTTTGTCTATTTGTAAGCTGTCTCTGGATAGAAAGAGAACGAGATAAAATGGTTCAAATGGTTCTAAGCAGAGTGTGACTTAACATCTGAGGTCATTAGTCCCCTAGACTTAGAACTACTTAAACCTAACTGACCTAAGGACATCACACACACACACGCCCGAGGCAGAATTCGAACCTGCGACCGTAGCAGCAGCGCGGTTCCGGACTGAAGCCTCTAGAACCGCTCGGCCACAGCGACCGGCTAGGGAACGACATAATGGACACTACTAGTCAGATAAGAAAGTTTAACTAATGCATACCAGCAAGTCAGACTTAAAAGTCTGAGACTACCAAAGTGATCCTAGCGTTAAAAATATAGAAATAGTAAGACACGACTGGCCTTGAGCCATTATAATCCGAGAAAGTAAGCCCTGCTCGTGTATGTAAGGCCTTCCAACTCAGCCTTAGGGACAGTGTCAAGCTTTGGAGCAGAACGATGCAAGCAAAATAAAAAATAAATTTAAAAAAATGAAACCGAAGCTTAGTTCATCCTCATCAATGAACAAAGATAAAGTAGTGAAGCGCTGTAACACACTTTTTTAGTAGCTATGGAGTGGCATATTATTACAGAGTTCAGTACCTTCAGAAGCGCTGAACAGTTGAAAAACGGTTGTCTCAAAGCAACATTGTCAACAAATGTTTATAAACGTGGAGAAATAACATCTAATTTTAAGGATACATGTCAAGTACGTATAAAATACAACTGTTCAAAAGTAACAAGAAAACTCACATGTGGCTGTAAAAATGAATAAATAGGCGCGTCACAAACCTTATACTTTAGGCAGTGAAACGTAACGTAAAGAGTAACAAGTTAAAGCTGTGTTGAAATGCCGGACATTTATTCGAAATTAAAACTGTTTCCATACAACAGCGAAAAACTGTTTAGATAATGTAAATGAAAGTGAACAACATATGCAGCAGACAATAAAATAAACGAGCACGGCACGCAGTAAGAAGAAAACAAGGTGAGTAACTAACAATGGATTCAAAACAAAAATATTACGTTTAATGGTTCTTTTGTCGCTCTTTGGCATACGAATTTCAAATGTAAGACCTGTCTGAGAGGTACAGCGGAATGATGGCATCGAAAGAACCGCCTCTTCCCTCCTTCCTCATGCCAACAAAAACCTAAAAGCCTTGTAATTACAAGCCACGTGACACAAAAACTAAGTGACGAAAAAATTGAAAGTGAATGCAGGAGGGAACAGTGGCGGGGGTACCGGGAGAAGGGGAAAGGGAGGGGGGTGCGGAAAAGGAGCCGGTGAGAAGAATGTAGAAGAGGGGGAAAATGGGAAGGGAGTGACGTGTTGGGGCGGAGACTGTGGCACGCAACAGACATAATAAGATTTTAAGTACTCAAGTACCCCAGAATGAGATCTTCACGTTCGCACGGGCATTCTACCGATTGAGTACTTCAGGCTCATTATTCTCAGTAAAATTTTCTTTTTTTCGATATAGCACATGAAATGCTCACATTGTGACTAAACAGTTTGCCATATAGAATCAAGGAACTGTAAGAATATTTACATGAAAAAAAATTGCCTTTATGAAATATATGTTTTCTGTGACGATGAAGTCAGTGCAGGTAGATCTATCTCCAGAATCGTCACCCAATTACGTTACGCACTATTACATGAAAATCAGCCTTATAAACTCTACACTAAAATTGCCTGGCGAGCTAGCAGAGCAGGAAGTTAATACGCTACAGCTATGGGTTTGACATACCATTGTGTGAGAAACGCGCTTTTGCCCTTCTCTGTCCGAATCATACGCTCTGAGAAAAAACCTCACTGATCCGCAAGACCGCCATAGTAACATTTCTGCATTTACAGTAACACTCGTCAGTGTAACTTTCGTTAACATTTGAAGGAAGCTCCTGGCAGAAGGCTAGAGGCAACGAAGAGATTCTAGTGCGATATTCACTTAAATCTGCAGAGCGGGAATGAGGTACGACAAAGAGTGAAGCGTTGGGCAACGACCTACCTTCGTGGACCACTGTAGCTGCGAGGTCCTGAGGGCGGCGTGTGGCAAACACTGCAAAGCCGACGCGCGCACTGCGGTAAATGGCACCTGTCGCTAACCCGCGGCTGGGAAATGGCCAAAAAGAGATGGACCGGTGCGGTTAATCCTTGCGTTTGGTTATCGGCGGAGACGGTGTTCAGCAGGGAATAGGCAGGGTATAGGTGAAGGTGTTCAGCGGCAAAGAAGGAGCAGGTGGAGACGTAAAGACGTGTGGATCTCAAAGGAGGGGGAGGCTTTCTTCGTTTTTTTGGTTTTTTTTCACCCCGCGTCCCTTTCTCCGTGAGTCGGGCCATAGCGCGTGCCGCCTGCCGCGGGCCGTGGCAGCCGTGGACTGCCGGTGCGCTGCAAAGGGGAGGGGTCTGCTGACGTCAGGGGGCGACGTCACGGCCGCGCCGCTTCGCCATTGGTCGAGGGTCCCTGTACCTACCCCTCTTCCCCGTTGTGAGCGAGTAAACTATCCAGCCAGAGCTCCACTACGTGCCAACGTGGCGGTCTATTTTTATTTTTTTCAGTTCCCTCGTCTCCCGCTCTTTACAACATCCCACTCCTTTTGTAAAATACAAAATAAATAAAAGCTCACATCCGACTCAATTCGTTAGTGCCGGCAGGAGACCACCCCTTTTCAGGTGGTTAGTTAGCCGTGCAATTTTAATTACTCCCATCGAGCGATTGGCCTCCCTTCTACACATCCCTTAAAAATTAAACGCTCGTTCACTGATGACAGGCTCTCCCGGATCGAATGGGAGAATAGATGTGAAGGGTAAGAGTCAGAAAAGGTAAAATAACGCGTAGAACACTGCACGTGCAGGCATTTGGCTGGCAATGCTATGAGTGGTGGGACTTCATACATCCAGTGTGTGCGCGCTTAATGTACGAGTCTCAACATTCATGACAGGTCGGCTGAGATTAGAATGATGATCATATTCTTTGACCAGTAGTCGCTCCTGCGGCAGCTCACTTTGGGTTACAGCATGAATTATGTATACACATTCGACAATATCTGTTCCCGCTTTATAATCAAGTTTATTGTTTACGTAGTCGATTGTCACATTTGGTCGTGCAACGTGATTCAGACGGTGAAGCTGGACAGTACAGGTGTCTAAGAAAAAACTAATCCACTCACAACTAGATAAAAAAAAAGGAAGTGCTCGTCCACGTGTCACTTGCTAGGCAGAGAAATAAGCTTCGAGTGCCTGGGATAACGTAAATCTTCTATATACATATGTGCTACAAGAGAGTCATCTACGAGCATAAAGAGTAAGACTTGCATAAGCTCTCTTTTATTGTTTTAAAAAGATAGCGAGTGTTGCGAAACCGACTTAAACGACCTCGATGTATAGCTCTACCAAAGACAAAGCGATGTACCGTTACATAAAAACAAAAGGAACTGCATGTGAAAGCCCCCACGTGAGAGCGCGATCCGAAACACATATCGCCACTCAAAAACAAAATCAGTAAATGACTTTCACTCACTGCGTTTGTACCTCAGAAGGAATATTTTCACGTTTCGCTTGAAGAAGCCAGTAATATATGTTAAGATATTAATAAAATAACCAGAGAAAGAAAAGTTAACGTAGCTACATTTTGTTTTTGTGATATTACTTCACTGAGTCTGCGCCACATTTTACGAGTTTTCACCCCACGTACATCTCCCCTTCATTTCACTGGAATATGAACACCATCACGCTAACCGTGTTTTGTGTGTTTTGTACTGTAACTGTTTATGTGTTGCACTTAGACTAAAAGTATTTGGCCGTGTACAAACTTCCACTTTGGGGCCTGTTATAGAACAGGAATAGCATTGTTTACAGGGTCGTAGATTACAGTCTTTATTTTTAATGAGAAGTACAAAGTAACTAAACATTAAACATTGCCTCATCTAAGCACCGTCCACTGGCGGTGTGCTACGTTCTGATTGAAATTACTTTGTGACTGACATTCAGCGAATAGACTGGTAGGGGTTAGCCGCCTGCCAGTCGTAGCTGTTTCTCGAGCGCCACGTGCTAGTTCTGTTCGCTACTTTGTGGGTACGCGTAGCGCCTTCAGAACTGTGGCTGGCTGCATGCTGGCAACATAGCCCCCACGCCACTACAGTCTATAAAGCACAAGTAATTTTAATCGCAGTATATATATATATATATATATATATATATATATATATATATATATATATAAGGACACCAAATGTTTTTGATTTTTGATTATTCCTATGAACAAAATCTTGGGCTCATCTGGATCAAATACATTTGTGAACTTATAAAAATCTAAAAATCTGTGTGGCACTCAGCATTGAAAGCTGTGAGGGCATGAGCTGCTCTGTCATTACCTACACGCAGGAAAAAGCGAAACTTGATTTGTCGTGATAGTTTTACTTTACTAAGTATCACATAGAAAATAGCTGCTACAGCAATCGTAACTGTTGTCTATGTTCAGTTAGGTCAGTGATCCATCTTCAAATGAAACTTCACAGCAAAAACGTAGGGACCATACGTGTCTGAAAGGTTTTTAATTTTTTTTCTTTGTCCGAGTCTGGAAATCAGTACGGTAGTTTACTGAAATGTATGTACATACAAATTTGAAACAGCAGGACTGAAAAACAATAACAATTCAGTCGTCTCCATTTAGATCATCAGTGTACGAAGCAATCAATGATAGAAATGAATATCTCATGTAGTTCCAAACCAGTTCCGAAAGCTTCGAACACCATCCGGTGGCAAAACGTTCTTCACATACTAGTCTACGTGAATAAAAATGACATACTGTAATATCTTTCTGGGTTTCCGAGTGTAGATAGTCGTGACCCTGTTAGACGAGCACTTTTCAAAGAGGGCTGAGACAGAGTGCAGGGAGCGCTAACTACATGTGGGAGTACATGTGGGCGGCGCGGCACCCAGATCCTCAGTGATGAACACGTGGCTGTTTTTTATCGCCGGGCTTTCGCCAACAGCCTCGGGAACCTTTTGAGAATGCCATGAATGAGCTCTTTACTATACGGTAGGCATGTTGCTGTCTCAAAGAAGTGTCATTGTCCTCTAAGTTGTTTGCAGTACAGTAAGAAAAACTAGCACGATTCTGTCTATGTCTTAATAGCTCGTTAATAAATTTAAACAACTTAAGTTAAGAAAAGAGCATCTATAAAAAATATTCAAACTCTAGTACGGCATTGTCAATACATTTTTCTGTCACTGCATGTTAGAACGATTTCGTACAACAAACTGAAAAGCACGAGGCGTGAACGTTCTATTCTTTTCAAGTTACTGTGTTTTCATCTTGGAAAGCATCATCAAACGACAGCTGATCGCCGTTGTCAAGGAAGGTAGCATGCCAGTGAATTTGAATGAATACCAGAACCTATGGAAACCAAGTACTTTATTGCACGTGAAGAGATAGACACGTGAGACTAAATAGGTTATAAGTTCAAATCCATGTTACGTCTAAACTGGAAATTATAACCAAGGATTTGTCTGCTGTTGCGAGCACAAAAATCGGGAAAGGTTTCCATAAACATGGAGAATATCACACAAATGCCGAAGATATGTACACTTGTTAAAACATTGAAATATTTGGCAAATATTGAAAATTTAAAATCCATAAAAAAACCAATTCAACTATCAAAGTATTCTAGTGTATTCAGTTACAGTGATGAAAACTCACAAGAATGGCCAATAGATGCTAATTAAGATCTAATAAAAATTGACGTACAAATAAATTCAAATTCAAGATGGAAGAATTTTAGGAACCCTAATGTAAAAAATAAAAGATGATAACAGAATGGGAGTTAAAGAAGTAAATAAACGTTAATGTCCTCCTCATTTGGAAACAACGAAGAAAAAAATTAAAAGAAAGGATGAGTGAGACAAGCCATATGAGAAGTGCGAAAAAAATAATTAAGGAAACTAGATGAAACTGATTTGTGTAGCAGGTCGGCATACCCCTCCCCTTGCTGAAAACTTAGATTTCAGTTATGGCAATTTTATGCTCCTGGTATTTTGCTTTGTCAGATGTAAATATTGTATATTTTATATCGCCTCCGACAGCGATGGCCAGTTGCTGTCAGATGATGGTCTTATAAATCGAAATCTGGTTACTAAAAATATAGCTACAGCAGAATATTCACGTTTCGCATGTTTTTCGTTCACCAGTAGACTCCAAACTATAAGCTACCAGCTGTGTCATTGAGCAGTCACAGAGTGAGGCTCTCTGCATTATTCAGAAGTGGCCATATTCACCCAAATAAGAATACGAACTTTAGAAAGATATGCAGATGAGGATAGGAAATCATTTTGAGAATAGCAAGAAACAAAGGAAGTTGTTGAATAAAGGAAGGAAAAACATCTGTTATAGTCCATACGCGCACACACTACAAATACAAGCCATATACATTCGTGTGGATACAGTTGAGGTGGTAGTGAACCTGTTCTGTTGCTGTAATCTCATCTGGAAGTTTCCAAGATAATTCATTAGAATATGAAAATTTATATCACTGAACTATTCAGTGGTAGAAAACAGTGTAACAATATAGGAACCCTTTTTCCCAATCACAAATATGAAATATAAAACTTCCCGCCGGACTTCAGCTATGAATATCCGTATAAATACGGGGCACGAAGTTAGGATGTGAAGTAACAAACGTCCACCGATGTTTCGTGACGACAGTGTAGTATCCATTGTTCGTAGTACGATTTGCATCAATCTAAGGGAAATGTTGTGCAGGCGTCGCAAAGTATACGCCGTAGGAAAACTTTAGCAGCGATAAAGTGATGGAAAGTTCACATTCTACAACAGGCTGAATGTTATCAAACGTGCATTACACATTAACATACATTTTATTTAATAATGAGGCAGTTTACTCTTTAGTATAAGAATTAAAATACCTAACATTAGCATAGAAACGAAATAAGAGGGAAAAGTAAATCTCAGTTCGGCTGCTAACTCCGTAATTCAATACATCACACATACATTATTTAAAATTAGTAATGAAGACACTGTGACGCAAATTTTAAACCTCTTGTGAGACTACATGTAACCTACATTTTGGCTTTTTACTGCTTTCGTTGTAAGGAATAGACATTCCCTTCGGCTTATATTAATGAAAGAGAGATTTCTCTACCATAATACAGGAAAATTATATCAAGTTTTAAGGGAAGTTCTAAGATATTGTTCTCAATGTTAAATAATCCTTCAACTTTCCTCAATCGTGCGACAATCAGCTGTGGCGGAAGAAAAGCATCGTCAGATAAATTGCACGACACTGTTATGACGGATCGTCAGCGAATGCGACGTATGTTTGAAATGGAAGTACGTATCGGGACTGATAACCCTGTAGTTTGGTCCCTTTGTACCCCAAACGAACCAACCAACCAAGTACATATCATACAATAAGTAACCAAGTACATATTATACAAGAAGTCAACGCTTCGTGCATAGACGTCCATACCCACATGGGCTAATGCACTGTCTGCACATTAGACGATTGCAGTCTTCATATGGTAACACTGACAGGCAGAATAAAGTTTACACAACAGCAAAGAGATAAAAACGTTATTTGTAAATAAGAGACAGGGAACAGGAATGCTAAGACAGAAAAAGCCCTATACTTTCTAGTTGTTATGAAAGAATACCACTAAGATTTTGGGTCAAGTGAAATTTTATGAGCACTAAAGATCAAAATGTTGAGAACCCTGAAACGTTAATTCATGCTGAAGCACTAAATACGTATCTGAAATACACTTTTAACTAACAAATAACACTATTTCGCCAGCATAAATGTATAAATTGAAGAATGGACGAAGTAAATCGCGTCGACCGATTTTTCATTTCATCACAAAACTCTAGATAGAATTATTGATAAAGAAAAGTCTTTCACATAATCAGTAGTTAACACACAACCATTTAACCGTGTAACACTAAAAAATTGCCCCTTCTATTCTTCAGTCATAAACTTTCTTCTCACCTATGCCCTTCGATTGTAATAATTGACGTTTGTACACCACATGAATCATTCTTTTTCATTTTCAGCAACTTACTAAAGTTTTCGATGTCGTCTCCTCAATTGCACTTCATACACTCCTGGAAATTGAAATAAGAACACCGTGAATTCATTGTCCCAGGAAGGGGAAACTTTATTGACACATTCCTGGGGTCAGATACATCACATGATCACACTGACAGAACCACAGGCACATAGACACAGGCAACAGAGCATGCACAATGTCGGCACTAGTACAGTGTATATCCGCCTTTCGCAGCAATGCAGGCTGCTATTCTCCCATGGAGACGATCGTAGAGATGCTGGATGTAGTCCTGTGGAACGGCTTGCCATGCCATTTCCACCTGGCGCCTCAGTTGGACCAGCGTTCGTGCTGGACGTGCAGACCGCGTGAGACGACGCTTCATCCAGTCCCAAACATGCTCAATGGGGGACAGATCCGGAGATCTTGCTGGCCAGGGTAGTTGACTTACACCTTCTAGAGCACGTTGGGTGGCACGGGATACATGCGGACGTGCATTGTCCTGTTGGAACAGCAAGTTCCCTTGCCGGTCTAGGAATGGTAGAACGATGGGTTCGATGACGGTTTGGATGTACCGTGCACTATTCAGTGTCCCCTCGACGATCACCAGTGGTGTAGGAGATCGCTCCCCACACCATGATGCCGGGTGTTGGCCCTGTGTGCCTCGGTCGTATGCAGTCCTGATTGTGGCGCTCACCTGCACGGCGCCAAACACGCATACGACCATCATTGGCACCAAGGCAGAAGCAACTCTCATCGCTGAAGACGACACGTCTCCATTCGTCCCTCCATTCACGCCTGTCGCGACACCACTGGAGGCGGGCTGCACGATGTTGGGGCGTGAGCGGAGGACGGCCTAACGGTGTGCGGGACCGTAGCCCAGCTTCATGGAGACGGTTGCGAATGGTCCTCGCCGATACCCCGGGAGCAACAGTGTCCCTAATTTGCTGGGAAGTGGCGGTGCGGTCCCCTACGGCACTGCGTAGGATCCTACGGTCTTGGCGTGCATCCGTGCGTCGCTGCGGTCCGGTCCCAGGTCGACGGGCACGTGCACCTTCCGCCGACCACTGGCGACAACATCGATGTACTGTGGAGACCTCACGCCCCACGTGTTGAACAATTCGGCGGTTCGTCCACCCGGCCTCCCGCATGCCCACTATACGCCCTCGCTCAAAGTCCGTCAACTGCACATACGGTTCACGTCCACGCTGTCGCGGCATGCTACCAGTGTTAAAGACTGCGATGGAGCTCCGTATGCCACGGCAAACTGGCTGACACTGACGGCGGCGGTGCACAAATGCTGCGCAGCTAGCGCCATTCGACAGCCAACACCGCGGTTCCTGGTGTGTCCGTTGTGCCGTGCGTGTGATCATTGCTTGTACAGCCCTCTCGCAGTGTCCGGATCAAGTATGGTGGGTCTGACACACCGGTGTCAATGTGTTCTTTTTTCCATTTCCAGGAGTGTATATTCTAAAAAACAGGTAGTGTGTTTATCAAACATTGTTTGTGACAGTAAATGTATCTCAGTTACCAATACAAATAACATTTTGTGTTGTGTTTCTGTACTATGAAACCTACATGCACTATGCACTATCCTACTGGATTCATTTTCTTTGTTACAACACTTACAACGCCATTCCCAACATATAACACAGGATGTTATACAGTAGATTTGCTTTGTAGACGGAAACCATTTGTTCCTTATGTAGAAGTTTATAGTCACTGAAGTCACTAATAGACGCGCATTTCTGTAGTAAGATATTTCTTATTGCAAATTTTTGTCTGTGTAGTTATTTCGATACTTTCGGCGGTGTTGGCGGCATTACTCGACTCCATAAATCAAACTCCAATATACAAAATCAGTACGAGACTGGTGCGAGTATTTTAGGAGATACTAGTACAGACTCCATCGAAATGTCAGCCGTGATTGGAATGGGTTTTATTCCACACTGTTTCTGCGATGGAGTTGTTTGAAAGTTAAGCAGCTAAATCCGCAATTTTTGAACTGACCGCAGTAAAATCACGTTTTCCGTCACATTTTCGAAGATGTTACGCAAAATTCGAGATTCTACATACTCAAAAATCTCACCTTACTCTTTTCTACAAGTAAGGTATTTCAAATATCAACGTGGTTTCTAATATTATACGTTTCCAGCTCGATCTTAATTTATATTCATTGTTCTGCTGTCAGTTGCTATTTCTGTTACCAACAGCAAGGTTGCAGAAAGCTGTTCCGTTTTGCACAAACCTTGATACAATATCCTTCTTTCACCTGCCTGATTTTTTATCCGAGGTAGCAAAACTCGTCCACTCCTAGAAGCGTCTCAGTTTAGCACTTAGCCATTCAGCATATCCACCTGCCGCGCGTACTACGACCTGAGATTTTTTATGTTTATCTGCATATTACAACCATCAGCTAGCACATGTTTCATTTCGTTAAGCTCCCGACTCAGTTCCTGTTCAGTTTCCGTGACTATCGCTATGTTATTAGTAAATCGCCTGAGTTTGAGTACTTGTGACAAGCCTAGAATCTTTGTTCTGTGTTCTTCCTGCAGAAGGTTCGGTCTAATGAAGTACTCGTTGTATTGCAGATAACTGCAGGGTGGATACTTGACATCCCTCTCCACCTCTTTTACATACCTTAAATGAATGACAGCTGTTTTGCAGCTCAAGGTTTTTTCGACGTAATAAATGCTGCAAAGGCGCTCAGGCCTTGCATACTTTCAGACACAGCATTCAGCGTAGACGTTGACAGCATCGGCAGCAGTTTTTTTTTTTTTTTTAATGAAACGCGGTAAACAAAACTGTCAGTTCATCTTATGCCTCCATGATCGACTTATAAATCTGTCGTCATCTCAAAGGTTAGCTTCAACAACTATTAGGCCTGGCCCAATTGCAGATGATATGCCCTTGCCATAGGTAAAAGTGACAGGAAATATTCTACAATCGACCGGAGACGGATGACAATCTTGTAGGTTAACTCTAATGCCAAATAATACTCATCTTTCAGATCTGTAAGAAACACAAGAAGTGCTTCGCTCTCAATCATAAAATATAGATTAATGCTTCAAAAGACTGTAAGTCTGTGGCTGTCACAAAAGGCGTCCAGTAAATCATCCAGCGTGAAGTTAACCATCTTCAGTTGTAATTAGAATGTTTAATACAGTTTGATTTAATAACGTACTTTTTGTATGAATTAATTTAAATCTTTTACCATCAGTTGTGGTGTTGTAATGGTGGCAACAGCTTTCTTGCTTTGTAATCTAGCAGCATAGCAGCTGAGCTATAATTTCTGCACATCCTTATAGCTCTTATAGACGCATTTTATGCCTCCACTGGTCGGTAGAATCTAAGATGAAAGCAAATACAGTGCTGTAATCAGAATGAGGTTTTGGTAACTACTCTTCAACGATATTCTCCATATTTTTTCGATTTTCCGTATTTTTTCAATATCTTCTATATTTTTTCAGACTACTTCTAGCTTTCTGTTTCCCATTTTTCCACGTACTTCTACATTTTTCCATATTTTCCCATTTTTCCACATTTTTTACGTATTTCCCTACAGATTCCTTTTTTATTGTATTGTATGTGTAACTGTACAAGAATATTAATTGTTATTCTTACCGTCATAATTTTTTAACATCCAACGTCATTCGAATTCTCTGTGGAGAGAATCTAGAAGTGTCTACAGGGTCACTTGTTCTTCTCTTCCCAGACGTCATCCCAGAAAAAGCTTCCACCAACGCGTAATGCTAAATGCCAAAGCCGTTCATAATGTACGCTAAACTACACTCGTCAACTTTGTATAACATTACCACATCCTTCCTTCCCGGTTCACTCTTACTCTTACACACTAAAGTGGTGGCATGATGCTAGGTAGTCACACAGAGCCTTTTTGTTAAAAATATCAGCAAAGTCTTGAATTATCTCCAAAAAGCTGGTGTAATAATCCTGGTACTTGATCCATTAGAAAATGAATTTTGACGCCGGCAAACTCCACTTTGTGCAACGAAGCCGTATGTTCTTTATATTTACTGAAAATGGCTGCCAGTGCTTCCCTGCTAGATTTTTTTTCGATATGCCTATTGCTGATGCAAGTGAGCCACGTGTAGGGGAATATGGAAGATTGAAGCATGTATATTTCGTGTCACGCCTCTCCTCCATCTGTTCGTTACAAAGGAGACCTACAGCCTCTTTCGCCAATTCAGGTAACACCCCTATATAATGTTCTTTTTTTTCTAAGTGAATGTATGGTGTCTTCCTTTTTCTGCTTGTCTAGTGCTTACATTGAAGTCCTGCAGCTTATGCTAGAAGTTTTAACTACTCCCTCTGTATTCCTATTTCGTATGCAGATTTTCCAATATTTTTCATATTTTTTCTATATTCTCCATGTCTTTTTTTAGATATTCCATCTGTAAATGTACAAGAATATTTGTGGTTTTATCGCTTGCTCTACCAAGTTTCTTTCGCATCCAACAGTGATTCGGATCCCCCCAACAAGCCAGATAGAGTCTACAAAAAGCCATAGGCCCTACCCCCACCTTCCAGTCTTACCTCTGGTGGACCCACCTCCAGACACTACTCCAGGTGTAATGCGCCTGGAACGACTTCTGGGAGCTACCTTGGACGAAAACCAGAGTGGACTCAGCTCTTGGCACTATCCTTGATCCAGCTCAGGTGGATGTATTTCCAGACCCTGTGCCACAACTACCCTGCACAGTGGGATCCTACGTGGCAAACCGATACGCGCACACCCAAAAATTTCACAACTAGCTTATATCTGTTCACAATAGGATAAAGCCAGTTCATCGATCATAACTACTTCTAAGTGAGTTTTCTCGATCATTACTACTTCCATCTTTAATGGACAGACATTCTGGATCTTTATTGTATATATACTAGAAACTATGATGGTTGCAGTTTTAAATATTATTTCCATCTGTTACATACATGCTGCAGCTTTAGCGTATAGACAAAGTTTTGACAGCTGCAGTTGGGCGTATTCTGTGTCATTAAAATTCAAGGAAGTACAAATGGATGTCAGTGTTGTTAAGTGGTCATATACCGTTTTTCTGTAGGATACAGTACGCACAGAACTGTATTTAAGATATCTAAAGAAAGTACTCCATCTGCATCGCACTCCATGTGTGTACTGCAGCGTATATAAGGGGCAGTTAGCATTGAGTGATGACAAAATTTTTTTTCTGGGTTGACATTTGAAAAAGAAGGGCAACAAGTAATCTTGTGGACATAGTTATAGAATTTCTCTGGCTTGGTAGGGTAATTCGAATCACTGGTGGATACCAACTTGTCAGTGTAAGCCTTAAGAGCACAAATATTCTTCTATATTTACATACAATATCTCAAAGACCCTTGGATAATATGACAAAATGTGTACAATAGTGAAAAAAAATGTGGATAAAAATCCGCATATAAATGGGAATACAGGATATTTGCATCTATACATAGGGCTTTAATCTAAGCATTGGGTATATAAGAGAGGGGTGACACCGATCATACATAGATAAAAAAATGAGCATTGTGCAGAGAGAGTACTCGGAATTTGCGATAGTTGTCGTAGGACTTTAATGTAACCACTAGATGTACGAAAGTGATGCCAAAAATATAGATAATTTAATAGGGGAAACAGGTTGTTAAGACGGGATTGCAACATTCTCATCAACGAGGTCACACTGCATCAGCAACAGGCAAATCACAAAAAAAGAAAAAAAAACTTAGCAGGTAAGCGCTGGAGGCCATTTCGAGGAAATATAAAGAACCTATGCATATGCCATATAAGGTGGAATTGGCCGACATTAAAATGCGTGTTCTAATGGACCAAGTGCCTGGACTATTCCATCAGCTTCATGCATATTATGAAAAGACTTTGCTATGATTTTTAACAAAAAGGAGCTTTGAGACTACCTAACATCAAACTATGACTGCTGTGTAATAGGGAGACAATCAGGGAAGCATTAATGTTACTCACAATTCATGTGTGTGTTTCAGTGAATATAATGGATGCCTTTGGCAGTTAGCATTGTGTGTTGATGGAAGAAGAGGACTAACTGATCTTGCAAACATTTTGTAAATACTCTCTGGCTTCGTGGAGGAGCGTGAAATATCGTTGGGTGCTAAAGAAACCTAGAAGGGTAATCAACAACATCATTGATATCGCTGTATAGGGCTTCTCATTCGAAAGAGGTCCCATAAACATGTGTAGTAATTCCGCATACCAACGCTATGAAAGCTCCTGGGCCTGATGGCATTCAAAACCGCGTCCTCCAGGAGTTCACGGATAGAGCCGTCGAATATCTTACACAACGAATGCCACAAAATTACCGACCCATCAGTCTGCTGTGCTCGCTCAGCAAGATTGTTGAGAAGGTAATATCAAAACGCATCACTAGGCACTGCAACGCCAGTGACACACTAAGACCGGAGCAATTCGGCTTTAGGCATCACCACTCAACAACACAACAACTCCTACGCGTAGTCGTATATATAACACACGGCTACAACATGAACAAAGGCACAGGGGCCGTGTTCTTGGACATTGAAAAAGCTTTCGACCGTCTTTGGCACAACGGCCTCATAAGCAAACTATGCGAAGCTGGTTTCCCTGACGGACTCGTACGTCTCATACACTCGTCTCACGAACTGATGTTTCAACACTGACGTGCAGGGCAAACAATCAGCACAACATGGTAGCCAAGCTGGAGTACCCCAGGGAGGCATCCTAGGGCCCATCTTGTTCAACCTGTACATTAACGACTTCCCAGCAACACAAAACACGACGTTAGCCATCGACCCGGATGAAACAGTCATCCTTGCGCAAGAGTGGAAACCATGGAACATTAATTCACGAATACCGACGGCACTCAGAACTGCTGAGCCTTGGTTGGAGCGATGGCATATTAAAGCAAACGTCGACAAGTGCGAAGCAGTTCTGTTTACACGCAGACCGAAACCACTACGCAAACATCAACACAATAGACAGATAACAGTACATGCACGCCCAATACGTTTTCGAGATAAAGTTAGATATTTCGGTGTCTGGCTGGACCGGAAACTTACATTGGAGGACCACATCGAGTACGTTGCCAACAGAGCGCACGCGAGGCTCAAACAACTGTACCCAGTGCTCAACAGGGAAAGCACACCGAATAGGCGGGTGTCGAGGCCCATATACATGACACTGATTAGGCCTCTGATGACGTACACAGCTCCCGTCTGGGGATATGCAGATTCTACACGACTGCGCCGCCTGCAGATCACACAGAACAAACTGCTACGAGTCATTAGCAACGCCCCACGCTACACACGCACCGTGGATCTTTACAAAGAATATCGCCTTGAAACGCTCAAGGAACTATTCAAAAAACACGCCACACGACTATACAGAAACTCGAGACACTCAAACAATCCTTTCATCCTTTCTCTAGGAAACTATGATCACAACCATAGGTGGAAGCATAAGCGGCCAAAGACACTGCTAGCTAGGGCATAACCACCTATGGTGAGATAACACACACCAACAAGCGACAAACGTCGGCAAGCCCCAGCATATCAGCAACGTTGACTGGAAATACCAGCTGCTACTAAAGCCGACCAACAGGCTACAGCAGGGAAACCGACGATCTCGCCCACTGACGCACAAACAAATCACCAACATCACCCTATACTGTACATCTGATATATGACCTATCGGAAACAAAAACGATGATAAACCTAACTGTTGCAGGTTGCTGACACCGACCGAGAGTCCAACGTCGGCACCCAGCGGCAGCCGCCGAGCAACAGCACCGCACAACGTCAAAGGTATCGACATGCATGATACCCACTACTAACAAAGCCTACCCTTGCATGAGCTGTCGCAGGCAGCAACACATCCGCTACTACTCTTACCACCCGACCTAACTACCGCAGAGGTATTTTTCCCTTGGCTCTTGCCTTGGCACTTCTATTTTTTTTCTTCCCTTCAAACCGCTACCCTTAGTTCGACTTTCCACCGGACCTATCTCCAGATGAGCGCGTATTAATGGTTAACCTTAACCAGACGTGCGCAAACATCGCAGTACCCACATCCTACGACGCCTCACTTTAGTGAACACTAACCCTTTATGCAGAGATGGCAGTAGACCTTTTGAGTTGGCCATCATGCCGATGTGGGCATGGAGGGACTCCACCTCTTGTGGGAAAAAAACCTAATTTGCGATGTTTGACGTGGCACTTCTGTAACATCGTTTGTCGTAACAGTGTGTTTCCGCGCGTCGCTGTGGCTGGAGCTCGTTGTTCAGTGTTTAATGACAATGGTAGGTTGGCTTAAAGGGAGGAGGGGAGGGAAGGGGGTGGAGGAACAAAACTACTTGGTCAACAATGTATCGTTATTCAATCGAAGAGCGCTTGTTTCTTGTGAAACAATATTGGATTACTGGTTCCATTAAGAAATGTCCGAGAATGTTTGTTGAACGGTTTGGTGACCAGCGTACACCGTACAAATGCTGCATACATAAGTTAGTGAACAAGATGGAGAGCAGTAGAACGGTATTGGATCTTCACAGCGGGGGACGGACGCCATTTTCGGAGGAAAAGGTGACTGACGAGAAACAACGATCGTTGGCCTCTCCTGCAAAGTCTATTCGACTTTCATTTCTGGAATGTGGAATGTCACGGAGCACATGTCACAGAGCTTCGAAGAAAGCCTGCATGTATCCATAAGGTTTACAGTTGTTCAAGAACTGAATGTCAATGACAAAGACAGGCGCATTACATGGTTTCAGAAATATATGCTCAGAGGCAAGGAATACTGCAGCACACATGGTTCAGTGATGAGGCGTGGTTCCGTCTTCCTGGGTGTGCAAACTCTCAGAATACACATTTGTGGTGTAATAAAAATACTCAAGCACTGGTCAAGCAACCCCTAGAGTCACAAAAGATTGGCGTTTTCTGTGCAATATCAAAGCGTCGCATCTTCGGACCAATTTTTTTCGAGCCTGCTGAGACAAGTGCAGTTTGAACTGACAATGTTTCGGGAAGTTGTGAACCAGTTGGACGATGAAGAACTGACCCTCTGCTGGGCCTCTTTCGAGTGAAACATCCGGTAAATTTTCACACAGAAGATGGAAAAAACATGGAAAAATATAGATAAATATACAAAAAACGCATAAAAGGACATAAATATGGAAAACAGTTAAATATAGACAAAATATCGAAAGTATGGAAAAGATATGGAACATAGGAAGAAATATGGGAAAGTACGGAAATGCAGTTGATGAGTAAATAACGAAAGCTCATTGTGATAACCACACTGTGTTTCCTCTTAGGCTACTGCTAATCACTGGAGGTATAAAATGCACCCACAAGAGCTATAAGGATATGTGAAAATTATAGCTCAGCCAGGAAGGTGCTAGTTTATAAAGCAAAAAATAGGTTATTTCACATAACATTGTCATTCTGATGCGTGCGCTGTTGTGAGTGCGCATCTAGTGGGCGCTTGTCAGTGTTCCATGGTTCTAGTGTTTAACAGTGAGCATGGTGCAACAAATACACTTTTGCGAGCACCAGCATCGTGCTCTTTCGGCAGAGATGCCACAGACCACCATTACTCTGATTTACAGAGCAGAGAAGCCTCCGAACCACAGGTTCTGTGAAGAGTCGTGCCCGTCCAACCATTTAGCGCCTAATGGCAGTGGTTTCACTGTCCTTCTACCCCGTAGATGGTCACGACAGTAGCACGTTAAAATTCGACCAGCTTCGCCGTTTCTGAGACACTCGTTCGCAGCTTCTGCATAATAATAGTCTGCTCTTTGTCAAAGTCTCAATTTATTTCCCCGTTTACAGCCCATATGTTCTCTATGGGATCCTCCGCCCGCGTCTGCTCTGCTTACGTACTTTTGTTACCGCGTCACGCGCCCGCAACGCCACCAAGTAGCATCCAACGACGCGGAGGGTAGGGGACATAATGTTTTGGCTGTTCGGCGTAGAAGATATATACAGCACTACTGTCGTTCAGCAGCAATAAAAATACACGGGAGATGGCTGGTGTAGAAGTGCACGTTGCAGACAATTAAGACCGAAGAAAGGTTACGAACTGTGCTCTATCTCCACATAGGTTTTAGTTACAAGCATATAAACGGCGTGAAAATTTGTGTTATGCATCCGATTCCATTGATCTGCTGGAGTAATGGTTAGTCCTTATAAGCAAACTGCATTTGAAAATAAGGATGGGTCGTACATGCTGCAGAAGACTGGAATGTTTGTTAATGACGGAATGCAGCACCAAACAGTAATACACTACCAGAAAGGAGAACTGACACCTGTACATAACGCATCTTTTAGGATTCTCCACTAAAAAGGGTGCTGACAGGTCTACTGTAGACTACACAACAGACAACATAGGTATTATACGTAAGTACTGAAGCTGGAGGACAATAATTTTTACCCAGGACTTCGTTAGTGACAACCTGGGCATCGAAATACCCTACTGAAACGCATAATACCTAAAGGAAACGATGTCTCGAGCGGACTTAAACCACTCTTTATTAAAGATTTCCTTCTGAAAATTGTCTGCTGGCGTGGTAATAATGACACATAAAAACTGAGTGATGTAGAAGAACACGTCCCAGAGAGTCAGAACCAAGAAAAGATTATAAACTATGTACTGTATGGCTATAGTTTCAATTATACAGCTGTAAATTAAGAGGAGGTTGTTAACACATTTGTGTAATACATAGGCGTTGTGTTTTGGCTGGGATACAATACTTTTGCTCAATCTCCGACCTTGGCAAAGTTACATAACACACATCGAAATTGAATGTCGAGACGGAAAATGCCAAAATTGCATTATAAGGTGACAGATTCAGAAGGCGCAACACCACTCTGTGATCCACTGCAAAACATGATGGGAGATCTGAACATGGAAGATGTGGTTGAGCGCTTAACTATTACACGTAATCACCACGCATACGTTTTGCCTTTACCAGCATCAAAGCTCAGTAGAATATATACCATAGCTGGAATTAATGTGCAACGTTATGACATCAACCGTAACAGTTTCTCCGACTAGCACACCGCAATCATTATAATAAAATGTATACATGATCCAAAAACCATTGGCAGAGGGTACCAATTGTAAAATACTCCAAACAACAAGTAAAGTTCGGTGCTTGACACCAGTCGTGGGTCAAAATTAGTTTAGGTTAGGTTTAAGTAGTTCTAAGTTCTATGTGACTGATGACCTCAGAAGTTAAGTCCCATAGTGCTCAGAGCCATTTGAACCATTTTTATTTCAGTCAAACCCCATGTATAGACTGTAACGTTCAAGTGTTTATAAATTATGACAACATTTACAGCCGTTCTTTAAGTTGCATTACTCTGTTCCTGGTGATCCTGTCACGCAGCGTACAGACCTCGACCAACGATATCCACACAATGGATCTGGTGAGAAGAGGGGGAGAGAGTTTCCTGGCGTTTTAATGTGTTTTTATCGGTCTACGGATATACAGGGAAGGAGAGGTATTTCCCACCTTTTTAAAGTCATCCTAGTGGCCCAGATCAGTGTGTGTGTGTGTGTGTGTGTGTGTGTGTGTGTGTGTGTGTGTGTGTGTGTGTGTGCGTAGGAAGGGTGCGCCGGGGGTTGGTCTCATGTTACATCATTATCTGCACCAGAACCGGCACAGCGAATGAGTGACCTTCATTTTCATATCGCGCAGTTGTCGAAAATGCATGCGTAGTGTTCCAGGTAACATCCTACCCTTGTATGTATCGTATATAAATGCTCTGCAGCTGTGGGTGGGACTTGTGACAGGTATCCGGTTGCAGCCTCACCTTGGATGTACCACATATAATTGTCCAACTACTAAGGGTGTGTAATCAGATTACATCCTGACCTATAAAGCCCGACAGCCATGGGCAGAGAGGGTTTTATCGGAAGTGTGGTTGTGACCTTGAGATAAGGTGGTTTATGTCTTGTATGCTGTTCCCTGTGAAGTGCAATGTATTTTTCTTATTACCTTTTCTCATCTTCTGTTTCTAGAAACTGAAGTAATAACTCAATGTTATTTTCACGTGTAATACTTTAGAATTTTGAAATATAGTAACTTGTTATCAATTAATCGTCTGTAGTAGGCCTACTGCAAATAATATAAAATAATGAAATATTATCAGAATACAATTAGCAACAGACGAAACGAGACACGAAGAATCTTTTTCAGAACTCTGCAGCAGAGAAAAAATCAAAGTACGAATTAATGGAGACTATGGCACTCGACTCTCTTATTTGCTTGCATTTTTGACACTAAATATGACTATCGCCGTAAGATGACTGACAATAGGGAACCTATAACTGAGACACTAAAGAGTCGATAGCCACTGTGAATAACTAATTACTTGGTTAATTCGTGGCTTAATATACATGTAGCTAACTTATATTTGCGATCAAGTGTTCCCACAAAAAGACTTCATTACTGACATTACCATCTATTCAAAGATATTGCTTTGTGTCACAATTTCTTTTTAAATAGTGGATCAATCTGTACATTTTTCTACTTACATAGCACGTTCCTTTGCTCCAGAGATCTGTGGCAAATTGCGGATAGGATAGATATGTCGCATGATATGTAGACTCTAATATCCGCCCCATAAGATTCATTGGCGTCTCTGTAATGGAGTGGCTCTAGCTAGTTTTCTCTTCCTCAATCACTGATCTCGTATCACTCATTTTTGTATTAGTACGATGTATAAAGGTAAACTGCTGTGGGATGCTCAGTGCAACAATTTCGTTGGCAGAAGTTAATATTTCGAGCTTCAATACATCATCTTCCATTCGATTTAGGTATTGGGGTGGGTGACTGAATTCATGATTTTGATCCGTTTGCTGTCTTTATGCACGATCAAAACTTCAAGGATCTAGGATCCGGTAAGATTGTAAAATTCAGGGAAAGTTTGTTACATAACTGGTTTCACACTCATATTGAATTTAATAACGTATTAGTAAGTAGAGAGTATGTAAAATGTAGAATGACAATAGCAGCAGAAGTATTGCTGAAAAAAGAGAGGAGTTTATTAATATCGAATATAAATTTAAGTTTTAGGAGGCTTGTTCTGGAGGTTTGGAGTCTAGCCTTGTAAGGAAGTAGAAAAAGGTGATAAACAATTCAGACACGAAAAATAGTGAAGATTATGTGAGCAGATCTAATAACTAATGAAGAGATACTGAATCGAATTAGGGAGGAAAGAAATTTATGGGGCAGCTTTATTAATATAGTGGACCGGTTAATAGGACACGTCCTGAGACGTCAAGGGATTGTCAATTTAATAATGAAGAGAAGTGTGAAGGATAAAAATTATAGAGGGAGACCAAGGCTTGGCTCCAGTAAGCATCAAATGGATGCAGGTTGCAGTAATTATTCTGAGATGAAGAGGCTTTTATAGAATAGAGTAACGTGGAGAGAGGAATTTTAGACCAGTTTCGGCAATATATTATCCTGATGGCGTGAATTAGATGGATTTAACACACAATGAAATGCGAAAACCTGAAGCAGTAGGTACGGACAGGTATTTGAAGTTGGTACCCTCAGTTACTTCACCACAGTGTCGTTTCGTTCGGCCTTAGAATGTGTCGCTAAACTCCACCGAACGGATGAAGGTGGCGACAGAGACACGAAAAACTGTCAGCGTGCGTATGCGTCTGGTCCCGGAGGGTGGGTGGCAGCAGGTGCTGACGCAGAAACTGTTTAGTCTGCGGGTCGCTACGGCTCGCCATGCCAATCCGAGCTATGTCGTACAGTATCCCAAACAGTATGAATCCTTATGGGTATCAACATTTATACATCCTGAAAGGTAGTTAACGCTCATTCTATTCATCACAGTCAAAGGCTGGATTAGGATGTCATTCCCTTAGTTATATTTCCAATACAGACCAAGATAACGATCAAATACATATTTGTGGTGGCCAGAAAGGACATTTTATTTCAATCTAATGTGCTCATAAGATAAATCATTTTCGATGTAAACCGTTTGTGGGGAATTATCATCCTGAAAGACGCAATATCTTGCTGGTAACAACGTACTCCTGCAGGAATTATCAGCTAAATTGATTTCATAAATCTTGCCATTTACCTTTCCTTGCAGTTTGAACGACGAACTGACGAACGACAAACTGAAAACCGGGATATGTATACACAAACAGTTACAGAACTACCACTATGCTTCACCGTCAGAAGACCGGGTCTATAGTATGAGTTCTTCATGCGTTAGGGACCGGTATATAAGTAGATTTGAGTGATACTTCAACGAAAACACGCGTGAAGAAAAGTAACAACCTTAGTTTTCCTGCTTCCAGTTACCAATTTGTTAATATTTCATGGATTATTTATATATTAGAACTAGAATTTTTGTTTCAGAAAATGTTGACGTAGAAATTACATCTGTAATCCTCCCACGACCTTCCTCTTACTCAGCTTCACAGGAATATATTTTTTTTTTACGAATTCTTATGCAAATATTCAATTGTTACTCGATAGTGGTGATCTAATACTCGACAGTGTGTATTTTAGTATGATAAACATATGCAGCCATTACGTAGCGATGACTGACAAATACCAAAGTTAGCTTTAAAAGAAAACAGAAATTGTTTTGCGCGAGAGTTATTTCTGTTCCGAAAGTATTAAAATTAATTACAAAATAACTAGACCTAACATTCTACTTTCACTGAAATTAAATGTTTTTCGCTGTCCTGAACAGATATCAGGAAGTTTAATATTATTAAAGAAAGACGTTGAGTAATCAGTCTAAACGACCGCTAACCAGAACTGTGCTGTCTCTATAGGACAACAGTGTTTAGAATATGGACTTGATTCAATTGTAAGGAACAGTAATGCCTTTAGATCCATAATGGCTCAATAAAGATTCGTTGTCAGCAGGGTATTGTCTCTTAGTTGAAATTACTAAGTAATCCAACCAAGAAGCCGTTTGGATGCTGGTTTGCAGTGTAAAATCCACGAAAGCCTTGATTCTGCTTCGCAGTCCCAGCGGCGCTGAATATATTACAAGGTGTCAGTTCTTGAACTTTGAAAGCTACGGACCAAAACTAATTACACTACAAAACGACTGATATCTGCAAGACGAAATCCAATGATGATGTTTTCCGGGTACTTCTGCAGAACTAATAGCTACCTCAGAAGTTACTGTTACCCCACAAACTCTAGAAAGAATGCTCAAACTGATCTTGCCTACAGAACTTGTAGCTTCCTCAAGAGTTAATGTTACCCTACAATCATTGTGTGGAATGCCCAAAGAAACAGATCTGTATACCAGACGTCCGGCAGTGTGCATGCCATTCACTGCAGCACAATCTGGCTCCGCCTAGTACAAAGTTAGATGATACAGATGCCCAGAGGTAGACCTACAGCTGAAATATAAACAGACATCTAGCTGTCAATCTACCTCAAGCCGTCCACATCTTCTGACGTTGTACTCGGTGGAACGTATTTTGCTGCCTGCCTGTTACACCACATCGATATGCCTATTGCATTAAGTATAATGCTGTGAGGCGTGATGCCTTTACTATGAGGTACGTTTATCACGGATTATCTTACACACATTTTTGTATTTTTTGACTGTAAACATCTTTCCATATACTTCCTTTTAATTTATCTTGCAGTAAAATCGTGAAATGCCTAACTACAAAGATCGATGTAGACACTACTGCCTTGTACTAAGTGGTACGTAATCCTAGTGCTACCCAGTCTGTTTTCTTCGGTATTTTAAGTTGAGTACTGGAGTGCAACCTGGTTTTTACATAATTTCAAATCTGAAGAGGGAATTTTATTTGCTAAAATTAGTTATTTATGTAAAAATATTTGCGATCAAGGCTAATAAAGTGTTATCGCCAGAAGACTGTATCACAGACAGTTATTGATGGCCTCCTACAGAACTGCCAATGCTAGGTAATTGTAAAACAGCACTGTTACTAAAGTAGCGGTAACTGGGGTCCTCTATGGAATCGTTTTTAATGTATATCGCTATTCATTGTATAGTTTTGCAATAAGTGTTCTACTGTCATATGATAAGATTCTTAACTTTAACAACTGCTTCTCAAAATTAGCACATATTTCACAAGTATCTATTGTGCTATTCTGTTCGCTCATGAGATCCAGAAGGTTACAATTAGCAGCAGCAGGAGGTACTGACTGTTATCTCGACTTCCGGTAAGCCTTCGGCGCAGTTACACTATTTCATTCTGTAAAGACAAATGCGTGCTACGGAATATCAGACTAGCGAAGCTACTGGACGGAAGCCTGTTTTCATATTGTATGCAGTAGCATTTTCATATGTTTATCACACATTGTTTTTACTGCGTAATATTATCGATGGACTAGTTATGTCACATTATATAACATTTTTCACCCCTGCCAACCCCCCCCCCCCCTATACACACACACACACACACACACACACACACACTCAAGCACGAGAGAGACATCATTTCTGTTCCATTAAGTTTCGGGTGTGCACCTAATATTTCGGCCGTGTAACGTTCAGCCATCTTCAGAGTGAGCCGCAAGACTGCCGCTCCAGTGCTAGCTTCGTCCCTTTTTACTCGTGTACCGCGCGACTGCGCATGCGGCCACAGACGCAAATGCTGCTGCACACCCGAAACTTAATGGAACAGTCTTTGCGCCGCCAAAACCTGAAGATTCACATCATTTCTGTTATTCTTTTCCGTCACACAGTGATGGCGCACTTAAAACTTACATACGAAGCAGTATTTGGACTACAGACGGCACTTTACGAGATGAGACGATACTTCATGATTGCGGACGCAGGCGACTGAAGACTTCATGGCAACCAGGATTTAGTATGCGACTGTTAACGTGTCGTATAACACCATGAAGAAACCTTGGAGAGGATACGAAACATAAACCACATTCAAATCAGGATATGCTAGTTAAAAGCATAGAACAATAAGCGCAATGGTAAATGACATCATGCAACAAAGTTATGACATTTGCAATCAGGAAAGTAACTGGCCTTGGGGGAATGTGGTTTGAGAAAATCCAGCCATAATCATGCTATCTCCGTGCGTGTATGGAAGATGGGGTCAAAGAGAACGCAATGAGAGATAACCCTAGGAATGGTGCTCATAGTATGACGTCAAGGGCTGAAATATATCAGAATCGTAAAGCAGGGACGAACTGTAGAGTTCATCTTTCGGTATTGGCATAACTTTGACTACTGCTACAATTGTGCGATAACTGTTTTGCTGCCTTATAAACTGGATCGTAGCTTTGCGTTAGTATACCTCATATGCCATCTTACTTACTTTCTGATGGTGCCTGCATCATGCTATAATTTTCACAAACAATAATGTATAAAGAACGTAGAAAATGCGATCATCATGGTACAATTTATGAATGTCCTTCAGAGCTGAGGGACAAAGTAGTGAAGCATATCTCGCCTAACCTCAAACGTCTGTAAACCAGGTGCTCCATTGCAATAAGTAGGGGAGAGACTGTTGAACCTAGAGGGTAGTGTACTTAGAAACACACGATGTTTTCTGATCGATAATCAGTCTAGTGGCTGAGTCTATAATCGCATGAAGTAAATACGCGCTAGAGACACCATAAGCAGTTCCCGCTATTTTCTACGGTCTTTTTTGTTGTTGTTAGATGTGAGATTGTGTTTCGAGGAGCATTTATAAAAATTTCTTCTTCTATACATTTTAGTGAGATCCACATTAATGCTTCCAATGAACCTTACAGGCAGTTACAAATAATACGGCAGTGTCTAATAAATCTCATCAGTGTACAATGCAACTTAACCAAAAGTATCAGGACTAAAAACATAAACTAAATGAATCAGAAACCTGAATTAAAGGTGAAAGTCATCTGTCATATGCACAGAAGATGCGTATTAATGAGCACTTCACGAGGTCTTTCGAAACAGAAAGTGCTGCATTACCACATTTTAGGCTTGGGAGTCACTTTTCAAGAAAAGCTTTTAGCGGTGGAGGGAGCTCCATATTTATAAAAATCAACGTTACTCCCGCACCATATGCAATTCCCATTGCTTTGAAAATGAAATATAACTGCCAGGCATTGAGCTTATAGACTTGCATGTTTATATAACAACAGTTTGCAGACCACCCTACGGCAACATGAGCTCCTTTCACAAAAATCTATCATTAGTAATAGAAAAATTAAGTGAAAGAAAATCTTTTAGTTTTTTAACATGTGGTGATTTTAACATAAATTTTCTCTCAGAAGACACCAGTCATTTTGGTTTCAAAAATTTTTGAACCGCTAATTTTATGGTTAACTCCGACTAGGATAACAAACTACAGCATTTATTTTTTTGGACCACGTAGCCAGTAACATCAATTGCACAGTTATCCTGTGTAACTTTAGGATTCTCAGACCACAAAGCGTTGATTATGCAGGTTAACTTGCCAATGAACAAGATTCAACCCAAAAAAATTGTTTACAGAGGAGAAACTTAAATAAAAACAATATGCACGCTTTCCTCTCTGATATGCAGAAAGAAAACCGGTAAAACGTATATGAGGTTCAAATTGTAGACAGCAAATATGTAGCATCCTTAGATTTTTCTGGTATTACATTAACTATTACTTCCCCTTAGACACGAAAGGTATAAACAGCGGCGGAAAAGCCTGCAACTGGATCGTCACAGAAATCATCAGATCATCTCAAAGGAAAAGAGAACCTCTGTCTATTAGTAAAACTGGTCTAGCCTGTAACGAAAAATTTAAGAAAACCGTTATTTTTTTATAAAAAAGGTATTTAGGAATGTAGTTAGTGCGGCCAGAAAGCTGCAAAATGATAACCTCTAAAAGAAAAGCAAATGCATGTGGCAAATCATATATACAAGCATTGGTAGAGGAAAACAACAGCCAAGTGACATTAATCTAAAAGTAAAAAAGGAAAATCGTTTTTCAGCAAAAACAAACAGCACATGAATTCAACCACTACTTCACAAAAACAGTTGAATATCTGACTGACCACGTCAACAAAAATCATCTACTAAAATTAGCACCAAATTTATACCCTGACACACTGTTCTTAATGCCAACATCACAAACAGAGATAGAAGAAATAATTCATAGCAAAATAAAGAAAAAGAAAGAAGAGCGGCGCGTTTCGTCACAGGGTTATTTGGTAACCGTGATAGCGTTACGGAGATGTTTAATAAACTCAAGTGGCAGACTCTGCAAGAGAGGCGCTCTGCATCGTGGTGTAGATTGCTCGCCAGGTTTCGAGAGGGTGCGTTTCTGGATGAGGTATCGAATATATTGCTTCCCCCTACTTATACCTCCCGAGGAGATCACGAATGTAAAATTAGAGAGATTAGAGCGCGCACGGAGGCTTTCAGACAGTCGTTCTTCCCGCGAACCATACCCGACTGGAACGGGAAAGGGAGGTAATGACAGTGGCACGTAAAGTGCCCTCCGCCACACACCGTTGGGTGGCTTGCGGAGTATAAATGTAGATGTAATGTAGAAAAATATCATTTGGTGAACAAGACAAAGACCTCTGCTTTCTCCTTCATAAATGCAACAGCCCTGTCAGTAAACCATTGACTCACATTATAAACTCCTCATTCCTGAATGGTATATATCCTAGTAAGCTCAAAATTGCAAGAATCATAATTATTCATAAAAACAGAAGTAAAGAAGATTCTAGCATCTATCGACCTATTGCGGTGCTCTCAGTATTTAGTGAAGTATTTGAACATATAATGGCAATCAGACTTAATTCATTTTGAAACAAAGCAAAAATCTTGTCAGCTGCTCAGTATGGTTTCCAAGGAAAGAAAACTACTGATTGTGCACTACATGAATTATTATATCTTATTCTGGAGCTTGTCATTAAAAACTTTCAGCCATAGGTACTTTTCTAGACCTCACAAAAAGGCCTTCGACACAGTAAATCACAGCATCCTGCTGCAAAAGATGTATTTCTATAGAATAAGAGGAACTGCACATGACTGGTTTAAAATCTACCTGAAAGATCGATAGCAGTAAGTTGAATTAAATGAAATTAAGCCCTCCCAGAACAGCCATAGCTGAAGATGCTTCCACACAAATCATAAAGCAAGACATTCCCCACAGCTCAGTTTTAGGCCCCTTATTGCTTTTTGTTTACATAAATGATCTTTCATATAGCCTACCAAAGACTAAAACTGTTCTGTCTGGCGGTGACACTACAGTTCTCATATCTGCTACAGAAAAAACTCTCCAGTCTGGTGTAGACAGAACCACAGATAAATTAAACTCATGACTTAAAGATAACACGCACCTTCTTAATGTAAAAAAGACAGTCAGACTAACTTTTCACACTGCCCAAAACAGAAATCTGCTGGTACCAACTATATGACTGAACGTTAATAACACTGAATTTGGCAATGTAACGAATGGACGACTGAATACAGTATTGACATGATTTTCTCAATTGCAATGGCATTAAATTTCAGTAGATTATTTGTTCTTAAGTACATGACCATGTTCTACCTTGAGCATGTTTTCATACTTGAAAAGCCTTAATTTTCCAGAGTAATTTTTGTAATATCAGAAAAAGACTGCATGGCATAAATGTGAATCCATTATTTTAACAAGGAGTAAGAAAACACGTTAAGCTCATATTACAGGACTGGAAGTACGAAACTTCTACCAAAGTGCAATACCCTCCCATAATTTCAATATAAACAGTAACACTATAAGGCACATTATCTTTACTGCACATTTTAGAATAATGAGAGAATGGGGATTAACCAAACAGATGTATAGTATTACTGCAACAATAAGAACAAATATAATTGCATCAACAACATTCAGTATGACTTAAAAAGGCAGTAATACCAGATAGAAGTATTCAAAACACAAAACAAATTCAAAACGTAAACAGTTTAAAGATTTTCAAAAAAAAAGATACACACAAATTAAGAAGAATCCTTACTGAAGAACAGAGACAATAACGGAGAGGAATGATAAAAATACTGTGTAAAAAGAGAATAAATCACAGATAACTGCTTACACTGTAGAGAGTTCCTTGGATTCAAACAAATCAGAAAGAATCATGCACCTAATCTGTACCTGCTATCAAATTCAATAACAATGGCACGAATGAAGTAATAAAGAAAATTGTAGAAGTTTGGGGGAATACTGAACACGACACTCTGAAGCTTCAGTTAGGTTTTTGCTTTCTGAACTTCTACATTCGATTGTGGTTTCCAATACAATCAAACATGGACCTCAAAGAAAGCCATCATAAAGTCACTAGGTCTTTGGAAGGTTGCACTATAAACGGGTCCACAAAATCTCAATTGATTAGTGACAGAAGAAACAACAATAATCTGAAAAGAATAAGTAGAGAAAAACACATAGAAAACTCTTTGCATTTAAAAAGAGGAGCTTCAATGTAATGTGTCATATTCGATGCCAAAGAGAAAATTTAGGAAACGGATCACTAGGAAAAACAGAAAAGTTGTCAATGCATAGCCTGACAGCCAGGCTTACGCAGTAGTCACGGGAACTCATTATTGACAATTTTGGTCTTTAGTTCTGTTTAGTACAACTCGTTCCAAATCGTTAAATGTGACAAAAAATCTACTCAACTTGCTCATATACGGGGTGTCCCAGCTATCTTGTCCACCCAAAATATCTCTGGAACAATAACAGCTATTGGAAAACGACTTTCATCGGTATCAATAGGACCCATGAATGTACATATTTGGAAACATTCTAAAACGAAAGCATATGTGTTTTTTAACACAAACATGTTTTTTTAAATGGACCTCCTATATTTTTTCTTCAGCAATCCATAGCATGACAAAGCACATACACAATGGCGTTGATTGCATCGCAATATTCCCATTACATTCCGAGATATTGAGACGCGAAGTTGACGCTTGAAACACCCGACATGCGCTGCTAGCGCACGTCCTGAGGCTCAGGCGTGAACCCCATGCTGCCCGTAATCGCGATGTGATTGACATGTGTAATCACACCTCCATACTTATCAAGAGGTCCGAAACGAATAATACGGTCTGCTGCCATCAACTCTCATAAGCACGTAATGGTTTCCCTCTTGCACGTTTTACGTATCTACGTACACAATATGAACCAGTACCGATCGGTGTACACCCGTCAGGTTGTCTTATTTATCCAGCACACCCAAAATAAGGTTTATCTAATGCGTTGTATGACCCATTGTGCCTGTCGCGCAGGGCCTGGCTCTACCTAGTCAAGTGTCCAACGTAGTTCCCACTACTGCCACAGTTACCACTTCGCCTTGTTTATGATTTGCGACCCATGCAAACTCCTGTACTCCACCACCCTCCGAGCATCCCATTTGTTGTTGCTTTGGCGTGCAGTACACCGCTTGCCAGTGTAGTCGTGCATCAGAGTAATCTAGTGACGGCACGGAGGTAGTACACATTGTGAATAAACGTTGTGTTGTGGAGCTTATACTGTACAGTATAATGTACACACATGAAGATATGGTAGAAATGCTGCTGATCTATGGAGAATGTACGTTGACGGGAAATACGTTATGAGATTGCTTGTTTGTTGAAAGTACTGTTAGCGAACATTATGATTATTAAGTTAATATGTCTGTTTTCTACCCTACTCTACATACCTGTACCGTACCCTGTTGTAGGAGGACGAAATGCTGTTCAGGCAGAACGACTGTACAGAAGACGATTCCCTGACAAGCCATCGCCTTCGCGCCGGATGTTTGGTCGTCTCACATCTCGTCTACGTGAAACGGGAAACTTAAATCCAAGACCTCGACATCGTCCTAGAACACGCACAGATGAACGTGCTGACGTTGCTGTGCCCGCTACCATAGCTGTGAATCCTCAAATCAGCACACGTCAAATTGAACGTGAAGTTGGTGTGTCGAAATCAAGTGCACAGCGTATTCTTAAACGTCATAAATTTCATCCTTACCATGTTCATTTACACCAGCATCTCCATGTAAATGACTTCCGCAATAGGGTAACATTTTGTCGGTGGGCTAAGCAAAAACTTCTGACTAATCCAAATTTTTTTGCAGATGTTCTCTTTACCGTCGAGGCATCATTCTCCAACAAAGGAATTGTCAATATGAGGAATATTCATTATTGGTCCGCAGACAATCCAAAATGGCTCCGTCAGGTAGAGCATCAACGTCCGTGGAAAGTTAATGTTTGGTGTGGGATTATTGGAGATGCCATTATCGGACCTTCCTTTATAAATGGCATCCAAAATGGCAGACAATACTCCAGATTTATACGACACAATCTTCCTGTTTTCTTGGACACCGTACCTCTGAACCGGAGAATGGTCATGTGGTATCACCATGACGGATGCCATGCACATAACGCCTTACGAGCACGACCACTTCTGAACCGTAAGTTCCCTGGCAGGTGGATTGGACGAGGTGGCCCAGTTAGGTGGCCTGCCCGATCTCCGGACCTTACACCGCTGGATTATTTTCTTTGGGAAGCAGTGAAGGATGCTGTTTACCAACATGAACCAACAACACCAGAGGACATGAAGCAACGCATTATTGATGCTTGTACAGCCATCAAAGAGGAAACAGTAGCTCGAAGTAGGGCATCCTTCATCTGCAGTTGACCCTATGTATGCAAGCCAATGGGCATCACTTTGAGCATGAGATGAGAACGCTATGTTTAGTATGTAGTGCTGGTATCACAGTGGAAGTTTCTACAAAGGGCCATTTTACCCAGTGATGTTAAGAAACATTTGTTTGCAACAATTTGTCATTTAACACATTAGATAAACATAGCATTGATAATTATGTGATAATAAAACTAATTGGTTAAACATGTTTACATTCATCTTCTATGTCCTACCTGAACTTCCCAAATCAAAACATTTTTACCTAAACAACGGAAAAAATTTTTAGTCCACTTGCTCGTTTCACTAAAACCATCAACATGAATTTTACTATTACGAGTGAATGATTAACTGTCACTTGCGCTAGATCTACAGGAAAGTAAAGTTTTAACGTTGAACGGCATTACCTTTTTAGTAACGGATTAACGATAAGCGAAGTTAACTTTGAGACTAACGTTGCGGTACACAGATGTGTTACAGAACCGCATCACCCCTAGCCTATGGGATAAATACCTGCTGGAATGTACGGCGTTAATGCAGGATGGCAGCAGACCGTATTATTCGTTTCGGACCTCTTGATAAGTATGGAAGTGTGATTACGCATGTCAATCACAATGCGATTACGGGCAGCATGGGGTTCACGCCTGAGCCTCAGGACGTGCGCTAGCAGCGCATGTCGGGTGTTTCAAGCGTCAACTTCGCGTCTTAATATCTCGGGATGTAATGGGGATTTTGCGATGCAATCAACGCCATTGTGTATGTGATTTGTCATGCTATGGATTGCCGAAGAAAAAATATAGGAGGCCCATTTAAAAAACATAAGTTCGTGTTAAAAAACACATATGCTTTCGTTTTAGAATGTTTCCAAATATGTACATTCATGGGCCCCAGCCCTACATTGATACCGGTGAAAGTCGTTTTCCAATAGCTGTTATTGTTCCAGAGATATTTTGGGTGGACAAGATAGCTGGGACACCCTGTATAATGTAGAGGATCTGGATGTGAGAGATACAGTTGTCCAGCAGTAGTGACACAAGAAGGTATATAACTGGAACAGCTAACTTTGTCTTGTTAAAGCACAAGAAATAATAATTCATTTCTATTACCGTAATGCTGCAAGAATAGAACAGCATAACCGTGATCTGAAATCTGAGCTGGGGAGGCAGAGATTCATATTAACATCACAGTATATTGCAAAATACTTTTGACATTTCACCAGAAATGTTTCTATGTACACATGCTACTCCTCAACTTAAAGTACATGTTTCCAGAATGAGATTTTCACTCTGCAACGGAGTGTGCGCTGATATGAAACTTCCTGGCAGATTAAAACTGTGTGCCCGACCGAGACTCGAACTCGGGACCTTTGCCTTTCGCGGGCAAGTGCTCTACCATCTGAGCTACCGAAGCACGACTCACGCCCGGTACTCACAGCTCTACTTCTGCCAGTACCTCGTCTCCTACCTTCCAAACTTTACAGAAGCTCTCCTGCGAACCTTGCAGAACTAGCACTCCTGAAAGAAAGGATATTGCGGAGACATGGCTTAGCCACAGCCTGGGGGATGTTTCCAGAATGAGATTTTCACTCTGCAACGGAGTGTGCGCTGATATGAAACTTCCTGGCAGATTAAAACTGTGTGCCCGAACGAGACTCGAAATCGGGACCTTTGCCTTTCCCGGGAAAGTGCTCTACCATCTGAGCTACCGAAGCACGACTCACGCCCTGTACTCACAGCTCTACTTCTGCCAGTACCTCGTCTCCTACCTTCCAAACTTTACAGAAGCTCTCCTGCGAACCTTGCAGAACTAGCACTCCTGAAAGAAAGGCAAAGGTCCCGAGTTCGAGTCTCGGTCGGGCACACAGTTTTAATCTGCAGGAAGTTTCATAAAGTACATGTTGTTACTATTTGTAGCCACTTTCCTCAGTCACTAATTCCAATTCTTTTGCGAATGGATTTATTTCTATGTACCATACGTATTTCGCCTGTTCATGTTAGGCATCTTCAGTGTTCTATAAAATAAAAAAAGACTATTTTTACTTTATATGTTTTGATAGAAGATTTGTAATGATACATTGACAGTGTTATCCAAACCTGCTGCTTCTATCAGTATGTATATGGCTGTGGTTTTTACCTACATTCATTTTGGACTGAGGTACCATGGAAGCTGTCGCAGAGGAAATTGGAGTGGGGTTTTTGGGGTGGAGATGGAGGAAGCCCAGTCTCATACATACTAGCAAATATGCTATCGAAACACATTACAAACAGAATTTTCACCAAAGTAATAGAAACAAAATAATATAAAGTAATATACTGGAAAAGATATGTAGATGATATCATATGCCTCACGGATGAACTGCAAGAACGTATAACAGCTTATGTAGACAGATAAATAACATACACCATAACATTCACCAGTGAAACAGAAGCAGAAGAAGCAATGCACTACCATGAACTCAAAATCATAAAATCTAACAACAGACACAATGTCCACATTTTCACAAAGGAACCAAATAACACATGATAATTCACCAGGAATCAAACCATTCATATTCTCAAATAATAGGAGATCAGACATTTGGCATGCAGATTGTGCGGAATACCTTTAAACATAGATAACTATCAAGAAGAGCTAAACATAATCATTAACATAGCAGAAAGCTATGAACATAAAACAGAAAAGTACACAGACGACAAGACGCCATTAAAAAGAAAATACAGACAGAAGACAGCAAATTTAAAAATAGTCTGGATATACCTACAAATAACAATAACATACAAAACAGAAAACGTAGTCTACAGCAAGAAAAGATGGCACACTATAACATACCACAAGTGACTCACACACAAGATTAATAACATATTTTAAAAAAAAAACATAAAATTAATATATCCATCAAACACATAGCAAAAAGGAAATCAAAAACTGTGACAGAAGTGAAAGATAGATACAAGAGTTAAAAAATATATGAATTAACATGTAACAGCTGCAACTCTAAATGCAGTGGGATGACTGCAAGAAATTTTAACATAGATACAAAGAACATATAAGGCATTGAAGAGTGACTGTACCCACTTCAGATGTGCAGAACATCTAATGAAAGAAAATCACTGTCACACTGGGATAAAATCAGACATGGAAATCTTAAACCATAAAAACAAAACAAAGGGAGAATATTTCATGTGCAAAGCCACAAATTGATTTTGAAACATTCTCAATAAGCAAATGAAGAGCAACAGAAGACCAATATTCAGACTAATTCACAATCTGCTACAAAAATAAAAAAAGAAATAAAGGAAGATAAATAATAATGATAAAATAATAATTATTATTATAATTATAATAATGCTGAGAACACAGGGAGGAAAAAAGAATTGATTTTTATGGATACATCCTTAGAATGAACCCAACTAGATCAACAAAAACAATTTTTTGACTTCTTCTGCAACAAAGAAACCGAACCAAATTGGTTTAAGGAAACCGAGAATGACTTAAGAGAACTCCAAATTATAGTCAATATGCCCACACATAAAACTACAAAATTTTCAAGTCAGTAAAAAAAGCGGGCCGCAGTGGCCGGGCTGTTCTAGGAGCTACAGTCTGGAACCGGGCGACTGCTACGGTCGCAGGTTCGAATCCTGCCTCGGGCATAGATGTGTGTGATGTCTTTAGGTTAGTTAGGTTTAAGTAGTTCTAAGTTCTAGGGGACTGATGACCTCAGACGTTAAGTCACATAGTGCTCAGAGCTATTTGAACCAGCCAGTAAAAACATCTCTGAAGAAGAAAGGAAAACAAGTTCAGAAAGAATGAAACAATGCTGAACTAATAGAAAGGCACATCACTGAGGTCCACTATCCACCCATCCCCTTTTACCAGTCCAACATCCCACAATATTCTCCCCTGCAACAGCCCCCATAATACCTCAGACACCTCTAAGGCATGTGACCAAACAGTGAAAGCATGTGTAGTATACGGCAGTAAAGTTTATGTGCAAAGAAATGTTTACTGGAAGAAACCTGTACTATGTACATTTAGTATCCAAAGCACAACAAATGGTTGCATGGACAGGACACAAAATAAATGTAAGTAAAAAAACAAGCATACACTTATAAAGAGAAATAGCCAGGTTTGAACAAAACTGAGTAAGAATCGCTACAAATCCCCCATCAAAAAATGTAAAATAAAATTAATCTTTTTATGTATTATTGACCACTGAAGATGCCTAACATGAATAGGGAAAACATGCTGATACACAGAAATAAATTCAGATGAAAAATTCTGAAATTTTATTAGCTTTATGACAAAGCTTAATTCCATTATATGTTCTGACTTCCTTCAGACTGGTATTAAAATGTCGTGTGACTAGGGCTTCCCGTCGGGTAGACCATTCGCTGGGGCGCAAGTCTTTCGATTTGACGCCACTTCGGCGACTTGCGCGTCGATGGGGATGAAATGATGATGATTAGGACAACAAAGCACCCAGGACTGGTATTCTGCCGCGCTGACTACTCAGCTACCAGGGGCGGAAGCTAGTATTGAATTGGTACATCTGTCTTTGTGGTGGTGCAAGAAGCGATTTCAGTTTGTGAAGAACATAACAGATATAACTATTATTGTGTTGGGAAGACATATACAATGACGTTTCCTAGAAAAAGTATTCTGGAGAAGCAATGAGTAAAATTTCTCAACGGGTTACTTTGTCTCTATTAGCGAATGAGAGTATTACTGATAGAACTGTTTTCCCTCTGATCGCTTCTAAATCCTAACTTACAAAACTTTTCTTGTGCATCTCTATAATTATTGCAGAAAGGTCCAACACTCCAGTTCCTTGGCTTACAACAAAATCATTATCAGCCTCAAGCAGCCAATCGCTGACGTAATTCTGCACCTGGGCACAGCAATACTGATGGTTTAGTATCCTAAAATGCAGTGTTCTACAAACACTAGTGGGCTACATTGGTACATGGTGCAGTACAACACAGCGTTTCTATAGCTAACTATGTGATGCATTCATAATGCACCCAGCCAGAGTGTGTATGTGTGCTCCCTGCTCAGCCTATAGCAGCAGTCCTTCAGCACCTTGCCGTCCAATGACAGTCTCCGTGCCAGATATCAATGGAATGTGCAGCTAGGCTAGTGTAATCTCATCAAGCTGTACTGTCAGCTAGGGGAAACTACTGGACTAGAAATCATCAGCTAGCCCTGATAGTTCTGGCCTTCAAACAGCCAGGGTGAAGCCGCCCAGTGGGTGCCACACTGGAGACTCCAGCCAGTCTCCAAGGATCTTGGGTTCGACTTGGAGCATTGAACATTCCTGCCTGCTGCCACAGACTGTGTGTAGCGTACCCAAGCCCAGCCATAAAGCTTTCTGCACAGCACAGCTGACAACCGATTAGCGTTCAGCAAGGGCAACAGCTGCTGTTATGTTGCCACAGCATTTCGCCTCCTCATTAGATGTCACCTGCTGCTATTAGCCACTACAATCAGTACCTGAGGCACAGTGGTCGACCTCCTCTATGTAGCTATCGAATAATAAAGAACTTGTTTTTTGCGAGTGCTGGTACCTATCCTATATCCTACTGCTACCTTAGTGTCTAGTTTTTTCGGTATGTGAAGATAGTATGTGTTAGCATTCAAAGAAAACCTGTTAACAGCCACAGAGGAACAGCTTTTATAAATAAGTTGCTCGAGGAAAATGATGAATTGGATAAATAACCATGTTTCATGCACATGGATACTGTACACATACAGAAGTGAGACACTGAATAGGTAGTACACGTCAGGATAGAAATTTTAGAACTATGGACATGAAATTGGTCAAGAGATTTGGAGATCTTGCTGGAAGATATTTTAAGTAGGGTAAACTAATACCCTATTCTTTAAAAATCTGCCTGTTTAGCAATGTTATGGGAAAAGATAGCATATCTGGAAGGAGCAGAGAAGATGGTGATGGAGCAGTTATTCTTAGAATATGAGGATCTATTTAGTCCTCATGGTTTTTTGCCAGCAACTTGTGACACAGCATGGAATTCCAACTGGAAATGAACTGCTAATGTATCATAAACTCGACCATACACCACATTACCTGCAATCAATGACGCAAGAATTTATTAACCAACAGCTGCAAGACGACATTATGGATGAGAGTACCACTTCCTGGAGAGTGCCATTGGTAATCGTTCTGCAGAAAAGTACAGATGGGATAAAACATATCATTTTTGTACTGACTACCAGTACCTTAACAAATGTACAGTTACAGATGCTTATTAAATCCTCAATACAACGAAAACATCGGGTAATACAGGGCAATGTAGACATTTTTCTACGATGGATATGAACAGTGATCATCATCAATTAGAGATCCAACGGATCACCCATAGACATTTATGGTCTCATCAGGCCGTTACCAGTATCAGCATATGCTGTTTTGATTGAAAAATGCACTGGCCATATTTCAGGGCCTCTTAGATTAACGCCAGAATCTAAACCGACACAGTATATGGTGTATTTAGATGACATGACTTCTTTGTCAAGAACATGAAATAGCATATATTACAGCTAAGGGCAATGTTCACGCAGCTGCACGTGGTTCACCTAACACTCAGTTTAGAGAAGTGTCACTCCAGACTAGAAGAACTGCAGTAATTGGGAGTGAGTATGGATGGATCCCAGGATAATAAACACCATACAGGATTTCCTGGAACTGTATATAGAAAAAGAACAGCAGTCTTGCTTGAAGTGGCGGATTGTTACCGGAAATTTCTATTAAAATTAGCAGAAACAGCTCAGGCGCTCATTCATCTTCTGAAGAGAGAAGGATGCACTGTTGGAGATCCCATCCCAGAGATTCCCACAAATGCCATTGTAGAGTCAGAAGTAGTAGTCCTGCAAACATTGCCCCTCACTGTGCTCTAACAACAGATACGTGCAGAACAGAATTTCATCTACACAGAAAATAGTCCCCTTTCTGACATTTTAGGTCTCGTAGTGTTACAATTGTTGAGACAATTCAGGTGACATCACAACTGGCAATCAAATTCAGTCATGGTTATCTAATCTCATCGGCAACTGAACATGGATTATGGGGATGGTAACAACACCATAGCACTTCAAATACCAGGATATTTGGAACTATCATGGAGCTCTTTTTCTGTTGCGGATGTAGAGGTATTTATGGACAATTAGTTGGGCCTCAAGTGCCAGTTGTCACAATAACTCAGTTTGTTCTGCCAGGAGCATTGGCGATCCTTTGCAATAAAAAATACTGTGTGAAATCAGCACCGATGTAATTTGAGAGATGTCATTCGACATCCGCACAGAACTGCCGAAAAAAATCACAAAAGACAGACAGGTACATAAAACAAAAAGAAGTGCTGAAACACACGATACGAAACAGAGATTTTAGAATCGAAGTCAAGTCAAACTGCCGAAATTTTTCAGTTCTGTCTTTAGCTTAGGTTTAACCTCTCTGCAGGATGAAGAAACGAAATGTGGTTTGGATTTGACTTTAAACTGTAGATCCCATTCCCCCTGTTGGATGAATTTGGAAGGTAAGTTAGGGGTACGTAAGTAGCTGCAGTGGCATCCAATTGAAAGACCTACACCAGGCCTTGAAGCGCACAAAGTAATTACTATTACAATAGACAGTTCAATAAAAATAGTAGTATTCAGTGTTATGGCAAGGAAAAATTGAGAGAGAGAGAGAGAGAGAGAGAGAGAGAGTGAAAAAGGGTGAGGGGGTTTTATGTATGTAAATAAGAATGCTATGTTGTGAATGTATTCGAATCAGTGAAACAAAAATAGTAGTAATGAATTTATGTACCCTCCCCCTTTCGTAATCGGCTACGTTGTCCAGCTTGACTGCTGTTTCAGTTCCAGGAATGCAGCAGTGAGCTTTTAGCCAGCACACGATAGCACAGTGATTCCTAGTTGCGAGCTTTAATATCGGATTCGTGACGTCCAATGTCACCGGACGATACACTAAGCCGCTGATACGGAATCAGAAACGTAGGCGATGTCATCATCCAGATGCTTCTCGGCCTACCGAAGCGTTCTATGTATAGCCACAAGCTCAGTTCTCCTAATCGTTATTCCCAAAGGTATTAACTGTTATCCAAATAAGCACAACCACATCTTTCCCCATTCTTCGAGGCGTCGGTATATGGGAGCCTTCCGTTTCTATGGGTGGAGAGATGTTCTGTCAAACGCAGCCATTCCGGTCTCCAAAACCAAAGTCTAACTCCAATAAAACTTGTAGTTCTGAGCTTCTGATAAAGTAATGTGAATCGTTGTAGAGTATTTTTTGTGCAGATAAAATTCTTTTGATAAATTACCTGGTTTGTGTAATTGCTCAACAAACGAAGAAAAATTTTTGTTGAGCCAGTATCTGGAAGGAGAGCACAAGTCTATTAAGGCATGAACGTCTTGCTGTATGTGAACCCGTAAGAACTGTGACCGTTTTAGTAAAAGAAAACAAACGCTTAAATATTTGCGACTTAGGGGCTGGGGCGGATCATTTACATTAATTAAGAGTGTTAGTCGGAACAGATTCCACTGTTTCAAGAGACACAGTATACAGATATTATCTAGTCATGGAAGACTTGTGTTAGGATCTGACTCAAAGCAAAGTCATGCGTAATCCGTATTAATAGATGTATCAAGGCACAGTATAATCTTGTACATGCATCCGTTCCCCAGCTAGTACAGACGATAGCGCGTAATAAAATGTTGGAATTTTCGTAGTTTACAGCATCTTCTGTGAACTTCGCCATTGGAATTTACTGGCAACATGAAGGTCCAGGTATTTCACACCTGCCTTCACCTTAGTCCAGGGTCAGGGCCAGGTTGAGTGGTGTGTCCTCTCTTTTCCTTGAAGTTGTGTTCTTACACAGAGCGATGGCAGACAATGAGAGCGGCGCAGGCGCGACACAGGCGGCGACGGCGGCGCGCAGCTGTTTACACTGGCCCGCAGGCAGGAAGCCGCCGCGGGTAAACACTCGCTGTGCAGGAATTTGCCGAAAAAATTTGCTAGTGTTCTGCCCCGGTCGCCCAGTGGTCTACGTCATCCGTCAGCCCGTTGTTCCTTGCTGTCGTGTACCCTACAGCCTGACGATCAGTGTACACGCACACGTCCATCAGCTCAACAAGCTGTACGCAATGATTTATTTACTGCAAAATCTGCCAGGTTGCCGACACCACCCACCGTTACACGACCGGTGAGCTCGAAGATGATTTGCTTTTGACATCAAATATTTAGACAAACAGCACTGATAACTTCTGTTCCTGTGGTGTTTTACTCAGCTTCCTTCCTTTACTAGAGCGTACACTCTTCGTAGACCATTGTACATGCGTTCTTGGCGGAGGTGATTAACGCTGTGTACTGTGTTGGCTGCAGATGTCGAGATGGTAGGTTTCGATCTTATAAGTAGAAATAATTTTCAGCCGTCAAAAGTAGGACGGCAAAAGGAAGATATTTATAGGAATGTACTTCCTTGTTATCGGACTTTGTGCCAGTAACCGTGGCTAATATCTCAACTTCCCTGGCGTATCTTACGATCTGAGGAATATGATACTTCTGATTTACCGAGGGAGGGCATTGCAGATGGTTTTGTGATAGGCGGGTCCCTTATTGCTATTCGACACCGAGGGACTACATCATAGGCTTCCACCTCTCCCTTGCTCTTATTTCTTACTCGTTCACCACAACATGACACAACAACACACGATTAACATTTAGGTACACATTTGCCTACGTATCGGTGAACATCTCTGTGGACAGGACACCAGTGGAACAGAAGACAGCATTGTCTATAGCGTTCATTAACAAAAACTTAATTTGAAGTGAAACATGGACAATAAATAGTTTAGACAAGAAGAGAATAGAAGCTTTCGAAATCTGGTGCTACAGAAGAATGCTGAAGATTAGATGGGTAGATCATATAACTAATGAGGAGGTATTGAATAGAATTGGGGAGAAGAGGAGTTTGTGGCACAACTTGACAAGAAGAAGGGATCGGTTGGTAGGACATGTTCTGAGGTATCAAGGGATCACCAGTTTAGTATTGGAGGGCAGCATGGAGGGTAAAAATCGGAGAGGGAGACCAAGAGATGAATACACGAAGCAGATTCAGAAGGATGTAGGTTGCTGTAGGTACTGGGAGATGAAGAAGCTTGCACAGGATAGAGTAGCATGGAGAGCTGCATCAAACCAGTCTCAGGACTGAAGACCACCACAACAACAACAACAACAAAAACAACAACAATTTGAAATGCGTAGTCCAAAGCATTCATTACTCTACGGATATGGTTTATAAAAATATTCCTTATTTCCCGTTTCCTGTGTGCCCCACGCATTATACTAGAGATGATGGACTCTCTGCGGTCATATTCCAATAAATTAATTAACAAAATTTATTTGGTACCTCGTTTCTCAACAAATTAATGTATAACACCTAGGACACAACATTATTTAAATTTGGTTTGGTTCAAATGGTTCAGATGGCTCCGAGCACTATGGGACTCAACTTCTAAGGTCATTAGCGCCCTAGAACTTAGAACTAGTTAAACCTAACTAACCAAAGGACATCACACACATCCATGCCCGAGGCAGGATTTGAACCTGCGACCGTAGCGGTCTCGCGGTTCCAGACTGCAGCGCCTAGAACCGCACGGCCACTTCGGCCGGCAAATGTGGTTTCTGTATCAGGATTGTTTATCGAGAATGGACTTTTTTTCCCGATATATTAGGAGAACTGTAATGGTTAGAGAGCATGCTGACTTTATACCGGAAAGACGGTCAAAATTTTCTACTAGCTATTCGGGATACATACCTACGTTTCCTATGAGAATATTTGTGTGCATTTATATCAAAGTTTGTAATGTAAATAAATCTGGATAAAAGTGATTTCATTAAGAACATTCATATGTATGCGATCCTCGTGCGCTTACCGTAATCTGTAGTAAGACTACAAATTTTATCTCTTACCAGTAGCATGACGAACGTGTCTTAGCAGCCTTTACAGCTAAACTGCACCATCTGTAGGTAACCAGGGTCGTCAACCGTGATTCTCTGGCTCTGAGTACTATGGGACTTAACATCTATGGTCATCAGTCCCCTAGAACTTAGAACTACTTAAACCTAACTAACCTAAGGACAGCACACAACACCCAGTCATCACGAGGCAGAGAAAATCCCTGACCCCGCCGGGAATCGAACCCGGGAACCCGGGCGCGGGAAGCGAGAACACTACCGCACGACCACGAGCTGCGGACAACCGTGATTCCCTGCAGTTCTTAGACGTCGCCAAAGATACGGCGTTTTCATATGGATTACGTCGTGAGACATTATTGCCAGGGCACTGACACCTTCAGCGACGATATTTGTTTCCCTTTATATGCGAGGTAACGAGCAAAGCATTCGCCTACCTAAAGAGTGAGAAATCGAAGTCTAAAGCGATGGTACACGCCGACTCCGAAAGAAATTCGTCGTATTTGACCCAAAAAAATACTCAGCAGTAAGTGTCTTGAAAGAGCCAAGACCAAATGTTATTGCTTGCCTTATCTTCCGGCCGTTTTGCAGGCTTTCCACACCGTGGAACCGCTACTACTCCGTCAAATAGATCCTCAAATGGCATCGCGAGGCTCAGTGCACCACATACCAGTTCGCAGTACCGGGAATCGAACCCGGGTCCTCCGCATGGTAGCCATCTACCCTTTTTTTTTTTTTTTTTTTTTTTTTTTTATAGAGGGCAACTAATTCTCTGACCAGACACGCTGAGATACCGTGCCGGCTAATCCACTCAGTTACCGAGCCGTACGTTACGCTTGTACAATATAACTATGACTGGTTGTATGATCGATGTTGCCTAAAGCTAAAACGAAAAAAATAAAATAAAGTAAAAAGTAGTCTCTTCCTTAAGTCTTGCATCAAGTATCGCATGATTTGCTACAGGCCGAGTGCCTTCCCCTTTTTCTTCTCCAACCGTCTTACTGTTACTACTACTACAACTACCACTACACTGAGCGCCAAAGAAACTGGTATAGGCATGCGTATTCAAATACGGAGATATGTAAACAGGCAGAATACGGCGCTGCGGTCGGCACCTCCTATATAGAACAAGTTTCTGGCGCAGTTGTTAGATCGTTTACTGCTGATACAATGACAGGTTATGAGGATTTAAGTGATTTTGAACGTGGTGTTACAGTCGGCGCACGAGCGATGGGACACAGCATCTACTAGGTAGCGATGAAGTGAGGATTTTCCTGTACGACCATTTCACGAGTATACCGTGAATGTCAGAAGTCCGGTAAAATATCAAATCTCCGACTTCGCTGCGGCCGGAAAAAGATCCTGCAAGAACGGGGCCAACGACGATTGAAGAGAATCGCTCAGCGTGACAGAAGTGCAACCCTTCCGCAAATTGCTCTAGATTTCAGTGCTAGGCCATCAACAAGTGTCAGCGTGCGAACCATTCAGCGAAACATCATCGATATGGGCTTTCGGAGCCGTAGACCCACTCCTATTGATGACTGGAAATATGTTGCCTGGTCAGACAAGTTCCTTTTCAAATTGTATGGAGCGGATGGACGTGTTCGAGTATAGAGACAACCTCATAAATCCATGAACCCTGCTTATCAGCTGGGGATGTTCAATCTGGTGGGGCTCTGTAATGGTGTGGGGCGTGCGCAGTCGCAGTAATATGCGACTCCTGATACGTCTAGATACGACTCTGACAGGTGACACGTAAGCATCCTATCTGATCACCTGCATCCATTCATGTCCATTGTGCATTCCGACGGAGTTGGGCAATTCTAGCAGGACAAAGCGACACCGCACACGTCCAGAATTGCTACAGAGGAACACTTCTGAGTTTAAACACTTCTGCCGGCCAGTAAACTCCCCAGACTACAACATTATTGACCATATCTTTTACAATATTGCTAGACACGTAGTGATATTACAGTTTAAGAGCAACAAAAATAACAAAATTCATACACACAGGCAATTCCATACTTACAGGTATGCTTTGACGAAGATAGGCGACAAGTAGTCGGCCATGGCTTTAACGTAAAAATCACACCGACGTTTGCCTGAAGTAATTTAGGGAAACTATGGAAAACCTAAATCAGTATGGTGACGTCGACAGGACTTCTCTCTGGCGCGAAGTGCTAGCAATGTGGCCTCATTCGGCATGTGGTTTTGTGAGCAGCTCTACAGTCTAGGAAGAAAAATATGGCTGCATGTCAGTTGTCATACTGTGCGTAAGTAGTGAAAGAAGAATGAGGACGTCAAAGGAAAGACGAGGATAAAGCGCTCAATGAACGGTCTACCATAGCGTACTCATACAATGCAAGAACATCTTACAGCTTCAAAAACAAAAGCACTTTCGTCTTTTTTCTCTACTTGGGGAGAACACCAGAGCAGAGGTCTTGAGACTCTTGTCTTGTGTGTTTGACACTGGCGCATTCAACCAGCAGCTCTTAACAGAATGGTGAGATTTCGGCAAACTGCGAGTATTCGGGTTATACTCACAAGATTGGAAACTGCTATTGTGTTGAAGTCAGGTAAAATCGTACCGTTTTTTGCTGCCATTTGCAAGTGGACTTGCCATGCATAACATCGTGTTTTGTTCTCGTTTTAAGTTGCTTCAGAACATGTAGAAATCTGTAGCATCTGTAAATTCAGTGCCATATTCTCTCACTCGGAAAGTTATTTCTAAACATTATGTAATTTTGTGCCATGTGTTAGGAAGGGATGTGAAATGTTCTGATTTGTTATAAAGCTCACGTATTATACTGGATTTTTCGTACATTGGAGCACTGCGAATTCATTACCTTACCCTTTTTCTCTTGTTCACAAATTTTATCATGTGAACCTTGTGGTGTCACCGCCAGACACCACACTTGCTAGGTGGTAGCTTTAAATCGGCCGCGGTCCATTAGTACATGTCGGACCCGCGTGTCGCCACTGTGTGATCGCAGACCGAGCGTCACCACAAGGCAGGTCTCGAGATACGGACTAGCACTCGCCCCAGTTGTACGGACGACGTAGCTAGCGACTACACTGACGAAGCCTCGCTCCTTTGCCGAGCAGATAGTTAGAATAGCCTTCAGCTAAGTCCATGGCTACGACCTAGCAAGGCGCCATTAGCCTTACATAGCTTGTATCTAAATAGTCTGACTTGTATCGTCAAGAGCGATGTATACAACAAGGATGGATTAAAGTTAAGTATTCCAGAAGCTACGTACTTTTCTTTATAGCATTCATTACGTATCCTGTTACAGACCTATCTCTTGCCTGCGTAAACTAAACGCGTGCCTTTCGGCTACTTCCGTGGCGTGGCTGTCTTGCTACGCCACAACACACCTTACCTCCATGTTGGAATACTTAACACTGTTTAATACAAAACACATTCATTTCGCTTCTACTGCGATTTGCTCAGGGTTTATGCTATGCATGCTTGCACTTATTTACCTTAAGAAATTTGCAGCAATCCAGCAGCAGTTTTTAGAGTTACACGTAGGCGGGTGCAACATCATCATAAATTATTGTTTTCAGCACAGAAGATCTCTAGTTTCAGGTTATTAGGTAGTGTAGGCAACAGATGACAACATATTTGTCCTGTACAAACCTAGACTATAAGGCGCGATTTTAACACACTCTGGGGTCCTATGGTATGAGGTTTTCAGTTACTCTAGTTCAATACTCAGTTTTGTTACCTCCGACTAACACTCCGTTTCGTTCCGATTTGCATAAGATTTGTCGAAACCAACATTCGAAGTCAGATTGTGTCTAATGGGTTATCTGAGTACCTCAGAAAACTGAGGAAACAGAGGTCGTTGTACTCTCGGTTCAAAAAAGAACGTGCAAATAACGATAGGCAAAAGAAATCCATGCGTCCGTAAGAAGATCAATGGACGAAGCAGGCAACAACGTCCACCATCATACATTAGCGAAATGTCTTGCCGAGAAATCTCTGGTCATAAACAAAGTCACTAAGCACGCCTCACTAGTCAGTCATTCCTCGACCAGTCAGGGATGCCAGTAGAACATAGCAAAAGAAAAGCTGAAATTTTAAATTTCGCGTTTAAGAAATCGTTCACGCAGGAGGATCGTACAAACACAGAGCCACTTTACCATCGCACACACTCCCAAGTAAAGAACACAGTAACAGGCGCCATGGCGTAGATAAACAACTAAAAGTGTTGAAAACAGGTCCGGATGGAATACCAAAAAAATGTTCAAATGTGTGTGAAATCTTATGGGACTTGACTGCTAAGGTCATCTGTCCCTAAGCTTACACACTACTTAACATAAGTTATCCTAAGGACAAGCATACACACATCCATGCCCGAGGGAGGACTCGAACCTCCGCTGGGACCAGCCGCACAGTCCATGACTGCAGCTTTCTAGACCGCTTGGCTAATCCCGCGCGGCCCGAATGGAATACCAATTCAGTTTTACAAAGAGTACTCTACGGCATTAGCTCCTTACTTATTGCGAACCTCTACCCCAGCCCAAAGTCTCAAGCGACTGGAAAAAAGCGCACGTGACTGGTGTATACAGGGTGTATCATAATTAATGGCGTAAACGCATATAGTTGAAAGTACACGATCGAAAATGCATACCTTATGAGCTAAGAGAAATTTTTCATCTTCGATATTGTGAAACTAATCTCTTCTACTACAAGTTCTTTGCTTTCCATATTTTAGGAAGTGGTAGTATGGACCAAAATAAGAAAAAAATGTCAAGCAAACATGTGCTCTAAAACGCATACCTTAAAAGTTACGAGCATTTGATCATTAGAAGAGTTGTGTTTCAAAGTAGCAAAGAGAACAAGTCTCATAGTTCTTAAGGAATGCATTTTAGAGCAAATGTTTGGTGGACTTTTTTTCTTGTTTTGGTCCATACTACCAGTTCCCAAAATATGGAAAGCAAAGAACTTGTAGTAGAAGAGACTTGTTTCACAGTATCGAAGATTTCTAGATTTCCGGAAAGCTTTTGACACCGTTCCTCACAAGCGACTTCTAATAAAGCTGCGGGCCTATGGGGTATCGTCTCAGTTGTGCGACTGGATTCGTGATTTCCTGTCAGGAAGGTCGCAGTTCGTAGTAATAGACGGCAAATCATCGAGTAAAACTGAAGCGATATCAGGTGTTCCCCAGGGAAGCGTCCTGGGACCTCTGCTGTTCCTGATCTATTTAAATGACCTGGGTGACAATCTGAGCAGTTCTCTTAGGTTGTTCGCAGATGATGCTGTAATTTACCGTCTAGTAAGGTCATCCGAAGACCAGTATCAATTTAGGAAAGATTGCTGTATGGTGTGGCAGGTGGCAGTTGACGCTAAATAACGAAAAGTGTGAGGTGATCCATATGAGTTCAAAAAGAATTCCGTTGGAATTCGATTACTCGATAAATAGTACAATTCTCAAGGCTGTCAATTCAACTAAGTACCTGGGTGTTAAAATTACGAACAACTTCAGTTGGAAAGACCACATAGATAATATTGTGGGGAAGGCGAGCCAAAGGTTGCGTTTCATTGGCAGGACACTTAGAAGATGCAACAAGTCCACTAAAGAGACATCTTACACTACACTCGTTCGTCCTCTGTTAGAATATTGTTGCGCGGTGTGGGATCCTTACCAGGTGGGATTGACGGAGGACATCGAAAGGGTGCAAAAAAGGGCAGCTCATTTTGTATTATCACGTAATAGGGGAGAGACTGTGGCAGATATGATACGCGAATTGGGATGGAAGTCATTAAAGCAAAGACGTTTTTCGTCGCGGCGAGATCTATTTACGAAATTTCTGTCACCAACTTTCTCTTCCGAATGCGAAAATATTTTGTTGAGCCCAACCTACATAGGTAGGAATGATCATCAAAATAAAATAAGAGAAATCAGAGCTCGAACAGAAAGGTTTAGGTGTTCGTTTTTCCCGCGCACTGTTCGGGAGTGGAATGGTAGAGAGATGGTATGATTGTGGTTCGATGAACCCTCTGCCAAGCACTTAAATGTGAATTGCAGAGTAATCGTGTAGATGTAGATGTAGATGAATAATTGCTCGTAGCTCTTAAGGTATGCATTTTCGACCCTATATTTACTGAGACGTTTTTGCTTTTAGTATCGTGTACTTTCAACTGTATGCGTTTACGCCATTAATTATGATACACCCTGTATAAAAAAGGTGTAAGAACAGACCCGAACAATTACAGACCAATATCATTAACATCGGTTTGCTATAGAATTCAACACATTCTGGGTTAGAATATAATAAATTTCCTTGAGATATGTAAGTTTCTGTCCACAGATCAGACGTATTTTCGAAATATCGCTGGTGCGAATCTCGGCTTCCACTTTTCTCACAATTTACAAACCATGGATGGAGAGCAACAGGCAGATTCCATACTCCTAGATTTTCAGAAAGCGTTTCATACGGTGCCCCACTGCAGACTGTAGAGGAATGTCAGAGCATAAGCTTTATGTTCCCAGTTATTTGAGAGGTTCGAAGACTTTTTAAGTAATAGAATCCAGTACGTTGTTCTCGACGGCGAGTGTTCATCACAGACAAGGGTTTCGTCAGGAGCATTCCAGAGCAGTTCGATCTACAGGGTGTTACAAAAAGGTGCGGCCAAACTTTCAGGAAACATTCCTCACACACAAATAGAGAAAAGATGTTATGTGGACATGTGTCCGCAAACGCTTAATTTCCATGTTAGAGCTCATTTTAGTTTCTTCCACCTACGCTCAATGGAGCACGTTATCATGATTTCATAAGGGATACTCTACCTGTGCTGCTAGAACATGTGCCTTTACAAGCACGACACAACATGTGGTTCATGCACGATGGAGCTCCTGCACATTTCAGTCGAAGTGTTCGTACGTGGCCGGCCGTGGTGGCCAAGCGTGGCCGCTGTTAACTGTTGCGCTGCACTTCAGTGTTTACATCGCTGTACTTGTGCTTCGCCGAGTGCCGTCCGTCCGTTAATCTCCGTGTTCGTTCCTGTTCCTTGTGACCTGATCGCTCTTTCTGGTCTTGCTGCTGCTACTTGGAATTTCGGTTGTTTAACCGAAATTGCTTCGCTGGATTAACCATGGCTACAAACCTCAGGAAGAATACTCTGGTATTTGCTTTTGACAAAGAATCCCGTCCTGTTCAGCCGACATCCCTGGAAATAGATGACTGGATTACACAGGTAATTGGTCTAAATTCTGAAACCGTTCATACCTGGCAACTGGATCAGGAAAAATACTGTGTTTTTGTCAAGTTAATCAGTGCTTCGACTGTTGATAAAGTGTTACGAAAGTGGGGCTATGAAGTAGATTTTGTGCATAGAAATGGTTATAAAAGTAAGGTTTCCATCTATAGAGCGGACATTCATTACAAAACCGTTCGTGTCTTGAATCTCCCCATTGAAATTGAAAATGATAAGATTAAGGAAGCTCTTTTAAACTACGGAGACGTTAAATCAATTGCAAATGAAAGATGGTCGCCTCGCTTTAAACTGCAGTGTTTTAACGGGGTCCGCTGTGTAGAGATGGACGTTAAGACGAATATTCCGTCTCACATAACTGTTTGTGGGTATAAGGCACAAATTGTTTATACAGGTCAGGAAGCTACATGTCATATATGTAACGAAACCGGCCACTTCAGACAGGAATGTCCGCGGCGAACTGTTGTGCTTAAAAGTAATTTGATACAGCGTCAGAAGCTTACCTTAAATGATCTGTTACCAAAGAATAGCCCGGAACAACTGGTTGAGGATGTTAACGCAGCGGGACAAGCTGATGTCTCCCTTCACGATAACAGTCAATTTCCCCCGTTAACAACAAAAGGAAACCCCGTTGCCACTACTCGTGAAACTGAAATGCAACCGAAAAAACGACCTCTGGAGATAACTGATAGTTGTTCAGAGGACGAGCTGTCTTGTCCCACTCCCTCACTTCGCAAGCAAAAACAGTGCGATGAGAAGGCAGAGGAACCTGAAGGCAAAATGCGAATGGAAACTAATGAACAGAAAGATAATACACATACGGTACCAGAAAATGAAAGGGGTGTAAGCAGCATTGATTTGCAAGAAACAACAGGTGCAGTAGCCGATTGCAAAGATCAGAATCTATCTGTTAATAAACAAATTCAGGGAGAGGATGTAAAACTGCAGTCTCCATTTGTTTCCCTCGATCAGAAAGTGAGTGAAATTAATAAAGAACGAGGAAGTGGTGGCCAAACTGAAATCACGGTCAACACCTCAGGGCAGGCGCCGGCAACCGAAATTGCTAAAGCGTCTGCTGCTGCTCCAGATAAGCCACGAAGTAAAATACCGACGCAACCAAATGAGAATGTAGCTCGTAACCAAGGGAAGGGAAAATCCAGTAGGGGCGACCCAAGCCCAAAGAATGTTCAGTCCGAAACGGTCGTACACGAATCACTGGAGGAAAAATCAGAAAGTTTACCAGGAAATCAGTCTGCTTGCGGTACAAGAGAAAACATCAGAAGTAGGAAAAAAACGGGACAGTAACTAATAAACTGATTGAAGTGTTATTCCATGTTCAGCCTTCCGAGAAAACTGTTACAGCTTAACTGAACCCTGAACCACAGTAAACTAAATTAGTTCAACAAAACAACTACATAGTGACAGCACAATGACGCAATCTTATTCTGTCACCACTATAAACATAAATAAAATCACGACCGGTTTGAAATTATCGGCCCTTAAGGAATTTTTGTACGAATCCGCGACCGATATTGCCCTGTTACAAGAAGTTCTAATTTCGGATTTGGTAATTCCCGGTTTTGTCAGTTACATAAATGTGTCTCCCGAAACAAGTGTTGGAACAGCTATTTTGGTAAGGGAAGGGATTACAGTAAGCGAGGTGGAACGACTGGAATCCGGAAGGGGAATAGGACTAAATATCTATGATGTGACTATCATCAACTTGTACGCCCCTTCAGGAAGTTCTCATCGAGCTGACAGGGCACGTTTCTTCAAAGACGACTTGATATACTTGTTAAGGAAATCACCAAGACAGTTATTACTTGGAGGTGATTTTAATTGTGTTTTAAATCGAAAAGATCAGTTACCTAATTTTAATTTCTCAAGTGAACTAAAACAATTAGTTACTGGTTTAGAATTAAAGGATATATGGGAAATCAAATACCCCTCCATTGTTGAGTTCACTTATGTCACGGCAACATCACGTAGCAGGATTGATAGACTATATATTTCTAAAAATCTTGTAACTTCCGTGACAAAAGTAGAAACCATTCCTACGTACTTTTCAGACCATTCAAGTGTCTTAGCTTGCATAAATCTAACAAGACAGCCGGTTCGCCGATTCAAGAATCAGTGGAATTTGAACACTTCCTTGTTAGTTAATCATGATTTAGAAGATCTGATTAAAGAAACATGGGCAATATGCCTGCGAGCCCGTAGTAGATATGCCACTGCTATTGACTGGTGGGTTAAAATGGCAAAGCCAAAGTTGAGGAAAGTTCTTATTCAATACAGTGCCCAGAGGGCAAGGGAAATGAAATGCACTATAGAGTATTACTATTCCGTTTTGGGAGATCTGTATGATCAAGCCTCAGCAGGTTCCTCACTTCGGATAGCAGACATCAAAAAAGTCAAAGCCAAGTTACTTAATATCAAGAGAAGTCAAATGGAAGGGTTGAAAATAAAATCGAAGGCAAATTCGGTGTCAGCAGATGAAACTACTTCCCTATATCATTTAGTGAAGCATACGAAAAACGGGAGAAGGACTTTTATTGAAAAAATTAGAACAAAACACGGCACGATTCTCAGAACCCAGCAGGATATCATGGACGAGATTTATCGCTATTATTGCGAGCTATATTCTGTACATCAAAGTAGTGATGCTTCCTTGGAAGAATTCCTTGACATCCTAGCCCCACAGCTGACAGAAGATGACAACGAAAATTTTCTCGAGGTTGTCAGTGAAGAAGACGTGTATGAGACTCTGTGCGCCTCGCCACCAAAAAAATCCCCAGGACCGGATGGTCTGCCAGCAGAATTTTACATCCGTTACTGGCCAATAGTGGGTGCGAAAATCACGGACATTGTAAATGAGGTTATTCAGGGTAAAATGATTCCGGCTGAGTTTAAGGAGAGTAAAATTGTTCTGGTGCCAAAAAATAATGGAAACAAAGATTTAAATAATTTTCGTCCAATTTCACTGCTGAATTCTGATTATAAATTAATAGCTAGAATAATAAACAAGAGAATTTCATGCCTTACAGATAAAATTATTAGTCAACATCAGAACTGTGCGCAAGGCAGAATCATTTTTCAAAATCTAGCGGAATTCAGGGATATCATTGCAATAACTTCTGTAACAAACATAAAGTGTGCTTTATTGTTTTTAGATTTTTATAAGGCGTTCGATGTAGTAAACCATGAATATCTTCTACAGACATTGAAGAAAATAGGTTTCAACGATAGGGTTATACAGTTGATTAAGAACATAGCAACTGGAATAAATGCTAAAATAGCGGTGAATTGTCAACAATCCAGGCCGATGCAAATACAACGAGGTGTTCCTCAAGGAAGTCCTCTGTCCATGTCGCTCTTCGCAATTTCACTGGAACCTTTCCTCCGACATGTCCATGCTACATTAAAAGGCTTAACATTATCAGGAAACAAAACAGTTATAAGAGCCTATGCTGACGATATAGGGGTCATTATAAGGAGCAATGACGAGGTAACCACGCTAGCAACAGTGATTGATTCGTACTGTAGAGCATCTGGAGCCAATGCAAACGGAAAAAAAAGTAAGATGTTAAATCTCAGAGGTTTTGATAATATCAGCGTCGAGTGGGCAAACTTAGTCCGACAACATAAAACACTTGGGATCACCCTGACAGCATGCCCTATGAAAATGACGGCTTTAAATTGGAAAGTTGCAGCAGATAAAGTGCAAGGAGCCATTGTAGAGAATTTAACTCGATATATGAACCAAGTTCAAAGAACACAGTATATCAACTCATGCATCCTTGCTAAGGCTTATTATACTGCCCAGCTGTTTCCAATACCGAGAATGATAGCGAGGAGAATAATGTCCAAAATCACAAAATTTTTGTGGAGAGGTGAAGTGTTCAGAGTACCTGCTAAAGTAGCCACTTTAGATCCTAAAAATGGTGGACTAGGATTAACTGATATAACGGATAAAGCCTCTGCTCTTTTTATCAAAAGGCAAGTTAATTTAATAAGAGACTCGCGAGAAAGCATAACCAGCCAACTTTTCGACATCATTAAACCTCCAAGCCTGCTTCCCCCGATTGACGTGCAGAATATCAACAGTCGCTTACAGCACGTGAGGATTTTCTATGTTGAGTTTAGTTATGTCAGTGTCGAACTCAGGCAGTCCCGACACTTAACATCGAGAGCCATAATGCGGGAACGAAAGAAAAGCGAAGGAAGAAACAAAATAGAACGACAGTTTCCAAACATTGAGTGGACTGAGATTTGGAAAAACATTAGTTCTAATGTGCTCACGTCCAATATAAAAACGTCATGGTACAAGACAGTTAACAACATAGTTAGCACCAATGAAAGACTGCACACAATCGGACTCTGTGAAACAAATTTATGTCAACAATGTCATCTAGTTGACACAGTAATTCATCGATATACTTGCAGTGGTCACATGAATAGTTGGAAGTGGATCCGGGAGCAAATAGCTCTGATTACAAGAACATCCCCTGAGTATATATCGCTGTCATTGATACACAGGCCGGAAGCACGCTATTTCCCAGAAGCAAAAAATAACGCTGTGTACTGGTTGCTGGAAAATTTTGTTAACTACGTCCTTAACAAATTAGGATCCGATAGCATCATAGAGTTCAAGGTACACGTGCTGTCTGAGTTCCACAAAATTAGAAGCTATTCGAATCACAAGAAAAAGTTCGGTAATATGCTAAAAATTGTATTTGAAAGAATGGGCATTGGTTAATATAAAAAAGAAGACTGTGTTGACAGTGATGTATTGTAGTTACCTTAAGGATACTATTTAAGATTTTACAGTATATTTATGATGTGTGCTTTCTCTACTTCAGAGAGTAGTTTTTTGAAATTTATAATCTAATGTACAGAACTTATGTGACATTGAGATTGTGTGTCTAATAGTGCCAAACACAAATCATGAAAGGTGCATTATTGGCTTATACTAGAAATTTGGAAGTAGATTGTTTTTATAGAAATCTCCTTATCGATTGGCTAAAACCATAAGATACTATCCGATAAATGTAATATTCAATGGCTGGCACATTGCCCTGTTCATTTTTGCAGTGAAAGACTGATTATATAGATCTGATCACTTCAAATACTTAGATTCAATTAATGTCCAGAAAGTGTAGTTGGAAGGCTAGTCAACTTTATTATATATCTCCTTTCCGCCATTCTCAAGTATTTATGTTTAATTTAATTCTTTCTGGTGATTTAGTCAGTAACACAATCTTCTGTTGTCTTTCCTTAATGTCAGCGCAATTGAAATGATCAAACCGCTTTGTTTAAATAACTTCATGTATGTATAACTTAGTCCACGCCCGGGTTCCCGGGTTCGATTCCCGGCGGGGTCAGTGATTTTCTCTGCCTCGTGATGGCTGGGTGTTGTGTGCTGTCCTTAGGTTAGTTAGGTTTAAGTAGTTCTAAGTTCTAGGGGACTTATGACCACAGCAGTTGAGTCCCATAGTGCTCAGAGCCATTTGAACCATTTGTATAACTTAGTATGTATTTGCAATGTGTAACATTGTTTTTTTTAATAAAGGTTTTATAAATAAAAAAAAAGCGGTTAAAGGCGCTACAGTCTGGAGCCGCGCGGCCGCTACGGTCGCAGGTTCGAATCCTGCCTTGGGCATGGATGTGTGTGATGTTCTTAGGTTAGTTAGGTTTAAGTAGTTCTAAGTTCTAGGGGACTGATGACCTTAGAAGTTAAGTCCCATAGTGCTCAGAGCCATTTTTTTGTTCGTACGCTTCTCAACAACAGATTCGGTGACCGATGGATTGGTAGAGGTGGACCAATTCCATGGCGTCCACGCTCTCCTGAGCTCAACCCTCTTGACTTTCAGTTATGGGGGCATTTGAAAGCTCTTGTCTACGCAACCCCGGTACCGAATGTAGAGACTCTTCGTGCTCGTATTGTGGACGGCTGTGATACAATACGCCATTCTCCAGGGCTGCATCAGCGCATCAGGGATTCCATGCGACGGAGGGTGGATGCACGTATCCTCGTTAACGGAGGACATTTTGAACATTTCCTGTAACAAAGTGTTTGAAGTCACGCTGGTACTTTCTGTTGCTGTGTGTTTCCATTCCATGATTAATGTGATTTGAAGAGAAGTAATAAAATGAGCTCTAACATGGAAAGTAAGCGTTTCCGGACACATGTCCACATAACATATTTTCTTTCTTTGTGTGTGAGGAATGTTTCCTGAAAGTTTGGCCGTACCTTTTTGTAACACCCTGTATATGCATTAGTGATCTGCCGGTCAGAGTGGGCAGCAATCTGGGGCTGTTTACTAATGACGGGAAGGTGGTGTCGTTGGGTTGCTGTAGGAGTATACAAAATGACTTAGAATTTTTAATTGATTTGACGAATGGCAGCTTGCTCTAAATATAGAAAAATGTAAGTTAGTGTGGATGAATGGGAAAACAATTCTGTAACATTCGAATACAGCATTAGTAGGGTGCTGCTTGACGCAATCACATCGATTAAATACCGAGGCGTAACGTTGCAAAAGCGATATGAAAGGAAATGAGAACGTCAGTTTGGTAGTAGGGAAGGCGAGTGCTTGTCTTCTTGTTATTGGTAGAAATTTGAGAAAGGAGACGCCGCATAGAACGCTTGTGCTATCCATTCTTGATTACTGTTCGAATGTTTGGAATCGCCACTAGGCCTGATTAGATGAAGACATCGAAGCAATTCAGAGAAAGGCTGCTAGATTTGTTACCGGTGGGTTCCATCAGCACGCAAGTAATATGGAGATGCTTTGTAAACTCAAATGAAAATCCCTGGAGGGAAGACGCGCTTTTCGCGATGCACTATTGCGGAAATTTAACGAACCGGCACTTCAGAGTGACTGCAGAAATATTCTACTGCAGCCAACGTATATTACACGTAAGGACCACTAAGACAAAAGCGAAAAATTAAGGTTCGTACGGAGCCTTCTGGACCCTCCTTTGTCGTTGGTCTATTTGCGAATTGAACATGAAAGGAAATGACTAATAGTGATACGTGGTATCGTCTACAATGCGTCGCGCGGTGACTTGCGGAGTATATATGTAGATATAGATATTTCAGGCCATAAAAGCGGATCATAATCTTGTATGAACACTGACAAGGGGAAAGCCTCAGACACGGCCAACCAATTATGCTCAAATTTGGCAGGTCGCTTGTGTACAACCTAAAACGAAGGAATCTAAGATATTTTGGGTCAACATCCCCTCGTTCCCCCCATGAACCATGGACCTTGCCGTTGGTGGGGAGGCTTGCGTGCCTCAGCGATACAGATGGCCGTACCGTACGTACAACCACAACGGAGGGGTATCTGTTGAGAGGCCAGACAAACATGTGGTTCCTGAAGAGGGGCAGCAGCCTTTTCAGTAGTTGCAGGGGCAACAGTCTGGATGATTGACTGATCTGGCCTTGTAACATTAACCAAAACGGCCTTGCTGTGCTGGTACTGCGAACGGCTGAAAGCAAGGGGAAACTACAGCCGTAATTTTTCCCGAGGACATGCAGCTTTACTGTATTATTAAATGATGATGGCGTACTCTTGGGTAAAATATTCCGGAGGTAAAATAGTCCCCCATTCGGATCTCCGGGCGGGGACTACTCAAGAGGACGTCGTTATCAGGAGAAAGAAAACTGGCATTCTACGGATCGGAGAGTGGAATGTCAGATCCCTTAATCGGGCAGGTAGGTTAGAAAATTTAAAAAGGGAAATGGATAGGTTAAAGTTACATATAGTGGGAATTAGTGAAGTTCGGTGGCAGGAGGAACAAGACTTTTGGTCAGGTGATTACAGGGTTATAAATACAAAATCAAATAAGGGTAATGCAGGAGTAGGTTTAATAATGAATAAAAAAATAGAAGTGCGGGTTAGCTACTACAAGCAGCATAGTGAACGCATTATTGTGGCCAAGATAGACACAAAGCCCATGCCTACTACAGTAGTACAAGTTTATATGCCAACTAGCTCTGCAGATGATGAAGAAATTGATGAAATGTATGACGAGATAAAAGAAATTATTCAGGTAGTGAAGGGAGACGAAAATTTAATAGTCATGGGTGACTGGAATTCGTCAGTAGGAAAAGGGAGAGAAGGAAACATAGTAGGTGAATATGGATTGGGGGGAAGAAATGAAAGAGGAAGCCGCCTTGTAGAATTTTGCACAGAGCATAACTTAATCATAGCTAACACTTGGTTCAAGAATCATGAAAGAAGGTTGTATACCTGGAAGAATCCTGGAGATACTAAAAGGTATCAGATAGATTACATAATGGTAAGGCAGAGATTTAGGAACCAGGTTTTAAATTGTAAGACATTTCCAGGGGCAGATGTGGATTCTGACCACAATCTGTTGGTTATGAACTGCAGATTGAAACTGAAGAAACTGCAAAAAGGCGGGAATTTAAGGAGATGGGACTTGGATAAACTGAAAGAACCAGAGGTTGTAGAGAGTTTCAGGGAGAGCATAAGGGAACAATTGACAGGAATGGGGGAAAGAAATACAGTAGAAGAAGAATGGGTAGCTCTGAGGGATGAAGTAGGGAAGGCAGCAGAGGATCAAGTAGGTAAAAAGACGAGGGCTAATAGAAATCCTTGGGTAACAGAAGAAATATTGAATTTAATTGATGAAAGGAGAAAATATAAAAATGTAGTAAATGAAGCAGGCAAAAAGGAATACAAACGTCTCAAAAATGAGATTGACAGGAAGTGCAAAATGACTAAGCAGGGATGGCTAGAGTACAAATGTAAGGATGTAGAGGCTTGTCTCATTAGGGGTAAGATAGATACTGCCTACAGGAAAATTAAAGAGGCCTTTGGAGAGAAGAGAACCACGTGTATGAATATCAAGAGCTCAGATGGCAACCCAGTTCTAAGCAAAGAAAGGAAGGCAGAAAGGTGGAAGGAATATATAGAGGGTCTATACAAGGGCGATGTACTTGAGGACAATATTATGGAAATGGAAGAAGATGTAGATGAAGATGAAATGGGAGATAAGATACTGCGTGAAGAGTTTGACAGAGCACTGAAAGACCTGAGTCGAAACAAAGCCCCCGGAGTAGACAACATTCCATTGGAACTACTGACGGCCGTGGGAGAGCCAGTCCTGACAAAACTCTACCATCTGGTGAGCAAGATGTATGAGACAGGCGAAATACCCACAGACTTCAAGAAGAATATAATAATTCCAATCCCAAAGACAGCAGGTGTTGACAGATGTGAAAATTACCGAACTATCAGTTTAATAAGTCACAGCTGCAAAATACTAACGCGAATTCTTTACAGACGAATGGAAAAACTGGTAGAAGCGGACCTCGGGGAGGATCAGTTTGGATTCCGTAGAAATGTTGGAACACATGAGGCAATACTAACCTTACGACTTATCTTAGAAGAAAGATTAAGAAAAGGCAAACCTACGTTTCTAGCATTTGTAGACTTAGAGAAAGCTTTTGACAACGTTAACTGGAATACTCTCTTTCAAATTCTGAAGCTGGCAGGGGTAAAATACATGGAGCGAAAGGCTATTTACAATTTGTACAGAAACCAGATGGCAGTTATAAGAGTTGAGGGAGATGAAAGGGAAGCAGTGATTGGGAAGGGAGTGATACAGGGTTGTAGCCTATCCCCGATGTTATTCAATCTGTATATTGAGCAAGCAGTAAAGGAAACAAAAGAAAAATTCGGATTAGGTATTAAAATTCATGGAGAAGAAGCAAAAACTTTGAGGTTTGCCGATGACATTGTAATTCTGTCAGAGACCGCAAAGGACTTGGAAGAGCAGTTGAACGGAATGGACAGTGTCTTGAAAGGAGGATATAAGATGAACATCAACAAAAGCAAAACGAGGATAATGGAATGTAGTCAGATTAAATCGGGTGATGCTGCGGGGATTAGATTAGGAAATGAGACATTTAAAGTAGTAAAGGAGTTTTGTTATTTACGGAGTAAAATAACTGATGATGGTCGAAGTAGAGAGGATATAAAATGTAGACTGGCAATGGCAAGGAAAGCGTTTCTGAAGAAGAGAAATTTGTTAACATCGAGTATAGATTTAAGTGTCAGGAAGTCGTTTCTGAAAGTATTTGTATGGAGCGTAGCCATGTATGGAAGTGAAACATGGACAATAACCAGTTTGGACAAGAAGAGAATAGAAGCTTTCGAAATGTGGTGCTACAGAAGAATGCTGAAGATAAGGTGGGTAGATCACGTGAGTAATGAGGAGGTATTGAATACGATTGGGGAGAAGAGAAGTTTGTGACACAACTTGACTAGAAGAAGGGATCGGTTGGTAGGACATGTTTTGAGGCATCAAGGGATCACAAATTTAGCTATGGAGGGCAGCGTGGAGGGTAAAAATCGTAGAGGGAGACCAAGAGATCAATACACTAAGCAGATTCAGAAGGATGTAGGTTGCAGTACGTTCTGGGAGATGTTCAAAATTGGCGGGATCGATAGATAATTGTAAACAGAGCATTTTTCATCATCAGGTATGGGGTCCGAAAACGCATACTTTTCCAGAAATCGAGGTAAGAAACTTTTACAACTACCACTTCTGTACCAACATGATAAATGCTTTTCGCCGAGAGCACCGATAGCGCTACAGCCAAGGTAACTGGCTGAGAATCGGAGAACCCGGTTTCGAATCTCGAAGAAACCTAGCGGATGTTCTTCTTTTCTTTTGTATTTTTCCATATTTCAATTGACAGATATAGGGGGGTTAATAAGGTAAGTAAATCAATAAGGAATGGTAATAATAAGGTAGGCAAATAAATTTCTCAAACCTCTTGGGATAGTAAACAACTAAAATGTTACTCCAGGTCACTTTACAATGGCTCTTCCAGTCACTGTTAAGTGTCCTCACTTTTCTTCGAACAACTTGATGGATGGTACTTGTCATATAAATATTCGAAACAAATATACTCACGGCACCAAGAACATCTAATGAATGCAATCTTTCAACAGCTACACTGTTCCTTCCGAAGAGTCGGCGGAAAACAAACTGGGTTTACATTTAAACATATGTCTTTAGGGAATTAACTTTGATGCGTACCACGCATACGATATCATTGCCTGAAAAGTTGGTTATGAATTATGCTGTGAATAGTTATTCCATCCGTGCGGTTGTGCAATTCGCGCTGGGATTCCAGAAGCACACTGCAATTCTGAAGCCTTGAAATAAAGTTTGTAACCTGGCGATAGAAATAACATCACACAGCTGGCATACAGGTGTGCAGTTTGGCGGTATTACTTTTACTGTGCCCGTCGGCAGACCCTCGCCAGCTATAAATATTGTGTCATATATTGTAGTATTAATTTGTCCACTCCTGGAATCCAATATTAGACAAGACTTGTTATCAGAAACGTGTGGTTTTAAAACATTCTCAAGAAATGCTCTGTAAATCACATTCGTCAGTTTCCCGGATTTGGAGCAGGTAATGTAAACATTTTTCTGAGAGTCGGTTAAACGATTGAACTCTTCAATAACCCGAGGACCATATGTAACACTCGTTTCTTGTAAATACAGGAAAACCTTAGGCAACACTTTTCCAGAGGCTGTGATGGCATATTGCGCCGTGTACGAATGTGTTAGTTCGTTTTTACTACCAACTGCGACAAGGGTTCGTTTTTCTCCCTTATGCGATAACGTGCGTCGAATGTTCACCCGATACTCGCATCCTGTTTGATTGGTGTTGATCACGTAATCACCATAAGTGATACCGTTTGCGTGCTGAAAAGAGCCGCCACTTTCTGTATATCTTCTGTATTTTGTACCTCCTTATGAGAGACGTATTTAGTGACTTGCCGTTGACGAATTTTATACTCCGATTTGAAATTTCTTGCCAAAGATAATGATGCAGCAAACGTAAAATCCTAATGCCGTATATTGAAGCGCTGCACATGCAACCCACTCCTGAGTTATTCTCGTTGTTACATTCTCGTTACGACAACGTGATTCGACAAATCGGTCGTATGTCCACTTATTTATAGCCTGGTGTTTGTCGTATCTTCCTTTTTTCAGAAGCATTATCAAAAGAATAGGAGCTGGAGGTTTGTATACACCTTCTTCAAAGCTGTTATTTATAAACCTGGGCTACATGCTACAAATAAGGAATCTGAGTGTCATTCAGGAATTTTTAGAGGGAATCACACTAAATGCAATATTACTTATGGACTTCTAAAGTAAGCTTCACATGTCATCTCACGTCCCTCCTTTAACAAAATCACTTTCCCACAATTTCACTTCCTTCTTCCTTTTCAGGGCTGTTGTTGCTCCATTCTACTGCAGTGTTTGTAAGTTCCAATTTCGATTATTCCTGGCTAGCACTACCGCCTTTAATTTTACTTCAAGGGTTATAGTGCCGTAGTTCAATCGTTTAGTAACCGGTTCGTAATAATCGGGAACAGATGAAGCACATATTCCCGGTGACGTGGAGATTTCGAAAGTGCCGGCTGCGGTGGTCTAGCGGTTCTAGGCGCTCAGTCCGAAACCGCGCGACTGCTACGGTCGCAGGTTCGAATCCTGCCTCGGGCATGGATGTGTGTGATGTCCTTAGGTTAATTAGGTTTAAGTAGTTCTAAGTTCTAGGGGACTGATGACCACAAATGTTAAGTCCCATAGTGCTCAGAGCCATTTGAACCATTTTTTCCAAAGTGTTATGACTATTTTGCGATTCACTAGTCGGGATTTCTTCCACTGAATCACCTTCTGCTTCGTCTTCATGGTATAGTACTTCAGTATCAAGAAAAGTCATTGCAGATTGTGCATTGTAATGTTCTGCTTTATAATACTGATGTTATTTTCATGTTCTTTTTTAATTGCTGTGCCACCTTTGCTATTTTCATAAATTTTACTTGTTAATAAACAGTCATAAATTTTCCTGTGATCAGTTGGCTCTTGCAATGAGCAAATACTGGTGAACTCCATAAGGGTAACAACCAGAAATTGTTTTCATATTAATGACACACGGACCATTGTTTTTACTTGCTGACCGAATTAGGTCTACACGATCTTTTAAATAGGTGTCACAGATTGTGTTCTTTTTCTGTTTGAAATTGGTAGATTTTAAAGATTTGTTGAAATTATTGTGTTTTAGCAAGTAGCTGGTGACCTTTTGCCTTTTCTTTACACTTTTGGTTTAAGTAGGGTGTGAGAAGCCTGCTTTGGAATGTCCTAGCATGGCCAGAAAATTCCCTGCGTTGGGGTTATGAAACGTCTCTGCTGGATTCCTTTCACGTTAATTTCTTAAATCTGTTGTCATTTACGGCATAAATTCCTCTTCTAAATTTACTGTGGCGTTTCTGACTATCTGGGAGGAGACTGAGTAGTGGAACGTGTTACTTTTACACATAAACAAGAACGATCTGTCACAATACTACACTTTCAAACACAGTTTATATGTAATTCATGTCACACTGTCTCATACGGAATCTACATCCGCTTTCTTTTATATACTGTATATGATAAGATACTGTCATCCCCCTTCCCTTCTGTGTGAGAGGATGAATGAGCAAATGTATTTCTAGTTGCATGCTGGATGGTGGCAGTCAAGCCTGTCTGCTAGAGAACAGTAGGACCAACGTCGGAACAGATAGCAACGCTTTCTAAAAGCAAAGAGGTTTCTATTCTTAGTATGGTCCTGTCCGTCCCTTGTCATGTTGGTATAGGAAGCTGCCCCTCTGGCCACTTCCGTTTGTATTTGTCAGCCACCCTCAGGAAGGGACCACAGCAGTCTGTACGTGGCGAGCGTCTGAAGTGGTAAGATCTCCGGCTAAGCGCGTGTCTGCTAAGTCCGTAGGACAATGGATTTCTTAAGTTCAGCCTAACTGAAAATTTAATCACCTTTATTTCAGGTTTAGCTCTAAAATATCTAATGTTATCTTAAATTGCAGCGCAGTGTAATTCGAGTGTGAAGTTCAGAATATATTCCGGTAGTTGCTTTGTCACAACTTTGTGAGTAAAGTGGAACCACGTGTTGATCAGTAACTCTAACTAAGATCATCAATCTTAAATGCGAATGTGCGTGAGATTATAACGTCTCGTCTTGACAATATTTTTCAATATAGCAACTTTTCTTTATGTTCAACCCACGTGGGGTGTACTTTGTGAGACCAGTACCACGTGATTATACAATTGTTTGACCCATCATGTTAATAGTAAGACGATAGCAACCAGTTCGAGGTTTTTCTTTTGTAAATTGCTTTTCGATCTAATTTATTTTAACTATCAAAATTATTGTGGAGTTACACTCTTTGTGTAAACCAAGTTGACCACGTGAAGCATGTGGTGTAATCATCAAAGTAGCCCTCAGCTATTCTTTTCGGGAAGATTTCACAGAGAATTAGTATGAATTTAGTATACCAGTGTGTGGTAATTACATGACGGACAGGATTGTGCTACGAACGTAACTTCTTTGGGTGAAAATTGAATCGGTTGGTTGTGGTTAATTTCCTCTTGCATATGTTTCAACGTTCTTCGTGTGTTATTTTATGAATGCAGTGTTGTATGCAGTCTCCCAATCTTGGCTCCATATTTGATGTGTTCCGGAAGATTACCATCTCACATTTTCACAATCCTAAATAAGGCACCAGTTTAGTTATGAATCAAGTTTAATATGCTGAAATTTCAATGATCAATGTTAAAATAAATTTCCAAATATAAACTGATTTATTTCTTTTTATTTAAATTCTCTTTTATATATATATATATATATATATATATATATATATATATATATATCACCGGTTGTCGTATGACTATTAAAAGATTATAATTAATGTTAGTCTGGTTGGGAATTTGGTAAGCTAGACTGGATACCTGGTGAAACAGTTGCGCAGTAATGCAAGGTTAACTTCCCCAGACAGCTCATAGCTTTTAACCCGCTTTTATTGGCTATCGGCACCCCTTTCATAACAAATTAAAGCAACATAATTACAACCCTCCTATCCCTATCAATTGAGATATGAAAAAATACAAACTAAAAGAACATCCGCTAGGTTTCTTCGAGATTCGAACCCGGGTTTTCCGATGCCCAGCCAGCTACCTTACCCGTTTTCTTTTTATTAATTTTCGCTGCGGACAGGATTCGAATCTGGACGGGTAGAACTCATTGGATTTCAAGTCCAACTCTTTTTTTAAAGACTTTTTTAATTTTTTTAAATTTTATTTATTTTTTGTTTATTTTTTTCCTTCTTCTTCATTTTACTGTAGCGCTGACCACTTTTTTTTCTGCACTACTTAAAATAACAAAATGCGTACGTAACACAAATGGGCAATTTTTTAATAGCCAGCTATGCTATCCACTTTTTTTTAACAAAAATGAAAAAAAAAGGAAAAAGTATTTTGGAAGGTTTGATTTTCTGCTTTTTTTATTTTTATTTTATTTTATTTTTATACAAATGGATAATAGTAAGGCCGTTCCTCTTCGGCTACATAAACAGAATAGTAGGAAGTCGTCCCGTTACGACAAAGGATGCTCCATACTATAGCCCGCTGCGAATTTTTCGATGACTGTCTTCTCGTTGCTGTGTTGTTTCCGTTGTTTGTTCAATCTCATAAAAAAAAGGAACTGGGAAGAGGTGCTATGGTTATCTTCTCATGTCATCGATAATCCAGCTGCGAGGCGGATTATGGAATGCGCTCCAAAGAAAATTAGAAAAATATTGCCTATATTTAGGGTTCTTGACGATCGCACAATGTCGTTCGTTGAGGTAATACCAAAAATCGGGTACTGTCTTTTCGCCATTACCGAAGAGGTAGTGAACAGCGTGGCAGCTGATCCACGTCACAGAGTTCGTTTTTGCTCTTGGGAAATAAATCTTATCGGGGAAAAGAAGTCATCGGGTAGTTATCCTGTCGGGAGTCGTGCGTGTGAGAAAAACCAATATCTGACGCACCAAATACCAAACGTCCTTTGCCGACCCGCATTCGAAACAATGTTCATCCGTGTCAATAACATGGCATGTGGCACACAAGGGTGAATCAGCGAGGTGGATGTGATGTAGACGGGACTGGCACAAATGTTTCCCATTAACAGTTACGTACCATGCAGATTGCACGTTAGTATCAAGGGTGGTGGCATTCACTGCCTGCCACACAGCGCGCCACTTTGTATTGGGGTGTTTGCTTTCAATCACATTCGGTGTCCTGTTCATTTGCATGGCAGCATATATCGCCCTCGTCATCATCAAGCGTGTGGGTAGTAGTGCGGTGCGGATGTAGCTTAATTCAAGGAAGAATTGGCTAATGTAGAAGAAAGGTGCTGGGATGTCCGATATCATCACAGGGGGTGCGAGTGAGATTGGTCGTAAGGCTTCCAGTAAGAGACTTGTGAGGCACGTCGGACTTCGTCGCCGCAGTTGCAGGTGACAGCTGATGAACAGGGCCTTCGCTCTATTCTGAACATGACAAAAGCCTAAACCCCCTCTGCTCCTCGGGAGGGTTAGGGACTCGCAACGAATCTTAAATAACATGCGGTGAGCCAGAGTAGGTGGTATGGGGAGTATCTTTGCAAAATGGGGGATACGTGACGCCAAATAGACGTTAGCATATCGTGTCCGTTGCAGGAGGTCTAGATGTCTCAGACGGTGGTCACTTATTCCTGCTCTCATCTGATTCAATAAACGCCCGTAGTTAAGGGCTGTTGAACGCTTAATGTCAGATGTGAAATTAATGCCAAGACAGCGGATTGTGTCACTGATTCGTGGCGGTGCGACGCTCTCGTCGGGTAGGCCTCTGCCTATAGACAGGGCGTGTGATTTGTGGAGATTGAGATGGCACCCCGATGCCGCGCCGTAGGTCGCCACCCACGCCAGTGCTGCACGAACATCGTCATTATTGCGAAGAAGGAGTACCAGATCATCCGCATAGGCAGTGCAGCAAAAAGTGTGTCCACCAAGGGACATCCCAGTCAGGCGTTGTCGGAGGCCGCAGAGGAGTGGTTCCAAGACGAGGGCGTACAATATCGCCGAAAGAGGGCAGCCTTGTCGCACCGATCGCTGTATCTGTATCGGCGGCGTAAGACGGCCATTGTATAACAGCTTGGACGTCGCGCCGCGTAGGAGACGCATCAGTACATTAACTATGACGTCCGGATACCCCATGTGTCGCAGTATCTCCATCAAAAATGTGTGGTCGACTCTGTCAAAGGCCTAGCTAAAGTCGAGTGAGGCCAAAACTTCTGGCAGTTGGCGACCTTTGGCTAGCGCGATCATATCTCTATATCGGCACAATGCAGTGCGAATATTATGGTCACCGCCTAACGATGCCTGGTCCTGCGACATAACACATCGTACTGATCATTTTAGGCGTGCCACCAGAAGCCGGGTGAGAATCTTCAAGTCACTGTTGAGTAAGGTCAAGGGCCGATAGTCACTGATCCTGGATTCGCCTCGTGGTTTCTGTATGGGCACGATCAGTCCTTCTAGGAAGGCCCCAGGTATCTGCGTCGTGGGAGACATAAGATCGCGGCAAATATCAGTCCATTCTGGTGCCAGCAATTGTTGATACGTCCGGTAAAATTCCAGAGGAAGGCCATCAGGTCCTGGGGACTTATGAGCAGCCCCAGCCTGTATTGCTTCAATGATTTCCTCTTCCGTTACATCTGCAGTCAAATCCACCGCCGCTGTCGGGGAGATCGAGCCATAAGTGAGTTGAGAGACTTCAGCGATCACCTCTGGGGGATGTCGATGTTCCGAGTAGAGCCTAGTGTAGTGAGCATGAAGGACGTTTCCTATGTCGCGCTGGGTATCAAGGCGTCGTCCGTCTTCCGTCGTGATAGTTTGGATCAGTGTCCTGCGTCGGCGCCGTCGTTCTGCAATGACGTGGTACATAGACGGTTCCTCCTGGACCACTCTGTCTCGAGTGCGCGCTCTGACGATCGCACCCTCAAAGTGGCAACGTGTTAATCTAATGATCTGTGCCTTGGCACGGTTCACCGTCACCTGCCGTGCAGGTGAGTACGGCAGTGTTGTACATTCCCATTAGACGCTGTAGTAAAAGTCCATGGTATGTCTCTTCCATGCTGCAACATCTCGGCCGTAGCCTATCAAGGTCTTCCGGGGGGCTGGTTTGGCGCAGAGTAACCACCACGACAGTGTAGACGGGTAGATGCCACGCCGGCGGCTACAAGAGTCCCAAGTGTTCTCTATAAGGCGGCGGCATTCCTGAGAAGCGAGGTGGGCGACGTTCAACTTCCAAGGACCACGGCTGTGCCATACATTCTGGCGGCCGAGGGTAATAGCGCAGATGTAGGCCTCGTGGTCAGAAAAAGCTGTGGGCCAAACTTCGGCAGCTCTTGTCCCCACAGCTATGAAGCGCGAGATGTAAATCCGGTCGATGCGGCTGGAGGAATGGCTGGTGTAGTTAGTAAATCCGATAATTGTCGTAAGTTCTGCGCAGGGAGAATGATGTAGTAACTGATCCTTAGGTGCTTGGCTACAGTTGAAGTCCCCTCCCATTATCAAGGCGTCCTGACGGCCCATAAAGAGGGGCGTGATTGTATGAGCGAAAAAGGTGGATCGTTAGCGACGCCGACCAGATCCTGACGGTGCATAGATGTTAGTAAGTTTGACTCCTTGGATAGTAAGAGCCATGCCTCTGGCGTCAAGGAGATACTCGACGTCTTCTGCGGATATATCTTCGCGGAGGAGGATCGCCACACCACTGTCATTGGCAGACGCATGTGAGACCCAAGTCTTGTAGCCATAGGGTCCCTTGAAGTCTGTGACATGCACCTCTTGAAGGAGCGCAATGTCGATATCTGCTGCGTTGAGTAGATCCTGTAGCATCGCTAGTTTATGTCGGGCACGTATGTTGTTGATGTTAATCGTCGCTAGACGGTATGTTTGGTCAGCCAGGTCGGCAACTGGGTTGTGTAGGAGGCCATGTGTGGGCGGCAGGGGCGGCCCCACAGAGGCTGACGATACAGCCGTAGTCACTGTTGTTGGTTGGCGCTGGGTACAGCCGAAGGAGCATCTCTGCCTTCGACATCATCCTGGTGCTGTGGCTCATCCTCGACATCATCCGCCCAAGAATCAGATGCAGCAATTGGTAACTGTTGATGAGTGCTGTCAGTAGAGCGCTTGCGCGTATGTTCAGTAGCAGAAGTCATGTTGTCAGACCGAGGCTCAGAAATTGTATCCGCCGTAGCATCGTGATGGGAAGGGTGAGTTGTGGTGGTAGAGTCCTGAGTGTCGTCCGACACCGGATGTTCGTCCGGGTCACACATCCGAAGTAGGCAATCATCGGATGGCGTATGGCGCCGTTTCTTGCGTTTTCGAGGGGACCGTTGTTTCCGGACATGTTGTTCTGTGTCAGAGAGCGGGCGACAATCATCTGATGCGGTCTCCATTGGTAGGAAGGCCGAGGTCTGCACAATTTCAGTTTCTACTTCCATCTTCTCTTTAGGCTCGTCTTGGTGGTACAATTGATCACCGTCTTGAGGCAAGTCTGCCGATGACGTCGTAGAGGGGGATATGCTGTCCGCCACACTGTCATCGACCACTGACTGCAATAAAGTGTTACGATCCTGGGCAGGAACAGCTGTTGCGGTTGCAGCCGCTGCATATGTGATGGGGAGTGAAGTAGGCGTCGCCGAGGATGGAACTTCACCAACCGGTGTCTGAGTCAGTCGGCACTGAATGCAGACCGATCGGACATGTCCTTCCTGGGCACAGCCGGCGCAAGTACGCGGTTGTCCGTCGTACATGACAATGGCTCTGCAGCCGCCAGTTACTAAATAGGATGGCGCATGCTTCGTCAGTTCAATCTTAATTTGTCGCACTCCATTTAAGACGGGGTACGTCTCAAACGTTTGCCATTTTTCAGCCAAGTGGCTTAGCATGTTGCCGTACGGTTTGAAAGCCGTCATCACAACATCTGGCGGGACTTCGAATGGCAGCTCGAAGACCCTCAGAGTGCGAAGGCCTAATCCAGCGTGGTCAATCGTGACAGTTCCTATGTGACCATCAGAATGCTTGAATTTAAGTCCATGAGCGTGTCGACACACAACATCAGTGCACACCTTTTCACTGATCATTCTTATGTAGACGACACTTTGTGTTATAGAAAAGTGGATCCCAATGATGTCTTGAGGTGCAATATGAAGTTCATCCCGGATGAAACGTTCAATGTCAAGTGCTCGAGGTCTTGCGTAGTCCGCTTGAAATGTGATCTTAATTGTGGACTTGCGATACGAGTGCGCCATGGCACTACCGAGACACGGACGCGTGACACTCGCCGCAGCGGAAGGTAAACAGTGAACACTCGCGCGCGCGGTGCGCTAACAGGGGGACACAGGCACGACGACCTTGCCCCACCGCTGCTAACAGCGGACTGGTGGGCCGTTGCGCTATCGGCGCTGTCGGCAAAAAGCGTTTCGATAAAAGTTACTTTCCTCGATTTCTGGAAAATTTTGCGTTTGAGTGCCCCATACCTGATGATGAAAAATGCTCTATTTACGATTATCTATCGATCCCACCAATTTTGAGTCGATTGCTCGTCATAACCATTAGGGGTGATTTTCTCAAAAACGAGGGGGTGTTGACCCAAAATATCTTAGAGTCCTTCGTTTTAGGTTGTACACAAGCGACCTGCAAAATTTGAGCCGAATCGGTTGGCCGTGTCTGAGGCCTTCCCCTTGTGAGATATAGTTTCAAAAGAAGTGGTAAGTGTACACACAGAAAACCTAAATCTGGTTCACCAGATAGGAGTTTGAATCTCTGTCTTCTCGAATACAAATCCAGTGTCTTCACACTTCCGCCGTCTCGCCCGGCGTACCTGCTTTCACTGTAGTGCAGTGTGTTCGTAAATGTTGAGGAATGCGCATCCGACACCCAATCTGAATTTGTCACTGTGTTATTCTATTTGTTTTGGTTTTCACAATGAGAAATATGATAAATTATGACAAATTAGATGTTTAGAGTGCTGCTAAAAAATATATGGTAGTCACGTTCAGTGGATAACGTCGCTAGCTGCGAGTAATGATTCACGGTGACCACCTTGGAATTTCTACACTACTGGCCATTAAAATTGTTACACCAAGAAGAAATGCAGCTGATAAACGGGTATTCACTGGACAAACATACTATACTAAAACTGACATGTGATTACATTTTCACGCAGTTTGGGTGCATAGATCCTAAGAAATCAGTACCCAGAACAACCACCTATGGCCGTAATAACGGCCTTCATACGCCTGGGCATTGAGTCAAACAGAGCTTGGATGGCGTGTACAGGTACAGCTGCCCAAACAGCTTCAACACGATACCGCAGTTCATCAAGAGTAGTGACTGGCGTATTGTGACGAGCCAGTTGCTCGGCCACCATTGACCAGACGTCTTCAGTTGGTGAGAGATCTGGAGAATGTGCTGGCCAGGGCAGCAGTCGAACATTTTCTGTATCCAGAAAGGCCCGTACAGTAATGTAACGTCCACTGTTCAAAGTACCGTCACTGCGAACTAGAGGTGACCGAGACGTGTAACCAATGGCACCCCATACCATCACGCCGGGTGATACGCCAGTACGGCGATGACTAATACACGCTTCCAATGTGCGTTCACCGCGATGTCACCAAACACGGATGCGACCATCATGATGCTGTAAACAGAACCTGGATTCATCGGAAAAGATCACGTTTTGCCATTCGTGTACCCAGGTTCGTCGTTGAGTACACCATCGCAGGCGCTCCTGTCTGTGATGCAGCGACAAGGGTACCCGCAGTCATGCTCTCCGAGCTGATAGCCCTTGCTGCTGCAAACGTCGTCGAACTGTTCGTGCAGATGGTTGTCGTCTTGCAAACCTCCCCATCTGTTGACTCAGGGATCGAGGCGTGGCTGCACGATCCGTTACAGCCATGCGGATAAGATGCCTATCATCTCGACTGCTAGTGATATGAGGTCGTTGGGATCCAGCACGGCGTTCCGTATTACCCTCCTGAACCCACCGTTTCCATATTCTGCTAACAGTAATTCGATCTCGACCAGCGCGAGCAGCAATGTCGCGATAAGATAAACCGCAATCGCGATAGTCTACAATCCGACCTTTATCAAAGTCGGAAACGTGATGGTACGCATTTCTCCTCCTTACACGAGGCATCACAACAACGTTCCACCAGGCAACGCTGGTCAACTGCTGTTTGTGTATGAGAAATCGGTTGGAAACTTTCCTCATGTCAGCACGTTGTAGGTGTCGCCACCGGCGCCAACCTTGTGTGAATGCTCTGAAAAGCTGATCATTTGCATATCACAGAATCTTCTTCCTGTCGGTTAAATTTCGCATCTGTAGCACGTCATCCTCGTGGTGTAGCAATTTTAATGGCCAGTAGTGTACTATATTAAACCTGGGACGAACAATTGTAATGAGACGCTACTTGAATATACATGCAATAACACTGGAGTACTGAACGATGAAGTGGTGTCAATTCAAAATGCTTGAACGAAACTGGAAGGGACAAGCCTCTATTTCTATTTGTCTGTCATGAGTGTATTTTCCATTTGTAAGCTGACGAGACATCTGAAGAGGCTGACAAACAGAAATGTGGTCCACGACGCAGAGAATGAACAAGAAACGCAACAGTAAAAACTTCTTGTTTAAATGAGTCCGGTTAGACAACGTGTTCCACATAGTATTAACCAGAACTTTAGTATATCTATATACTAATACTGGCCTACTGAATTCTTTTCTTCTCTGTTCAATTTCAAGTAGCAGCCACTTTTTTTATTATCATCCGAAAGATGTTTGAGTAATTCAAAACCCAGTTAATTATGTGGGGCCTTGTTCATTAACTAATAAAATGCACATACCGGAACTGCACAAAAATATAGACACGCCACGAGGAATGCATGCTCGAGCATAAACACAAATGCTAGCCAATTCTGCAGGTTGCCTTGTTGTATTTGACCACGAACGGCAGCTGTGCAATGTCCTCAGTACGTTGTAAATGTCAGTCGTGGTCAGAACAGTGTTCTGTATAGGTGTGAGTGCATTATGTCGGGACTAAGTGAATTCGAACGTGGGCAAATTGTTGGTTTTCGTATAGTGGGTACTTCCGTAACCAAGGTAGCTGGAGTGTTTGGTATTTCAAGAGGCACCGTATCAAAGACTTATACCCGATACGGGGAAATCAGAAAAACATCTTCCTTAAGTCACAATGCAGACGAAAGTGTGTGCTGAATAATTGTAACAAACGGTCATTGAAGAGAACTGTGACAAAAAATAAGGGGACGGCAGCCGCAGAAGCCATTGCAGAACTGAATGTCGCACTCGCGAACCTTTCCAGCACCAAAATAACACTAAAGCGGCACTTTAAACAGGGAATTTCAAGGCGAGGTGGAATTTAAGAAACAATATTCAGCGATGCAGGAGAAAGAGGTCCTGAAGCCACAAAACCTGGACTTTGGAGCAATGGAGCAAAGTCATTTGTTCGGATGAGTTTGTTGCAGACTGTTTCCAACTTATGGCAGGCTTATCGTCCCAAAAGTGGAAGATAGCGGGGTTCGATGATGATTTGGTTGGCCATATTGCGGTATTCCACGGACCCCATAATTCCTCGGCAAGGTCGCATTAATATCAAGGATTATGTCAACGTCTTGGCTGATCAGGTCCATCCCATGGTACAATGCTTCTTCCCCAATGGTGAGGTTCGGGAGCACGAGGATGAACTGTTGCATCTGCCCTGAGTCTTTGTGGTCTCCTTTGGAGGGGAGTCTGCGTAATCGCTATAAAATTCCGCAATCGATCGCTATAAAACTCCACAATCGTTACCTCAGCTTGCCACTATTTTTCAGGAAGAATAGTATAATATTCCCTTGAAAATCATATAGGACTTGCATTTATAGATTCCGAGACGAATGGAAGTTATTTTGAATCCCAACGGTTTTTCTACATCGTGTTAGGCACGATAATGTGTTGTGTATCTGTTGGTTCCATAATGTTATCCATCCGTTGTAGTCTGAAGTTGTTAAGCAGGGGAAAAAAGACAATGAAAGCTAGATTTTAAGATCCCCACGAAGTCTGAGACTTTAGGAAGTGGTACAGGGTCAAGTAGATAACCACTGGGGTATAGAGGCTGAGAGGGGGGTGAGGGGGTAGGCGGGGGGAGGGCTCTACGTAGAATATGTAGCTGGGTTGGCAGAGGTCAGGAGGCAAGTAGGTCGCTATCCTTGGCGGGGAACCAGTAGAGCGGCGGGTGGATTCCCGGCAGTCGTCCGACGTGTCGTGATGGGAAAAGCGTTGTTGAAAGATTCGTTTACTTCTCAAAAAACCACAACAGTCCTGAGGATGCTCGAAGAAGCCTACGCCCCCAGCGCGTAAGATGTTTACGGTCGGTGAAGAGGTGCAGCCGTCAGCACGCGGCCAGTGTACATCGTCGCACGGCCCATGGAACGATAATGGCAGCGAGTCGACATGGTCCCTGGCTCCAGCAGTGGGTGGCAACCCACAAAGCAGGCTAGAGGCAACGTGGCTGCTCGGGACGGAGCGCGCTATGTCGCGCAGAATCACTCCGTAAACCCAGCGTGGAATAGCCACGCATCCAGTTGGAGGGCGTTGAGTCAGCAGCATCGGACTGTGTGCGAACAGCAGTACCTCTGGCTGGTGACTTGTTGAACCATGTAGACTCGTAGATCATCGTAGGTCTTCCCTCACAGCTGGTGGCCGGCAGAGTGCAATACCTCTGTCCAGAAATGGGTAATCCTCGTATTTATTCGAGCTTGAATCATCCCTGTTTTGTTAAAGCATCGTTTTCTGTCATGTAAGCCATAACAGGGCCACGGCTAGAGCGTGGAGCGCAGCGGATCTGTCTTTCTGCTTTGTCAATGCTATTACAACTCCGTTTCCTCAACTTGGGTCCAGACTGTATTAACAGCCTCGACAACTCAACCCTATCAGCAAGTAATCCCTGGTGTAACTTCGCCTGGCCAGCCCGAACTGATCTTTCATAACCCTTTCTTTAGCCAGAGACGATGTCTCAATTTTACCCAGTCGTGCCAAGTAAAGTGACTGCGGATTAACAGAAATAAATAATTTGTCTTGCCATAGTTATCGAAGACCTAGGCATTTTTCTCGACTAGTTTCGAGATTTCATAGCCATTTTAAAACCGCTGCAGTACATGTCCAGTCTGATAATCACTGAGAACTGGTTGGAAGAGGGTACATTTTATTAATCACATTTTAAGGTTTATTTCCACTCCAGTCACTACATCATACTCCGCAAGCTATCTCACTATTTGTGGCCGAGCGTACTTCAGGTACCACTAACTGATCTTCTCTCCCTGTTCCATTCGCGACCAGCGCGCAGAAAGCCTGATGGTCGGTAAGTCTCTGTATTAGCTCCGATTTCTCGATGTGGTCATGTCACTCTCTCGAAATTTCAGTACTAAACCTCTCCCTGATGTACAACGCCACTACCAGTGAAGTTTTTTGATCATCTCTGTAACGCCCTTGCACGGACTAAATGATCTTTTGACGAAACGCGCTGCTGTTCTTTGGATATTCTTTATGTCTTCTATGAGTCTTATCCGGTTAGGACCCCAGATTGAAAACAATTCTCAAGAATCAGTCAAATAGACGTCTTGTAAGCCACTTACATTTCCTTAAGATGCTTCCTATGAATTTCAGTCTGGCATCTGCTTTTCCTACTATCTGTTTTATGTGGTTATTCGAATAAAGATCGTGCCGTGTGGATACTCCTAGATATTTTACTTTGGGTACTGTCTCCAGAAACTTGTCATCCATAGTATATTTGTATAGTAATGGCTTTCTTCTCCAATGTATGCGCAATATGTTACATTTATTTGCGTTGAGGATCAACTGCAGTCCCTGCACCATTCATCAATCCTCTATAGGTCCATCTAAAAATTGTTACTGCCCTCTGGCGTTGCTACCTTCTTATAGACTATTCCATCATCTGCGAACAGCCGTAAACAGCTGGTTCCCAACCTTTCTGAGACCACTACCCCTGTGGCCCGCCCGGTTAGACCGCACGGCTTTCCGGGCGGGAAGGAGAGCCTGGTCCTCAGCACGAATCCGCCCGCCGGATTTGTGTCGAGGTCCGGTGAACCGGCCAGTCTCTGGATGATTTTTAGGCGGTTTTCCATCTGCCTCGGTGAATGCGGGTTGGTTCCCCTTATTCCGCCTCAGCTACACTATGTCGGCGATTGCTGTGCAAACAAGTTCTCCACGTACGCGTACAACACCATTACTCTAACACGCAAACATAGGGGTTACACTGGTCTGGTGTGAGACGTTCCCTGTGGGGGTCCACAGGGGGCAGAACCGTACAATAACCCTGTGTTAGGTGTGGGGCGGCGGAGGGGTGAAGTGAACTGCGGTAGCCGTCGTGTGGTTGTGGACCACTGCGGCTGCGGCGGGGACGGAGCCTCTCCGTCGTTTCTGGGTCCCCGGTTAACATAGAATACAATACTATCCCTGTGCCCTCGTCATCACCAGCATTAGTGTCGAACTAACCTTCAGTATGAAAAAGAATTTTCTTCGAATATTTTCTTTTTTAAAATGGTGTAAGATAAACTAGAGAAAAAATGCCCCTATTGGAATACAAAAAGGTGAATATGCTGCTGTTTAAAAGACTGACAGAAAAATGGGTACCAGCTGCCTCATTCTACCTTCCTTAGCGCCTTTACAAATTTTCCCAGAAGTTTTGGCGTTCGAACACATTCGCGCTCTTTATAACATGCAGCTCACCTCTCATCCCCATAATCTCCTCTAATTGTACCTCGCTCACACGCACTAGTCCATCGTTGTAGGTCGCTCATACCCATCCACTCTTACTTGTCCATTCTCATTCACCTATTCAGTTCAACTCATTGTCATTTCTCTTTGTGTCCCTCTGTCACTGTTCCCTGTGACATAGCCACAGTCCCCTTCGTTCTGTCCCACTACTACAGCCTCCTCTGTCACTGTCTCCCTCTTGCTCTCGCTTACAGATAATATCTCACCCCTTCCTTGCTACTACTACGGTCTCTTCTCACTGTCACTATCTCTCTTTTTCTCGTTTTCACTGCCATGAACTATCTCTCATTATCGCTGACTCTCAGCCACTTCCACTTTCCGTTTCTCTTTATTCCACCCCTTCTGGCACTGTCTCTTCCAATCTTTTCCTGATACTATTCTCTCACTGTCAGCTATTTTCCACTGTTCTCTTTCTCTCAAAATGAAATTGTCTCCTTGGCTCTTTCTATAACACAACCATTGTCTACTACCTCCCAGTATTAGTTACTTTTTCGTCTCTTTGCCACTACCACTATCCTCTCTCAGCATAAAAATCACGAATACGTCGCTTGGGTGCTGAGGAAGGTAGAATGGGGCAGCTGGCACCCAACTTTTCAGTCATAGTCTTTCAAATAGGACCATATTCGCCTTTTTTGTGCTCCGAGAGGAGGATTTTACCGTTGGTTAGCATCTTCACTAACTTCACGGGTCAGTAAAATTTTGACATGTTACTTATGTGAAATTCAAATAACGCAAAACGAATTTTACACCTCATACTGGATTTCACGCGCACATCAATTCTTCATCTGCTTCAGCACTAAAACACGTTTTTTTCAGAACGCTTCTGATGATAACGGGGACATTTTAATGCACATTTCTCTGTGCTTCGTCACTTTATAACTATGTTTTCGTTTTGCATCGGATTTTACGTGCATATTTTATGGGTACAAGAAGACTAACTTTGGACCTCTGTATTTCTGAAACGGATAAGGGTGTCAAGAAAAATTTTCAAAGCTATTTGAGATCAGGATCGTAGGAATCTATTGTAAAAATTACAGCCACTTGCTATGCACAGCCATCTTGGACTCCACGTCTCCGGTCTTGGTACCCAAAAACCATGTTTTTTGGATGTTTCTCAATAACGGATAAAAATGTTTGAAAAAGAGAAGATGGAAATCCTGCATAAATGCATAGAAAATATACAGTTAAAACTTTAGCAAATTGCTTCTGTTACTTATTTAGATATCCTCTTCCAACGGGTAAAAAAAGGTGAAAAATGCTTTTTTCGGGTTTTCTCAGGAACCGACCATGAACAAAAACATGCCTCCATCAGGCCCTTAAGGCTCGCTGCAGATCATATCTAATGCAAAAAGAATCCCACGTTTTGCTTCATTTCCTTAAAATGGAAGAACTGTGTAATATTCAAGTCTTGATCCTGGATGATCCTGGACTGTAAGACGATCCTTCAGTTGGGTATACAAATTGTTCCTAGCCCGAGGTACGAGCACCGGAAAAACCTTATTTTTATGCGCGGCGTTTTGGAACATATTGGTAGCCCATGCTGTCGCATGCATACCGATAATATTTATATTTTGTATGTGTTTTAGTAAACCAGTATAGATACAGCTTATTTATAATAACCTTTCTTATATTTGGTTTGTTCTCAGTCAGGGCAGAACATAATTCATGCTCCAAGTACGTTCCTGTCGTTTCATTTTTTTTGTTTCATTGCCATCCTAATCACAAATCTACTACCGCATACATATTTAGATATGAAGGGCTTATTTCAATAGCAGTACAAGTCCATTTTTGTTCATCTTGAGATACAGAGGCCTAAAGTTAAATGAGGGCTGAAAAATCTGCAGTTGAGATACCAGAAATATTCAAGCATATAGCTTCTTGCTAGAGATGAACCTTTCTTTCTGTTTGTGTGGATCATTAATTTCAGAAGCATTGTAGGCAGAAAAGTGGAGGTAATGGACTTGTACCACTATTGAAATAAGCCGTTCATATATACTGCAACGATTCATTTCCATGTTTTGTGTTTCTATAGTTTGTGAGCTAGAATAAATGAAGGTGTACCGCGAGTGCTACCTACATCTCCTTCTCAGAATAGAAATCTGGACCAGTCGCCTCCAAACCGACTCTTGCTTCACTCTCACACAGTACCTCCATTTAAAGTCAACAAAGTTTAAATGTGTGGGCTATACTCACAGCTTGTAAATCACTTGATTTCTGGGGTTTTGACTTCTGAACTGGCTACCAACTCTTTGCGTATGGCCACTACTAATAATAATACACTCTAAGCCAAAAAAAGACGCGCCACGAATGGAATGCGACGGGAATAGGTAGATGTGATGTACATGTACAGACAATCAAGTGATAATAATTTTACAGAAAGAGCTTCAGAAATTGAACACGTGAATAACACGTTCCAAATTCTGTCCAACTGGCACGTTATATCGTCAAAATCGCGAGATGGTTGAAGGGCAATGTCTATAATGATCCAAACATTCTCAGTTGGAGAGAGGTCTGGCGACCTCGCTGACTAAGGTAGGGTTTGGCAAGCACGAAGACAAGCTGAAATGTAAGCCCAAGATGGCTTGCCATGAACAACAAAAGCAAGCGTAGAATATCGTCGACGTACAGCTGTGCTGTAAGAGTGCCGCGGATGATAACCAAATTGATCTTGTTGTGAAAAGAAAGCGGCCTTTTTTGAGTGCGCTTAATGTCTACCAGTAGTCCGACCTTATAAAAATCCCATAGAGCAGTAATCAAGTACGAGCCAAATACACGTTACGTATACGTACGAAGTCTCTTTTGAAGGGAAACTCCTGTTCTGCAGTATCTCACCTGTTAATCATTGCCTCTCATTTGATTTACCAAGATCTGAGCCTATAAATCGCTCCACTCCATATCTCTAGAAACTGTTACTCCCAAATATTTATATGACTTGGGTGACTCTAGTTGTGAACTATTTATCGTGAAGTCAAAGTACATCACTCTTTTACGTTTCATGAAGTTCAGAAGTTTTTCATTTCTCTAACTGTGGCCAATCTTTGCACCCCGATATCCAGCTGGATATTACTGAACTCTTAACTGGGTTAGAAAATCTTCAGAGATTAGCTGCATCATCAGTGAACGGTTTTAGGCGCTATCACAGGTTTTTCACTAAGTTGTTAATGTATCGTATGAATTACTCCCCGAAGTCGCAGGTGACGAGAACTCTATAAGCAGTTAACGACGCCTGTCCTAGAAGAATCCAAGAATTCCACCAAAAGGCATCTGCAGTGGACATATATCTTGGTTGCACTTCTATTCAAACTGAACTTCTATTAGGAGTGAAGTATTCGAAACTTAAGTCGACGAATACTATGATTTATTCACCACACTAAAGCCCAAAAGGGAACGAGAGAGTTTAATCAATATGTCCAGGGGTCCACTTCCAAGTCGTCAAAATCGTCCAGTGTTGTAATCCAGAATGTATCCGAGTCCAAAGGAAATGGCAGGATTCAAAATAAGTTCAGGCAATTTCACAACCAGTTTGAAAATCCAAAGTGCTGTTGCACGGCTGAAGCCTATCCTTGCTATTGGCCATGCACCATGCATGTAGGCACCACTTGATGTGTTGTGAGTGCTGCAGACTGCAATATCTGCCACCAATTGTGCTGTGTCACTGTGAATCTGAGTGACTGTTGATGGTTGACGGTTGGGTTGCTGACACATTATCTGCGTATCCAGTAATGCTGGCAAGTGATGTGTTATGCATGGGGATCATATCAACCTGTAGCGCGTCAAAAACAGCCTGAAGATGACGCACTGAAGCGTTGAGTGGCGACAAAATAAAATACAATCATAAGGACGGCTGTAGGTGTTTTTATTTGTCACGATAGTAAACAGCCATCGTTCCAGAGACCTCCTACTAAAAGGATGGACATACAAAAGAGCGAAAAATATGTTGACATGTTTACGCTGCCGTGTTCGAGGCTGTTCCTGCGGTCTGTGGTGGTGGTGGTGGTGGTGGTGACGGAATCTCCTGTTGGCCATTGGTGCGTGCTACGAAGACGTCACTCATGTGTCAGATTTTGTTACAAAAATCACATTACTCATTCTGGAAAGGTCACTGGACACAGTACTTAAGGAGCTCCGGAAAGGTTCAAAATCATGAAATGTTAAATTTTTACTTTTTTGCATTTTAAAAATCTACAGACATTTCCCTTTCAATTGATATATAATTTATTCAGTGCAGAAGACAACACCTAATTTTTTTAATATTTTTGAAATATGTTCTGCATGGGCGTGACGCTCTGTGGCGCTGTCAAATGTTGTACTCACGAATCTACATGCTCATCATGTACATTTTAGTAATGTGAGAGAAAATAAGTGTTACAAAATAAGTGTTGAGGCTAATCTGTGATAGTTCGATATATATCGCTCGCTCGATTGTCGTGTGTTTCATGTTTTATTACTCTTTTGTAATTCTGAAAATATTCGTAGTGGATTCTGTTCACTGTAGTCTCTGTTTTATTGAAGGATAATCAAGGGGTAAACATAAAGTGAATAGATATCCTCTGAAGGCTTTCAAGAAAAAGGAGAAACGTTGGAAAGCTAAATGTCGGTGTTATTGCCGTAAATAGTAAAGACGATAACCAAGTGTGTGAACCTAATCTTGCCGATACAGCTGCCCATTGCAATGAAAATGGGAAAGAAAGTACTTAGCAGAAGAAGCTTGTATCATTTAGTGAAAAGTATGAATGTTTTATGGGCGAATTGGATATGAATGACATATTTGATGTATCAGTTCTCAACGGGATTTTTGCAAACTGTGTAAGATGTATTAAGTGTAATGAAGTCGGTCTGGAACTCTGTATAAAAAATCAAATAGGACTTGCCATTGAAATGTAACTGAAGTGTGATAAGTGTTCATACATGACCACCTCTTGAAACAGTGTTGCAGTAACTCTGAATTAAGAAAATGGTAGCAAAATCTATGAATACAACATTTAGAGTTGTTTATGCCTTGCGTACAATTGGTAAGGGTGCTATTGCAGGTGCAGTTTTCTGTGGCATGAAGAATCTTACAAATCCCCCAAGCAAGTTTATGAAGCATAATGGATTTATAGGGTCTAAAATATAAGATGTTTGTATAGAATTTACGAAGAAGGCTGCGGAAGAGACAGTAATAGAAAACAGTGGTAATAGAGGCTTGACTGCAGAATTCGATGGTACCTGGCATAAAAGGGGACACACATCTCTTCAAGGTGTAGTATCTGCCACCAGTATGTTACAGCGAAACGTTTAGATGTAGCAGCAATACCTAAATGTTGTAGGTGGGCACAAAAAAATAAAGGCACACATGAAAATAATTGCGCAGCTAACTATAGTGGCAGTAGTGGAAGAATGGAAGTGGCTGTTGTTGCAGGTAGTTGTGTGTAATAAAGTGCGATATGTGAATTATCTTGGTGACGGTGATTCTAAAAGTCTCAAATATATTGAAGAACTGAAACCCAATGGTGAAGATGACGTAGAGCAGAATTTTGAGTTTACTGGACACGTATAGAAACGAATGGGATCAAGGCTTCGGCAACTGAAAGCTTCGTTCAAAAAACAAAAAATCAATGATGGTAAAGGAATGGATAGAAAGAAAAGGTTACCTAACAGTTTAACTGACAAAATACAGAACTATTATGGAATGGTTATTACTCAAAACACACATAGTGTCGGTGAAATGAAGAAGGCTGTTTGTGTTCTTTTCTTTTCATACTTTTTCAACCGATGAAAGTCGCCATCATTACGTGTGTCCCAAAGGAGAAAACAGTTGGTTTAAGTACAACAAGGGACTGCTAACTGGTGGAGTGTACATTCATAAACCTAATCTGCCTGATGCAGTGATGGAGGCGATAAAACCTATTTTCAGAGACTTAGCAGCACTTGAAGTGTTGAAAAAGTGTGTACATGGAGAAACTCAAAACCCCAATGAAAGTGTAAATAGTGTTGTATGGTCAAAAAATCCCAAGATTATGATTATTGGAATAGAAACACTTCACTTTGGTGTGCGTTATGCTGTTGCTACTTTCGATTATGGCAACGTTGTAAGGAGCAAAGTATTTCGAAATATGGGAATCAAGCTAGGTTTCAACAAGGTACAAACGATGCTTGCTTTAGACAAGGAACGTCTTCGGGTTGTTGACAGGACTGTAAATAGCCTAGAAACACATGCCGGAGTAAACAGGAGGAGGACAAAGAGGAAGCTGGAGGAGGTGTTTGCAGAAGATGAAGATAAAACGTCCTATGGACCTGGAATGCACTAAAAAGATAACCCCAACTTTGTCGCTCGATTCCCAAAGGTTTTATTTTTTCATACAAATTACATATTTTCTCAGGATCTACCAAACCAATTTGCTTCGAATTTTCAGAAAATGATACACAGCCCCTTCTGTATAACTTAAGACAGCCTTTTTCCAAAATTCTGTATATTGTTAATTTATAAGCAAGAAATGTCGCAAAAAGTAGTGAATTTTCATTATAACAGAAAGAACTAATCTCTAACAACTGAATTCAAATTTTTAAAAATCCCTGTGTCAAGTTGTAGCCAATACTCCAATAAATAACCTGTAAAAAATTTCAACTTCCTAGCTCAAATATTTTTTGAGAACACATGTAATTTATAAGCGCTATTTGAACATTGGAAAGATAGGGCTTTCCGCAGCACGTTGCTAAAACTACGGCGCCAGTGCGGAATAGCTGCAGATCGCCTTGAGGGAAGTATATCGCGCAACGAAGTACGAGGGTCACTCCAAAAGAAATGCACACTATTTTTTAAAAAATCCATCTTTTATTCTACATATTTGGAAGTTTTACAGTGCGTAGATACATCCTTTAGGAACAATATTTTCATTTCTCCACATAATTTCCATCCCTCTCAACTGCCTTACGCCATCTTGGAACCAGCGCCTGTATACCATCACGGTAAAATTCTGGACCAACCTGTTGGAGCCATTGTTTAGCAGCGTGCACAAGGGAGTCATCATCTTCAAACTTTGTTTCACGAAGAGAGCTTTTCAGTTTCCCAAAGAGATGATAGTCACATGGAACCATATCAGGACCGTAAGGCGGGTGTTTCAGTGTTATCCATCCGAGTTTTGTGATCGCCCCCATGGGTTTTTGACTGACATGTGGCCGTGCATTGTCGCGCAACAGCTAAACATACTGCTTTTGCCGATGTGGTCGAACACGACTCAGTCGAGCTTGAAGTTTCTTCAGTGTTGTCACATATGCATCAGAATTTATGGTGGTTCCACTTGGCATGATGTCCACAAGCAAGAGTGCTTCGGAATCGAAAAACACCGTAGCCTTAACTTTCCCAGCAGAAGGTGTGGTTTTGAATTTTTTTTCTTGGGTGAATTTGCATGATGCCACTCCATTCATTGCCTTTTCGTCTCTGGTGAAAAATGATGGAGCCACCAAGAAATTCATCTCCACCATTCTCGTACTGTTCCAAAAGTTCGCTGCATACCGTTTTTCTTGTTTCTTTGTGAGCCACTGTCAACATCCTGGGAACCCACCTGGCGCAAACCTTTTTTACCGCCAACACTTTTAGTATTCCGCAAACACTTCCTTCCCCTATCCCAATGTAGTGTGACAATTCATTCACTGTGATGCGTCTGTCAGCAGTCACCAATTCGTTAACTCTCTGCACTTTATCTGGAGTGTGTGCAGTACGAGGCCTGCCGCTGCGAGGACAATCCTCAATATTGCCGTGCCCGCTTTCATCACGTAACCTGCTTGCCCACCGACTAACTGTACTGCGATCGACAGCAGCATCTCCATACACCTATATCAACCTCTTGTGGATGTTTCCCACTGTCTCGTATCCACAGCACAGGAATTCTATGACAGCACGTTGCTTCTGACGAACGTCAAGTGTAGCAGCCATCTTGAAGACGTACTGTGACGTCGCCAATCACTGGAACTAAGTTTGAAAACCAGTGGGAGGAATGTATCTACAAACTGTAAGACTTTCACATATGCAGAATGAAAACTGTATTTTTTCAAAAATAGTGTGCCTTTCTTTTGGAGTGACCCTGGTATATACTCTGTGTGCATAAGAGTTTCTATTAACAGAGCAGTGTGGTACATCACTATCCGTTGACGTACTCTCTTCTTTCCGGCCACGTGGAGACCTACGTGGATAGGAGAAGTTTCAGACGCAGAATACATAGCACGTCCGCCGAACAAGTGGTGTGCTGACATCGAGATTTCGCAAGCTTTAGCGATAGCAAGAATTACGTCTAGTACGGAGTTGTTTAATTTCAAGACTTATAATACCACTCCCCGATGAGGACTTGCGTTGAGGCCCCTACTGTTGTCGGGATGACGGAGCGTGAAGTACGGTGGACCAGGCCAGTCGGAGCACTGCGCTCTGATGATAAATCGTTGGCGAAATAGGAATTTATTACATTACAGTTAACATTCTTGCGTTCCTGTTTGTATCGGTGCCCAGGCTAGTGGCAGCGCAGCGCACGGCCTCGAAAAGTGCTGTGGAGGACGTCTTCCGATGGCGCCCGGTTCACGAAAACATGGTGTCGGGCGAGTAGCAGGCTTTGCTGGCGGCCAGCGTAACCCGCAAATCTGGCGTTGGTGCCCAGAACAGCGACGGAGTATTACTATAGTACTCTCTCAGACATCGAAGGAGTGTGGTCGAGTAATCTTTAAGCAGCTCTGCACGATACGTAAATGAACAACAGCATAGTCACTCCAACAAGGAACGTCGATGACTGCTTACAGGTACTAGTGTGGGGCAGCAGCGGTTAGCGCACATCTCAAACACAGTGACGGGTGGACGGTGCAGCAAACACCATCCATCTGACTCCGCAAGCCAGAGGTAGGAGTATCCAAGCCTTCTCATCAGTGGTTGCAAGGTCTGCAGCTCACGACGACCGGGTGCAGAAACCCGACAGGTAGCAGTCTAGAAGGCGGAAGTCATATCGGTAAACTGTAGCAGGGCATAGCAGGCTCAGCCTGAAAGCTGGTGTACTGCAAAGTAAAGACGTCGATGGCCGGATGCCTGAGTGTTTATTACTGCTTGTCTGAGGCAATGACGTTATTCCTGGCTGGCGATGATCGAATGTGGCCTACTTCTCCTAATCCATTAGCGGTATTCACTACCCCTCTACTTCGCAAGAATGATTTCAGGAATTCAGCTTGTTGCCTTTCAGCCATGTCAGTAGGCTGACACGTGTTCTTGTGAAACTTTTACTCCCACTTGGCAAATAAATGTGCGCTGTTAGAATGCTTTTCCTCGCTGAGGTCATGCCGCTGAGCTTACGGTTCCGACCTCTTGCTTGAGTGAGGTGAGACTATCTATCGGGTTTGTTCTGCTTTCTGCAACGTCGGCTTTCTGACTGTTCGTCATTTTGATTGCGATAGGGAGCATTGGCCTGGATTTCCTCGCTTGGTGCTGGTGTTGCCCACAGTATATTTCTGCTGTGTAACAGCGCGTCCGGCCGGAGTGGCCGAGCGGTTCTAGGCGCTACAGTCCGGAACCGAACGACCGCTACGGTCGCAGGTTCGAATCCTGCCTCGGGCATGGATGTGTGTGATGTCCTTAAGTTAGTTAGGTTAAAGTAGTTCTAAGTTCTAGGTGACTGATGACCTCAGAAGTTAAGTCCCATAGTGCTCAGAGCAATTTGAACCATTTTTTTTTCTTTTGTGTGTGTGTGTGTGTGTGTGTGTGTGTGTGTGTGTGTGTGTGTGTGTGTGTGTAACAGCGCACTTAAGATTCTGTCTAAGACTGTTTACTGTCAAAGTTTTCACATGTACGGCCACACTTTTGGATGAGATCTTTTTTATAAGCGCCATTCAAGTGGCTCACATTAGGATGGAAACACGTTACAAATATCAGAAAAATCAATCGCCTCAAACTTACTAATCGTCTCATGCTTACTAATCACAGAGAGAAACTTAGGATTCTTTGACAAAAGGTAACTACGATGAATAACAGTCATCAAAGGTATTACATGGCTCAAAATGTGCGATGGTTTGAGGGTTGGAACTGTACGTGAGTGCTGCATTGTATGGGTAGACCACTGTACTAGTTGTTCCAAATTAGCTTGTTCATAACATCAAGTATTCTGAGTCCATGACAGCACTATATGTTGCAATCAGAGTGCAGGGTTCGACCCCAGTGGTCACGCTAAATAGAGTCCTCATTGCCATTAACGTATATGGCACCGAACTTGCCGAATACTCTGATTTATTCACACAGTCAGATGACAGCCACAGTGCAAGTGAATTAGTTCATTCTCTGTCCATGCTGTGTCAAATTCCGTTAGAGCCCAAAACATAACAAGATATGCTAAGCAGAATGTTCAATGATCCAAAGCCAAGTCGTATGCAATATCAAGGTCCTGCAATACGGTAATCTGGCACATATCCGAATCTATGGGCAATGGCATGTTTTCCTGATCAATTCAGGCGATGTCATAAATAGTTCGCACTACCGAAGTGCCGTTGCAGTTTCTTATATATGACCGTGGGCTGTACTTAAGACACCACTTGGCATATTCTGGGTGTCTCCCAACGCGGGCCGCAGTATCTGTCAGCGATTATATTGTGTCGATATCGACGCTTGAGTCGAAGCCTCAGTTGCCATTGGATCAAGATGCAACAGGAAGTAGGAGAAGAACCGTTAGCCCCTGATCACCTTCCAGTTTCCATCAGTCAACAAACTGAGGCGAAAATTACGTATTATGTCTAGAAGGCCATACGAGAAAGGTTGCTTTCTGGAAAAGTAATATCGTAGAGAATATCGTGGATTTGTCAGAAAGCGGTGAGGTACAAGCAGACTACAAGAACTTGAAGACCAGCACTGAAGAGGAAGCAAGCATAAAACAGCCGCTTTTTCGGTGTGGTAAGGTGATAAATTTCGTGCAGCAGTGCAGGACTCGGAGCAGGCTCTACGATTCTGTTGATGGACCATAGATGAAATAAATTACCTCCATTCGATATGGATGAGAGTAGAAAACAAACGGGTATTGAAAGAGAAGAAGAAAGGCTCTTGGTCGAAATTGCTCACAACTTTAAACAAGGTCTCACCTCAAACAGTGATTCAGCGCGACGTAAAGAGAACATGAATCAGCACGAGCTCTAGCAGGCGCAAAACTCTCATAAGGCACACTGGTTGCTTCTTTCAAATAATGATTCACGACTCCATCGAGTAAGAGACATAAGATAGAGGGAAAAAACTCGATAGTTCCTAAATAATTAGGCTCTCATGTGTGAAAGAATACTGTATCAGACCTCAATAGCATGAATTATGCCGTGTTGACTTACTTGTCACGACAAGGACAAAACCTGCTCTGTCGTCTATGTCATGACACGCGGTGAAGTAGGTTGAAATTCCTGAGCGAGGAGTCGTTCTGATAAAGGAAGCCAGTTATAGACCAATAACGCCGCTAAGTATGTACTAAAGGTCCTGTAAACTATAGTAAAGTATAGTCTTGAGTGGCGATACGACGGAGTTACGCTTTCGGAAGGGCTATGGTACGAACACAGAGATGATCCAATTAATCACCGATGTACAAGTATCATTTGTGGAGGATGGCTACCCCACAGCAGTGTCTACAGACGTTGGTAAGGCAGCTAACAACGGCAGGTGAAAACCTCAGCTCTCCACATACTCCTAAAGCCATCTGCCTAATACAAATATTAGCCTTGTGCAGGATCCATTTTCCTACGTCCAAATATTTTGATAAATTGTAGAATATGATAATGGAGTTTTCTTTTGATTTGTGTTTGAATATTTGGGTATGTTCAACATCCTGCTTCAGGCCAACCCGCTGCTTTTGCACCAGAATATGAAACTCCTTATGAATATAATTTTTATTTATATATTGTGGTTTTACTTTACGGAATTTATTCTAAATTCATTCTTGCTATTAACAATAAGTACCATCAAGAACCATAGACATCGGCATGCGAGTGTAAGAACTCTTATGTCCATGAAGAGGCTTCTGCAAGATATTCCGTTATCAACGTCACAAAATGTTCTTATAGCACGCCTTCGTGGAATAAATATTTCTTTGACACTAACCACATTGCCCCATAAGATTATGTCATAGGACAGTACTAAGTAAAAGTATGCAAAGTATGCTAGTAAGTCGTCACAATGAGTTCTAAATGCAAAGTAGGCAGAACTCAGCTGTATTACGCTTCTGCCGCGACAGTTTATCAACCTTTTAGATGTCCAGGACCTTCACTCATTGAGACTCATCCGGTGCATTCACAATTATCTCTACTTCTGGTACCTATAAGTTATTCATATTTGTATGGAATTGCATATTATGAGTTTTTGTAAGATTAAGGGCTAATTTATTGTCTGTGAATCAGTTGCGAGTATGCTTCAATTTTCTCCTGGCGTGTTTATTGTGAATGTGTTTGGCCATTTTCAGTGCACTTGTGTCATCATGTTTTGGGGTGAATCATTTATGTACACCAAGAAGAGGAGCAGGCCAAACACCGGATGTTTCAGACGAGCATATTTCATGTTTAGCTCACTGAATTTAATCTTACTTGTTTAGTATCCCAGCTAATGTGATCCTCTACTTTCTACTGATAGTATAACAATCCATCCAATACGTCCAAGCACGGGGAATACGTTTAACAGCATACTAATTCAATTTCCCTGAGTCAGCTGTTTAATGATTTATACATTTAAAGGAATTCTTCTCTCATATTTCTATCACAATTGAGTTTCCAAGACGACATATTGCTTGTTCAATAGAGGACCTTTTACGGTAACCAAAAAGAGCTGATACTGACAGGTTATTCTCAAAAATATGGTTTAATATTCTGTTGTGATGTAAATAACCAAAAAATTTCGAACACGGAAAGGATAGGGCCCTTAATTAGACATAAGTTGCTGATCTCCAGCTTTATAAATAATTTTGGATATTTGTGGTAAGTTCTTATGAGACCACATTGCTAAGGTCATCGGTCCCTAGGTTTAAACACTACTTAATCTAACTTAAACTAACTTACGCTAAGGACAACACATACACCCATGTCCGAGGGAGGACTCGAACCTCCGACGGGGGGAGCCGTGCGAACCGTAGGAAGGTTCTATAAATATTTTTGTCTTCCAGGCAATACAGGTTGCCTCAGCGACCGATTACGGAAGTCACCTCTCGCGGAAATCGCTACCATATCATCACAAGATTTTATTAGTTTTGCTGAGACGCTGTCATAACTAGAAGTCCTTGACATACCGTTTGTCAGAACCGATGTGGAGTATGGAATCCCTGTCTAAGCAAATTTTATGAATCCATCTTTGATAGCCCATTGTCTGCCCACTTTTGGAATGTCTGCGTAGTCCCGAAAGAAGTAGACTGGCATCTGGTTGGGACGAATACAAAAAAGAAAAATTAATCTTATGTGATAACGGAGACACTTGATCGAATCGGTATCTGTGTAGAAATTTGCCTGTTTAGTGTTGAGTCGTGTACTGGATTTGCACATTGAGGCGGGCACTTGCTAGGAGAGACCGCATTCCAGTCTACGCGCAAGCCCTCCTTAACGCCAGCACCCAACTTTCACATCAGTTGCTGTCGCCCGGCAACCAAAACTGGTAATAGCCCGGCGTCGGTCGGTATGTGTGGGCTGCCTGGTCGCTGTTCAAACCAGCCACTTTTGTATGTTTACTGTGCTAACGAAGTTTAATAGTGTGGTTTTCAATGTAATTGATCGTTGGCGTTTGTAATGGGATATCTAGAGCACATTCATTAATAACTCACGTAAATCCGAGCGAAGCAACGCACAGACACTGAAGTAGCCGCGAGGTCCAGTTTCCTCACTGAAATAGTCTATGCCTTTCTCACAGCATTTCAGGTGAGTCATCCTTCGATAACGTCACGTCCGCGTTCTGTGTCTAAGGCCGAGGGAGATACAGACGTCATCACAATGCATGTCCACTTTAAAATCCATCCTGAACTCCTGTTTTTGAAAAACGGTGGTCAGCATTCTGTGGCCTGAAAGACTCAGTCTTCCATAATTTTCTATCCACAGTGATAAATTTCTTCCAATTAGAACAACGACCATTACGCGGCATTTTTTTTACACATTCATTTGGCTTTCTGGGCACTTTATCCTGCAGCGCTATGCACGAACGACACCTGTTGAATTCAGTGGGTAGCACAGAATATGGATTATGGGTGAACAAAGTTAAGAAAGAAAATGATGAGGCGTGGAGAAGAGCACAATGGCATATTGAACATTAAAATTGAAGAAGATGTGAATTAAACGACGTGTAAATTTTTTTCTAGAAAAGAAGCAAGAGAGATAAGAGGAAAAAAGCAAGGTCAGGCACATTTCCTTCAATGCGAGTGTTCTATTTCTATCACACGTTGACGTGGACTGAGAAAGTGTTTCATAAAATGGTACGTCTGGAATTCGTCAATCAAAGTGATATGCGGACTATTGAATCGTGTGGAATAGAAATTGGAATGATTTAAGATACGGTATTACAATTGGTTGTAACAAATAGGTAGAACAGACAAAGTGCGAAATGGAGAGGCACTAGAAAGAAAAGGCGAGGAAAGAAATCTTCGAAAAACCATACCACAAGAAGGGACGGGTATGATTAATATCTGTGAATAACTAGGTTGCCACAGTAAGGTACCCCTGGAGAGGAAAAATTTCATAGAGACAAAGAGTAGAAAATGCAAAGTAGATAGTCGAGTACGGTGGTTTTTGTAAATATGTGTAGAAGCAAATATTAAAAGAAGAGTAATATAGAGCCGAAGAAGAAATCCAAAAACCTGAAAACTGAAATAGACAGGGAAGGAGACGTCATTCTTTTTGCGCTTTATTCTTTTGTCGCTATTTCCCTCTCCATCGCACTCTTTGAGTCATCTGTTCATAAAACAACAATCTACCTTCAGGGGAAGCCAAAAAGAAGAAAAAGAAGACACACGCTGTAGAGGAGTAGATAGAGCAGACGTGTAATTACTGGCTTCCCGCCGGGCCGCTGGCGTGTGGCTTATCTGATACAAGCCAAGAACTTCATACTGTAAATGCTCCCTGGCAATCAAATGTTGCAATAAGTGGGGTAAGCGATACAACGAAACAGGTTATATTCAGAGCCGAGGCAGATTTTCATCAGAAGCTGTACTAGGGACCTGTTCCTTTTAAGAAAGACACTGACCAAATAATAAATGAGAACCTAAAGGATTCCTCGTAAAATTATTTATTCCATTAATGACCAGTGGCATGTCTCACACAAATATGGAAGCTGACATTTCCGCTTCTTGTGTTCTCTCGCATGGCTCGAGAATTTTATTTTGAGATCGTTTCAAATTCGCGAAAGCTTATGTGCGCCCAAATCTCCCGTTACAGATGACAGTTAAATTTCAATACAGGAAACAAGACGCTGACAGTTTACTACTAAACCGTGACTGTCTCAAGAAATATGTAAAGTTTTTTTTTTTTTTTTAAATCATCGCTACCAGTCACAAACTTTGTCAACTATTGTATTATTTATTTATTTAGCGACATGTTTCGAGGGTTATTCCTGATCTTCAGGCTAAATGGCATTACAAAAACAGCTTTACAGTAACGTCATGCTGATGTTAAGTACTCTTTTCGTAAATGCTGTTGTCATACTGTGGAAGAAGAGAAATCTTAGTAAGGGGCGATGTCACTTTGGAAGCTGGACTGATGTTTGCACGAAAATGTTTTATAACGGTCAATCACTTTGTTCTTCTGGCGTGGAAGTCTCGTTGTGATGCGTTGCGGTGTTTACATTTCCGTGGCTCTCTTGGTCACTTCACAAATTGTCGCTAAGGCCCGTTTCACACTGGGACACTGGTGACGGTCGCCAGTGACGGTCACCGGTAATTGTGGTGAACACTCCTGGATCACCGGTGTCCGACACCGCAGGTATTGCCAACTGATTAGTTAGTGAAATGGACTCGAGCGAGGAGGAAATTTGTTGGTACTTCTAAGCAGGAGGAGGAGGAGGAGGAGGAGGAGAATAAGGACAAAACGTTTATTACACGTACATCCATTGCTACATGATCTGCTGGAGAAAGGATTGTTTTATACTCTTTATGTCGTTTGAGGATACTTTAACTATTCAGGGATTGCAGGACATGTCACCTCGTTTAGTCCGTGGAGGAAATTTTACGAACAGTATCAGAGATTACTTTGTAAACCACTTCGTTAGCCCTGAAAGTGAAGTGGCTTGACAGCTGCAAAAAATGTAATTGCTAGAAATGTTATGTGAACGCTAATATTAGGCTTCATTGTTCATCTGGCATTGTATTTGTGATGTGCACTGTGCCATTATTAGTATGTTAACTGTAAGAAGTCATATTATTGTATTCACTGAACTGATTGGAACTTACAATTAAAATTATAGTGTGTCAGGAACTTGTGCCTCAATAATAAATAAATAAAATTCATTATTGTAATAGTCACATATGCGTAAATAATTGTAATTAAGAAAAATTATTTTAACTCTATTTTCTGAACCATAAGCTGGAACGCCTTAGGACGCAGATGAAAAGGGGGCGAGGGATACAGATGTGCTTGAAGGTTACTACCCTCCACTTTGTTGTTATAGTCATCGCTTTTGACATCCCAAATAGCGGGACGACTTTCAACTTCACTTATAAAATCTTCCCTGTTAATGAAATCTAAACTCATGGTTACAATGTGAACAATATAATATATAATGAATGTTTCGTGGCACTGTCTCACAAATTACTGCCTGTCTGTTGGCAAATCTGCAGCGCTGTGTCTGTGATCTGTGCCCAGTGCGAACACTCCAATTCAAACTAATGCTTGTCCGACTGTGACTGCTGTGAACACAGTGACCGTGACCGTCACATGTGGCGAGGGTGAGTCACTGCTGCGTCACAGTGGCCCGGTGAGGCGTTGTAGTGTCCCGGTGTGAATGCTCCAGTTCAGACGAATGCATCACTGTCGGTGACCGTCACTGGTGACCGTCACGGGCCTAACATAGCAGTAACTTGGAAACACGATCGCAAACAGTTCTGTAGTGCAGTGGCCAAGATGGTGGTCGAAATACGCCGGTTTCGATTTGACTATCGATTTGTCGATCTATGTGGTGTCACATATTTACATATCTTCTACACGTCTTGTTATCGTATTACAGATGTAGGTTGACGAAATACATTACAACTGAGCAGCTGTTACAATATTATTGAACACATCATGATATAAACTATTTATTTTACATATTTCTAAGCTATTGCTGGGGCTAGAGTCAAACGACTGGCATGTTATGTGTCTTTTATTCTAGGAGTACTGTAGTGAAACTGGAAAAGAAATGTGAATTTTTGAAGTTCGTCATTTCATTCAGGATCTCGTTATTCCCCATGTGGCCATGGATGAATATTTCCATTACTTCCAAGATGCACATTTTCCAGCTCTTTTCTAAATTCTGTAGTATTTTGAGATCGTTGTCTATTGTAACACTGTGCCCTGTTTCATTTATATGTTTCGCTATAGCTGATTTACTCGGTTTGCCAAGTCTGAAACAGTCAATGTGTTACTTAAAGCTAGTTTTAAAATTTCTTCCCGATTGGCCAATGAAATATTTGTTGCAATAACTGCATGTAATTTTATAGATTCCTGCTTTGTTAAGTTTCTCTGTGGGATGTGAGATGTCATGTATCAGTTTCTTTCTTAAGTTTTTGTTGGTGGCAAAGGTGATCCTGATGTCTGTTTTTTTTTTTTAACAGCTTGGCTATTTTGTCTGATATGACACCTAAATATGGTAACGTTATGGACCTGGTTTTTTGGATGTTGTGTGTTGAATCTGTGTCACATTGTTTGTTGTTATTTTTAGTTATGCGTTGTGATAGTGTGTCTATTTCATGTTCGTGATAGCCACTATTACGTGCAATGTATTTGATAGTGTTCATTTCTATCTCATAGTCGGTACCATTAAGTGGGAATTTCTGAGCTCTGTTTAAGAAGGATCTGAATCCAGCTTGTTTATGTGCGTTCGGATGTGTGAAAGATTTATTAATGACTGTGTCTGTGTATGTTGGTTTTCTGTATACATTGATATTTAGTGTTTGGTCTGTGTTACTTATTGTCATGTATAGAAAATTAATTTTGTTATGTTTCTCATGTTCTATGATGAACTGGATGTTGTTGTGTAAATTATTGAATCTGTTAACTAGAGTTTCTATTTCTTCGTCAGTTCCATTGTATACAATGAATGTGTCATCAACATATCTGCAGTAGTGTACTATTTTCTGGGTTATTATGTCTTTGTTGTTAAGAAGTTTATTTTCAAGGTGGTTAATGAAAATTTCTGCAGTGATTTCACTTGAAGGACTTCCCATTGCTAGGCCTACATCTTGTTTGTACATTTCGCCAATAAATGTGAAATAACTGTGTGAAAGAACAAGTTCTAGCAATTCTATTAATTCAACTACTTCATCTGGGAACATAGCCTGACCTTTTAATAACTTATTTTTGATTATATCTATGAATTCTTTGATGGGTATGCTGCTATATAAGTTTACTATGTCCAGGGATATGAGCTTTGCTTTTGATGGGATATGAATATCTTTAATACTTTGAACTGCTTGGTAGCTATTTTTCACTGTAAATGAGGTTTTAAATTTATATTGTTTTTGTAAAATTGAATGCAGCTTACCCATAACTTTGTAGCCTGGATGATTTATAGCATTGACAGTTGGTCTTATAGGGATATTAGGTTTATGGATCTTATGCTGCGCTCTTAACTTTGGGACTGTTGGATTCATAATTGTTAATCTTTGTGCTTCTTCCCTCATTAATAAGAAGCATGTTTTATTCAACTGTTTCTTTAGTTTGCTGTTGAATTCCTGTGTGGGGCCATGAGAGATTTCTTGTATATGGTTATTCTGAAAGAACTCAAGTGTTTTATTTACATATTCATGTTTATCCATGACAACTACTGTATTGCCTTTGTCAGATTTTACTGTTAGTGCATTGCCCTCAATGAGCTTCTTGTTGATGGTTCATCATATTTCGATAGAGTAAGGTTTTATTTAAATACTCTGAAAAGGATTTAGCGGTAAAAATTTTTTTTGAGCATTTAAAGAGTATTTTCGTACCATGTGTGTTTATGTGCCACGCCCACTCTTCTGTTACCCACTTTTCTGCATATATTTTAGATATTTATATCCCCTACATTGCACGTTAGGGATTTTTTTTTTACTCTCGAGTGTGTCGGCTATCCTTCGAATGCAACGGTCGGTATTCTTTGGTTTCTGCTTTTGTAAACAACACGCTTTCAAACACGCGGTTAGTTTTGTTCAAGTGTGATTGCGAGTAGTTGTTGTACTTACGTTTGCAGTGCTTTTTTACGTGTGTTTTGTTTTGTTTATTGAAGATGACGAAACGTAAAGGCATTTTCAAGAAACGACAGTTTAGAGGAAACAAGTTAGAAAGCTTTCTGTACAAGAGGTTATGTCGCCTGCCAACGATGTTCCTAATTGTAAATCTTCAACAAGTGCATCATCAAAGAAGCTCTCATCATTTCAAGAGAGTTACAACGAATTTACTGTAAGTGACAAGGGGTGCAGTAACATTATTATAAATCTGAGAATATTATCAGATGTAATTTCCAAATTTGTACAATGTAGACAGTGTGGTGAGTCACAGAGTGTGAAACTTTGTGAGAGTGCCAGTGAGAGAAACGGCCTAGCAATCGCTTTGGATTTAATTTGCACTAAATGCTCAGCTGTGATATCATTTACGAGTTCTTCAAAACAAGATGCAAGTGGCCCTTATGAAATCAATAATAGATTAGTTTATGCCTTCTGATCCAGTGGCAAGGGTATGGATGCAGGGAGAACATTTTGTTCAGTGATGAACTTATATCAATCACCAAATATGTTTGAAAAACTGACTGTAATATTAGTGAAAGCTGTATGTGAGGTCAGTGAGGAAAGCATGAAACTGCCTGCTATGGAAGCAGTGGAAGAAAATGATGGGTTCGGTTATTGCAGGTGCACTTGATGGAAGTTGTCAGAAAAGAGGACATACTTCCCTGAATGGAGTAATGACTGCCACGAGCGTAGACACCGGTAAAGTGTTAGATGTGGAGATAATGTCTAAATACTGCAAATGTTGTCAACTCAATGAACATAAAGAACACAATTGTGTGGCTAATTTTAGAGGAACAAGTGGTGGTATGGAATCTCATGGAGTATATAATATTTCATCGCTCCGTAGAAACAAGAGGCATACAGAACACCAAATATTTGGGCGATGGTGACAGTAAGGCATACAACAATGTTGTGAACTCTAAGCTATACGGAGATGCCATTATTAGCAAAATAGAATGTGTAGGCCATGTTCCAAAACATTTGGAAACAAGGCTGAGAAAACTAACTTTTGATATGAGAGGAAAAAAATTAGAAGATGGAAAATTGTTGACCGGACAGGGTCATTTAACTAAAACTGAAATAGAAAACTTGCAGGTATACTATGGGCAGGAAATTAAGAGAAATAAAGAAAATCTGGAGGCAATGAAGAGAGATGTTTGGGCCTTATTCTTCCATAAGTCCTCTACTGATGATAAGCCATGACATGGATTGTGTTCGCCAGGAGAAAGTTCGTGGTGCAAATGCAATAGGACTCAGGCAACTGGAGAATCTTATTCTCACCAGCATTCTCTTACTGCTGCTGTCATTACAGCAATTAAACCTATTTTCAGACACTTGGCTCATCCTGACCTTCTAAGGAAATGTCTGCATGGGCAGACACAGAACCCAAATGAATGTTTCAACAGCATAATTTGGAACTGCCTTCTTAAAACTGTATTTGCAGGCATGCACACAATGAAGCTAGGAATTCATGATGGTGTTATTACATTCAATTGTGGTAATATTGGAAAGTGTTGGGTACTGATAAAACTGGGAATTAATCCTGGTGAAAATATGATCACTGGGCTGCAACATTGTGATAAAATGAGGATAGCTGATGCAGACACGTCTGCATCTAATATGGCCAAGAAAGCAAGACAAACATCCAGGAAGGTGATAAAGAAGCTGGAAGACCTACTAGAGGCCAAAGAAAGGCCATCATATGCAGCAGGACACTTTTAATTACCTGTAAGTAACAAATTTCAAAAGTTTTTCTTTAAAGTCAATTTCCTGCAAACTATAATTTTCAGTACATATGCCCCATTATATCAGAAACCATCATGCATAAATGGATGAAATTTTCAGAGATTCAGAATAACATAAAAAGCCACCTCTGGTATTACATTCACTAACATTCCCCCATTAGGAAGTTCACAAAAAATATTTTCTGCAGAGAAAACTTTATATTTTTTTAATAAATTTAAAAAAGTATTTCTTAAAAGCTATATAATGAATACAGTAGATTTTAGTACAGTTGACTCTATTAGCATGATGTAACATACAGTAAAAATATTAAGGCCCTGCATCAAATAGTTTTTTTCAGAAATGGGTCTAATACTTGCTTAAATTAACATGGGTTAGAAAGGCAGGGTGTGGTTCCCTTAAGTAACTGGTTCTCTTCTTTAGCTTCTTTTAGGGGATTATTGTTAAAGTGTTTCTCTATTAATTTGTTAGTTTTATGTCCTAGTACTGTTTGTTCTTCTTTGTTTAGTTTGACTACATCTGTTGCCATTGTGACTGAGCAAATGATGTCTTTAATGTTCTACTGACTGAGTTCAGGTTTTAGGTTATGTTTAAGGCCTTTGTTTAGTAGAGAGAGTTCGTTGGTGTTAAAATGAATGTTTGTGGAACTGACTACTCTTGGGAAAAATTTGTGGGAAGTCTGAATTTTGGTGTTGTAAGTGAGGTAAGTATCTTACTGTCTGAGCTGATCTAGCTTCTTCATATGTGTTGCTTTAATTCTGTTGAAATTTTCGTGTAGAGCTTCATTAATGACATTTTGGAAGAAAGGTACTTGAGATGGATGCGTGAGTAGTAGTAATTCTAAGTGCAATTTATATGCTAACATATTTAAGTGGTATTTCTTTTTGTACTGTTGTTTCACCTCAGTTTCAACGATATTTTTTCACCTTTCTTTTGAGCCAATTTGGCAGGGAAAGAACTGTTGTTTGTTTTTAGTTTTACATATTTGGAGGTCAAATCCTCTTTCAAGCAGACTTTGTTGAACGTTATGCTTAGGTTAGTTCTCAGTATTTCCATTTTAATGTTTTTGCATGCCTGAAGTACTCGAACAACTTGGCTTGTTGGTATAAAAGACTTTGAAGCCAAGTTGTTAGAGTCTGAAAACTGTTCCTGGAGCGACTCTGTAGCAGTTATGGATGTGTGGGATATCGCATTGTCCTGCTGGAATTGCCCAAGTCCGTCGGAATACGAGGGTCGTCCACAAAGTTCCGTTTCTATTTCTATCCGCGGCAGCGCTACGATCGCAGTTCCGAGCATGCGCGGCAGTTACTCTGACTCAAGGGAAAAACATGTACGCCGTTTTTATATCGCTGCTGCTGACGTGTGCTTTGTAGCGCTTCTTTATAATGTCAGCCATAATTTAAAATGCCGCCGCTTATGAAATCAGATCTGTGATTCATTTTCTAAATGCAAAGAAAGTTAAGCCGAAGGAAATTCATCGGCAAATCTGCGAGGTTTACGGACAAAATGTTATGAGTGATTCAATGGTTATAAGATGGGTCAGGCTGTCCAATGAAGGACATGATCAAGTGCACGCTGAAGAACGAAGTGGACGCCCGTCTATGGCTACTGATGAACTGGTTCACACAATTGAAGAGAAGATTAAGCACAACCGTAAGTTTACACTTAGTGCCCTTGCTATGGAAGTTCCGCAAATCTCACGATCACTAATTCATGAAATTCTTACTGAAAAACTGAAATTTCAAAAACCTTGCTCTCGTTGGGAACCCAAAATTCTTACTGAACGACACAAAACTCAACGTATGGGCAGTGCACTTGAGTTTTTGACACGCTACAAAGAAGAAGGCGATGGTTTTCTTTCTCGGGTAGTCACGGGGGATGAAACTTGGGTATCGTATGACACCCCTGAAGCAAAACAGCAATCAGTGTACTGGAGGCATACATCATCCCCAACGGAGGTTAAACCCAAGCAAATCTTGACACCTCGAAAGGTCATGTGCACCGTTTTTTGGGACAGAAAAGGCATTTTGTTGATTGATTTCTTGCCACGAGGCCAAGCAAGCAATGCACGTGGTTACTGCGAGACCATTAAGGAATTGCGCCGCGCAATACAGAACAAGCGCTGAGGATTACCGTCACAAAGTGTTGTTTTTTTCCACGATAATGCCTGACCTCACATGGCGAATGTGACCAAACAACTCTTACGGAAATTTACTGGGATTCGTTTGATCATCCTCCGTACTGCCCGGACCTCACTCCTAGCGACTTTCATCTCTTTTACACCTAAAATCTGTCCTTGGTGGTCATAACTTCAGCGATGATGACGAGCTGAAAGAACATGTTACCACATGGTAGAATACACAGGCGGTAACCTTATGAAGCAGACATACAAAAACTTGTGCCACGCTATGTCAAGGGCCTACAAATTTTCAGAAGCTATGCAGAAAAGTAGTTTAACAGTTGAAGATTATTGTACAATAAATATTTTTTTTGTATCTGTACACGTTTATTTTATATAAACAAACGGAACTTACTTTGTGAACGACGATCGTACACAATTTACACGAATGGATGCAGCTTTCAGACACGATGCTTACATACGTGTCACCTGTCAGAGTCGTATCTAGACGTATCAGGAGTCGCATATCACTCCAACTGCACACGCCCCACACCATTACAGAGCCCCTACCAGCTTGAACAGTCCCTTGCTGTCTCCATACCCGTACACGTCCATCCGCTCGATCAATCTGAAACGAGACTCGTCAGGCAACATGTTGCCAATCATCAACAGCCCAATGTCGGTATTGACGGGCCCAGGCGAGGTGTAAAGCTTTGTGTCATGCAGTCATCAAGAGTAAACGAGTGGGTCTTCGGATCCGAAAGCCCATATCGATGAGATTTCGCTGAATGGTTCGCACGCTGACACTTGTTGTTGGCCCAGCATTGAAATCTGCAGCAATTTGAGGAAGGGTTGCATTTCTGTCACGTTGAGCGATTCTCTTCAGTCGTCGTTAGTCCCTTTCTGCAGGATCTCTTTTCGGCCGCAGCGATGTCGGAGATTGGATGTTTTACCGGATTCCTGACACTTGCGGTACACTCATGAAATTGTCGTACGGGAAAATCCCCACTTCATTGCTACCTCGGAGAGGCTGTTTTCCATCGCTCGTGTGCCGACTATAACAATGTTCAAACTCAGCTAAATCTTGATAACCTGCCATTTTAGCAACAGTAACCGATTTAACAACTGCACCAGACACTTATTGTCTTACATAGGTGTTGCCGTACGCAGCGCCATATTCTGCCTGTTTACACGTCTCTGTAGTTGAATACGCATGCGTATACTAGTTTCCTTGGCTCTTCAGTGTATTTCTATTGCATATATTGTCAAGCCCAACAATTCTTTTGTAGAAAGAGAATTTTTTCTTAATACGCAGATATGTAAGTGTATGAAATAGCTCCTGCGACAAAGTTTTGCTGTCACGTTTCGTATCCGTTACAAGCATGCATTTCGGAGTAATTCTGTATTTAAAATAGCCAGCAGGTTCGGAGAATTTTGAAGCGTTTAAACACTACGTAATCACACATTTTTGTACACATTCAAAATTTAAGTTTAATTATTCACAGCAGATCGTCGCAAATAAAAAGTTATTTATCCTTTCATCATTACCCAAAACGTCCGCCCCCGGTAGCTGAGTGGTCAGCGTGACTGACTGTCAATGCTAAGAGTCCGGGTTCGATCCCGGCTGGACCGGAGATTTTCTCAGATCAGGAACTGGGTGTTATGTCGTCCTAATCATCATCATTTCATCCACATCGACGCTCAAGTCGCCGAAGTGGCGTCAAATCGAAAGACTTGCGCCAGGCGAGCGGTCTACCCGACGGGAGGCCCTCGACACACGCCATTATTATTATTACCCAAAACGAATTCCCCGAGTGACGGGAAGTCACCCCGCGGTCAGATTAGACACTCTGACTGCCAAAATTTTATCGGTAAACTGTCAAAGTATTTGTAGCAAAGTTCCCGAATTTACTGCCCTCCCAGAAGTTCTCGCCTTCAAACTATTCTTGGGACAAAGAGCTGGCTCAAATCCGAAGAGGAAATCGCTGAGGTATTTTTCGAGCTTGGAATGTATATCAGATAGCTCTGAGCACTATGGGACTTAACATCTGAGGTCATCAGTCCCCTAGAACTTAGAACTACTTAAACCTAACTAACCTAAGGACATCACATACATCCATGCCCGAGGCAGGATTCGAACCTGCGACCGTAGCGGTCACGCGGTTCCAGACTGAAGCGACTAGAGCCGCTCGGCCACTGCAGCCGGCGAATGTATATCAGAATGACAGTTTAGAGGTCACAAGAGGGGGAGTGTTCACTGCAGTCGACTAAAATATTGTTTTTATTTGGGTCGAAGTTGAGTGTGACGGTGAAGTTATCTTGTCACATACAACAAGTCTAGGTGAAACCAAGTTAATTGTTGAATGTTTTTACCGGCCACCTGATTTTTCTGTGACAGTTAGTCATTCAAAGAATGTCTCTGGTCAATAGCGCGTAAATACCAGGTTCAAATGGTTCAAGTGACCCTGAGCACTATGGGACTTAACATCTGTGGTCATCAGTCCCCTAGAACTTAGAACTACTTAAACCTAACTAACCTAAGGACATCACACACATCAATACCCGAGGCAGGATTCGAACCTGCGACCGTAGCGGTCACGCGTTTCCAGACTGAAGCGCCTAGAACCGCACGGCCACCCCGGCCGGCTAAATACCAGGTCACGCATTGCTAGTCTGAGGCGACCTCAACCGACCGAGTGTACTTTGGATCACGTTTTCTAAAACTGTCTTGAGCAGTTAATTCAGCAGCCCACACGCAATGGAAACATCTTAGACTTATAGCTACAAATATGCCGAATCTTATCGACAACATCAGTATAGAAAGGGGGATTAGCGAACATGATGTCATTGTAGCAACTGTGGTTAACAAATCAGTCAAAAATGCTAGGAGAGCATTTCTGCTAGAAAGAGAAGATAAGCAGTTGTTAGCATATCACTTAAACAGTGAACTGACATCACTTAGTTGCAGTAAGATGGCTGTAGAAGAATTATGCGCCAAGTTTACAGAAATTGTAAATCGTGGTCGAGAGATCATGTGCCTAGTATGTGGATTAGGGACAGACAGGACCCATCATGGTTTAACAACGAGATTCGGAAACCGTTGAGGAACCAGAGGCTGTTGCACTCCCGGTTCAAAAGAGAACGCGAAAATGACGACAAGCGAAGGTTAGCAGACGTTCGTTCGTCTGTGAAAAGATCTATGAGTGAAGCATACTGCTACTACCACCGTAGCAAAAGATCTGGCAGAGAACTCGAGAAAATTTTGGTCCTATGTAAAATTGCTCAGTGGATCTAAGGCTTTTATCGAGTCACTTGTTGACCAGTATGGTGTGGCAGTCGAATATAGCTACACGAAAGCCTAATTTTTAAATTTCACGTTCAAGAAATCGTTCACTCAGGAGAATCGTGCAGACATACCGTCGTTTGACCATCGAATAGACTTGCTTATAGACAACATGGTAATAACCATCACTGGCACAGGGAAGCAATTGAAGGAGTTGAAAACAAGTAAGTCAGCAGGTCCGGATGAAATCCTAATTCGGTTTTTGAAAGAGTACTTTACGGTTTTGGCCCCTTACTTAGCTGCATTTATCGCGAATATCTTGCCCAGCGCAAAGTCCAAAGCGATTGAAAAAAGCGCAGATGAATCCTGTGTATAAGAAAGGCAAAATAATGGACCTGGAAAATTACAGGCCAATATCCGTAACATCGGTTTCCTGCAGAATCATTGAACATATTCTCATTTCGAATATCATGAATTTTCTTGGGACCGAGAAGTTTGCCGGCCACGCTACGGACCGCTACGGTCGCAGGTTCGAATCCTGCCTCGGGCATGGATGTGCGTGATGTCCTTAGGTTTTTTAGGTTTAAGTAGTTCTAAGTTCTAGGGGACTGATGACCTCAGAAGTTAAGTCCCATAGTGCTCAGAGCCATGTCTGTGAATCAGCATAGTTTTAGAAAGCATCGCACGTGCGAAACTCAGCTTGCCCTTTTCTCACATGATATACTGCGAACTATGGGTGACGGCCAACATGCAGATTACATATTTCTAGATTTCAGGAAAGTGTTTGACACGGTGCCCCATTGCAGGGTGTTAAAGAAGGTAGAAGCATATGACACAGGTTCACAGATATGTGAGTGGCTCGAAGGGTTCTTAAGTTATAGAACCCAGTATGTTGTCCTCGACGGCGAATGTTCGTAAGAGAGAAGGGTATCGTCAAGAGTGCCTCAGGGAAGTGTGATAGGACCGCTATTACTATCTATATACCCAGATCAGCCAGAACACTATGACCACCGACTTACTATTGATGTAAGCCCGTCCAGGAGATAGCAACATCACCTGGCGAGGAATGACTGCTAGTCAGACACACGCACGGTGCATATAGTATCAGTGAGGGTGCCGTCCGTGTACAGAATGAGGAAGGCGCGCGATCTGTCTGATCGAGTGCAGACTGTGATGGCTCGGAGCATTTTGTAAACTGCACAATTTGTCGTGTGTCCGAGGTTTTCTGTGGTGAGCGTCTTCAACACGTGGCGAAACCAAGGTGAAACCACGTCAAGACGTCGTGGGGTTGGACGGCCACACCTCATTACAGATGTCGGACGTCGTAGACTTGGCAGACTGGTAAAACAGGACAGGCGACGATCTACTGCAGAACTAATATCAGACTTTCATGCTGGGCAATGTACAAGTATGTCTAAACACACAGTGCACCGATCACTCCTAAACATCGGCCTCTGCAGCCGGCGATCGATGCATGTGTCACTGTTAACACCACAACATCGGCAACTATGACTGAAATGGGCACGTGGCCATCGGAACTAGACTTTGGCTCAGTGGGAGAGCGCTGCAAGGCCTGATGAATCGCGATACCTTCATCATCATGCCGACGGGAGGGCGCGAATCCGTCGTTTTCCAGGGGAAGAGAGCCTTGACACCTTGTACTGCGGTACAGAGGCAATTTGGTGGCGTCTCCATAATGCCCTGGGAAACATTCACGCGGGCATCCATGGATCCAGCTGAGTTCGTGCAAGGCACCACGACAGCCAAGGCGTATCGTACTCTGGTTGCAGATCACGACGATCATGTTGTCCGACGGCAGTGGCATTTTTCAGCAAGATAATGCGCCATGTCAGAAGGCCAGGAGTGTGGTGGAGTGGTTCGAGGAACACAGTGGCGAGTTCCAACTGATATACTGGCCATCCAATTCGCCACATTTGAACCCGATCGAACACATCTGGGATGTGATTGTGATTAAACGTGGCGTCAGAGCTCATCGTCTCTCTCCCTGGAATTTACGAGAATTAGGTGGCTTTCGTGTGCAGATGGTGTATTAACTCTCTCCAACGCCTTACGAAGGCCTCATTGCTTCCATTACACGAGGCATCGCCGCTGTCATGCGTGTCAAATGTGGACATACCGGCTATTACGTAGTGGTTCATAATGTTCTGGCTGATGAGCGTACATAAATGATTTGGCGGACAGTGTGCGCCGCAACCTGCGGTTCTTTGCTGATGATGCTGTGGTGTACGGCAATGTGTCATCGTTGAGTGACGGTAGGAGAATACAAGATGACTTAGACAAAATTTCTAGTTCTAAATGTAGGAAAATGTAAGCCAATGAGGATGAGTAGGAAAAACAAACCCATAATGTTCGGATACAGCATTACTAGTGTCCTGCTTGACACATTCATGTTTTTTTAAATATCTGGACGTAACATTGCAAAGCGATATGAAATGAAACGAGCATCTGAGGATTGTAGTAGGAAAGGCGAATAGTTGACTTCGGTGTACTAGAAGAATTCTAGTGAAGTGTGGTTCATCTGTAAAGGAGACTGCATATAGGACGCTAGTGCTACCTATTTTGAGTACTGCTCAAGTGTTTGGGATGCGTACCAAGTCGGATTAAAGGAAGACACCAAATCAATTCATAGGCGGGCTACTAGATTTGTTACTGGTAGGTTCGAACAACATGCAAGTGTTAGAGAGATGCTTCGGGGACACAAATGGGAATCCCTGGAGGGAAAGCGACTTCTTTTCAAGATACGCTATTGAGAAAATATAGAGAACCAGCATTTGAAGCTGACTGCCGAATGATCGAATGATTCTACTGCCACCAACATACATTGTGCATAAGGATCACGAAGATAAGATTCGAGAAATTAAGAGCTCATACGTAGGCATATAGACAGCCGTTTCTCGCTCGTTCAGTTCGCAAGTGGAACAGAAAAGGAAATAAATAATAGTGGTATGGAGTACCCTCCGCCATGCGCGAAAGATGGCTGCCGAGTATCGATGTAGACGTAGAACACAGTTTTCCCAACTACTGCGTAACTGACCCATGATATTGAACAGACACAGGTTTTTATTTCTTGACACAAGCTTTATTTTTAAGTGGACATAACTATTTGCATACTCGAATAAAATTTCCCAGTTTACCACTGACATTACCATTCCAAATCTGACCTATGTTTGAGGTGAATAATGACACATTTCAGTGACTTCTTTTAGTGCCTAGAAAAGACGTTTCGACATTCGATGTCCTCAAAACTAGACTGCCTTATTTCGTCTCTGTCATGTTGATTTGCTGCCACAGGAAATGTTTTTAACATCAACCAATAGGATGTCAAAAACCAATAGAGCTTAATTGGGCAAATGAAAGCAATTAAAAATGGCTCTGAGCACTATGAGACTTAACATCTGTAGTCATCAGTCCCCTAGAACTTAGAACTACTTAAACCTAACTAACCTAAGGACATCACACACATCCATGCCCGAGGCAGGATTCGAACCTGCGACCGTAGCAGTCGCGCGGTTCCGGACTGCGCACCTAGAACTGAAAGCAATTAACTTTAATTCAGAAATTCACGGGTACTCGTCTATTTACCTGGTTACCTGTGGCTAGTTGACTTGTCTAATAGAGCTGACTTCATTGCACACTAAAATTAAAGATAAATGTGAAGCAAAAGACTCACCGACGAAGTTTTATGGCTCCTGTGGTCAACCTGCAAAATAAGTAAATATTATATAATTACAGATCACTATCAGACAAAACAACACTAATGTCAACAGTTGAAACATTACATAATGTCTCTCAGCATCCGACCCAAACTCTGTGAATTTAGTGTCTACAGCGATACACCTTCAGAAAACGTGTCTTCTGACATCGATTTAAATGGATGTGAGACAACAAAATTTGAAGAAAGCTTCTTTAAACGTAATAGTTGGCGTCGCGTTCTGAACACAGCCAGGGTAAATAAATCCACAATTAAATAATACATTCATTTTGTGGACTAGTATTTTAATAGACTTTACTAATTAGAAGTTGCTCACATGTGTAAACATTATTATTTCACAATAACGAAACAAAACTTGTCTTACAGTAACTAGATATAATGAGCACAAATAATCTGTTACTATTCGGAAGTTTAATAATGTCTTCAGAGAAGTGCCGGCTGTGTTGTAACACACCTAATAAACCGCTGAGATAGCGCTATTACGGAAGTGGAACCAAGTGTCTTACCATAAACGTATTTAAATTAGCGCTTAGAAATTGGTTTCATACATTTTAATTAGTCAAAAATTTCGAAAAAATACAATAGCGAAATATTCGATCCACGATAGCTATGTGTGTATTTCTGAAATTCATGCCGTCTTTCAGTAGTGAGGTGATACTGTTGAGCACTCCATTACTTCTGCCACTAGAATATGGTTGGTTGGTTGGTTTGGGGAAGGAGACCAGACAGCGTGGTCATCGATCTCATCGGATGAGGGAAGGATGGGGAAGGAAGTCGGCCGTGCCCTTTCAGAGGAACCGTCCCGGCATTTGCCTGGAGTGATTTAGGGAAATCACGGAAAACCTAAATCAGGATGGCCGGACGCGGGATTGAACCGTCGTCCTTCCGAATGCGCGTCCAGTGTGTAACCAATGCGCCACCTCGCTCGGTACACACTAGAATATGCTCTGCAAGGATATACGATAACAGTCGAACGCTTGGAGCGTAGCAGGAGAAAAAAGTAGAGTGTTCAAGCATTTGGTGCAACCTCATTCCAAAACCGAGCGAGGTTGCGCATTGTTTACCAGACTGGGCACGCATTCAAGAGAATGACGTTTGAAATCCACGTCCGGCCATCCTGATTTAAGTTTCCCATGATTTCTCTAGGTCGCTTAAAGCAAATACCGGGATACTTCCCATGAAATGGTACGTCCAGTTTCCTTCTACATCCTTCCTTATCTGAGCTTGTGCTCAGTCTCTACCGTTGTCAACGGGACGTTGAACATCAATCGTCCTTCTTTCTGCCTTTTCATTCAAAAGTTGCTCAACGAATGATTAGCTAAGAGAAATCTCCATATCACGCCTTGATAAAAAAAATTGTAGACTAAAGATAAAGTGGATTCAAGAGGATAAAATTGAATTAGAATGGGCTTCTCAGTATTTTGCTCATTAAAAGAAGAAAATGTATGAAAACAAATTTGGAATTCAAGTTAATTAGTACAAAGGACGGCTGTTATCCAACGTATAAGATGAATAAGTACGTTAAAAGACGAGCTCTAACTGAAATTTTATCTAAGAAAAAAATGAAGTCCATTGCTTCTTATATCTTATAATCAATAACATTACATCTTCACATCGCAGAATAACTATCGCTGGCTTCGGTGAAAAGATATCAGTTGATCCAGCCTTAAGTTTCGTTGATACTAGCCAGTGTCAATACACGTCTGACAGATATGTTGCTGTGATGTCGTACTCAACTGCTGACACTATGATGCAAACATATAATGTTGTATGGTCTCGATAGTATATTTTGTTACGGTTTTTGACTCCACAAAACAGTTATAACTTTAATTTCCCTATGACCTGACATCGGGAACTTGTTTGTAGTCCTGAATACAATAACACGTATGTTCCCGTGTTGGCATAGGCCGGCTGAAGATATTTTATTGATAGAAACTAATCTCGGCAATAAAGAATATACTTGCAGAAGCTTTTTCGTGGTTAGTAATGATTTTCTTCAGATATTTAGAAGCTGTGGCACAGTGCGAACAAGTAAAGAAAATACTTTGCGTTATAATAAAACTTTTGCTACTTCAGTCGGCCCACATCAAAAAGTGATCGTGGGACAATGAAACTTTGTGGAAACATTTTTAAGAACATTCGGAAGAGCAATAATGAATAAATCATTGAATGAAACGCATTTTAATTTGCTCATGAGAGTGCAACATTTGATACTCGCATACCATATTTCCGTTCCATGTTACAAACGTTCCTCAATGAGGCGATCATGTCCATACACGACAATCTGTATTAGAGGTAACATTTCACAATTGTTTGCAACACTTTTCGAATGTTGGACCAAGGAATGTTCAGCAGTCGTGACACAGCTCGTGCACTGTTCGAAGACTGCACATTGCGTCCAGTATTCACATCCTTGACAGCAGTAACTTGTTCAATAACATGTGGCCCAATTGGCCGTCGGTTTGTCCCAAGGGCAATCCCCAAATGGCCAGTTAATTCGAATTTCCTTAACGCGTCAGTACACGCGAAGAGTAGCAGCACTATTGCTGTTGTTTTGATTACTCACTTTGTCCAGAGTAATGTTGAGTGTCTGCAACCATAATGAACACTGATGCTTGCGTTTCAACCCTGCGCCGCCGTACCAGTACCAGTGCGTAACGGCAAATCATTACACTAACGAAACTAACAACACAAATCCTGGAGCGCACATTCTGAACTTCAGTCCTATAAAGTTGGGTATTCATATTGTACATAGTTTTTCGTTTACACTGGCTCAGGTAGCGAAAATTTAATTATAAGCATCCTGTATTTTGGCATGAAACCTAACCAGTATGACTTACTACAGATAAATGACTAGTGCAGATCTCGCGACAATCAAAAAAAGTAGCTGTTAGTGAGGGACCGCTAAGGTATTCAACTGCATATGCTCTAGAAGCCACTTACGATCCTATCATGATAGCTGGAATCATCCAACGTTGTCATGGTAGCTGAGGACCACTAGTTGGACAAATAGTTTGTCAGTTTAGCGATATAGGGGTGATAACTGTATTTCGTAAGCCACAATTATGATAAGGAATATTTAGGGCATCACAACTATTACATACGTACTTTACAAACCGATTGATGGCAGTACAGAACTGAAAAAAAATGACTCGATGAATACACAAGAAAGAGGAGTTCAAGTATCAACTCAGATCAAATGAATACTACGTTTTGTTGCAGAAAGGCACAATTAAAACACACTTACATAAAGCTTTCGGTCATAGTCTTCATCAGTAAAAGAGAGATACACACCATTCATACACACAAGCAAGCACATTGCAGCTCGACCCGAAATGTGGGAGTTGGCCGTCATGTGTGCATGAGGTCTGCTTGCTTGTGCCTATGAATGGTGTGTGTGTCTCTCTCTTACTCACGAAGGCTGTTGATTGTCTGCAACTTAACGTGTCTTCTTCGGTAAGTGGAAATCTGCCTTTTCTTAAATTGTTGATATTACATTACATTTATCGTTTTCCATGGATCCCTTGGAGAGTAGTCTCTGGGATGTGGCAAGAGTCAAAGTTTTTTTTTCTCGGATACGTGGATATTGTACAATTCTAACGCAGACAGAGTTATGAGCTATATGGTTCAAATGGCTCTGAGCACTATGGGATTTAACTTCTGAGGTCATCAGTCCCCTAGAACTTAGCTCCTTAAACCTAACTAACCTAAGGACACCACACACATCCATGCTCCAGGCAGGATTCGAACCTGCGGCCGTATCGGTCGAGCGGTTCCAGACTATAGCGCCTAGAACCGCTCGACCTACCCGGCCGGCAGCTATAATCCTTGTGAAGACATTCATCGACAACAGGAAGTTCTTTAATTCATTCTGAAACCGATCTTTATCACTTACAAGACCTTTGATATGCTCTGGTAAGTTGCTGAATATATGAGTACCCATGTATTTTACTCCCTTTTGTACTGATGTTAAGCTTTTAGAGTCCTTATACAGAATGTTTTTGGTTCTGGTATTATAATCATGTTTTGCACTATTTTGTATAAAAAGAGACGTGTTGGAAATGACAAAGGATATCGATGAATATATGTACTAAGAAGTAGTAGTTAGAATACCATGTTGCTTAAAGAGGTCTCTGCATGATGATCTAGGACCGACACCAGATATAATTCTAATGACTCGTTACTGAATGTTGAAAATGTTGTCTTTGTGAGAAGAGTTTCCCGAAAATATGATTCCATAACTCATTAGTGAGTGGAAGTAGGCCGAATAAACTAACTTCTTCATTTTTAAATCACATATTTCTGCTATCATTCATACAGCAAATGTAGCTCAACTAAGGCGTTTCACTGAGTCTAGAGTGCGAGTTTTCCAATTTAGGTTGTGGTCAATTTGTAGCCCTAAAAATTTGACACTGTCTACAGCTTTAATTTCGTTGTTTGAATACATTATGCTTATTGGGTCAGGTATTCTTTGTGAGGTCATAAGCTGTATGTTCTGGGTCTTGTCAAAATTCAGTGACCATCCATTTGCTGTGAACCACACATTGATACTTACAAATATTTCATTAGCTGATTGCTCAGTGAGATCACAGGTACTGTTTTTTACACCAATACTTGTATCATCTGCAAATAAGACAAAATTTGCATTTTGTGACACTGCATATGGAATCTAGGGGACTGATGACCTCAGAAGTTAAGTCCCATAGTGCTCAGAGCCATTTGACCCATTTTGATTATAGCTCATAAGTCTGTCTGCATATGGAAGGTCATTAATATATAATAGGAACAAAAAGGGACCTAAAATAGAGCCCTGGGGCACCCTTTCTCCGATGGTTTCATATTTTGAATGACTATTGTTATGTGGTAAGTGTGGTGTGCGTACTGTAAGACCTTCAGTCACACACCATCAGATTATTTGACATGTCGCTCTAGCGAAGTAAACGAGTGTCGGCAATATGTCTCGTGGTCTTATCGTGGCGTGTTTATCTTCCTCCGTTAGATCAGACGATAGAAATGCCACTTGCACGCTTAGAGTAGCAGATTGACAGTGACCAACTTTAAACAGAACTTGATTAATTTTCACACACATTTATTAAAATAATAACAATCATAAACCTTACTTAACTTGATTCTGGATGCTATTTACAATTGACAATCTGAAGTTCCTTTGGTCTTGGTACGTTAATCTTATTCTCACATATCTCTGATACTTGACAAAGTGTCTATACATTTTTCTTCATGGCTATGTACAGGAATATGGTAATCTTATTAGGCGCAGACTGAAACTTGACTACAGACTGGTACAGACAAATGCAGACTAATGCAGACTGACTAATCAGAGGTCTGTACACTCGTTATAATACCTCGAACGTTCAGGTATCACTGTGCGAGTGTGATCCGCGAGGAGAAAAGGTTCTACGTTAGCAGCAATCTCATTGACTGCGTTACATATTAATACGCGGATCGGCGGAAGCAGAATTTGGTCCATCTCTAAGACAGCGCCATCTCGTAGAGCGGAGACGGACAAGCGCTGCGTCTGCACTGTTGTGCTTAGCGGGGCGCGCTCTAATGGGAAAGTTGTGTACGCCCTGACTACGCGGAACTATGTCCACAACAGTAAGCCTACGGAGTTTCCATTGTTTGACTATTATGTTTTCATACACTTTTCTATTAATATCCGATAAACTATATGGCGTCTGCAGAATTCATTTTCCTTAAGTGGCGTGAAACTATCAAGAAAAGTCACCGTTTACTATTATTTCCACGTCCTTCTTCAAAGTTTCATTCTTCGAATTTCGCATAAAGCTGACACATAGGAATCTCTGAACTCCCTTTCTGCTTTAGATGCACATAGTTATTAATTTTTTTCCATTTTTCTATTTTGTTGTAAACTGAAATTTTGAGACCGTGGTTGAGTACCAAGTACAAGTTGATTCTAATAATGAAGACAACAGCAAAAAGCCACTGTTAATGTTTTTGCTTTATGTTCATAAACCTACTATCTTTATTTTGATCCCTATCTATATCTGAGTGTGTGTTCTAGAATTACAGCAAATTATCTTTATCGTCATAGTCAGATGTGCTATTTTATTTACACTGTTCGTTTTACAAACTGTGATATGTTCCGACAAAACTTGAAAGAAAATGGTACATTTTTCACAGGAAAACTTTCTGTACTGAAGGAATCAACAGAAAGAAGATTTTTAACATCATAGTAATAATATTAAAAATTAGTTATTTAAGCTTCCGGCTCAAACAGCCGCGATACTGGCACAAAATCATGCTTCTCAGCGCCATTACCAACTGTTCGTAGATTCCATGTGCAACAGGTCGTCGCACGTTATCATATTAGCGTACAAAGCCAGGAGAATGCAACCTGCTACTAAAGACATCGGCTTCTACAGCAACCGTGAGAAAGGGATTGCCATTGAATATATTGGCTATTTGTTGAACTCAAAATCTCTCCCTGCGATGTAGTTTTCGTGTCACTGAAATCAACTCACACTGGACTTACAATTGCTCTCGTAAGTGTCTTTAGCAGTAACGAAAGTAATATCGTAAGGAACAGATAATACACACTGTAAAAGAAATCAATAAGCTAACGTTTATCTCAAAATGTCATTAAACTACCGCTGGTCATACAATAAAGCAATTAGACTATACTGTACAAGAATATTAATCTGATAATATTGCCTAAATTCAGGCGCTGACGTCTGTCAAACATCTGCATACAGCAGCTAACAACTGAATAGAATGGAATGATTTCTTGGTTTTTGTAGCGGATAAGAGACATGTAAAACGGTAGGTGACGGCTCACCAGGCGGTTTCCAGATATGTGTATATTACTTGCGATAGAAGCCGCTGGCTGCAATGGGAAAGCTCGTAAAGATCACTCAATGGGAGCGGGTATGGAAGCGAAACGTAGTGAAGGAGGCTTATAACTCACAACTACAGTTCTACGTGAAGCGTTCATTGAACGCTTAAGTGCTCAAAATAGAAGTATTTTCCGTTCAACGTTGTGATGTAACACAAAGGCGCACTAAGAGATACGTGAAGTTAATCAAATAAGTAGGATAAGGAGCGATGACTTTTCTTCAGGTAGGAATTGAAAACCATATGAGAACAGCTAACTTACGTGGTACTCTAGCCACTCAGCACTGACGAGTTCTTACCCAGCTGGTCGCTTTACAAGTGTGCAACGTCTGACAAAATGCGCAGATATTAAAGAACATCTGAGTGGTTTCTGGTATTTCTGTTTAGCGCTATGTGGGAGCTTTGTAATGTGTACAGTGGTCTACTAGTAAAGTGACCGTAGCAACAATATATATCATTATACACCAAGCATGTGTCAGCAAACAGTATTCTAAAATTATATTTCTCTTCCCTTGCATGCCTATTAACCACTGATTACACAGAATAAATCCCAAATTTTTGGTAGAGGCAATATAAACAAGGCAATCATTTCCCTGCGCAGACTCCAAAATGGCAAGTTGCAAATTTTCCTTCCGCCACGTTCATCAGTGATTGTTGACTAGTTCAGCCGGAAGAGGCTTTCTTCCCCTAATCGAACTTTTTATTTTATAAAATCTAAAACAGAAAGATTGGACGCGAGTAAAAAAGCCATTTTTCGAGTTCAGAATTAAAACTACTGCACCCCTCGGACACTTTGATTAGGCATGGGGACGTGTGATTATTGTATGAAACACATGTTATTGCAATAACCATGTATCTTACTATCACACCATTTCAAAGACAGAAGCATGTTACCCATTTGCGTAATTTAGTTTCCTTAAAAATATCAGTGCTACGAATATCAACTCAGCTGAATATTAGTCCGTTACCTATGAGATCCCCCCCATGAACCATGGACCTTGCCGTTGGTGGGGAGGCTTGCGTGCCTCAGCGATACAGATAGCCGTACCGTAGGTGCAACCACAACGGAGGGGTATCTGTTGAGAGGCCAGACAAACGTGTGGTTCCTGAAGAGGGGCAGCAGCCTTTTCAGTAGTTGCAAGGGCAACAGTCTGGATGATTGACTGATCTGGCCTTGTAACAATAACCAAAACGGCCTTGCTGTGCTGGTACTGCGAACGGCTGAAAGCAAGGGGAAACTACAGCCGTAATTTTTCCCGAGGGCATGCAGCTTTACTGTATGATTACATGATGATGGCGTCCTCTTGGGTAAAATATTCCGGAGGTAAAATAGTCCCCCATTCGGATCTCCGGGCGGGGACTACTCAAGAGGATGTCGTTATCAGGAGAAAGAAAACTGGCGTTCTACGGGTCGGAGCAAGGAATGTCAGATCCCTTAATCGGGCAGGTAGGTTAGAAAATTTAAAAAGGGAAATGGATAGGTTGAAGTTAGATATAGTGGGAATTAGTGAAGTTCGGTGGCAGGAGGAACAAGACTTCTGGTCAGGTGACTACAGGGTTATAAACACAAAATCAAATAGGGGTAATGCAGGAGTAGGTTTAATAATGAATAGGAGAATAGGAATGCGGGTAAGCTACTACAAACAGCATAGTGAACGCATTATTATGGCCAAGATAGATACGAAGCCCACACCTACTACAGTAGTAGAAGTTTATATGCCAACTAGCTCTGCAGATGACGAAGAAATTGAAGAAATGTATGATGAAATAAAAGAAATTATCCAGATTGTGAAGGGAGACGAAAATTTAATAGTCATGGGTGACTGGAATTCGAGTGTAGGAAAAGGGAGAGAAGGAAACATAGTAGGTGAATATGGATTGGGGGACAGAAATGAAAGAGGAAGCCGCCTGGTAGAATTTTGCACAGAGCACAACATAATCATAACTAACACTTGGTTTAAGAATCATGAAAGAAGGTTGTATACCTGGAAGAACCCTGGAGATACTAAAAGGTATCAGATAGATTATATAATGGTAAGACAGAGATTTAGGAACCAGGTTTTAAATTGTAAGACATTTCCAGGGCAGATGTGGACTCTGACCACAATCTATTGGTTATGACCTGTAGATTAAAACTGAAGAAACTGCAAAAAGGTGGGAATTTAAGGAGATGGAACCTGGATAAACTAAAAGAACCAGAGGTTGTACAGAGATTGAGGGAGAGCATAAGGGAGCAATTGACAGGAATGGGGGAAATAAATACAGTAGAAGAAGAATGGGTAGCTTTGAGGGATGAAGTAGTGAAGGCAGCAGAGGATCAAGTAGAGGCAGCAGAGGATCAAGTAGGTAAAAAGACGAGGGCTAGTAGAAATCCTTGGGTAACAGAAGAAATATTGAATTTAATTGATGAAAGGAGAAAATATAAAAATGCAGTAAGTGAAACCGGCAAAAAGGAATACAAACGTCTCAAAAATGAGATCGACAGGAAGTGCAAAATGGCTAAGCAGGGATGGCTAGAGGACAAATGTAAGGATGTAGAGGCCTATCTCACTAGGGGTAAGATAGATACCGCCTACAGGAAAATTAAAGAGACCATTGGAGATAAGAGAACGACTTGTATGAATATCAAGAGCTCAGATGGAAACCCAGTTCTAAGCAAAGAAGGGAAAGCAGAAAGGTGGAAGGAGTATATAGAGGGTCTATACAAGGGCGATGTACTTGCCGACAATAATATGGAAATGGAAGAGGATGTAGATGAAGATGAAATGGGAGATACGATACTGCGTGAAGAGTTTGACAGAGCACTGAAAGACCTGAGTCGAAACAAGGCCCCCGGAGTAGACAATATTCCATTGGAACTACTGACGGCCGTGGGAGAGCCAGTCCTGACAAAACTCTACCATCTTGTGAGCAAGATGTATGAAACAGGCGAAATACCCTCAGACTTCAAGAAGAATATAATAATTCCAATCCCAAAGAAAGCAGGTGTTGACAGATGTGAAAATTACCGAACTATCAGCTTAATAAGTCACAGCTGCAAAATACTAACACGAATTCTTTACAGACGAATGGAAAAACTAGTAGAAGCCAACCTCGGGGAAGATCAGTTTGGATTCCGTAGAAACACTGGAACACGTGAGGCAATACTGACCTTACGACTTATCTTAGAAGAAAGATTAAGGAAAGGCAAACCTACGTTTCTAGCATTTGTAGACTTAGAGAAAGCTTTTGACAATGTTGACTGGAATACTCTCTTTCAAATTCTAAAGGTGGCAGGGGTAAAATACAGGGAGCGAAAGGCTATTTACTATTTGTACAGAAACCAGATGGCAGTTATAAGAGTCGAGGGACATGAAAGGGAAGCAGTGGTTGGGAAGGGAGTAGGACAGGGTTGTAGCCTCTCCCCGATGTTGTTCAATCTGTATATTGAGCAAGCAGTAAAGGAAACAAAAGAAAAATTCGGAGTAGGTATTAAAATTCATGGAGAAGAAATAAAAACTTTGAGGAAGAGCAGTTGAATGGAATGGACAGTGTCTTGAAAGGAGGATATAAGATGAACATCAACAAAAGCAAAACAAGGATAATGGAATGTAGTCTAATTAAGTCGGGTGATGCTGAGGGAATTAGATTAGGAAATGAGGCACTTAAAGTAGTAAAGGAGTTTTGCTATTTGGGGAGCAAAATAACTGATGATGGTCGAAGTAGAGAGGATATAAAATGTAGGCTGGCAATGGCAAGGAAAGCGTTTCTGAAGAAGAGAAATTTGTTAACATCCAGTATTGATTTAAGTGTCAGGAAGTCATTTCTGAAAGTATTCGTATGGAGTGTAGCCATGTATGGAAGTGAAACATGGACGATAAATAGTTTGGACAAGAAGAGAATAGAAGCTTTCGAAATGTGGTGCTACAGAAGAATGCTGAAGATTAGATGGGTAGATCACATAACTAATGAGGAAGTATTGAATAGGATTGGGGAGAAGAGAAGTTTGCGGCACAACTTGACTAGAAGAAGGGATTGGTTGGTAGGACATGTTCTGAGGCATCAAGGGATCACCAATTTAGTATTGGAGGGCAGCGTGGAGGGTAAAAATCGTAGAGGGAGACCAAGAGATGAATACACTAAGCAGATTCAGAAGGATGTAGGTTGCAGTAAGTACTGGGAGATGAAAAAGCTTGCACAGGATAGAGTAGCATGGAGAGCTGCATCAAACCAGTCTCAGGACTGAAGACCACAACAACAACAACAACAACCTATGAGATATGTAGGACTTCTATAAAAAACCGAGAAGTGCCCACGTTAGCTAAGAGACATAATTCAGTGTCACGACCAGCGCTACGAATGAATCGGATCATCTCTCCATTTGACTTACCGAGCATGTATTCTCCGTTAAAAAAAGCTCGGGAAGAACCAGGGTGCGACGCAGACCATGTATCACCAAATCTCTCCCAAAAAATTCATACCCGACAGCCAAACTGAGAAAATGTCATATAGTTCCAACTGGTGCCCAGAACACTCACCTTGAATTACTGTTACGTATTTGTGTTTTCCAAGTCAACGACAAGAATACAACAACACGTATGATTGCCACAACCCCTGAATACCAAGACAGTAGAAATTCCACGATGGAATCAGATGTAAATACATTCCTACGACGAAAAGACGGTGCATCACAGAGGAATTACTCGAATGGGACGGAAATCGGTAGATGTGATGTACAAGTACGAACAAACAAATGATAAAATTTTATAAAAATTGGATCATTTGTGCAAGAGAAAGTGTTTTACAAATTGAGCAAGTCGATAAGACGTTGATCCACTTCTGGCCCTTATGTAAGCAGTTATTCGGCTTGGCGTTAATTGAGAGAAATGTTGGACATCTTCCATGCCCAAATGGTGCGTTAGATCGTCAAAATCTCGAGCTGGTTGGAGGGCCCTGCTCGTAATGCTCCAAACGTTCTCAATTGTGCAGAGATCCGGTGATCCTACTGGCCAATGTAGGGTTTGGCAAGCAGGAAGATAAGCCGTCGAGATTCTCGCCGTGTGCGAGCTGTTGCTATCGTGCTCAAAGATAAGCCCAGGTTCACTTGCCGTGAAGGGCAACAAAACGGGGCGTCGAATATCGTCGGCGTACCGCTGTGACCTAAGGTTGTCATTCCTGGATATCAGAACGTATGACGGGTGACTTCAGGCTGGTATCTCATCGCTGCCCGGGGAGCCTCCGTACACGTCTGCGATGGTCATCGGAGCTCGATTCGAAACGGGACTCATCACTGAAGAAAATTCTACTACACTGAATGAGATGCCAGGTTCGTTGACCAGCGAATACATGTCGGGAGACGTCCTGGGCAGCGGTGAGATAAAAACCTGACTGTCACCCGCCATACAGACCGACAACCAGGAGTGACGATATGCAGTACCATTTCATTTCATAGCAGAACCCCTTTGTTGGTCATCCGCGGCACATTTTAGCATGCATGCACGCACACGGCGAGAGTTTCTATTGCTTTTCATGACTGCCAAAACCTACCTTGGTCAACAAGGTCATCGAATCTCTCCACAACTGAGAACGTTTGGAGTATTATGGGCAGGGCCCTTCAGCCAACTCTCGATTTTGATGATCCAACGCGACGATTGGACAGAATTTCCTCAAGAAGACATGCAACACAATGCCACAACGAATAATTGCTTGCAAAATCATCAGAGGTGAACCCACACATTACTGACTTGCTCACTTTGTGAAGCTCTTTCTCTTGAATAAATGATACATTTTTATGATATTGTACTTATTTCTTTTTTTGTACATGTACATCACATCTACCGATTTCCGCCGCATTCGGATAATTCCTTCGTGGTGTGTTTTTTCACATCAATAAATGCATCCGAATTGTTGCAACAAATTCACTTATTACTTGAGTTCATTTTTATGTAGCTTTCAAGATTCAAGTAAGCACAGTTCTCAAAAGTAGATCCAGTAACATACTTTATTTTGGCACTGTTTGATTATTCGTACTTTGTCCATGTCACCAAAAGACGTCAGATTACAAAGGAGGAGAAACAGATAGTATTGATTCATTTTTATGTTATACACTGAAGAGCCAAAGAAACTGATACACCTGCCTGATAGCCGCGCGGTCGGGGCGTCTTGTCACGGCCCGCGTGGTTCCACCCCCCCCCCCCCACCCCGGTCGAAATTTCGAGTCCTCAATCCGGCATGGGTGTGTGTTGTCTTTGGGGTAAGTTAGTTTAAGTTAGATTAGGTAGTGCATAACCTTAAGGACCGATGACCTCAGCAGTTTGGTCCCACTAGACCTTACCACAAATTTCCAATTTTCCTGCCTAATATGGTGTAGGGCCCCCACGAGCACGCAGAAGTGCCCTAACACGACGTGGCATGGATTCCACTAATGTCGAAAGTAGTGCTGAAAGGAACTGACACCACGAATTCTACAGGGCTCTCCATAAATCCGTAAAAGTACGAGGGGTTGGAGATCTCTTCTGAACAGCACGCAGCAAGGCATCCCAGATATGCTCAAATAATGGTCATGTCTGGGGAGTTTGGTGGCCAGCGAAAGTGTTTAAAGTCAGAAGAGTGTTCCTGGAGCCACTCTGTAACAATTTTGGACGTGTGGGGTATCGCATTGTTCAGCTGGAATTGCCACTCGTGTACCCTTGATGACTGCACTGCACGACACACAGCTTTACACCTCGCCTGACCCCCTCAACACCGGCATTGGACTGTTGATGACTGGAAACATGGACGAGTCTTGTTTCAGATCGATCGAGCCGACCGACGTCTATGGGTATGGAGACAACCTCATGAATACATGGACCCTGCATGTTTGCAGGGGAGTGTTCAAGCTGGTAGAGGCTCTGTAATGGTGAGGGTCGTGTACAGTTGGAGTGATACGTGACCCCTGATACGCCTAGATACGACTCTGACAGGTGACACGTACGTGACCATCCTGTCTGGTCACCTGCACCCATTCAAGTTCATTGTGCTTTCCGACGGACTTGGGCAATTCCAGCAGAGCAATGCGATACCCCACACGTCCAGAATTGTTACAGAGTGGCTCCAGGAACATTCTTCTGACTTTAAACACTTCCGCTGGCCACCAAACTCCCCAGACATGAACATTATTTGAGCATATCTGAGATGCCTTGCAACATGCACCCCCTCGTACTCTTATTGATTTATGGACAGTCCTGCAGGATTCATGGTGTCAGTTCCCTCCAGCACTACTTCAGACATTAGTCGAGTCCATGCCACGTCGTGTTGCGGCACTTCTGCGTGCTCGTGGGGCCCTACACGATATTAGGCAGGTGTACCAGTTTCTTTGGCTGTTCAGTGTAGCTTCAAGTAGTCTCACGAGTTTAGAGGGAAAGTGGGCAAGTAATGATTTCACCTATCACTGTCATCGGAGGTAATTTGAGGACTGTGTATTACCAGGAGAGGATCCTCCAAACCTAGTGTCTAACCCTACAGTCAACATTTAGGCGATGAGTTGGTCTTTCAAGACAGTAACGCACAAGCACACTGCGCATACCTTCTAAAACATTTTCCTCCAAGAAACATGAATCAACAGAATGGAATGGCCTGCGGTATCTGCTAACATGACCCGATTTAGTATGCGTGGGGCTAGTTGAATGTCGCAGTGGATCGTCGCAGGAACCTTCATTACAAATAGATGTCCTCAGGAACGCCACATTCGAAAACAGGGACAGGCTTGAACAGCTTTTTCACCACCTTTTGAACAGCATGCCTCGGAGGATTCAAGCACGTTGCAATATATGGGGTGAAGCAACGCAGTAATGAATAGTACCCAGATTTGGGCTCTTTCGAATAGAATGGCATTATATTGGCTACGGTTTTCATTTCATAGTTTTTTTTTTTTTTAGTTTCATAAGACTTGTTATTTAATTTCATGTTTCTCCTGAATATAAGCCCACACAGGTTTGTAGACATGCAAATGATGCAAAACTCACAAAACTTGAGCAGTTTATATTGCGAAAAATTCGAGAATGGGAACAAGTCATGGTATGAAATTGGAATAAGTAGTCACTCGGTACCGATAGAAGAAATGTCCTGAGTAACTGCCCTGATTATGCAGATAACCTAATTATTTAGCTGACGGCATAATGTAGCTCTTATTCACAAAGGCTTTGGAGAAAACTTGAAAAGAAATCAGGCCTTCACATATCCAAATTTAAATAAGAGTATATGAAAAACATTTTGGATGCAACCAATCCGCTAAAAATTTATTTCCGAAAATTTAAAAAAGTTTAAGAATTAAATAACCTCGAAGAAATAATTCAAATTACTGGACTAACTAAAGATACAAATGATGCTAGAACTAGAAAGCTTCCCACAGCATACCAACTCACGCAGGAAATGTGCAGTAAAAATCAGTGTCAATAAAAACAATAATTTGGTACTGAATACAATCCCAGATACTCTATGCAGCTGAATGTATAACGACACTCACATTAGGGGGCAGTAGAAGGAATGGAAGAAAAAATGTCCTCCGAATACAACTGTGACCAAAATCGGATAGAAATATGGGCTGCACAATAAGAAGCAGCTTATCAGAAATACCCTACAATTCCCAAAGCCAATCTGAATGGGACGCATTGCGATTTCTGCGCGAGGTGAAAAAGCATCAAATGAAAAAACTACCCAAGAACGAAACTCGTCTAGCTTGAAGGGGGAAACCAGATGGCGCTGCCATAGGTCAAACGGATATCAACTGCGTTTTTTAAAAATAGGAACCCCCATTTTTATTACATACTCGTGTAGTACGTAAAGAAATATGAATGTTTTAGTTGGACAACTTTTTTCGCTATATGATAGATGGCGCTGTAATAGACACAAACGTAGAAGTACGTGGTATCACGTAACATTCCGCCAGTGCGAACGGTATGTGCTTCGTGATACATTACCCGTGTTAAAATGGACCGTTTACCAATTGCGGAAAAGGTCGATATCGTGTTGATGTAGGGCTATTGTGATCAAAATGCCCAACGGTCGTGTGCTATGTATGCTGTTCGGTATCCTGGACGACATCGTCTAAGTATCCGGACCGTTCGCCAGATAGTTACGTTACTTAAGGTTACAGGAAGTGTTCAGCCACATGTGAAACGTCAACCACGACCTGCAACAAATGATGATGCCCAAGTAGGTGTTTCAGTTGCTGTCGCGGCTAATCCGCACATCAGTAGCAGACAAATTGCGCGAAAATCGGGAATCTCAAAATCGTCGGTGTTGAAAATGCTACATCAACATCGATTGCACCCATACCATATTTCTATGCACCAGGAATTGCATGGCGACGACTTTGAACGTCGTGTACAGTTCTGCCACTGAGCACAAGAGAAACTACAGGACGATGACAGATCTTTTGCACGCGTTCTATTTAGCGACGAAGAGTCATTCACCAACAGCGGTAACGTAAACCGGCATAATATGCACTATTGGGCAACGGAAAATCCACGATGGCTGCAACAAGTGGAACATCAGCTACCTTGGTGGGTTAATGTATGGTGTGGTATTATGGGAGGAAGCATTATTGTCCCCCATTTTATCGCTGGCAATATAAATGGTGCAATGTATGTTGATTTCCTACGTAATGTTCTACCGGTGTTACTACAAGATGTTTCACTGCATGACAGAATGGCGATGTACTTCCAGCATGATGGATGTCCAGCACATAGCTCGCGTGCAGTCGAAGCGGTATTGAATAGTATATTTCATGACAGGTGGATTGGTCGTCGAAGCACCATACCATGGCCCGCACGTTCACCGGGTCTGACGTCCCCGATTTCTTTCTGTGGGGAAAGTTGAAGGATATTTGCTATCGTGATCCACCGACAGCGCCTGACAACATGCGTCAGCGCATTGTCAATGCATGTGCGAACATTACGGAAGGCGAACTACTCGCTGTTGAGAGGAATTTCGTTACACGTATTGCCAAATGCATTGAGGTTGACTGACATCATTTTGAGTATTTATTGCATTAATGTGGTGTTTGCAGGTAATCACGCTGTAACAGCATGCACTCTCATAAATGATAAGTTCACGAATGTACATGTATCACATTGGAACAACCGAAATAAAATGTTCAAACGTACCTACGTTCCTTATTTTAATTTAAAAAATCTACCTGTTACCAACTGTTCGTCTGAAATTGTGAGCCATATGTTTATGACTATTACAGCGCCATCTGTCACAAAGCGAAAAAAGTGGTCCAACTAAAACATTCATATTTCTTTATGTACTACACAGATATGTAATAAAAATGGGGTTCCTATTTTTAAAAAAACGCAGTTGATATCCGTTTGACCTACGGCAACGCCATCTATCGGGCCAATCATAGCGCCATTTGGTTTCCCCCTTCACGCTAGACAAGTTTCGTACTTTGTAGTTTTTTCGTTTGACGCTTATTTCGTGAGATATTTGGCCCGGTCGCGATCAATGGACCACCCTGTATACCATATGTCTGCGTGCGTTCTGGGCTTCTCCAGACACGTCTTCGATCTGGAATCTAACTGACTGGAGTAGAATTGCCTTCAGAGATCAGCCCCGATGACCTGTGAAGACGTGACTGGCGACGCGCCAGACAGCGGTGGGATAGCTACCTATCTGTCGGTCGCCATACGGTCTGACATCGAGGAGTGATGGTCTGGGGCGCCATTCCTTATTATAGCAGGATCCCTCTGGTTATCATCTGTGGCAGTCTTACAGCCCAGTGGTACGTCGACGATATTCTACGCCCCGTTTTGCCATCCTGTTCTTACATTTCACTAAAGTAATGCCCGTCCGCACATGGCGAGACTTTCTACTGCTTCTCTTCATGCATGCCATACCCTAAGTTGGCCAGCCTCTGACCGGGATTTTGACGATCTAACTCGCCAGTTGGACCGAATTTGCCATGATATCCCTCAGGAGGATGTCTAACAACTCTGTCAGTCAATGCCAAACCGAATAACTGCTTGCGTAAGTGCCAGAGGTGGACTAACGCGTTATTAACTTGCTCAATTTATGAAGCTCTTTCATTTGACTAAATCATGCAAGTCTTCTCAAATTGTAATCATTTATTTTTCTTTGCATGTACGTTACATCTACCAATTTCCGTCCCATTCTGCAATTTCCTTCGTGGTCATCGCCATTTTTTTCTTCTTTTTCTGTCTGATAACGTCTGTAAATTCGTGTTAACATGAGTTGAAAATTGAGAAGAGAATATCCATACCATTGAAGGCTGCGATGCGTCGCATAATACCATCTTGTAGATCTTAACTGTGCATCTTCTCTCTCAAAATAGCTAATGCAATCAGTATAGTCCACTGCTGTTACTGATTTACACAATAACGAGCAGGTATTTTCAAATAATATCACATATCAAAACACACTCGTCTCCTACTGAAAATAGATTACCCTTCACTGTCGGCCCTACCTCTCCCCTCCCCTTAGCACGCAGAGCTTCTAACAACTTTGCCCTCAGCATACGTGGTTCGCGATGTTGCTCTGCTTGTCTGCGTGTGCAGATAAGCAGTTTCCACGTTGAACACGCGCTAAAGTCATGCGTTCTGGTGTGAAATATATCTCCACTGATAACATATTTTATATTTTTAGTTTTTTGCCACGAGACGAAGTATCCCAGCACGAGATTTCTGGAAATGTTAGAAAAGCCATCAAATATGCCATGGCTAATTTTCTAGAACATGGTATTCATTTTCATTTTACCGACAGCGAGATGGAAACAAAGTTGCAGTTGTAATTTAATCATCCGAAAGAATATTTCGGCTCTATCAGCTTACAACATGATTACATTAAAACTAACGCGTTTCATAAGAGCAAGCTTCCATCTTCAGACACACGTCATTATAGAAACCAGATTGCCTTTTCTCTACAAGGTATTCTGATTCTTTTGATGATGCGTGTCTGAAGATGGAACGCATCAGTCTGAGGGTGATCAGATTTTAAGGTGATTAACGTTATAAGCGGGATGGTGCCGAAATATTTTCTCTTTCTGTATAAGAGACGAATAGATAGGTTCCACGGCACCAAGTATGAAGTTGGATTAAGTCGCAGAAGGGAATCCTACGTAAAGAGATCCTTACGAAGAAATAGTGAGCTGCATAAAGAACAAAATACTATCTTTGCTCTACAACCGTTGACTTATAAAGCTGGGCTGAAAGGGCAATCAGATTATTTTAAGCAAGGTATAACAACAAATAATGAAAACTGACCAGAGATTTTTTACAATATCATTATATTTTTTAAATAAATGAGAAAAACATTGCACTAATTATCAAAGCAATTATGAATCCGAAAGCATTTTATAAGGCAAGTCCCTACGGGATGGGATACGTACCCGCTTTTCTGGTAAAGTGATTCGGGTCACCCAGTTACTGACGAGGTAGCGCACCGTTTAACACGACATACAAACCAGAATTCAGCTAGTAGCTTTCCACTTAGAAACAGTACTGCCAGAGAGGAATTAACTTCAAATGACAGAATAATAATTATATCTACGGTCGATCGAATTGCGAATATTTGGATTTGGTGTTTCATCGAACGAGCCACCAAAACGCGCCTCATTAAAATTTTATGCATCGCTGCTGCTGGTATTAGTAAAATATTAGAATACGATAAGAAAGCAGTAAGTACAAGTGGTGTTAGCCTGCTTATAAAAGTTTAATACCTGAGTGCGAACAAGGATACAAATAAATCGAAATTCAGGTAAGGTAAACATGACAAAGAAACACAAAAAATCATCCAAAGCACATAAGAACAGGAAAGAAGGATGCTACTCCGTAGACGAAGCTACTTCATATAATAAATGAAGCAAGTTATGAGTTCTCACATATGAAAAAATTAATGTTTGCTATCAGCTTGTCAGTTTATTCCTTATTTTCTGTCGGTTTCGGTCGTCACTGGAAGACTATATGTTAGTCTTCACAGAAAGACTATATCAACCAAACCAAACGAACAATGACCACATATGATAAAACAAATAAGCTGTCAAACTGATCAAAGTAAACAAGTAGAATTACTTACACAAAAACTGTACATTAGATGGATATGCAATTCAACTTCCCATAGGATAAATTGAAAACCATCAAAGTCATGAAATATTTACACAACCGCATGTAACAGGCCATGATTCCGATGTCAGCAGAAAATTGACTTCTATATAATTAAACTGAACCGTCATTAAAGTACCAACACAAGGGTTGACCTCTGTTGACATGTGTAAATCAAAGAACTTATCCACACGTGAGAAATCTGGATTCTTCCTTGCAGTTTAAAATTGTGTGCCGGACCGGGAGTCGAAACCAGGACCTTTTATTTTTGCGTGCAAGTGCTCTACCGACTGTGCTGCCCGAGCACGACTCATGAGCTGTCCTCATAGCTTGACTTCCGCCAGTACCTCATCTCCTGCTTTCCAGACTTAGCAGAAGCTCTTCTGCGTCACCTGGGGAACTATCGCTCCTGGAATAAAGGATACTAAACAGGCATGGCTTAGTCATGTAGAAGACGAGATAGGCTATAGCCAAACACATCGTCGATATCGATCTCGAGATCATTAGAGTTCTGACTGGACAAGAATGGGAAAGGGAATTATTAAAAGAAACAACATACACACCCAAAACTGGTTTAGGAAAACGACAAGAAACCCTTTTCCATCGTAAACAACAGCATTCAATGTCTGAACCGAAGTGAAAGTGCTAATGGAATGACAGAAAAGAGCCAGTTCAACTGTAGCGAAAACAATGCAGCTTCTAAATCAGAAAGCTCGGACGCCGATTGAAACACAGCTACTCTAGAATAATCGCCACGTAGCACAACGTGACAACTCGCAGTTGCAGTGTTCTAATATAATATCATTGTTACTCTCGACAGGCTAATGAATTGTGGTAGCACCGTTGATGTTTGTCACGAACATGAAAGCTCGGTTAAACAAACAGAGGGCCACAGTCAGGCTACTTGCCGACTATTTTGTCGCCAACACGACAATATTATTGCCGGATAACGGAAAGAAAATCTTGCACGCTTTGTCACTCATTCTATGAAGTAGTAATTTTGTCTCTGACGTGAGCAACCACATAGTAAATCGCGAAGAACTCGATTACAACGCCGCGTGGGTTTAGCCCAGCGGTCTAAGGCGCTGCAGTCATGGACTGTGCGGCTGGTCCCGGCGGAGGTTCGAGTCCTCCCTCGGGCATGGGTGTGTGTGTTTGTCCTTAGGATAAGTAGTGTGTAAGCTTAGGGACTGATGATCTTAGCAGTTAAGTCCCATAAGATTTCACACACATTTCGATTACAACATTGGTCCAAATGGCTCTGAGCACTATGGGACTTAACATATATGGTCATCAGTCCCCCAGAACTTAGAACTACTTAAACCTAACTAACCTAAGGACATCACACAACACCCAGTCATCACGAGGCGATTACAACATTACGGACAGAAATTAGCTACTAACGGGTACAGCTACGAACAGTTATGCAGTAGACTGAATATGAGAAATTACTTTTAGAAAAATCAAATGGAAGACACCGATTTGTTACGAAAACTCTACGAATGTAGGGAACATATAATTAAGTAGCTGGAAGAACGATATATTTTTCTTAGGCATGCTATCGTGTCAGTTCAAATCAGCAGTATTGGAGACATACGGCAAAGCAGTTCTAGTGCATCTGCCGTACACTTCGAATAAGGATGATGACCACAGGGTTAGAAAGAGTAGGGTGCGTGCGATTAGAAAGATCAGGAACATAGACAAGTAACCTGCGAGTGAAACAAGAAAGGGAACAATAATAATGGCGCAAAATATCCTTTGGCACAAACTGTTAAGTGACTACCCGATTTCTCTATGTGAGTTACATAAGACTTCAATCTCAAATATTTCCATAAACTATGAGAATATCAGAGTAATGTTATTGACAAAGGAGCGATAGGTTTAGGTATTTTCAAACATTAATGATTTTTTCGTCTGCCGAAACACTGATGCAGTTATTGCTGCCTGAAATGGTACCATGTTCTCATTTAATGGCATGTGTGCGCCATACAAAAAAGAGTATAATGATATTATACTTGCTATGGTTCGCAGTGCAATGTTTCTCAGAAACAGCCAGCGAAAGTGATCAATGTGAAGGCTAAGACTACTGAACAGCACAGTTTCAGTTGCTTTGTATCGCAGATATTGGGTAGCGGGGTTGAAAACGAAGATGTTCTTTTTTGTGAAAAGATTCACTGCACAAGCGCCACATAGTTATACCCATGTCTTGCGTGGCTCTTCAATAGCTGACGAAACAACTGATGACGAGTACTGATTAGATAGAATAGTACTCATCTATTTGGCTAAGAGCTTATGTCGATATACTCATCCGTTCCGGAAATATCAGAGGATAACGGGTTAGATGGCACGCCTAATGTAAGGAACTGTTGATGGCATTTTCATCCGGCTTCCTCAAAACTAAAGAAAACATTTAAAAGAAAATTATTCGTACTCGCACTGAAATAAGATCTTACATTGGAAATTTAATCTACTGTCCGCTTATCGCCAGACGTTAAGGTTTTGTATGTCCTTCAATCTGGTTTTCCACTAGTACAATAGCGGTCGGCAGTATCCAAAAAGTGAAGTGATTTGCAGAAACGACTGGCAGGAGCTAAAGAAGTGACAGTGACGAGGGCACACGCCAGAGGGTGGAAGAATGGAAGAAACTTGCCGGAAGAAGCGACGCAGTTGTCGACGAGGGCAGAGAAAGTGCATATGCAAATTAAGCGACCGTTAGGTGTGCAGTTTCCCACAGGGACAGGCGCGCGAGCCGGCCTTTTTGCAGAAGCTGGTTCTGCTGTGCGAATCCCGGGCTGGAGCGGCTCCTCACATTCGCGACACGTGCAAATTTCGAGGCGGCCGGTGGCCGGTGGCGGGTGCGGTACAGGTTCTGGACGGCGGCCAGCCAGCCGCAGCCGCCAACGGTCTTCCACCGCCACCGCCAGCGCCACCGCTACCCCCAGACATTAATAAACGTAAATATTGCGTCCCCTGCCATTGAGGACGCGGTCATTACGACGGCCCGCCCGTCTGACGACCTCTGCATCGCGCGATGCTGCACAGCACCGGAATCGTCTCCCACGTGCACGAGAATGCCTCAGACAAAACGCCTTCGGGAGAGCTCTGGCGCTGCTCCATACTGTAAAAGCGGATAATGACGCGAGTCATCTTTCAACCATCGCTGGCTGTTGAAGACGCACTTTTTCGTCTTTCGGGTACTCCTTCTTTCAACACGAATATTGAATCACGGCCAAATAACCTTGCTAAAGTCGGCAGCCTCTGTTGACATATTTTTCCGTATCTGCGAATTAATTAAATTTGACTCTATAAAATCTTCGCTTTCTGTAAAGTACTATGTTTCTCCTTTTTCTTATTGTTTTCCCACACACGTTTAGAAAAGTATGTGTCATCTTCTGTGGGCCTCGTTTTTGTTTCTGTAAATATATTGAGTAACTTTTCGGTTGTATTTATACTTTAGGCCTAAAACTGTAACATGTACATCTGTTTTAGCATACAAACAAACTTCTTCCGACTACTTTGCAGATAACATGCTGTCAAACATTAAAATGCGCAGCAGCACGCTACTCTCCACAACGAACCTTTCGATTACCACAGTTTCATGTAAGCCGCCACAAAAAAAAAAAATTATTACCTTTGTGAAAAATGAACTACTACTCAGTCGTGCCATATCGTATTTAATAACATAAGACTACCACAAAAAAGTCTCTTCAAGCTTTTGCCCATAGCATCGATAAGAAATACGGTGTGCGAAGTCTGGGGATGCAGGTTTTTTTATCTGACCTTTTTCTAAGAACAACTATGAGTGCTCGTTTCCAAAGATTGTGGAATCTACATGATGCAAGGCAGTTGTTAAACTCTTACAGTTTAGTGAGAACAGGACCAATTTTATGCGCCACTTCTCAAATGTTTTTATTACTTCTACTAGAATTTCGACTGGACAGGACGTCTTACCCTTACATACGTAAACTGCATATTACTTTTCTCTCTCCTATGAAGAAAGGATGTACTCTTAGACTTTTCGAATAGTTCATCAACTCGCTCACTTATTTTCCTTAGCACTACGGAACATTCGTGTCAGTGGCCTTCTGGTATCAAATCGTCGTTCTGCATTCTTCTCTCACTGTGGAAAGAACCGTTAAAGACTTCATTTTTTTCTTCCAGTTTTATATGGTGTTTCCCACGGATCTAACAGTACGCGTTTATTTACAATGGTTTGCCAGCTTATATTTTATTTTCTCAAAAGTTCTTGTTTGTGTTTTTGGTCGTCCAGAGAAAAGCTCCGCTTATAAAATCATATGACTGTCTTCGTAGCCCTTCACATATCACAGAGTTCTGCTGGCCATGGCGTAGAGAAGGGACCTATTGACTGGCTCAGCGATACTGAAATATTTGGAAACTATTTTCTATGTTATGGTGTCCTCCGGTACATCTGGCAGCGTATATTCTCACTCGAGATGATTCCAGTTTGACCAGTAGCTTCTCTGATACTCCCGTTCTTGTAGGCAACGACGGACGGAATTACAAATTTTGAAGTCAATCACGTGTGACTGTCGTATTATCAGCAACTCACTAATAATGTATTCTGGAAGATACAGTGCTGCTCGCAGGAGACGTTTATGCCCGTTTTAAAACTAGTCCAACAGCAGAATATTTCAAACTGACCAGGGACATTTAGTACATCCATCTGAATTTCTATGCTCATTACTTTCAATGTTAATTCTGCGGCATCTCGTGCGTAACGCTTCCACAAAGGTGATTTGGCGTTAGCGTATGGCTATTACAACATTATTGTCTTCTTAACTCTGAAACCTAGTATGGAACAACAATAATGGCATCGCTTATTTTCTTACATGCTAGTCGTGTCTAAAAGATAGAGTCACTTTCTTTCTTTTTTTTTTTTTTACTTTTTCCAAGAAATCTAGGGTATTGCGCTTTCCATTGGTTTTATACGAAAATGTTGAATATATTCTTTGGGCAACGTTTTTAGTATCATTGCATATGAATCCCATTGATCACGTTGGAAGCTCCTCATGATGTTTTTCCATGTTTGCGGTTTATTTATTATTTTTTTATTGCCGCCTTATGCAAAACGCTGTTTATTTATTTCTGTTCACCCAGACATATTTCAACACGTATGTGTCATCTTCTGTTGATCAAATTTATTTCTATAAAGTATTATACGAAGTCTATGATCGTTCATGTATTGTATACCTAAAAACTATATCATGTGTATTTTGTTTGGTTTATTTCGATTGCTCACCTGAAAATTACACTGCTGGTCAAAACGTATTTTTACAGATAGGTTGTTGCGCCCCTTTTGTCGTTTTGACAGCGTGTGATCTGCAAAACGGTTATGAAGAAAATCTATAAATTTTGGAAGTATACTTTTCCGTGGGTGGTGGATATGTATGTTGCTGTACTTACATTTTCTGCCCTGTTGTGTACCTCTGGTGCATAAATACACTTATACCTCACATGCACTTTCCAGAAAACGTGATTTGAGAAGACATTTGTGCCTCCATATTCAGTGAGAGGTGCTATGTTATTGTTGTTACTTAGTTGTTCATTGTTAACCTTATGTTTAGTATGTGTGTGTGTGTGTGTGTGTGTGTGTGTGTGAGAGAGAGAGAGAGAGAGAGAGAGAGAGAGAGAGAGAGGATGGAGAGACAGAGGTGGAAAGGGGGAGGGGACTGAGAAAACAGCTGTTTTTAAATATATGAGGGTTCTTGATTCATTCAAGACTTTCTGTTTTTTTCTTTTTCATTGCTTTTTGTGTGCTAAAATTCTCCTATATTATGTATTTTTGTAGAGGCTATTGTTTTCTCCGAGGATCTAAAGATCAATCTCAGTGTTATTTGAGTGGTGATTTTCTTGCATGAGATGACCTGCAAAAGTGGAGTGTGTACTGTTACTTTTTAAGGCTCTCAGGTGTTCAAACCATCTCGTTTTGAAATTTCTGTATGCTTGGCCTATGTAGACAGATTAGTATGAACTACAAGTTAACTTATACATACTAAATTTGGAGAATTTTTCAGTGGAGGTAGTGTTCAGATATTTCTGTATTGTGTTGTTTGTACTGAATGATAATTGTAGTCCTTGTTTCTTCAGGATTTTCTACAATCTGTGGACGTTTTTGTTACTGTATGTTAGCACGCGCCATACTGTATTCTTTGTAAGGCGTTCCTGGTTTTTATGTGTTTGTCAAGTGTTTGTGTTCTCAGTTCTCTGTTGTGGCGGACAATTTTTTCATGATTTGCTTTTTTTAAATTTGCTTTTTTATTTCATTGTTCAGTTTGTTTATTACCTATGTGTTATACACATTCTCTCTGGCTCCTGGTGTACTGTGTTTAGTTCCTCTGTGTGTAGTTGATTTTGTCCAGTCACCCCCCGTCACACAAACTCTCAAGTTTTATACACGTGCTACACAGGCTCAGCAGAACTCCACTAGACAAACTCAGCTAGACACAGGGTCTATGCGATGCTGGCGCAACGCAAACTGGAAACCTACCCGAAACAAGTCCGATGTTTTAACTATCTTCTTCATTTGTTGTTTCTTTTTTTTTATCAGAAATATTGAGAAAGTATTTACCCGCCGAAGTTATTATCCGTCCTTATCTCCAGAAAACCAAAAGTTACTATTGTAGATAAATAGTAAAGTCCAAACTAGAGTTACAAATGGAAATTAAGTTAGTTAAGTGCAGCACATTAATTATGTATCCCATGTGCAGAAACTGTACAAAATAATTAGCATACATTGCTATAAACACCTAATTTCCAACGCTTGTTTTCTGACTTAGCAATGATCCACGCACATAGTCTTTAGTTTTCCCGTTGTCCAATCACATTGCAGAATGCAGCATTGAGCCGCCATTACGTCTAGTATCGTAATAAGAGTGAGTCGATGGGCTCACGTATCGGACGAAACAAATCGGCAACAACGGCGATTTTTCTGCTTCTGTTTAGTTGCTGCATCCGTGACTCATAAAAATGTCATGGATGCCTATGATTGCTGTCTCAAGTATCATGACAGCACAGTTTGTGAGAAAACTTCGGCTGTTAAAGGCAATAGTGCAAGAAAAATTAAACCAAAAGGTAAAGACAGGACGACATAAAAGATGATTGTTACCTATAGCTATAAAACTGCTAATAAATGTAGTATGCGCTAAGGAAAACAGACCAAAGCGAAAAGCATATACAAGACATTGGCGGTAGAGCTGCTATTGTGAAAGCTCTTGAAGACCATGAAATTAGTAAGAGTTGCTCCTCCGCGTACCAGTGATGGATTTATGTGCCACTGCCGGGACGAAATGGTTGATAGACTATCCGTAACATCACCAGGAATGGAACGTTGCATCCGTTTATTTTTTATGGTTCACATCGAATAGAGTCTTCTTTCATTACTGAATAGCTAAATTTCAATTTGCGTGGTAGATGTGGCAGAAAAAGAGGTTCCGTTTCGGATATATGGATGTGGACGGGATTATTTCGGTTCTGAGGTGGTGGCGAATGGGAGTTGGAATAGGGATGGCGTGTTAAGGAAGATCAGGACACGTATATATTTAATTTGGATCTAATTATTTTTACGTTGTTTGTTTCACAGATAGAACCAACTGGTGCTGCATTGTCTGCATTTATTCTGTACGAGCCTTGATATTTTTATGATAAAGTTTCCTCAAATATATGTATGTTTTTATGTTGTTTTTATATATTTTAAGAAACTGTGATGAATGTATTATTATGTATGAGACGTAAAGTATCATTCAATTTAGCTACAGAGGTGAATCAAAGTTGTACTACCAAATGCAGATATCGTTGCTAGTTTTGAGAAACTGTCCAGTATGAGATTGGTGGGAATTGTGCGGCTGAATTTATCGAGTAGATATCGGTGCGAAATTCACGTCGTAGCTGCTTGTTAATTTGTTTCATGTCGGCGATGGCTATAATTTGCAAGGTGTATACCATAGAATTCTTTGACTCATTATGTCATCAAAATGATGAACATTAACAACTCGCCAAATTAAAAATACGAGAAATACGCGGCACAACGAGAATTAAAGCTATTCTCGTGATATCTCATCCGCTGGCTTTACCATCTCTAGCAAGACTGTTACATTATAATGTAACGTATACATCGGACTGCAATATAAACCAGACTGTCACCACACACTATATCACAAAACAATTGTATAGAACCAAAATAAATATTGTTATCGTTCTCTGCCATCTCTGTTCGAGCACGTGTAACCTCGCACTCGACATCATTACATCGTAGGTCAAATCCTACGTCTGGTATCGGCGATTTCAATCCTCATGTTTCCTATAATTTGTGATATTGTGAATTCCAAAAAACTGGGAAATTGGACAAGGGAATCTAGCGAGACAGCCTGATTGAGAGGGAGGCGTTTCTGTTGTGAACTTAACCAGATGTGATTACAGACTTGCCATATTTGTACAAGAATTTATAACCCGCACCACGATCCCAGGTCACATAGCTTTACATCCCGGATGCTGCCGGTTCCACAGCGAAGAGGGCACCACGGTGGGAGAATTTAATAATTCGAGGCACAGGAGGAGCGCACCAGCAACAAGCGTGAGCGCTGCAAAGCGAGTGATTGTTCCTTTTGGTGCCGCCGGCCGCCTGCCGGCAGGGTGGCTTTTAATGAGTCGCGCAACCGGTCCCTGGGACTGTCTCGCCCACGGCCGCGAACTGCCAAAAACCATCTCTGCCAACAGCTGCTGCTGCAGGGGCGTCATCACGAAAAAAGTGACTACTTCTAGTAACTGTATTGTTACATTCTTACGTAGCCTTAAAGTTAAGTCTTGACAAGGAACGCCGCAAGCGGGATTAGAAAACAAAACTTAGCATAGTCGTTCCATCCTTGAGTAATTACATCCTGATGGGTAAAAAGAAATTTTCTGAGGGGTAAAAACGAAGACAGTTCGATAACGGTTCCGCAATATAGTAAAATAATTTCTAAAAGTTCATCTTTATGTTCATTGTTCTACATCTTTACTCATTTCTGCAAACGAAGGCAGAGGGAACACCACATTGTACCACAAGATTTCTCTTCGTTCCATTCATGTATAGAATTCGAGAAAAATTGCTGGTTAAAAGGCTATATGCGCAGTGTAATAGTCTAGTCTTATTCTCGCAATCTCTGTTGAAGTGCCACATACGTATAACCAATCTTCATCACTTGAAGTTGGTTCTTAAAACATTGTAAGTAGCCTTTCGTGGGATAGTTTACGTCTTTCTTCAAACGTCTGTCACTTCAGTTTCATCAGCATCTCCCTGACGCTCTCCTTTTTTTTTTTTTTTTTTTTTTTTTCATCAGTCTACTGACTGGTTTGATGCGGCCCGCCACGAATTCCTTTCCTGTGCTAACCTCTTCATCTCAGAGTAGCACTTGCAACCTACGTCCTCAATTATTTGCTTGACGTATTTCAATCTCTGTCTTCCTCTACAGTTTTCCACATATTCCTTTCCTCACCGATTCTGCGTAGAACCTCCTCATTCCTTACCTTATCAGTCCACCTAATTTTCAACATTCGTCTATAGCACCACATCTCAAATGCTAAGATACTCTTCTGTTCCGGTTTTCCCACAGTCCATGTTTCACTACCATACAATGCTGTACTCCAGACGTACATCCTCAGAAATTTCTTCCTCAAATTAAGGCCGGTATTTGATATTAGTAGACTTCTCTTGGCCAGAAATGCCTTTTTTGCCATAGCGAGTCTGCTTTTGATGTCCTCCTTGCTCCGTCCGTCATTGATTATTTTACTGCCTAGGTGGCAGAATTCCTTAACTTCATTGACTTCGTGACCATCAATCCTGATGTTAAGTTTCTCGCTGTTCTCATTTCTACTACTTCTCATTACCTTCGTCTTTCTCCGATTTACTCTCAAACCATACTGTGTACTCATTAGACTGTTCATTCCGTTCAGCAGATCATTTAATTCTTCTTCACTTTCACTCAGGATAGCAATGTCATCAGCGAATCGTATCATTGATTTCCTTTCACCTTCTATTTTAATTCCACTCCTGAACCTTTCTTTTATTTCCATCATTGCTTCCTCGATGTACAGATTGAAGAGTAGGGGCGAAAGGCTACAGCCTTGTCTTACACCCTTCTTAATACGAGCACTTCGTTCTTGATCGTCCACTCTTATTATTCCCTCTTGGTTGTTGTACATATTGTATATGACCCGTCTTCTCTATAGCTTACCCCTACTTTTTTCAGAATCTCGAACAGCTTGCACCATTTTATATTGTCGAACGCTTTTTCCAGGTCGACAAATCCTATGAAAGTGTCTTGATTTTTCTTTAGCCTTGCTTCCATTATTAGCCGTAACGTCAGAATTGCCTCTCTCGTCCCTTTACTTTTCCTAAAGCCAAACTGATCGTCACCTAGCGCATTCTCAATTTTCTTTTCCATTCTTGTAAGCAGCTTCGATGCATGAGCTGTTAAGCTGATTGTGCGATAATTGTCGCACTTGTCAGCTCTTGCCGTCTTCGGAATTGTTTGGATGTTGCTTTTCCGAAAGTCAGATGGTATATCGCCAGACTCATATATTCTACACACCAACGTGAATAGTCGTTTTGTTGCCACTTCCACCAATGATTTTAGAAATTCTGATGGAATGTTATCTATCCCTTCTGCCTTATTTGACCGTAAGTCCTCCAAAGCTCTTTTAAATTCCGATTCTAATACTGGATCCCCTATCTCTTTTAAATCGACTCCTGTTTCTTCTTCTATCACGTCAGACAAATCTTCACCCTCATAGAGGCTTTCAATGTATTCTTTCCACCCATCTGCTCTCTCCTCTGCATTTAACAGTGGAATTCCCGTTGTACTCTTAATGTTACCACCGTTGCTTTTAATGTCACCAAAGGTTGTTTTGACTTTCCTGTATGCTGAGTCTGTCCTTCCGACAATCATATCTTTTTCGATGTCTTCACATTTTTCCTGCAGCCATTTCGTCTTAGCTTCCCTGCACTTCCTATTTATTTCATTCCTCAGCGACTTGTATTTCTGTATTCCTGATTTTCCCGGAACATGTTTGTACTTCCTCCTTTCATCAATCAACTGAAGTATTTCTTTTGTTACCCATGGTTTCTTCGCAGCTACCTTCTTTGTACCTATGTTTTACCTTCCCAACTTCTGTGATGGCCCCTTTTAGAGATGTCCATTCCTCTTCAACTGTGCTGCCTACTGCGCTATTCCTTATTGCTGTATCTATAGCGTTAGAGAACTTCAAACGTATCTCGTCATTCCTTAGTACTTCCGTATCCCACTTCTTTGCGTATTGATTCTTCCTGACTAATATCTTGAACTTCAGCCTACTCTTCATCACTACTATATTGTGATCTGAGTCTATATCTGCTCCTGGGTACGCCTTACAATCCAGTATCTGATTTCGGAATCTCTGTCTGACCATGATGTAATCTAATTGAAATCTTCCCGTATCTCCCGGCCTTTTCCAAGTATACCTCCTCCTCTTATGATTCTTGAACAGGGTATTCGCTATTACTAGCTGAAACTTGTTACAGAACTCAATTAGTCTTTCTCCTCTTTCATTCCTTGTCCCAAGCCCATATTCTCCTGTAACATTTTCTTCTACTCCTTCCCCTACAACTGCATTCCAGTCGCCCATGACTATTAGATTTTCGTCCGCCTTTACATACTGCTTTACCCTTTCAATATCCTCATACACTTTCTCTATCTGTTCATCTTGAGCTTGCGACGTCGGCATGTATACCTGAACTATCGTTGTCGGTGTTGGTCTGCTGTCGATTCTGATAAGAACAACCCGGTCACTGAACTGTTCGCAGTAACACACCCTCCACCCTAACTTCCTATTCATAACGAATCCTACGCCTGTTATACCATTTTCTGCTGCTGTTGATATAACCAGATACTCATCTGACCAGAACTCCTTGTCTTCCTTCCACTTCACTTCACTGACCCCTACTATATCTAGATTGAGCCTTTGCATTTCCCTTTTCAGATTTTCTAGTTTCCCTACCACGTTCAAGCTTCTGACATTCCACGCCCCGACTCGTAGAACGTTATCCTTTCGTAGATTATTCAATCTTTTTCTCATGGTAACCTCCCCCTTGGCAGTCCCCTCCCGGAGATCCGAATGGGGGACTATTCCGGAATCTTTTGCCAATGGAGAGATCATCATGACACTTCTTCAAATACAGGCCACATGTCCTGTGGATACACGTTACGTGTCTTTAATGCAGTGGTTTCCATTGCCTTCTGCATCCTCATGTCGTTGATCATTGCTTATTATTCCGCCTTTAGGGGCAATTTCCCACCCCTAGGACAAGAGAGTACCCTGAACCTCTATCCGCTCCTCCGCCCTCTTTGACAAGGCCGTTGGCAGAATGAGGCTGACTTGTTATGCCGGAAGTCTTTGGCCGCCAATGCTGATTATTTATCAAAATTTAGGCAGTGGCGGGGATCGAACCCGGGACCGAAAACGTTTTGATTATGAATCAAAGACGCTACCCCTAGACCACGGGTATCTCCGCTCTCCCATAGCTAAAATAAACCTGTGACCATTCGTTCTGCCCTTCCCTGTATACTTACAATACCCCTGTTAGTCCTATTACCTATGCGTTCCACATACTTGCGCAATATTCTACAATGGGCCGCATGAGAGATTTGTAAGCAATCTCCATTGTAGACTGAATCCATTGCCATACTATTTTGTCAAATAACCACACACAGTCTGCCACCCGTTTCACCTACGACTGAGCCCATGTGGTCGTTCCATTTCAAATCCCTACAATTCGTTACACTCAGGTATTTGTACGATTTGAGTGATTCTAACAGTTGTACATTGCCGATATATACAGAGTGGTCCATTGATAGTGACCGGGCCAAACATCTCACGAAATAAGTAAGCATCAAACGAAAAAACTACAAAGAATGAAATTCGTCTAGCTTGAAGGGGGAAACCAGATGGCGCTATGGTTAGCCCGCTAGATGACGCTGCCATAGGTCAAACGGATATCAACTGCGTTTTTTTAAATAGGAACCCCCATTTTTTATTACATATTCGTGTAGTACGTAAAGAAATATGAATGTTTAAGTTGGACAACTCTTTTCGCTATATGATAGATGGCGCTGCAATAGTCACAAACGTAGAAGTACGTGGTATCACGTAACATTCCGCGAGTGCGAACGGTATGTGCTTCGTGATACATTACCCGTGTTAAAATGCGGAAAAGGTCGATAGCGTGTTGATGTGTGGCTATTGTGATCAAAATGCCCAACGGTCGTGTGCTATGTATGCTGCTCGGTATCCTGGACATCATGCAAGTGTCCGGACCGTTCGCCGGATAGTTACGATATTTAAGGAAACAGGAAGTGTTCAGCCACATGTGAAACGTCAACCACGACCTGCAACAAATGATGATGCCCAAGTAGGTGTTTTAGCTGCTGTCGCGGCTAATCCGCACATCAGTAGCAGACAAATTGCGCGAAAATCGGGAATCTCAAAATCGTCGGTGTTGAAAATGCTACATCAACATCGATTGCACCCATACCATATTTCTATGCACCAGGAACTACATGCCGACGACTTTGAACGTCGTGTACAGTTCTGCCACTGGGCACAAGAGAAATTACGGTACGATGACAGATTTTTTGCACGCGTTCTATTTAGCGATGAAGTGTCATTCACCAACAGCGGTAACGTAAACCGGCATAATATGCACTATTGGGCAACGGAAAATCCACGATGGCTGCAACAAGTGGAACATCAGCTACCTTGGCGGGTTAATGTATGGTATGGCATTATGGGAGGAAGGATAATTTGCCCCCATTTTATCGATGGCAATCTAAACGGTGCAATGTATGTTGATTTCCTACGTAATGTTCTACGTATGTTACTACAAGATGTTTCACTGCATAACAGAACGACGATGTACTCCCAACATGATGGATGTCCAGCACATAGCTCGCGTGCGGTTGAAGCGGTATTGAATAGCATATTTCATGACAGGTGGATTGGTCGTCGAAACACCATACCATGGCCCGCACGTTCACCGGATCTGACGTCTCCGGATTTCTTTTCTGTGGGGAAAGAATATTTGCTATCGTGATCCACCGACAGCGCCTGACAACATGCGTCAGCGCATTGTCAATGCATGTGCGAACATCATGAAAGCCGAACTACTCGCTGTTGAGAGGAATACACGTATTGCCAAATGCACTTATGTACACGGAAATCATTTTGAGCATTTATAGCATTATCGTGGTATTTACAGGTAATCACGCTGTAACAGCTTCCGTTCTCAGAAATGATAAGTTCACAAAGGTACATGTATCACATTGGAACAACCGAAATAAAATGTTCACACGTATCTACGTTCTGTATTTTAATTAAAAAACCTACCTGTTACCAACTGTTCGCCTAAAATTGTGAGCCATATGATTGTGACTATTACAGCGCCATCTATCAAAAGCGAAAAAAGTGGTCCAACTAAAACATTAATATTTCTTTACGTACTACACGAATACGTAATAAAAAATGGAGGTTCCTATTTTTAAAAAACGCAGTTGAAATCCGTTTGACCTATGGCAGCGCCATATAGCGGGCCAACGATAGCGCCATCTGGTTCCCCCCTTCAAGCTAGACAAGTTTCGTTCTTTGTAGTTTTTTCTTTTGACGCTTATTTTGGGAGATATTTTGCCCGGTCACGATCAATGGACCACCCTGTATATAGTATTCATAGGGTACTACGTTTTTTTTTTCGTTTTGTTACGTGCGAAATTTTACATTTCTGGACATTTAACGCATGTTGCCACTCTTTGCACCACTTTGGAATCTTATCAAGATAGAATGAATAATTACGCACCTTTTTTCAAACAATATTTTATTACATACAACTGCATCATCTGCAGAAATTCTTTGGTTACTATTAATGTTGTCTGCAAGATTATTAATAAACAACATGAACAGAAATGCTCCCAACACACTTTCCAGGAAGTGTAACCGAAGTTACCTCTACATCTGCAGATCACTCTCCGTTCAAGATAACATGCTGCATGATTCTTGTCACTCAATCCAGTGATTAATTTCGCTGGACGCCCAAACAATTGCACTTTACGTAATAAGCATAAGTGTGGAACTGAGTCAAATGCCTTTCAGAGGTCAAGAAATATTGCGACTCCGTGACAGTGTTGATCCTTGTATTTCAGAATGCCCTGTGAGAAAAATATGAAATCGGTTTCACATGATCGATATTTTCGGAATCTATGCTGGTGGCATGAACGAGGTCATTCTGTTCGAGATGCCACATTACGTCTGAGCTCGAAATATATTCTAATATTCTACAACAAATGGATGCCAAGGACTTCCGACTCCAGTTTTGTGGATCACTTCTGCTGCTCTTGTTTTAGACGGGTGTGACATGTGCTTTCTTGAAACTACGGGGCATAGTGTTTTGTTCGAGGGATCTACCAAATATTATAGTAAAAAGTGAGGCTCATTCAATCACAAAGTCGGTGTAGAATCTGAGAGGGATTCCATCTGGTCCTGGAGCTTTATTGAATTTTAGAGATTTCAGTTGTTTCTGAACTCCAGTTACACTAATGTCTATATTTTTCATCTGTCCAATAGCGTGAGAATTAAATTACGGTGATACTCCCGGATTTTCCTTTGTACAGGAACATTTGGAAATGGAGTTCAGCATATTTACTATTGCTTTACTACTCGGAATACAACTCCGGTTCCCTCCATGGCTGTATGTAGACTACACTAAGTTGGTTCAAATGGCTCTGAGCACTATGGGACTTAACATCTATGGTCATCAGTCCCCTAGAACTTAGAACTACTTAAACCTAACGAACCTAAGGATAGCACACAACACCCAGCCATCACGAGGCAGAGAAAATCCCTGACCCCGCCGGGAATCGAACCCGGGAACCCGGGCGTGGGAAGCGAGAACGCTACCGCACGACCACGAGATGCGGGCACTACACTAACTGTGGTACCACAAACAGCTTTACATATAACCAGAATTTGTGAGTGGTCTCTCCTCCTATGGTTCGTCTGAGCTATTGCATTGCATTGCTCATTCTGTCCTTGGTCAGATATTTGCTCACCGACAGAGTCCGAATAACAGATACTGTTTTTATTTACAATGTTGCAAACTCTCCTGAACAAACAAATGCGCTGCAGATTGACTTGTAAGCAGTTATGATAGTTATTTTGACAATACAGTGTAAAGTTCTTTGTATACTGGAGCTTCACACATGCGCGGATAAAGTGTTGGACATACTGGCGGCCCAAGAAGTGACAACGTAGGTCTACACAAGAAATGAAAAATACTCGCTCACAGACCAAACTAGTCTGCAACATCCATACGTTACAACCAAATTAGTCTGCAACACCCACATGTAGTAAATCATATTAGTAACTTGTTTCCCTGGTGTAGAAGTTTTAAGACGAGTTATAGTGAATGAACGTACATTCGCAGACAGTGAAATTCGAGTCATACTGCGTTTTTTCGGACTTTGCGAAGACACACTGTAAACAGATTATAGCAGTACCGGCAATATTTTGGCGAAAGGTTGTTGGTACGTATCCGTTATCATCAGAATAAAATCTTAATTATACTAATTCCATTCTGAGCAGGTTCTAGGTATAAAAATAAATTTACGACATCGGCAGATACTTCCTCTGACACATCCATAGGATAGGAATCAGTGTAACCCTGACCTGTTCACGCAGTCGAGTACCAAAAGTAGACCTTAATGATCTAATGTTACTTTCGTGTGAGTGGTATTACAACTAGGAAGTCACTTAGCGTGTGAGGCTAAAATGTTAAAACGCCAGTCTTCCATTAGTATCACTAATATATTTGCATCAGAAAACGCAAAAGCGAACATATTCATCACAGGCTTCTGTACTGTCATGTGGCTGTCAAGCGATGGTGCAGTAGTTACGCATTGCGTAATCTCTCTCATAATGAAGTCATCATATATGGTAAACTTGAGCTAGTCGAGACAGAATGTAAACATATCCCCGGCGAACAATGTATAACTGTTTTATTGAAAGTACCTGAACAACCATACTCCTTTTTTGGAGAAAGTTAATTACTACAATAATCTGCGATAGCTCATGATTAGCCTGAGCATAGGCAGAAGGCCTTAATAATGAAACAGTCAGTGTCTTACATTCACTTGGAAAGTAGAGCAAAATAATGTAGTGAAAGTTGACGACCAGTACCAAGTTCCTGGTAGTCTCCGATGCAGAGGACAAGTCCTGGTGATGGTGAAGGCAGGCACTGGCAGCTTTCCCCGTCGGTGGTGGTTGGTGAGGCATGGCGTCATACATAATAAAGGTTCCTATTGAAACTCTGAAGAACTGCGAGAGCAGTTGTCAGCTTCAAGTCTATAAATCAGAATCGAGCGAGACTGGAGTGCACCAGCCGACAGCGTCAAAGGGCAATCGCCAGTACAACACAGACATACACAACAGGGGCGACTGACAAACAGACCACACAGCGAAATACCAAGACCAGAGAACAAAACTAAATTGGATATGAAGAGGTACCAACTATCAGCGATCAGAGCGACAATGAATAGACAAAAGATCACGAGAGCCCCTGCACTACCAGCTTTATGGGCGTAGCCCATGCATAGTACTGTGGCAGCGACAACTGCGCTTGTAACCTATAGGAATACTGGTCAGCGGCTGTCGTCTAGGTCCATGCCTTCAGGTGAGCTGTCAAAATTGTCAGACCGGGACACCAGATCCGTCCCCTTCCCCTCCCTCTCCTCCCCCCCCCCCCCACAAAAGGGTACATAGAGCCTGTAGCGCCCTGGACGACGTTCTGGGAAGTGAACATGTGGCGTCCCATCAGTGGAGGGCACCAGCTAGAGGAAGGAACGTGGGACTTTGGCCACTGCGCTGTGGAACTGTCGTGTGAGGGATGACTACAGGGCTCTGAGCTCTGAGCACTATGGGACGCAACTGCTATGGTCATCACTCATGACTACAGGGAATATGGTGGCTGTGGTGATGTATCGACCTCCATATTCATGTCTACAGGAGCTACCAATGGTGTCTTGGAGTGCAAACGGTCCTCATGAGGTGGAGGGACGTGTGGACCAAGGACTACAACTCAGAGCGATCCATCACTGGAGGTGTAGGTTGGAGGTGAGGACAGAGTTGATTAATGTACTGACGCTCCAAACTTAATGGGGTATCAACAGTCATAAGATGCTGCCCATGAGTGGCCACTACTGTGGCCCCATACGAATGCCCCAAGCAGCCAAACCTAAAAGATATTGTCCAGCATGTTGGGTCTGGAATTCCTTGGCTTGGGGTGCCAGGTGATGGAGGATGGTATGAGGCTGTCGACCATGGAGGAGTTCTGCTGGGCTGTGGTCATGGACAGGGTGGATCTGTAGGTGCTCAGGAATATCATAAGTATCACAGTTGTGGTATATGCAACCACAGCCTTCAACGCTTTTTGCTTAAATGTGTGCTCCATCCACTCCACTTCGTCATTGTAGGAGGTGTTTGATGCCACTGGCGGTGCAGAACTGTTCAAAGGCCATAGCTGTGAATTGGGCCACATTTTCAGTTACAATGGAGTGGGGAAGCCTTTCAGTGGCGAGAATCTGCAGAAGGGTATTTAGTGTGACTTGTGGACACTATCCTGACCACATGAGAGTAGTCGGGAATAAGCATCCATGACAATGAGCCACATAGACCTGAGGAAGGTGACAGCAAAGTCAAGGCGAATGCGATCCCAATGGTGATAGGGAGTAGGCCAAGGGGCGAAAGACTGAGGTGGAACAGCCTGATGGTAAGCACATGCAGAACTGTGGCGCACCATAGTCTCCACATTCTTGTTCAGTCCTGGCCAGCAGACATGTCACCTGGTAAAGGCTTTCAACCATGATGTACCCCAATGCCCACGATGGAGGAGTCCCCAGACGTGAGTGCATTGGGTAGTCAGGATGACAACATGACGGGCACCCACTTCCCTATCCACCAGAGTCCATTGAGGATGATAGACAAATGATGAGAGACGCAATCCCAGGCCTAGAGCTCTGGATCAACTGACTCCGAAAAATGAGTGGGTTATCCATGAAGTATACAATGTCTGACATGCCACAAGATAGAAACGCGGCACATGTCTGCCACAACTTGAGCAACAGTAATGGGAAAAACCATAAAGGTATGTTGTCATTCCACATCGATGAGAAAACAGGAGATCTCCAGATGCTCAAATGGCATGTCTTGGCCTGAAGGTAAACACGAGAGGGCATCCGCGTTTACATGTTGTGCAGTATGCTTGTACTCGATGGTGTAAGTGTACGAGCTAAGGAAAAGAGCCCAATGCTGGAGGGAAGCCGTGAGTGTGGCCCAATGAGTGCTACTAATGGTTTTTGGTTTGTAATGAGGGTAAACCGGGTCCCAAATAGGTACATATGGGATTTATTCACGGCAAAGACGATCGCCACCGCCTCTTTCTGAATCTGTCAGTAATTGTGTAGGGCATGCGTCAGCTTTTTGGATGTATAGGCGATAGGTTTCTCCATACCATCACGATTACAGTGTGCCAGCACTGCCCCAGTGCCATAGGAAGAAGCGTCTGCAGCCAAAACAAGGGGGCACGATGGGGAAAAGGGCCTAAGGCAGGGTACAGAACGTAACACGCGCTTCAACTGTGTGAAGGCCTGCTCACAGGCCGCCGACCACTGAAACGGAACGCCTTTCTTCTGCAACTGGTTGAGAGATCGCATAATGTTGCTGCCTGCGGAAGGAACTTAGAATAATAATTCATTTTCTCCAAAAAAGCCTGCAACTCCTGGAAGTTTTGGGGACATGGGAGAGTCAATAACGAAAACATTACGATCAGTAGACTGAATCCTGTCTTTGGTTAGTAAGTGGCCAAGGTAGTCCACTTGATCCTGAAAAATCTGGCGTTTGGCAGATGACACTTGTGCCCTGCATCACACAATATAGTAAAATGGCTACAGAGGTTATGCACGTGGCCTTGGTGCACAATATCTGTAGCAAGCCGGGATGTACATGGTTAACTATTCCAGATACCTACAGATGATCGCTGGAGCAGAAGAGGTTCCAAAAGACAAATGCTTGTATTTGTATAAGTCAAGGTGTTGCGATTCCTCGTCTATTGATCATCGACTTAAAATCTCCACAAAGCTGGAGAGAGCCATTTGGTCCAAGCACTAGTTTTGTCCAGTTCTACGACCCCAGCGCCGTGAAAGCGATCGAATTCGATCTTAACGGCCATCCATACAGAAATTGGAAAAGGATGTGCTCGACAGAAATGAAGCACCATATCTGAATGGAAAGAAATAAGTGCCTCGAAATTGGTGGTGCACCCCAGACCCATCTCAAACAGAGATGCAAAAGAGGCACAAAGGTCATCAAGTCCCTGGTAAGAGACTATGTCCAAAATAATCTGAACTTTGTCTGTGATGGATAACCCCAACAGCGAGGAAGCATCCATGCCTAAATGTTGCCAGCTGAATGACTGCTGACAACATACAGCGTTAATGCTATGTAATCATATTGTGTATGACCATAGTGGTGAACTGACCTCTGACGAGAATAGAGCTGTCACCATATGCAATCACCTTGAGAGAAGGCTGGTCCAATGCTGGGTAACCAGATGAGTGTATGTCAGGAGATTGACCAGGGAAACTGTCGCTCCCGTGTTGACGTCTGGCATCACTTTCACTGCTGCCTGTTGGCCTAGGTAGTGCACATAATTCATGCTCTATCATCCCCTTCGAGTTTAGGCCACTGATAAACCACTGGTGTAAGAAGAGATGCCACACAGTACAGTGTACCACCAGCGTGCAGCATCTCCTCTCCTTCCGTTGAAGGACAAGAGGATGTGGCAGATCATGATGTCTGAGCAACTTGACGCCTCCCCTTTGGGCGGCTGTCGTACTGGTCACCCTGGTGGGCGGAAGTCATTGTCCATTGGAGTTGGTGTCTAGACCAGGACCTGGCTATCCTCGCCATGGGCCAGAGGGCGTGGAACCAATGGCTGTTGCACATGTGCTGTGTCGTCAAGATCTCGGTAGTGATGATGTCTGACTCTGAAACACAACACCATGACAGTCTACCGCTAGGAGGCGTTGCTGTTTTATGTGGGAGCAACTGATTGACATGCTTGTGATAAACAGTGTCAGTGTGTAGTTGTACTTCTGTTATGGGCCATCCTGATAAATGTGTGACTCCTGCTGGGGCCTAATTGACGACGGTTTTTGGACAGGACCAACGTCCTGACGTCAACTTCGACGGAATAATGGTGGTGCCAAGGCCTCTGAGGGGGAGATGGTGCTCTTGTAGAAAGGAGGGTGAACAGTCTTCACTGGTGCTGCCACCCACGGAGCTTTACGCTAGGGCTGACATCGTCCTGAGGAGTGGAACCACAAGATGCCAAAAACAGAGTGAGGGCTTCATCCACATCATGATCATGATGCGACTTTGCTGACTGTGACTTGACAGTGAGCCCAAAATGTTCTGCTAATCCTTTGGATGTTGTATTAAATGCGCCGTGTGCATAAGGACAATGGTGTTGGAAGGAAAATAAAAGAGGTAAATTCGGAAGATGTTAACTGAGGCCTGTTGTCCGTACCCTGGTTTTTTAGATTATCTTTGCCAGACTCTTGATGTTCTGTGTCGAGATTACTGAAGACACCTGAGAAACGTAGAGGAAACCTGTTCCTGCATCAAACATGATAAATCGTGAATAGCCAAGAAAGGCGCCTACAAAGTCTAAATAAACTTGCGACCATGGCGCTGAAGCATCTTGCCAAGCGAAGTATCTGTGAGCAAGTGTTGTCTATTTGCTTTGGCAAACGTCATGCTGCCACGATATTATCAGTATCTGCATTGATGCCTCACCAATACATACGTTGTTGAGCCAGTCTTTTCATGAGCACATCTCCCCTGAGAGAAAATATTTGGCCACAAGATGGATGGTATCACGACACTGTTAGGCCATTTTCTGCTTGCTACAAGAGGACTCCTCTGAGAATGGAGAACTCATGGTGTCCGTGCCAGAAGGCTTAGATTTCTGGATGATATCCACCACCAGACAGAGTAGTTCCCAGGTAAATGAGTCCTCAAAGGAGTGATGGTCGATGTGTTTTGCATTCAGAGGAAGAGTAGCTATAACTTCTTTGTCTTATGTGCACACTGAGCAGCAAAAATCTGGTGCCAAATAGAATTCTGTATGCTGTCCCAATTCTAACTGGAGGAGGAGATCAGTATTGGCATGTTGAGCTGTTGAGAATATCTTATGTCACTGAGAATCTCACCTCTGAAGTCAGCGTGCTGATTTGGTTGGAATATTAAAATCTACCTTAATTAATGGTAAAAGTGATTTGTACTCAGTCAATAACGTGAAACGTCGGCCATACACAACATTGTGGAATTTCTTGAGAGTTAACACAGTAACCAGAGCCTCCTTTACTACTCAGTTGTAGTTGCATTGCGCCGGAGTCAATGTTTTGGATACGAATGCAATAGGACTTCCTAAATCATCTACTTCACGGTATAACACTGCCGTTAAACCCAATCTTCCCTCTTTCTTTTTTGGGATAACACTGAACCAAAGCCATAACTATAAGTGTGAACAGTTCTCATTAAAGGTCCCAACAAATTGCAGGCCATAAGGCAGAGCACGGAGTACGTGAGATCTCAGAAAGCCTTATCAAGAGGGGGTTATGTCGCAGTTGGTGAAAAGGGGGTATAATGCCATTTCACATTTTTGCACAACAGCTGATGACACAGTTCTGCTGTGGCCACGGCACGTGGGATGCATTTCCGATAGTAATTAAGTTGCCCGAGTGCAGATTGCGGTTCCTTCACGTTATTCTGGACAAAAAGTTGCTGAACAGTTTCGAAATATTGTTGGGTGGGTTGTATTCATGAATCACTAAGAACGTGGCCAAGGTATTCCACTTGTGGGACGAAAAACAGCATTTGTCTCTGTTTCATTTGAGACTGAATTGTTGCAGAACAGCAAACAAGTGCATCAACGTTTGCCACCAACTCCTGAGCGTTTTTACAAGGGACTAGAATGTTCTCCAAATGGTCGCTGTTCCAAGTATCGTTGAAAAATAGCCAGAGCATTGGAAATATCAAAAGGAAGCCTGTTATAGCAGAATAGTATGAATGGAGTGTTAATGAACACAATGTCCCGTCCAGAGGAAGCTTAAGGTAAGCATCTCACAAATTAGTCTTGGTAAAAATCTTGACACTTGCGAGGCATACCGTATCATCAACTTCTGTATTCGTTAGATGTCAGTGACTGACTGTGCGTTAATTATCACTTGAACTAACCACAAATCCAAAGTGCTCAGATGATGGAGGTGGTGAAGAGGTTAGCACACGACTCGCATTTGAAAGGACGATGATTCAAACCTGTTTTCAGCCTCCCAATTTGCGTTTTCCATTATTTACCTAAATCGCTTCAGGCAAATGTCAGGATAGTTCCTTTGGAACGGCACAGTAGATTTATTTCCCCATCCTTCCCTAATCCGAGCTTGTGCTCAATCTCTAATGATCTCATTGTCGACAGACGTTAAACACTAATCTCCTCCTCCTCCACCTCCGAAGTGCCCACTTCGTTTTTTCCACAACAACGATGAGGTTGGCCTACTAACTACTGGTGAACGGTGTGAAGGCCGCCTCGGAGGTACTGGAGTTTGTCTGTGGCCTATCTTGGAGAGCAAATAGAACATTCTGAGCTTTGAAGATGCGAGGAGTGGCTGTTGAAAGAGGGTGATGCGGTGTAGTAGGATGAGAAAACACTGTCCTGTATTTGGAGCATACGACGTGTAAGTAGGAGTTAGCTTCTGACGGCTGAATGCTGTTAGTATAGCTGTCTACATCTAAGCCCAAAGCGATAAAAAGTCCAAATCAAGGATGTTTTGGTATATTCAATGTTAACCATCAAGATACACGTTATGAAGACGGTTGAATGATACTGAATGTGAGTCGTGAATTTTGGTATCATTTCGATAGTGTTATTGCTGTAAATATGCAGTTGACTTGATAATTCCTGTAGTGGAGGTGTACTCAAATCATGGAAGAACCTGTATCAACCTGGAATTCCACCATGACTGTGTTGATTCCATTGTGAACTTTAAAGAGTCTATCAGAGACGGAAAATGCAGTGTGGACATGTAACACATAAAGAGCGGAGGTGTTGGGCACCTCATCAAGTCCTAGGGCAGGGACATTCATGCAAGTGTAATCTACTTCACCTTGAGGGACAACTGGCAAATTTCCGCCTTGTGCCACGTCTTGCTGCAGGAAGAACATTTAGTCAAGTGATAATAACATTGTTACTGTGAGTGTGTGAGTGAGTGATAAAACACTTGCTGCATGAGGGCAGACATTGTGGGTGATGCCCATTGGTCAAGATTCTGCCAGCTGCAGATAAATCAGCAGTATGTGGCTAGGGTTGTGCCGGCGAGTCTAGCGAGCTGCAGTACTTGTGAATGGTCTTGCAATGTCGCACAGGACTGTAAAGACTGCGCAAAGGACCTAATGATGGGGAGGCAAGTCCAAAACGGACCTTTGAGTTTGAGGAGGTCGTTATACAGTGTACCACCAACGGAATGTACGAAAATCATGTCTCCCACTACAGAAGTTGCGTGTGCCTGCTTACACTGAGGTTTGCACACTGGAATCGACAATCACAGGATAAAACTGCTATTTGGCTATCCGCTCTCTGTTAAGATCATCCACTAAGCTTCTGTCAGCTAAAAACCTTATGGCAGGTAGCAGCAACGTGCACCTGAGAGTCGAAATATTCTACTAAACTGGTCTTTAAGCAATCGTATAGGAGAACATTGGGCTCCACTTCAGGGTTGAGTTGCTGCAGTAAATCGTAAATATCTGTGTCTGCAAAGGCTAAGGAGAAAGTGTGTTCCTTGGTGTCTCCTGTCATGCCATGAGCCAGAAGATGCTGCTCATTCTTGACATGTAGTTTCCCCAGAGCTCGATCTCCCAGTCAAACCCTGTAACGGCGGCTGCGTCCTCTGAATCCTTCCACCAGTGAATCGATGCAGGACAGCCAGTTGTACAGCTCTGGATCTGATATGGTGATGTTAGGCATCCTGTCCACCATCGCTTGCATGACTTGTGTACGTCCTGGAGCGCCAACATCATCTGAGTAAAACATCTGCACGGCTAGACAGGATCGAATAAAAATCGCTATCTTCAGGATGTAGAAGTCATATACACACCATCACTGTCCACGTGGGGCGTAAAACACACATGAAAATTTTGGTTAACAGAAAAAATTCCTCGTCACTACTTCATAAGTCTTGTGCCAGTTGAGGTGCAATGCGAACACAGCCCAGGTAAATAATGTATAACAGTCTTATTGGAAAGTACCCAAACTGAAGTACTCCTTCTTCGGGGTAAGTTAAACACTAAAGTAGATCGTAATTAGCGCTGGATTTGTACTAGCCTAAACTTACTAATGAAACAGTCAAGGTCTGATATTCAATTTAAAAGTAGAACAAAATAATGTAATGAAAGTTGATGGCCGATACCAGCTTCCTAGTTGTGTCTGATATAGGGGCCGAGTCCTCAATGATGGTGAAGGCAGGCGTTGGTGGCTGCCTCGGTCGGCAGTAGCTGGTAGGGCACTCCGTCATACATAGCAAAGGTTCCCATGGAGACTCTGACTGAAGAACTGCTAGAGCAGTCAACACCTGGCCCAGAGCTCGACGGACGATACCTCAAAGCAGTTTTGTACTGCCCTTAAACACCCATGGCGCGAAGAGATACTGTTGGAACTATTTGGGGTCACGTGGCCCATGGAGGCAAATAGATCCACGGGACCAGTGACATCTGGCGGTAATCGCGCTGCCACCTGTAGGCCTAGGCAGTGTACATGATTGCAGCTCTGGCATCTTCGAGCTCAGACGACTGGTAAACAATAGCTGTGACCTCTAACTTGGCAAAATTGGCATACAAAGTTTTTCAAACCATCATCATCCTGAAAATTCGTGAGACTACGAATTATCAGCGAAATATATTCCAGAAAGTGTAGAAGGATGTCGTCAAGAATTGTTTCATGGTGTGCAACTGCCGATTCATAATTCGCCAGTGTCCTCTACGATCCTGTATTTCGTATCTGCGGACTGCATATTGACAACAAGTAACGTTTTCCAATGGAATTTCAAAAATGGCTCTGAGCGCTTTGGGACTTAACATCTGAGGTCATCAGTCCCCTAGAACTTAGAACTACTTAAACCTAACCAACCTAAGGACTTCACACACATCCATGCCCGAGGCAGGATTGAACCTGCGACCGTAGCGGTCGCGCGGTTCCAGACTAAAGCGCCTAGAACCGCTCGGCCACACTGGCCGGCAAGTGGACATTTCTGATTCGCCTGATCACATATGATACCGTTACAGAGTGTAACACCAAACGGATGTCTTAGTTGTAGGTTTGTATCGCCACTGGATGACAGAAGGGATCTTGTCCATTCTGAACTATGGTACTACCAATACCCACCATTTTTTTGTTGAATCTGCTGATCCAGGAGTATTATACTCCTTTCATGGCAGTTTTGATGCTTCTTTTGACCGGAAGGATAAAACTCCTGCATATGGTACAAGACAATTTCAAGACTTCTCTGGCATTTAGATAAAATCTTTGGCAGGTTAGTAACAGAATCAGGAAGTCTTGGGGAATACTCAGATGTGAGTATTGGTGACCCTTGGGACAAAAGGCGGAGACTTTTTACCCATTACCTGCATAACTAAAATTCTACGCGCCTCCTGCCACCTACATCTGTTTTCTTGACCATTCCCAGTATCCATCCCACATTCTTTTTCCTTCACCAAGGAAACATAATTTTTTAATTTTCCATTCAATGGCTGAAGAGTGGCAATGTAGGAGCTGCCGGCCCGTCCCTCAACTGTGGCCATGCTACATTTTATATTACACTTCATCTTGTCAATACTACAAATAACACTTGTCAATTAACGCATTACAAGTAAGTCTTAAACATTTTTAATAATGCTGACTCACTTCTCCAGGCCTTGGGCAGCATCAGAACTCGGGATACAAACGTATTAATAACGGCAAGATACGTTTACGGCCTTAAGAAGAAGATGGCTGTACCAGTATTCATCAAATTCCGTAAAGTGACTTTCAGGTATATACACTGGTGAACCAAAACAAAAGTGATTCTGGGTGGCACAGATTGGATAAGTCCTTGGTAAGTTTCAGAGACATGTGCCACCAGACTTCTACGCGCAGATCACACAATCCCCGTAAATTACAGGCTTGTGGGCGCGAAACTGACACATAGGGTCAAATCAGGTCTATTTAGTGGCACAAACACAACATGCGTTCACTATCGTGCTCCTCAAACCATTGCAGCGCGATTCTGGCCTTGTGACAAGGATAGTTATCTGGCTGGAGGATACCATCGCCTTTGGGGAAGACATCAAACATTAAAGGGCGTAGGTGGTTCGCAATAATGTTCACACAGTCCATATCTGTCATGGTGCGTTCGATTACTACCAATGGAAACCCAGATGAACGTCCCCAATAGCATGAAACTACTCCCACCGGCTTTTGCCCGTAGTGCATTGCAAGTTCGAACATCTGTATCCCTAGATGATAGTTAAACTGGGCACGATAATCGACATGGTGCAAAAAAAGAAAAAAAAACTGACTCATCTTACCAGGCAACATGTTTCCATTTATCAGCGGTCCATTCGTCTCTTTAACATGGGGACATGTAGTGGTCGTCTGCTGTGGAGCCCCATGTTCAACAGCCTGCAATCAACGATGTGCTGCGTAACATTTGCGCCGGGACCGGTATTGTACACTGTCGTCAAATTTGACAGACATCGCCGCCTATCCTACTTAACAGAGCGAGCAAGCCTACGACCTCCACATTCTGTGACGAGGTGTGGTCTCCAACACTTTGTCACCTACTCGTTGTTACACAGTTCTTCAACCACTTTCCATAGACGCTCACGAAAGCACCAAGCGAACACCCGATCAGCTTCAACATTTCGGAGATGCCCATTCCCTCGAGCCGGAAGTTAACAATCTGCTCATCGTCAAAGTCGCTTGTATCAGTCGATTCCCCCCCCCCCCCCCCTTTGTGACCCTTATCGTCGCTAGCCTCCTCCGTGAACCATGGACCTCGCCAAGGTGCCGTGGGTCACAAGCCTCAGCAATACAGACAGCTGCGCCGTAGGTGCAACCACAATTGAGGGGTATCTGTGAAGAGACCAGGCTAACATATCGTTACTGAAGAGCGGCAGCAGCCTTTACAGTCGTTGCAGTGGCAACAGTCTGGCTGACTGATTGATCTGACATTGTAACATTAGCCAGCATGATGTTGCTATACTGGTACTGCGAACGGCTGAAAGCGAAGGGAAAAGACATGTATGGTTAAATGAGGATTGCAGCCTCTACGGTAAAATATTCCGCTGCTAAAATAGTCACCCATACATGTCTCCAGGCGGAGACTACTCGGGAGGATGCCTTCATTAGAAAAAAACAAAACTGGTTTTCTGCGCGTCAAGTGGATAATGTTACATGCCATATTCGGGTATGCAGGCAAGGGAATTTGAAAAGGAAAGCGAATAGATTGAAATTAGGTAGTGTTGGGATTAGTGAAATGCGGTGGCAGGAAGAAATATAAAATCAAATAGGGGCAATTCAGGATAAGGTTTAACAGTGATTAAGTAAATCAGAACGTGTGTAAGCTTCTGTGGTCAGCATAGGGAACGCATTATCGTAGCCAAGATGGACATGAAGCCTACACCCGTAATAATAGGACAAGTTTATATGCCAACTAGCCTGCAGATGATGAAGCGATTACAAGCATGCATAATGAGATAAAAGACGCTACTCAGGTAGTTAAGGGAAACGTAAATTTAATTCTAATGGGTAACTGAAACTCGAAACAAGGAAAAGAAATAGAAGAAAAAATAGCAGGAGAACATGGAAAGTTGAAAGAGGAAGCTGCCTGTTGAATTTCGCAGAGAGTATAATTTAATAACCGCTAACACTTGGCTCATGAATCATGAATGAAGGCTGTAAACGTAGAAGAGACCTGAAGCCAGAGAAAGGCTGAAATACACTCCTGGAAATTGAAATAAGAACACCGTGAATTCATTGTCCCAGGAAGGGGAAACTTTATTGACACATTCCTGGGGTCAGATACATCACATGATCACACTGACAGAACCACAGGCACATAGACACAGGCAACAGAGCATGCACAATGTCGGCACTAGTACAGTGTATATCCGCCTTTCGCAGCAATGCAGGCTGCTATTCTCCCATGGAGACGATCGTAGAGATGCTGGATGTAGTCCTGTGGAACGGCTTGCCATGCCATTTCCACCTGGCGCCTCAGTTGGACCAGCGTTCGTGCTGGACGTGCAGACCGCGTGAGACGACGCTTCATCCAGTCCCAAACATGCTCAATGGGGGACAGATCCGGAGATCTTGCTGGCCAGGGTAGTTGACTTACACCTTCTAGAGCACGTTGGGTGGCACGGGATACATGCGGACGTGCATTGTCCTGTTGGAACAGCAAGTTCCCTTGCCGGTCTAGGAATGGTAGAACGATGGGTTCGATGACGGTTTGGATGTACCGTGCACTATTCAGTGTCCCCTCGACGATCACCAGTGGTGTAGGAGATCGCTCCCCACACCATGATGCCGGGTGTTGGCCCTGTGTGCCTCGGTCGTATGCAGTCCTGATTGTGGCGCTCACCTGCACGGCGCCAAACACGCATACGATCATCATTGGCACCAAGGCAGAAGCGACTCTCATCGCTGAAGACGACACGTCTCCATTCGTCCCTCCATTCACGCCTGTCGCGACACCACTGGAGGCGGGCTGCATGATGTTGTGGCGTGAGCGGAAGACGGCCTAACGGTGTGCGGGACCGTAGCCCAGCTTCATGGAGACGGTTGCGAATGGTCCTCGCCGATACCCCAGTAGCAACAGTGTCCCTAATTTGCTGGGAAGTGGCGGTGCGGTCCCCTACGGCACTGCGTAGGATCCTACGGTCTTGGCGTGCATCCGTGCGTCGCTGCGGTCCGGTCCCAGGTCGACGGGCACATGCACCTTCCGCCGACCACTGGCGACAACATCGATGTACTGTGGAGACCTCACGCCCCACGTGTTGAGCAATTCGGCGGTACGTCCACCCGGCCTCCCGCATGCCCACTATACGCCCTTGCTCAAAGTCCGTCAACTGCACATACGGTTCACGTCCACGCTGTCGCGGCATGCTACCAGTGTTAAAGACTGCGATGGAGCTCCGTATGCCACGGCAAACTGGCTGACACTGACGGCGGCGGTGCACAAATGCTGCGCAGCTAGCGCCATTCGACGGCCAACACCGCGGTTCCTGGTGTGTCCGCTGTGCCGTGCGTGTGATCATTGCTTGTACAGCCCTCTCGCAGTGTCCGGAGCAAGTATGGTGGGTCTGACACACCGGTGTCAATGTGTTCTTTTTTCCATTTCCAGGAGTGTAGATTACCGAATAATAAAACAGAGATTCGGATACCAGCTTTTAAACTAAAAAACATTTTCAGTGGTACATATGAACTCAGACCATAATTTATTGTTATGAAATGACGATTAACATCAAGAAGTGGAAGAAAGGTAGGAAATTAAGAAGTTGGGACATGGATAAGTTCGAAGAAACAGATGCTGTAGAGAGTTTCAAAGGGACCATTGACATGGACCCCCCCTCCCCATGAACCATAGACCTTGCGGATGGTGGCGAGGCTTGCGTGCCTCAGCGATACAGATAGCCGTACCGTAGGTGCTACCACAACGGAGGGGTATCTGTTGAGAGGCCAGACAAACGTGTGGTTCCTGAAGAGGGACAGCAGCCTTTTCAGTAGTTGCAGGGGCAACAGTCTGGATGATTGACTGATCTGGCCTTGTAACACTAACCAAAACGGCCTTGCAGTGCTGGTACTGCGAACGGCTGAAAGCAAGGGGAAACTACAGCCGTAAATTTTCCCGTGGGCATGCAGCTTTACTGTATGGTTAAATGATGATGGCGTCCTCTTGGGTAAAATATTCCGGAGGTAAAATAGTCCCCCATTCGGATATCCGGCCGAGGACTACCCAAGAGGACGTCGTTATCACGAGAAACAAAACTGGCGTTCTACGGGTCGGAGCAAGGAATGTCAGATCCCTTAATCGGGCAGGTAGGTTAGAAAATTTAAAAAGGGAAATGGATAGGTTAAAGTTAGATATGGTAGGAATTAGCGAAGTTCGGTGGCAAGAGCAACAAGACTTTTGGTCAGGTGAATACAGGGTTATAAATACAAAATCAAATAATGGTAATGCAGGAGTAGGTTTAATAATGAATAAAAAATAGGAGTGTGGGTAAGCTACTACAAACAGCATAGTGAACGCATTATTGTGGCCAAGATAGACACGAAGCACACGCTTACTACAGTAGTACAAGTTTATATGCCAACTAGCTCTGCAGAAGAAATTGATGAAATGTATGATGAGATAAAAGAAATTATTCAGATAGTGAAGGGAGACGAAAATTTAATAGTCATGGGTGACTGGAATTCGAGTGTAGGAAAAGGGAGAGAAGGAAACATAGTAGGTGAATATGGATTGGGGGGAAGAAATGCAAGAGGAAGCCACCTGGTAGAATTTTGCACAGAGCATAACTTAATCATAGCTAACACTTGGTTCAAGAATCATAAAAGAAGATTGCATACATGGAAGAAGCCTGGAGATACTGACAGGTTTCAGACAGACTATATAATGGTAAGTCAGAGATTTAGGAACCAGGTTCTAAATTGTAAGACATTTCCAGGGGCAGATGTGGACTCCGACCACAATCTATTGGTTATGAACTGTAGATTAAAACTGAAGAAACTGCAAAAAGGTGGGAATTTAAGGAGATGAGACCTGGATAAACTGACTAAACCAAAGGTTGTACAGAGTTTCAGGGAGAGCATAAGGGAACAATTGACAAGAATGGGGGAAAGAAATACGGTAGAAGAAGAATGGGTAGCTTCGAGGGATGAAGTAGTGAAGGCAGCAGAGGATCAAGTAGGTAAAAAGACGAGGCCTAGTAGAAATCCTTGGGTGACAGAAGAAATATTGAATTTAACTGATGAAAGAAGAAAATATAAAAATGCAGTAAATGAAGCAGGCAAAAAGGAATACAAACGTCTCAAAAATGAGATCGACAGGAAGTGCAAAATGGCTAAGCAGGGATGGCTAGAGGACAAATGTAAGGTTGTAGAGGCATATCTCACTAGAAGATAAGATAGATACTGCCTACAGGAAAATTAAAGAGACCTTTGGAGAAAAGAGAACCACTTGCATGAATATCAAGAGCTCAGATGGAAACCCAGTTCTAAGCAAAGAAGGGAAAGCAGAAAGGTGGAACTATTTATGGAAATTGAAGAGGATGTCGATGAAGATGCATTGGGAGATATGATACTGCGTGAAGAGTTTGACAGAGCACTGAAAGACCTAAGTCGAAACAAGGCCCCGGGAGTAGACAACATTCCACTAGAACTACTGACAGCCTTGGGAGAGCCAGTCTTGACAAATCTCTACCATGTGGTGAGCAAAATGTATGATACAGACGAAATACCCTCAGACTTCAAGAAGAATATAATAATTCCAGTCCCAAAGAAAGCAGGTGTTGACAGATGTGAAAATTACAGAACTATCAGTTTAATAAATCACGGCTGCAAAATACTAACACGAATTCTTTACAGACGAATGGAAAAACTGGTAGAAGCCGACCTCGGGGAAGATCAGTTAGGATTCTGTAGAAATATTGGAACACGTGACGCAATACTGAGCCTACGACTTATCTTAGAAGCTAGATTAAGAAAAGGCAAACCTACGTTTCAAGCGTTTGTAGACTTAGAGAAAGCTTTTGACAATGTTGACTGGAATACTCTCTTTCAAATTCTCAAGGTGGCAGGGGTCAAATACAGGGAGCGAAAGGCTGTTTACAATTTGTACAGAAATCAGATGGCAGTTATAAGAGTCGAGGGGCATGAAAGGGAAGCAGTGGTTGGGAAGGGAGTGAGAAGGGTTGTAGACTCTCCCCAATGTTATTCAATCTGTATATTGAGTAAAGGAAACAAAAGAAAAATTCGGAGTAGGTATTAAAATCCATGGAGAAGAAATAAAAACTTTGAGGTTCGCCGATGACATTGTAATTCTGTCAGAGACAGCGAAGGACTTGGAAGAGCAGTTGAACGGAATGGACAGGATAATGGAATGTAGTCGAATGAAATCGGGTGATGCTGAGGGAATTAGATTAGAAAATGAGACACTTAAAGTAGTAAAGGAGTTTTGCTATTTGGGGAGCAAAATAACAGATGATGGTCGAAGTATAGAGGATATAAAATGTAGACTGGCAATGGTAAGGAAAGCGTTTCTGAAGAAGAGAAATTTGTTAACATCGAGTATAGGTTTAAGTGTCAGGAAGTCGTTTCTGAAAGTATTTATATGGAGTGTAGCCATGTACGGATGTGAAACATGGACGATAAATAATTTGGATAAGAAGAGAATAGAAGCTTTCGAAATGTGGTGCTACAGAAGAATGCTGAAGATTAGATGGGTAGATCACATAACTAATGAGGAGGTATTGAACAGAATTGAGGAGGAGTTTCTGGCACAACTTGACTAGAGATCGGTTGGTAGGACATGTTCTGAGGCATCAAGGGATCACCAATTTAGTATTGGAGGGCAGCGTGGAGGGTAAAAATCGTAGAGGGAGACCTAGAGATGAATACACTAAGCAGATTCAGAAGGATATAGGCTGCAGTACGTACTGGGAGATGAAGCAGCTTGCACAGGATAGAGTAGCAAGGAGAGTTGCATCAAACCAGTCTCAGGATTGAAGACAACAACAACAACAACATTGACATGGACTGACTGAAACAGGGGTGAGAGACAGAACAGAACACAAATGGGTAGCTCTGAGAGATGAAATAGTGAAGACAGCAGAGGACGAAGTAGGTAAAAAGGCAAACCCCATTAGAGACTTTGAAGTAACGCAAGAGATATTGAATAGAACTGACTATCTGGGAAAATACAGAAGTGCAGGAAACGAAGGAGGCAAAGTGGAATACAGACTTCTAAAAATTATATTGACAGAAACTGCAACACGGCTAGGCAGGCATGCCTATACGAGAAAGTCAAGGATGTAGAAGCATGCATAACTGGAGGAAAGGTAGTGCAGCCTGCAGAAAAATCTTTGAAGAAAAGAGAATCAGCTGTATGAGTATCAAGAGCTGTGATGACAAGTCAGTACTAAGTAAAGAAGGTGAACCTGAAAAGTGGAAGGAATATATTGAAGTGCTATGTAAGAGAAATGAAACTGAAGACAACATTACGTAAAGGAAAGAGGAAGTAGATGATAATAACTTCGGTGGTATGAAAATGCGAGAAGAATTTTGCAGGTCACTGAAACTCCACAGTCGGTACCAGGCCCCTGGACTAGACGACTTTCTCTCATATAATAACTAGTATCCTTGGGTGAGCTAGCCATGACAAAACTATTCCACCTGATATGAAAGGTATATGAGACAAACGATAAAGCCTCACACTTCAAGTAACATGTAAAAACACCAATTCCAAAAAAAAAGACAGACGCTGCCAGGTATGAATATTCTCGAACTATCAGTTCAATAAGTCGTACTTGCAAAATACTGACACGATTTATGTGCACAAGAATGGAAAAACTGGTAAAAGCTGAACTCTGAAAAGATCGTTTTGATTCCAGATAAGAGTAGGAATACACGATGCAATATGATTCTATGACTTACATTAAAGTTATGCTACAGAAAGGCTAATCAGCCATTACAAGATTTGTAGATTTAGAGAAAGCTTTTGAAAATGTTGACTGTAACACACTCTTTGAAATACAAGTACCAAATAGTTGTCTACAATTTGCGCAGAAACCAAGCAGTATTTATATAAGTGAAGGACATGAAAGGGAAGCAGTAGCTGAGAAGAGAGTGAGACAGGGTTGTAGGAAAGCTCTATGGTTTGCCTATGACATTTTAATTGTGATGGGGACGACAAAGGACATGGAAGACCAGTTGAACAGAATGAAAAAGAGGTTATAATATGAACATCAACAAAAGTAAAACAAGGCTAATGGAATCTAGTCAAATTAAATCAGATGATGTTAACGGAATTAATAAGGAAGTGAGAAAATTAGTATATGAATTTCATTATTTGGCAGAAAAATAAATGATGATGGTCGAAATAGAGAGGATACAAAATGCAGACTGGCGATAGTTCGAAAAGTATTTCTGAAAAAGAGGAATTTTTTAATATCTAGTATAAATTTGAGAGTTAGGAATTATTAAGTGAAGGTATTTATCTGGAGTGTAACTTTGTACGGAAGTGAAACGTGGACAGTAAACAACTCACACAAGAAGAGAGCAGGAGCGTTAGCTGTATTTGCAAAACACAATTTCCGTACATTTTTTGTGCAGCTGTTCGACTGGTTTTATACCACCACCTTCTCTTTGAGTCATCTCACTGTCTGTAAAATTTTCTCCACGAAAGTATTCCCTGAGTTTGGGGAAAAAGTGGAAGGACGAGATCTGAAAGGTATGATTAATTTGCTAGAGGTTCTCGTATGCAACGCACAGCGTATTCACAGGTATGTGGTGAGCTTCCAAGTTATCATCGACTGTCACACTGTTGTCCAGAGAAACATCTTCTTGTTCCGTCATAACTGGAGCTTTGCATTTCGAGGGATCTGGTGAGTATGCAGTCACTTTGAATGAACTTTTCTGCAACCAATAGTTAAGCAACTTATGTCTCATGCAATCAGCAAAGGACATATTTCTGCTATTTTTTTTTTTAATTACCGCATCTTTACTTTTCAGCTTAACAGTAATAATTAACTGTCAAAAACAAGTTCCTTTAGTTTTGAAATTTGCCCAAATGCATCCTATATTCTTCGTTTAAAGGGCCGTTTGACACATCGCAACGTCCTTTATTCAGAGATGACACAGAAACTTACCCTTAACCGTTCCAGACTTCACATTTCTTTACGATTAGTTGGTTGGTTGGTTGATTTCGTGGAGGGGACCAAACAGCGAGGTCCTGGGTCCTAAAGAATTATGGAAGGACACAAAAGGAAGTCAGCCGTGCCCTTTCAAATGAACCATACCAGTATTTGCCTGAAGAGATTTAGGGAAATCACGGAAAATTTAAATGAGGATGGCCGGACGCAGGTTTGATCCGTCGTCCTCCCGAATGCGAGTCCAGTGTGCTAACCACTGCACCACCTCGCTTGGTGGGGTGAGTTGTATGACGTTTAATTTGGAGAACGACGCTCCATTCACAGTGAAGTAGGTGTAAAAATCTCCTAAACCAAATCTGAGATGTTGGTGGTCAGTAGACTCAAAATAGTTGACTCTTCGCTTGCCGTTGACTAGAAATGGAGCACAACTGATGTAAGAATCGTTGTATTTATTTATTTATTTATTTATTGTTCCGTGGGACCAAATTAAGGAGAAGTCTCCATGGTCATGGAACGAGTCAATACATGAAATTATAACACGATATTAGAAACAGATAAAATGAAATATAAAAAAACATATTCAGGTGACAAGTCGTAAGTTTAAATGAAGAAAATCAACAATGTAACACTGGAATTTGCTTAATTTTTTAGCTCTTCCAGGAACTCCTCAACAGAATAGAAGGAGTGAATCATGAGTAAACTCTTCAGTTTAGACTTAGAAGTGTTTGGGCTACTGCTAAGATTTTTGAGTTCTTGTGGTAGCTTATTGAAAATGGATGCAGCAGAATACTGCACTCCTTTCTGCACAAGAGTCAAGGAAGTGCATTCTACATGCAGATTTGATTTCTGCCTAGTATTAACTGAGTGAAAGCTGCTAACTCTTGGGAATAGGCTAATATTGCTAACAACAAACGAAATTAAAGAAAATATATACTGTGAGGGCAATGTCAGAATTCCCAGATTTTTGAATAGGGGTCGTTGTACGCGATTCGTGACGGAGTCTCATGCAGTCTATATACAATTTAGTAACACGCTTGTGCCTGGTCATCTCGTCTATCATGACCCTAACAGACTGGAATATGTTCGCCAGAGATTAACCGTCACTTGTATTTAGAACGTACTGTAAAGCAAGTGACATTAGTTTTCACCACCAAAATAGCTTGTGACTGTGTCAGGGGAACGGAAGATCATCTAGCAACTACTTCAAGCAGGACATCGTGAATTTCGCGAAGGTCGTATGTATCACCTGGTGCACCAAAAACTAATAGATATTTACTAATTTAGGATTCGGAGATCCAGCCGAGTACTCAGAAAGACACGATGCTGCAAAATGCTCATGAGGGCAAATAGTGCCCAGTGAAAGTGACAAGGCAAGAACATTCATATGAAGATGAAGACTAAAGGATAACGACTTGTTTATTAAAGTCCACTTATCCGTACCGGATTTAGATCTTAATCAATTATACTAATAAGCCAGGTTCATGGTGGAAAGAATCTGTACACCAACAAATATGTAAAATTCACCCAGCTACTCATTTTGCTGCAGTAGCAGAAATGAGTCATTTGATGAAATCCACAATTTACATACATATATGACAACGGTAAGTGCACATCAACATCTCTGACAATGTAAACTATTTTCTTGTATACCTACAGCCATCGTTACGTTTCTCACTTTCAGATCTATCTGTTTGACTAGATGACTTAGTGAGCAACTGTGAAACCGAGCATTCAAAGCTTCTCGGTTCAATTTGCAGTCGGCCTTAAAAAAATTTTTCTAACTTCTTGTGTCCTTCACCCGCGGCAATCAAAACAGCTTTCAGTCGTCTCGGAATGGATAAAAAGAGGTCCTGTATGGTTTTCAAGGGAAACTTATACCATTCTTCCTGTAAAATAGTGGTAAGTACAGGTAACGAAGATAGAGACGAGTATCAATCACGCACCCTTTTCTCTAAAGTAGACAAGGGAGGCTCAAAAACATTTACATGGTGACTGGTGGCCAGGGGACATACGACAATTCACTCTCTTGCTCAGAAAACGGCCTGGACGATGCGAGTTATTTGAACGGGGGCCGTATTGTCTTGGAACACAAACATCAAACATTGTACCATGGGCTGGACCTGACCAGGCAAAATCGTCACATAATCCTTTGCAGCAATGCGACCTTGCGGAGTAACCATGCGGTCCACGGTTACCCCGATATGGCTGCCGAAATCGTCACCGAAGCGACGATGTGTTTCATTCCTCGCCCTAACCTCAGCCAGAAGTTAGCAACAGTATGAAATAAGACTTATTCGACCAGATTGCTTTATTCCACTGTTCGATAGATTCATGTCTTTGGTACCAAATTTTCCCGTTTAAGGACATTTCCATCACTGAAGACTGTTTCTGACATTCCACCGCGTCCTGCAGTTCCGCGCCTATGGGAGCTGCTTTAGTGTTGCTTTGGTGCTGACAGGATTCGCGACAGTAATATTCAGTTCTGCAGTGTTTATTGCAGCTGACGTTCTTCCATTTTTTCATTTTTCGTCACAGTCCTCTTCAATGACCGTACAGCATCACACACCACACACTTTCGTCCGAGTTGGGATTTAGCGGATGATGTTTTTCCGCTTTCTCTTTATGAGGTATGAATCTTCGATGATGCATCTTGAAACACCAAACACCTCGGCTATCTTGGTTACGGAAGCAACCACCATACGAGCACCAACAATTTACCACGTTCTGCTTCACTTAACTCCGACATGAGCACTCACAGCAACACAGAACACTATCCTGACCATGACTAACACTTGCAACCTGTTGAGAATGTTTCGTAGGTGCCGTTCGTGGTCAAATACATCAGCGCAAGCTGCAGGCTTGGCTAGCACCTGCGTTTATGTCCAAGTATGCATTTCTGGTGATGTTTCCGTATTTTTGTCTAATTCCTGTTCAATAATTAAGTGCATATTTACAACACGTATCTCTAATGCAAGAATTGCTTTTCTCCCAGTAGGTTCATCGAGTTTGTCTCGCAAAGTCTCTCTCGGATTCTCCAGCTATTGTATCACTCAGAGTAGTTAATCCCTCCATGAGACCATGATGGTAAATTTAGGATTAACTAGGAAAAATAACTTGATTCTCTCTCTCTCTCTCTATTCTTCGTTTTCTCAAACATGACCTCAACCACATGACGTCATACGCGTGGACTGCCTACGTACATGGGCAGGGCAATGATGTCACCATCTAAGTTGACGCAATCCATGACCACGCAGTGGCGGGAAATTTGAAAATATCCAAGATGACAGAGCTAGCACAGTTGTCATAAGTTAAAAATGGGTGGAATTTTTGAAAGAAATGGTGGAACTAGCCCAGTCATGCATTGCAACCACCAATCAGTGCAATCCCAGGTAGTGGAACTAGTCCATTAGTGCTGGTGGCCATTATGGTATCATGTTCAAAACTATCTGAACAATCTGAATTGCGTAAATTGGCATAATGTTCAAAAGTATCCGAATGACTTGAACTGCGAAAATGAGTGCCATGTTCAAAAATATCGAAAGACCTGAATTGCATAAAATGGCCCCATGTTCAAAAGTATCCAAACGACTCGAATTATGTAGACTAGTGTCATGTTCAAAAGTATCTGAATGACCTGAATTGCATAAGTGAAGTAGCCAGTCAGTATGAGTCAATATGTAGCCTCAGAGTCGAAAACTTTGCTGTGCTCAAAGTATCTGAATGACATGAAATTCCATAAATTGATGCCATGTTTAAGTGTCAGAATGACCAGATTTATTTATCAAAAATACGTAAGGATAATGACAATACTGATGTCGCTTACAGTATTTCCACATCTAAAATGTATGTATTATTTGTCAAAAATATGGAAGCATAAACAGAATGCTTATATAAAGTGTCACAACGTTATTTTCACCTTTAGAAAGTCTTCATTTTTTATTTCAAAAAAGCATACACACAGTGATTATATGAACTGTCGAACTGTTGGTTCTACAAAATACTGTGATCTAACTTACATGTAGCTGCACTGTACAATGACCAAACTAGGATCTTCGTATCACTCTTGGTGCAAGGTGCAATAGAGCCCGAATTAAATAATTCCATGCCTACGTTGTTTGCTTTATCGGTCTATACCTGTCTAAAACTCATGAACTCATGTCAGCTAAAATAATGTGACAGCGACTGTGAGGGTGCAATATTATTGTATAACATACAGGTTAAGATACACTTGATGTCTAAACCGTGATTTCCATGTCTAAATTGTCTGTATTGTTGTTATATAACAATACAAAAAAATATGTCGGTAAAATAACTGCTAAGCAACCAATCCAGTAATGGTTAACACTTCCTCTTTCACTTAAATGAGGCTATGTTACTGGTGGTTCAAAAGCAAACTTTCATCACCCGACCAAGCATCATTTTAGAGTGGAAGAATATAATGCATCATGTTCTACACTAGAAAAATCTAACTGACATTATTGTCTGTCTAATATAGCATTGTTATTACTTTTGATCTTCGACCAACCTATGCTTACATTTCACTGTTGCGCAAAAATAAACTTTTTATCAAGGCTACGACATTTGTTTATCGCAACTATGGTTCCCAGACTCTGAAAATACTAAATAATTCCACTATTTACAGCATGCTTATCCATCGACGTGACATTCTCCGAGGCTTTAGCACAACTAGCCATACTAAAAACGGTGCGTTTTACGAGATCCTTAGTGAGATGTATCAATTAATCTGCGTATTTTCGTAATATGCAATTATAACTTCGAATTGCTCCAGACATGATATGTTAGCTTTGTAAACACTATTGTTTTAGTTATGGCAAATGCAATGACGAACACAATTCCACACATCTCTGACCGTAAACGAAAATTCGAACTTTGTGTATTGCGTATTGTCTGTATTATTTATCAAAATATGTAAAGATTTCTTCTATAAAAGCACAAAACGCGTGTGGCACTACTGACCTAACTTAAAAAAATAATGTGTGTTTGTCGATGAAAATAGTTCATTCTTACACCATGCTTTAAAGAAACTATACTGTGTCTGTATTATTTATCAAAACAGAAGTGGCTAACTTATTGGCCCTACTTCTCTAGCTTCAAGGTTAAGGTACATTTGGCTGGCTTTGAAAAGCAGATGAAAATGGGTAGTTGAAAGCATAGCAACCCTCATTTCTTATATATACTTATGTACATTAAGTTCAGATGTTGAACCTACTGTTCAGTATGCTTTTCATCGAGGCATCATGTAGTTTCCATTGCATGATAGCATAAGTCAGTCCACACAAAATGCTCTTCAATCTGTAACTTAGAACAATAGTGCCAATAAGCGAGCCTTGTGTGTGTTTTGATAAATAATAAATCTATGTACATTTTAATAAATAATATGGTCAATTTTATTCTGGTGCAGAGACCGAAGTTTTGTTCACAAACAGAGATCTGTATGGAACTGTGCCCATCATTGTCTTTGACATAAGCAAGTGAGCAGCATTTACGGATCTAACATACACATATTGTGTTTGGTACATTCTGAAGTTATACTTGCTTTTTACAAAAATATTCAATAAGAATACATATAATGCATTAAAGATCTCATCGAAACATATCGTTTTCAGTTTGATTTATTGTGCTAAAGTCTTGCAAAACTGACGTAGTTGAATAAACGTGGTGTAGACGTTAGTGTGATTTAGTATCTGATTATGGAGATCCTCTGCAGACGTTTTTAGATAGCCTTGGGACCTGAGTTGCAATCAGTAAATATCGCAAACTTACTCAGATGTTGGTTTTTGTTCGCAAATGGAATATAACCATGGTTAGACCGACGACCAAAAGTAATAAATAAAGTTATATTAGCCAGTCAATAGCGTTAATTATATTTTCCTTGGTGCATTAACTTCTTCCTCACTAAAATAGTTCTTGGTCAGGTGATGAAAGTTCATTTTTGCATCACCAATAACATAGCTTCGTTTAGGACTAAACTGAAGTGTCAACTACTAGTGCACTACATGTTTAGCATGTCATTTTAGCAACGTCTTTTGAACTGTTACAGAACATAAGTACAGACAATTCAGACATAGAAATTTCATTGTGGCACCTAATTTGAGAGTCCACAGACATGTTTTATTCGTCAAGTGCATCTTAACCTTAAGTTACACAATAATTGCATTCTTCCAGTAGCTGAGACATTATTTTACCTAACATCTGTTCTATACAGTAACAGAATAATAATAAAACCAAGTGCTGTATATAGACTGAAGTTTGCTAGAGCAGTAGTGTCATATGTAGTTAGGAAATTAATACCAACATAAACCAATATTAGCAATATCTTTACACTTTTTTACAGATATTTTAGATATGAGAATAACATTGTGACACTTGACATATTCATTGTGTGCATACTTACGTATTTTTGATAAATAATACAGATATCATCCATATCATTACCTATTTTTGATAAATAATTCATGTCCTCTGTATATTATATCAACCACGCTGCTGGAGTTGCCATAAGAACGCAGTCCAGGTAAACAATGCAAAACAAGTTTATTAGTAAACACATGAATTTAATTTCTTCGCCTTGCAGTAAGTTTTTACACAGACGGTATATAGTTAAAACAGAGCTATACTTGAACGGCACAATAACTGATTGTTGGGCTGACAGCCCTAAAATAAATCAATGTTAACTGCTGAGTTCACTTCGGAATTAAAATGTTAATAACAAAAAGCACTATGATTGTCAATACCAAAGACCACACAGGTCTCCGATACAGCGGCCACCACTTAACAATGCCTGGTCAGAGCACTAGCTCTCTATGCAGAGGATGTTTCTGTTTGGAATATAGTACTGAGGATCCTTCTGGTTCCTTGACAAAATACTGACTGATGAACTGCTATTGCAGTCAATGTCTGTCAGGGACCATTTGCACCCACTTGATTCCTTGAGTGCTAGGAGGACTACTGGGCCAGCGCCCTCTTGTAACGATCTGTTGCCCCCTGGTGGCCCAATAGGCACAAGAAACCTTCTGGCTGTCATCTGCAGAAGTGGCTCATACCGCTTTGCTGTGTAGGACACACGCCTGATGCTGATATCTGACTGGTTGTTATGTGAGAAGGCGAAGGTCCCTGGTGAAACCTCCCTCCAGATGGACTAGTGTGTATGATATATCTCGAAGTCCCAGGAAGTGATGGTCTCGGCATCAACGACTTGCAGAATCAGCAAACCCAGAGGGCTGCTGTCAACGTCCATGATAGTCAGCATCTGGTTCATGAGATTGATGAACTTGTTTGACCTAGCAAATGTATTACAATTGCCAGCATTCAGCTTTGACAGTCCTTGGAGAAGATGAGCATCCAAAATTTATCCTACAAGGAGTATCAGTGGCAACCTGATCACTGAAAAGAAGGAGAGGCTAAGGACAGCCAGGTGAATAATGAAGAGTTGTGATCGATGCAGCCTACCATGCAGTTTTTCAGCTGGACTAGACCCATCGTGTAAAGAGCAGCGGGAGGCGGCTAAAAACAATGTGAGCACCTCATTGAAAGCATAGTGCCACTGCAGCTTGGCCATTTGTGTCTTGAATTTGAGGACAAACTGCTCTGTGAGACCAGTAGAGGCTGGATGGAAAGGTGCTGTGTGCATGCAGGTAATGTCATTCTCTGAACAAAAAGTGCCAAATTCAGCAGATGTAAAGTGAGTGCCAGTACCTGTCATGATGGTTTCTTTGAGCCCTTTGATGCAAAAATGTGAGCGAGGGCTTATTTTCATTGTTTAAGTCACTCGGGATACATATGGGAAACCACTGTCTGCATCGATGTCTATTAACCAGGAGTATCCCAAGAAAGGGCTTGCAATATATAAGCGAAGGAGATCCTACGATGATGATGCGTCTGGCCAGCAAAAATATTGCTGAGCTGGAGCCACCTGTTTACTCCCCTCGATGATGCATCCTGCAACCATTTATCAAGATCTTTGTCAATATCTCTCCAATACACCGATGCCGAACCAGTCATTTGGTCAGAACTAAACCTCAGTAACCTTTGTGAAGGAACATCAGGACGCATTGTCTCAAAACTTGCAGAATTACCACTTGGTGTGACCATTGTCCCCATAAAACAATAGGATACCATTGAGAGCTGATGCTTCATTTCCGTGTTATCAGTATGCTTGTATTTTTGGGTGGTGCAGATGTTTGTGGTCTGCTGGCCACTGCCGGTCGGAGTGACCGAGCGGTTCTGGGCACTACAGTCTGGAACCGCGCGACCGCTACAGTCGCAGGGTCGAATCCTGCCTTGGGCATGGATGTGTGTGATGTCCTTTGGTTAGTTAGGTTTAAGTAGTTCTAAGTTCTAGGGAACTGATGGCCTCAGAAGTTAAGTCCCATAGTGCTCAGAGCCATTTGAACCATTCTGCTGGCCACTAATCGAAATACTTCCCTGATGACTGGCTCACCTAAAGATTGGCAGGTGATGACTACTAAATCCTAGGGGAAGTTGGCCACCATGTCTTCCACTTTGGCATACGTACGGAAACAGATAACTGGAACCGAGATAAATTCTAGGTCTTGTCCAAGAGGCAGCCTTAAGAGCATATTGGCATTGGCATACTGCACTACGGACCTAAACTGTATGTCATAGGTGCACCACAACAGGAATAATGCCCATCGCTAGAGACAACACATCATTCTGGTTGTAATGTTGGAGATGGCCTTTCACAGTGGCAAAAGAAGTTTCTGATCAGTTAATAGAGTAAAATGTCTGCCATAGACGTAACTGTGGAACTTCTTCAGGGTGAAGCTAAAAGCAAGGTTCCCCTTGTCTATTTGGTTGTAATTACTTTGTGCTTGTGGTAGTGTCTTGGAGAGATACACAGTAGAACGTTCCATCCTATAAGCCTCTTCCAAGCCATAGTCTGATGCGTCTGCCTCCACAATTAAGAGCTTGGAAGGGTTTAGTCAGACAAGTTGGGTGAAGAAGATCTTGTTAGAGATTGCGGAAAGCCTTGTCGTATATGGGAGTCCAGTTCCACTTAAAAATTTTCCACAGCAGCTGATGGAGTGGTTCTGCAACGGCTGCTGCCAGAGAAATAAATTTTCTATAGTAGCTGAGTTGTGCAAGTATGGATTTTACTTGTTTAATGTCAAAGAGGATTGGAAGTTTCTGGATTGTCTGAATGTTGTTTGGTTTGGCCATATCCTCTGGACCTGAGCCCTCAGTTCTTCTCATGTAAGATGCAGTAAACACGTTTGGGAATCAATCGTAGTTTTCAAGTCTCCAGAAATCCTTAGCGAAGCATTCGATTTTTCTATGATGATGATGGGAGTGGCCCACGGATTGCTGGGGAGTGGGGTTAGAATGCCCTCTTACTCCTGGCCTTGGACCTCACTCTCAAGCTTATCCCAGAGTGCAAAAGAAACAACGTGTTCTTTCATGTAGCTGGGTGTTAGCCGAGGGGAGAAGCACGACACGTGCCTCAAAACCTGTGATGCTGATAGAGGAAAGAGAAAAGACTCAAATCATATTCAGCGCAAATACCCTGTACGTATGAACTGGCCATGAACGACTGGATGCTGTAAATATAATCATGGACTTTCAAGCCCCAGAATGTTCGTAGCCCCTGTCACATCAACCATGAGGAGGCATGCTCTAAATGAGGTTGCCTGGTACTGGGCTTGCGCATTAAACTGGTTCTTGACTGCGATGGTGTCGTTGCTGTAGCTCTTGAGTTATTTGGAGAACTTCTGAAGTGGAGGAGGGCCCAGACAACGATATGTTTCCCAATCGACAGTGGTCACTCATGACATTGTATCGAATTTGGAAAACCCTTGGAATGGTTTTGACAACCACTACCAGTGTTAAGAACCTACTCGAAATAGGGAGAATGGACTGGACTTGCATACACTGGTCACCTTGCCTGATTCAGAATCCGGAGATTCCAGGCGAGCGCAATCCACATTCAATTTGGGAGATAAGTGACAAACTTCGGCCTTGTGACCTGTTTTTCACAGGCCGAACGTTTGGCTCACCGAAACACTAATGAAGATTTAATGAACTGCTCAAAAGTCCCAATGATGAGAAGACACATATCCAGTGAGGGGTTCTTAAGCTGAAGGAGACTATTGTGGAGCCCTTCATCAGATAAGTGAATGAAGAACATGTCCCAAACTGAGGACGTGGCATAAGACTGTTTGCATAGGGTTTGCACAATGAAAACGACAGTGTCTGGTAGATCCTGTAACTGTGCTATCCACTCTCTATATGATTTTCAACTGTGCTTATTGCAGTTGAAAAACACTGACAGGCAGTACTGATGTGCACTCAGGAGTCAAAATAGTCTAGTAAGGACGTCTTCAACCGTTTACTTGGATGGGCACGTCGCTCGAACGTGTTGCTGCACTAAATGGTACAGTTTAGTAGGGCCCGCTTAAGCCTGAAAGAACGTGGGTTGCTGAATGTCACCAATTAGACCATGCATTAAGCAATGTTGTTCAAGCCATGCCACGTAGTTTGGCAATCGCTCGACCTTTTTGTCAAATAGCTGGAATGACAAGGACGCCATTTGGAATCCTCTCACCAGCGTACCAATGCTTGACAGATAGCTAGAGATTTCCCATCGCATTATACTGACGGTAACCACTGTCTCCAGCAGAAATTCTTGAGTTTATTGCATCGTCTGGAGAAGCAGTAACAGTTGGACGATAACGTACTTTGGCTCAGTCATGCTGGGGTGGAAATTACGTCAGTTCAATTGAAACTTGGACGTTATATGAAGGATACACTGTCTACCTGGAACGTAGCATATGTTTGAAAAACTGAGTTCAACAAAAAACCCTCCTCACCAACTGACATGTCCCTTGCTGCTGGAGGCGCAATAAGCAACCTAGGTAAACAATGCAGAACAAGTTTATTAGTAAACACGTTAAATCAAACCTCCTCCTTGGAGTAAATTTTTACTTTGACAGTATGTGGTTAAGTCATGAACTGTATTTGAATGGCATAGTAACTTTGTTGTACTCATGGCCCCAAGAAATATCGAAGTTAATCGCTGAGTTCACTTTGGAATGGAAAGGTTAATAATACAAAGCTCTACAATGACACATACCGAAGTCCACACATGTCCCCGGTGCAGAGGCCACGTCTTGGCGAAGCCTGGTGATGGCTATGCCTCTCCATACAGAGGATATTGCTATTTGCAGTACGACATCAAAGATCCTGCTTAGCGGGACTCTTAGGGATGAACCACTACTGTGATCGGCTTCTTCCCCAGAGAGCTTGTTAGGAATGAACTGCCTGGTATAGCGCAGGCGCTGGCCTTAATACCATGAAGTGCCAGGATACAGCAGGGTCTATCTGCAGCCACATGACCCCTCCAGGGCAAGAAAGTCGGCGGGGGCGATCATGCTGCTACCGGCTGCCTCAGTGGGCATGCGATACCTTCTGGCTGTTGTCTGCTGGAGTGGTCATTGCAGCTTTGCTGCGCAGGCATCACACTTGATGCTGATGTCTCACTGGTTGTTATGTGCGAGAGCAAATGGCCCTGACATAGAAATGTACTTTTGAACATGGCGCCAATTTACACAATTCATGTTGCTCAGATAATTTTGAAGATGGCCAAGACGGTCGCTAGGGGGTTACATAATGAGTGGCTGTTTTATTTATGTCATTCAAGTTGTTCAGATACTTCTGAATATGGTGCCAATTTAGGCAAATCAGTTCCTGCACATATTTTTGGACGTGGCGCCAAATTAATAAATTCAGGTCATTTGGATACCTTCGAAAATGGCGCTAATTTTCGCAGTCCATATTGTTCAGACACCTTTGCAGATTATGCCATAATTTCAGCTGGCAAATGTGGATTAGTTCTGTCATCATGAATTTTTTTCATTCCTACTCTCTTAAACTGAAGACAACTGGATTAGTACCATCATCATACATTTTTTTAGTTTTCCCTCATCACCATATTGGATTCCACCATCTTGGATTGTGACACCAGTGCCCATGGAAGGAAGCAACCCATGTATGACATCACGCACTCAAGGTCAATGACTGTGTTCAACGTCATAAGTTGCCTTGTTTTTAAGGGGACTGCCAAGCTTGGGTCATACAATTGATTAATGCCGATCGACAATGTCTTGCAGCAAAGACTTTGGACAGTCTAGTGTAGCGATAGTTAAAGTTTACTCCGCAGAGCCCTGGGGCTTACCTAGGCCTCTGCGAGGGCGCAGCCAAAGAACAATGCTAAAGAACAAAGCACATCAAGCCCAGTCACACACCGAGATAAGCCGGCCGCTGTGGCCGATCGGTTCTAGGCGCTTCAGTCTAGAACCGCGTGACTGCTACGGTCGCAGGTTCGAATCCTGCCTCAGGCATGGATGTGTGTGATGTCCTTAGGTTAGATAGGTTTAAGTAGTTCTAAGTTCTAGGGGACTGATGACCTCAGATGCTAAGTCCCATAGTGCTCAGAGCCATTTGAACCATTTGAACACTGAGATAAATGAGTCTCATACACTGAGGTGAGAAAAATCATGGAATAGCGATATGCACATGTACAGTTGGCTGTAGTATCGCGTTCACAAGATATAAAAGGGCAGTGCAATGGTAGAGCTATCATTAGAATGCAGGTAATTCATGTCTAAAAAGGTTTCCGACCCCATTATGGCCGCCCAATAGGAATTAACAGATTTCGAATGTGGAATGGTAGCTGGACTAGACGTGTGAAACATTCGATTTCGGAAATCGTTTAAGAATTTAATATCCCGAGATCCACACTGTCAAGAGTGTGACGAGTATTACCTATCACCATGGACAACGCAGTGGCCGACAGTCTTCACTTAATGGCCGAGAGCAGCGGTGGTTTGTATAGAGTTGTCAGTGCCAATAGACAAGCAACACTGCGTGAAATAAGCGTGGAAATCAGCGTGGGACGTACTACGAATGTATCCGTTAGGACAGAGCGGCAAATATGGCGATAATGGGCTATGACAGCCGACGACCGACGCAAATACTTTTGCTAACAGCACAACATCTCCTTCTGCGCCTCTCCTGGGCTAGCGACCTTATCGGCTAGACCCTAGACGACGGAAAACCATGAGAGATTATGATGGTAGGATTCGAGTGTGGCGCAGACCTCACGAAGCCATGGCTCAAATTGTCAACACCTCACTGTGCAAGCTGATAGTGGCACCATAATGGTATGGGCCGTGTTTAGATGGAATGGACTCGGTCCTCTGGTCCAGTCGCACTGGTCATGGATTGGAAATGGCTATGATCGGCTACTTGGAGACCATTTTCAGCCATTTACGGATTTCATTTTCCCAACCTATGACGGAGTTTTTGTGGATGGGAATGCGCCATGTCACCAGGCCAACACTGCTCGCGATTGCTTCGAAGAAAATTCTGGAGAATTCGAGCAACTGATTTGGACAAATGTCGAACATTTATAGGACAGAACAGAGAGGTCAGTTCGTGCACATAGTCCTGCAACGGCAACATGTTCGCAATTGTGGATGGCTACAGAACCAGCATGCTTCAATATTTCTGCAGGGGACTTCCAACGACTTGTTGAGTCGTGCAGCATCGAGTTGCTGCACTACACCGGGCAAAAGGTGGCCCGACAGGATACTAGAAAGTATGCCATGACTTTTGTTACCTCACTATTGATGTATCATCGTTGGTTTCAGAAAAGTTGTCTCTTCTCTCAGTGCGTAATACATGAAAAACAAAGGCGACAAGCAGCATAATAATTCACAATAAAGCTACGATCAAAACATACAAACAAAAAAATTTAGCTTGCACGAATAGGTATGTGGCAACTCGATACTCATTATTACATATGTACGCAGCTGCTGTGCTGACGCTTCCTCTCCCGCACCCGCCCCCTCTCCTCCTCCACCCCCCCGCCCCACCTGCCCCCGCGCGCTGTCTTATCTACATACGTCACTACACTCTCCCCATCCCTCCCTGATTCACAAACAGCTCGAACCGCCTCGGAGGATTCCTCTACTTTGCTATACACTGGTGTCCAAAATTAAAGCAACCAATTGCTCTGTCCCCGTCCTGTGTAAAATTCAGGTTATACTCATAAAAACTGTCAACGGATGTCCTTACGATTATATTCCGCATGGAAAATGGCGATAAGATATTTAAGAATAATAAGTTCAGTGAGGGCCTCTTCCCCCAGACTTTGGTTCAGAATAATAGTGCAGATACTAAACTTGCGTTTCTTGTGTATTTGCTTAGGCACCTGGGCCGACCATCCCCCTTTCGGGGATCTGCGCCCGGGGTTCTTTTGCCCCACACTTTAAACATAAAAAAACGAAATGAAAAATTGGTGAATACTGTGGCTCAATAAATAGAATTCAACTAAAGTAACTGTCGTTGATATCTCAAAACAGTCGGGAAACATCTCTGACGTGGGAAAAGCATTAAAATTTTTGTGCTCTCACCTGTACAGTAGTACTGTGGCGTGATATTTAAGTAGATTAATAAAAATTCACATAACATTATTTTGAGAAACTATGATGAAAATTTATAAACGTTTTAAAACGAGAGAAAAAGCCTGTGTTGCAATAAATTTTATTTGGTTTATTAAATTTTTATTCCTATGACTACCTTCTTTTGTTGTAACGTACATTCATCCGATCCACTCACCTGCCTCCACCCCCCACCCACACACACACACACACACACACACACACACACACACACACACACTCTTAGTCGTCGGGCTGGCGACGTCCTTGTCTCTGCATGTTATTCAACAAGGTATATTCCGAAGATTTCCATGGTGCCGACATTTAAAAAAAACTACACACCCCGACTCCAAAGACTACATGATTCACTATTTTTTTTAAATAAACTATCTCGACTGGACTGATTTTGTCGACTTTCGTACAGATGGGACCAAGGCAATGATTGGTAAAAGAGCAGGAGCGGTATCACTAATAAACAGTAAAGCGTCAAATTGTAGTAGCAACCGTACAGATGGGACCTAGGCAATGATTCGTAAAATAACAGGAGCGCTATCACTAATAAAAAGTAAAGCGTCAAATTGTAGTAGCAGCCACCGGATCCTGCATAAACAAGCATTCGCAACAAACAAGATGTTGTAAAATCTAATACTGGTTCTTGATGAAGCAGGAGAAATAATCAGTTACTAACATCACGCCCTATTCAGTAAGATTGTTTCAAGCACTGTGTGAAGATTATGGAGGCAGACAAAAACATTACCTTCTCACACCAAAGTCAGAAGTGATAAGACCACAGCAAGATTTTTCTAAGAAAGAGCTGAATTACAAGCTTTTATGACTGACATTTCTTTTAATTTAATACCTTTGGACTGACGTGACTTTCTTGTTTCTGGCTAGCTTTTTGGCAGATACACCTGGAAAAATTAATGAAGTGAATCTATCTTTACAAGAAAAAAGCAAGAAAAACAAACAACAGCTCTCAGTACTAATAACAAAGCAGCGGCCTTCAAAAAGCATTACATTTTTAGATTGCCTGTGTTGGTAAGAGACAACTAAAAAGCTTTTTAACGCTTTATGTGTTCGTTGGTGGAACAGCAGAAATAACAAGTTGAGTTAGTGAAGAACTGGTTTAGTGCCCTCACGATATGCGCCCATCATCTGAGACGTATTTTTCTGAAGAGCAGAATACAAAACAGAAAGTTAATACATCGGTTCAGAACCCATTTGTAACAAATTTTCAGAAACCGGAAAACTATGTCAAATGAAACTTTTGAATCCTTTTTACAAATGACATCAGATTCAAGCATGGAACCATTGTTAAAAACAATGTCAGTTACTGATTTTTGGTTCAGGGTTCAAGATGAATATCCACAACTTGATACGCTCTTGACTGTTCTTCTGCTCCCAACAACAAATCTGTGTGAAACGCGACTCTCAGCTTATGCAATAAAGTGCATGTTGAGCCTGAAATGTGTCTTCAACTCGCTTCTATCAAGAAACAGTTGCGTACCTCCCATTACATGGAAACAATTTTATCAATTTACAAATGAACAATACAGTATTATTTTGTGTACTGTATTATTGTGTGTTGTTCTCCATATAGTTGTAGAAGTCAGCAGTGTACAATGTACCTATTTTTGTATGACATCCATTAAACGATTACAATTAAAGAATGGATATAAAACCAGGTTTCGCTTATTTTAGGCCTCCGTGAAATATTTAGTATTTCAAAAGGCTTCTGTTTCTCCAAAAATGTTTGGAAACCGCTGGTCTGATGAGTGGTGCCATCTGACTCACATTTCAGTTAACATCTTTCCATTGGACACATCTCTGCTATTAGTGTTTTACATGCACTGCTACATACTACGTAGTATTTGGTACGACGACGTGATATTAAGAAACCTGTACAGAACTTGACAATGGACACTGGAAGCCCTTAAGGATGTACAGTACTGTTCAACCCATAATATGCTTGTGCACACCGAATATTGTTAAGTGAAGGCCACGCCATCTGCCACTGATATTCTGTGGCCGATTACTTCTGTATATACTTTTTACTGTGAATAAACATGATAACCAGTAGTTACTCGAACCAATCAGCAAGCTAAAACTACTAATGCGACATCAGATTTTTATGTAGTGTTAGTCAGAAATTTAAATGCAGGTATGAGGTTGGTTTCGTTCCCTTCCATGCGATATGAGAACAGAAGGCGGAATACTGTTGCACGTAGCTGATAATTCGATTTTTGTACGGTGTACGCACGTTATACAATGGATCGTTGCATGTAACAGCCTGTTTCATCGGAATGTGAATATGATCCGCATATTCATTCATTTGATGGTTGTAAGTAAAGTGTTTGGTTGAAATGTACTCCCATACTTCCCTACACTTCAGATCTCTCTTAATTATATACATCTCATCAGCAAAATTGAATCTACTGTACGACGAGGAATGTCACACACGATGTCTAAGGACATTATCAAGATAATAAAACAATTATCTGGCTACAACGTTCATTTATATAATCACAGTCGAGTAATTTTGTCATATCCTGAAAGGACAATAATTCTAATCATTAGGCAGTGACTGAGCCTATTGTAACAGCATTATTCTTATATCTCTACAGCTTTGTCGTCTCTCTGCAGTGGATTGCTACATTTCTCTTGCTGACGGAGTCCTACACAATACTGCATGTGTCCTCAGAGTCTTTCGCGGTGGCATGCTTCAAATAAAATCATCTTGATTTACAAACGCGTCATTTCGAATAAAGCACTCGACCTTTCGATATCTGTCTCCACCATCGTCATCAGGAGTTGAAACCACTGACTGTCGGGGCTGGCACGGTGTCCTGCTTATATAAATGTAAAGACAGCGCCTGGAACCTTCCAGAGAGGCTTGACGCTTCTGGGAACGCGGAAATGGCGGTTTCAAACTCGGCGCCTGCCGCTCGCGTCATGTATGTTACTCGGTTTCGCGGCACGACGGAGCTGCTCGAAGCTGCCCAACTTGAAATCCGCACACGCGCTAATTTGGCCCTTCCGGAAGGTTCCAGACGCTGCCATTACAATTAGAAATGTATATAAGGCCAAGGAATACAGAACTCCACTGAATAACAATGCCAGCCCCGGCAGTTAGATATTTCAACTCCTGATGACGGTGGTGGAGACAGCTGTTGAAAGCTAGAGTGTTTTATTCGAAACAACGCGGCTTGCAACCGAAGAGTTTTTATTGACGATATTGCATGGTGTGAAATAACGTTCACACACAATAATACTTGGTGCAGCATAACCCAAGCAGAAATAAAACCTTTGAGGTGAAGATTGTTATAGCTGATACAAAAAGGCCCAATACATCAACCATACCAAAGCACAGTATGCCAAAACACACACACACACACACACGAGCATCAAAAAGGCATCCAATCACATGAAATGTGTAATTTTTTTTGTTTTTCCTGGACTCTATCAGGTGCACTCGACAAAGCAATTCATTCTGTTCCTCAAATATTACACGACATTCTGCATTTTTTAACCGTCCTGAGGTTTATAACAATTCTGAAGTTTTATAACAATCCTGCAGCTATTTAACATTGGTCTGTAAGACCGTTTTCGAACAGCTTCAGATGTCTTTTATTGGCGTTTTTTCAATGTAACTGCTGAGTTTAGTTTTATTCTTTTATTTCTGCGCAAAAATATTGTACAGAAAATTGTTTACAAGAATAATCTATAGAACCACGTGGGGAAATAACATAGCTCCCGATGTTCCAATTAATATTCGACTTCCGTAAAGCTATCTTATTAGAAGTACATAAAGTAAAAACAACCTAAATTATTTATTACACGTGTAAGAACATGGCGTTGCACTATCGGCTGCGTAAAACACAATTAGAAATGTATATAAGGCCAAGGAATACAGAACTCCACTGAACGTCAACTGCCATTAAAAACGGTGTACATAGGATTAAAAGACTCTTCGTGGAGTGTAGAATATTCTGCCTTTCCATGTCATTGTGTCTGCTTCAGCAGGACTGAGATACCGGCTACAGTAGAATGGCGTAAAAAATCGTAGCAGTTGATTGCCGAGCTGTCATCTCTTGGTGGGCGGCAACATTTAGATAAGGTGACATATAGCTTAAAGGTACCACATTCACCACTCTTTACCCACAAAAGGGAAAAGAGCTAAATCAAATGACGTGGAAAAAGTCTTTATTCCACTGCTGTACGACTGACCATTTCCAATTAATTCAGAAAGGACAAGGAAAAAAAAGGAGGAAAGCGAGAAGCTGTCCAGCAATTAGACAGCGAAGAAAGAAGATATGGCGAAATACACTGACGGAAAAAAAATTGCAACACGGAGAGAGAGCTCTACAGCTGTGCGACATAAACGAAAGTTGGTAGGCGTGTTTCTATGTCTGAAAAATAATATATATTCAAATTTCTCGCTAATCGCACTAGAGTGCCGCTAGTAGCGCCACTATGAGGATGCGAATTAGATTTGCTTTAAATACACGCTTTAACGGCCGTGGCTGCTATTTACTTTTGAGATTAGACGTGGTGAGTTGATGTTAGTCATGAATGCCTTTAAGGTGACAAAGACGCTATTATGGACACCTTACTGAGTTTTCGCAGGGCTGTTCCTTTAGCGATACTGCAGAAAGACTTGGCAGGGATGTAACCACTGTACATGATTGCTGCAGTCGTAGTCACTAGAATGAAAGATCGCTAGGATCGCTAGAAGACCTGCCTCCGAACAGTCACTTTGCACTACCGAGAGGGAAAACCACCGTATTCGGCGTGTGGGTCTGGCGCATCGTACTGCATCTGCAACAGCAATCTGAGGAGCAGTTGGCACAACACTGACAGAACGAACTATTACAAATAGGTTACTCCAAGAACAGCTCTAAACCAAACGCCCTGATGCGTACATTTCACTGATCCCAAACACAACCATCCATGACATCAGCACCAAGCACCATTTGCAACTTCAATAGTGCCAATCAAGAGGTGATTGGAGGGCTGGGTGGATGGCTGTTATGCTTTCTGATGAAAGCTGACTCCGCCTCGGTGCCAGTGATGGCTGTGAGGTGGTTAGAAGGAGGCCAGTTACTGACCTGCACCCAATCTGTCTGTGTGCTAGACACACCGGATCTACACCTGGAGTTATGGTGTGATTTCGTATGACAGCACGAGCTCTCTCGTGATTATTCCACGCTCCCGGACTACAAAACTGTGAGGAAATCTTGTGATTCGGCCTGTTGTTCTGCCATGCATGATCAGTATTCCAGGGAGTGTTTTCCAACAGAATAACGTTCGCCCACATGCCGCTGTTGTAACGCCACATGCTCTACAGACTATTGACATGTTGCTTTGGCCTGCTCAATCACCAGATCTGTCTCCAATCGAGCACATATAGGACATCATTGGATGACAACTCCAGTGTCCTCCACAAACAGCATTAACCGCCCCTGTATAGAACGACCAAGTGCAACAAAATGGTTCAAATGGCTCTGAGCACTATGGGACTTAACGGCTGAGGTCATCAGTCCCCTAGAACTTAGAACTACTTAAACCTAACTAACCTAAGGACATCACACACATCCATGCCCGAGGCAGGATTCAAACCTGCGACCGTAGCGGTCGCGCGGTTCCAGACTGTAGCGCCTAGAACCGCTCGGCCACCCAGGCCGGCACCAAGTGCAACAGGCATGAACACCATCCGGTAACTGTATAACACAATGCAGACACGTTTGCATGCCTGAACTCAACATTCTGGCGGTTAAACCGGTTATTGATGGTCAAGCATTTCACATCTGCAATACCTTATCTTAACTGTACATTAACTTGCGATCTTCCAATGTTTATCACCTAAATATGTTAACTACACAAATGTAGTCTTTGCTCTACATTAATATATAATCTTTTGCTGTTGCAAGTGTATATTTACCTCGCTTCTATTACCAGAATTTACTAAAATTCTTGTCACAAAGATAGAACATAGTTCCTCATTAGATTCTGTTTGAGTACATACCCTTAAAACCGCCTGTAATTATTAACAATGACTGGGAAAAATCTAATTCTGGATGGTCGGTCCGAGGTTTGACTCTATAGAAAAATGAAAATTAGATACAATAATGGAAGATATAGACGAAGCATCAAGAAATAAGAGCTGAAGAACTCTTTTGTGAAAGTTCATTTGATGAACTCACATAGATAAATAATTCACATTTCTTCTGAACAATTATACAGCGTGAACACGATCCACCGATAAAATTTCATTTTTTCAGGGTTATTTTTGGACAAGGGGTTTCAGTGGCTCGTTATATGGAAATCGCACTTCGATTGAGTTCTTAACAACATTTGGGGTATCTTCACCTATACAACAACGCAAATGTCGATGGTATGCGCTATGCGTCTTTTATAGAAACAAACTTATGGCGCTTGCTGTTGAGAAGTGTAATGTTCATTTTACTCTTCGGGCTGAAGCTTTTATTCAGTACTGCTCAGTTCTGTCTCGGGCTTGTTTTTCCAGCAGTGTCGCTACGCATTAACTGTGATACACAGCCTTATGGACGCGTTCACTGACGAAGAGTTGCAAGGATTCATTGACTGCAGTGTCACAGCTGCACAGTGACGTCATGCTCAGTTGGTCCGCAGCGACGGCGCCACATCACAGTACTTTTGCATCTGAGGGTTACTGCATTACCCTTTGTTTTGTGTTTTAGTACAAGGTGGGGCTAAATGATTTTTTTTTCAACATTTTGAACCCCAAAGGGATAGTACATATTTTATTACATATGTTACATTGTAATGGTGAATAGATCCTAATTATAAGTTTTGCATGATAAAGATAGATTGCTTCAAGATCTATTCCTCTTCATTGTAAAATCAAAATTTAAGATGCTGAAATACTGGAAAAGCCAAAAAATTTGTGTGGCTATTTGAATCGTAAATGGAGTTACGTAAATCATTGTAAATTGACATATAGTTGTACTCAATATGGACGATCACACTTTTAAACTGCTCCAGTAACCTGACACACAATATTTTTAGCGCAACGCAATCTGACTTTCAAAATTCCCTACTAAAGAATGGCCCTGACAAACATTAAACTATACCTTTCACAAATCACTTACCTAAGGTAAATACATTGTTTGTTCTCTATTAATATCTTTCATTTGCTAACTATCCCTATCAGTAGTTAGTGCCTTCAGTAGTTTGAATCTTCTATTTAGCTGGCAGTAGTGGCGCTCGCTGTACTGCAGTAGCTTGAGCAGCGAAGATTTTTGTGAGGTAAGTGATTTGTGAAAGGTATAGTTTAATGTTTGTCAGGGCCATTCTTTAGTAGGGAATTTTGAAAGTCAGATTGCGTTGCGCTAAAAATATTGTGTGTCAGGTTAAGCACAGTCATGTAAGAATTGTTCAAAGGGGACGTTTCATACAGTGATTGTTACATACGTTTCCCGCATCGGAATTGGTTACGACCAGCAGCCACCACACACATTTCGTGAAACAGCACCTTGCCCTTATCACATCTGATTCATTCCCCTTTCTTCACAGATCTAGGGTCATAATATTTAATGCTGAAGATACCAAAAGGTATGTTTTATTCCTCTGACGCAGCTGCAGATGGGGGCGAAGATGAATCCTCTTCTGAATTTGAAAGTTTCTCTTGAACATTTCTGCAACCCTTGACCTCCTTTCTTTGGGAAATTTCTAAGTGCAATATTCTCTTCCCTCTTCAAAGACTTAGATGCACTGGTGAAATCAGAAGGTAAGTCGAATTTTGCTCTCCTCTCGCACCTGTGGTAGAGTCCGCACAGGATATGATGGCCGATGTGCAGTGACCAATTTTCGTCCAAAGCACTGGGCGATTTCACTCTTCCGTTCGGAGGGGGAGGCCGACAGACACTTATCGGTCGGTTGGTGATGACAGAATCGAGGCACACAACCTGCAATATTTTTCAAACCATTTTATAGAAACTATACCGTAAAAAATTCGTTTTTGCTTTTCTTTTAGTTTTATATATCAGGTTCTCTATGATGTACTCTTCATTTCGTTAATGGTCATAGTTATTGCGATATTTACGTGGACGACACTGCACGAAATTCGAAACATTTTCAATGAAAAATAGTGAGCGCTATGATTTTTTATTTGCAGCATACCACACAATATGTTGTTGCGTATGGAATTTAGCTAAGACATTGGATTTTTCTTTAGTCTTTGGTGGAGATCTCTACCACAAATTTCAATAAAACTGATGTGACACAGCACATTCATTTACGATAACGCCCTGTGAGCGATATAGCCAGAGTGAAATATCCACAACATTCCTCATATTTCATACATCGTTTGAGATACGATATTTTGGCAAATGATAGCATGAAAAGAAGAGAGTATTTTGCTGTATGGTCATTATACAGAACTTCATTATCTGCCATGTTATTCCCCTAACCACAGACTTTTTCGCTGAAAGAATGGAATTTTTAAAAGTTATCGATAGCTGGTGAAACGAGAAGTGCTATGGGTTTTCGAGCAACATAAGTGAAGGCATTACACGTTTATTTTGTACCGAGGATGTGCTTTTCATAACATATTAACCATACTTCTCCTGAATTCCTCAATTAATAAACTTAATAAACCACTGTTTCAGAATTCTCTCGCAACTGCGTCTGCGCAACATGTTAGTGACGTGAGACTGTATAAACTCCGCTGTGTTTTGGCAAAAGAAGCACATTTTAACATGGCAACAAGTGAAGTGTGTAGCTTTTACTCAAAATTCGCCACTAGTGGCACTTGTCTGAACATTAAAAATGGTTAACAAGCCAAGCGAAAAGAAATCGCTGCATTTTCGGCGGAATTCCTTTTAGATACTAACCAGTCCAGAGGAGACAGATCTTTTTGAATGGTCACCATGCAAGTGTGGGCGTGGAGGGAGAACTGTACTTCCCCTCCGGCGCCCGGCATTGCCCCCTATAGCACTTGCCCGTAGCCCCCACAATTACTGCTCTCCCCACGCATACCATGCCGTCTGTGCATCTACGTGCCACGGTACTCTGCCTGGACTCTACCGGTGGTTTGATTTGGGGCTGGCAAAACAGATGAGGATGATGACGATGAGGATGAGGACGATTATGGTGATGATAATGATGCTGATATCTAACTTTCCGAATTTCTTGGAGAATTAAAAAATTTAAAGGATCTGTGAAGTCTTCTGATTCTATGGTAACTAAGTAGGACTCATCATTTAGGAATGTGCATGGAGGGAGGAATTTGTGTGATGGTATAGTGTTGGGACAAAAGGAAAAAATTCCAGTGCACTTAAATCCCTTCACACCATTTTGTACACTATCTCCTTTTCACCAGGAATGTCAAATTTTACCAATAGCAAATTTTGTAGAAAGACTGAGTGATTATTGTGTGTAATTAGGCTACATAAACACTTCAATAAAAAAATGCAATACATACATTTACATCCAAAAATCACGATGAAGCCTGATTCACATGGCTCCATTCTCTTATTATTTTCTAAATGTAAGCAGTTTCTTAAATTTATAACAGATTTTCCCAATTGTTCTGTCCAGATTGACGCTATACAACTGGCATCGGAAAGATTTATAGCTAGCATCCATGTATTTCAACAATAGACCCATTTTTAAAGAGTCTTAATACTGCGTGGCGAATTGTTTTAAGCAATACTGTATTATCTCTTCATTTCCTTCTGGATGACTATTGTGTGGATTAAATACAGTTGGAAAAAGCTTCTTGCCACTAGTGCGCAATTTGTCTAGCAATGGTACCGTAACATAATGGCGTCCGAGCTGTGTACAACGGCTGAGCAGTAGAATATTTTTTTATTTCTATCCACCCTTTCCCATAATTCAGAGGCACCACCCTACCCAACATTTTGGTGATGCCGTATTTTTTTCACAGTTTTGAAGCTATTTACACGGAAACAGTGGTAACTGGGTAACAAGCCGTTTTAAAACATAGTTACATTATTACTATATAACGACCCAACAGAGACCACGAGACCCTAACAACAAAATACTTCGAAAACACCACTTAAAAGTTTCCGAAATGTTTTCAGTATCGTTCGAGTTCACCATTTATAAGTGCATGAAAATTTATCAAATATTTAGAATGAAAGAAAATGAAAACAGAGAAATGGAATTCACTGTTCGCTTCGGATACAGAATCACAAATATGCTTTAGATTATCATTTGTTCTAGATTAAAATGTTGTCGTGAAGCGGTCTGTAGGTAAGGATAAAAGTAATACCTCTAATGTGAGAGATCGACTACATGTGCTTTCTCTACAAGGTTCCAAGGAGACTTTAGAAATTAAGTTTCCAGGTCCTGCCTTGTACAGTTTATAGAGAAACCTGTGAAAAACTCGACGGAAGAAAATTTTGCAAAGGCTGTACATTAAAAAATGATTGATGCCTCCTATATAATATCTACAAACAAATTTAAGAATGGTGTTAGCTTCACAGGAAACGCCTTAGTAAACGAAATTGATCTACGAGCATTTCAAAATTCCTTAATGAAAATGAAAGTTACAAATTAAAATAATCTGGTGGGCAACAATCAAAAACTTAAATTCCGTTCACATTTTTCGTGGCAAGGAGTTTAAAGGAGGAATAGCTCAAGTGTTAAGAGTTTATCACCCAGCCGATGTTAAGTACTCTCTGAAATGAACGAGACAGGACGAGGATGCTCTTCTTTTGTGTACCGTAAGGACACTCAGGCGGTGGTCATTGGAGAAAGAAAAAGGGAAAACAAAGAAGATGAGTATTTAATGCGCTGTTGATGACGAAGTCATTGCACACGGAGCACGAGAGAGATACAACAAGAATGCAAAATAAAACGTCAGTATGCTTTCGAAGAGACCATCCCAGTTTCTGTATTAATCAATTTCAAAAAATGTCAGAATATCTGAGTATCCAGGCGGGAATCTGAAACCCGCATCTCCCAAAAACAAGTCTACTGTGTTACCCACTACGCGGATCATCATTCACTCCTTGCGCTTGGTTATTACACCACAATAACTGTCGTCACCCCTTTATCATCTTTCGGGTTTGGGCGTTGTTAGTGATGTAGCGTTGCTGGACGCCGTCTTGGGACGATGTATCAGCCAGTCGCTCCTGCACGCATTGCAAGATCATCAGCATACTGTACAGTAGATGGATTTGCTGCTCCACTGTAGTGCGTCTGTCTAGTACAACAATCGAGCTAGACTTAGGGCACACATACTTGCTTCAGCAAAGGATACAGTTACTAAATTGATGCATTTTCACTGTAATTCTGCCCTCAACTGCAACTATTAGCACCATATAAGGCTCTTCTAACGTACAGGTCAGCAGTACGGAAAAGATCTGCTGTCCACGATTTTGTGAATTCCATTTATTTCGTTGGCGAATACTCTCCTGTTATAATGATATTGCCTCTAAACTGAATAACCTGCCTCCTTCCCTCGTCCCATTCCTTCCTTACTCTGAGACTCGTATTCCGCTGCTGACCTCGAAAAAATAAAGTACATAATTAACTTTTTGTTCGTTTGCAGGTACATATTTCCAGTCCTGATACTCACTGCAATTATCCGGCCGCATTACCGCAGAACACTGTTTGGGGATCCAAAAAACTTGTCGAAGGCTAGTTGAGTACTTATAAGGGGCAGACGTAAAATCTTAATTATCATCTAGAAAATGTAGTTAGTACTAACATTTTGTATATTTGGAGGTATATGTCTACACTCCCGGTTCGCAATGAAACTGCTGCACCACACCACGCTGCAACAAAATGATGCTGCCCATATGCACTCTGTGAATGGACTGCTTCGCTGTTAAAAGGAACTTACTGTAGCACAGCAATTTCAGTGTGTACCATGACTGTAAGACATGTACCACCAAATATGTACCTCTCTTTCTTCTAAGTGATACTTAAAACATTATGACTACCCCCCGTACTTTACAAGATAGATAAAATGATGACGACAACAATAACGTTCTGTTGAATATAGGATGCTGTTTGTGTCCCGGACCCGAGAAGTTCTGAGAGAACGTCGTCGTAGTTACAAAGAAATAGTTGAAGTTTAACGCCGGCCGGTGTGGCCGAGTGGTTATAGGCCCTTCAGTCTGGAACCGTGCGACCGCTACGGTCGCAGGTTCGAATCCTGCCTCGGGCATGGATGTGTGTGATGTCCTTAGATTAGTTAGGTTTAAATAGTTCTAAGTTCTAGGGGACTGATGACCTCAGATGTTAAGTCCCATAGTGCTCAGAGCCATTTGAACCATTTTTGAAGTTTAACGTCAAAAGAAAGCACATCGGACGAGGCTACAAATTCGAAAATTTGGTAGACCTATTGCCTACGATCATATGCTCCTGATAGATATTAAGAATTATACTGAGAGTACAAAAGTCATCGGATAGCGATATGCACATATACAGATGGCTATAGTATCGCGTATACAAGCCATACAAGGCTCTGAGCACTATGCGACTTAACTTCTGAGGTCATCAGTCGCCTAGAGCTTAGAACTAATTAAACCTAACTAACAGAAGGACATCACACACATCCATGCCCGAGGCAGGATTCGAACCTGCGACCGGAGCGGTCGCTCAGTTCCAGACTGGAACGCCCAGAACAGCACGGCCACTTCGGCCGGCATACAAGGGCTTTGCATTAGCAGAGATGTCATTTCTAACGAGGTGATTCACGTGAAAAGCTTTCCGACGTGATTATGGCCGCACTGCAGGAATGGAGCCAGACGCATGGGGCATTCCATTTCGGAAATCGTTAGGGAATTTAATTTTCCGAGAGCGACAGTGTCAAGAGAGCGCCGAGAATACCGCCTTTCAGGCATTATCTCCCACCATGGACAATGCAGTGGCCGACAACCTTCACCGAACCACCGTGAGCAGCAGCGTTTGAGTAGAGCTGTCAGTGCTAGCAGACAACCAACAGTGCGTGAAATAACCGCAGAAATCAATGTGGAACATGCAACGAACGTATCTGTTAGGATAGTGCGGAGAAATTTGGCGTTAATGGGCTATGGCAGCAGACGGCCGACGCGAGTGCGTTTGCTTACAGCACAACATCGCCTGCAGTGCGTTTCCTGGGCTCTTGACCGTATCGATGGGCCCTTACACAATTGGAAAACAGTAGCCTGGTCAGATGAGTCCTGACTGCAGTTAATAAGATCTGATTGTAGGGTTCGAACGTGGCGCAGACCCAACGAAGCCATGGATCCAAGTTGTAAACAACGCACTTTGCATGCTGAAGGTGGCACTATAACAGTGTGGGTTGTGTGTACACGGAATGGACTGGGTCCTCTTGTCCAACTGAACGGATAGTTGATTGGAAATAGTTACGTACGGCTACTTGGATATCATTTGCGGCCGTTCGTCGACTTCATGTCCCCAAGAACGACGGAATTTTTATGGATGATAATGCGTCATTTCACTGAGCTACAGTTGTTCGTGACTGGTTTGAAGAAAGTTTTGGACAACTCGGGCGAATGATTTGCCCATCCAGATCGTGCGACATGAATCCCATTGAACATTTATGGGACATAGCTGAGTGGTTAGTTCGTGCACAAAATCCTGCACCGGCAACACTTTCGCAATTATGGACGGCTGTAGAGACAGCATTTCTGCAGGGGCTTCCAACGCGATGTAAGGAGGTATCTCATGACTTTTTTCACCCCAATGTAGGTTTATAATACACAGAAATCGGTTAAGTAGTGGAAGAGAAATAATTTCTAAAATCTAATAAATGTGTTATAACTGTGCCACTTGTGAAAAATACTTTGACATTAGCTAATATCTAAGCTTCTTACAACATTTACATACGGAACCTTCCGTTATTCAAAATATCACATGCGACAGTAAGTGGAGCTGGAAACAAATGTTACTCAAACATCAACAGTAAAGGAGCTCTAGTCATGTGGCTCCCCAACACATAAGCTTTCATGAATCTTTCTCCCAAGAACTGGGTCATCTATAATTTTTTAGAACATTTCTTGTGGAGAATATTGCCAATGGTAGCCAGTTTCAGTCAACTGTGACCATCTTCAGCCATACTACATCATGATGGCAGCCGGCTGCGGTGGATACGCCAGTTACAACAGTTGTCGGCCAGCTTATCTCAGGAGAGAAAACAAAGGATTTATGACATCCTTCTAACCTAATCAGTGCATACATCCAGACCAGAGAGGGTGAGTCCTCACAATGATTTTTTTCTAAATTTAGTTCGATGTTAATATCACTCAAGTTTCACTTCGTTTCGCCCTCACCTTCTGGGTGCTTCCCTTTTTTGTTAGACAGCGTATTTCTTACGTAACTGAAGTTAGCCCACGTAGTTTCACACACATTCTGAGTGTGCCGAAATCTGTATTGAATGTAGTGTGGGGGTTATACTACTGCACAGAATATGCATTGCGCCTACTGGGGAATCAGGGAAACTGAACAGTCGCCAATAAACAGATACTACTGCAGTGTCAAAGGCTAAAAGTATGGCAACTGAATGAAGTGTCAGTCTCTACCGCTCGAAGAACACTAAATTTAACTGCTTTTTTTCCCCGTTTAATCAAATTTTATTTACAAGTGAACTAAACTGAAATATACTTCGCCGTTATTTAAAACTAACGATGCACACATTTACACCGAGAAATAAGGAACCTACTCATATGTCTATTGGCACGTTACTATTTAACCCAGTAACATGCAGCAATGTAAAAGCAGTACAACAGTAATGAATTTCTTGTTGTATCGTGACAACTGAAGGGTCACAGTAATATTTCGGAATAAGTTACACTAAACTAACACAAAATTAAATTCAGATTTAATCATGTTTTCAGATTCAAGAGAGAGCCAGAAGAATAAGATGAGGCGTTCCAAGTAAATAACGCAGCAAATATGTGTTCCCGGGACAGAAACGGGTACGTGTGGTGATCAACGTAAGAGCGAAGTGATTTAATAAGAGGGTGATTCTATTTCCGAGTGATCTGATTCCAATCACTGGTGTAGACACAATTTGTTTTTCCCACAACTGAAGTTTGTGGGAGAGGAAAGCGTACCGCTACGACGCTGAGAAAATCCCGACAGCTGTTTGTCGGCAGATACCTTTGCTTGATGTGGCAGAAACCTCTAAGCTCTTAACCTGCTAACCTGCAACCACGTGTGAGACTCGTGGTCCTGTATTCGGGCCATATATAGTGATCACGAGCCTGGACCGTGGTACTGTACGTCGGTCGGTTGACATGTAAACTTCGCGGGACTGGACCGTGGTATGTTTGTCGCGACTTATGTGCCCCACAACAAACAGCACAGGACAGGCTTGTGATAGATTCTCATTATTTATTTGTATCACATTCAGTTGCATGTTATTCTTGGTCATGTTCGCACGTCGAAATACGCTGTTCTTAAATATCAGGGATAGGTCCCCACAGAATGTATTCAAAACGTAAATGTGTTATGTTGATACCCGTGCCACCGACAGTGACAGTAGTGATTGCATACGTCCTGTACGACAAAAATGCAGGCGATTGATCATTGATGATGATACCACTGGCGAGGATCAACTGCCAGAGCCCTGGATTTGGAGAGAAATACGAAATTGTCGGACAATCTGGAACCATACAATTACTCCTGGCACAATAGAGGCAACGTTACGTCAGGAAGGAAAAAATAAAAGACAACCAGATATATTTTATATAATACTGCAACCGATACTAACCGGTACCCAGAACAAAAACGAACCAATACAAACTGAATACGAAAACTCGTCAACTATTAGTTTCCTGTGGACTGTAATTAAATGCAAATATATTTTCCATTGTCCATAATAATGGCGCAGGTGAAAAAACACGAGGTATTTGACTGATTGGGTCAAGAGAGCTGTTACAGAAACGCCATATTTAGAAAAATAATGCCGTCAAAAGATGTCGCCAAATTACAAGATGTTTGCACTTAGTAAATAATGATCTGTTGCCAATATAGACAAATTGAGCAAAACAAGACCTGTGACCAAGCTTCTGAATCAACAATTTAAAGAAGTGTATACAACGAAACAGGACATTACCTTCGATGAATCGCTCATGACATTTAAGGGAAGTATATCTTACAAACTATTTAGTTCATAAAAAATGGCACGATTGAGTATTACGTTTTACATATTATGTGAGTCACATTCAGGTCCCATGTTGTTGCTGTTGTGGTCTTCAGTCCAGAGAATGGTCAGCTTCAGCTCTCCGTCCTACTCTATCCTGTGCAAGCTTCTTCATGGCCAAGTAACTACTGCAACATACATCCTTCTGAATCTGCTTAGTGTATTCATCTCTTGGTCTCCTCCTACGATTTTTACTCTCCAAGCTGCCCTCCAATACTAAATTACTGATCTCTTGATGCCTCAAAACATATCCTTCCAACCGATCCCTTTTTCTAGTCAAGTTGTGCCACAAATTCCTCTTCTCTCCAATTCTGTTCAGTACCTCCTCATTGGTTACATGATCTACCCATCTGATCTTCAGCATTCTTCTGTAGCACTACATTTCGACAGTTTCTATTCTCTTCTTGTCTAAACTATTCATCGTCCATGCTTCACTTCCATTCATGGCTAAACTCTATACAAATACTTTCAGAAAAGACTTCCAGACTCTTAAACCTATACTCGATGTTAATAAGTTTCTTTTCTTCAGAAACGCTTTCCCTGCCATTTCCAGCCTACATGTTAGATCCTCTCTACTTTGACCATCATCAGTTATTTTGCTTCCCAAACAGCAGAACTCATTTACTACTTTTTGTGTCTCATTTTCTAATCTAATTCCCTCATCATCACCCAATTTAATTCGACTACGTTCCATTATCCTCGTTTTGCTTTTGATGATGTTCATCTTATATCCTCCTTTCAAGACACTATCCACTCCGTTCAACTGCTCTTCCAAGTCCTTTGCTGTCTCTGACAGAATTATAGTGTCATCGGCGAACCTCAAAGTTTTTATTTCTTCTCCATGGATTTTAATACCTACTTCAAAGTTTTCTTTTGTTTCCTTCACTCCTTGCACAATATACAGATTGAATAACATCGGGGATAGGCTACAACCCTGTCTCACTCCCTCTGCTTCCATTTCATGTCCCTCGACTCTCATAACTGCCATCTGGTTTCTGTACAAATTGTAAATAGCCTTTTGCTCCCTGCCACCTTCAGAATTTGAAAGAGAGCATTCCAGTCAACACTGTCAAAAGCTTTCTCTAAGTCTACAAATGATAGAAACGTAGGTTTTGCCTTTCCTTAATCTATCTTCTAAGATAATTCGTAGGGTCAGTATTGCCTCACGTGCTGCAACTTTAAAATATGTATGGGGCATGATAGCTCCTCCGAAAGTGTTGTAAAAAAGCTATCACAGTTGGTGTTACACAGAGGACACACTTTATTCCTAGATAACAGGCACTCCTCACCGAAAGTTTTTACGAACTTCGCAAATTATAAAACAAATGTCATTGGCACAGTACGTGCGAATACAAAGAATATGCCAAAAGATTCCTGTAAGTAAAATTAAAGAGGGAGGAATAGATAATGAGAAGCTACAATCGAATACTTGCTGTCAAATGGAAAGATAGCAAGATGTTCATATTACGACGACAAAGCACGAAAAAAAAAAAATGATTAGACCAGGACCCAAACGTACTTCGAAACCGAGTTGTGTTATTGGGTACAACAACGGGATGATTGAAACTGATCAGCAAGACCAAATATTAGCGTGCTTTCCAACCACGAGAAAATATACGAAAAGATATTAAAAAAAATTTCTTTTATCTGTTCGTTATTTGTCTTTTCAGTTCGTACATTTTGTGCAACAAAACAAGTAACTGAAAAAAAAAACAGAATTACGTTGATTATAGGTTTGAAATAGGCGTATCATAACTGAAGAATATACCAAAACCAGATTACAAAAAAAGGCCGGCCGAAGTGGCCGTGCGGTTAAAGGCGCTGCAGTCTGGAACCGCAAGAACGCTACGGTCGCAGGTTCGAATCCTGCCTCGGGCATGGATGTTTGTGATGTCCTTAGGTTAGTTAGGTTTAACTAGTTCTAAGTTCTAGGGGACTAATGACCTCAGCAGTTGAGTCCCATAGTGCTCAGAGCCATTTGAACCATTTGAACCAGATTACAAAGGACGAGGATGAGTATCGTACGGAGTATCACCAAAGAGACTGCTCGCGAAACAATGTGCCGATTTTCCTAAGCGTACTGACACAACGGCATCAAAATGAAAGCCTTCTCTAAGGTTTGCACGAAAATAGAAAAGGTAGTGAAACAAAGTGAGAGTGCAAGAGATGCAAAGTTCTGTTACATGGACCCGTATGTTTCGAACGATATCACACCCTTGAAGACTACTGATTTGTGTTGTTGCGTTGTAAGAGTTCTAATTATGTGAATTATTAATGTATCCAGAACTTGGAGGTAAATGCTATTGATTTATATTTATATTGATTTATATTATATTGTATTGATTGTTAATAAACCTTTTATGGTATCACTAACACAAGGATTACATGAAGTTGTAATTACTTACGAAAATTTCGCAAAATTAAACCCGTTGGATCTTGCGTACTTAAATTCCGAAAGTCTTGCGAGATTGGTACACGGTCGAACCGATTTGCTGAACTGTGGAATGGCTCGAAGGGCGAGCGATCGTGTTTAAATCTTCGTCCCAGGTCGTTGGAACTGGGTTAAGCGGTTAGGCTGTCTATTGTACTCCCGAACATAGGAAACGTCCAACCGTTGAGTACGACAGCGGCAGGACGGAACAGTCGCACGAAAGATGCGAGCGGATGGGCGCTTGGACTAACTTTCCCATCGACAGAAGCACGTGGCAGAAAAACATAGAAATTCCGATCACAACATGTCTCCAGGAAGAAAATATTTGTCAGATTAATAGAGTGGCGCCATGTAGGCAGTGCAAGCCATGAGTCCGTAACATAACATCCCACTGGTTGGAGAACATACAGTGGATGAATCAGTGATAGTAAGTCACTGGAAAAGGAGAATAAGAGCTGCAGAACACTTTTTGTTAGATAGCTCAGTTCGACTGGAGCCGAGGAGGAGAACACTGGGACGCAGAGCTCTGTCCAATTTGAGCACTGGAGCAGTTTCATGCCTCACTAGACGTCGCTGCTTCGAGAATGCAGCTTCGCCAGCTGTCTACATTCCGCACACCTCTCCTAGGTGTGGACGTGAGGGTCGTTGGCTACGCAAGCCACCCCAAAGCACTCTGTTACCTGCTTCTGCTATTCCGTCGTCGATCTAGTCCCAACGGTAGTCCTTTGATTTTCTGAAGGTCTGTGCTGTTCTAAAACCTTGTCTTACTGTAGACAATAAGAGTAACTTGTAATTCCTTATTTGTGTCCGCAGTGCTTGCTCAGGCAAAACGTCAAGGGAGGATCTGGCTCTTCGGCAGTAGCATGTCAGTATTTGGTTTTCTATCAGTCACTCAGCTGTACAGCTTTTACCACTTTGTTTATGCTTATTTACTATGATTCAACACACGTGCGTACCAACATTAATGTTTGTACGACATTCCTACCAATTCACTTTTACGACTGTACGCACATTGTAGCAAGTTTAACTGCTTTGTAGTAACTAGCACAGCAACCAGTTCAATGAATATATTTAACTCTTTAAACATAAACTAACTCCAAACAAATTAATTATTCTAGAATTAAGGTATCAATGAGCAATTACTTAAATTAGAATTTCAGACACAACATTTTGGGTCCTACAACCTGGGCTGCGACATTACGGTAACGAGTAACAAATTTAATTTCTTTTAAAATGAAGTTCCGTGTTTTCTAGAAGACAAAAATTTTAATTTTCAGGCAAACGAAACATAAATTACTGAAATGTGAGATCACAAACCCGCATTAAGAAGAAAGAACTACATGTAAGCCAAAGAGAACTAATTGCAATCGACAAATAACTTTACATTTAAAACAGGATACAAATTACTGAGCAATGTTGTTAGAAAGGCACTTTGAGAAGAAAAGTTATATTCCATGAACAAAGTGAAAAGCTAAGTTGTTAAGTAAGAAACGAAACGCAACCTAGTATGCCACAAGTTATATTAGGATGCACAGTCGCAAAGCAGCTTTTATATTACTAAAGAGCTAACCCAGGGTACAGTCACCCGGTTCCAGCTGCAGGTTGCGTATAACGACTTGCAGGGGCAACAAAAATTTGACTTTCAGTATTTCATATAATTACTGACCGCATTTAAAAATTTAAAATACTGTCATAATCTACTCATCAAACTGTACAATCATGCTTTAAAGGTTTAACACCGCAAGTAAAGTTCTACAGTTGGAAAGAGCATACATGTCTCTAGGTACTGTACCTTACGGCTTGCAAAGTAACCGGACTATACTCATCCACTATTTGACGAGCGCACGTGACGAGTTACGACAAACTTTACACATAATTTAAAACCTCTTAGAAACTTTCTCTCGGATATATGCTATACGCCAAATATTTATCACATTAACTCATTTGTAAAATAATCAGACTTTTGAATCTGATATATGCATGCGAGTTCGATTCATTAAAGAAGACTGAAGTGCCTAGAACCGCTCGGCCACAGAGGCCGGCGGAGGTGGTTCATAATGTTCAAACACAGTATATGATGCAGAATCCTACTGCGATTCAATGTCAGTCATATAGGTTGTAATTCAGTGTATTACTCAAATTTCCTTTCTTGATTATTGGTGCGACCACTGTAACTTTTCTGTCTTTGGGTACGCATCATTCGTCGAGCGAGAGATTGTTCATGATTATTAAATATGGAGCTATTATATCAGCAGATTCTGAAAGAAATCTAATTGGTATACAATCTGCACCGGGAGACTTTCCTTTATTAAGTGATCTGAGTTGCTTCGTTACACCGAGGATATTTACTTCTGTGTTACGTTGGCAGCAGTTCTTGATTCGAATTCACGAATGTTTACTTTGTTCTCTTTGGTGGACGAATTTCGGAAAACCGTATGTAATAACTCCCCTTTAGTGGCACTGTCATTAGTAGCACTACCATGTATACTCTTTCCTAATATGAAAATCTACACTGAAGTGCCAAAGAAACTGGCACACGTGCCTAATATCGTGTAGGGCCCCGCGAGCACGCAGCAGTGCCGCAACTCGACTTGGCGTGGACTCACTAATGTCTGAAGTAGTGCAGGAGGGAAATGATACCATGAATCCTACAGGGCTGTCCATAAATCTGTAAGAGTACGAGAGGCTGGAGATCTCTTCTGAATAACACGTTGCAAGGTATCCCAGATATGCTCAATAATGTTCATGTCTGGGGAGTTTGGTAGCCAGTGGAACTATTTAAATTCAGAAGAGTGTTCCTGGAGCCACTCTGTAGCAATTCTGGATGTATGGGGTGTCGCATTGTCCTTTTGGAATTGCCCAAGTCCATCGGACTGCGCAATGGACATGAATGGATGAAGGTGATTAGACACGATGCTTACGTAAGTGTCATCTGTCAGAGTCGTATCCACACGTATCAGGGATCCCATATCACCCCAACTGCACACGTCCCACACGATTACCGAGCCCCAACCACCTTGAACAGTCCCCTGCTGACATACAGGGTCCACGGATTCATGGGGTTGTCTCCATACCCGTACACGTCTATCCACTCGATAAAATTTGAAACGAAACTCATCCGACTAGGCAACGTGTTTCCAGTCGTCAATAGTCCAAAGTCGTTGTTGACGGGCCCAGACGAGGCGTAAAGCTTTGTGTCGTGCAGTCATCAAGGACACACGATTGCGCTTTCGGCTCCAAAAGCCCATATCGATGATGTTTCGTTGAATGGTTCGCACTCTGACACTTGGTGATAGTCCAGCATTGCAATCTGCAGCAATTTGCGGATGGGTTGCACTTTTGTCACGCTGAACGATTCTCTTCAGTCGTCGTTGGTCCCGTTCTTGCAGGATCTTTTTCCGGCCGCAGCGATGTCGGAGATTTGGTATTTTACCGGATTCCTGACATTCGCGGTACACTCATGAAATCGTACGGGAAAATCCCCACTTCATTGCTACCTCGGAGATAGTGTATCCCATTGGTCGTGCACCGGCTATAACACCGCTGTTAAACTCAATTAGATCTTGAAAATCTGCCACTGTAGCAGCAGTAACCGATGTAACAACTGGGCCAGACACTTGTCTTATATAGGCGCTCCGACCGGAGTAGCGAATTCTGCCTGTTTACATATTTCTGTATTTGAATACACATGACTATACCAGTTTCTTTGACGCTTCAGTGTGTACGCTTTGTCACCTTAAAATGTTTTTGTTCTTTTGTGTTACGTAAGTTGTGATGAATACTCTGTTCTTTTAAATTGTATCTTACTTCATGTACACTTTTATAGGCCCTAATGCTCATGTGGACTAGCTTCCACTTTGCAATAACGGCAATGATATCAAGAATTATCCAGGAATGTTGCTCCCACATAATTCTCGCACCACTGCAAAGAGAAGTAACACAGATATCATTGTCTGTGGTTTTGGAAAAAGCTGAAATCGCTAAAATTGATCAATGCTGGACTCATTTCTAATTCTATTCCTAGATTTACGTCTGAGTTAGATCCCTCAAACAAAAAACGGTGCCCATCGACTGGAGGAAGGAACACGTCACAACCAGTTACAAGAAGCGCATCAGAAGCAAACGACAAAATTAACTCGAGTACCCTTGAGATCCATTTGTTTTAAAATCTTAGAACGTATTCTGAGCTCAAACGTAATTACGTATCTCCTCCATGCCAAAAGGCGTGGATCCCGAAACATCGGCCACGTGAAACCCGACTTGCAATTTTTTCACATGACATCCTGAAAACCGTGGATCAGGCCAGTCAAGTAGATGTAGTATTTCTCCATTTCCGAAAAGCTTTTAATTCAGTACCACATCTACGATTACTATCCAAAGTACGATCGTATGGCGTATCAAGCGAAGTTTGTGACCGAGTTAAGAATGTTTTGGTAGCGAGAACGCAGCAAGTTAACTTGGATGGAAATTCATCAACAGATGTAGGAAAGTCTACAGGGAGTCATGTGTTAATATTGTACAGCAATGACCTTACAGACAATATTCTAGTAACCTCAGACTTTTGCATACGATGTAGTTATCAATAACGAGGTGCTACTGAAAGAAAGATACAAATATACTAATGAGCCAAAACATTATGATCACCACCCACCGAGAGGTTGAATGCCTTCTAGTAGTGATGCGGATACGTGACGTAGTAAAAATGGTCAAATGGCTCGGAGCACTATGGGACTTAACTTCTGAGGTCATCAGTCCACTAGAACTTAGAACTACTTAAACCTAACTAACCTAAGGACATCACACATATACATGCCCGAGGCAGGATTCGAACCTGCGACCGTAGCGGTCGCGCGGTTCCAGACTGTAGCGCCTAGAACCGCTTGGCCACCCCGGCCGGCTACGTAGTAAAGAAAGAGCGTAAGCGGAAGAGAGAGGAATGGGCAGTCACTACAGTGAAAGTGTGGGCCGCAAATGCCGAAATTCATTGATATCAGCGGTTTCGATAAATGGTACATTGCTCACGAGCGGTTAAAGAAAAAGGTTGAAGTATGGTGAAATGACGAGTAGGCCGTATGGAATTGGACGACTACGTCTCATCACAAAACGGAGAAGTCGGAGGATCGCCCACTGTGTAATCCAGGGTAGGCAGCGATCTGTGGCAGATATGACGACAGAGTATATTGCTGGTGCAGGCACAAGTATTTCGGAGCACACCCTTCAAAGGGCATTGTTGAACATGCAGCTCCCATCACACGACCCCTACGCATTCTTGTCGTGATCCAAGGACATCGTCAGTTATGATCGAAGTGAGCACAGCATCACTTGAGTTTTCACCGTGGACCAATATAAAAGTGTCGCCTGTCGAATTAATCGCATTTCTTGTTACACTAAGGCGATTGTTGGGTCATCCAGGCGAATGGCTGCACGAAACATGCACCGCGCCACAGATGCAAGTCGATGAGAATTATGCTATGGGGTACATTGAGTTGATCCTCCATAGGATCTGTGATGGTAATCGAAGGCGTCATGACAGCAGTACGGCAATGACATCTGCCAGCAGAATAACTGCCCGTAATGGAAGGTCAGAATGGTGCTACGGCGGTTTGAGGTGCATTATACTGAACTCACATTGATGTTTCGGCCAACAAATGTGCCACCGGAACACATATCGGCCGCCAACTGCGTTCCCGTAAACCACGATCCCGTGATTTGTGGGAATTGCTTGACCTGTGGGTAGACATCTGGTGTCACATACTTCTGGCATCCTGTCAGGGACTTGTAGAATCTCTCTTGTACTGCGTTTAAAAATTGGAACAACACGCTATTAAACAGGAGGTCATAATGTTTTGGCTCATCGGGCTATATTTAGTTAGACCGTGATAAGATTTCAAAGTGGTGAAAAGAATGAAAACTTGCTTTAAATCTTCAGAAATGTAAAATTGCGCACTTCGCAACAGTAAAAGAAAGTGGAAGCCTATGACTACAATATTAACGAGTCACAGCTGGAATCGGTCAACTCATACAAATGCGGGACAAACGCTTAAGGAAAAGAAGAAGATTTTAGTATAAGGACCCGTGGTCGCCAGTGGCTCGTTACAAAGTAATAACGTAATTGCGACTAGACAGGCTTTTTACCAGAATTATCTTTGTTTCTGTAAAAATACTTTCACAACAGTTGTAAATTTGTGGTAAGATCTTACGGGACCAAACAGCTGAGGTCATCGGTCCCTAAGCCTACACACTACTTAAAAATGTTTTTTATTCCAGTCTTTGATCACAATATGAATTCTTTAGACTATGACCGGTTTCAGTCCGTAATGACCATCCTCAGATCTTTTTTACACCATGTCCTAAAGTGATAAGGCCACTTTAGGACATGGTGTAAAAAAGATCTGAGGATGGTCATTACGGACTGAAACCAGTCATCGTCTAAAGAATTCATATTGTGATCAAAGACTGGAATAAAAACATTTTACAGTATTGGATCACTGTTTGTATACGCGACCATGCCGCAGTTGGTGTACACACTACTTAATCTAACTTAAACTAACTTACGCTAAGGACAACACACACATCCATTGTCGCGAATAGTAGAAGATGGTGTCGCGAATAGTAGAAGATAGAATTAAAATCATGTAGGCTGTAGGCTGGAAAATTATTGCTACAGATCAAGCGAGGCGGACGTGACCAGACTATCTCATGTGTAATGTGTAATGTGTACTCGACTAACAAGAGCGGAGTATGCAGTATCACGAGGCTCAAACACAGTTAGTGGCAACCCGTGGACACAGCAAACAGTGGAGAATGGCTAGTTCATCACGTAGGCATCACATGCTGCCGCGTGACTAGCCTACTCAGGGCTCAAAGTTCGGGGTGCTAGAACCTTCTAGAACCTTCTAGAACAAGTGGTGCCGGGTGCACTAACCCCTATAAAAGCGGATAGCCGCTAGATCGAAAGACAGTGATGGAGCGAGGTACTTAGGAAGCCGGTCCACGTCAGTCTGCGTCGGGATGCTGCAAGAGTTGCAGGAGAGTATTGAGCACAGCAACAAGTAGGGACTTAGGCTGAATCGACACAGCTGACACTTAGTCTGGTGCGCTCGCCTCTGCTGTATTAGGACTTAGGTTTGGGAAGTTAGGGATGGCAACTGCATAGCCAGATAGACAATCATTGGAGACTGTATATAGAACCTTATTTAAATCACAAGTGCCAGGGGTACTTCCAGTATAATCGTTCTATACATCGAGTGTTCATATATGAAAGCTTCCCTAAGATCCTATCCGAGTTCCGTACTCTAGCTCACCTTGCAGCCTTCTCTACAACGGAGCAGTGAGGAGTTGGCGGCCCACACCACCGAGACCTCATGCCAAGTAAGTTCTCTGACGCGCACCAACGCAGTCCTTCCACTCCCTCTCAGGACACGTCAGTAGGACACGACAGAGGTTTAGACCATTTTTCTGGTGCCAGGTGTGGGGTATAGGTGAGGTATCTACGGGTGAAGAAGCGACAGTATAGAGTACTGGAATAGGCAGAGGGGCGTTAAGCAGCACCAGCATCACAGAACGAGAGGGTCGACACATCGCGCCGTCGCAGAACGAGAGGGTCGACACATCGCGCCGTCGCAGAACGAGAGGGTCGACACATCGCGCAGCTGCGGAGCCAGAGGGTCGACGCAGCGCACCGTCGCGGGTCCAGGGGGTCGCCGCGGCACGTCTAAGCAGAAGGTGCTGATTCACGCCAACGCAGCACCAGCGTCGCATCGCGCCGCCGCCGGGGTAGAGAGGCGCCGGTCCGCGCCGTCCCAGCAGCTGTACCGTCTCGCACCGCGCTCATCTCGAGCGGATCTACGCGCCGCCACCGCGACGCGCCACATCCAGCACCAGCCAGCAGGAGTCAAGGTTAGTGGAGATGTCAACCTCCAATGAAGTAGACTCGGGCGAAGGCCCGCAGACACTCTCCAGTGTAAGCAGGCTATATTTAAGTTATAGTGAGGCTACCAAGTTGGTACCCCATAAATTTGATGGGGACAGAGAAAGATTGTCCGAATTTATTGATAATTGCGATAATGCGTACCATTTAGTGAACCCTAGATATAAGCAAGTGTTTCTGAAGTTCATTATTGGTCAGATAACGGGCTCAGCCCGCAGTAAACTATTGGTTAGGGATCATACAGAGACTTGGTCTGCCGTGAGGTCTATATTGTTGGAAAATTATGAGAGCAAACGCACAATTGACTACTATGCTTGTACTATGTTTAATAGTAGGCAGGGAAACGGTGAAAGTGTGGCTCAATGGGGCTCTCGCGTTGATTCTATGCAGTTCCACTTTCGAGAGGCAATGAAGAGGGTCATGGATGAGGACGAGATTGCAGGATGCAATGCGCTGATAGGGAAGCTAGGACGGGCCGTGTTCATACAGGGATTATACGACGAGAGAATAAAAACAGTAATACGGGCACAAGGCGAACGGATAACCTTGTCAGAGGCTATTGACTTATCCGCAACGGAGGAATGTGCGATAACGTCCGAGCGAGATAAACGCCGAGTGGCGACTGCAAGCAGGACAGGACGGAAAAATAGTATGAAATGCTTTAGTTGCGGAAAAGAAGGGCATGTAGCGCGTGAATGTAGAACAAAGTATACCGTCCGAAAAACAGACGTGGTAAAGGGCGACTCCCAGGGGACAGACCGAAATCGATTACCAGTCAAGGAAATTGACGTGCGGGAATTTAGGGGAAATGGGGGACGAGCTCAGTGTCCTCCACCCGTACGGTGTACAGCATGTAACCTACCGGGACACACACCCCCGTGTACCAAAGCCAAACCAGTGACATGCTTCACGTGTCACCGACACGGACACTATGCTCGAGATTGCCACGAAAGTAAATGGGTTAACATCCGTGGGAAGAATATGCAGGGAAACGAGAAGAGGGCGTAATGCCGCAGTTCCATTACGCTGCGTCAGGAATAATAAGAGCTGCCGAATGCACGGGCAAAAATGACTATATATGTGTGAGGAGCAAAGATGTAAAAGGAACTGAGACGAGATTACTAATAGATAGTGGGGCCCACATTAACCTCATTAAATCCAGGGTTTTGAGGGATGGTGTAAAGAAGGAAACCGACAGGGCAGTGACAATAAAGAGTATCGTCAATGAAGAGGTCAGGACGGAGGGTCCTGTATTAATCGAATTAAGTAGCGGTATAGGAAGAAAATGGGTTACTCAGTTTCAAGTTGTAAATGAATGTATTGATCTGCCGTTTGATGGGTTACTTGGACGGGAGTTCCTGGACGAACATAAAGTCGTGCTGGATTATGGGCGACGGAGAATGTATGTGCAAGACGAATGGGTAGAATTACGAGAAGCGTGCGAAGAGGACACTGCAAATCGATTAGTTGCGCAAAGTGGTAAGATTGGGACGGAGGTAAGAACCAGTTACGCAGATGTAGCGCGAGGAGATAAGGCGCCGGTCGAGGTTACGACGCGCGCGCGCGCAGTCGCTGGGAAACAAATAAGAGATAGCGGTCCAAGTTATACAGACAGTAAGGGTGGCGGTTACTCCAAATACCCGACGAGGCGAGACAGCCGAGTGCCGGTTGCGCCAACTTGTAAGAATTGTGCGACGCCAGATGACAGTGAAGTTATTCCAAACGAAGAGCTGCCAGAACGAGCAAAGAAGCCCTGTAATATCATGACGAGTAGGCGTGACAAGTCGCTAGCCCCGGAGGATCTGGAAGAAGTCAGGATAGGACCCCGGGAAGAGAGGTTTATAAGAGTCCGCGTGACGCGAAAAATAGGTAGGGAGGCAGTAATTCCCAAACAAGAGATTAGGCCAGGGGTCTATATACCAGAAGCCATAGTGGCCGTCCAAGATGGAACATGTATAACGAGCGTAATGAATACCCGAACCCAAGAAGTGCGGTTTAGGGTGCCGGAAGTACTAGCAGAAGAGGTCCCACCGCCCAGTAGCTACAAAGTTAGACGTGCACCCCAGAACAGGAGGATCGAGAGAAAAACGCGGCAAAAGTTGTTAACGGAAAATATGCGTATAGACCACTTAAATCGGGAGGAGCACAACGCCATACGGGAATTGTGCTTGGCGTATAACGACGTGTTTCACTTACCAGGGGACGTGCTCACCTACACTACCGTAGTGAAGCACCAGATCCCACTAACGCCGGAAGCTGAAGGGACAGTTATAAATCAAAGACCGTATCGCATCCCACAAGCTCAGCAGGATGCACTGCAAACGGAAATTCAGGGCATGTTGAGAGACGGCATAATCTCGCCGAGTACCAGTCCATTTAATTTCCCCTTGTTATTATTGCCAAAGAAACTTGATGCTAGTGGTAAACCCAAATGGAGAGTAGTTGTTGATTATAGGAAACTAAATGATGTCTCGATAAATATGGTTTACCCGTTACCTAGAATTGACGAAATTCTAGATAGTCTAGGAAAGGCAAAATATTTTTCAACGTTAGATCTCGCGAAGGGATACTACCAAGTATTAATAGATGAGAAGGATCGAAAAAAAACGGCATTTAGTACGCCGACGGGACATTACGAATATAATAGAATGGCCATGGGCTTAAAAACGGCCCCATCTACATTTCAACGGCTAATGAACACCGTGCTGACGGGCGTGCAAGGGAATAAAGTGTTCATTTATCTAGATGACATCGTCATCGTAGGTGCGTCGCTTGAGGAGCATAACGCACGCCTTGAAGAAGTATTTGAACATTTAAGAAAAGCGAACCTGAAGTTGCAGGTCGACAAATGCGAATTCTTGCGGACAGAAGTTACGTTCTTAGGACACGTTTTAACGGCAGAAGGTTTGAAACCCGATCCCACGAAAGTAACGGCAATAGAAAATTACCCGCCGCCAAAGACAACTACGGAATTGAAATGTTACCTGGGAATGGTCGGATATTACCGACGGTTTCTGAGCAATTTTAGTAAAATTGCCAAGCCTCTACATGAACTACTAAAAAAGGGAGTTCCGTACGAATGGGGCGAAGTGCAACAGGAAGCTTTCCAGACCTTGAAAGAGAAGTTAACCAAACCTCCAATACTACAGTACCCGGATTTCACTAAGGAATTTTTGGTAACCACAGACGCCAGCAAATACGCGGTAGGAGCGTATCTGAGTCAAGGTCCTATAGGAAAAGATTTACCGGTTGCGTATATATCGCGCACTCTCAATAAAGCAGAGATAAACTATAGTACAATAGAGCGAGAGTTAACTGCTATAGTGTGGGCTGTTAAATATTTTCGTCCTTATCTGTTTGGGAGGAAATTCAAAATACTCACGGACCACAAACCCCTGATGTGGTTAGGCAGTATCACAGATCCATCGTCTCGATTAATGAAACTTCGGCTAAAATTGGAGGAATATGATTACCAAATCCTGTACAAGGAAGGGAAACAAAACCGCGTAGCTGATGCATTATCACGGATTCGGAGTGTACAAGACAGCGATAAGGAAGTACCGCAGGATAGCGGGAGGCAAGGAGAAGTAAAGGCGGACGCCGCGCAGCGGGACGAGAACCGAGAAGTAGATAACGAGGCAGCGACAGAAGCAGTAGCGACAGCTGAGATAACAGACCCCGAGGAAACAGCTGACGCGACCGAGGTAAGTGAAGACGGAGCCGCACCGCCGATAAACGAAGAAGACGCTCTAAGCGCAGAGGACAAATTGGAAATCCTAAAACAGATGCACATATCTCCCATAGGAGGCCATCAGGGAATGGGAAGAACATATGCGCGAATAAAGCAGTACTGTACCTGGCCGGGTATGAAAGCCGATATAGAAAAATTCATAAGAATGTGTGAAAGTTGTCAAAAGAATAAGATAACCCAAGCAAAAACGAAGCAACCGATGGAACTAACGCCGACTCCCGAATTCGTATTTGAGCGATGTGACATCGATATAGTAGGTCCCTTACCAGTTACCCGAGTTGGCCACAAGTATATTTTGACCTTTCAAGACTCTCTTACGAAGTTTGTAATAGCTGAACCGATACCTCGACAGGACGCGGATACAGTAGCTCGAAAGTTAGTAGAAAACATTATTTTGAAGTTCGGCGTTCCGACCGCCCTATTAAGTGACATGGGGAGTAATTTTATTGGTGATACGATGAGACGAGTCTGCAAATTACTGAGAATTGAGAAGATACAAACAACGGCGTATCATCCGCAGTCGAACGGAGCATTAGAACGTACGCACCGCACGCTAACAGAGATGTTACGACATTACGTGAACCGGGACCAGACGGATTGGGACGAATGGGTATCGTTCGCATGTTTTGTGTACAACACAACACCACACAGTACCACGGGATACACTCCATTCCAGTTATTCTTCGGCAGGAAGTGTAATCTGCCAGGGTGGTTACAGAAGAAGCCAGCCAACGTGATCTACAATTATGATGATTACGTGACGGAAATCCGACAGCGACTGCAGTTAGTACACCAAGAGGCCCGTAAGGCAACACAGGAAAGCAAAATCAGGAATAAAAGCGATTACGATAAAACACAGAACCCGAGGGAATTTAAAAAAGACGATCGCGTATTACTGTATGATGAAAGCGTGCGTCGGGGACGCTCAAGGAAGTTAGACAGCCAGTGGCGAGGACCGTTTACTGTAGTAGATGTACAGGGACCGAACGTGATAATTAGACTGAAAGGAAATAAATGTATAAAAGTGCACGCGAATAGACTGAAGGAATTTTACTAAGCAGGCAAGAATATCTTTTAGTTGTTCGTGGTAGAGGAAGTGAACAGATTGCAGGCGATAGCAAAACAGGAGAGTGGCACGTGCGTTTCTATTACAGATGCCACTGATGAGGGCGTTGTGGATGACAGCGATATTCGGGAGTATATGGCAGATCGGACTCGCAGGACGCGAGGCAAACCCACAAGATGTAAGAGTGCAAAAATTCCAGTCTGCACCAGGAATGTATTACGACAACCAGGGCAGTGTGAAACTATACAGCACAACGTGGAGAGTGGTGACCTATTTCAACCTCAAGGAATTGCATGACAAATTTGAAGAGACGCAGGTGGGGGCCAATAGAGCGATAGCACATTGTATAAGTACGATGAATCAAGCAAAGTTAGATGCCAGAGAATGTGAAAATGTACAACAAACTGTAAAATGGCAGGTGGGAGAGATTTCTAAATCAAAGGACTTGATTGACCAGTTGGCTAGACATGAACGGCCCAGAACCAAAAGGGGGATATTGAACTTTATTGGGGTAACAAGCAAGGTATTGTTTGGTACACTAGATGAAGATGATGCGGAATTCTTTAAAGCTAAGATAGATGTTTTAGAGGAACAGCAAAGGGAATTATTGCGATTGTCCAAGGAACAAGTAACCATTGTGAGGGCGTCACTGACGGGGGTGAACCAAACAATTAATGCAGTCACCAGGAATACTCAAATAATTGCGGATGGGATAAGGAAGTTGAGTAAACATGTCGAGGATTACGAAAATAGTACCAACAGGAAGATACAACACACCCTGATTGTTTTGACTATTACGGAACAACTGATGCAAATCTCTAATATGTTCAATGAGCTCGAAAGGGAATATGATCTATTGATCTCTGCCATAGTTAATGCGCAGAAAGGGCTATTGGAACCACACTTGATTAACCCTGTACAAGTAGTCACGTATCTCGAACTGATAAAGGAGGACTTAAAAGACAAGAAATTTCCCGTTGAACTCACGAAGGACCAAGGGTATCTGTTACTTCGTATAATAGATATAGATGTAGTTCTTGCCGGCAATACCTTAAGTTATGTACTAAATATACCTTTAGTAGATAGTAGTGTATACACTTTATATAGAATATGGCCATTACCCGCAGAATATGATGCAACTAAGAAGTTATTTGCGTATATCGAGCCTGAACGAAACTTTCTACTTATTGACGATGCGAAACGACAGTACGCACTACTGTCTCGGGACCAATTGCAGTGTAAAACGGTTACGGCGAGAAATCAAATTTGTAAACAACGGTTCGTTCTGATGTCGACCTATGATCACGAGCGATGTGAAGCTCGAATGCTACAGCCTATAAGGGAAATTCCGAAAGATTGCAATCAAAAGTATGTCATACTGAACGAAAGTATCTGGACGCAGATACAGGACAATGAGTGGCTGTATGTCGCTCCCAAGGATGAAGGACTGACAATATTATGTAACGGATTACCCCCAAACGACCTTATTGTAAGGGGTACCGGAAAGTTAACCTTTACGAGTCAGTGTAAAGGATACGGTGCGCAGGTCATGATACAAGCTGACCATATAATTAGTACTAATGTAAGTAAGAATGATATAGTACCTATGCTAAACTTAAATATAGATTGCTGTATCATAGACGAAACAAAGCAAGAGGTCACACGTATACCTATAGATTTACCCTTAGAACATATTGTTAGACACTTAGATGACCTCAAGGTAGCCAGTCACAAAGTGGATGAACTGCAGAGTGAAATAGAATATCAGCAGCGAACCACCTTTAGTGGATGGTCTAAGAGCGTATATTCCGTATGGGGGTATACGGGTTCAGTAGTGTTAGTTGTCTTAATTATATCATGTTGTTTATGCATCTATTGTAAGTGTTGCCGTATGTGTGGCAAAAGATTGTGTGAAATCGGAGGACATTGTTGCGCTAAAGTGTGTGTGACAAATACAGTGGTAGCGGATGGCCGCTGGGAACGAAGTGTTCGGTACACCCCTGCCCGACAAACCGAGCACTGTGAAGCGGCAGCAGAAGGTGGAGAGTATGAATTAAGTTGTACACGTCGCACTCCTCTCTCCGATAGGGTACAATGGAGAGAACAGAGTCAAACACCACAACTCTCTGAGCCCCGTGCCAGAGCAATGGAGCTGTCAAGCCCCAAGACAGACAGGAGATAACACAATTGTATGTTTATTGATTATCTTACCCTCCTGATGTATCCTAAATTGATGACAAATCAGATCTTTTGTATGTGTATAAAACTCAAATGTGTACTTATGTATGTAACTATTTTGTATGCTCTTGGTAAAAATTTGCAGCATTTTTTTGAATATGTGACATAAATTTTGTTTGTTCTACGCACATTATGGACGGCACTCAACTGTATCTTATAACTTCTTGTGTTTTTTATTTTTGTGCCATGTATTTTTCATGTTTATAACGTCAAGTCTTGATGGCAATAAAGACTGGTAAGTTTTACTGGCACCGCGAGTAGAAAACGAAAATTTTGTAATCTCGAGGGACCGAGCTTACAAAATTTTCCCCTGGGGATGGGGAGGTGTCGCGAATAGTAGAAGATGGTGTCGCGAATAGTAGAAGATAGAATTAAAATCATGTAGGCTGTAGGCTGGAAAATTATTGCTACAGATCAAGCGAGGCGGACGTGACCAGACTATCTCATGTGTAATGTGTAATGTGTACTCGACTAACAAGAGCGGAGTATGCAGTATCACGAGGCTCAAACACAGTTAGTGGCAACCCGTGGACACAGCAAACAGTGGAGAATGGCTAGTTCATCACGTAGGCATCACATGCTGCCGCGTGACTAGCCTACTCAGGGCTCAAAGTTCGGGGTGCTAGAACCTTCTAGAACCTTCTAGAACAAGTGGTGCCGGGTGCACTAACCCCTATAAAAGCGGATAGCCGCTAGATCGAAAGACAGTGATGGAGCGAGGTACTTAGGAAGCCGGTCCACGTCAGTCTGCGTCGGGATGCTGCAAGAGTTGCAGGAGAGTATTGAGCACAGCAACAAGTAGGGACTTAGGCTGAATCGACACAGCTGACACTTAGTCTGGTGCGCTCGCCTCTGCTGTATTAGGACTTAGGTTTGGGAAGTTAGGGATGGCAACTGCATAGCCAGATAGACAATCATTGGAGACTGTATATAGAACCTTATTTAAATCACAAGTGCCAGGGGTACTTCCAGTATAATCGTTCTATACATCGAGTGTTCATATATGAAAGCTTCCCTAAGATCCTATCCGAGTTCCGTACTCTAGCTCACCTTGCAGCCTTCTCTACAACGGAGCAGTGAGGAGTTGGCGGCCCACACCACCGAGACCTCATGCCAAGTAAGTTCTCTGACGCGCACCAACGCAGTCCTTCCACTCCCTCTCAGGACACGTCAGTAGGACACGACACCATGCCCGAGCAAGGACTCGAGTCTCCGACGGGGGGAGCCGCACGGACCGTGACAAGGCACCCGAGACCGCACGGCTACCCCGCGCGGCTTTCACAACAATAATACAGTCTGTAATACGCAACCACCAAAGTGTAATACATGACATGCATGAATCCGGTTATTTGTGGGCGTCTATGTACATTTGCAAAACTTATGTTACTTAGTTGCTGTCGCTACGGGAACAGCTGATCACATCATCATCGTGTCGTTTTCCCATTGCATTCATTGAAACCGCCCGATTTTCCGTCAGTAAGGCTTTCTGTACTTTGTGTACCACTTTTAACGTGCAATTGACTCTGCGGGAAAATAAACCCGAGACTGAATCGCGCAGTATTGAACGGAAGTTTGAGGACGAAGAGTGAAGGATGTCTTACTGTTAACAAGAGTAAGTGCCGTGAGTGAACTGAACAAGTTTCTTTCCAAAGAAAGGACACACGTTGTGTACCGTCGACACTGTCATTGTTTTGCAGGTATTTTCAGAGCGGCTGAGTTCTGGTTCACCCTGTACGCGTGCAAAATGCACTTTTCGTTAGAATGACCTCATAAATTACATGTACCGTATGCTGATCTGCGAGTATACACCATGCTTTGTTGAGTAGAAGAGATAACATTTTTAAATTCCGTTTCTGTAATTCGGTTTCAATGTTTTCCATTGCACTTTATGAAGATTTGGCCGTAAGTAAAAACTATTATTAAAGGGTCCGACAGAAACAAAAATAATTATATAATCACTTCCGATTGCAAAAATTTAGGCATTAGAGTTCTTGTTCGAGCAGCCCTAGTCCTCATCAGCACACCACATAAGAGCGCGCTGGGGCGGGCATTTGGCTCTTCTACCTGCCGGACAAGACACGGTATTGGCCATGGTGGATTAGTGGACCCTTCCTCGACCTTTCCTGCGTCCACATTTCACTGGGTGCGGTTTACAGGGCAACCTCTGTCTCTCCTCCTGTCACCTGTCTTTCTCTCTCCACCTCTTCTTCCATTCTCTATCTGTTCATTTCCTCCTTCCCACTCTCTATGTCCATTAGCCCCCCCCCTCCCTCCCTCCCCACCTACAATTTCCGTGAGCCTTTTTTCTTGTTGTTATTGCCAACGAAACCTGATTGGGAATTGAAGCCGCTTAAAATAAATGGGTAAATCGATTGGGATCATTGGTATACGGGGCATGAGAGACTTATCCTGCTGTGAATGTGTGAGAATAGAGGCTTCAGTGGCAGTGTATTCCATAGTTTTAATCTGCAAACGGGTAGCTGTACAAATTTACGGACGATTCATATTTCACAATAGTATTCTAATCATGAGCTGATACGCCATAAATAGAGCTTTCTTGTTTTCGATTAAAATCGACTGTGTGGAAGGAAACAAAACAGCACGTAGATGTGTACACATTCTTTGCTTAAATTTATGAGTCGGCTATTGCACGTGGGAGTGAGAGCTCTTCAGTCGGCTTTTTATCGTGATATTTTACCAAGTCACGTTGAACCACTTAATACATACAGAATTTTATTGCAATTATTCACAGCGCGATGCGGTTTCCTTAGTCGTCACTGTACTTGTTTACTCTAGCGTCACCGTGTATTTCGGATAACAGCCACGGGAGTCCAAGTGCGGTAAAATCGTGGTCGAGATGAGTAAGGAGAAAGAATACCGGGAGAAACAATTTGTCTAATTGTTAAAATTCCCGGCTATTTTGTTTAAAACTGATTACGAGAAAGTATACGAATGCACACATTTTCACAGCACAGCACAGCATTTTCTTTCTCGCAGTCGTTTGTAACAGAAACCTGTATAGTGATTTTAAATATATCGGCCGGCCGCTGTGACCGAGCGGTTCTAGGCGCTTCACTCCGGAACCGCGCTGCTGCTACGGTCGCAGGTTCGAATCCTGCCTCGGGCATGGATGTCTGTGATGTCCTTAGGTTAGTTAGGTTTAGTCTAGGGGACTGATGACCTCAGAGCCATTTGAACCATTTTTTAATATATCGTATGGAATTCAGAAGTACCGCGGTCAATAACTTTTCGAGATTTTGTTAACAACTTTTCCCCTTTATATAGTACATATATATTTATACACCATATACACGAAAAACATGTAGCTTATGTTTGTCCAGACATACATGACATTACAGTGTAAAGATTTGAAGTAAATCGGTCAACAATTTCTCGAAATATTTGCAAACATTTCCCCTTTATATACAGTGTGTGCATAAAGTCCACTTTCAATTATTTATTGCACAAAAACTAAACACTGTGCAGATGTCACACATATTGCATTTTGAAGAAAACTCTGAAAGTCTTTTTAACAAACATCCGATATGCGAACTATGAGTGACCTTGCAGATGCCAGTACGGTAATCGAATTCTTGCCATACCCGTCCCCGCATGGTATCGTCGACTATAGCAGTCGCTTCCCGTATTCTCTTCCAGAGCTCTGTTGCATCATGTGGTAGAGGTGGTACACCAGATCTTTAATGTGTGCCCACAGAAAAAAAAGTCACACGGTGTGAGATCTGGTGATTGGGGAGGCCATTTCATGAAACAGCTGTCCCCTTCTGTAGCACGGCCGATCCATCGATGCGGCAGCTCCGTGTTCAGGTACCCACGAATTTCACGATGAAAATGGGGTGGAGCCCTGCAGGAAGATGAACGGAGAGTCCTATTGAATTTGAGGCATCAGCCATTGCTGCAACATGTCCAAGTAGGAATATCCAGTGACAGTGCTCTCGGCGAAGCAGAATGACCCGTGCAGTATTCGACGTGACAAGGAACAAAAAACATTTACCTTCGAGGAATCACGCTCAAGTTCAATGCATTCGCGTGCTTTCTTACCGTACTTGGTTCCAAACGTCCGTTGAAAGCTGTACTACACTTTTTTTTGTCGAACTCCAACACTCAGAAAGCTCGCTCCGCACCTAAACTCGCCATGTTTGAGCAACTATCGGCAAATTACCAAACTACGCTGTGGCGGTATACATGAAAAAAAAAATTTCAGGGTTTCTCTTCAAAATGACATATGCATGATATCTGTACAATGTTCTTGTACAATAAATAATTGAAAGTGTTCCCACACTGTATGTTCACCCTCCGAACATTTATTTGACCAAAGTGTAAACATTTGAAATAAACCGGTTATGGCTATACACAGTTAACACCTCGTCTGTAGTCAAATGGTCAGCGTCGTTGCCTTTCGTGGAAAGGACCTGGATTCGATTCCTGTACTTTCTCGGATTTTTCTGTGGTAGAGAGGTCTGCAACGGGGTCCATTCAGCCTAGAGAGGCCAGAGCAGGAGATATTTTAATAAAGAAGCAGTGGTCTAATCGTCAGGATTCATCTAATGACAATAGCGGGTAGAGTGATTGGCGTCATTCTAATCACACGTCCCACGATCATGAGCCGCTCCGCGTAGTGCCTTGAAGGCAGCAGTCGGCCAGTCGCAACAGGCCTAAGGCCTTGAGTGGTGTTTACGTCATTTTTACTATACGTATTTAATCACAGTACCCAACTTTTTTCCGTTCGTACAGTTCAAAAATAATTAAAGAAATCAGGAAGGTTGTTTCCAGACAAATATATGAAGTACTTCATATAGGCCATGGTTGACAACCTCTTCAAACCTCGTGTAACTGAGGGGCGCGGCGCAGAAGCCGGGGACGTTAACACTGACCTGCGGTGGTAGGCCAGCGAATTGAATCACCCCGCGATAGGGGGCGGAGTAGGCGGCGGCACGAGGTAGGTCGGGGTGCGCTCCCTGACCAATGGCTGGAGGGCGCCAGGCGCCACGCTGCCACACCGACAACCCACACCTAGCTCCCAGGTAGCATTGCCTCCACGCACCCAGAGAATTTTCCATAGCGTCTTGCCCCACACCATAATTTTCTGTTGCAGTATAATATTTTATTACTTCCCCGATTTGCCTCATTTACAGTTTTACATTGATAATTTTGTGACGGGATTGTAGAAGTTCATTTTATTTAATGGTTGGTTTATGTTTTTCTGGTTTATTTTGATAGTCAATTATTATTATTATTATGTGCGATTGGACCCATACGGATCACGCAAAGCTTTTCCGATTCAATTTTTTAATTCTCCAAACTTCTCTCATTCTTTCCCCACGAATTCTCTTTCTTTCCTCTGTCCATTTTGTCCCCTGTCTCTTGCAAACTTCATTCTCGGGTTGTACTTTCCAACTATTGATTTTTTGCCTGTATACATTTCTGTTTATAACTTCTGAAGAATTTATTTGTGCATTTGCTAGATCTGTTTTGGTTTCTTGTATCCAGGGTATGGTTTTCAATTTTTCAATGTATATTAAAATTTTGTGGGAGAGTCTGGGTGTTGGGAGTCTGTGGATATGACCGTAAAATTTTAGTCTTCTTTTCCGGATGTCTGCGGCGAGGTTAGATAATTTTTCTGTAGTTTTCCGAGACTGTAACCTGTATCCATCTTCCGTTCTTTTTGGGCCAAGAATCTTTCTGATAATTTTGCGTTCCTCTTTCAGGATGCCTTCCAGGTCGCCTTTTCTATGGAGTGTGAGTGTTTCGCTGGCATATAGTGCTTCGGGCTTGATTACTGTATTGTAGTGTCGTATTTTTGAGTGAATGGAGAGACACTTTTTATTGTAGATGTTGTGGGTTTTCCAGTATGCTCTTTTCAGTTTTTGCAGTCGAACTTTTTGTGCAGTTTTCTCTCCCCCTGTGGGTTCTAGGACCTCGCCTAAGTATTTAAAGAATGGAACTCTCTCAATTTGTCCATATTTTGTAGTCAGTTTTTGAGTTTCAAATTTTGAGCAGATGAATTTGGTTTTTTGGAAGGAAATTTGTAGCCCAACTTTTTCGGCGCATTCTTTGAGAATGTCTATCTGTTTAATTGCTGTGGTCTCGTTTTCTGCTAGAATGGCCACGTCATATGCAAATGCCAAGCATGAAATTTTAATACCATCTTTAGATCTTCATAGTTGTATAGGCTTCCAGTAATTTTGATTCTTCAGTTCTTTTTCTCATTCTCGGATGACTTTGTCTAAGACAAGGTTGAAGAGGAGTGGAGACAAGCCGTCACCTTGTCTGACGCCGGTTTTGATCAGGAAGGGCTCTGATATTTCACCCAGGAATTTTATCTTAGAAGTTGAGTTTGTGAGCGTTTCTTTGATAAGGTTTAGGGTTTTCGGATCGAGTCCTAGCTCCTCAAGGATAATAAAGAGAGATTGCCTATCGATTGAATCATAAGCCTTTGCGAAATCAACAAAGGAACAAATGATCGGACTGTTTCTGACTGCTTTGTATTTGAGTGTTGTCTTCAAATTGAAAATTTGTTCTGCACAGGATCGGTGAGAGCGAAAGCCAGCTTGGTATTCACCAATACTGTGTTCGAGTTGTTCTTGTGTTCGTTGAAGAAGACAAGCTGAGAGGATTTTATAAGTGACTTGAAGAAGGGAGATTCCTCGATAGTTGTTTATATCTGCCATGTCTCCCTTTTTATGCAGTGGATGAATTAGGGCGCATTTCCAATCTTCTGGTAGTTTTTCTGTCTGCCAAATGTCTGTGATGATTTGAGTGAGTTCTTTGAGGGAATTTGGTCCAAGATTTTTAAGTAGTTCTGCAGTGATATTATCTTCTCCGGATGCCTTGTTGTTTTTCAGTCTCTGAATATGTCTTTGGATCTCCTCTAGTGTAGATGGTGGGGATTCTGGATTTGTGTAGATAGCTGTTTCTTGAGGGAATCTTGAAGAAGGTTCAGGGCAATTGAGGAGTCCGGAAAAGTATCTTGCCAGCTCCTCACAATTTTCCCGATTTGTGAGCGCTAGTTTTCCATCTGGTTTTCTGAAACATAGATTTCGTGAGCCGTATCCATTGATTCTCCCAGCAAAGGTCTTATAGAAGTCTCGTACATTATAGTTACGGAAATTTTCTTCAATAGACTCACACTGTTCCTTGAGGTACTTCCTCTTGACTTGTCTGATTGTTTTTGCCACTTGTCTTCTGGTGTTGTGGAAGTGATCTAGATTTTCTGGGGATTTTTTACTGTTATACTTCAGAAAGGCTTTCTTTCTTTCTTCCAGCGCTTTTTCACGTCCAGAGTCCCACCAGGGGTGTTTTGTGTTCTTTTTCAATGGGATCAGTTCTTTTGCCTTCTTTGTAATTTTTGTTCGAAATTTTTCCCAAGAGTCAGCTGGTTCCTTTTCCCACTCCTCCTTCAGACTGGTTTCTTTGATTGTTCGTGTGTCAAATTTCATCATGTGTGTTTTCTTCGGATAGAATTTTTTTGGGGTGAATTTCACTTTAATGCGTGTTAAGTAGTGGTCTGAGTCAATGTTCGCCCCTCTGCTGACTTGGACATCATGGATCTCTTTCTGTACGAAATAGGAGATGGCAATGTGGTCAATCTGATATTCGCCGATCTCTTGTATGGGGGACCTCCAGGTCTTTTGTTTTCTAGGTTTTTTTCTCAAAGATGTAGACATTATTTTTAGATTATTTTGTTGGCATAGTTCAATAAATCTCAGTCCGTTTCTGTTGGTGAATCTGTGTGCTGGATATTTTCCTACAGTTTTTTGGTGTTCTTTCTCTCTGCCAATTTGTGCATTGAAATCTCCCATTAAGATTTTGATATCATCCCGGGGAATTTTGGCCATGACATCTTCAAGTTTAGTCCAGAATTTTTCAGTTTGTAGTTGGCGTTTTTTGTTGTCTATGTTTGTGGGTGCATGAACATTTATCAATGTGTATTTCTTGTTGGCGCACTGGATACGCATGGTCATGAGGCGATTATTTATGGAAGAGACCTCTCTAATTGAGCCTAATATATATCTGTGCACCGCAAATGCCATGCCCAGGAGTGGCGTACCATTGGCAATTCGTTTGTCAGTCTTGCTCTTGAAGATGCGATAGTTTCCATAGTCTATTGTATTTTCATCCGTGAATCTAGTTTCTTGTAACGCTAAGATCTTAATTTTTTGTTGGTCTAGCTCTGTTACTAAGTTGTATAATTTTCCAGGTTGAATTAGGGTCTGAATGTTAAAGGTACCAATGTACATGGGAACCTTGGGACGAAGTTTGCTTGAGAACTCTGATCGTGATGGCCCGGGTTCCTCAGAATCCGAAAACCCAGTTGTCGTCTGTCGACGAGTGGATTGGTTACCACCTGGGGTAATTCTGTCATTACTCTCACGAATCATGATAGCTTGTAAGTTTTGGTCCAGTGTTTCCACTGGGTGTTTAGAACCAGGGATTGTCAGTTCCTGGAGCATATAATACAGCCGCACCTACTAGATGGACAGACGCTGACCTCGCTGCCGCTCGACTCGAGTACAGACGCATTGAGGATTTGGAATGTGAGATTTTTTTTTCAAGGTTTTCTCCTATAGATCCGCCGTGTTCTGCGTTAACAGGGTCACCTCGTGTAGGATGTGGCTCTTCACCACGCACGGACGGTCTTGGACGTAGCTTCCTCAGAGGCAAAGGTCTTGCATACCTCCTCAGCTCATCCCTGGGGTGGTGAGGACCAGTACTGAGTCAACCCCAAGCAAAGGTGCTACCTCTACCAACCACCTTGACCCCGATAGTCAATTATTATTTATGAACGTATAGGTAGACGAAGATTACTAATTAACAAGGGTATAATTGATTGATACGTAGAATGGCTTTGCGGTGATTTCTTTTAAGATCTTCAAATATGGCTGCTCCAGAAAAAAAAGGCATTTATTATTCTAGGATACTTCCAATGGCCGACGCAGAGCAGATAGAGAGATTGATTGAAGGCTCTGTATTTGTTATAACCGAGTCTCCTCATGCCGGAAGTAAGCTAAATGAGAACACTACAGTTTACGTCATCATTTGACGATCTCACATTTCTATTTCAGCATATGTTGCACAAACAGTGAAACAGGAAGTAATGAAACACATATAGTAACGTAAGTTTACTAATGGCATTTGCTGAGATACTAGCTACGCGCAGGTCGCACTGTGACAATATTTGCAAACGAATAGTAAAGGCGCTGCAGTCACGGACTGTGCGGCTGGTCCCGGCGGAGGTTCGAGTCCTGGGTGTGTGTGTTTGTCCTTAGGATTATTTAGGTTAAGTAGTGTGTAAGCTTAGGGACTGATGACTTTAGCAGTTAAGTCCCATAAGATTTCGCACACACACACACACACACACACACACACACACAATAGTAAAGAAAGAGCAGGGTAGTTGAGCGCCCGAGATTACGGTCGCCACACTTTATAGCCCACACCACGTGGCGGTTGTTTAAATGTGTACGAAAGACAATCTTACATCACCAAAAAGCTATATTATCTTATTATTCTATTTTATTCTAAGGTAGTGTCGACATATTTGTCATCATTTGGCGAAACGATGGTATCTCCCACATATGCAGTTACCAGAAGAGTCCTCAGCAGGCGAGTACCCCTAGTCTGCAAATACAACATTATCCAGCAGACAAGCACACATTAATTCGAACTCAATGTGTAAGTAGGCTGTTTAGGTTTTTATGTTGGTAACGCCACGTAGCGCTCTGTATGAAAATCACTGAATGGGCTGTGTGCAATCTGTGGCTGGTTGGCATTGTTGGAATATTCGCTATTGTAGTGTTGGTCAGATGGATGTGCACAGCGCGTAGCGATGTGCAGTTGGAGGTGAGCCGCCAGCGGTGGTGGATGTGGGGAGAGAGATGGCAGAATTTTGAGAGCGGACGATCTGGACGTGTGTCCATCAGAAAGAGTAATTTCGTAAGACTGCATGTAAGTGATTCATGAAAGGTATGGGTTATTGTTAGTCAGGGCCATTCTTTTGTAGGGATTATTGAAAGTCAGATTGCGTTGCGCTAAAAATAATGTGTCAGTTTAGTGTTGATCAGAATAAGTAAAGAGAGAAATGTCTCAGTACGTTCAGTTTTGCTCAGCTGTTTGAAAATCAAATAACGTAAGAGGTTTACCAGCACAGTAATTTATAATTTTCAAAAGGGGACGTTTCAAATGATCAGTCTGTTTATGTCTAAGAGATAGAATTACCAACGAACGTGTGTAGCTTTTGAAGTTCTTTGGCTTAATTCTAGACCTGTCACCTGTTCATATAGCTTACCTGTTCATATAGCTTAGTGTGCATCGCCATAGCTTTCGAGACAGAGGTGATCGAGGAGAGCCAGACACTGAGCAGGCCGTGTGACGGCTTAATCATCACTGATCTAACGAATCGGACAGCGTGAGTGTGCTTCCCCTATGGTGGTGACACACATTCGTTTAACTAAATACTGGGCTGATCCCCAAGTTCCGCCGCATTAAATATACTGGCTGATGAAAACAGTGAAGCACCCAGAGGACACGGTCGAACGCCGTTGTAACTTCGTACGCTTGCACACCATCATGTAGTTTGTAAATGATTAGATTTGTCCTCTGGTAGCCGTTCTAGCTGTCACAGAGAATTGCATTAGTGCTGTTGAGTGTCGTTAGCAGGCGTGGTGGGATATATAAGAGGCGTGAACAGCGTCAGGTGTTGTGTGAGCACTGAGAATGTCACGGAGATGTCGCGTACTCAAGGCCGGCTGATCAGATCGTGTTATATACTGATTTGTTGGGCATTGGGACGTGACAGCGATGGGAACGGGAGTACATACATCCAGGTCTGAAGGGGTGCGGCGTCATACTGATAGTACAGCGCATACTGAAAATTTCTTTTTAAATTTGACCTGATGTTGTAATCGCTGAAATAACATCACTTATCCGTGTACTTTCATTTCATTTCCCTCTCCCTTTCTATGTACTTCACATTTTTTGTCAGGCAGAGTACGATAACACACAGAACAAACATCTACACGATTCACAAAGGTTAACTGACGACTATGGCGATAGGAAGGGCATCCACTCACATAGCAAAAATAAAATAAATATAGCAATCCATGAAAATCAGTGGAAATCCTTTAAAGATTTGTCGCCCGAATGAAATAATCGTATCTCCTGTGCAACAAATGAGATAACCCAATTCTTCCCAATATTATTGAACATGAGAGACATTTTTGTTCAATTTTGTGGCTTGTTATGCTCAGTGACCATTGATGCTATAATTATATCATAACCACTGATCTCATCTTCTATTTGTGTAAAAACAAATCATTAGTAAGGTCAACCTGTCTGTTGCCTTTTCGTCTGGTACATCATCTTGGATGTCAGAGAAAGTTTTTGAAACAGTTTCAAACAATGTTTGATCTTGTGCGGTACCTAACGACTTTGAATTATTCTCAACCTATTATAGTGTGGGCGATTAAAATCCCCCCCCCCCCCCCCCCCCGTGATTAGGGAGCATATGTGCTAGTGTACCGTTTCCATCGAAAGTGTTACTTACTTCCACAGATGAGTATGGAGACCAACAGAAGGATACAACTACAACTATAATCCTATGTTTTATAGGTATTCTTGTCGAAACCATTTCGAACGCAAACTCAGCTTCCGTCTCAGCTGAGTTAAAAGTCTTATCTGCTGTTACGAAATTAACGCCTTTCATTTCACGGAGCTTGAATTTTTGGTTTTAGCCAACTGAGCTACCAAGTATTATGTGTATCCCACAGCTTTTCAATAGTGCTTTAGGCCGCAGCACTTTTTCCAATTGCTCATATAGTCTATTATTAATATTCTCACCTACTGGGAACATTACTTGGGGGTCTGAGACGAGTATTTTGGAGCCCTACGCAGCAATATTTGTTCTATCCGGACAGAGAGTCGTCTAACCTTTCCCTGACAGCGGCTCATTTCCGTTTATTTCTGTTTTTATCCCAGTTGATAAGACTGATTCTTACTTGATGCACCGGAATATTACGAAAAGGGACGTCGAGCATATCGGTTTCACTGAAAAGTCCATAACTTCGCCAACATCGTAACTTTTTCCCATTCGTGCGCTAGGTGTAATGCCACATGTCAGTGGAAAGTGAATATCTAAGAGAACACAGTCACGTCACGTTTCTACCAGGTATAAGCATGGGCATCTAGCAATGATGTGGAATACGTGAACTGATTTACGAAAACGATACATTTTCTTAATGAAAATATGGTTACATTGTATATAAAGTAGAGGTTTCAATTCATACATACACAACACTTAGTCTAATTTATGTCGTAAACTAAGGGTAAGGCATGAATAATGAAGTCATTTTTATCCTTAGTGTTCTGGTTATCAATACTAGAGATATCTTAAAATTCTGAAGAGTCGATAACGATAAGCCGAGTATCGATAATGGACTAGCTGTTGTTAGACTGCCTAATTAATTATACAGCTTGCAAGGGCAGAATTGCCCCAGAATATAGTTACAAAACACACATACGTTTATTGAACAGTGATGACGTTAAGTGTATTCGAATTTAGCGGACGGTTCAGAATTGATTAACCTAAAATTACTCTAGTCGCACAAAGTAACGCTACATCAGTCAGTTCCAACAGAGAGTGGCAAAAGGCTTTAAAATTTTGAAGGATTTATTTAGTCGTGGACCTAAATGCTGTGGTCGTACAGTTTCGACACCCCCTCCGGTCGCGCGCGGCAGCCGGGCCGGCGGCAGCGGGCCAAGATGGCGGCGGCGCCAGCGCGCCAAGGTTACGGCTGCTTCGGCAGGGGCGACGACCCTGTCACGACTGCTCAGGGCCACCAACAGCCGTCACACGCGCTAAGCTCAAATTAAACATGTCGCTGTCCGTCGCGGACTCGAGCTAAATTCTCTTGCCAGTTCTAAATACCAGATCACGCGCTGAAACAATAGCTTGCGTCTATGGGAAATTTATTGTTTTATCTTAACACACACATACACACAGACAGAGTATATCATAACTACTAGCAAAAACTAAAACTCGTTTATTATTCAGCTCATTCAATCTTTCCAATAGTGTGACCCCTTTAATCTTAAGCTAAAATGAGTATAGCTGCCATCAATCAAAGATCATTTTGGGCACCATAGTACTTTACTAGGCATGGTTCTGTTGAAAGTGGTATACGCTTGCCTTCCTCCGAGCTCTTAAGTGACTTATCCAGCCACTTATAGGGGCTCCTACAGTTTAACTTGGATTCCGAATCACGGTGTGACTCGGCATTTTTAACATCAATGAACTTTGCCAAAGGTTAAAATAAAAATCTTAGGATTAAGAGAGAAACGAAACCGAGATCACTGGATTTATACTCTGGCACTTTATCACTGAGGCACAGAATCTTAAGTTAGCAAATACATTTTCAATTGCTGTTTTCATGCCTCTCTATGTCCTGCTGTCCTGTGACAACTGAAGCCTATGACTTTCTGCAGTTCTTTATCCCAAGGGCCTGGTGGTCTGCCTTGTAATTCCCGTCCTTCTGCGGGGTTCCACTCTAGCGCTCCCTTTGTCCCCCTTCTGTCCTTCCTTCGTGCGACATATCCTCCCCACTTCTCTTTTAGAACCTTTCCACACATCCTGAACTCCTGTTACTGTCATTATGTCTTCATATGTTTTCCCATCTTTCTTAATAAGACCTAGAGGTAACCTTAGATGAGCCTGAAACAATTCGAAAAACGGTTTAATGGAATAAACGAGTATTTCGAAAAAGTTATGGTTGGAGTTTTTTATATCTATTCTGAATGAACAGCCAAGGGTTCTTGGCATTAGTAATAAGTACGCTTAATCTTTTATTAAGAGTGTTGACATATTACATTTAAAAACTGTTGCGTTTCTTCCACAAGCACTCCAATCTAGCTTGAGTCGTCGAAACATTTCATGTTTTAAGACTGTTTTGACATTAATTCAATGTCCAAAATAAACATAGTCATTGACTTTTTAGACAGTTGTTCAATATTATTTGTCTCACAGTTACCTGCTTGTTGTGAATAGTATTTGTTTTGTACAGATTTATCATAAGGCCCACTTTTTCACAGCTATCTGATTTTTTTTTATTTTTTTTATTTTTTTTTTTTTACAGAGGATTGCAATTCTATCATGTTTAGAAGTAAACATTGGTCTGAATAATTATGAATGTGTATTATGGGCCACCTCGGACTTCAGTATGAAATATTGGCCTAGCTAGTGCAACTCATGGTTGGGGGATGTGTTAGATGCGTGATGGGGCAACAGCACATTTTATTGTAAGATGATATCAAATTCGCCAGTATTGCATGAGATGGATAGTTTGAACTGTACCTCGGCCCATTGATCACCTAAAGTCAATCAACTGGGTTTTTCTTTCTGGGGCCACCTCATAAGTGAAGTGTGCAGCACTGCCGGTGATACGGTCGAAGATATGATGTAAAGAAATGTAGAGTCTTCTCAAGATTTACGAACTGATCCAAAAGTGTTCGAAAGAAGTCATAACTCACTGCAGTGTTGCATCCACAACAAGTTCTCTCGGAAACGTCTGGTTTCTGGAGACGTGTTAACTTGAATGTTTTTGCTTCTGTTTACATAAAAGGTAATTATCAACTTCTAATCACAGTACATGCCAAATCAGCAAAAACTGTTGCGAGGCACGAAGAAAGCAAAACAAAAGAAAATCACAAATGGACCGAGGAGAAGAATATTACGATAAGGGCATGTTATTCAATGCTGAATTAAACAAAATAATAATAAAAATTATTCGGAGATGCCTCCATGTGTATATCAAAAGATACAATGAAAATTTAACAAGAGGAACAACTGAAAACAAGTAGAGTACAGGAAAACCATCACACGAATTAAATGTTCAGTAGACTCCACATTTCATCAGTCAGGATGCCAGATGGAACAGTAACTAACAACAGAGAAAAAAGAACAAGAAGTACATGATTTATTTAAATGTTTGTATTGTGCATCACATTAATGTGAAACGTTGATAATTAATAATAAACTGATGCAATATGAGGTATAAAAAGCCATCTGACTAATAAAGAAAGGGAAAGTTGCGAGGGATTATTACCTTCCAGCACAAATTATTAAAGCAGGACGAAAAGTTATAAAAAAGGAACGACTAAAATTATTGCAGAATTTTTGTAAAAGTAGGCAGGTCACAAAACCGGTACAGTGATTTAAGTATGGTATTTCACTAGTAAGGAGACACGCAAGACACAAGAAATTGTAGAACTATATGCGTTTAAAAGCACATTTCAGCAGAAAAAGAAACAAGTTGATTTCTGAAGTGGATATAGCACAATCGGCCGATTGGAAGTCGCGAACGAAATTACACAATGGAGCAATGAGAATGAATTAGCGCTCTGCATGTGATTTTATATGTTTTCTAAAAGTTTTTTACTCAATTTCAATAAAATCTATATCAACGGCTTTTGCAAACAAGGTAACTGATCAGTCTATGTTAATATACTGAAGAATATATACGGCAATCCCAAAGTGCCAGTACAAGTTTAGGACAGCGTCACGTTCCGAAAATATCGGTGAGTCAGACAAAGAGTTTCTTTACTACCAAAAATTCACAACAGTTCTAAAGAAGTTTTCAAATACAAAATAAGGGGAAAACTAAGGGGAATACCTGTTAATGGAACATATCTGGACCACAATAGTTTCGCTGATCACATCGTACAGTTTCTCTATAGTGGTAATAAACTTCAACAACGAATGGAACAAGTTAATAGAGCCAGTATGAAAGCGGGCCGGAAAACCAATTAAATTAAGACTAAAATAGTGTACAATGAACATAATGAAAAAATATTGTGCGTATTAACAATGAAGTCATAAAACCAGTTGAAGAATTTTTGCGTTTAGGGCAATCTGGGCTATTGAACGGCCAGAAAAAGAAATAAACAAGAGTGTAAAACTGGTCTGAAGCGCTCATGGTGAACTATGCAGGGTTTTCATAACTGGACAACGGCTGTCTCTGAGAAAAGAAACCAACCAATTAACGTGGACTTTTAATAAGAAAAGATTCAAAAGCTGAGGGCAGCTCTCTCTCAAAGCAGAAAGCAGAAAAACGTAAAAGTGGATCAGAAAACAGAGTGGAACACGCTCTCAAGCAAATAGACAATAGGAGGGCCAAGGGAGTTTGTTGTCGCTTTTCGAGAGATGAGAACGTACTGAAACGACAACGTTGTGGGAGTCGCGCAGATAACATTAGAAAACATACAGGAGCAACGCGGATCTGAAGACCAAAAAGAATAGAAAAGTTTGAACGAGGCTTTTATCCACCAATGGATATCAAATGGCTTCGAATTTCAGTCTGCTGAAACACACAATACCTGTATAACTACTGTCATGGCTTAGTAAGTAACTCTCATTGCAGTTTCGGAGCTGAAGCATCAAATTCTAAAAAAATGGTTCAAATGGCTCTGAGCACTATGGGACTTAACTTCTAAGGTCATCAGTCCCCTAGAACTTAGAACTACTTAAACCTAACTAACCTAAGAACATCACACACATCCATGCCCGAGGCAGGATTCGAACCTGCGACCGTAGCAGTCGCGCGGTTCCAGACTGTAGCGCCTTTAACCGCTTGGCCACTCCGGCCGGCATCAAATTCTGCTACGACAAAATCTATAGTCACATTTCTAATTGTATTTTACTGTCACGAATTATTATTCTTATAAGCAAGTCGCCTGCTATTTATAAAAACTTAACTTTCGATTTATCGCAGTATAAAAAAAAACTAGAAATCTACAATGAAAAATTGAAATGATGTGCTTCCAACTACACATGATAATTTATAAAAAACTGGTGCCTCGTGTGTTTGTAATTATCATTTCAAAAAATTGTACAGGGTGAACAATTGGAAACGGACGGTTTTCAAATGAACAAAAGTACGTTGATTTTTAAGAAAAAACTTGTACCCATCGTCCACGGTTCGGTTGATTCCGAAATGGCGAACAGTCTCGATGTGGTTGCCGTATATTCATCTCCCTATCGTCACTTACAGCAGTGTACTAGCCAATCTAAAAACGTCTGTTTCCCATAGGTCATCCTGTAGTAATGAATCTAAATATTCAAACCATGAACATGCGCTGGATTTCTGGCTGTTGTGAACACACTGAAATCTTAAGGGTTTTCCGTATGAAGCCGATTTCGATTTAATTAACATGTGCATTTAGTCGAGTACATAAATAGAGCATGTCGTGCAAAACACGCATATAGCATGGAAATTGCTGTATCGGCTGGTTACGACCTGAAATAAGACACAGCAAAGATTTATCAGCATCTAGAATCAAAAGAGGTTACTGTAACTGTTTCTGAAATTTGGGTAACCTTTACAAAGAATTCTCGTCATTTAAAGCAAAATTGCATTGCAGTACCGAAATTCAGTTTATTCCTGAAATAAAAGTTTTTTTGAACGCAGATTTTATGGGTCGGTTTCAGTAGCCACAGTTTAAAAAAAACTAGATCTGCAAGCAACCACTTTAATTTTGATGATTTTACAGTGCCTGGCATGGTCTCAATAGTGCAATCGTCCGGGGGATTGTCTTCATGCTGATGAATTGTGAAATATGGTTTTGACGCGATTTTGAGGAGATAATAATCTTCGCCATAGATAGTCTAAGCACTGAAGGTTTTAATTGCATAAGATTTTGTAAAAGTTTCCATGCCACAATAATATAGTGCCCATAGACTGCTTGAAATATTATTCATGAAAAATATATTCCAAAATTTACTAACAACAATTAATGCGCGCACACAGAATTGCTCCATTTAATCTCATATGTTATTTGTGCTTCTCCCCCCCCCCCCTCCCCCTCCCACTACTGTTCTCTGTCTCTAACCAATATTCCACTGCATTTCGTTTACAACAAATCAGTAACTGCTTTTACACCTGTTTTTCACAAATACTGGCAGCCTTTAAAAGGAGTTGACCTTTTTTCAATACCTGTTGCTTGAATTACAAGTGAATTACAAGTTGGAAGATAATGTACTCATCAGTACGACAGTCGGTTATGATGCTATACATAGCATAAAGTTAACATAATATTGATCCGTTCGAAATATGCGCTTTATAAATACGGAAGGGAAATCAATCAATTGTTGTTGTTGTTGCTGTTGTGGTCTTCAGTCCAGAGACTGCTTTGATGCAGCTCTCCACGCTACTATGCCCCGTGCAAGCTTCTTCACCTCCGAGTAACTACTCTATCCTACAGCTCCTGAATGTGCTTAGTGTATTAATCTCTTGGTCTCCCTCTACGATTTATACTATCCACACTTCCCACCAGTGCTAAACTGGTGATCCCTTGATGCCTCAGAATGTGTACTACAAACAGATCCCTTCTTCTAGTCGAATTGTGCCACAAATTCTTCTTCTCCCCAATTCTGTTCACTACCTTCACATTAGTTACATGATCTACGCATTTAATCTTCAGCATTCTTCTGTAGCATCACATTTCGAAAGCTTCTTGTCTAAACTATTTATCGTCCATGTTTCACTTCCATAAATGGCTACACTCCATACAAATACTTTCAGAAAAGACTTCTTCACACTTAAATCTACGCTCGATGATAATAAGTTTCTTTTCTTCAGAAACGCTTTCCTTGCCATAGCCAGTCTACATTTTATATCACCTCTACTTCGGCCATCATCAGTTATTTTGCTCCCCAAATAGCAAAACCCATCTACTACTTTAAGTGTCTCATTTACTAATCTAATTTCCTCAGCATCATCTCCATTATCTTCGATTTGCTTTTGTTGATCTTCGTCTTACATCCTTCTTTCAAGACACTGTCCATTCCGTTCAACTGCTCTTCCAGGTTTGCTGTCTCTGACAGAATTACAATGTCGATCAGTCAAGTACGGCTTGAAATATATGAAGAAGTCACATACTGCAAAAATAAAACACTGTGAGCAGTATATCTGTTAGTTAAGTGTTAGAATCGTGTTTATTAGTATAAAATGCATCGAATGCACATAATTTAGAGGTATAATAGTTTGCCTCAACAGTGGGTACAATATCTTTGAAATGTAGATCCATTTACATGTATGGCAGAATATCGATCTCTCCTGACCGTCATAGGAAAAAATGGAGGAATACCCTGAAAGCAACGACTAAACGTTTCTTGAGGTGGTCCTTTACCACAGTTAAAAGTTTTTTATCAGAAGATGCACGAAATTTAAACCATATAACATACTGCCACACTTATTTGACACCAAAAAAGATTATAAATATACCGCTATGTCCTAAAATGAGTGACACATATGTGTTTACTGCATGAAAGATGCATCAAACAGCATAATATGGCGAAAAAGGTAATATTTATGTGCCGTACTGTGATATTTCATGTTACTAATTTGAGACTTAGGCTGTGTAGCAACATAAAATGAAGTAATATTTTAAGTAGGAGGACGGACACTAGTGTTCTGGACACGTGCCGCCAAAGTCGTAGGTATATCCACAGTAACTGATAAAAAGAATCCGGACACCTATTAGTGGATATTTTCGTTGGGTATGACCACTCTCTGCTTTTATGATGGGTTGAACTTTGCTGAGGACACTTTCAATAAGGTTTCTAAATGTTTGTGGACGAATGGCACCCCATTCTTACTCACGAGCCGAAACCATAGGTGGCAGTGACGTTAGACACAGGGTCTGGAATGATGTTGACGTTCTAACTCATCCCAGAAACGTCTGCTGCGTTCAGACTTCAGAAATGTTATTCTCCATAAACCATTACCTCAAAGATGCTGCTTAATGACAGAGTGCATTGTCGTGCTGATACAATCAAACATCGTCTCTGGAATTTTGCTCTGCGAGATGTGTTCATATACTTCCGCATTTAACGCTTCTTGAGCGCAATAAGGGGACCACATACTAAACGCGTCTGCATGCCCATAATGTGTCAGCACCTCCTCCGTACTTGACTCTCAGCACTACACATGATGCCAGGTAACATTGTCCAGTCATTCGCCAAACCCAAAGCTTAATCACTACGAATCACTAGTTTCCAGTCATCCATTTTCCAGTGGCGTCACTCTTTATACAGTCTCAAGTATCGATTTGCATTCATTACTGAAATGTGTGGCGCATAAGAAGCTGCTCGAGCATTGTTCCCCATTATTTTTATCTCCCTAAGCATAATCATTGTGCAACCTAGACTGCCGTTAGTATTTTGAAGCTCACAAATGATTCCTTTCGTTTATTTCATGCTATTTTTCACAATCACCTTCCGCAGTGCTCGACGGTCCCTGTCCGTCAATACATGAGGTCTCCCTGGACTTTATTTAGCTGTGATTGTTCCTTCGTATTTGTATATTACAATCACATTACCAACAGTCGATCTGGATAGCTATAGATGGCCTGGAATATACCTGATGGTTTTATTACTAGTCTACGTACTAAGTCACTTAACTCACTAAGTCACTTAACTCACCTGGCCGGCCCATTCTGCTGCTACTGCTTCCCTGCTAACAGAAAACTCTATGCCTTCGTTAGCATTGTCGGGTCCACCACTTGCGACATCTAGCAGTCAATTCTGAATTACATAGATGTATTCCGATACTTTGCATGCAAGTCATCTTAGTTCTCCTGTGAAATGTGGCACTTGTTCACTATCGCTCGTTGACGCCAGAATAACAGGAGGAAAGTGCCCAGACGTGGACCGCCATTTCGTTTTTGATGTTTTAAATAGAAAATACTAAAAAATATGTTTTAAAAGCAAGTAATATTTACTTTATTATGTTATATATCATTTACATTGTACGCTTAGAAAATATAATGGAACGTTATTATGAAAGAATCGATTTTCAAAAATCTTACTCTAACCGAGTTTGAAAAATAGTTGCCAAAATTGTACCCCTTGTACAAATAATCAAAATAACACTAAACATAGGGTTTTAAATCAGAGAAATAATAATCTAGTTCGTCCAAAAGGTTACAGAATTTCTATGTGTTTTCTTTTTTGCGCTCAAGAGTGTACATCTTTAAGCACCTCGTTTTATATCTAATTCCCCCGTGTTATCCCTGATATAATTTGACCACAATCCAACATGGAGTGTACTCGAGTAACGCTTAATAATTTCGAAATCAAATGTATAACAGTCAAATAATGGTCTTTCTGTGGGGGAAAAAACGTAGTTCACTTAAAATTAACCGGCTAACGCAGTGTTTTTCAACCTGTGGGTCACGACCCCCTGGGGGGGGGGGGGGGGGGGGGGGGGGAGAGAGAAGGGGTTCGCAAAGCCTTGTGTAGGGGGGTCGCGGTCGCAGGAGAAAGCAGTTGAAACATGGCTGGTAAAAACAAAAAAAAACTTGTCCACTTTATGCTCGCTCAGAGCGAAGCGCGAAGACAATAATCACGTCCGTACTTGTTGGCGTACTCGGACAACTGATTGTAGTGACCGAAAACGCGCGACTGTGCACCCGCTGACATCTCATCCCCACGCCTCTGCCGCGGCAAAGAATATAATTATACACACATCAAAAACAAAAATTTCATCACCACGGTTCCGAGAGTTCCAAAACCTGGAATAGAGATCACTAGAAAGAAAATTAAATACGTTGCCTTTTAAATCGCTGACATACTTTTATTATGGCTCTGGGTGTCGCCAGAATATTTTTACTTGGAAAGGGGTCACCTATTCAAAAAGGTTGAAAAACACAGCCCTAACGGAATCCACTGGCGACCACTGTAAAACCTCATATAATTTTGTAGTTGTGTATACTGTAACTGTGTTATGTTTCAGAAATTATACAACTGCAACTCATAGTGAGTAGCGCAGTTATTTAAATCAATAAACTCGCATTCTGGAGCAGAACGACTCGTTTTCATTTCCGGACGTTCATATTTAAATTTGCATTTCCGTCACCAGATCACTCAAGAAGAATATGGTATGAATTCTCGAAGAGTATAAAGTCCATTACCTTCCCCATGTATGTCCAACAAATGTCCGACCGATAGCTGCGCGGTCAACGCGATGGATTGTAGCCCGAATGGGACCGGGTTCGATTCGCGGTCGGGTCGGAGATTTTCTCCGCTCTGGGACGGGGTATTGTGGTGTCCTTACGTTCGTATCGTCATAACTGACATTTAACTATTGAGATGGCTGCATAAGCACGTCCCGAAAGCCAATAAATTAGAAAAAGGGAGAGAAAGCGTTTGTTCAAGGGGACAGTGTGCCCAGTCTCAAATTACAAGGAGATGTGAAACTTTATCGTCCATCCTGCTTAACATGTGATACATTAATATAGCTGACCACTTGCGAATCCTTGCAGTAGCTCACAGAGGAATTGCAGTTCTAATGAACTCTGACATTCTCGTGATATGCGGACTACATGTGCTTGTAGGCGTCAAGACGAAGAATACATATTTGGCCGTTGCAAATTGTTGATTAGTTTTCAAAACAAAAATGCTGGTAAGTATATGACACAAAAACACATGTGAACTAAAATCTTACGTCAATATCGAAAATTTCCCTTATTGATAACCGGTTTCGGCTCATTGACGAGCCACCCTCAGATCAATCTTTAATGTTGTTTAATGTGGGCCAATCATTATACATCGCGTACTCTTGGAGCTAAGTCGCCCTACAATGAAAAATCGTAGTTGGTTCTGTAAATTGACTACGTTAATCACTAATCATATATTGTTAAATCATTATATGATTAGTGATTAACGTTGTCAGTTTAAAGAACCAACCACGATTTTTCACTTTAGGGTGACTTACATCTAAGAACACTACGATGTGTAGTGATTGTCACACACTGAACAACATATTAAACTGATCTGAGGATGCCTCGTCAATAAGCCGAAACCGGTAATAAGTAAAGAAAATTGACGATCCTGACGTAGAACTTCTATCCATACATGTTTTAAATCAGCAGATCGCATGTCCCCACTGGCATTGTTAAAGAATAACATTCAGTGTTTCTGACTGGCAGCTTTATGCCAGTCATTCATTATCAATGAGCTACAAAAGTGATTGATAAAAGCCCACCTGGACATTACTGATATGCCCTCGAAACCCATTTCCCTCATACAGCAGCTTAAAGAGTTACCGATGTATTTCGTCAGGTGATAACTACTTTGTGGTACAATCCTTGTATTTGTTAGGTTATTACTCGTGTAAATGGCTATGTTGAGTGCTTTACAGTGTAGTATTGTGTTTGTATTGTTGTGGATGATAATTCCACTAAAAAGAAGTGAGAAAGCGAATTTTATAATGACTCATAGCCTACTGTTCTCGAATAGGAACAAGAGGCCGCCGAATTTAAATCCCCCTCCGACGGGCGGATTATCGTCAACAGAATCACATAATCTCGTTCCACGAGCCACTGTGGTTAGGTCTGGGGTTTCATTCATGCCACAAAGTCTGATGAGGAACTGTATGCCGCCAACTGTAAACGTCTTGCCACACAAATGCCGGGGATGAAAAATCCTTCCCCATCTTGTAAGTATTCAACCGTCTACTTCTGAGCCGAGCGCCACAGAATCGAACTGAGTACTAACTTGATATGAGTAAGCGAATTTAACTTAATTTAATTTACCTTTCACATTCATCTTCGAATTCACTGTTTATTAATACTGGACGTATTATCGAGTGATAATCCTTACTTTGTGTAAAATTGTTGGGAAATGCAGTTAGTTGTGGCCTTCAGCACTGAAACAGGTAGAACCAAAAACCCAGTTCGTCCGACTGAATGTGAATCCTCGGGCAGAACAACTGCAGTCAGTGGCCTATTCCTGTTCTTTGCAATTGTGCAATTTCTTCTGGAAATATTCACAAACAAATTTTAACCAGCACTGTCCTTGAGACTGAGACGTTATTCTTTAATACACGCTTAATATTATGATCTGAGGCATTATTCACTAACAACTGCTTAATAAGACGATCAATTTTGTTTCTAACATAGACTCACATTGACCTCTGCATAACAAGAACTTCCTCATTTTAACTTGCCCCGAACGCTCAATAAAGTATATCAGCCGTCATAAGCGACATACTTATCTTTTAGTGTTACACACACTTTAAAATGAATCATAGTTCCAAAAACTGTTCTTTAATCAGTGTATGGAATAATAGTATACATCTTAGGTTCGCAAAAAAAGTCTTAATCCATGGAACTCTTTAAATCATTTAAGCACGTTTTTTTAATAAGTTTATCCTGATCAAACTCCTTACTTATACTAACAGCGAGCTAAGAGAAATCACTGTGCCTCACTCTCTCACCTAGTTTACTGCAAGAATCATTTGATTAAGTATTTTACTGTATGAGTCACAATATTCACCTAGATCAATTGAATGGATAATATATATAAACGAAAGAATGCAGGAAGTTATATTTAGCAATTCAAACACTGTAGTCCGTGGACGTAATTCTAACTGGGGAGAAATCATGTATGGGGCTCAGTATTAGGTCGACTGTTGTTCCTGATCTACGTAAACGATCTTCTGTCTGATATACAACAAACAGAATTAATTCTTCTTGCAGTTGTTGTTGTTGTTGTGGTCTTCAGTCCTGAGACTGGTTTGATGCAGCTCTCCATGCTACTCTATCCTGTGCAAGCTTTTTCATCTCCCAGTACCTACTGCAACCTACATCCTTCTGAATCTGCTTAGTGTATTCATCTCTTGGTCTCCCTCTACGATTTTTACCCTCCACGCTGCCCTCCAATACTAAATTGGTGATCCCTTGATGCCTCAGAACATGTCCTACCAACCGATCCCTTCTTCTGGTCAAGTTGTGCCACAAACTTCTCTTCTCCCCAATCCTATTCAATACTTCCTCATTAGTTATGTGATCTACCCATCTAATCTTCAGCATTCTTCTGTAGCACCACATTTCGAAAGCTTCTATTCTCTTCTTGTCCAAACTATTTATCATCCATGTTTCACTTCCATACATGGCTACACTCCATACGAATACTTTCAGAAATGACTTCCTGACACTTAAATCAATACTGGATGTTAACAAATTTCTCTTCTTCAGAAACGCTTTCCTTGCCATTGCCAGCCTACATTTTATATCCTCTCTACTTCGGCCATCATCAGTTATTTTGCTCCCCAAATAGCAAAACTCCTTTACTACTTTAAGTGCCTCATTTCCTAATCTAATTCCCTCAGCATCACCCGACTTAATTAGACTACATTCCATTATCCTTGTTTTGCTTTTGTTGATGTTCATCTTATATCCTCCTTTCAAGACACTGTCCATTCCATTCAACTGCTCTTCCAAGTCCTTTGCTGTCTCTGACAGAATTACAATGTCATCGGCGAACCTCAAAGTTTTTATTTCTTCTCCATGAATTTTAATACCTACTCCGAATTTTTCTTTTCTTTCCTTTACTGCTTGCTCAATATACAGATTGAACAACATCGGGGAGAGGCTACAACCCTGTCTTACTCCCTTCCCAACCACTGCTTCCCTTTCATGTCCCTCGACTCTTATAACTGTCATCTGGTTTCTGTACAAATTGTAAATAGCCTTTCGCTCCCTGTATTTTACCCCTGCCACCTTTAGAATTTGAAAGAGAGTATTCCAGTCAACATTGTCAAAAGCTTTCTCTAAGTCTACAAATGCTAGAAACGTAGGTTTGCCTTTCCTTAATCTTTCTTCTAAGATAAGTCGTAAGGTCAGTATTGCCTCACGTGTTCCAGTGTTTCTACGGAATCCAAACTGATCTTCCCCGAGGTTGGCTTGTACTAGTTTTTCCATTCGTCTGTAAAGAATTCGTGTTAGTATTTTGCAGCTGTGACTTATTAAGCTGATAGTTCGGTAATTTTCGCATCTGTCAACACCTGCTTTCTTTGGGATTGGAATTATTATATTCTTCTTGAAGTCTGAGGGTATTCCGCCTGTTTCATACATCTTGCTTACCAGATGGTAGAGTTTTGTCAGGACTGGCTCTCCCACGGCCGTCAGTAGTTCCAATGGAATATTGTCTACTCCGGGGGCCTTGTTTCGACTCAGGCCTTTCAGTGCTCTGTCAAACTCTTCACGCAGTATCATATCTCCCATTTCATCTTCATCTACATCCTCTTCCATTTCCATAATATTGTCCTCAAGTACATCGCCCTTGTATAGACCCTCTATATACTCCTTCCACCTTTCTGCTTTCCCTTCTTTGCTTAGAACTGGGTTTCCATCTGAGCTCTTGATATTCATACAAGTTGTTCTCTTATCTCCAAAGGTCTCTTTAATTTTCCTGTAGGCGGTATCTATCTTACCCCTAGTGAGATAGGCCTCTACATCCTTACATTTGTCCTCTAGCCATCACTGCTTAGCCATTTTGCACTTCCTGTCGATCTCATTTTTGAGACGTTTGTATTCCTTTTTGCCTGTTACACTTACTGCATTTTTATATTTTCTCCTTTCATCAATTAAATTCAATATTTCTTCTGTTACCCAAGGATTTCTACTAGCCCTCGTCTTTTTACCTACTTGATCCTCTGCTGCCTTCACTACTTCATCCCTCAAAGCTACCCATTCTTCTTCTACTGTATTTATTTTCCCCATTCCTGTCAATTGCTCCCTTATGCTCTCCCTCAATCTCTGTACAACCTCTGGTTCTTTTAGTTTATCCAGGTCCCATCTCCTTAAATTCCCACCTTTTTGCAGTTTCTTCAGTTTTAATCTACAGGTCATAACCAATAGATTGTGGTCAGAGTCCACATCTGCCCCTGGAAATGTCTTACAATTTAAAACCTGGTTCCTAAATCTCTGTCTTACCATTATATAATCTATCTGAAACCTTTTAGTATCTCCAGGGTTCTTCCATGTATACAACCTTCTTTCATGATTCTTAAACCAAGTGTTAGTTATGATTATGTTGTGCTCTGTGCAAAATTCGACCAGGCGGCTTCCTCTTTCATTTCTGTCCCCCAATCCATATTCACCTACTATGTTTCCTTCTCTCTCTTTTCCTACACTCGAATTCCAGTCACCCATGACTATTAAATTTTCGTCTCCCTTCACAATCTGAATAATTTCTTTTATTTCATCATACATTTCTTCAATTTCTTCGTCATCTGCAGAGCTAGTTGGCATATAAACTTGTACTACTGTAGTAGGCGTGTGCTTCGTATCTATCTTGGCCACAATAATGCGTTCATTATGCTGTTTGTAGTAGCTTACCCGCATTCCTATTTTCCTATTCATTATTAAACCTACTCCTGCATTACCCCTATTTGATTTTGTGTTTATAACCCTGTAGTCACCTGACCAGAAGTCTTGTTCCTCCTGCCACCTAACTTCACTAATTCCCACTATATCTAACTTCAACCTATCCATTTCCCTTTTTAAATTTTCTAACCTACCTGCCCGATTAAGGGATCTGACATTCCACGCTCCGATCCGTAGAACGCCAGTTTTCTTTCTCCTGATAACGACATCCTCTTGAGTAGTCCCCGCCCGGAGATCCGAATGGGTTACTATTTTACCTCCGGAATATTTTACCCAAGAGGACGCCATCATCATTTAACCATACAGTAAAGCTGCATGCCCTCGGGAAAAATTACGGCTGTAGTTTCCCCTTGCTTTCAGCCGTTCGCAGTACCAGCACAGCAATGCCGTTTTGGTTATTGTTACAAGGCCAGATCAGTCAATCATCCAGACTGTTGCCCTTGCAACTACTGAAAAGGCTGCTGCCCCTCTTCAGGAACCACACGTTTGTCTGGCCTCTCAACAGATACCCCTCCGTTGTGGTTGCACCTACGGTACGGCTATCTGTATCGCTGAGGCACGCAAGCCTCCCCACCAATGGCAAGGTCCATGGTTCATGGTTCTTGCAGATGACTCTAATATTTTCATCCAACCAAGCGTATATACAGAACAGAAGTTTTAAAAAGACACAAAGTATTCATTTCTACGTATCTAATGATGATGAGGAAATAATAAATAAGGTGGATACATCAAAATTCTTGTGTGTTCATACTGATGAGAATTTAGATTGGGGAAAGCACATTTTGGAACTCCTAAAACAACTTAGTTCAGCCACATCTACATTTAGAATCATTGTAAACCTTGTGGCAAGATAAAGCAGTAACCTAACACATTTTGCATATATTCATTCAATAATGTCATATGGAATAACGTTCTGGGGTAACTCATCTTTAGGAAAGAAGGTCTGCACTGTGCAAAACCGTGCTCCAAGAGTAATGTGGTATACACTCCCGTTCATCTTGTAGACATCTGTTTAAGAAATTGGGCATTCTGACTACTGTTTCACAGTATATTTATTCCCACATGAACTTAGTTGTAAATAATCAACAGCAAATGAACAGGAACATGATGTACATAATTACAATACCAGAGCGGAAAACGATATTCACTATTTCAAAATAAGGTTGCCTTTATCACAAAAATGGTTGCATGATGCTGCAACAAAAATTTTTTATCACTTACTCATTGATATAAAATATCTGACAGTCAGCAAAGAAAAATTAAGAACGACAACTGAAAAAGCTTGTTCTTGACAACTCCTTGTCTTCTGTAGAAGAATTTGTATTACTGTAAGGTGATGGGTAGAATTACTAACTCACATTTGTAGGTATAAAAAAAAATTATAAATTTTCAGCACGTACCCATATTTAAAAATCAAGTTTCGATGTGTATGTGTAACAAATCGTTCCATATCATTACAGTCTATCGTCCAAATGATCCATATAACATAAAACTAACTAACTAATCCTAAGATGTATATGGTATGCCATTGTAATGACGCAGTTTGCTACAGATTTCGACTTGGTCTAAAATATTTTAATTGGAAATGCGCTTAGTGGGCATAATAAATAAAGTGGCCAGGCATATTTACGGACAGGACGACTTTTATGTCACCTTGTCGTCACGGTACTTCAATAGAACGCTTACATCGCCCTGCTCCGCGCCAGCCGCAGGGTCTGCAGTTTGCTGCCACATGAAGTATCACGCCCGAAGAGTCATTCTTATTTCAGTTAAAAGACAGTATAATAATTAAAAATATTACTCAATATCAAACGAAAAATTAACGACCGTATTTTCTGTATTTTAACAAAATGAAAGAGGCAACGTGAAGAGAAGTGCAAAAATAAAATGAAAATATTGACATGTGGAACATCTCTTTCTTGGGGTCAGTGAACAATAACCCAAATTTAAAAACCTAAATAGTCGCATAATCATGCGATTTTGAGCAGGAAGAAGCATTGGGCTTTCTGTAAAAGTTAGAAGTTTCTCATTCCCAAAGACAGACAAGATACATCAAAGATAAATTCGACGAAAGAATTTGTGGGGCGATCAGTGACTTCTTATCTGTAGCATATCAATCAAAGTCGGCTTTAGAACGATAGTAACAGTTTGGGGTAACATTCTTGCTTGTATTTCATCGATATTTTTCTTTTACCAGTGTAGCACTGAACGTTTTTATACTTTATGATAGTGAGAGGGAAATAATAAGTGAAATGCCAATGACCAGGGTTTTAGATGGAAACCTTACTCGGCGTCGATAAAACTACTGAATTTGGCTCCTAAAAAATAACCAGTCCAGAAAAACAAATGCGCTCTTTATAGTGAGGATTCTTGCTTGATAAATACCTTGCCATTGTATCCGAATATATAAGTTGTACCGTGTACAATGACAGCGATAAAAAGCTATTATCTGTCAGGAATAGCCGAGAATTAACTAGTATAACATAAGGTCTACGTTAACAGATTCTGACATATAAAATACCATGAAAGGGAATTAATTGCCAAGAAGTAAAATTAACAACAGAGTTATTTTCTAGCTCCAACCTCAGACAAGTGGAAAACGTCGACGTTTTCCAGGCTCAGTACGTTGCAACCACTTAATTGCTCTGAAGTGGCAATTCGTATTTGTTGGCAGGAGAACGTCCTCCACTATTGACTCAAAAGTATCAGGACACCTGTCAAGTCGGCCGGGGTGTCCGAGCGCTTCTAGGCGCTACAGTCTGGAACCGCGCGACCGCTACGATCGCAGGTTCGAATCCTGCCTCGGGCATGGATGTGTACGATGTCCTTAGGCTAGTTAGGTTTAAGTAGTTCTAAGTTCTAGGGGACTGATGACCTCAGAAGTTAAGTCCCATAGTGCTCAGAGCCATTTTTTGAACACCTGTCACCGGACATTAATATGGGAGGGTGTCCATTCTTTATGATCGTTGAACTCAGCTGGAACGTTTTTAATGAGGTGTCCGAAAGTTCGTGGAGGACTGGCAGCCCATTCTTCCTTAAGAGCTGAAACCAGAAAAGGTCTGGAGTGAAGTCGACTTTCTAACTAATCCCGAAGGTGTTCCAAAGGGTTCGAGTCACAATTCTTGGCAGGTCAGTGTACTTCAGTGATGTTACTATCTACAAAGCAAGGTCCTCCAGTTGCTGCTGCACGAGAGGATGCGTTGTCATGCTGATACAGTCATCGTCTTCGAACTTTTCCTCTATTGTACGCAGTATAAAATGCTGTCAAATGTTTTGATACCCTTCCGCATTTAGTGTTTTCTTGAGGCTACAAGGGGGCCACACCCTAACTGCGAAAAACATTTCCATATCATATCACCATCTCCTCCGTACTTCTCTGTTGGCAGTCATTCGCCAGACCCACACCTTTCCATCGGACTGCGGTATAACGTGATTCCTCAGTTCACATCAATCGCTTCCAGTCATCCACTGTCCAGTGGCTGTCACACGCGTTGGACTGTCGTACTCTATTCTTTTTAACAAGCTACACACAGTCACTGTGCCAGCTAGACTGCTTGCAGCACTTTGATTTTATTCGATTTTTCACAGTCACATTCTGCAATGCTCGACAGTCCCTGTCCGTCCTTACATAAGATCTTCCAGCTTTCGACGTGGTTGTTCCTCCGCGTTTCCACTTCACAGTCACATCATTAACAGTCGATTTGGGTAGCTTCAGAAAAGGTGTAATATTCCTGATGGCTCTGTTACGTTACATCCAATGACAAGTCCATGTTCGAAATCATTGGCCTCTCCTGACCGACTCATTCTGCTGTTTATTATTGACTGTCTTCTCACAACGCGATACTCCCTGCCTCCTTGCATACTGACGGATAAGCCTCTGATGACATCTCGCGGCCAATTCCGCATTACATAGGAACGTCCGGATACGTCTGATCAGATAGTATACCTCAGTTGGCGGTACCGGCAACCACTGCGGTTAATTTTGGACATAGTTTACTGTACTGGCATGTGGCGGAAGCCTAGCACACACTTTCCGATTACATTCTCCAATTGCGGAAAATCATCAAAATATATTGCTGTAATAAGTAATTCTACGATGTACTTAGAATTTCCACATTAGTTTGTTGATGCACATAAACTCTCATCGACTTTTCGTGGTTAAAAGACAATTATTTCTATAACATGGCATTAATCACGTAAATTTTTGCGAAGCTGTCTGATAAAGGATCAAATGATACAAAAGGAAAATTCCAGGCGATCTTTTTAATAACTCCTGAAAATAGTCCATGTTCTTCAACTAACTTGTAAGTAGTGTGATGTATACGTCATTATAGTATCAAGTGAGATTATAACCAAAATTTCTGATAGGTCGTGACGTTGCAAATATTACGTACGCATACATGTTCACTCCGAACATATTTGTATGTACTAATATGACACTTCTTCGTGACTCAGATTTATTGGACAGGAATTAAGCGAAAGTCACCATTCCAAATGTCAGAGCTCATTAGCTGTTAGGACATTAAATCCGTTTTTCTGCATTTAAATACATATCTTACTAGCATCTATGGACTACGTAATCCATTTATACCTCTGTGTGACAACTTTCACATGTCAAAACTAATATCTTTTACTATCTACGTCCCGTGCTTGTATTACCTTAGAGATGTCGGTGGAAAACTTCCAAGTCGTATGAAAAATGACAGCCATTTATTCCTTGCATATAGTATGCCAGCTTCGGTGAATTAACGAACGACTTGTAGTAAGCGAAGGAAGCAACGAACATTAATAAACAGTTTCCAGGAAACTATGTCATTATATTGTAGTTATTGGCAAGAACATGGTATAGTTAAAGCTTAACTTCTCGACCGTCCAACAACGTTACAAAGTGTGCAATAATATATCTTCACATTTCGGCTCATTCGCAAGTGTAACATGAATCTCGTTGATTCACGAACTGCTTAACTCAGCGTAGCGTTTCCGTTAAGGTAAGCTGGCTTTGTTATGTCTTCTGCTGTTTTATCATTCCATTAGCAGCCAGATAATGACAGAATATTTCACTCGATGGTATACGCTTGCAAGAAAATCGATTCATCATGTCATCGGAAACTATACAGCTCTTTATTCTAAATCGAACTGTTCTCGGTTAAGTATGCGCTTATGCCCGAAACTGTATAACAGTTAACTGATCCGGCATCATCACTGGTGAAAATTCACGGCACATGTAACATTGATATTGCTGTATTGCTCAATAATCACACTTTGCTGTTATACATATTACTGTAGGTTTTTTCCAGTCATCCCTTAATAGTCATCCCTTAATACAGAAATACACACTGTCAAGTCACGTGTCAAAAGTCTGAATAGCCGCCTTTTGCAGCGAGGGCCGCTGCGAGACGTAGAGGAAGAGAGTCATTGAGGTTCTGGATGGTACCGGCAACGGATTGGAGCCACGCCGACACCAGTTCGGTGACCACTGGCGCTAAGTTTTCGGTTGAGTATCCATGGTGCGAACAGAAATATCGAGGCTTTCCCGCAGATTCTCGATCGGATTTAAATCCAGGTAGTTTGGTGGCCAGGGGAGTACGGTAAGCTGATCAATGTGCTTTTCGAATCACGCATGTGCCTGTGTGAAACGTTGCATTGTGCTGCTGGTAGGTGCCATCCTGCTGAGGTAAAACAACTGCATGTAGAAGTGGACATAGTCCCCAATGATATATGCATACTTGTGTTGATTCATTGTGTCTTCCATAATGGCGAGGTCACCCATGAAATACCCTCTGGCCTGGACGCTTTCGACGACTGTTGAAGGGTGCTTGCTTTCAGATGTTTCACGAAGAACACACCAGCGACCACTTGTTCGGTGAAGCGATTCATCCGAAAAGGTCTCCGGTCGCCACTCAGTGGACGTCCAGTTGCGGTATCGGCGTGAAACGTCCTGTCTTCGTCGCAGATGAACAGCAGCTAGCATGGGTGCATGAACTAGGCGCCTGCTGCAGAGGCCAATACGCAGGAACGTTCGCTGAACGGTTGTTGAGGAGATACTGCTGGTAGCTCCTTGGTTTATCTGGGCGGTCAGTTGCTCAACAGTTGGACGTCTATTCGCCCGTACACACCTCCGCAGTCGTCGTTCATCCCTGTCATCTACGGCCGTGGTACACCACTGTTACCCCGGCGCCGGTTTTGGATAGCGCCGTTTTGCCATACACGGTTTACTTTAATCACGGCGCGCGAAAGGTTTACAGACTTAGCCGTTTCAGAAATGCTTCCACTTTTGGGACGAAAGTGAATGACCATGCCCTTTTGGGCATCAGATAATTCGCTCTGTTTCCGCATTACGATAACGACTGCACTGATTACCGCGTTTACCCTTCACTGCTAGTGCTGCCACCTACCGTCTGTGACATCGAACATAGACGTTGGTGACATTAATGTGACTGGACCGTGTATACGAATGGTTGTAACATTACCATTAATTTACTATCAACACAATTATTGTTTTCATGTGCTTTTTTAATTTTCATTTGTGGCAATTTTCGTTCAAACATATTTACACCATGATTTGTGTGTGTGTGTGTGTGTGTGTGTGTGTGTGTGTGTGTGTGTGTGTGTTTGTGTGGATCATCCAATGTCAAGTTTACTCTAGCAGACTACTACTCGGAGCCGATACTAGATGGAATTCCTGTGCCCTGTGCTTGTTCGTCATCTGTTTTCCAATCATATACATACACCTTGTCGGCTGTTGGAACAGACATAAGCGTGGTGTGATGCCTACCACGATGAAAACGAAGGGATAGGAAAGTGTGTGCTCTGGCCGCAACGTAGACAATGTATGACCTCCGTTCGTTGTGAATAATCAGTGGCAGCATTCAAGATGAAGGCCTAAATATTCAAGATAGAGACCGCCAGCCAGTAAAGATACGCAGAGAAGAAAATCAATACACTAGAAATAAAAATGAGGGTTTAACGTCCAGTGGACAATACGATCACTAGAGACGAAATGCGAGCTCTGGTTAAACAGTGACGAGACAGGAAATCTGCTGTTGCCTCTTCGGAGGAATCATCCCGACATTGCCGGCCGGAGTGGCCGAGCGGTTCTAGGCGCTACAGTCTGGAACCGCGAGATAGCTACTGTAGCAGGTTCGAATCCTGCCTCGGGCATCGATGTGTGTGATGTCCTTAGGTTAGTTAGGTTTAAGTAGTTCCAAGTTCTAGGGGACTGATGACCTCAGAAGTTGAGTCCCATCGTGCTCAGAGCCATTTGAACCATTCCGACATTCACAGCAAACGTTTGGGGGGAAGCCACAGGACAGAGGAGAGTATGAACTCCGTTCCTCTTCCGAATGAGACTTCAATGGCGAAAGCACTGGGACATCTCGCTCGTGGGAAACAAACTAACGATTCAGGCAACCAGAAATGGCCTAATTACACCACATGGGAGGTGTCAAACAAGTGCTGCTGGATGATGATAAAAAGGCCGAGTTTGGAGAGCTACTAGCCTATGGGAAATAACACAAAAAATTATAAATTTAGTATATCGAGAATTGAAGTAATCATCTTCTCAAAAAACGGCTGGGGAGGCGTAGGGAGCACGAAAAATGTCCCAGCTGTTTTACCATGCAGTACCATTAGTCAGTGCTATCAAATCGAAAACAAGTTTCTCTCAGTATCTTCATAAAGGTGGTTCAGGTACAAAGGCCTACTAATGACTACCCATCTGTGAGTGAATTTTCATTATGGGCTGTCTTGGTTGGCTACTCTCAGTTCTAGGAAAAATAATTTTAAAACCATCTTTGTACCCCAAGATCGCTAATCACGCTAATAATGTAGTAATTTGCCTGGATGCAGTCGAATCGTATGCCGACAGAGAAAGAAATTTTCATCCCCAGTGCTTGGTCCGCAGGATGAGGAAAGTCAATGGAACACAGTTCCCAAGCATCAGACTGAGTGCTAATTTTCTTACGTAATTTCCAAATTGCTCCACACTGTCTCATGGATTGTGTGTGTATAATATTACTGACATTGATCCGTCCATTGGATGTTGGTCTCAAAAGAGATGTTGGAGACCCATTGATAGCATTCAGAATGAGAAGGCTAGGTGTCGGCAATGAGTTTCACCTTCTATTCTTTCATTCATATTCGTTCGCATGCAGATCACAGATACCCAACATGTCACAGACATGCATTACAACGGTTAAAAGAGAGAAACCCTACCTCGGCATTTCACACATTCCACAAATAAGTATTAAAATTAATCACATCGTTTGGAATTGACGCTAGGCACATAAATTCTTAGCACCAAGGAAGTAGGAAAAAGAAGGATCTAATGTTTCAATAAATTCGCTGCGCCACTAGAAATAGTTAAGATCACATTAAATTACCGACCGTCGTCTCCTTGTCTTGTAACATCGCCAGTTCACTTGGCTGGCTGATCGCAACATGGACCTGTAACACTCATTTGAGGTACGCCCGAAGTTACTTTTAAATCTGAATACTTCTGTCCATTGATAATGACACGCAGTGTTCTGTCTGCTAAAAACTCTTCAATTCCATCACACAGCTGATCTGATATTCTGTACACTCATACTTTATTCATTAGGTGACAGTATAGAACTGTATCGAATGCCTTACGGAAATCAAGGAACACAGCATCAACATGGGCGCCGGTATCAACCACCTTCGTGTCTCGTGGACGAAGAAGACGATATGGGCCCCACACGATCATTATTTCGAGAATTCATGTTTATTTCTACAGAGGAGATTATCGGTCTCCAGAAATGGCGTAACACGTGAGAGTAAAACATCTTCCAAAATTCTAAAACAGACCGACATCACAGATAAAGGCCTATAGTTTTCTGCATCTGTTTAACATACCTGGAAGGACCTTTGCGTTAAGCAGTTAGTGTCATACAAACTGATACAAGCCTCTATACCAAGCAACAAGATGCCTACAGTGATATGAGTGCATATGTGAAGAAAGGTAAATGACACGACATTTCTTACAAGTTGATTGTGTTGCAAACTAAGCAAGCAACTAAGGTTTTTTTGTACCACTAATGGATGTGTGTGTGTGTGTGTGTGTGTGTGTGTGTGTGTGTGTGTGTGTGTGTGTGTAATTACTGTTTTTGGCACATCGAATTTTTGTAATATTAATTAATGATCTTGTCAGTTGTAAGGTGTCAAACAAATGATACACCTTGCATTGAATTCCTGAACCAATTCCGGTTAGCATGATATGTCACATGACATAGTTATGTGAAAGTGTATGAATTTTATTGATATGCATACTGAACAAATAAACTAACATCTCATGAATATAAACCACTAACATTCACACTAGTAATTGCACGCAAATAATTTCCCCGACTTGAGCTACGAGAAGCAGTTCTGAGGGAAGGAGAATTTTACAGTGGCAATGCCTGTCCCATGCAGGCCGAAGAAAAACCACAGCTGGACACCGAGAGGACACAATGAGACACCGGAGCTACTGCACAAGCCATCAGCAAAAGCCGCCCGCCTTGTCCTGCTTGTGACGATGACCCTTCGGAAAACCTTTCTACAGGAACACGGAAGGAGGTGCAAGATAAACGTTCGGAGAAACCTAACTCAGAACACTGTAGCCACCTGTGTTAAAACTCACGTGAAACAAAAAGCTCTTTATCTCAGTATTATGTAGCAGAAGTTAAACTCTGCCCTATGAAAGAAACGACGCCTGTGATAGGCTACAAAAACTCTAGTGGATGGAGTTATAACAAGTACGAATGCTCTGACTGGTCAGAAAGAAAATGCGTGGCCACCAGCTTTGATGCAGGCAAATAGCAGGCAGCAATTCGCTTCTTCCCTTGCAGAAAATCGTCGAGAGTTTAATCAGGGCGACTCGCGCCGCACTGAGACGATGGCGAGAGGCATTATGTGAATACTTGTTCACAGGCTCGTCTTAAGTCATAAGGAGTTAAACTACAAAGCCTTGTAGTATGGAGAGCACTGACAGTTAATGCTTGCGAGCGATTTACGCGCTATTCGAGCCAAATAGCGTGTACCATGTCGACTAACTTAGCTAGGGAATAACTAGGAGTCTCGGCTTCACCGAAGATGTAGGAAATGTATCCAATTGGTGTTTAACAGTTGAGAGATTTAGAATAGATTCTCAGGTTCACAGCTTGCGCTGACAGCAGCCACTCCCGCCGCCGACCAAAGGTAAATACACACACTCGTGTGTGATATTCAATTGACACTCAGAACCACGGTCATCTCCGTCTCTCCTTTTTTTGTTGTACATTCAACCATGACCTGTAGTTAAACATATTCACGACTGTCGGGCTTAAGTGAAGCAGAAACGCGAGATACCCTCTCTAACAAAAACGATTGATCAGCCACTGTATAGTGCTTTATACTATGGATTTGATGAACTGTTTTAAGGAATTTCGCTTCACAGTTGTGAACACCCAGTATCAATATTTTACGATCCTGAACGTAATTTTTCTAGAATTGCTCTGTCATGAAGTAAAAATAAACATTAATAACGAAAATCGAAGATTTTCATTTTTTCCTGAACCCGTGCACTAATTTCTGTTAGCGATAACGTTTCCTTTACAGGAAGTGTAGTGGAACAGACATTGCGATCATTGATTACATCACTGTCCATACTGATGCACTCTTCTGCATGCATTCCGCATGCATGAAATGGTATCTTCCTAGCTTGCAGGCCATAGGTTCAACGCCAGATTTCCAAAAACACAGAGAGTCCTTGCACAAGTGTGGTAGAAAGGCAGATCAGAACCAGTCTCACACATGTTAGTTTCCTGTTAAATGAAATGTTTATCACTATCTTTAAAATTCTGTTCATACATTATCCTTTCTATCTTTTATCTCTTCTTTTCAATAGTTCTGGTAAGATTTTTTTCCCATTCATCTTGTACTGCTTTGCTTCGTAACCTATGAAGATGGTAATTAATTTGGTCACTTCTCGGTTTGAGAGGATGGTTGTTTTTAGGTGTGAACTGTCACAATCAGAAAGCCACTGTTCACGTTTCAATTTAAATTTGTATAAGCGAGTGAGTTAGCACCTACAGGTTTCGTACTGTGACAGATAAGTGAAACTAACTCTTTAGATACTGGACAATATTGGATAAAAGAATAAACCAAGAAGAAAAAAATATCGTTGGGAATATGATGTGGTCATCTTGACAGATGTATTTTTGTTCTGTAGGTGTACTTTGGTTACCGCTCTGAGTGTCTGCTTTACATGTAAGTCCACCTTCGGAATGGAAATTATTCTACTGACAAATTGTCTCTAAATCAGTATGTCGCTACAATAGTCTCGTCTCTCAAGGTTTAGAAATTTTCCAAGTTGATCACTGGTTGAGGGTCTTTCACTAGACGAAGTTTGTAAACCAGGTATATAAGCAGAAGAAGCTTCAGTAATATAAGCAGAAGAAGCTTCAGTAATGCAAAGAGCACAAATCCTAGACTTTACTGGACAAATGTAATGGTCTAACGAGGCTACTTTCGCATAGTTCCAATGGCAACGCTGAGAGGAAAGTAATTGCTATCGTTTATGAAATAATTTTAGATGACTGTGTTAGTTCCACATCTACATCTCCATTTACAAACATTTTCATCAACCGATCGTATAGCGCGTGGTGGAGGGTACCTTGTACCACTACTAACCATTTCCTTTCCTGTTCCATTCGCATATACAGCGAGGGAGAAACGACTGTCTATATGCCTTGGTACGAGCCCTAATTTCTGTTGCTTTATTTTCGTGGTACTGAAGCGACATGTATGTTGGCGGCAGTAGAATCGTTCTGCAGTCAGTTTCAAGGCCCGGTCCTCTAAATTTTCTCAACAGCTTCCTCGAACAGAACGTCGCCTTCCCTCCAGGGATTCCATTTGGTTCGCCAAACCATCGTTTTAATACTTGCTTGTTGATCGAAGCAACCGGTAACAATTCTAGTAGGCGGCCTCTGAATTGCTTCGACGAATGCTATGTTATGACTGTGGTAATTGTTCTATGCTTCGCGCACCAATTTTTTACAGATGCACGAATCGCTACTAACTTTTGCGTATCGTCATTTACACGTTCTCATTTGTAACGAGAGTGGAACTGTCTTCGCTTCCTCAGCGTTTTCAAATTTTATTGCTGAAGCACGGTGAGTGTTTCCCGTCCTTAATCCACTTACTCGGCACATACTTCTCCAGAGTGTGATTTACAATCCATTTAAACCTTGCCCCTATAATTCCTCTACATCCATCATACCGGAAGTAAATGATGGAAGTAAATGATGTACATTCATTATCTAAGTTCAACTGGGGAAGGTATTGCTCATTGTAGGAGACTGCATCTTCCAGCGTATAATTCCTTTTTATTCCGCTATAAATGTCCATGTGGCCAGTATTGCAGAAACCATTTATGGTCAAATAGAAGCATAAAGAGCTCTAAGATAGTACTATTTTCATCATATTTCAAAAGATAATAAACTATTTATTGACGTCGCAGCTACGTAAGGTGAAAGGAGCATATAACAGAAACTAATTTTAACGTATACTTTCACCCGTGTTGGTTTTCGCTGTTAACTATAATACATGCTGAACATTCTGTTGGTCTATGTTTGTTCGTTAATACTTAAAATAGATGTAACATATAGGAGAAACACGTGTAGATCAATAAAAAGATACAAGTGATTTCTCGTAAACTATTTCTGCCTTTCTGCAGTGACTCCTGCTTGCAGGACACAGCTTAAAATGGATGTACAAAAGTCGTGAGGCTGTGTTTTAAACACACAAATAGAAATGTTTGTTCGTGGCTTCTTGTACATGTCACACAAAAGATTTTTAATGGCATGATCTGTGAAATTGTGCTGGATGAATTAACTAGCATTGCCAAGAGGACCGCAACGTCTGCTAGTTGTAAAATAAATAATCAAAGAGTTTATACGACATGAAAACCAGCCATCAATCGATAATGTGTTAAATTAGAATAATTCGGCGGAACTGATAGTCCATGTCATAAAGTGCGGGTAACGAGAAGTCTGAAGAACAAAGAATGGACCGAGAAGACAATTTATCTATTTAGAATAGTGGTAACTCAAATTCTCTATCAGCCATTCACTCTAAACGCAGCAGAAAGTATTTTTCCTGGCACTATAATGCCGAAATACTTGTTAGTACTTTCGGTGGCACTTGGCACTCACCAGAAGACACGTGCTAACTCGACGTCACACAACAATGGGTTAAGAATTTTATTTTCCTGGGTAGCACATAAGTATAAAAATCATAGTAACAATATACTGATAAAGCGATGTCAGCCTAATTCTCCTTGGACTGCGAGAATACATTACCATAACCAACTGCAGCTATTTATTTTCTGTTCATACTTTACGACTTTAACAGTACCTACTGCTTACGCAAAGATCTATTTACCCTGCAGCTGAGCTCCACAATTAAGAAATGGCACAAGTTATCTGCTATTAAGGACCGGGACAAAAGCAAGCTATGTCTATCATACATTTAACGCCAAAGAATACTCTTGTTGATGTTTTACACGTGAAACGTCTTCGTCGGATTTACCTTTTCCGATGAATTTCTCGTATCTGTTCACTTTCTGTCGTACCTATATACTTCTCCAGTATGAAGTCGTCTCTCTGCAATCACTCGTCGTTTTGTTAGAGAAGAAATTGACGTAAAGTTTTCTCGGCTATTAAGATTTAAATTCTTGGTGGTTGCTGATATGCTTCCTCCAAAATTGTCATTGTCACCGCCTTCCAAATCCCTTCAATCTTTCTTCTATCAGCACAAGCAAACAAGGGTAAACAACTTATCTCCACTTCAAGGCTATCGCCAACTCAAGTCATAATCTTTGGTTCGAGTTATACTATCCGATTAAATTAAGCCTATTCTCAAATATTGCTTCTGACACTATACTTGCGTTGTTAAGTTAATATTCTGGCTCATATATTTTCTGATTTATTTAATTTATGGATTTATTTGCCATCGTAAGATCAGTCATAAGGCCTCTCTTATGTACATCCAGGAACTTTCACATTTTCAGAGGATTAATTGTGACACTATTTCGTAACATAATTCAAATTATATCTTGCGTTTTGTATTGAATATAACGTTTAATGACAGTTATTACAGCAACAGCTACTACAAAAATAATGTTTGTGAGTAGGACAGTATCAGAGATAATTATCACTGTTAGGAATATTTAGACTATTGTAGAAGTGGATGTGACGAAGGGGAGGGTGAAGAAGGAGGGATGAAAGAACGTGCGGAATCTAAGTGGAGAAGAGCCTCAGGTAGAACGAGGAGCAAGAAATGTGCAGCACACTTCAACCGAGGCCAAGAAGCCTAGGTATGTACAAAGCCTTAGGAAGAAAAAAAAGTGCTCCTAGGTAGTAGCCATGGGCGAGGTGTAGGCCCTCGGTTACAGGAAAGTTTAGGGGCAGCGTACCAGGCCACCAGTATCTTCAAACCAAATGCAGGGCTAGTCATGTGCTGGAGGACCTAGGGTCTTTATGCAAGGACCTTACAAAAGAGGACCATGTAGTGATAGTGAGCGGGGCGAGAAACAGTTTGGACAGGGATGGGGCATATGACATAGGTGGTGACCTGGATAAGATATCTTTCCTGACTCATGGCACCAATGTGCACTTTGTTGAGCTGGTCCGGAGTCATGATCGACCACACCTTGATGGAGCTGTGAGGTGAATCAATGTGGAGTTAGGGATGGCAATGAGGACAGCCAATTTTGCTCATGTTTCTCTGGTTCCCGTTGGGACTATCAGCAGATGGGGTTTCACTAGGCATGGCCTACACCTAAACAGGACTGTGAAGGGAAGATTGGTACAGCTGATTCATGAAAGTATAGGGGTTGGATCATGGACCACACATGGTCAGATACCTGTCGTCATAGGTAGGAAAAGTAGGTCTTTTTTAGGATAAATCCAGACAACAGGTTCCCCTGCCTAAAGAGTATCTCCAGCAGTTTAAAATAAACTGAAACAATCGCTCACAAAACAGAATTTAACACTTCAAATATCACATATACCAGATGTCACAAAGAAAAACAAACCACTGGAAAGAGTAACATGGGGCATTTCACAGACTTAACAATTCTCCATCAAAACATACAGTCAATGAAAAATAAAATACAACTACTAGAAGTTGAGCTCCAATCTTTGAACTGCACAGTAGTTTGTATTACTGAGCACTGGTGTAGAGACACAGAAATCTAACATGTAGTATTATCATTGTATGAAAAGGCAAACTCATACTGCAAAACTACTTCAAGGGGTGGAGGATCATGCACTGTTAACAGAAAAGGAAAACAGTTCAAATCAAGACATGACTTCAGTACAGTAAATGAAGACAAACACTTTGAAATATCAGCTATTGAATTAACTTTTTTCAATAAATTATGAGAAGTTCTAGATAAAGTCTCAGCTACAAAGGTCAACATAATTCTGTGTGGGGACATTAACATCAACACTAATATCATAAATGGATCCAGCAGCACCTTCATAAGCATCCTTCAAAGTTTTGGCATGTCCCTATTGGTCAATAGTGCATTAAGGGTTACTACAACGATTGCATCAGTAATTGACCATGTGGCCACAAATATGGACAGGGAAAAATGTGATGTAGCTGTAAAATATTCTCGGACTATCAGGCCATCTCTGTCAAATAACAACAGTAAAATCAGGCATCGAATCATTCCCTAAACTACGAACCTACAAACAACATCTATCAGAAATCAAAATAAAAAAAAATTTCAAAAGAACTAGAAAAGCAAAGCTGGGATAAAGTATATAAGGAAACCAATGTGAATATGAAATTCTCTAAATTATCCACATTGTTTAAATTGAACTTTGAAAAGACATTTCCAAAAGTATGCATGTCTGTATCAACATCTCACAAAAATAGATGGATAACAGCAGGTATTAAGAAGTCCTCCCAAACACTTAAACACCTTGGTTCCATGAAAAAGATTCGCAACGATCGAGAATTCTTAAATTTCTATCATAGATACAAAAAGATCTATAGGAAGGTGGTGATTGCTGCAAAAAGTCATTTAATGACAAAATAATTGTAATTCAGAGAATAAATGAAAAGCAGTCTGGGATGTTATAAAAAAGGAAATGGGGATAGGCAAAAAAACGCAGAATGACATACTGCTAAGGGAGGGGGATAAGGTAGTAAATGATCCACAACACTTAGCAAACTACGTGAATGAGCATTTTTCAAGTATTGCAGAGAAGTTACAGCAAAAATTCCCTAAAAGAAATATAACACCTGTAAATAATGTTGAACTAAATACAATGATGTTACTTCCAACCACAGAGAATGAATTCAATAAAACTGTTCAAAAACTAAAAAATAAAAAGTCGGTAGGCTTAGATGAAGTGCCAATGTGTGTACTGAAACAATGCACAGAGATTATACAAGGCCCCTTAACAAATATAATAAATGAATCCTTCACATCAGGGACATTTCCAGAGCAGTTAAAACAGGCAAGAGTTGTACCTTTCCTTAAGGAAGGTGATGCAGAAGACATAGAAAATTACCGGCCCATTTCTGTGCTGTCAGCATTCTCACAAAATAATAGAAGCAATTATGAAAGACAAATTAATGAATTGCCTAAATAAATACAATCTTTTAAGCGAATCACAGTTTGGTTTCTGAAGTGGCAAAAATACGGAGTCAGCCACAGTAGAATTCACAAAAGTTGTGCTTCATGCTCTTTATAAAGGTGAGTGTGACACAGGCATATTTTTGGATCTTTCTAAGGCGTTTCATACAGTCGACCACACGATTCTATTAAATAAATTAGGAGCATTAGGTATAAGAGGGGTAGCTAATGACTGGGTTTGATCATACCTAACAGATAGGGTACAAAGAGCAGAGATAGCACATACTTCAAACAGATCTAAATATTTAGTAAAACACTTGTCAGAATAAAAATACATTACCTGCAACGTAGCATATGAGGACCAATACTGTTCCTGAGATACATCAATGACTTTCCCAGTAGTGTTAATCATGGTGAAAAAATTCTCTTCGCTGATGACAGTAATATTATAGTCACTGAGAAAACAAGAGAACTCCTTGCCGAGAAAGCAAATGAAACTCTCAAGGAAGTTTATGATTGGTCAATAAGCAATAAAGTGACATTGAACATAAAGAAAACGAATGCCATGAATTTCAGTCTGAAGAGGAAAAATGACAATGTTAAATTAAATGTAGATGGCACCTCTATAGACTGTGTAACAAATGCAAAATTTCTAGGAATGAATATTGATTCTCAGTTGAAGTGGTGTGAACACACAAAGATATTTACAAACAGAATGCAATTAGCATCTTATGCTCTTAGAATCCTATCATCAGTGTGTAACAAGCAGTGTCTTTCAGTTACATACTATTCATATGTACACTCAATTCTTAGCTATGGCATTCTTTTTTGGGGAACAAATGCACAAAATATGAACACAATTTTCAATCTCCAGAAAAGAGCCATAAGAATCATAACCAAAAATGGTAGTCGAGCTCATTGTAAAGATCTGTTCAAAACACCGAGGATTTTAACTGCTCCATGTGAATACATTTACCAGTCAGCTGTACACATAAAAAATAACATTGGTAATTACTGCACAAACAGTTCTGTCCATAACCATGGAACAAGAGCTATACTCAACTTACGTTTGCCAAGAAGAAATAAACATAAAACTCAAAACAGCATTTTCTAACAAGGGAATAAAACTATACAATAAATTACCAAAAGAGATGAAAGAAATTGTAAAAATAAACTTATTTAAAAAGGCAGCTAAAAAGTACTGTTATGCAATACATTTTATACATTGAAGGATTACTTAGATAAAACAGAGTAGGGTTTTATAAAAAAAATGTTACACAAATAAATAATAACAATAATAATGATTATAAAACATCCAACATTCCACATAACACCTTCACTTTATGTTGTTTTCCTTCTTTTTTCCTTCCTAGAAATACTTACCCCCAAGCTATGCATAGCACAATACTAACACTTCCTCTTTCTGAGCTCAACATCTCACTCATTATGGAGGGATGCTGATTCAGTTTTTCAGGATAGCAAATGGGAAGTTGCAGTACAGAAAATGGCCCAGAGATTACCAGAGTGTGTGTGTGTGTGTGTGTGTGTGTGTGAGTGAGTGTGTGTGTGTGTGTGTGTGTGTGTGTGTGTGTGTGTGTGTGTGTGTGTGTGTGTGGTGAATGAAGTGTTATGAAACAATGTGTGTATAGTGTGTGCAGGGACTGATAGTGAGATATGAGTGAACAGTGTGACATTACATTATTTAATAATTTATTTGTAAAAAAAGTATTGTATACCAGGAATAAATCTAAAGATTATCTCTAACTAGCCGTCCAGGGTGGCCGAGCGTTCTAGGCACTACAGTCTGGAACCGCGCTACCGCTACGGTCGCAGGTTCGAATCCTGCCTCGGGCATGGATGTATGTGATATCCTTAGGTTAGTTTGGTTTAAATAGTTCTAAGTTCTAGGGGACTGATGACCTCATAAGTTAAGTCCCATAGTGCTCAGAGCCATTTGAACCATTTTTGATTGTCTATAACTAGAAGGCTGTAAATATATATGTATACGAATTAGCTTATTTTAAATTGTAAATACTTTGACATGTCCCATATCCTTGTAAAAAGAGATCTACAGGTGAATAAAGCTACTACTACTACTACTACTACTACTACTACTACTATAGAGAGAGAATTAACGACGAAAGCTGAAAAGATAACAAATAGTCATTATATTAATTTCTGAGAGAGAAGTCACAAGGATGAAGAAAGTAAAGGCTTCCTCAAATTCTTGGCTGCAACGTACTGATAACTTTTTCGAAGAGTACGGGGCACTTCTTTCCAGAAGTGTGCAGCAGCAATGAATTATGTTTTTGAGAATGTTATTATATTGGTGGATGGATTCAGGGCACAAAATAATTCTGTGACATGGCCGAACAGGTGAATGTTGTAGACGTAATGTACGTAAACATTTATAGTCAGCAGGAATTTTACACTAATAACAAGAAGATACTTCTAAAACGTTTTCTACTAGGGTAAAGAAATCTCATAGTAGTATAATTTACACTTTTCGAAGTAACGTGCGAAGTTTAATAACCATCATACTTGGACCTATTAGTGAGACATTTCAATAACGAGTAATTTCTAAAGATCTATTTTGTTATCTCCCTGTTTATGATTTCCAATAAGAGAAGTAGCAGCTATTGCTGCTACAAATTTCTTCGTTAACGTAAATTGAAAATAAGACTAATTCCAAATAAAGAATCAAACTTATGGTGTCTGGCGAAGAAGTAGCAGACGGCAATGTCACGTGCGAAAAGAAGAATTATGTAGGTAATAGGCAAGCAAACTTCTAGAAATTTAAGACGAGTATTTTGGGAGTTTCAAGTAACATTGGTACAATTTCTCACGAGAAACGCATGTTCAGGTCAATGGTCATCCGCCAAACACCGTAACGTAGCTTGCACGGTTTAAATACAGCGTAACGGAAGTCAGTAAGACAAAGCAGTGTCCAGAGCGTAGATAGGCGAATCTAGGTCTAATTTAGCTTCCCTCTCTGTTGGTTACTGTTCCGAAGGAATAGAAATCTCATCCGTCCACAGTTGTCCCTAGCCATGTACACCGCCTTCGAAAATTATTGTTTTTTATTCTCTAAATAACTTGGTCGCGAATGCACGGAATTCGGCCAGGAAAGATTCTAAGAGGAAATAGTACCGTCGTCACGTGCACATCTTAAGATGACAATGACAATTATGTTATTTGGCTGAGAGGTACTTCATGGTAAGAATTACCTAAACTTCTCGGCTATGGCTGAATCCTGTAATCTGTGATTTACCTAATGCAACAGTAACATGTTATGCACGCCGACAATACATTCAGATAAATTCTTTTTTCCTGAGCTACACGACTTACACATTACCAATAAAAATAGCTTACGTATGTATTGGTTTATTAATATACAGTTTTTGGCTCATATTGGGAACGTAATTTAAAAACAGTTGAACGATTAAAGCACATTTATCTCACTGTATGCATTGATTTAGAGTGAAATAAATTAACCATAAAAAAATAACGCGTTGTGGTAAATCCGCAGAGGGACTTCACTAAAGCATAACTACTAACAATCCTGATCCCAAATATATGAGAGATTTATTACCAGTCACTTTTAACGCTACAGACAAGCTGTTTGAAGGAAGAAAAACCATAATTTAATCTGCCGCCGACAATGAAGTCCTTACGGATGCATAACTATGCCAGGCCAATAATGACTGGGATGACAGCCAGATATGATTTATACGAAGAATCATTCTGTCATTCGCCGGGAATGATTTCGGGACACCACTGAAATTTTAAATCGGAGTGTCACGTCGGGGATCTGACCGCTGCACCTGCCGAATGAGAGTTCAGTGTCAACCATTGTGCTACCAATTTCGCAGACTGCGCCGAAAGCTTTCTCTTATGACCTCAAAACTAAAGCAGGAAACTGTAAAGGCCCTTACAACAAGCGACCCTTTGGATGCTCATAGCGAGTTCGTGAATTATATATCGATACTCGATGGGCCATTAAAGTTACAATCGTTATAAAACACAACACAATGAAAAGATACGTTCGTTCATTTTAGAACAAAAATTAAAAGGTCATCAGAATTACATTTTAGCCTTATTTAGCAGCTTGCTGTTCTAGAACAGAATTCCGGATGGTATTCGTCGCAGAAACAATGGAACACAAATTCGTACAGCACTATGCACATTCAATGAAAACCACTGACTTGCAGGCACACTGACGTTTCAGAAGGGGTTCTAGATTACACAGTTTGTTTGTATTCAAAAGGATTGTTCTTCTTTCGATCAACAGCGATGTGAATCACACGTATTTGATAATTCCTATGACAGCAAGTGCATTATTTTTATGGGATCTCCCCGTGAAGCGATTATTTCTATATTAATCTTTTGCGAGTTGGAAGTGTTTTGATTTTCTTTTCGTGAAAATTTTAACCTATCTGTAAAAATAAACATACAGGGTCAGAAAACCGTACCGTCAGCATGGTAGCCAAGAACCTTAACCACTTGCACTATGGTCGCTCGACAGAAGCAGCAGTTAATATTGCGGATATACAAGTTACACGTGGAACTTCAACATCGATTTTCTCGGCGACTATGAGCTGTGTTTGATGAGTTTGTGACTCTTGCATGGAGTGACACTTGTAACGAGAGGGAATGTGTTGGGTACATAGGCTTGTCCGCCGCTGCCTGCAACGTATTCTGGGGGAGGCCAAAGCCCATTTCCTGCATCAAGTTCCCTGCCCCCGCACCAGTTCGTAGTGTGTGTGGCTTTCTCCCAGAGTTCGGTACTGCAGTTGGCCTTTGCCTGGCAAGTAGTGTCCCTTTTTTTAATGTTGAGATAATGGAGTTCACCAAGACCGCAAGAGGGAAACCTTTACTGATTTTCGACGGGCATCGGTATATAGTGGGCTATGTAATCAAACGAAGTGACTTGCTGGCGTTGAGTAAACTTTAAAAACGATTAATACACAGGAAGACTATCGACAAAAAATTACACAGTTTTAAGGGAAGGTAGACTTTTCGTATTGGACATAAATCAGCAAATGAAGTGCGAAGGAAGCGGGCAAAAGAAACAGACGCTACAGTTTAATCAGTTTACGTTGAATAAGTAGGGCAGCTCTTCAGTCGAGACTATGAGTGAGTAACATCACACATTAGAGGGAAGGACTCTTTAAACTGCATTAGGCGAAAATATATGGGAGCTACACAAGAACCCACCTAATCTGAAGGAATATCCTTTCAGGAAAATAATTAACCGATGAATGATGATAGCAATTTTTTACTTGTAGATGATAACGGGGGACTGAATGAAAAAATACTGGTGTTTGACAGCGGAAAGGGAAAAGCATCTTTTTCAAACTGCAAATCATTCTTTTTGGATGGAACACTTAAGCGTTCGAGTAAGCAGTTTGGACAGTTGTTGTTTACACTCCACGCCGACCTTAATAGTTCTTGGAAGGGAACAAAAATCATTCCAGTTGTTACCGCTTTGCTGCCAAATAAAAATTGAGAAAAAGATGAACGTTTTTATAAGCTATTAAAACTAAAGTGCCTGGATGGAAACCTGCATCCCTGGTAATGTACTTCGAAATTGCCATCGTCCAAGTTGCTAACAGATTGTTTTCTGGAACAGAGGATACTGGTTGCAGTTATTATGTTAATCAACGTTTGTGCAAACAAGTAAGTGTTGCGGCCTCGTTCCAGTCTGTAAGGAAAACGAGGAAATACGCTGTCACATAAGAATATGTTCTACTCTAGCACATTTTCCCCTGGAAATGTTGAATGATGGTTTGCTGCATATTAAGGAGAGCACGCCTGAAAACCAAAAGCTTCAGAATTTTTCTGACTATTTAGTGGATCAGTGACTTGATAAAGAACACATGCCAAGAGAGATGTGGAATTACAGTGGAAGACGCCATCGCAGTAACAACGTCTCAGCAGGATGGAACCGGAGAATAAATACATTAATACCAAACGTTCATCCGAATGTATATTTATTTGTGAAAAATCTTCGAGAAGATGAGGAGTACCAGGGACACCAGTTTTACCGACTAATTTTAAACTTATATGGGAAAAGAAGAAATCAGCAATGAATACTGACGAAAAGATTGAAAAGGCTTTAAAGAAACTTAGAACTGATAGGACATTAGAATCATTTCTGACTTGTGTGGCCTACGCACAGAAGTTACAATGACGACTAAACCTCAGAGTCACTGAAAAATTTGTAAATATTGAAAAGTAGTTCAATGTAATCATTAGCAATCTTGTAAATATTGTTAATAAGTTTAATGTTGGACGAAAAGAAACTACCTCCTCGTGGTGTTCCCTGGAAATGACACCCGCCGATCCTTTTCTGGGAAGTAATCGCGGCATTCGCCTTGTGGTTTTTAGAATCAAACTCTGTATGGACGGACACCGGAAATCTTTGCAGCGAAAACGCAGCCAAGTAACAGGCAATTAAATCCATACTTTCTCCCTCTGTTTGCAAACGAGCAAACCCGCATAAGCTAGTAAAGACAAAAAAAAATTATCGTAAAAAAGTGACTGGTCGCAGTTTTACAACATTTCAATCCATGTCAGAACTAATTTCTAGTAACACATGACTACAGCAGGTCTGTTGAGGATGCGGCTAGGCGAGCAAGAGCGTTCACGCTCGCTCGCCGTCTGGTTTGCGAGCGCTCGCGGTAAAAGGCGATGGCCAGACGTCGTTAGGTAGCGTAGGAGAAGTGAAAACAATATGCTGCCTTCAAAGAAATGACCTTCATTAGTTTCGGCGTAGCCTTAGATACGAACATACATTTTATACGGCTCGGTGCTTAAGGGGAGATTCCACCCAAAAAAATTTTCCTTCTACTTTGCCGATAGCAACCACATTTTAAAATCGTGTCTGTTATGTAAAGATGTAGCAATGCCCAAGTAAAATAAATTCCATAGCTTCATTGGTTTTCGAGTTTTGAATTTCTGACATTATTTTAACGGTATTCTTCACATGCCTGACTTTTTCAGTACATTCACAAGACCTAGTTCAACGGTTCTGTGTATTCATTTTATGAGAAATGTTAATAATTTGTTTTCATTGTTTATTTCAAATTTCAGCCTTAAATTTTGTTTAATTATCGGTACATAAATGTGATGACAGAATAAGCAAATTACGTTTTAGATAATATTGATGCAGCGAAGTAAGTAAATTCATCAAAACTACTCCCTGGAAAAATTTCATTCAGGTTGGTTAATATTTATGACGAAAAAGGTGGCTCACAGCCTAGAAAAACAAACTTATGGTAAAATGGATTTCAAGATTTTATCAAAAAATGAATGTTACTACAGGACACAGTCCCATTAAAATTCTCTGGCACAATGACGCTTTCCCTTCATGATTACATGAGCCTTCTTCTTGTAATTTCAAGATCAGGGTAGCCTTTTCTTTAATTTTCTAAGTCCACTCACAGCCATCTCGAGGAGGTGCAAGGGAAGGGATATCTGTTTGTAAGCCAATGCCTATTTCCTTAGAGATTGTTAATTGTTCCGAACAGGACTTCAGTGTGTTCCTTAAATTTATATTTACACAGTCAGTGGGCATAGTAATTGATTTCCAACGACTAGGTGCCAGCTGTTTCGCTTCAGTTTACCTATAAATCTTGCGTTTTTCCCAGTTTGAGTTTATACCATGGTTGGAGTAAAGATGGTTCTGTTTGATGGTGATCGAAATCAAGAGTTATCTTTGGCATCTTTTGGTGTACGGTCAGTATTTCAAACATTCCATAGACACACGTGTAATTCGAGTACAGTCAAATCGTTTTTGGATCTAAGGATAAGCTCTGCAAAGATGTGAAATAGAAAAGTAGCATAATAGTCGCGTTAGGAACTTCAAAGTGGCCAGACACTTCCACATCTACGTATCAGTGCAGGATGTCTATTGAATGCGATGGTGTCTTGATACGCATAGTGTTATATTAATGTGCTTCAAAACTTTGAATACGACGATAAAATTCAGTTTACAACAATGTTACACTATTCAAATAACTTACGGGTTTGCTGCCGGGTGACGTCGTGGAACACCGCCGATATTTCGACAGGAGTACACCCTGCCATTCTCAAGGCACAAATGCAAGGAAGAAAAAATGTGCATTTGTGCCTTGAGAATGGCAGGGTGTACTCCTGTCGAAATATCGGCGGCGTTCGACGACGTCACCCGGCAGCAAACCCGTAAGTTATTTGAACATTCGATTCGCCGGGAAAAGTTAAGGTCTCACAATGTTACAATAGATTTTCATACAAAAGATCAAAAGGAACACACAACGCATGAATCTGCAGTTATATCAAGTTACAACACTGCTTTTTCATGTTGCAAAGGATTGCGCAGTTTCACTGATTTTCGGGATATGTTACAGTGTGGAAACTCTGCTACGGCTAGAATATATTTACCAACAGTGTTTGCATGATTAGTTTCACAACAAAATTAGTCTCGTAGTCTTTTCACGACTTAACAAGTCTGTAGCTACGATTATGTCGATGTTTAGACTTACATGTACATATTGCTATTTTACTGAATGAAGAGAACGAAATCCACCCACAGAAGCTCACTAGTAGATTTTAACTTAAGAGCTTTTCTTCGAATTAGCATTACTCGAAATATGGTACCAGACATTGATCCTTTAGCGAAATGCAAAATAAGTAATATTCACTGACATTTGTGTATTTATGTTTAACGTTTAAATAAAATTGTAAGGAAAAATACATCTGTCAATTTAAATTTCGTCCTAAAACGGCATAAGGTTGCAACAGTCGTTAGAAATATTATGTTTCTTACGTAGCTGCCCCGGTTCTTTTCATCATCAAGATATGAAAAAGAGATGTTGAATTTCAGCTCGCAGAGCAGCTGAGCTGAACTGCTAGACTGTTTAGCGTGGCTGTAACTGTGAAAAGTCGGTTAGCCCGAAAAGAGACCCAGGCTCCGTGCAAGTGTCACTCCGTGCAGATGTCAATCTGTGAAAGTGTTCCAACCTCAGACAAGCCGCTAACCAGGTACACAGAACAGTTCCCTCTACAACACACCCACGACTCTTCAAATTCCGTTATTGACAGGTCTTTTGAGATAATCTGACCCTGCAGAGTTCATCTTCGGCAGCCAGTGTAGAAATTGTCATAGAATCAGCTAAGTAAAAAGTCCACGCAATTCGCACGTTTATGTATATGTAAAAGCCAATTCGGAATTTTTCTTTGTGCGAAACTGCATGTGCCAGATTCGTTTGCAGATTATAAATTCTACATTCGCATATTTTACTGTTCCTGACGCTTCTGCACACTCTTTCACTGAATGTATCAATATCGTTTGTGTTGTGATACATTGTGAAATTTCGAACATTTGCGAGTGCGCAATAAACTCGTACTGTTATCGCCAAATGTAGGCTTAAACTTACAACTCTTTTAAAATTTTTGAGAACAGTAGGCCTATCCTCGTTCAAAATAATTATTCTCTAATTTCATTGTATAATTATGTGAGAAATAAGTTATATTGAGAATTTTCGGATGCTTAAGAAATCTACATTTTTCAAAATTTTCATAAGTTACTGGTACGAATGTTGCGGACAACTTATTTTTCGCAGTATATCAGGGTTTGCAATTCGCAGTTAGTGCCAAAGAATAGATCACCCCGAATTTCAGTACATATTAATGCAAATAAACGGTATGTATTTAGAATTTTCAGAAATTACCACTGTCCTGTGCATAATCTAATTCGTAGCAAATCGGCGTTTGTGATTACTTAAGGTAGCAAGAAAATGTAACTAACATATTGTGTTACATTTGGTTTTCTCCTAATGAGGGGCGTATACTATCTACATTAATAGTAAATTACCTCTATTTTCGTGTTTGTTAACGAAACTCACCTCAAAAAATTTTACGAAACTGATTATTTTCACCACAGGGTTTTCGGTTGTGTTAATAGAAATTTTGTTTTGTGCATTTTCTTCAATTCTTATATGTAATTAGTAATTTTTAGGTCAACACAATAAAAGATAGTCAGGAGGGTTAGTTCAAAGTTCTTAGTTCACTGGCTTGTAATACGCTGCACGAGCCACAATGCAGCCCCACTGTAAATGTTGTTCTCGAACTTGGGATCAGTTGGACGACGTTCGTAAGCAGCTGTAAATCGCCCTGACTACTGTCAAACGATTGGCGACTGCTGCGAATCGATGTGTCGGAAGCTGAAAGAGCTCGCGGGAGTCTTTGCGTGAGGAGCCATTACCAAAAGTTCCTCAAATATCATGTTCTCTTGTGGATCCTACCTCCTCTGAAGGGAGTACGGAATGTCATTAGTCATCCACCTGACTGGGAGTGGCGTGTCAGTGGTAGCTCTTGCACCCTGTACGGGTCAGACAGTGGTGTTATACCGATCCCTCTGGCTAACACGTTCAAGGTTATGCCTTTCACTGAAACGGAAACTGAGCCAGTGGGACTCACTTAATGTGTCCAGTGTCAAGAGGAGGCAAACGCAAAAGGGTAGGGGTATATTAATTTTTGGCAGTTCATACTACGACGAATAATGGTACCCCTTACGGAAATGGCAGCAAGGGACAAGAAAAACACCAGGTGCACTCAGTATATATTCCTGGGGGCCTCATTCGATTTGGTGAAGCGGCTATTCCGGCAGCCAATGAGGAACAGGGTGCAACCAACTGCAGGCTGTGAGGCAACTTCGAATAAATCTTGCCTGTCATCTGGCCTCCAACGTCATTCATGGGTTATTCCAGCTCGCGAAAGAGAATGTTGAGAAGACCAGCCTTGCGCTTAGAATTTCAGCGAAGCTCACAATTTGCGGCAATGTCCCCAGAAGTGATGATGGTCCCTTGGTTCTTAGTCGAGTGGAAGGTCGGAACCAGAGACTTCTCAAGTTCTGTAACAAGCTAGGCTGTGACTTCCTGGACTGCCGCCATAGGGCTGAGAACTGTATTATCCCCCTAAATAGGTCAGCTGTGCACTACACATCAGAGGCCGCTACCCTGGCAGCATACTGTTGTGGGGTGACCAAAAGGGTTTCTAATCCAGGCGACTCGCCATCCACATAGCGACAGCTGTAGGAAACTCATAAATGTAAGATCCAAAAGAATGCCCCTCTCCCGCCATAGGCAAGAGTATTAAACTCCTAGCAGTTAACTGCCGAAGCATTTGTAACAAAGTCACAGTGTTTGAAGCGCTCCTGAAAAGCAGATGTGCAGAAAGCTGGTTGAAATCTGAAACTGAAAGCAATGAGATTTCTGGGGAACATTTAAATGTATATCGAAAGGATAGGCTAATGGTTAACAGATGTGATATATTTGCGCAGTAGGCAAGTCACAGCCTAGCTTGAATTTCTGTCTCGGAGGTCACATCCGATTACAAGAAGGGTAAAAGACATGATCCACGAAATTACTCTCCAACACTCTTAACATCGATTTGTTCTAGAATGGTTCTGAGCACTATGGGACTTAACTTCTGAGGTCATCAGTCCCCTAGAACTTAAAACTACTTAAACCCAACGAACCTAAGGACATCACACACATCCATGCCCGAGGCAGGATTCGAACCTGCGACCGTAGCGGTCGCGCGGTTCCAGACTGCAGCGCCTAGAACCGCTCGGCCACCCCGGCCGGCGGTTTGTTGTAGAATCTTAAGACATATTCTGAGGTCAAACATAATGAAGTATCTCGAACAGAATGACATTCTCCATGCCAACCAGCGAGGTCCTAGGCGCCTTGTCACGGTCCGTGCGGCTCCCCCCGTCGGAGGTTCGAGTCTTCCCTCGGGCATGGGTGTTTTTGTGTGTGCATTGTCCATAGCGTAAGTTAGTATAAGTTAGATTACGTAGTGTGTAGGCTTAGGGACCGATGATCTCAGCAGTTTGGTCCCATAACACCTTACCACAAATTTCCGTGCTCCAGGGAAGTGTGTTGGGACCCTTGCTGTTCACGCGGACAATATTAACAGAATCCTCAGACTTCTGAAGATGATGCAATTATCTGTAATGAAGTATTGTCTGAAAGAAGTAGTATAAATATTCAGTCAGATCCTGATAAGATTACAAAGTGGTGCAAAGACTGGCAACTAGCTTTAAATGTTCAGAAGTGTAAAACTGTGCACTTCACAAAACGAAAAAGCGTAGTATCCTATGACTATAAATATCAGTGAGTCACAGTCGGAATCGGCCAACTCATACAAACACCTGGATGTCACATTTTGTAGGCAATGAAATTAAATGATCACATAGTGTCAGTAGTGGGTAAAGCAGGTGGTAGACTTCGGTTTTTGGTTTAGTAATGGGGAAATGCTATCAGTCTACAAAGGAGGTTGCTTACAAATCACTCGTGCGACCCATTCTAGAATACTGTTCAAGTATGTGGAACCCGTACCAAATAGGACTAACAGGGGATATTGAACGTATAAGAGAAAGGCTGCACGAATAGTTACAGGTTTGTTTGACCCGTGTAAGAGTGTCGCAGAGATGCTGCAGAAATTGAACTGGCAGACTCTTGAAGATAGACGTGAACTATTCCGGGAAAGCCTGCTTACAAAGCTTCAAAAACCGGCTTTGAATGGCAACTCTAGGAACACTTTACAATATTCAACGCTCGCTCTATAGGGACAGTGAGGGGAAGATAAGATTAATTACAGCACGCGCAGAAGCATTTAAACAATCGTAACTCCCGCGCTCCATACGTGAATACAACGACAAGAAACCCTTGTAACTGGTACTGGAACGTACCCTCTGCCATGCACTTCACAGTGGTTTGCAGGGTATATGTAGATGTAGATAGTAAACTTCACGGAATAGTATCTGCTTCATACAAGGTACTGGGACTTCTCTGTAAATCCGTGAACAGAACTCTTCAAAGGAAAACAAATAGTAAAAAGACGTATGCAATATCTGGTCATGAAGTGTTATCAAGCTTAACCTACGACTTTCGCTTTTGTGACCAACATTGCCTTAAACCATTTCACCCCAATGTTGTGAAGCTCATTGACCAGTTGTCTGAATGATAATATTCTGGCACACGGCTGCCATCGGATGTACATTATTATAAAGACAATTATTCATTAGAGAATAAGAAGTGCTCTAGTTTCGGTAGGGCGAAATTTCAACGCGAATAACCGTTCTTTCACTAATCTATGAGAGAATAACAAATGTAACAACCGCCACACTGCCTGATGTTCACGTAGCTGCACACCACTGGTTCTCGTGCTAATTTACTCGTACAATATAACTAAGTCACCGTTTGAATTTGTCTTAATAGTAGAAACTTCATCAAACTTTTTCTTCTTAAATAGGACTGAAAGCCGTTTTGAAATAACAAATGTTTTTACAGTGTCTATTAGATTTAAGTTCTTTCATGTTTAGCAGTAAAACCCCGGTTCTTTAAAGAATCGAAATCCCATGTCTAAAACGGCTTCAAATGTCTGATTACTTTGCGGATGAGTTCATGTGTTAAACATTTGATGCTAAGCATGTAGCAAGTAAAAGTTTAGAAGAGGTTTGAAACTATGATTGAAGGTCTCTAATACTGTTTATGACGTCACATCTCCTGAACTGTGTGTCTTACAACGATATTATTTTGCAAGTACATTCATTGGTATATGTATTTACCGTCTGTAAAATGTGTTGCGAATAGAGAAATAGTAGCCGGCCGCAGTGGCCGAGCGGTTCTAGGCGCTTCAGTCTGGAACCGCGCGACCATTACAGTCGCAGATTCGAATCCTGCCTCGGGTATGGATGTGTGAGATGTCCTGAGGTTAGTTAGGTTTTAGTAGTTCTAGGTTCTAGGGGACTGATGACCTCACATGTTATGTCATGTTAAGTCCCATAGTGCTCCGAGCCATTTGAACCATTTTTAGATTAATAGTAAAGAAGTGATAAATTAAAACCTCATACTTGATGATAAAGTTTTACAGCATGAACGGCGAAATTGTGGTAATCAATAACGTTTTTAACGTTTTTTATTTTTTATTTATTTATTTATTTTACTTTCGTCATTTTATGGATGGATCTTAATTGCTTAAGTTGTGTTCCAAGTTTTTTGCAAGTCTGTAAGGGCTCTCATTCTTAAATACTGGATAAATATAGACTGGGTAATCTGAGTTACGCTGCTTTAAGACATACTCGTATACACAATTTATAATTATAATAGTTAATTTATTGTATTAAACCTTTAACGTAAGAAACCTCTTATTGAGTGGATTATGTCGGCATTTTAAAGTTTTAAATCCTGTTAATAATTATATGAAATATTGAAAATTAAATTTTCGTTGTCCTTGGAAGCCGACAGACAGGCAACCTGCAACTGAGTCCATGCACCGTGAAACATGAACCGGGTTTTATACTAAAGATTAGTGGTCAAAACTCCTAGTCGATTTAATAAGTCGCTGAAAAAAAATGGCTTTTATCTGTTTCAGTTTCACAACTATCGTACCTTCATCTTCTTTCAATTGTTAACAAACTGAATTTCGGAAAGGATTAAAACCGATTTCTGGACCATTAATTCGAGCTAGGCCGGCAGATTAAATTCGCCAAACAGCGAAGTATCAAGCAAATTATAACACTACACCAGATAAGGAAGACGGAGTGAAATATCTGCTTTCCTGAACCAGAACTCTACTTAGTAATGCATATCACATACCAATGTGATGATCCTAAAGTAGTTCACCGAACTACTCTTCGTTCTTCAAACGGCGATGGACGAAGGACCGTCGTAACACGACTGAAAGACGTAGATAGACAAATTTGATCGTTATTATAATAAAAAACGTAGGGTTATGCAGGCGTTAAGACGTAAAGCACGAAGTTCACATCATACCTGAGTGTATTTAATGAACCAACCGAGGTGGCGCACTGGGAATACATTCCATGTGCATTCGGTACTACGGTGGTTCAAATCCCCATCCTGTCATTCAGATTTGGGTTTCCTGCTATTTTTCAAAATATTTAAAGGCAAATGCTAGAACGATTCCTTTGAAAATGACATGGTCTATTTCTTTCACCATTGTTTCTCTATCTGTGCTTGTGTTCAGTCTTATGAATTGTCGCCGACTGGACTTCAAACCTCAGTCTTCCGTCTAGATTTATCTATTACGTGAACAATAACTTGTGGAACTTTTCTCGTTTTGCACATAATTTATAGATCGTAAGTGCCAATTTCGCCGTAAGTCACTATGCAACGAAATCTGGAATTCTATTGGTTCAAATGGCTCTGAGCACTATGGGACTTAACTTCTAAGGTCATCAGTCCCCTAAAACTTAGAACTACTTAAACCTAACTAACCTAAGGACACCACAAATATTCATCCATGCCCATGGCAGGATTCGAACCTGCGACCGTAGCGGTCACACGGTTCCAGACTGTAGCGCCTAGAACCGCACGGCCACCCCTGGGATTCTATTATGCCATGTCTTCAGCTCCTATCTTGCTACCTAAACTGTTTATGGAAATTGTCTACTTCTCTTCTGGTGGTGGTTCTATGACAGAATTTTTAAAAATGACTAAGTATATTACTTGACTAGAACGCATTTAACGCTGAAAAACTTCCCTACTTTGACTTGCCGATAGACAATTTTCGTTTATTCTAACATTAGAAACTCGTGACATGTTGACACGCAAGATTTCAATAACTTTCTGTAGACACCGGAACCTAACACACGTCTTAGCAAACAAGTGTTTCGTATAATAATGTGATGACACAATGTTTCAACTGTTGAACTGTTATGAGTGTTTTCTTTTAGGTTTTACATGATTTCGCTAAACTGCTTCAGGCGGGCTAAGACAGATACTTTTTTTGTTTTTTTTTCCCCTCAGTCATTTTCAAATGAGGTCGTGTACCATCAATTATGATTCGAAGTCGAGGGAACTAAGGCTCAATTTTTCTTCTTTCAAAATGGAACGTTACTAAACAGTCTGTAAGCTCCCCCTTATTTGCAGATAAAAAGAGGGCAGTTTACTTTATTTCCAGGTCTGCTATTTCGCGTACGTGAAGTGAATGTATCAGCGCTGCAGTACGTACGGAGTAAGGAGCGAGCGGTAGATTCCCATGCTGGCTAGCAGGAACAGTTGGCCATGCGCTTTCGGAGCCAGTAGGATGAGGTGCCGATGCAGAAATCTCTCGTGACGCCACCAAAGAGACAAGTAGGGAAACTACATTACTCTGGCGTGAATCAAGTAATTGTTATTAATAAAAATTTCCTAAAAAGCTGCCTTTTCGCACTCAGGCGTTAGGAGGAGTCTACCGGTCATAAATACTATCTATCAGTAATTTCATAGCGCCAGGTAACCTTGATATAAATAAATAAATGAGTAACTTTGGCGTAAATGAAGATGTACGATCTTATATGAACTATTCCGATTGTAGCAACATGTTGAACATCATTGAGCATATCAGGGATGCCTTGCAACGTGTTTTTCAGAAGAGATCTCCCCCACCCCCCTCGTACTCTTACGGATTTATGGAGAACCTTGCAGGATTCATGGTGTCATTTCCCTACAGCACTACTTCAGACATTAGTCGAATCCATACCACGTCATGTTGCGTCACTTCTGCGTGCTCGCGGTGGCCCTACTCGATGGAAATGAATGAAAGTGAGGTCTTTCAGTCGTACAAATGAAGTTGAACATCACATGGCTTGAGGCCAGCGTGACTATAGCGCCAACTGGGGCTACCCCCCAACGCGAATACTTCACAGAACGGGAAAAGTCAATGTGTGACCATCACTGTGCAGTTACGGTGCGGTGTGGTGGTGGTGTTCATTACACAATAGCCTGCAGGTAATATTTCGAAGAGTTTACACAGGGAAGAATTGTCAGGAAACAGGAAGAAGGACGAAATGTGGCGAATGTAGCCCAGGAGTTTGGTACAGCGTTTCATGTGCCTGGCGATCGATCTGAAGCACAAAGGAGAGGAGGTGGCTGACCACGGTCAACTACACCAGCGTATGACCGCTACACTGTGCAACAGGCGAGAAGGGATCCACGTCAAACCGCGGGTGCAATTGCAACCACATTTAACAGGACTGCAAAGTACGCAATTTCAAAAAAATGGTTCAAATGGCTCTGAGCACTATGGGACTTAACATCTGAGGTCATCAGTCCCCTAGAACTTATAACTACTTAAATCTTACTAACCTAAGGGCATCACACACATCCATGCCCGAGGCAGGATTCGAACCTGCGACCGTAGCGGTCACTACGCAATTTCACGCTAAACAATGACACAGCGGCTGCGTGGGGGTGATCTCTTTGTCGGAAGACATGCACATTGGCGTCACCGTTAATAATGGTGCCAAGAGGATAAGGGAGTGGATAAACAAGTTCTCGGACGAGACCTGATTCAATCTGAGTAGTGATTCTGGACGTACCCTCATGTAGTGAGAGCTAAGAACACGCAAAGCATCCAGAAACATTATTACCAAGCACGTTAGTTTTGGTGGTCAAGTGTTATGGTGTGAGAATGCATAATGTTGCATGGACGTGCCGACCTCCAAATCTTTGAACACAGTACACTCACCGGTGAACGTTACTGTGACATGTACTCCTTTCCCAAGAGCATATTTTCAGCGCTGCATTCGGCCCCAACTTCATTTTTATGAATGACAATGAGCGATCCCCCCCATGAACCATGGACCTTGCCGTTGGTGGGGAGGCTTGCGTGCCTCAGCGATACAGATAGCCGTACCGTAGGTGCAACCACAACGGAGGGGTATCTGTTGAGAGGCCAGACAAATGTGTGGTTCCTGAAGAGGGGCAGCAGCCTTTTCAGTAGTTGCAAGGGCAACAGTCTGGATGATTGACTGATCTGGCCTTGTAACAATAACCAAAACGGCATTGCCGTGCCGGTACTGCGAACGGCTGAAAGCAAGGGGAAACTACAGCCGTAATTTTTCCCGAGGGCATGCAGCTTTACTGTATGATTACATGATGATGGCGTCCTCTTGGGTAAAATATTCCGGAGGTAAAATAGTCCCCCATTCGGATCTCCGGGCGGGGACTACTCAAGAGGATGTCGTTATCAGGAGAAAGAAAACTGGCGTTCTACGGATCGGAGCGTGGAATGTCAGATCACTTAATCGGGCAGGTAGGTTAGAAAATTTAAAAAGGGAAATGGATAGGTTGAAGTTAGATATAGTGGGAATTAGTGAAGTTCGGTGGCAGGAGGAACAAGACTTCTGGTCAGGTGACTACAGGGTTATAAACACAAAATCAAATAGGGGTAATGCAGGAGTAGGTTTAATAATGAATAGGAAAATAGGAATGCGGGTAAGCTACTACAAACAGCATAATGAACGCATTATTGTGGCCAAGATAGATACGAAGCCCACACCTACTACAGTAGTACAAGTTTATATGCCAACTAGCTCTGCAGATGACGAAGAAATTGAAGAAATGTATGATGAAATAAAAGAAATTATTCAGATTGTGAAGGGAGACGAAAATTTAATAGTCATGGGTGACTGGAATTCGAGTGTAGGAAAAGGGAGAGAAGGAAACATAGTAGGTGAATATGGATTGGGGGACAGAAATGAAAGAGGAAGCCGCCTGGTAGAATTTTGCACAGAGCACAACATAATCATAACTAACACTTGGTTTAAGAATCATGAAAGAAGGTTGTATACATGGAAGAACCCTGGAGGTACTAAAAGGTATCAGATAGATTATATAATGGTAAGACAGAGATTTAGGAACCAGGTTTTAAATTGTAAGACATTTCCAGGGGCAGATGTGGACTCTGACCACAATCTAGTGGTTATGAACTGTAGATTAAAACTGAAGAAACTGCAAAAAGGTGGGAATTTAAGGAGATGGGACCTGGATAAACTAAAAGAACCAGAGGTTGTACAGAGATTCAGGGAGAGCATAAGGGAGCAATTGACAGGAATGGGGGAAATAAATACAGTAGAAGAAGAATGGGTAGCTCTGAGGGATGAAGTAGGGAAGGCAGCAGAGGATCAAGTAGGTAAAAAGACGAGGGCTAATAGAAATCCTTGGGTAACAGAAGAAATATTGAATTTAATTGATGAAAGGAGAAAATATAAAAATGCAGTAAATGAAGCAGGCAAAAAGGAATACAAACGTCTCAAAAATGAGATTGACAGGAAGTGCAAAATGGCTAAGCAGGGATGGCTAGAGGACAAATGTAAGGATGTAGAGGCCTATCTCACTAGGGGTAAGATAGATACCGCCTACAGGAAAATTAAAGACACCTTTGGAGATAAGAGAACGACTTGTATGAACATCAAGAGCTCAGATGGAAACCCAGTTCTAAGCAAAGAAGGGAAAGCAGAAAGGTAGAAGGAGTATATAGAGGGTCTATACAAGGGCGATGTACTTGAGGACAATATTATGGAAATGGAAGAGGATGTAGATGAAGATGAAATGGGAGATATGATACTGCGTGAAGAGTTTGACAGAGCACTGAAAGACCTGAGTCGAAACAAAGCCCCCGGAGTAGACAATATTCCATTGGAACTACTGACGGCCGTGGGAGAGCCAGTCCTGACAAAACTCTACCATCTGGTGAGGATGATGTATGAAACAGGCGAAATACCCTCAGACTTCAAGAAGAATATAATAATTCCAATCCCAAAGAAAGCAGGTGTTGACAGATGTGAAAATTACCGAACTATCAGCTTAATAAGTCACAGCTGCAAAATACTAACACGAATTCTTTACAGACGAATGGAAAAACTAGTAGAAGCCAACCTCGGGGAAGATCAGTTTGGATTCCGTAGAAACACTGGAACACGTGAGGCAATACTGACCTTACGACTTATCTTAGAAGAAAGATTAAGGAAAGGCAAACCTACGTTTCTAGCATTTGTAGACTTAGAGAAAGCTTTTGGCAATGTTGACTGGAATACTCTCTTTCAAATTCTAAAGGTGGCAGGGGTAAAATACAGGGAGCGAAAGGCTATTTACAATTTATACAGAAACCAGATGGCAGTTATAAGAGTCGAGGGACATGAAAGGGAAGCAGTGGTTGGGAAGGGAGTAAGACAGGGTTGTAGCCTCTCCCCGATGTTGTTCAATCTGTATATTGAGCAAGCAGTAAAGGAAACAAAAGAAAAATTCGGAGTAGGTATTAAAATTCATGGAGAAGAAATAAAAACTTTGAGGTTCGCCGATGACATTGTAATTCTGTCAGAGACAGCAAAGGACTTGGAAGAGCAGTTGAATGGAATGGACAGTGTCTTGAAAGGAGGATATAAGATGAACATCAACAAAAGCAAAACAAGGATAATGGAATGTAGTCTAATTAAGTCGGGTGATGCTGAGGGAATTAGATTAGGAAATGAGGCACTTAAAGTAGTAAAGGAGTTTTGCTATTTGGGGAGCAAAATAACTGATGATGGTCGAAGTAGAGAGGATATAAAATGTAGGCTGGCAATGGCAAGGAAAGCGTTTCTGAAGAAGAGAAATTTGTTAACATCCAGCATTGATTTAAGTGTCAGGAAGTCATTTCTGAAAGTATTCGTATGGAGTGTAGCCATGTATGGAAGTGAAACATGGACGATAAATAGTTTGGACAAGAAGAGAATAGAAGCTTTCGAAATGTGGTGCTACAGAAGAATGCTGAAGATTAGATGGGTAGATCGAATAACTAATGAGGAAGTATTGAATAGGATTGGGGAGAAGAGAAGTTTGTGGCACAACTTGACCAGAAGAAGGGATCGGTTGGTAGGACATGTTCTGAGGCATCAAGGGATCACCAATTTAGTATTGGAGGGCAGCGTGGAGGGTAAACATCGTAGAGGGAGACCAAGAGATGAATACACTAAGCAGATTCAGAAGGATGTAGGTTGCAGTAGGTACTGGGAGATGAAAAAGCTTGCACAGGATAGAGTAGCATGGAGAGCTGCATCAAACCAGTCTCAGGACTGAAGACCACAACAACAACAACATGAGCGATCGCATCGAAAAGTGCAAGAGGAACTCTTGGAACGAAAAACATTCGGCAAATTGACTGGTCTGCCCGTTCCCCCGTCTTAAATCGCATAGATCACATGTGGAATGCGGTGTGAAGGCGTACTGCACCACGTCCACTTGCGCAAGGGCCATGGTGGTGGTGGAGGAACGGAACGCCCTACCATAATAACTCCTTACCTAGCTTGTACCGAGCGGGGTGGCGCAGTGGTTAGACACTGGACTCGCATTCGGGAGGATGACGGTTCAATCCCGCGTCCGGCCATCATGATTTAGGTTTTCCGTGATTTCCCTAAATCACTCCAGGCAAATGCCGGGATGGTTCCTCTGAAAGGGCACGGCCGACTTCCTTCCCAATCCTTCCCTAATCCGATGAGACCGATGACCACGCTGTCTGGTCTCCTTCCCCAAACCAACCAACCAACCTAGCTTGTGGGCAGCATGGCAGCACGTTGCGGAGTATGCACTGCTGTCTGTCGTGACCACACACCCTATCAAGCAACATGTTCTGCCGTTTGTATCATCCAGGCGAGCATCATGTACCGTGGTGACTTCAGTGTACTTATTGGCTTTGAATAAAAGAATCTTTCTGTTCATCACATTGTGTATTAATTTCAGTTACCTTATGTAGTACAGTGTAGCATTGATTTCTATGTATGATACCAGTTTTATCAAGCTATGTTACTTGGCAGTGACACATGATACGAAAGTTACTTTCGTCCTTAAATTTTACACACCAGTGTATTTTACCTACGAAATATTTTACCTAAGAAGGTGTCATCATTATTAAGCCACACTCCTGCATGTCATCGGGAAAATTATGGCTAAAGGTTCCCTTTGTTTTCAGCTGTTCGCAGTATCAAAAAAGCAAATCGATGTTGGCTAGTTACAAAGCCTCATCACTCAGTCATCCAGACCGGTACCTCTGCATAGGCTGCTGTCCTTCCTCGGGAACCACGTATTTGTCTGGCCCCCCCACAGATAACCTCCGATGCCGCTGCAACTGCAGCACAGCTATACGTATCGCAGAGGCACGCAAGCTACCCCACCATGGTTCGGCGGATTGTCGGTGGGGGAGGGGGGAGAGAGAGCAATATATGTAATAATGTTAATATATATGTAAACTGGCTAAGCTGTTTAAAGCCAAAAATATTACGTTTCATTTCCATGTTAACTGAAATTAGTTCGGTAACGCTTGTAAGAAACTAGACAAAATTGGAGGTTGAAAACTATGTACGAAATATTACATACAGAAAGCTAGAAAAATATGTAAGAATCTTTAAACACAACACAGTGATTACTACAGACTTGAAAAACACGACTTCAGTTATATCAACGGATACTACAGAAGCATGTGATATTGGCTCTTTACAAAAAATCCTCGACTGTGTTCCAGCAGCAAGGGTCTTTGGAAGAAATTTAAGAAATACCCTACATTTTAAACGGAAAGATGAGATCTTAACTAAATTATTAATTTACAGGTATATAATTATTCAGCAACTCTCTCCATAAATTATGTAAAAAGGGTACGTTAGTAATTAGTGACTTATATAAATATAAGAATCTTAAACGGCAAGAAACTCATATTTGCTGAAGGTCTCATAGGCATTCCGTTAACAACGTGAGCAAGATTTATTTTGAACTGTGACTTCTCTATCCTAATTTAAATAACTGAAATTGAATTTTAATATTTTTATGTAATTACAACGCCCAGGCACTTACTATGGAAAACCGTGCTGTTTGACAATATGTTCTTAAAAAAAGACCATCGTACAGATCGACAACAGCCTCTTCAACTATTCGCTGATTGCGACCCTCTTACGATTCGCCATGTACAGCAACACAACGAAGTCATAACTGCAGCAAAAAGTGATAAATTCCTGGTGTAAAGCTAACAATGTTCTATGTTGTATGTAACGAAAATAACGAATTCGTATCGAAACTTTGAGCAACAGTGGAACCAGACGACAGCAGACAGGTAGTTTGTGAACTGCTTCACCCCCTCCTTTTCCACTATTTCCTCCAACGATCTACAGTTACGTTAGGTTAAATGGAAATAAGTATGCTAATGCAATGTATAATTATACCTACTACATTTTGCATATGTGTTATACACTGAATCGCCAACAAAAGGCAGATACAGGCATGCGTATTCAAATACAGGATATGTAAACAGGCAGAACACGGCGCAGCGGTCGGCAACACCTATATAGGACAAGAAGTGCCTGGTGCAGTTGTTAGATCGCTAACTGCTGTTACAATGGCAGGTTATCAAGATTCAAGTGAGTTTCAAAATGGTGTTATAGTCGGCGTATGAGGAATGGGACGCATCATCTCCGAGATAGCAATGGAGTGTAAACGCGAATATCAGGAATCCGATAAAACATCAAATCTCCGACATCGTTGCGGCCGAAAAATATCCTACAACAACTGGACCAACGACAACTGAAGAGAATCGTTCAACGTAACAGAAGTGCAACCCCGCAAATTGCTGCAGATTTCAATGGTGAGTTATCAAAATGTGTCATCGTGCGAACCATTCAACGAAACATCATCGGCATGGGCTTTCGGGGCCGAAGGCTCACTCGTGTACCCTTGATGACTGCACGACACAAAGCTTTACGCCTCACCTGGGCCCGTCAACAGCGACATTGGACTGTTGATGACTGGAAACATGTTGCCTGGTCGGACGAGTATCGTTTCAAATTGTGGATGGACGTATACGGGTATGGACACAACTTCATGAATCTGTGGACCGGGCATGTCAGCAGGGGACTGTTCAAGCTGGTGGAGGCTCTGTAATGACGTGGGGCGTGTCCAGTTGAAATGATATGGGACCCTTGTTACATCCAGACATGACTCTGACAGGTGACACGTACGTAAGTACCCTGTCGGATCACCTGCATCCATTCATGTCCATTGTGCATTCTGACGGACTTGGGCAATTCTAGCAGGGCAATGCGACACCACCCACGTCCAGAATTGTTACAGAGTGGCTCCAGGAACAGTCTTCTGAGCTTAAACACTTCCGCTGGCCACCAAACTCCCCAGCCATGAACATTATTGAGCACATTTGGGTTGCCTTGCAACGCGCTGTTCATAAGAGATCTCTACCCCCTCGTATTCTTACGGATTTATGGACAGCCCTGCAGGATTCATGGTGTTAATTCCCTCCAGCACTACTTCATACATTAGTCGAGTCCATGCTACGTCGTGTTGCGTCACTTCTGCGTGCTCGCGGTGGCCCTATGCGATATTAGGCAGGTGCACTATTTTCTTTGGCTCTTCAGTGTATTATGGGCGATGGCCTGTAACGCGTCACATGGAAATATCTTATTGGACACAAATCATACACAGGTAAATCGAGTACTGTAACTCAGCGAGGAAAATACTTAATTGTATCGTTTCATGGGATAGTCACATCACCGAGTTTGGGGGTGAGTGTTGTAGAAGATCAACTAGATACCGTGAATTCTTAGCTAGTTTCAAATCAGGTGAATGCGCCGCCAGAGCTATTGTTGAAATTTCTAACATGCTCATCAAAATGAGCTAAATGCCCATTTAGTCGTTTTTATTTAAGTCTTCCGCAGTTTCCCTAAGTCACTTCATGGTAACGTGTTTGGGGGATAAGTTTTCTTTTCTTCCTCAGTACAATCTAACTTTTGCTTCGTTCGTAATTACCACACTGTAGACGAGAACTTGAATTTCAAACTTGTCTCATTCTGAAATTTGGCCTCCACTTTCTATCGATCCTCTCGCGAAGGGCTGCTTCTGCGGCTGCACTGAAGCCACACGTCAAGGAAGTTACGAACGCCCCATAGTAGCATCTAACATACGCGCGATACTTGCAATTCTTCCATGAAATCTGATGTCAAACGCTTATTAAGTGACCATGACTGACTACTTGGCTCTCCATCGGTAGTAATGCCTTTAGTTATTTACTCACGCACGTTCATGATACCGTAAGTCAAAGATCCACCGGCTCCACAGTAATGGTGATTTATAAAGTAGGAAAGTAGTTTAACTTGATAAAAATTATAATGGTTCAAATGGCTCTGAGCACTATGGGACTCAACTGCTGAGGTCATTAGTCCCCGAGAACTTAGAACTAGTTAAACCTAACTAACCTAAGGACATAACAAACATCCATGCCCGAGGCAGGATTCGAACCTGCGACCGTAGCGGTCTTGCGGTTCCAGACTGCAGCGCCTTTAACCGCACAGCCACTTCGGCCGGCCGATAAAAATTATAAAGGAGAGTTGTAGTAAGTTAAAGCACACAACAACAGCTACTTACCAAGTACTTTAAGTCTAATTTTTACGAAAATCTTATGAAAATCATTTTAAAAACCCTATAGCACACCATGAAAGCTGGCACACCCACTAGTGGGCGGTAGGGACCAGATTGACAACCACTGATATAGGTTCTATATTTTTAAATATACATGAAGTAGATTTACAATAGGGAACAGTCGTAGCAAACATCTCGAAAAGTTCTTGACCAATTTATTTCAAATTTTTGTACGATAGTCCCTTTTTTAACATTTAGATGGACATACGCAATATACTTTTTTTAAACACAAATGTACAGGTATTCTATTGAAACGCGAGAAAGAACCTGGTGTGCTGTGAGAATGTGCGGTTTTGTTTTCTTTCTCCCAGTCAGTCGTTACTATCAAAGCACGACATTTAAACCATTAGACAAATTGTTCTCCAACTTACATTCTTTCTGTTTTTAATTTCAAACAAAAATTATATACACAACTACGTGCTGTTATGCTTTTTTCTTTAGTCAATTTTAAGAGCAAATCGGATGTTGTATTTATGGCTTACGGGCTTATAATTAGAATGCCACTGCCGAATCGGAACGTCCACAACTTTGTAATACTACCCGCTTGTAGATCAAAGCTATGGGAAATCTCCCACCGAACCTACTATCCTCACATCCAGCAGCGGGAGAGGTCTCTCATATCCAGTATACAAATGATCCTAGCCGATTTACCCATACATTTTAAGCAACTTCAATTCCCAATCAAGGTTTCGTTCGCAATAACGATAAACAAGACTCAAAAGGTCGGCGAGAGAAGGGCAGATCCAATGGACAGTGGAGGATCGCAGGGAGGAAATAGAGATGGGGATGGAGGGGGTGGATAGAGAGGTGGTAGGATGAGGTGGGGAAAGATAGGAAGGAGGAGATGGGCAGAGAGGGGCAAGGATTTAATGACAGAGAGAAGTGAAGGTGAAGAATGTAAACAAACAGATGGGAGAGGAAGAGGTAAACAGACAGACAAGGGGGGAGGGGGGTAAGGCGATCAGGATACATATCCAATTGCCATACACATTTAGCAAATCGAAGCATTGCCGGGTTCGCTAATGTACGACAGCATCAATCAGTTCAGTTTGATTTCATACACTTCATGGCACCACTTCCAATTTGTGCTTTGGCTACCAGATGACTCAAGTCACCTCAGCGGATAATACAAACCGTCTTCTAACTAGCCTGGTAAGAAGCTGTTGAAGAAAAATTAGCAGAACAGCCCGCACTTCTGCACTGCAGATATTAAGATTACGTTCCGCCCAAGTGGTGACGTTAACAGATCAAACAGAAATAAAGGATGATATGTGTATTGAATATTGCTTCACGTCAGCCTTCATAAGCTTCACACTAATCAAGGCACCTCTGATGCTATATCAAAGCATGGTCTCACGAGGCTTAGTGGATGCTGCGAGACTTCCTTGCACCGAAAAAGTGCGAACGGACATCAAGATTCGAGCGCTTAGACAGTTCGTCAACATCATTTGCGTTAGTTAAAAAGACAAACACGCCTAGGAAAATAAAGCAAAATTATCGTCTCTTCAGGTGTTAGATACATTAATTAGAGAGAGGTATCTGCCTTCCACGCCTTTATTCTGCTTCTTAGCCCAACTGCAACCTCCTTTGATGGAACACTTAGTAACCATGAGCTTTGATTTTCCTGTTATACAAAGATTAAATCTCTTAAACGTCTGGTGTTGACTTCAAAATTCCTCGAAATGTCGTTTTCACACTATCAGAGTCAAGATGGTCTGATTGTTGCATACGTATTTTTCCTTCATAATATACTGATTCATTTACCTTTTGGCATTGCATGTTCCTATCAGGCTAACGATGTGCTAATGCGATTTCTGTCTTTCGTTTGTTGATATGTTCATTGTTAGAACCCAATTTTCGCTGTTTGCAATGCACTGTCCTCTAAGGCCGCTGATCGCTCGAACTTTTTCCGCTACCACCAATGCAATTTTATCCCTTGCAATACACGTCAGTTACAAAAGTCTGCCTTCTTGTCCTTATTTTTATTCATTCCTTAGTTCCAACCGAAACTCGTTCGTTTCTGCGGTGTCGCCCAAAGACCGGGACCTCAACGCAAGGTTGGCACCTCGCAACGAAACCACAGACGAGTATAGGTAACGATAGTCGCTGCTCGCCGCACCGAAGAATGAGAAATGCCTGCGCAGACACGCCTCCTGGAACTTCTCTTCGCCACCGCAACGTTTGCTTACGGCTGAGCAGAGGAGCGCTAGGCTCTGTTCGGTATATTAAATCTTAGGCAGGACATTATGTGAACATTACGTCAGTAATACTTCAAGTGAAGAGTATTAGAGTTCCACTATATTTCCTCCAGGAACAAACAAAAGAACCCACCATTGTACCTGTGAGCATACTTCCGTTCGGCACAACTGTTTCTGTGAGTGAGTGAATTGTGTAGTTTTATCCGCAGAGCCTTTGAACGCAATTCGAATGTTCCTTCATGTTACACCCAATCTTATACTAGTGGAACGATTAATCTTATTTTTTTATGTCTCCAGTCTACTGTTAGAGAAGAGGTAATAACTCAGCTGAATGATGATAAAGAAGTTATTACTCGTCACTCGTCATTTTATTGAAGAAACAATCCTGGCATACAAGTGAAAACATTTACAAAGTCCTAGGAACTATAATCTCATAGACCACTGACTCTCACTGTGGTTGGTACCTCACCACTGGGGGATGGTGCGAGGAAATCAGTGAGCGGTTACACTGTTTTGGACTACTGTGAGAGGGGGGTGGGGGCGATTGAGCTGTGTCTGAACCTACAGAGCAAATACCAATATCTTCCTCACTTCGAGTTTCTGCTCTTGGTTGGTGGTGACATCTGGTGAGAACGGTCGAAATAACAAATGCTATCCATCGCCAACGGCCGGCCGCAGTGGCCGAGCGGTTCTAGGCGCTTCAGTCCGGAACCGTATGGGACCTCATCATCATCACCAGCAGCTACCATAGTGCTCAATTGTGAAAGAGTCTTCTCTAATGAGGCCATGAAGCCTTCGAGAATAATAGAACATCTGATAGTGGCACATCCTGACATGGTGAACGTCGTTTTAAGTTTCTTTTAGCACCTCCAAGTTAAATTTGACATGTGACCCGCTCTCTCAAACATGTTTCGCAATGGTTCACAACAAGTTACTGATGTTGGCTTGCAACAAACAACATTTCATTGTTGATAGCTAAGCCCAGACACCGCATGCAATAGATGAGGGACTCATCCATCCATCATATTAACGTTTATTTGAATGTCAGTTCAGAAGATTAATTCTGTTTTGTCACGTTTCTGTGTAAACTCGCTGTTCATTATTAAATTTAAAAGAATTGTCAATTTTTGTTTTTAAATAACGTGGATCACTTTTCCGCATTTAGATCTTAAAGATTAACATAAGATAATCCGGGGGTGGGGGATCGCTGAGAACGAGAGCTTTGACCAAGTGGGCGTTAGAATCACCGGTATAGACATTTGAACTCCGCTCCTCTCAAATACACATGTAGGCCAGTGGGTTATGATTTGTTGAGAATGTTCATTCAATCCTCATTTGACTTCTCGGGTGCAGTCAAGTGAGGTGACCAGTGGTTGACACCCTGAACTTACATCCAATAGGCGAAGGGTTCAATCACCAATCAAAATCAAGATTTTGCCGGTTTTTTCCCAAATTCCTTTAGTCGAATGCAGGGATATTTGCTATGAAAAAGGCACAGCACATTCACTCTCCCTCTCCTTGCATACATGTGTTTTACGTCTCTAACGATCCCGTCCTCAATGAGAGCTAAATACCAAACGCCGTTCGTTTTCACATTGATCACCACATGAAGAAATTTCTTTTCGTAACGGATGTACTGTGCGTCTTACAAGGACGCATCTGCGTTCACTATAGTCGCTAGACCGCAAAATATCCTTAAAAGTAAGGACAGAAGTTCACCTTTAAGGAAGTACTCTAAGACTCCCTTCCTCTTCCATTGCTCTTATGGGCCGAAGTGCTAGTTACCAACAACTTCACAAATTTCCAAAAAGGCAAAAACAGACGTACTGAATCGCTTGGGCTAGCAGGCGGGTCAACACAACAAGAAACAATTCCTAATGTTCTTTTTGGTACGTATATATGACCGATACTATTACGTAAACAAGGATCGCCTATAACAAGAAAAAGCCATTAAATACCACTGCAGACTGGGAAACACCGGAAGGCACTGTGCAAGTGGTGGACAAATTTAAATACCTGGGAGAATTTTTAACAGAAAGGAAGAGGAGCAAGGAGGGAATAACAGGATAAAGGAGGTCAGCCTTCTGCATGACGAGAGAGATATACAATAAAAAGAATATATCCATAGAAGCAAAGATAAGCCACTACAAGGCAACCGTGAGGAATGCAGTATTATATGCTGCTGAGACGATGGCACTAGGAAGAAATGGGGCAGAACAACTTGAGAAAAAAGAGAGAAAAATACTGAGAAAAATAGTAGGTCCCAAAAGAGGTGGAGAGAGGTGGATGCGAAGACCTACGGAAGAATTGTACCGGAACATGAGAACAGAATCAGCGGAAATCAGACAAAAAAGGGCAAGGTTTGCTGGACATGTAGTTAGGATGAGTATGGACAGAATGACGAAGAGAGTGTGGGAAACAACAGGGAGGACAAGGGGTTGTTGAACTTCGAAAGGACTGTTTGGAATTGGGGATCAAGGTGGAAGGAAACGAAAATTGGAGGAACAAATATACACCTACAAATATGCCGGAGATAAATGACAGAGAAGAATACAGGAAAAGGCTAGAGTGTCCCCAGTGGAGCCGACAGGAGAAACGGAAACTGAAGACCTCGCAAGAAGAGCGGAAGAGAAGAAGAGAAAGAATGGAGACGTTCTGGGAGAAGAAGAGGAAAATGCAGTCCACGAAGGGGCTACCTGTGGTCCTACAGAGGCCGTAACGCAAGATGAAGAAGAAGAAGAAGAGATGCAGCTTCATCTGTATGAGTCGGAGTGACGGTTCTCCTGTTCCGGCTAAATAATTTTTGGGTTAATCGCTAAATCTTCAACACGTCTTTTACAAACCAAGTGAAAATATTTGTGACAGTAATGCTAAGCCTTATTCCGAGGCGATGTATCTGCTGTGCTCTGGCGTGGGCTGCCTAGTCGGCTGCAGCGGCGCGTGCGCCCACGCTGCCACAAGGCAAGGCGCTGCCACGTGGGCGAAGTCGTAAGCCACCTCATTTCAGCAGACTGCGTGGTCTGCCTATCCTCTCTGAGAGAGTCCTCTCACTCTACCATCTAACGGACCGCCGTGTAGACGTACACTACTGGCCATTAAATTTGCTACATCAAGAAGAAATGCAGATGATAAACGGGTATTCATTGGACAAATATATTATACTACAACTGACATGTGATTACATTTTCACGCAATTTGGGTGCATAGATCCTGAGAAATCAGTACCCAGAACAACCGCCTCTGGGGTGGACGAGCGATTCTAGGCGCTTAAGTCTGGAACCGCGTGATCGCTACGGTCGCAGGTTCGAATCCTGCCTTGGGCATGGATGTGTGTGATGTCCTTAGGTTAGTTAGGTTTAAGTAGTTCTAAGTTTTAGGGGACTGATGACCTCAGAAGTTAAGTCCCAAAGTGCTCAGAGCCATATAGAGAGTCGACCACCTCTGGCCATAATAACGGCCTTGATACGCCTGGGCATTGAGTCAAACAGAGCTTGGATGGCGTGTACAGGTACAGCTGCCCATGTAGCCTCAACACTATACCACAGTTCATCAAGAGTAGTGACTGGCGTGTTGTGACGAGCCATTTGCTCGGCCACCATTGACCAGACGTTTTCAATTGGTGAGGGATCTGGAGAATGTGCTGGCCAGGGCAGCAGTCGAACATTTTCTGTATCCAGAAAGGCCCGTACAGGACCTGCAACATGCGGTCGTGCATTATCCTGCTGAAATGTAGGGTTTCGCAGGGATCGAATGAACGGTAGAGCCACGGGTCGTAACATCTGAAATGTAACGTCCACTGTCCCTATTAAAACATAAAGAAATATTACAGGGAGTGTTCGCTATGTTGACGTTGTGTCCGATGTTTGTACAGCATAAAATGTTTTGGATTCTGAACGTTTATGCGAATGTTAGAGACAACAGCGTGAATGTTCAAATGCTTCTAAGAGGATTATGAAACGACAGGACCTATTACCAGCCAGCTGTAACTGCAAAAGGAAAATCTTGCGTACAGGGTGTACACAAATTGACCTGGCGCTATCTAGAAGGACTTAAAAGGAGTCCGTCACGTAGATAATTCGAAGACCGTAGGTACAGTAATGAGAAATAAACATTACTGTTATTGTCCTGCTTTTTTCCCATTACTTGGGAAAGTACTTAACGAACGGTTTTGGTAGATATGTTTGAAAACGAAGAGATGTCTTCAAATTTGGAAATCATTCTGAAGCTATTTCAAGCCCCGCTGATGTTCGTATCTTTTCTATGTTGATCCCTAATTGCAATTTAACATAAAAGATTATTTCACGAAAAGGAGATGTTGATACTCACAATGTCTAAAAGAAATTATTTAGAAGGAAATATCTCTTGTAATTTTATCTACTCCTAAATAATGATTGAAGGAATACATCAGGAATCATGCATTCTTATATCATAAGATGATGTATTAACTACTCACTCAAATATGCTGGATTTAGTAATATATCCACTTCATGTAGTGAAAAAGTTAAACTAAGAAAGGAAAATGGTATTCAGAGTACTACGGAAAATCAGTCTAAGAAAAATAACCCGAACTTAATCGACTCTAAGAGGTGCTAATGAAATTCCACCGAAGCTAAGTAGGCTGACTCACAAACTAAAGAAAATTCAAGTGTTTTATTCACTACGAAATATGGATTTGAGATATGTGCGTTTGCAGGAAGCCACAAAAAATAAGTAACTGGGTTAAAGGTTTTGTATGAAATATTTTTAGTCCGTAAGCCTATTTTACCGTCACATCAAACTGAACAATTATATACTGGAAAAATCCGACTTGTGCTTCAAAGTTCAAGAAAATGGTAGAGGTGTGTTAACTTTTTCTGCTGAGGATTATGTAGGCACGTGGTGAACAGTCAGATAAATACGACGTAATATGTACGAGATCTATGAAAAAGCAGCTAAACAATGATAAAACATCCATACCAGGAAAATGAGTATAGAAAGTGAACAAGCCTCAAATATTTTTGCTCTCTGTTAAACTTCTCTGTTCTTCGTTACATTTTCTCCTAAGAGCTTTTCCCGCAGCCTTCATGTCTTTTATTAAGTTCTCTAAATATGTTTTCTTCTGTGGTAGCAAACTCTATTACAGGCGGAATAAAGTCCCTGCAAATGCTATTTCCAAAGATGACGTCTGATACAGAACGAAATGAAACCCAATGGAAAAGTCAAAACACAAAATTACAATTAAATAATTGATAAGAATTCTTTACTTTTAAAAATAGTTCCGTACAACTGTCTTAATCATACAGCACATAGCTACAAAAGTAGTAATAAAAGCATAGTATCAGGTTAGAATATAGTATCAAACAGCGCCACATGAAAGAAATGAATCACTTTCCTTTATCATTTCGATCACTCTGATACTGAAATGATTTAGTAAGTCATCTGAATATTATTAACAAAAATAATAACAAGATAAAATGGAAAAGAAGATTACTATCCAACAAGTATTCGATAATGAAATATCAATGAATACTGCAAAAGATCATTATTTTTTGAAATAGCTTCTCTGTGGTGCACAAAAAAATGTACTTTGATGCTTATATTCACGAACAGTTGTACATGAAATCTTTGTTATCTTATGCTGAAAACCTCTTCATAGAGGACATACACAAACTTGACGACCCTACTATAAATTTCTTAGTAATTGAGTAAATTGTTTGGAAAAGTAGCATAAAGTATGTAAACGCTTGGTGTTTAATAAATAATATTCTTAACTAACTTTTCTCTTTATAGCCGGCTGCGGTGGTCTCGCGGTTCTAGGCGCTCAATCCGGAACCGCGCGACTGCTACGGTCGCAGGTTCGAATCCTGCCTCGGGCATGGATGTGTGTGATGTCCTTAGGTTAGTTAGGTTTAAGTAGTTCTAAGTTCTAGGGGACTGATGACCACAGATGTTAAGTCCCATAGTGCTCAGAGCCATTTGAACCATCTGTTTATATTGTCAAACTTTATTTTCCGGACGACTCCCGAGCTTGTTTAACACTGACATTCCTAAGTAAATGTGTTAACAATATGCTGCTAAACATCTGCGGTACAGAAAAAAACGAAGATTCTTTTGGTTGCACATTTTCTTTAGTAACACAAAAAATAGTGAATTTAATGTTCATACTAATTGGTAGATTTGAACCATTCATAACAGGAAAAGTTGCTAACATTGACGGTAGGATGCGCCAGGCATTTTAGTTTTGTGTCTCACATGCGTGACATTTACTAGGACTCACGTATTAAGTACAACTTCACAACGACCTTGACGTCAGCAAGGAGCTTCAGAGCGTTAGTGGGAGGCAGTACCAAATCATTTTTTGTCAAGTAGGGAAGACTATCAACAAAGGAATGTGGACAGTAGTTTCGACTTGGCTCAAATTAACACAAGCAAAGTGTAGATTTTTAACTATACGTTCTTTACGAAATTGCACCTCTTCCCCGACAACTATCCGCCTAACTCATAAAGCGGTTACGACATTTATTTTCGTTGTAAACATTCGCTTTTCAAGATAACACCCGTCGATACGGAACAGCAGTAGCGCAAAAATTAAAGTTTCTTGCTACATACTGTACTTCAAGAAATGAGAAACATTGATCAGGAGCCAAGTGAATCACAAAGATATAGAATTTATGAGGGAATAGCCGGAAAAAGAGTAATGAAGCGAAGTCCACAATTTGGAACGGAATTTGTGGTCAATCTCAAAATAATTAAATCCGTAATAGAATTTAAGTCATAATCTCCCAGGCTATCAATACTAACCATAAAAGCCGCAAATAAAATATACACAGTGATAAATCCCCATGCCCAAACGAATGACGGAAAAAATAAGAAAGAATACAGACAAGATATGGGTGAATTTAGGGAGTTTTTAGATCTCACAGTAACATTCATAGATAAAAAACACCAAAACTTTAATTTGAGATTTTAGTACCAAGTTAGGAAGGGAAAGACGATATAGAGACGAACTAGGGAAATGGCCAGCATAAGAAAGGACAAACAGGAATGGCATGAGAGTGGTGGAATTCTGCATACTGTTTGAAATAAGCTCAAACTGAACATACTCCAAGAGAAGACCAAATAAACTCAAAACTTGGAACCATCCAGACTGGAAAGAAGGAGAACGGCAACTGGATTATGTTTGTATAGATAAACATTACAACAGGAAAATCTACAAAGGGAAAGTTCTGAGAGGACAGATAGTGTATCATATCATTACATGATAAAAATTATACTCACCCAGTTGACAAATAAAAACTCCCATCACAAACAGAAGAGAAACTACGACTCTCATAAACTGATAAATAGCAAAAATACGAAGAGCAGACAAGGAATACAAAAATAACAGATGATCTAGAGGAAATAGTTCCCAAGTTAAAACAAATAGCTGAACAGATAGTCCCAATGAGTCAAAGAAAAAACACCAATTGTGGAACAACGAGTGTGAAAAAACAGTGGTAGATAGAAACCAAGCCTGGTTAAGGCATCAAAGCCAGAAGAATCACATTTGAAATTCACAGAACAAAGAAAGATAACCCAAAGGGTCAACGCCAAAATCAAAAAGATATACTTCTAATAATAGAAACGAATATCGAGAAAACAATATCAAGGGGCTACTGCAAAATATTTAGCAGACAACTACAAAGATATGATCCACCAACATTAATGTTAAAGGATTAAAATAATAAGATGGCCCAAAGCAGTAGAAAAAATACAAAAATCGTGGCACAAACACTTTAAAAAATTGCTAAATTGCGAAGATTTCCAAGAACTACTTCATATAAACACAGATACCCTATTAAAACACCAGCAGAAAATATAAACTCACCTGCAATCCATGATGTCCATAAATCTCTCAAAGAACTCAAAAACTAAAAAGCAAGTGGAGAAGGTCGAACACCTGTGGAACTTTCGAAATACGCATCACAACCAGCGAAGATATCATTACCGCAATGCATAGTGAAAATCTGGAACAAAGAAGAACTACCAGAACACTGGGCTGCAGTTGTAATCCATTATTTACACAAAAACGGAGACTAATCAAATCTAGTAAACGATAGAGGAATTTTCCTCTTGGATATCAGATATAAAGTCATGTCAAGAGTTCTATACAAACGTTGTAAAGACCAACTTGAACTGGAACTAGGAGAATACCAAGGAGAATTTAGATCCAGGAGAAGTTGACAAGAACAGATAATCACATTGAAATTGGTAAAGGACTACTACGAAAGAGGGCACAAACTGCAAGTTACTTACTTTGTAGACTTCAAAAAAGCTAATGATTGTATAAATACATCTTTAATGTTGAAGTGCTAAGGAATTTCGGTCTCCACCCCAATTTAATTAAATGATAAACTTAACTCTAACAAACAGGAAATCTAAAGTAAAATTCAAAGGAGAAATATCTCTGCCATTTACGATACTCTGGACCACGTGTGAAAGAATGGTACAAGCAAAATCCTAAAAAAATTAAACTGGGAACCAAAAATGAACAAAGAAACTTAAATTGCTTGGGATTCGCAGATGACTTAGCGTTACTAGCTAATAACAGTCAAGACACCAGAAATCAAATGACAAGCCTACGAAATATAGCACAAAAAAGGATATCTGATATCATTCGAAAAAACTGAGATAATGGTAACATATCCGCTAGTAGTAAACAACACGACAGTAAATAACAGGAACATGAAAATAGTGAAACAATTTAAATACTTATAATTAATCTAACATGGAACTTGGACGAGAAATCTACATGGCAAGAGAAAAGTAATAAAATTACAAAAGCTCAAAAATTAATATTGTCTACATACAATAAAAAATATCTGTCAGTCAAAACTAAACTAAAACGTTACAAGACAGTGGTACAACCAGGAAAAGCAGAATCGGCAAAATCCTAAAAGTAGAGAGAAGAACAGCTAGAACGTGCATAAATAACAAATACCAAAAAAATGGACGGTACTATCACAGAAAAAAGAATCCTTTTCTTTGGTCACGTTGTGAGGACACCGGAAACCAGATTACCAAGAAATATTAAAGAGAAGCTTTGGAACATGAAGCGAGAAGTAAGATACATAAAGGGAATCAGTGAGGATATGAAAAGAAATAGAATCAACCACGGACGATTTGCAAAATAAAACAGAAAATTTAAAGAAACTGAAAAATATAAAAATAAAATTTAAACCAAAAATAGACAAATGACAAACAATGAAAAGTGTATTTACAGATGATAAATGGTAAAAAAAATCAGAATATATGTAAGACACTGCGCAATTCGGAAAGAAAAGCTATTGAAGAAGATGATCAGAAAATGATTGGAGCGGTCCACTGAGGCCGAAGAAGGAAAATAAGAAGAAGAAGACACCGTATATAGTGCTAGTTCATGAGAAATCTGTTGTCATCTCGCAGAAGTTTTAAGTGTTGTTTTCAGATGAAGCTTTCCTCAACTTTGTTCCTATTTTATACAGTTGTGAATGTCTTTCGTGATATCACAAGCATTCCAAACATAACTTGTTTATTCAGTCACAATTATACCTCGCCTGCATCAATGGTTACATAAAATGTTAAATGCCTGTGCAGTAGGTTAATATATCTCTTTTTACACAGATTTTCATTGATTCTCTTTCCATCATTGACCAATGGTACAGAAAGCCCTATTTAAATGCTTCTGATTTCAATACAGTTTATTCTGACTATATATAAACAAAGAATATGCGGAAGAAGTAATACTTTTAAGCTAGTCGCTCACTGGAATTTTAACACTCGTTTATCGAAAGACTGTTTCCGAGAAGTTTCAGTGTCAAATACTACTTGGTGCCAACAGTCTCTTGGCACTATGAAAGCGACCACTGATTTTCTAGATATGTTAACATGACGTCGTAAATCGGCATCAACCCAGTGTAAAACGTTTTATCTACACAGTACGTCCTCAGAAGTTAAGTCCCATAGTGCTTCAATGCAGCAGCTAATAATAACACAGATCCATGAAGAATGAAGGACGACGGTTTGGCAGAATAACAATCGAGAATTCAAGTAAAATAGAAAGTACTCAGAATCGGGAAGGGAACGGTGAGCCAGAGAGGAGAAATGCCAGAGGTGGGTTAAAATGTACTCAGGGAAGTTGATGTAACAAAATACGAAACTTTTATGGCCGTGAAAAGTGATGGGTACATTTTCGGTTTGGAAGCGAAAAGTAGCCGGGATTGAAAAGCAGTGAAACGATGAAAATGTTTGAAGAGGCTGAAAAAAAAGCAACCTATCGGATGAAAGTGAAGTAGGATGTCATATGATGATGACAGTGTTATGGAGAAATTAGAATGTTACTATCGCAAGTTGTCCTCGAAGATGCCGATAGAAACTGGAGTTCGATTTTTCTTGTCAGCATACAGATAACGGAAGTTATTTCTTTCCTATTAACTCGACTGCCACCTGCTTTAGTGTTTTACCATTATTTAACTATTCATCTCGATTATTACGGTTGGCGTAATTTGCAACAGAACTCTATAGCAGTTTCTTGATTTCTCTCAAAACTGTCAGATTTCTTTACAGCAAACTGAAAATAACAGGAGGATACCTGTTCATAGAAAAACGAATAGATCTTATAAAAGGACTTAGCATCAGTCACGCTTCATTTATTTTACGTCAGCTTATCGGCAAACAAGGAGAGTTTTGCCAAGGAATGGATTTAGATTTGATAAACATTGAGAGACTTTGACAAAACCCGAAGGCAAAGCTGTGAAACACTGATGTAACCCCTAATATGGTCATTAAATATTTAAGAACACACAGATTCCTGGACGCTGGTGGAAACTAGTAGATCTAGTAGGAGGGTATAAATGAATCTCCTAGACTTCAATGAGACACATCTTCGGTTGCTTAGAGCCCAATTTTTAAAGGATTCAGTTGTCATCTGTCCTTATGAGGCTTTTCTGCACCTTCCTATTCCTCAAAACTCGAAAATCGAACCTAGAACCTTTGAGCCTGGAGCTAGGAGCGCTAACCAAGTCAATGTGATTAGTAGAACATGTAATATGGAGGTAATTAAATAACTTACAAAGTGAACCACAAATAATATTGTGCACGACAGTTGGTCTATCTCTTAGTTGTACAGAAAGATGTCCTGGGTTTTACGTGAGAAGCAAAGACGTTATTTTATTTGCGATGGATCTTGGTGAATGTGCTCTACATTCTGTCAAAAGTTATATTAGCTGAGGAGTAACAGTCATTCTGTCAAAAGTTATATTAGCTGAGGAGGTACAGCAATCTATCAGACATAAACTACAAACTTTCCGTATAGCAACTGCTTACAAAACAATTTGAACGAAGAAAGATACGGTAGTAGAAGACAAAACTAGGTACCTTTTACGGAAAAAATCGCGGCTCAGTAAAATAATCGAGTGCGAATTTCGAGAAGAAAGAAATTTATTCGACAAAATAAAACACACACACCTTTTTTGTTATTTATGTCCTTGTACGGTAGCTGCTACACGGGTACAGTTCGCAAACCTTTAAATGCGATGGTGTAATTCTAGAGAAATTTTATAATATGTAACCACTGTTAATTACATATGCAGATTAGTCACGTATATACTATACATCTAACATTATTCTACCTTTCCAAAAAATAGTTGATAAACTATAAAATAAATACTGTTCTTCTCAATTCAGTCTGCTTGTTGACGATTTCTTCGTAAATCGCAGCTTTAGATGAATAAAAATCAGAAAGATTGTATGGTATTACAACCAAGACAAAGAAGTGATGCGATGTACTAATATCATGAACTGGTTTGGGATGTACATATCTTCCTGTTCAGAGCATTTCATATCTGAGATTTGGGAAGGAATCTTCAACAAGCAGAAAGAAGTGAGATTGTTTGGAAAGGTGTTTTATGGCAAACGTGACAAGTCCAGAACTATTCGGAAACAAGTAGCTGCACATACTTCTGCGTTTGATTATTGCGATTTTTTACTTCATCTTTGGAAAATGTTTCTGGAAACTTTCACGCCATTCTGCACAACCACAGCAAAGAGAAATTTTTATTTTATCTCCTTGACGACATGCAAATGACAAGTCGCATCTTATGGTGTAAATAAACCTTAAAAAATCGGAAACTTTAGCATCCTACAGAATGAATAAAGTCGTTGCGGATAACAACAATGTTAAGACGAAGCCAGAAAGAAACAGTAAGTACCATGACGAAGTACAGAAGATAGGAAAGTGCAGCTATTACGACAGTAGCTTTGACGGCGCTGTCTGAAGAGCTCAGTTGGTTAGAACATTACCTACCATAGACAAGGTTCCGTATACGAATTCTAGTTCGATGTACGGCTTTAATCTGTCAGGTAGTTTCAAGTAGTATCTACAACTACATAATCTGGAAATTACGATTTCTTAAGAACGGCCTAAAAAAAAAAAAAAAAAAATCATTGGTAAGAGCTGCCCGGACCTATGTTTCCCTAAGACGCTAAATCATATATCCAAGACCAGGGCTCTCCAGCCGTAATATTCATCATGATAACGCCCCATCAGCCGAAAGGAAGATTTTGCTGGCTATTTAGGGCCGGCCGCTGGTGGCCGAGCGGTTCTAGGCGCTTCAGTCTGGAACCGCGCGACCGCTATGGTCGCAGGTTCGAATCCTGCCTCGGGCACGGATGTGTGTGATGTCCTTAGGTTAGTTAGGTTTAAGTAGTTCTAAGTTCTAGGGGACTGATGACCTGAGATGTTAAGTCCCGTAGTGCTCCGAGCCATTTTAACCATTTTCAGCTATTTACGTGAAAAGGCTACAAGGATTCTGAGCACGCTCCCTAGACCGCTTTGTAGGAAGTAAGTCGGTGGATGGAAAGGGAAAGTTTCAGCTTAATGTATCCCATTTCAGGTCTGTGTTATTCTATGTGTCGTACCTGAGTGAAAAAACGCTGAAGCGAAGTAGAATGACCACGGGCAAAGCGAAGTGGAATCGCCCAGATCGGCCACAGCCCGCAGGGAAAGCGGCAACACGTGGTTATCTACACGCACCGTGGCAGGGCTCGCTCTGAATGAACGTAGCCGCGTGACACACCACGTGTTCAAAGTAAACGGCTATGTACTCCGCTGCATATCGGCTGCACCATGTGGCAAACTTTATTAATATTCGGGTATCGTAGATCCTTTTCCCCGTAAGTAACCGCTGTACAAGACAATGTTATTTAGGTTCATCTCATCAGACCACTTCGAAGAACACAGATATTTCTGAGCATCCAAATCCTTCTCATCTCTCTTACGAGCGCGGGTACAACGAGACTGTCGTCTCTTAAGGGACTGCGCCATTTTTTTAGTGTTTGATGATTTTTATTACCTTTTAGGTAAGTCTGCTATTCTTAAGTGACTCTTATGATGGGCTTCTTGCTTTTCGATTTGGTCTTCTTGGTAGCTGGAGGATTTTTAAAGACATGGTTGCTTCCTCTCGTTGATAATGTGTGAACTCATATCTTCAGTGAACAGACAATACGAGACAAAACAAGATAATGTGTGTCTCAGTTTATTTCGTTTCTAAGTAACATATTGTATTCTATCTATTTGGTGAAGAGCCCTGCTTCGTTGTTCACAGTTGCATTAGATTCTTCTGAACGTAGACTCTTCACGCAGCTCGTCAAGTTTATCGACGTTCATAACCTCATATTATCCGCAAACTATATTTTCATTTTTAATACTTAAGTATCTGTGGCAGGAGAAGCTGCCTAGTATGGATGAAATACGAAAAAATTCGTACAAAGCATTTCTCTCTACTTCAATGAAAACCATTGTTATATTCTACAAGATGACTAAGATCTGCTTTATTGGAGCAGTAAATGGTCATTTGAACACTGTATGGAAAGTTAAGAAACTATATAGTTACAACAGCAATCATTCGAGTTTTTCTGAAACTCCCAAGGAACGTTCTTGCCGGTGTCGGCGATAGAACAAATTTCTACCGTACGGATTTTACAAACGTTGACCAATCAGACACGGTGGCGGGATATACCGGGTGATCAAAAAGTCAGTATAAATTTGAAAACTCAATAAACCACGGAATAATGTAGATAGAGAGGTAACAATTGACACACATGCTTGGAATGACATAGGGTTTTATTAGAACCAACCATATTGCTAGACGCGTGAAAGATCTCTCGCGCGCGTCGTTTGGTGATGATCGTGTGCTCAGCCGCCACTTTCGTCATGCTTGGCCTCCCAGGTCCCCTGACCTCAGTCCGTGCGATTATTGGCTTTGGGGTTACCTGAAGTCGCAAGTGTATCGTGATCGACCGACATCTCTAGGGATGCTGAAAGACAACATCCGACGCCAATGCCTCACCATAACTCCGGACATGCTTTACAGTGCTGTTCACAACATTATTCCTCGACTACAGCTATTGTTGAAGAATGATGGTGGACATATTGAGCATTTCCTGTAAAGAACATCATCTTTGCTTTGTCTTACTTTGTTATGCTGATTATTGCTATTCTGATCAAATGAAGCGCCATCTGTCGGACACTTTTTGAACTTTTGTATTTTTTTGGTTCTAATAAAACCTCATGTCATTTCAAGCATGTCTGTCAATTTGTACCTCTCTATCTACATTATTCCGTGATTTATTCAGTTTTCAAACTTATACTGACTTTTTGATCACCTGTTATGTTCCAGCTTATGGCCATAAAGAGAAGGCAAGAAGGCGAAACTTTACGTAATAAATTAGTAATATAAATAGGGAATTTTTTATGCTGAGGAAACTACAAAACTCTAAAACGTTTCTAAGTAAACTGTCACGAGGAAAGACTGCAAAATGCAGATGAACAGTTTAAAAATATCGCCATTGTTTCCTATGGAGATAAGCATGTGCTATGTCAATGTAATAGCAACTATAGGAATGCGAAATATTTTTGATACATTCCTGTGATTAACTTTACTGCTGAAGAGTCTCGGTCCGGCACACAGTTTTAATCTGCCACGAAGTTTCATATCAATGCACACTCCGCTGTAGGGTGAAAATCTCATTCTGGAAACATCTCCAGGTTGTGGCTAAGTTATGTCTCTGCAACATCCTTTCTTCCAGGAGTGCTAGTTCTGTAAGGTTCGCAGAAGAGCTTCTGTGAAGTTTGGAAGGTAGGAGACGAGGTACTAGCAGAATTGAAGCTGTGAGGAGGAGTCGTGAGTCGTGCTTGGGTAGCTTAGTTCGTAGAGCACTTGCCCGCGAAAGGCAAAGGTCCCGAGTTCGAGTCTCGGTCCGATACACAGTTTTAATGTGCCAGGAAGTTTCAACTTTACTGCTACGTCATTGTCAGTATACTCTCCTCTCTTGTGTGCTAGGCTATTCACATGGGGATTTTCACTGTAACAGGCAACTTCCATAAAATACACAAGTGATCTAAACATAGCTTCTGTGTTCTTTAGACCGAAATTAAGTAGCCCCAACATCCATAAATCACGTCTAAAGCGGATGCCTGCTCTTGCTGGAAGACCTTCTCGTAAATTTGGTACTCTTTCTTGCCCATGGCCTGGAAATGGAGTATTTCACCTGTTCATTAGATTATCATAGAGCTGTAACACATCGCATTTACAACCCCACTATACTTTGTTTTGTGTTTTAGTTTTCTTAAACCCCATTTCACTTTTACAATATCACTTGCGGGAAACTCTTTCGATATCTAAGCCTTTTTTATTAGAAAATCTTATTTGTGTAACAATGAGCTAGTGACAACTCTCCGCCGCTGGCTCCTGTAAGAATTCTTTGACACGTTACTGGCAGCAATAATTTTTATTACACTACCGAAACAGAAGTTCGCTCATTCACGCCACCGTATTGTTAGACTCTTCATGACAGCCATTATAAATATTTAACGCACGCATGGATAAATCCCATATTGGCAAAATATAAAAATTCGTCAACACTAGTTTGTGCAACATGCTTTCTGTAAAATCAACACTAAGGTTTAACGTCCTACCGACGACAAAGTCACTAAGGGAGGAATATAAGCTCGAATCACACAATCGTGACACAGGAATCTGTCGTCGTGGCCTTTTCAAAATTCATTCTGGAATTATTCACGGAATCCATTAAAAAATCTATATCTGGATGTCCGGACTAGAATCATGAATTCAGGTCATCCTGATTGCGAAGCCTTTCAATCCCTAACCACCGAGGGCGCTGATAACCTCGCCGTTGAGCGCTCGTGAGTACCAAACACACACACACACACACACACACATACACACACACACACACACACACACACACACCTCCACAGCACTGCATTATGCCCCGTCAAGAAATAGTTCTCACATAATTTTAATGGTTTACACGTAATAGATGTATTTGTGGCCATACGCTATGTTACGAAAGGAAGGGACGAAACACATCCAAGATACAAGTTTGTAAGGAAACGTTTAGGTGTTAAGAGGTACAATGTGAAAAACAGAAAAATGTGGTTATTGTTTAGCGTATGCCTTTTAGAAGAAAACAACTAAATTCTAGAATCAGAAGATCAAATTGTGTACATTGTACCTATAACGACAGACAGTCCAAAGGAATTATTCGTCATCAGTCAGGAGTGAGAATAAATATTGGCAGAACTACCGGAAGGTGGATTCGTTAAGTTCTAAATTAAAGCTTCTGAGGACTTTTGATCTAATGATAGACAGAAGAAGAAGAAGAAGATAAAGAACGAGAACAAGAACAGGAACAAGAATATAGAAAGATGTTCCTGATGAGGATCAATGACTATTTATAAAATTTCTTATATTAATGGATTCTCCATCGGCCGGCCCTGGTGGCCGTGCGGTTCTAGGCGGTGCAGTCCGGAACCGCGTGACGCTACGGTCGCAGGTTCCAATCCTGCCTCGGGCATGGATGTGTGTGATGTCCTTAGGTAGGTTAGTTAGGTTTAAGTAGTTCTAAGTTCTAGGGGACTGATGACCTAAGATGTTAAGTCCCATAGTGCTCAGAGCCATTTTTTTTTTTTTTTTTTTTGATTCTCCATCGCTTCCTGGTAGAAGAGTTTCTTTTTTAACTCTAGAAAAGGACGTCATTTTGTTATTATTTATTTATTAAGAATACTATTTTCACTTATTAGCCTAAAATTGGGTAACAGTTCACTAGCATCTTCAAATATAGTCGCGGGTAATTAGGCCCTTACACTAATCCTTAAAAACTATAACTATTACTAAGTGCACAGCGCTTGGACCATCCTGTTGTTGTGGTCTTCAGACCAAAGACTGGTTTGATGCAACTCTCCATGCTACTCTATCCTGTGCAAGGCTTGCCACCTTCGAATAACCACATCTTTTTGAATCTGTTTATTGCTCTCCACTCTTAGTCTCCCTTAACGAATTTTACCCCCCTTCTTTCCCTCCAATACTACATTGGTGATCCCTTGATATCTCAGAATCTCTTCTATCAATAGATCCCTTCTTTTAATCTCGTTGTGCCACAAATTTCTTGCCTCTCCAATTCCACTCAGTATCTCCTCATTAGTTATGTGATCTACACATCTAATCTTCAGCATTCTTCTGCAGCACCACATGTCAAAAGCTTTTATCCATTCTTGTCTAAATTGTTTATCATCCGTGTTTCACTTCCATACGTAGCTACACTCTAGACACATAAATACAGATAATACTTCCTAACACTTAAGTCTATATTCGTTATTAACAAATTTCTCTTCTTCAGAAACGTTTTTCTTGCCATTGCTTGTCTAGATTTTACATCCTCTCTGCATCGGCTATCATCAGTTATTTTACTGCTCAAGTAGCAGAACTCATCTACAACTTTCAGTCTATCGTCTGATATTCTACTTCCTTTAGCATCACCAGATTTAATTCGACTACATCCCATCATCATTGTTTTGCTTTTGTTGATGTTCATCTTATAGCCTCCTTGCAAGATATTGTCCATTCCGTTCAGCTGTATTTCCAAGTCCTATACTATCTCTGACAGAATTACAATGTCATCGGCAAACCTCAAAGTTTTTATTTCTTCCCCATGAATGTTAACTCTTACTCCAAACTTTTCTTTGGTTTTCTTTACTGTCTGCTCAATGTACAGATTGAATAACATCGGTGATAGGCTGCAACCTTGTCTCACTTCCATCTCAATCACTGCCTCCCTTTCATGCCCCTCGATTCTTATAACTGCCGTCTGATTTCTGTCAAAATTGTAAGTAACCCTTCGGCCACTGTATTTTAACCCTGCTACCTTCAGAACGTCGAAGAGAATATTTCAATTAACATAGTAAGAAGCTTCCTCTAAGTCTACAAAAGCTATACACGTAGGTTTGCCTTTCCTTAGCCTATCTTTTAAGATAGATAGGATCATATATCTGGTCATAGGAAATGTAATATTGGTAGTTATTGATATGCGTCAATTACTGTGCATCTAACTTTCACTTACCGGTTAGTGGGTAATGTTTTCATTACTGTAAATGGCACCACGGTAGAAATAAGTCACCATAAAAGACACACGTTAAGACTTTAGTTCAGATATCAATGGGCTGTACTTCCTGTCGCAAAGTACACACTGAGACAAATCCACCGTGCATGGGACACACAGACACATATTACACAGAATCCTGATTCCTTCATAATAGTGTACGAATACATTTTTCATCTTTCATACCACATTTCAACTAGTGAAATAAGCAGTAATCACATACCACATTTCAACTAGCGAAATAAGCAGTAATCATAGAAAACTGCTGTATTTCTTTTTAATTACAGATTCGTTTACTCTAATTAGAATTCATGTAACAGGGCATTCTTCACATTTTACCAGTATGCTTCGTTAATTAGGTGTTTTATTTACCATGTAATCGAACATTTAGAAACAGTAATGATTGAAAAAATACAACGAGTAACCACAAAATCATGACGAAAACATAGTTAAAAATGTCTGTTAAGAATAGAATAACAGAGGAAATTTACAGGTGCTTGCCTAAACATAGCTGTGACAGCAGAGGACGTTAGGAAAACGATAATGGGAAGGGATAGAAGAAATTGGCGAATGACATAAAACACGTAATGAAGAAAAGGGGAAAATCAAATTAAGTGGAAGGGAAAAAAACATAACCGTTTTTGGGAGAGAAATCACATGAATGACAAAATAAAGAGCTTCAGCTTTTGCTTCAGCTTTTTCTTAACAGCAACAGAATGTTGTATTTTCCGTACAGTACAGGGAAGTTTGTTTCAGACGGATAGCGACACTGGAGAAGGGGTTTGAGAATATTTTTATTTTGCGGATAGCAGCAGTTAGGAAACTAGATAAGCGAGATCTTGCGTTTATGAGGAAATGATAGATACTTTATATATGATGTGAGATATCCGAAAATGGGTACAGCCTGGAGTGTTGCTTCGATTTCCTTCTTTTCTTTCTTCGCATATGTTTCATATGGCTATTTCGATGACCATGCAAAACGAATTCTCCTATAAATGCTGAATAATGGTTTACGGTGAGGCACAAGCTTACAAAGTCAGCTAAAAATTAAACCTTTCATTGCTCTGCTGCACGTTGCAACCGCAATAAACCTTTCAGGAGAGTCAAAACGGGTGATCGTACCGAGCTCCTGGTTTTCTGAGAGAATAGGATAGGTAATCACGTATTGCAATTCTTCAGAACACTTCGTTCTCAACGATGGGCTAATTATATACGGATTAAAAGTTGTATAACATAGAAACCACTCTCAGGTTATCGAAAAATGCCTTATGAGTAGAAACTGGGGTCACTCTAAGAACGTTGTTGTTGTTGTGGTCTTCAGTCCTGAGCCTGGTTTGATGCAGCTCTCCATGCTACTCTATCCTGTGCAAGATTCTTCATCTCCCAGTACTTACTGCAGCCTACATCCTTCTGAATCTGCTTAGTGTATTCATCTCTTGGTCTCCCTCTACGATTTTTACCCTCCACGCTGCCCTCCAGTACTAAATTTGTGATCCCTTGATGCCTCAGAACATGTCCTACCAACCGATCCCTTCTTCTAGTCAAGTTCAGAAAATATTGGTAATTACTTTACTAGCTGTTCTACTTATTATAAGGAGACTATAGCTCCAGAAATTTACTAACCTTATTAAGGAATAGACAAAAACTCTAAAGCGAAATGTTTCAAACTAAGTTTCTAAGATAAATAAAGTGCTATAAAAAAGCACAGGATCAATCACAGAAGCTATTACAACGTACATCTTAAGCAACAGAAATTAAGCCTGAAAGCCAATGTGATTGGCCTAGCAGAAAGATCTGGAAAAAAGTTGTAGTACAAAAAAATAATAAAATACGTCTTTGTTTTTGATTACAGTAAGAGGCCGAAAACATATGTTTGATAAATACTGATTCCTCGCAGCTGAAAAGCCCTTGATGCAAACGAATTGGAACAGAAGACGTGTCGACGGCAGTTCATGATTCAGATAGACGTATTTCGCTGTTGCCTTCAGCATTTTGGCTTCGGGAAGATGGTGTGCCAAAATAACAGCTTGGGAAAAAAGGGAAAGGACGAGAGGAGAAGAGGTAGGAGAGAAAAGAAGAATTTGTATTTCCACTTAAGGGTCAAATCTGTGTACTCACAGTTGGGAAGAAAACTCGTTTTGGTTATTTAGAAGTCGATGTATGTTAAAAGCAGAAACGTCCTATTTTACGTGGGCAAGGGCCATACTACCTATTGTACTTATGGATGGTCATAAGACGTCTACCAACTGTTCTTTCGCACACTCCACGTTTATCTTGTTTCACATTCTTTTTTGCTACGAAATCAAAACCACATCCATTTGAAGCGACCTCTCCGCCTCGTAAATGGGTAAAAAGCTCTTTTATAACGTAGAAAAAAATTGATTTCACAAAAAAATTAGCTGGTGAATTCATTCAGACTTCATAAGTTGTATTAAAAAAACACCCGACATAGAAAATTATATCTATTCGATGCGCATGTGATGTTTCTTTCCTAGAATAAACTAAATCAAGAAATGTGTGAGATCAACCATCACATTCATTTTCCGCGAACATACGACAGACATTTGATGCCAAACCCTTCAGTGACATGGCGAAGCAATTAACCACGAAACATTAACAAGAGAAAAACTTCTATAAAAAGAATGAATGTGTTGTGACGAGAAATCGAAGGAGCATTTGGTGTCAGCGACATGGTACATACAAGACTAGAAGTCCCTTTCGTCTAATTAGAAAGTAAACACATACAGATCAATTCCAGCGAATGAAATGATGTGATGCACATTCACTTCACTTCGCAATGTGTTTCTTTCAGTCAAAAACTGAGCAATAAAATAAAATAGAAAACCAAGGAACATTTGTTTTCTCCAAAGATGATAACAGTCTCTAACGGAATCAAGCTTATGAAAAAAACACATATGAAAAAAGAAACGTTTGTCATAAAATGTTAAATGAAATTCTCCGAACTACAGAAACTAAATTTATCCAACTTTTAAATGTCGACTTTGATGTTACATATTTTGTCGTCAACGAAGCGTTACAAGTATAAATAATATACTAGTATTTCCTGTGAAGATTCTGGAACGACATAAAAATACAGTGAAAAGTAGTAAAATTCATTGAACATTACATTTCCCTGTCTCTCTGGAAAATTATCTTCTTTTTTTCCTCACGGTCTGTGGGGCAATCTAAACAATTGATACTTGGTGACTGAATGGGTCACGACACCGTATGGGTCACAAAATCATATTTTAAAAATTATGTGCTTACTATGTTGTGGTACAACTTTACATGGATCCCTTGCAATTATAATACTTTTATCTCATCAGAAGATGAGTCACTACTAATTTTTTCACAACTATGCAATCCCAAACAGTTCTTATAGCCAGTCTAATGTAATCCACTGTAATCCCACAGCGTCATGGAAGAGCGCCTGCATCTTTGAGAAGGTATGCAGAACGTTAGTGAAAAGTCAACACCTTGAGATGACCCGTGTTTAGTGCAAGGATGCAAGTGAAAGAGCTCTGTACTGTGAAAGCAAGTGCCAAGATGAAATCTCGATTCGGCATACAGTCTGAACATTTCAGAAATGTTGGACGCGTAAAACATTTTGCTACAGCATATATCATTACATTTTTTGTAGCCGTCTGTTTATACTGCATTAGAGATTCAAGGTCGCCTCCTTATGGAAACGTGCGCAAGTATAGATATCGCACCAGTAGATAGATATCGCAAGACCTTACTAATACGTACGACACGGACGGATCAAAAACTTTGTGTAATGAAACTGGAAGACCAAAATACAAAATGAGAGAGCAGAAATAATATCGCCGAACAATAGCATTGTCACTCATCCGAGTTCAAATTTTCTAGGGTTTCTTAAATCACTCTACACGAATTCTTTGTTTGTCGCTGGCGTTGTGGTTCAGTCTCTATATAAAATATCTGGTGAATAACGTCGCAAGTTCCGTAAGGCTGATCGCAAAACATGTCAATGCACACAGGAAAATTGTAAGGCCACAAAACTGTAGAGAAATGTTAAAAGACATGTAAATATTATATTATTTTATTATTATATGTAAGCTGGGAATAGGGAGACGAATGAAATAGAAATGACATTATGGAATAAATCTTCAATCCTCACTTTCGGTTTCTTTGCCGTAAAATGGTGACTGCTCAACAGAACAAGTGCGAGAAGCAGCACGCACAGCAAGAAAACCCAGAGGAGGAAAAATGAAACTGCTGAATCGGAAAACAAACTGCATGGCTCCTGGATATAAATAGTATTTAACGACGAAAATAAATTCGGCTCTCTTGAGTAATCTGTAGAACAAAGCTTTTGTCAAAACTAAAGCTCAATAAAAATTTTAGCCAAGGGCGAAATATGGAAAAATAATCAACGTAGCGTGATTATGAACGCTACAGGCTTGAATAAGTAATTTCCATACGTTATACTAGTAACAGAGATTACATTACGGATATTATATAGTAAAATTTGAAGCCTGCTACGAGAGAAATAGTCAAAACACCTTTAATAACGTTAAGTAGACGCATTATGTCTTTAAGCAATGGATGCCTTATATCGGATTCATGCGCTCTCAGATACGGAAGTCACTGACTATATACAGCGGCACTCACGCAGAACTGAATTACAAACGTAGAGTTTGCCAGGAAAACGTTATAAGAAAATATTGTTTTGCAAAAATATAGCAACGACTTTAGAGTTATAACAGAGACATTTATAGGTACCACACAGTGGTTCGATAATAGTGTTCTCACTTATGAAAGTTCTCTGGGTACAAGAATATTATAACTACAGGCTACATTGTGGGTCATTTCGATGCGTCCCTGGCAGCTGCTCGTTTTAAGAGACTCCGAAAAGGAACATACAGTACTAATGTATCGAGATGACAGTGGTATGCCATCCCATTCATGTCACAAAATATCCGTCCGTTTTTCACCAAACGAAAACAACTTGTTTCAGAAAAACAGTTTAAGAGTCCAGTTATTACAGTTAAGTTGCAATTTCACTGTAGCAGTCTTGAAAATACCTTCTGGAAAGCATCTTTACATTTTCAAAACAGAACTTAATTTCAAAAACTGTCTGAACACAATAAGCAACAACTGACGTGGCTCACGACTAACCTACCGTTTCCTTCACCGTGGTGAGTAAAAAATACCACACTAGATACCTAGAACCTTTCTTACTACTATTATCACGAGATTTTCTTGCTGTTATTACAAATGTATTGGACAAGCTTCTTTCGAATACTAATATTTGAAGAGCGAGAGCGAAATGAGCTTTTGTCGCATAACGCTGTATGTTTAACATGCACAGGCGACCTAGAGGAGCAGACATATTTGTTGTAAAATTCAGACTGCCTCTATATTTCTACTAGTTTCGAAAAACAAGTGCGCAAGCATTCTACTACACCACGTAAATTACCAAATACTACTGGGTTAGCATCAAATAAGTTTTTTTCTAAAACGCAAGTGTCACTTTTTGAAGCATTTCAACAAGCATCTGAGTGAAGCAAACCAAGCCATAACAATAGTTCCCCAGAAAATGAAAGTTACATATTCATTTTGAGTTTAAAATAGTGATATGACCTTTTTCCTTGTTGCAACTGCCTGTTACTTCAGCTAGTTTTTGAAGAATCCGCTTGTGAAATAGACACAATGCAAAACTTCTCCGATACAAAAAATGGCTCTGAGCACTATGGGACTCAACAGCGGAGGTCATCAGTCCCCTAGAACTTAGAACTACTTAACCCTAACTAACCTAAGGACATCACACACATCCATGTCCGAGACAAGATTCGAACCTGCAACCGTAGCGGTCGCGCGGTTCCAGACTGAAGCGCCTAGAACCGCTCGGCCACTCCGGCCGGCTCTCCGATACAAAGCTTATTCAGTTCACGTAAACTTAAGCGCGCCTCAGGTAATTCGCTGATAATGTTAATGAACTACAGGAAACTATTAACCCAAGACAGTTGTGCACGAATCCAGATCAAATCTAACAACATTTGTAGAAGGTGTAATACATGGCAGCTAGTGTTCAACATTATCCTCGATAATGCAAATCACATGAGGAAAAATCTCGTAACTTATGAAAGAAAGTTAGAATTTAATTTTCTTAGAGCACAGAGTTCACTAACAAACGAAAAAACACCGTTTCAATTCACATGAGCGGGGAGGAAATAGGTTGCGAGCTTTCTGAAGTAGCTGTCACAGAATACGACTGATGCGAATTAGAGCAACCACAGTATTCTGTTATGGTATTAACTATAACTGGTCTCAGTCATAGCGATTAAATACCTAGTGGAGGTTAGGCGACCACGCAAAGTCATTTTCAGACAAAGCGAAATGTATATGTTTAGGAGAATTGCGGTATGGTAACAGCGTCTGCAAAGTAAATAGCACAGAAGTTTCCCGCCAGACTTCTTGCCTACTACTCCAGTGTTTGAAAGAAGTTGAAGAAATTCAGAGGCGTACCAAACCAACTAATTAGGTTTATATCCTACCGTCATTATCTCACATTACAAGTACAGACCATAAGGACAAGCCAAAAGAGATTAAAGCTCACTAGAGGGTATAGCATCTTCATCATGCTGTCCCAATGCGAGTTTTACAAGGAAGGGAAACAACTAAACAGGTACATCATGTCCTTCGCGGTGTTATAGTCAATGGTTTACTGAGTAAGCATCTACAAGTAAATGTGAATGTTTATGTATCCATATTAATAACCAGTAATGCTGCTCGTGCGCTTTTTACGTAAATAACGAGTACAACTATGAGAAATAAGAAACCATAAAGAAAAATCGTTGAAATCTGTTATGTAGCAACATTTCAAAAACATCATTGGAATGATTACAGAACATAGAAGAAGTAATAGTACAGTTATTATCTGAGCTGTGTTCGAGCCTTTTCTTTCACTACTAATAGTGTCATTTAAAATGTCCCCCCCCCCTCCCCCCCGTCGTACAGTTTCGGGTTTTTTCCCTGTACGATGTATTGTTCTAGTTTGTTTATAAACTAACGGAACACGAGGCTGTACATCCCTCACATGCGGAATGTACCACAACAAAAACTGCCGCACCGGCGTAAAACTATCGTTTCACGATATTTTGTCTATCTAATATTATACAATTTTTATTCTTATGAGAAAACAGATTATTTACCACTTTCTTTCCTACGAACATTTCTATAGCACCATTTCAGAGATACACTTTTATGTGTTCGGTATTGTACATTGTCAGCAGCATTCACAACCGAAACACAACATATGAAGATATTTTTGTACTAGCTTGTTGGTCAACTGCCTTAATTTATTCTATTCCAACGCGTATACTATTAGTTTCTCCGTACGTTCGTGTAGGTTTGCCATTATTTCTGTCGTTCGCAATACTGTTCCCTTAACGGCTTCCCAAACGTTCGTAAAAATAATGTTGTTCGGTATTTTATCCTGAATACGTCACTTTCGCAAAATAAACTGAATGTGACAAGCAGCACAGATGAAACGAGACAAACGAAGGAATGTTACGCTACAACGTACCGTCGACGGCAGAGTCATTAGCGAAATGTCACAGGCATGGATTGAACTAGAACAAGGAAGGGAATCAGTCACGTCTATTTCAAAGAAATTATTTCGGCATTCGCCTTAATCACTTTAGGGGAGCCACAGAAAAATTAAAGCTGGACATCCCAGCGGGTGTTTGAGACTCCCTTCCTCCTTAATGCGAATCGTATGTCATGATCAACGCGGGTACTTGCTGCGTGTGGTGATAACGAAGCCAGACAATATATACACTCCCTTTCAATGCTTTTAGACAAAATCAAAGAACATGAAGCTAATCATAATTGTAAATATTTCTGTGACTATATAGAAAAGAAATAAAGAGAGTGTATAATACCATAATCACTTTCTCCATCGTCAGAACGTCGTTCTTCCAAAGATAGGCTCATGTTTTCACAAGGTGGCACAATCCATAATTTTGAAAATTTATGAGGAATAATTTTTAATACAAACTACGACAAATCTAAGTATATAGTGTAATGACAATTTTATTCTCAAACAGTTATTTTATTAATACTCAGTTCGAAATTCCATCTTCAATCTATTTAGTATCATTCAACGCTGAAAGAAGCCTAAAACTTCTATAATACGGACCTGGGAACCTGCAGAAGTCGGACCAAAAGAGAATCTGCTGATACTCTTCCTTTATGTTTCTACTTGGAGGTCATGAGGATAAAATTATTCCAATAACAGCTCGCACAAAGACATGTATGCATTTTTTCCACGTTCCGTTTTTGTACGTAACAGGGACAAATGTTAATGTATGACATCGTAGAAATTAACCTATACGACGCACTCCTTGCTGATTTTAAGCATATACGTGTGGGTGAAGGGCAACCCACATAAAATGGCTCCTCATTTCGGTTTAAGGGGGTGTGTGAAGACGTGCTTAAGTTTAAGTATGTTTTATTTATAACACTGAAAACAAGAACGTGCCACACAGTAATGTGCAACACAAAATCAATCAGTCAATGTCTCAAATAAGACGTTCTAAGATCTAAAAAAGAACCACAGCAAATGTTTCATTTTGGGCTTATACATGGGTATAATGACGTAGAGCGGTTTTACCTGAAGATAATTTTAACAATGAACGTGATCATACTTTTCTCGCAAAATAGAAACGAAATAAATATGTCAAATTACAGCATATTTTCCAAATAAGATAAGCACAAAGCTCTCTGCTCGAATGGAAATTTTGAAATACTTACACACAGAGTCGTGCGTTGAATCTAAAAACATTGCACTTAATTTTCTGCGGGCAAAGAACAAAACCTTATGTCATTACAGTAAAAGATAGCTCCGTCACTTGGATGTTTTAAGTCCGTTATTTTTCTAAATTATCTGATCTGATGGGTTCTTTCATTTTCTTTGTTCCATTATTTTATTTTACTAGTTTTAAATATTAAGATCTTACTAATTCTCTTACATATTGATTTTTTTCTACTTTGCTCGTCGATGGAATTATCAGTAAATATAATGGAAGGTAAATTATGAAGTACAGAGTTTCTTTTGTACTTAACAGAAATATTTCTGTTCTGTTATTACGACTCAGTTCTATTAAGCATTTAATTTGCACTGGATACTTTTATAAACTGTTTCACCTTCCGTGTCATGATGAAACAAGTTCATAAGTTTCATCATTTGCAGTCTAGCTTCGAGCAAATTGATTTCCACGGGCATTCCTAAATTAACAGTGTATGCCACAAAATTTTTATGCACAGTGACATTCACCACTCTCTTTCACACTACGTTTAATACCACTATAAATGAGAGAGTAATGTTTTAGCAATTCTTATTTCCTTACAGGAAACGAAACTGCATTGAGGCATTTAACATACTGTGCCATTTTAAGCAGAAGCGTGGGTATGTCATTCCGTCAGAGTCTTTAGTTGAAGCACAACACTTTGCCATATTTTTTCGATGAGAAGCGTGGTGTTGCTTGCACATTGCACAAATTAATATCCTATATTGTTCCAACCTCTTAAAAATTGTTAAAGTAACGAAAACGCTAATGCGAAGAACTATTTCCTGCCCTAGAACGAAACATTCAATCGCCTAGTCTTGTATTTTGTTCTTTCAGGGTAAAACGTTTCCACCGATGTGCCGCCATTAGCGCAGTAATGTGACACGCTACGTACGTAATAAGATGCCAGTTAAATGGACCACGTCAGTGAGTTTTGAAAACAGGTAATGGGTCATCTTAGGGCGATACGATCTTTTAAGACGGTTACTTTTAACACTTCGTTTGGCGGTGTCCATAAAACTAGCCACTGTTTTCAACAAAGTTATTTTGGGTATTTGACCGCGTCGTCATGTTCTTTTATAGATCAACGTTCCAGCCACTGTTGTTAAGCGGCCCATTTTTCCTTTTATATATTTTATTTTGTAGTGTTCCGACCCGAGGGTCCTTATACCCAACTATGTAAACATTTTGTATAATAAACATAACATCATAATATTGTGGCAAAAACTTGCAATGGAGGTAATAAAAATGCAGCAAAGTGACAAAGTAAGGATTAATATATAAACATGTCTGTAGATTGTGTTACAACGACTAGTTCATAACTAAATTTTAATGAATGATGGTTTACAAGGATTCTTACATGTAAATATTACACAACACGCAGCACTATAATAAAAAAGAATGGAATATTAATTACAATGGTGTCTGATCTGTAACATATGTGAATACGTGATTAACAGTATCAGATTTGGTTGTTTATGCTGGTCATGTATGTCATACGTCGATAATTAACCAATTAGTGTGTTGACTGAGTAAGTAAGTTTGCTGTAAAAGCTTTCAGATGTGGAGCGGATCTCTTCTGAAGCAGTTTTAATTTTTAAGCCATTGTGGATTGTTGAGTTTGTAACGAAACATAGAGATTTAATATTATGCGCGATGTCTTATTTTGGACAGCCAAAAGTTTGTTAATTTGCGTAGACGCAGCTTTTCCCCAAATGGGGCATGCATACAACATTAATGGCCTTATTATCGACTTGTAGAATAGGTAAGTAATTTTCCTTTTAGAGACGACCTTCTGTTTGTCAACGGATATAAGGCAGCAACCACACAGCTTTATTTGCCACGTGTGCTATATGTTTCTTGAAGATAAGGCGTTTGTCCATCAGCGGGGCTGATCGGGAGCCTGTATTTACTAGTTCATAGTGAGAGTACTGAGCAGTAGTACATACAGCACCTTGATGAAGGCCACTTGCAACAGCCAGTGACCGCACCGTTGGTTTACGGAACGACATGACGACGCGGTTACTTGCCCGGAGTAGTTATACTGAGGGTGACAATGCGACCTGTATCGTTACAATACCAACGTGTAACTAACGTCAGAAGCTGGACTTTGCGCCACTCCGCCACGACTGTGGGGCGTACGCGGCACGCAAATTTTTGCACTGCGGTAACAGCAGCAGCGAGGCGGGTTCGCGAATTAGGCCTAACGGGGCGTGCGGCGGGGCCGCGGGCCACTCGCCGCCGCGCGGGGCCCTGCCTGCGCTCCGGGAGTGCGGCACTTCCAAGATGGTGCTCACATGTCATCCAATGCGCTTTTTATTTTATTTCGACTTACATACCTTATTCACAGCATAAGCACCCTTTTTCAGTCACAGCAATCATGCACGTCGTACTTCCTAGTCATCTATAGACAACTACATGGAACAGAGAGGTGCAAGAGCATGTCCGGACAGCAATGGCGTTAAGTTGGAAGTGAGCTTGTCATTTTGATTTTTGCAAGTTATCGCTGTGCACGTCAGAGAGAGAGAGAGAGAGCAGGTTATGTTACTGTTAAACAATCTTTGGTCTTGTTGTAGCACAGTCTTTCCCTCTCCTCAGTCTGATACATTTTTAGTTGAAGTGTGGTAAGTGATAGACGTATTCAGTAGTGCTACGTTGACTCGTGATTGCATCTGTTAGGTGAAGAAAGATTTATTGTAAAGACCAGCAAGGATGAATATTATGTATATATTGAAAGGCGAAAAGAACATAAACTTTGAATAACGTTATTTTTCCTTTAAGAGAAGAAGTTTGAGTTAGGACTGCGACACTGCACAGCTAGTTTGTCGGAATGATTATTATGTCATTGCTCAGAGCTGAGAGAAAGACCACTTCGCTTCCCTGAGTCATGCATTAACATACAACTGATTAAGCTCTTTCGTTTTTGTAGAAATTCTCTTTTAACATTATATCCTTTTAAAATCATTGTTCGCTATGTTAAGCATAGCATTGTTCAGACCAATGTTATCTATGAAGATCACGAGAAGCTTTACTCCGCCTTTTTGAATATATACTTCATTCCAAAATCTTTGTCCTGAATATTGTTTGCTGTCGCGCTTTCAAGAAATCTGCAACCATGTTGTCGAGTCGCAAGATAAGTGGATATATTGATTAGGGGCAGATAAATGTTTCACTTTAGTCGTGGGTTTAATATAGAGACAAGTTGTATTCAGACCAGTTACAGTTCAGTTCAGCTTAGTTTCTGATTAGTCAAAGGTTAGCATATGAGCTTAAGTTGGATAACAGCTTGTGGGTAAACGGTTTTCGTAACACGTAGACTTTTTGTAGAGTAGGAGGTAAATTTGGGCTAAATATTTCATACAGAAACACGTCTGGGGACCTAACAAAGGAGAAGGAGGAGATGAGTGTTTAACGTCCCGTCGACAACGAGGTCATTAGAGAGGTAGCACATGTTCGGAATAGAGAAGGATAGGGAAGGAAATCGGCCGCGCTATTTCAAACGAACCATCCCGGCATTTGTCTGAAGCGATTTTGAGAAACCACGAAAAACTTAAATCATGCGGGCCGGACGCGGGTTTGAACCGTCATCCTCCCGAAAGCGAGTCCCGAGTGCCCGCGCCATCTCGCTCGGTGGAACTTCCAAAGTGACCACGGAAAGTTTCACCGCTGTCCTCACCCTATTGTTTCACCGTCGTGGCTACGCTTCGTTGGGGGTCTGGGAAGAACGTCACTATGAAATCTGTATCCCCAGTATATCAACAGACAATTCCTTTTCTCATAAAGTACGTAGATGATACAAAAATGACTTACCGTATTCACGTAGTGTACACTGTAAGAATCTGCAGCTGTGTTATTACCATTCGACACGGTATATCGTCTAAGTGTTCGTTGTTCGCTGTCTGGATTCCAATCATACTGTTTTGTTGGAAACCAAACAGGGAGCAGATCAGCACTCGCGACACCGAAGCCATGGAAATAAAATGGCAGCATTAACTCAGCTGTAATTAAGGTATTTTGAGAATATCAGGTCGTCGGAAAATATGGAATCGTCCTATCGTTTGTATGAAGTTAAAACAAATTCTGCTTCGATGAACGAAGTCTCTTGTGTTCCGTTCGTTTGGTGCAACACAATAATCTTACAAAAGAGATGTGTTTCTTTGTAGTCCATAATGTGCAGTTGGGTTTTTTTCCCAAGATAAGTGATATCAAACGAAGGAAGATAAAGCCAGAAAAAAACATGCTCCAGATTCAGTGAGTTTGTTTTTAGCGTATATGTCTTGTGCTTTCCTATTTAGAGCAAGATTAAATCATGTCTGTAAGGATACTATTACAAACACAATTAGGTAGAAAGTAAATTCAGTAAAGGAAGCGCAAAAGAATGTCATTATTGCGTGCTTGTTATAGTGCAGACATCTTCTTCGGAGGAACATGTGCATCTGTTGTAAACTGATCCTAGGCCATATATTTTCAGTTAACATCTGCAGGAGGGTTAGAGTTTCTTATCCCAAGTCACAAGAAACCTCCAAACGTTGACATTCATGCTGTCAGTGATGCTCTCTATATGTACACATATATCTATCCAGCACGATAATTCTGCGAAATGCATCCCTACAATGTCGACTGGTTGTCGCATCGACGGTTCCCATTGTTACTAGTTCGAAGTACATACTCATTTGCAGCTCTAAATTTTACGTTACACTAGTTGTAAATAGAGTAAAATAATTGTTTTCTTTAATAGAAGCAAAAATTTCACTATTTTTAATACTACTACAAAGATTATTTTCCATCTATGTTTCTACACTGCCAAGGTAACGTTCGTTTGAAGATACAGGCGGCGAAATTCGCACTGACGCATCTCGCGACTGTGATACCGCTACTGTTCACCGAGAGTGAAATGTCACAATTTCTGCGCCCTTATTAATGATAACTTCGAAAGCTATGAAAAGACTTAAATTAAGTTCAAAGGATTTACTGTTAAAACCGGAACATGTGGAGTCTAAATTCTGTCTACCTGTTTTGATAAGTTAATTGAGAGTATTTAGAATTCTTATGTCACACAAACATTAAAAATTACACGTAAAAGCCATGAAATATAATAAAACACAGCGTGAAACAACTACTTTGAAATAAACATAGATAACTGAATTTAGTAGAGAATTAATTATCTCCTCATTGCCTCGTTTTACGTTAACAAGAATGATTTGTCAACTATCAAATACCATCTGCTACAGCATTTATCGCGCTAAATGCAAGGGAGTTTAGCCTGCTTCCTTAGGATCGGTATTATTGGGTTTCATGTGCGGCCTCGAGTCGCAGTTGAGACAGCGAGAGAGTGACAACAAAATAGAATTTGTCATTTCAATGCGTACCCAACAAGTGACGCGTCTGTTTGAAAGATGATTTGATTCAAACCCAACAAGTGACGCGTCTGTTTGAAAGATGATTTGATTCAACGTTTGTGAAAATTAATTTACTATATACTGTCATTATTTCATAATTAGCCACTTTTGTTGTTAATTTTCTAAACTCATGTGCCTTGGCCTTTGTTCATAATAAAGTCAATGCTTTGTTTACTAAGTTTATATCTTTCTGCTTTGGATTTTAACTGGAACATACACAACGGTGTATCGTGTGCTTATAATTAAGACGTTCCTTAACCAAGATTTTAATACAATACAATATTATGACGTATTTCAGTATAAAATATCTCAAATGTTCTAAGACTGAAACATAGCAGTCTTCTCATACTTGGAATCTATGAGACAAAAAAATAAAATGAGATATAGGCTAAACATGTGGGCAAGACACAGAAACAATATTAATACTGCTACACATAGAACTACAACTTGCAGCCTTGAACGAAGGTATATGACAAGGAGTACCTTCGCAGAGGAATATATTTAAAAGAAAGTGAAGGAAGAATTTATCCATTAATCATAAAACAAAACAGTATTATAGCCAACAATATAAGGAGTCTCTCATTTCAGCGACGATATCCCGCCCTGGACAGAGACAAAATGCCCATTTTGAAATAAAAAAAAATATCGAAGACCACGGAAAATCAGCGGCGTGGGGTAGCCGCGCGGTCTGAGGCGTCTTGTCACGGACCGCACGGCCTCCACCGTCCGAGGTTCCAGGCCTCCCTCGGGCATGGGTGTGTGTGTCGTCCTCAGCGTAAGTTAGTTTGGATTAAGTAGTGTGTAAGCTTAGGGACCGATGACCTCAGTATTTTGGTCCCAAAAGACCTTACCACAAATTTGCAATTTTTTACCACGGAAAATCAGATCCACAACGAATACACATAATAAGCATTTTAAGTACTGCGAGGCTCTCTTTTCGGTGTTGACAATTTAGCAACATGTTGTTAACGATTATCACAATGAGACAGCTTTCTGAAGTACGTGCAAGTTTTGTATAAAAGATATAAAAAAGTCTATAATATTAGATTACATTTCTGCTGTTGAAATATACCAAAGTACGTGAAAACTATGAACTTTGACAGCGACTATCATATTTGCCTAGTGCAATTAATAGTCATTGTCATTTTCTGTATCATTCCATAACTATCTGCCGAACAAGCAATAGTATGATGAGGACAAGTTGGTGACAGTTTACTACCGTATACCCATACTCACCAGGAAACAAATGTCTCTCAGTTCGAGTAAGGGTAAGATGGTTTAAAAAAAAATCATTAATTTTCTTATCCTTTGCATGACAATAAGCACTTACTAACGTCAAAATGTGAATTTGTGTTATATTCCAAAAACATACAATACCAGAAGTTTAAAAGCTATTACTGATAAAACCAAGAAGAAACATCTTTAAATTATTTAACAAATCGCCTATTTTCAACGATTTAGGAGTTTTTGGAACGGTTGAGGTACGTTAATACTGGAGTGTCTAGGGCATGTTTCATCTCGCCCCTCTACTGTCAAAAATGGAAACCTCACGCCTCCCCCCCCCCCCCTCACAACAATAATACTGTATTACCTACAACAAACACCTACACATGCGACCGATTATCTCATTGTCTTGGCCGTTGGGGGGGGGGGGGGGGGGCGGTTAAAAGGGAAAGTAGTGTGTACTTGGTGAGGAGAGAGTGTCGTGAAACAGGAAATGCGTATGTATTAATTTCTCTCTCGGCACTGCCGACATAAAGCTGCTGCGTGCGCCTCGTATAGAGTAAATATCGCACGGAAGTAACATGGATTCATGAAGACTCATTATTAGAGCCCCATTTCCATACACTACCACACCTTAAAAATGTGTGCGCTCATGAACTGCCACAAGGTCAAAATTGCACAAATAAGCAAAAAACAATAATAATACGCAGTATCAAAATTCAGTTTCACTTTTATATTTACATTTACTTCATTTTCGCATGTGCTTCTATTCGAAACGTTGGCCGACGGGCACCAGTTCCGTTCCGTAGGAAGCGCACGCACCTGTGGATCGACAACGTGAACACAGCGGCTAAACAACATTCCCTCTGCATAACGTACGCCTTTGAGGTAAGTCGCTAACTAAAATTGCGCGTACAGCAACCACAACAACAATATTCATTCTTAAAAATTCATTTTGGGACAAGACCTCATTTTGCAATAGTGGTAAGTGCGATGAGTATACTTCACAGTTCTACGCAAATGTATATTGATGTTCACGCGTACATTGCATTAAGAGCGATAGAGTATCTGTTAGAGTTCGAACATTTGAAATTAATGTTTTATCTCAAGGGCGTGCTGGTGTAGGAGAGCGAGAGAGAACCATTGTCACTGTAGTGAGGGGTGACGTGAGAGGGGCAATGTTTATCTCTCTCTGGTTCGGAGCTGCCATCCGACGAGATCGCGCGAATCGTGCCAGAAAGCTGCAGTAGTAAAAATTTGACACGGAAGAAACGTAGATTCGAGACTGCGTATTACAGACTGACGCTCATCTTCAAATGCGTTACTCGCATGTATAAAGAAAAATCAAACTGTTTTAAAGACGTTACCGCGCTAAGCAAATTAATCACTCATTTCGTTATTATTTAAATTGTCGGCAGCGCAGATAACACACCAAGACACAGCACCATTTCCCTAGGGTCTTTAACGACATAACAATAAGATTTTGACGATGGCACCAGTGGGAAAAAAGATTTATCGATACGAAGTGTTCAGACATGCCACGGGAAGAACAACTAAAAATGTGCGTTCCGTCGGCCACTTTCTTTGTGGGCGACAAGGAAACTTTTCTGCTTTGTCGACTAACATCTTAATATAGACTTAGGACGAAGATGGTTTGGGCCTATTGTGTTGTATTTTACACACAATTCTATGAAACGAAGCACTCCAAAAATTGAAAAATTTTTCGGTTCTAAAATTACCACAAGTTTCACGTTATCTTCAGTTTGATAACAATTCACACGTGAAAAGAGAGTAGTTATTAGACCTATGCAAGTTATTGCAACACCTCCATTGAAGGCAGGAAAATTATTTGTATCCCTTATAAATTTCTAAATAGAAGACACTAAATACAAAATTCTTCGACATAGGCATTTATTCCCTAAAATGTTCAATGCACGTATTTGCATGGAAATTCGGGCTCTACCCATTACAGAGTTGCCAGTTTCAAATGCGGTGCTTATTTGTAGCAAAAAAATGTGGAAATAATAAAGTCTGTTGGAATACATCGCAATGAATAGAAGAAAAATGAAAACTGCTGATAGATTGGTGAGGCTGCAAGCAGGCTGAAACAGAAGACAGCTCACACAAAGTGCTTCGAATTAGGGCGATATTTGACGTCTGAACTATGGCTTGTCGCAACCGTTCGCGCGGTTAGGGTAATAAAAAAAAAGTTCATAAACTTTATAATATAAATTTGTGTTGTGAACACATACGATTTGCACTCACATTTGGTAATAAAAAAAAATAAATCAATGTGATGGGTGAGCTTGCACATTTTTGCAAAGATTTTCAATTCTTGGTTGAGTAGAAGAAAGTGCACTACGTAAACCACTAGCAATATTAAATTTGCTTCTATATTTCGTTTTAATTACTGCAATTGCTGAAAATCCCGTTTCGCACAAATAAATGTTTGAAAATGCTAAATGCAGTTGCAGTGCTTACTTTGCTGTGCTGGGATACACTTTCAGATATTTTACCCAAAATAACGGCTTATCCCTCTTCTTAAAGTCATATCTGGCTGCAGAATCGTTTCTAATTTCCAAGGCTTACTCTTGCAGTGTTTCCTATAGAACATCTGTGTCAACGTAAAAGGATCCATTGCCAGTCTGTAAGAGTCATTATAACACAAGCTAGGGAAGTAGCGTTTGATTTCGTCAGTTAGATGCTGCAATTGATTTGATATTTTATTCGTAGTATCAGTTTGCTTAATGAGTGCTTCTTCCAGCATTCCAAATAATTTGGGAAAACAGGAATAATTGCAGGCTATAATTTTACGATTCCAAAGTTGAAACTTATAGGTATACGTTGTGATGGCATCCCGATGATAAATTGTGTTCGAACCTCCATCTTGCAAATTCAAGTTCAGTAAATTCAAGGAATAGCAGATATCTAGCAGATAAGCCAACAAGTTGAATACTTGGCTTTTGGAGTTCCACACACAATTCAGTTTGGTTTTGAATTCCCAAAAATTGAATCACTTCATCTCTAAGTTCAAATAACCTAGCTATCATGTTTGCTTTTGATAGCCAGCGTACTTCCGTATGAAACAGCAACTGATTATGTTCTATTTCCAAATCTTCACACAGGACCGTACAAAGACGAGTATTTGACGCACTTTTATTGACATGAATTCACAGTTTTGATGCATAATTTTAAGACGTCGTTAATTTCGTTGGAAGTGTCTTAGCTGTCAAAGCTTGGCGGTGTATAATACTGTGAACTGAAAGAACATTGGGATTCTTTTCTCTGACCATCTGCACGAATTCTGAGCGTGATCCATGACGGGGCGCCATTTGTGCATACGCCGATTAGCTTTTGCCACGACAGTTCATACTTGCAAAAGAATTCAGATATCGCTGTCATCATATGAACAGCTTTTGAAGCAGTTGTTAGTTCCGTAGAAAATAGCATCTAATTTTTAATTTTTTTCGCTTTGTATGTATCGAACGCAAACTAACAGATGGCAACAATTTGCAACATCTGTACTTTCGTCTAACTGTATTGCGGAAAATTGTGATTCTTTCAAGGTCTGTGCTACCTGGTTTGTTATGTCTTCCGCCACATCATCAGTCCGACGTTTCACAGTGTTGTCAGAAAGCGTTATTTGTGGAAGTTTTTCTTTACTTTCTGGTCAAAGAACAATATCAGCTGTTTTCAAGGAACAGGGTTTGATATCAGCTAAAAGATGTGGGTCGAAGTCCACGTCTGCTATATGACACTACATATAAAGTGTAAATAATTAATTTTAGCAACGAGCAACATAAGAACAACAAATAATACAACAAGTGTGCTAAAGGTTAAACCATATTACACATACTCATTACAGATTTTCCTACACGAGCGCCGTGGTCTCAACGTAAATACTACTTGTGTTTCACCCTACACGTTTCTGAAATTTAGTACTGGTCGATTTTCTGCTTTTGAACAAGAGGAGCCAGAAATAATACACTTTAGGTCACCGTGAAACCGTAACCTTTGTAGAGGTCATAAAGTATAATAAGAAAGGACTAGAACAGGGTGTTGCATCAAGCCAAAATAAGCTTATGTCAACACAGAACTGTTTAAGTTTACAGCAAAAATAGAAGATAAAACCTCAGTTTTTAGCGGATATGCTTATAGATTCTGTTAAAAATAAATTGCACAGCTATGATACCGCAAATAAAGAAACACGAATTTTCTGTGACTTGTTGTTGTTTGAAATGCTGGAAATGCCGTCTAATTTACAGACCGTGGTTAAAAACTCAACTCCTTCGAAAAAAGTGGGGGTACTGAAACATATGTATTACTGTATAACTGTATAAATGACACTCTGAGAACATACACTATCTGATCAAAATACGGAATTGACCACTAGATGTCACGCCAGTACAAATGGAGGGTAAGAGTATAGTGTTGTCAGTAGAGAAGTGATAACGGCAGAATGGGTCGGTCAGGAGAGCTCAGTGAACTAGCCATCGGATGTCGCCTAAGTAACACTCGTGGGTTCCAAAGAGCTACGAGAAGTCCCGCTAGCGCACTGATTCTGCGTAGGGAGTTAAAAAGGGTGGGATATAATGATCGAGCCCCTCAGAAGCCACACTTTTGAATAATCGATTTAGGCGACGCTGGAGGCGGTGTAAAGTATGGTGCTACTGGACAGTGGATGAGATTACATGTAATGAATAACACTATACGCTGTGTCAATCCGATAGAAGTGTTTCGGTTCGGCGAATGCCTGGAGAGCGTTATCTTCCATCACGGGTAGGCTGACAATGAAGTACGGATGACGTGGTGTTACGGTCTGGGTGGTGTCCTTCACGTTTAAGGTGTCGTCCTCTTATTGCGCTTAAGAAAATGCGAAATTTAGATAGATATGGACTGATTTTATGGCATAGTGTACTGCTTACTGTGGGGGAAGTGTTCGGAGACGATGACTGATTGTATCAGCATGACAGTGCACTCTGTCATAAGCTGCGTGTGTGAGGAAATGGTTTATGGACAATAACATACCTGAAATGGATTGGCCTGCTGGGATGAGTCAGAACGCCGACTTCGCTCCAGACCGCGGCTCTTCAAAACTAAGCTCCATAGACACTTCATTAAAAGTATCCACAGTAGAATTCAAGCCGTCATTAAGTGGGTCGGCACGCCCAGTATTAATATCCTCTAATGGATGTCCGGTTACGTTCGATCAGTCAGTGCGTATTGCTCTCTGTGTTTACTGCACATAAAAAGAAGTTCACTACATGAAGAAACAGAAAACAGCAGCATATGCCTAGCTTGCAAGGGGAGACACTTGTGTTACGACATACCACTGATAATTTCACTTGCGACATTTGCGGATTAAGGTTGAGTGATGTTTATGCTATAGAGATTGTTTTAATCACTGCAACATCTGATACAAGTATCATTATTTGCAGGAATATTTGCAATGTTTATCTTTGTGAACATTTAAGTAATACTTTTGCTCCGAGTCTTAGAGATTATTATGTGAAGTATGCTCATTACCTCTTTTATCTAGTCCCGCCCCCCCCCCCCCCCCCCCGTAATACTTGGTTCAACTAACGTCTGTAATAATGTTTTTAAAGTTTCTATTCGTAGGTCAAGAATAGACTCGAGATCCACTAACGACCGACAGAAGGTAACACCACAGTACTTTCCATAAGTTTATTTGTGGCATTTATTATAAGGAAAATTATTTATTGTTAAATCTATGAGTTTTAAAATTACAAATGTTATAGCAAATAAAGATATCATTTCCAACTCCAAAATCTGGGTACTCCTGATATATTTGATTATATTTCTCTGCAATAGTATTCTTTTGATCCTAATATGTGACTCACTAGCATTTATAAAAACTTGTCCGATAAAATTACGTATTATTTCGCAGTTATATCGGAAATCGTTGTTTTATATATATGTAATTTAGAAACTTGCTTTTGAATCTGCAGCTAAGGTTACAGCGCAAGAAGTCCTCTCTGACGAAGAGCTAATTTGTTGTAACGTTCTCTTCGACTAACCAAATATTCACTTGCTGCGTACTCTCTTCCCTAGAATAAGAATATTCGACAGACACTTTCAGTGAGCATATTTAGATGGTAGCATATAGATATCAACATAGGTTCTTTGTATATTAGTGATGGCAAGGGGTTGTTGGAAAGAGCCAGTAACAAGATATTTTGAATGAATTGGGACGTTTCGACTCATTCTCATAAAATTCTATCATCGAAAATCATCTCACTGGGAGTGACGTAATAAATGATGCAGTTGCAGTCAGGTAAAAACAGAATAATATTTTTTTATGCACAGTCATCATAGCAGTACTGAAAATTTCTATCATCTCGGAAGAATATTTTTCGAAGGATAACTTTGTTCCATCGGCGGATTGTTAGCAACAACGCTTGCGGTGCCATCTGTGTATAAAACCTTTTCCCGGATGACGTACCCTCTGAAATATTGCGAGAGTAGAGTCAGGCAAATTACGACAGCAAGCAGATTCTACTAAGATGTCTTCAACATGTATTGTAGGTAGAATAATTCAGTAGCAGAGTTACTTGAGTCTAGTTCTGTCAAGACTTTTTGTTATGTGTAGCACGATACATAACATTAAAAACATATAACAGCTTAGTTTTTGTATATTTATGAAAATATACAGTTTCTACTGACATGTACAAAGATTCTGCAATGGAACAATTAAATATTAAGACAAAACGTTCAATTACAGCATTCTAACAGTTTTAATATTTTTCGTTTTTAAGTGAACTACGCGTGGTGTTAGCATTTGTACTGCATGACTACTTTTCATTCACTCTCGATTCCATTAATTGCTGTTTCCATATATTTCATTAACAATGCAAGCTCCAAGATCGTATAGTACCTCTAATCCTGGGGCAACGGTTCTTGAGAGATGGAAATGTTTGTCTTTCCTGATACTTAAGTCTTGCTTAGAGAGAGAGAGAGAGAGAGAGAGGCAGACAGAGCTTTTCGTGGCATCTTATCTGTAGACAATTTATAAGTCGCTTGATAATCGTCTGTTTATATGTAACTGATATATGACTTTCAGAGAGAACGAATTCGGGATTATTAACCATTATACGTTACGTAAGTACGAATGATTTGGAGTGATGAATCACACTACCTGGTGGCAATCCGCTGGAAGGATTTGGGTTTGGTGAATTCCTGGAAAACATTACATGCCATCATGTGTAGGCCAGCAATGCAGTTGGATGAGATGGTGTTAGGGTATCGAGGCAAAAAACCGTCTGTCGTTTGTGTGGAGCATAGCACATAGCTTTTTCGTATCAAACGTCCTTTTTATTTGTGGAATGTCAAAACCACATCACAACAGATAATCTTCTGTCATATTTCTTCAGTTTTCTGAGAGCAATAAAGCATTAACTTTCTTCGTGTGTTAGAAGTAACCAATGTTTTAATATTGTCGTTTCTTCCAGAGCTGCTCATCCATTCTTGGAGCAGCTCTTCAATAAACTCATTACTATCTGCCAAGTACAACTTTCGTTTTCGTGTGACACATATTTTTACTTCAATGAACACACTCGCAATTTTCTGCCTTTTTTTTTTTTAACTATGATGTGCACTCGACTAGTAACATTATAATTTGACAACATATCTGATGACGGAACTCGAATGTAATGTGAAATACTTTACATCGTTTTTTATAATCAAATACCGTTGCGATAAGGTCGGCCGAGTAGAGTCGAGAGGTGAATTACGTCAGTTCTAGAAATTTTCTCCTGGTCGTCACATACTAAGCGGTAAAAGATGTTATGCCATTGTCACGTTTACTGTTGACGCTTGATGTATACATTGGGATGTAGTAAACAAACATTCCTAGGTGTGTTCAATGCTGTGTTAAGGTTTTTGGAAGATTATGCTGTTTGCCTGAAATTCTGAAAACATTTTACATTGTAAAATAGTGTTGGATTCAAATTAATGTATCTCTGATAACTCGTTTAGCAAATTATTAAGTAATCATTAGCCAATGAATTTATTAATGAAGAAGAGGGTATAGTGCTAGCGGCAAGATTACCAACTTATGGGGCAATATGTTTTGCATTTCTGGCGAATCGGATCAGTAGAATGCGGGTGAAAACCGTCAGTTATGTTTATGTCAATTTATTCAAATTATTAATTGGTTTTTCTTTTGTATTGTAGATGGAAATATATAAAAGAAAAACTACTTCTTCGTTGAGTGATAAAGTTATGCAAAATGAAATTAAAGCTATAGTGCGGGTAAATGTCAACTCCACGCAGCGAACTTATTCGCTGTGCCGCATTCCCGTTTACGAAGACGACTGCGATGTGGAAAAGATCATTCAAACAAAAGTAAAAGGTGGGCAAACAATACTTAGTATGAAGCATGGAAGATCAAGGGACATGGAAGATCAACTAGCTCATGTTTAAAAACATTACCAAGACTACGCGAATGAAAACAGAAACACAAGCAGTTGTAGAACATGGATTTCGTGTAACAAACGTTTTCCCAATGAATGGAAACACAGTGGCTTAACTTGAATTCTTGCCAGCTAGTACATCGTCGAGCCAAGAAAACATACAAAAGGAAAATTATCTTTAGCCTATGTCACCTAACGCTAGTCCATTTCAACATTCAAAAGTCATCTCTTTCATTCCACTAGTTACAGCTGTCTACAAAGAAATGTGCAGCAAAATCTTACGAAAGGAAACAGAGAGCACTACTTCTTACATCCCCAGATGTTATAACAAAAAAAAAGGAAAAAGTGTTGGCATTTACACATTAGATACCCTTATGTTTCTCGCTGTGCTGTGTCCGGCCTATTGTGTCCTGCAACTGTCTTCTCAAGAGCTCTCTGTGTCAAGCGATCAACAACCGAAGTAATTTTTTCTCTTCAACGGCCTCCTCCGTTGTCTACAGAGATTTCTTGTTTTTATCTGAACCTTTCCCAAACTGTGTCTTTTGTAATCCGCCGCATTCATTTTGGGCTTCTTTTTTTTTATCACTGTGAGCTTCCTTGCCGTACACGCGCTTGCACAATTGTCTATATTGCTACACTTATAATAAGTTTAATTCAGAATTATTTTACAATTTTGGTGTCTTGCATCCGACGTTGCATTCAACTTTGTTAGAAATAGTGCAAATCGTTAAAGTAAGACTTCTGATACAGAAAAAAATTTTCTGCAGGTAAATCACAAATGTGAAATTTTCTCTGTCGTTTCACACACCAATTTCTTAAGTTCGTCATCCTTGACAATGAATAACAAATTATTAGCCTCTTGCAATAATGTGGCACGATTAATGTTTGTGATGTAATTTGAAAACTGAATTGTAGTGGATTCTGCTCAGACTGAGCCATGGACGAAACTCTTCACCGGCAGCCCTCCAAATTTTATCGTTCAGTTCGTATACAAAATTACAAAACTCTCACGAACAGTGCCCACCTTCTTAGGGCTCAAAATAAAAATTTCATATTTAATTAACTGGCTATTTCTTCATGAGGAAGTAAATCGTCTTAAGAACTTCCGAAAACCACCCTACTTCTTTTCCAAAATTTAGTCATATGAGAAGCCTTCAGGGTGTGCACAGGAATTAGTTCGCCCTGTGTAAGTCCTTCTTCTTACATTACAGTTTTAGATTTCGAAATGCCTTCTTGTCCTCAATATATCACTAATTTAGTGCTGTATGTGTAGTGATTCTCGATTTAGGATTCTATTCGTAATTAGCCTCCTTTTCAATTTTTTCTATACGTGCATAACGATGGGGTGTATAATCTCCTTCTTCTTGAGAATAATCGCAGTAGAAGGTAAATAAGTCTTCATGGATAATGTTCCTTCGATGATACATATGTAATTTTTAATTCGTCGCTCAGTGTTGCTCAGTGTAAAAGAGAAAGACTAAAATATTACGATAATCCACTTCTGTTACATGGAAAGGGTGCCGTCTACGGTTAAATATATCTGAATTAAAGTCTACTGCCAGTAAGTTTGCGGAGAAAAAAGCCATTAAGCAATACAAGAATTTACTTCATCTCAGTTTCACGCTTTTGTAGCTCAGTTCTCTCTCTTAATTAACGAGAAACAATATATGTAAATTAATGGTTGCGTGGAACGGTAAGAACGAAGTACAGAGGAAATGAAAGTTGTTACTGGATTAAATGAAATCGTGTAGATGTTATTTATCTTCTGGGCAATAATACAATACATACCTTATCCATTTTTCTTAGAAGGTCTTTCAGGTGAAAGCTATCAGAGTGACGTGAGCAAAAATTTTCAGGTAATATCAGCACTTTTCCTGCTAAAACATTTATCGCACCATAAACATATATTACTGTTTTTCAAATGAGAAAAAACATTGATGCTGTGTTATGTATCTCAATACTTTCGTGTACTCGCATTGTAATAAAATCGAAAAATTGTCTGCCTCCTCGTCATGTTTTACGGTGACCTATTTTCAGCATGTTGGAAATTGTGTGGTAGCATCATATATCGTTAATGGCCTTTATCATCTAATTTTTCATGTTATCCATCTTCTTCTTTCAGATGATTTATCACCGATGGACCCAGTTCTCAGGTGCCAACTGAAAACGTGATGTTTTTACGTTTTTTTACTAGTAGTAATTTATTAATTTTCCATAAAATTCGTTACCTGTGTCATTTTTTTAATCTAAATTTTCATCTGAGAACAAAGAAATACAAGTATAATTAAATGTTGTCGAATTGTCAGCTTATGTTGTGGCAGTTAGATTAGCAAATAAACGCTGAAAGTAGCAGACAAGTTCTGCTGTTTCGGCAGCAGAATAACTGATGAAAGGAGAAGTAAAAAGGATACAAGCGGCATATATTCTCCGTAAAGAATGATTGTGTTAATATCGAATACAAATTTAAGTGCTATGACGTTTTTTCTACGAGGATCTATCTGGAACGTAGCCTTGTCGGGAACGGGAATGTTGATTATGGACACTACAAACAGGTAGAGGCTAGTAGCTTTTGACTGGCGCTACAGAAAAATTCTGTCGATCATATAAGTAGATTTGATAGCCAATGAAGAGGTACTGAACCACAACGAGAGAAAAAAATAGTTTTACGGCACGACTTGACTAAAGATCACATCTTAAGGTATCGAGGAATGTTTGATTTGGTAAAGGAAGGAAGTATAGACGGTAAAAACTGTATGGGAAGATCGAGGCTTGAGTTACGTGAGCAGGTTCATATGGATGTAGAATGCAGAGATAAAGAAGCTTGCACAGGACAGACTATCGTAGAGCGCTACATCAAACTAATCTCCACATTGAAGACGATCTTCAAAACTAGCATTTGTTTATCGTACTATGAGGAAAATATTTTACAAAACACGAATTTTGCGTAAGAAATGTAGACAAAAGAATGTTTCTTGATTTTTAAAACAGCATTTGGTTCTTCTATAGGCTGTTCCCGGTACCTGACGCGAACAGTGGGTGATAACAGCAATGAAACCTCAGTACACGGAAGTATTCCTTGTTTTCTTTACGATAGTTGTTACTAATTTGTTAAATAATGTAGCCACTCCGTTACCGCATAACTTTCGTATTGTAATGCATATTAAAAAAGAGTAATACCTTACATGTATTTGTAATCGAACACTTATTGTAGTTACAAGAAAATAGTTGTCATCTCGCTTTAATTCTTCTCCTACGATGAAGATGACGTTGTATGTTTTCTGCTATATTCCTCATGCACTGAAGATACTATCATCAGTCCTATGAGACGTCAAAAAAATACATTCTAAAGTTATAGTTCCTTAGAAGGTAATTTAGTTAAAGACCTTCTCAAGATCAGAATTCGGACGTTAATTCAAAAAATCGTCGATGGACATTTTCAGGTGCTAAATTCCTCGCATTTATGTCATACTCTAGTACTGCATACGGTTGCGCATTCTGAGGATCTATAGTTTCATGTGTAATATATTTATTCTAACCTCCAGTAATAACTTACGTCAATTCTATATACGCGCTTCCAGGAATTACCAGATAAATTAGCTTGCAACTCCTTTGCTTCCGCCTGTGAATAGTCTGCATGGACAGCCGGCCTGAAGCACCGCAACTCGAGAGACCAAGTAGCAGCACTGTCTCCAGCGTAGAGAAAACTTGTATCCATTACCATATTCCTTCGCTTTCTTCTTCGAGCAGTAGCCTGTTTCGAGAGTATATTTATTTTTCGATTGGTATCTTGCTACTTGCCAGCCACCGATTGATAACAATTGCTTGCCAGGAGAAGTGACAGCTACATTTTTACTTCTAATTGGGCTAGCATTGCGTTACATGAGGCAACGAAGTGCAAATCCACTCGCCAGTAAAATAGGTGATTTTGCCATTGTGTTCATGAGGGCGGTGAGCTGTATTTGTGAGATAGGAGTATGGGGAAATGATATGAGATTATTAGATTGCGACAACCTAGTACTTGTTCCTCCCCATCCTCACCATCTATCCGCGACCCATCTCCCCGACACTAATAAACACATAGCGAGTCCATGAGATTTTCTTGCTATTCTATAGAAATTACAAATGAAACCACAGTATTTCTTCTAACACCCTCATATACACCTAGTGGAGCCATTCGTCTTCATTTGTGGGAATAAGGCAGTTACACGAATCAGTGCTAGCTGTATGGGGGACTCCAGCAAACTTTGAATGTACTGGAGTTCAATTGTCAGTAGATATTTTGATCATTAAGTTTGAGCTTGACATATTGAAAAAGTAATCATCTGATCTCTGTTTTTGGCGCATTATTTCAGACGCCTCTTCGAACTGAGCCCCAGGTACTGTCTCGCCTCCCATTTTCCTCTGTTTCTTGAAGGTCAACCAAAACATATTCCAACACTCATCAAGAGCGTACAAAACAGCCAACATTCTTTTCTTTTGAGATCGGAATATTAAATTTCGATCGGTAAATCCCCATTATTAACACTCAGTTGGTTGTAGCATCATAATAATAATTACATAGGCTCAGTCACAGGTAAAGGTGGTAGACTTCGGTTCGTTGGTAAGATATTGGGAGAATGAATCTACAAAGGCGATTGTTTACACAGACTAGAGCGGCCCAACCTAGAAAATTGCTCAAATGTGTAGCACCCACACCAAATAAAGCTAATAGGAATAATAAACGTTTACAAAGAGGGCCAGTTTCTTTCTTCCTCACGTGGAGGTGTCACGGAAATTCTGAAAAACTGGAAGTGCCAGCGGCTTGAAGATGGACGCCAATTACCCCGCGAAAACCTACTTATAAACTTGCAAGAAGTGAGGAATATATGAATATATTACACTTCCCTATGCTCCTATGGGGACATCACAGACAAGATTACACTATTAACAACGTGCATAGGGCCATTTAAGCAGTCATTCCTTCCGTGTTTCATACGTAAATGTAAAGGAAGAAAACCCTACTCCTAATAAGAGAAATACTGGGAAGCACACTTTCCCATGCTTATCATAGTAGCTTGCAGAGAATACAAGGGATAGTCGTAAAGTTTTTTGTGTTGAAAAAATAAAGTTACATGATTAATGTTTTATTTGTTTAGAGCTTAATGCGTGCACCTCCGGTACACATTGAAATCCCTGCAGCGCAGCACAGCAGCATGTCACTATTGGGGCCTAAACAAAATGGCGCAGCCTATTGATGAAGAATATCATGTGGTAATTCATTTTCGTCAGCAACAGAAATGTTATAGTTGTATCACGCCCATCCAGATGATTTCATCAGCCATCTTGATTGGACTGACACACCTGTGCTCACAGGATTTCACACTTGTATCTACAAACAACAGAAAATTAACCACGTACATTTATCTTTTCGATGTGATAATTATTACTACTCCTTTTAGATGTAGGTAAGGCTGGACACGAATAGGGGCCTGTGATCTATTCAAGGAACCATTCCACCACTCGCCTCAAGTGTTATATAAACCAGGGGACATATAAATCTTGGTGTCTGGGGATTTGAGCCACGCTGCTCCATAATACAAGACCAGTATAACGAAACTGCCCACAGCTCGTGGTCTAGTGGCTAGCGTTGCTGCCTCTGCATCACGGGGTTCCAGGTTCGATTCCCGGCCGGGTTGGGGATTTTCTCTGCCCGGGGATTGGTTGTTTGTGTTGACTTCATCATTTCATCATCATCCTCATCATTCATAACTGTGGCTAAATTGGGCTGTGAAAAAATTGGGAAAATAAAATGCGACGCTACAGATTTTTTTAAGTATATCTTTGGTCCATCTGCTTCAGTACTCACACACAAAAAATATTTCTTACTTTAATATGTTCTTGCAGAATGGTGTGGATTGCAGGTGCAGACTACTTCTACGTTATCATATGACGCACATCGTTCTTCAGCCGCTAGTACTACATCAGCGCTATCTTTCGTGATTATGAAGAATGTGAACTAGTGCTTCTCGAAGCTGAAACTCTCTGCACACTGCTTACAATATCGTATAATGAGGTAGGCACTTATCTTCAAGTACTGGAAACATTTCATTAAGCCTTTGATTCCTGCGAGCCACAAGTACCATAAAACCACTGCCCACGTTTATTTCTTCCAGTGCGACTTCTTGTACGGAAACTAATCAACAACCACAGTAAAACTGAGAGATTCAGCTAGTACTATTGGCTGCAGTGCGATTATGGAGAGGCCTCAACATCTAATAACTCACAGTGCTGAACCTCTTTAGCAATCTTCATACACATCTGTAACACGTATGTTCGGTATTGCTGCCTACACACGTTGTAAGTGGTTTAGTTTTGTTTCATATATGCAGGAGGGAATGTAAAATGTCACATGTTAATGCTGCTCTTCGCCTTGACGAACACTTGAGGTGTGAGAAATGGGAGTGACCACTCTGCTATTTGTCACTGCTTTCATGCATATTACTTTCTCACGGAGAGCGGACACAATGTGAGAACAATGTGAGTCGACGGATGAGTAGCTAAAAATTGTGCCAGGCTAGAATCCGCTCCCTTTGAGACAATTATCTAACATGCCTGATACACAGCAGTAAACGAAAGATAACGAACTGCCCGTTAAGATCTTCATTTTCAGAAACATGATAACCTTTTTGATAGGTCAGAGCGAGGTGACACGTTAACTAAGGCAAGGAATCCGAAGGTTGGTTTCAACATTTCAATGTCTTAGGAATGATTCATTTTGATTCTGTTTTGCCTTAATTCCACTGCTTGACAGAGACAAGTCTGAATCCGACTCACAGTGCAACAAGGTATTTTTCATACAAAAAACATGCACATAAGTGAAAGTTAGATTAAGTCGAGGGCAAACTGAGAAAAAAAATTATGGAACTTAGCAGCAGTTAATCCGTATTTGAAGCCATATAACTGCACGCGGAGGCACTCAGGTACACTGGGGTAGTGCTCTCTTTGAATTTCAGACTTGACCTAGCAATTGGATGTGAAGCTCTGTCATGTCGTACATTACGTTATATGTGTGTGGGAGATATTAATATTGACTATGTAGTAAATAGACACAACAGAGTGAAAAATTATAAAATATTGCCAGTAAAATTTCTGAAATGCGTGGCCTTAGCGTAGGAATGGAAATCCACAGATGTGTCAACGTGCAACACACAACACAGTTAAGATGTTGGTAGAAAAATCGCCGGCCGCAGCGGCCGAGCGGTTCTAGGCGCTTCAGTCTGGAATCGTGCGACAGTTACGGTCGCAGGTTCGAATCCTGCCTCGGGCATGGATGTGTGTGATGTCCTTAGGTTAGTTAGGTTTAAGTAATCCTAAGTTCTAGGGGACTGATGACCTCAGGTGTTAAGTCCCATAGTGCTCAGAGCCATTTGAACCATTTTTTGGTAGAAAAAACCACAAATGGGCCGCGCTATGTAAACAAATTGTTGCAAAACCTTTAGTATCGCTGCCAAACATCAATCTAATTTCCAGCGCTTCTCGGCGAGACATAAAGTGATCTCTATAATATACTAGATCCGAACATTGCCGCCTATGCGACTTAACACTTATATTTTTGGGGCAATGTATCCATGGAATGTATGCTTGACACAAAAAGAAAAACAATCCATTTCCCAGCAACGATTTTTTAAGTAATGAGTGCAGTTGATAAGTTTCGACCCTGGAGTTAAACCAAACAGTATATAATAGAATTTTTAATCAACAGCGTTCATTCGGCTGGATCTATTCAGTCGGAACGGTATTGGTTTAGTATACGAAATGGACAAAATAATATGAACCCGTTGCGATTCAGAATTCTGATGAGATCACTGTATACTAATTCCGAATTGTACTCCTTAATCCTTGCAAAGAAACCTTTCCAGTCCCTTGTGGGCTGCTGGATCGTGCTTCGGTAGCTCAGATGGTAGAGCACTTGCCCGCGAAAGGTAAAGGTCCCGAGTTCGAGTCTCGGTCGGGCACACAGTTTTAAACTGCCAGGAAGTTTCATATCAACGCGCACTCCGCTGCAGAATGAAAATCTCATTCTGGACTTCAAATAGTGTTTCCGCTACAGACAACAGTGGCTCGATAATACGCAAATACGGATTCTTTGAGGACCTGGAAAGAAATGTAATTTTCCCAGAAAACTAGCCTACAACATTTCTTGTAGTTCGAGTCGGGATACGATAATCCTGTAAGATGGATTCTCTTGCTGGGAACAATGTCTGCAGCAATGGATGAATATTGTCCCTACAATAATACACAGAACTAGTCATTTCACTACCACCATACAACCCGCTAAATGTCTTGATATGACTAGTCTTCCTCTTAGAGATAACAGTACTCTTCTGTCGCTTATCACTATTCGTCCACTATTTTGAATAGCAAACGACGTTTTCTTATCACGTGGTATACTACAAGCTCTAGATGCTCTTAGCAGATATGTGATTGTTTTCCTCGCTGCACTGACCATTTTCCGTCATTGCACATCAGCAAGCTCCGAGACGATGAGTAGATGGACACAACACAACGATCACAGGCATACTGTTGGCTCAGAAGAGTTTTTTGGAAGATATTTAAAGTACAAGCAAAAGGAACTGTCGGTTAAATAATGACAATACCAGCTCCGGAGTGTAGGTATTTCTATCACGGAGCTTACATCGCAGTACATACTTTACCCCTGTCCTGTACATTTCTTCTACTGAAGTTAGTCCGCATCTTGTGGTCTACTGATTAGCGTCGCTGCCTTTAAATCGTGAGGTTCAGGGATCGTTTCCCGAACGTGTCGGAGCTTTTCTTCGCTCGGAATCTGAACTGCCCAGATCGTTTCATCTCATCTTCATCGACAGACAAGTTGCCGAAGTCGCATCAAATGTAAAGACTTGCACTAGGCGGCCGAACAAGCTAGACGGGGTCTCCAGGACACTAATGCCATACGATAATTTTTCTACCAGATTTCTGCATAGTTTCCTGCATTACTCCACCATGCATCGTAAAACTGTTTCAGTTTTTGGAGCGGTCGTCATGGATAGTTGTTCTGCATAGTTTCCTGCATTACTGCACCATGCTTCGTAAAACTGTTTCAGTTTTTGGAACGGTCGTCATGGATAATTGTCATTGTTTCATACACAAGCGGTCGTATAAAGTCTGCCAAACACGACGTGTGTGTTGCCATGGTGAACTGTCTTATCTCTTTAATCGCTGATTTCTCCTCTCCGACAAGAAATCTGAATAATATGTGACTGTACAACAATATGTCAACATAAGCGATGCAACAGGAACTGCAGAAACACGTGAATGCAAAGAAAATTTTATAGCGGTGCAAGAAGCGCGCCTACTGCAGACCGATGTGATCAGCTAATATGATCCGAACAACCTCTTTTTGAATGCTCCCTACCACGGGAAGTGATTACGTATGAAGAATACCATATAAAGCGAACATTTGGCATGGTCTCCTTGGAAGCATGGTGAACTTCAGTGCTTTTTCGAGAAGTATTGATTTTCAGTGAGGTTATAGGCACACTGAAAGAGATATTAAATGATATATGAAACTATTTTAGGTGACCATTTTCATTCAATGAGACAGTACGAGATTGCATCTAAAGTGATATGGTCCCACTCACATGTCTGAATATTTTAATATTGGGCGCATGCACATGAAAATAAAATAGTGCATCTTCATTCTCCTTCAGAAACGCCAGAGTTGGATAGTATCAAGCGACTGTGGCCTGTGTTGTAAAAACAGTCAATGGCTCATTTGTCCCCCAATAATAGTTTATTTTTTTAAGAAATTGCATCGTACTTACCGTAACTCAGTATTCACACGTAACGACCACGTGGAAGATTTAGACTATCTTCGACCGCAAAAATGCTGCTAACACATAATAGGTGGACGTTCACATTATTTTGTTCAGCGCCTGCGTAAATATCACGCATTTCTGTCGACGTGCGTGAGAACAGTGGAAAGTGCTGTAGCGCCGGCTTAAATTTTTAGCATCTGTCTACAGCGAGTAATGGAAGAAAATAACGCCCAAAAGAGGCTACAAGACGTGTCAGAATGCGTGTGATAAGTGAGCGCGGCAGACAACAGAGATACAGATAAGGCGGCAGGTGGGCTGCTGTAGCGCGAAGCCGGCCTTGAACCGGCGACCGTCGGGGCAAGGGCAAGGCGACGCCGCCGCGGCCCCGACCACCACCACTGCAGCTCTCTTATCAACCATCTTTATCAGTTTACACGTGTTCAGCATATCAGCAACGAGATTTCGTTTTTGATCTTGTGGATCCCCATCCGTGCTTCAGATTTCCATCCTCATGTCATCTTAGCTATTCTCTGGTAGTGTATAGAAAGTTCGCACCGTGTTCATATTTTATAATCCAATGCTTGTTTCAGCATCCTTCGTGAAGAAATACACAAAGGTTTATCATTATTAACAACACCTAATTAATGTTGTTGTTGTAGTCGACAGCCAGAAGACTCGTTTGATGCAGCGCTTTACGCTTGTCCATCCTACAAATTATTATGTTGCACCACTTTTGAAGGCTTTTGTTCTCTTCTTGTCTGCACTGTTTACTGTCCACGTTTCATTTCCAACGCAAGGCTACATTACAGACAAATAGTACCAGAAAATACATCCTTTTACATTCAATATTAAGCAATTTTTCTTTTTCAGGAAAGCTTTCCTTGCTATTTTCTGTATTTTCTACCCAGTCTACTTCTCCCGCCATCAGTTATTTTGCTACTGGAATAACAGAACTCATCTACTTATTTTTAGCGTCTCATTTACTAATCTAAATTCCCCAGCATTATCTGACTTCAGTCGACTGCTGTCGTTTGTTTCTATTTTTCTTTTATTAATGTCCATCTTATGGGCTCTTTTCAAGACATTATCCATTCTGTTCATCTTCCAAATCCTTTGTCGTTTCTGACAGAATGACAATGTTGTTAGCAACCGTTACTGTTTTTATTTTTCTCCCTCAACTTCAATTTATTTTCCAGATTTATACTTGGTCTTCTTTACTGTTGCTCTGTACGTAGACGATTCACATGGAGAAGATCTTATAACCGTGCCCCACTTTCTTCTTGACTACTCCTCCCTTTCGAGTCCTTCGACGCTTCTAAAAGCCGTCTCGTTTCCGTATGAGTTGTAGATAACCCTTTACTACCTGTATTTTATGCCTGATAAATTTGAAAGTAAGCAAGATGCCTGTAAAGCTACTGTCTTTTGTCCAGAAACAACAAAATATCTTTGAGAAATATCAACTAAAAAAGCAACAGTAACAGTAATATAATGGCTAACACCATATGTTGAAATCTACGAGAAACAGAGCAAACTATTTTTATATATAATTTTATACTTTTCTCTCATTTTTTCCTCATGGCTCTGGTCCGTGGCGCAATCAGTAAAGTTTACAGTGTGTCAGCATTATGTTCTTTTATTTTTCCTTTGACTTTTCTGTTAATACTTCTGGTTTGTACCTTTTTCAGAAACAGCGTTATTGTCTTCTGTCTCATGTCACACAGTATTAGACACACTGTCATCGCATGTCGGTTTCCTTGCGTACCTGAATTGCGTGACTGAAATGCCAAGGCAGTCTTCAGTTATCTTTACCTTTTATTTGCGTGTAAATAAACAGGGAATTAAGATATCGGTATTTTGTATTCGCCATGTTTGTTGGCTTTTAATATATTGCTACGATCTCGTCAATGAGAGACCAAAAAACGAAACAAAAATATTTGTATTCGTCGTTATGCAGAAGTCACTTCAAAGAATGGGTAGTGGAGTTGAAAGAAACAGTTCCTCTGTTAATGTAGTGACTCAGATCAGTTCCAAATAAGTCACAATCGTATAATGCGTCTCTCAACTACAACTGCTCGTTTCGATGGGCACTACTTGGTAACGGCAACTGTTAACAGATTTACTTGAACAATTTTAATACGTTTTACCTGTTGAGTTTGCATTACTTTGTTAACCATAATACGACATCCAAAACTCTAAACACCTCTCATAATTCACTCCTGTGAAGTAATATTTCTTCTATTGCTCTCTAAGGACGCTCGGAAAGAGGCATAAAGTCAAAGTTGAAAGGCTGACATCGACAACTGTTATCAAAAGTAACAGTAACTGAATGACACACACGGGAAGAATACGTCGAAAACCACTTTCTCTCACTGATTGTGGTAATTGCATCACGCTGTCCATTTCAGGCTACCTGCTTCGACTTCAGATATTTAAAATTTATATACACATTTTTATGAAGTCTAATTTTCGCAAATAATATTTTAAGCGAAAGCATGGTACCTATTTAGTTAAAACAGTTGATAACTCGCGAATATATTTATTAAACGCCATAGCCACTGGAATACTTTACGAATTTAGATTTTAAGGAGGATGTCATTCACAGAACCGATCTTTTGTTTGTTATGTGTCTACTGATTCTACGAACGCTATCTGTCACTTACCGATGATCGTACAGTATCATTGAAGGGAATGCGAGGGTCATAGTTTGTTTTCGCTTATACAGAGCAACAACAGAAAACTTCCAGTATTTAATAATCTACGTAATAACGATGGAAGAAGCGTTGGCCTTAGTGCTGCATAATTCGTAGTTTTCATTAACTGATTTTCACACAACTTGATTACAACTCTGGGGAAGCTACTCGCTGGACAAACGTTTTCTGTGCGCGTTTACTTATCTCCAGAAAAGCGCACGATGTCTACAAAACGTGTTTTCTGTCTAGAGCTAAGATTGTATCATGGGCTGTCGATATGCAGACCCGCAACAAGTGGAAATTGAGTGAGAACCTGGAAGTTTCTGAAAAGCTTCCAGGAATCAGTAGCTCACGCTCTGGACGATACCGCGCAAAAATGATTCGGTGCATCTCGCGTTTCCTTTGTATCTTTTCTTCTCGTTTTGTTTTATTTTGAGTGGACTGCTTTCCACGGGAAACTGTACTCACTGATGGAGCACGTCCACCGACAGGTCATTCCCCTCTCCAGATCGTAAAAAAAGGGAAGACAGGCACAGAGGGAGAGACAAGAAAATTAGCATACCAGTTCCGCAGGGCCGGGGGCGCGTCACACGCACTCGCGTCAAGATGCACAAGCAGTGGCCACCATTCCCACACACGTGTCCCCTCGCCCTTTCCTCGACGGCGTTCCTTTAAATCGGCGAACGACGAGTCGTGTGACGGTCGGGGAGCGGCGCACAGCACGGCACGACACTGCTCACCACACCACACAGCACTCACTCACTCACTGCACCGTGCGATAGCGTGCACGCCTACCTACTGGCTGCCATATGGAGCCACCGCCGCTAGCTAGTTTCTGTTTCCGCTGTCGTCATTACTCGCTGACACTTGCCTCGCCCCGCGCGCGCTTTCTCGCCCTCTACCATTTCGCTGACGAGCGCTTACGGTGTGGAAGAGGGCAAACAAAGAAAAATGCGACTGGAGAGGAAAGGAAGGCGAAAAAACAAAAGGGAATGACCGGCAGCCGGCGGTGCCGCTCTTTAAACGGCCGACGGTCCCCGGGCTTTAAAACTGCGCCACGCGGAGAGAGAGACAGGCAGGCGGGTCGGTGCGTCGCGCTGCGGTAATCGCACGACCAGAGGAGAAGTTCGCGAACGCCGCGGGAGGGGGCACAGAGAAGGGGAGCGGAACGGGGGCACAGGGGAAGGGGCGGCTAGCGTCCTCGTTGCGAAATTTCTTTTCACATCGAGTGGAACGACGACGGCGATAGCGGTGACGGCAGGCAGAGGGGCAGAGTCGGCGTCGCCGTCGCAGCCAGGCCACCCGCCGTTGGCCGCTCTTCTCCCACTTCGAAGCGCCAGTTCGCCGTGACCCACATATTTCGCGTCGCGAAATTTCCTGTCCCGCAGCCTCCGGGTAGCAGAAACTGTACGCGCGCTCCACCTAGCGACCGCCGGCGGTGTCAGAGGCGACCGTGGCGCCAGTGTGCGGCACATTGCGTAACTAAAATTCGCGAGCAGAAATGGTGAGAGGCCGTTGAACCGGACCGCGCGAGCGGGTGAAAGGAGCTGAGCGGGTCTTGGGGGGGGGGGGGGAGGGGGAGGGGGGAGGGCAAAGGAAGGGGGACGGTGGACGGGCAGCAGCACTCGCGAATAAAATGAAATAGAATAAAAAGAGGGATTCGCGAGCGGCTGGCCGGAATTGAAACGGTGCCAAGCGGGCGGGAGAGCGGCCAGAGGATAATAACCCTAGCGGCCGGCAGGCCCGCGCCGTTTGTGGAGCACCTGCGGGTTGCGCAGGTGGGAACCGGACCGAGTATCCGTCCGCTCGTCTTCCATCACACTGCACTCTACCTCAGTTCAGATTCCCGCTTGATCCTCCTGTTCTTCGCTACGACAAACAGAGGAAATGGCGGTGGCCACGTGCAGCAATAGCCGAAGAAATCAACTAGGGAAGAACAAAGGCGATGCAGCAATTGGTTCATAACTTACGGATTCGGAGTAAACTACGTCAGAGATTAGAGTTCCTATACAAAGAAATAACTTCACGCACTCGAGAACTGAAACTTCGAAGCACTGAAAACATGCTCTATATAACACAATTAGAATTTAAGACGATGAACTCCTAAATGGAAAGTCCTGTTTCTGGTGCAGTTTCACTTTTAGGTGCAATTAATTTCATAGGAAATTACGTCTTTCTTTGAAAGATGACCTATGCATTGTACGATTATAAAAATTTCATATGCCATTTATTACACTCATAAGTTTTATCTTCGACATCTTTGCAAAACAATATGCTACTTCTACCAGTACATAGACTATATGTTGTAACGGTTCGACAGAACCCCCATCTGGCGGTGTTTACATCGTAATAGCCGATTCCGGCTGCCGTGTCTTTAAATTTGAGTATCCTTCTCGAATATATCCACCAAAATTTCAGCGCCTACAGTAACAGGCATTCCTTTACTACATTCGTGTTTTCAAGAGCTTTCGAATGCTGTTAAAAAAGAGCACAGCGCTGCATTTGTAAAACACATTGGAAGTCATTTTACAGTGCATGGTAAAGGGTACCTGACAGCAATATTAGCGATTCCCTGGCCTCTTCCATTAGTGTGTTCTGAGAGGAAAATCATGTCTTATAGGTCAAAAACATGGCTCGCATTTACATATACCAAGTGACTAATACTATATAAGAGAACTTTCATTCGAAGGTTAACCAACAAGTGAAGTATTGCTTATCAGCCGACACTTCTCCAAATATATAACTGAAAATCGTATGTGGCTACGGTAAGGCTGAAATAGTACTGGTTAGTCTCCGAGATGGAAAGGATAGGATGACACTGAATTCTTTTTTTTTGGGGGGGGGGGGGGGAATTTGTGGTAAATTTCTATGGGATCAAACTGCTGAGGTCATCGTTCCCTAGGCTTACACAATACTTAATCAAACTTAAACTAACTTACGCTAAGGACAACACACACTCCCATGCCCGAGGGAGGACTCGAACCTCTGACAGGGGGAGCTGCGCGAACCGTGGCAAGGCGTGCTAGACCACACGGCCACTCCGCGTGGCTGATGACACTGAAGAATAGCAAAACAAAGACGAGGAGTTTACAAGAGAATGGGAAGTATAGTTTATGGCGGACAGTGCTTCGATCCAATATTACAGATTTTAATTCTATAAATTTATCCAACGTCGTCTTTCAGCCAAAGATTTCCAGTTACGTTTACTGAGCACGTCCTTTCGTCTGCCTTGTTACAATCCTATCAGCGCGACCCTTAATTCGTTCTACGTCTGCTTTCACGCCTACGGTACTTTATAAGGACTCCAGACGCTGGAATAATAAACTGGAATGGGTCACACTAGGGTACTGTATGCGGTTTTCTTTACACCTGCACTATATTTTCCAAGAATCCTTCCAACACCACCAAGTCTTTCATAATAAGAGTCTGATTCATTATTTTACTTTGGGATGGCATATTCAGATACAACCGAAGTTAACAGAAGTTCAACACTGAAACATACGGAACATGCAGCAAAATGTGACTGTTCCTATTAGTCACAGACTGAAACTTTGTTGCTGCGAGTTTAAAATCACAACTCCTGAGTGTGGTATGTTTTCGGTTTTTAATCTCTTCTTTTTCAGCATCACTTCACTGTTTTCTTTATGTTTACTGCAGCAACAAGAAACTGTGTCGTGTACTTCCGGCTTCTTTTCTAACAACAAACAAAACAAACGACAGTTCTTTCTCTGCTAAGTGAGCACAAAAGAAAATGAAAAAATCTGGTTGAAAACTGTGATGAAACAACCTTTACATATTCTTTTCTTCTCCCATGTTCTTCCTTTTCCTTGGTCCATCTATTTTTACGTCTATTATGTCTTCGCAATTGAATTTCTCATGTTCTTAAATACTAGTTTTTATTTTTTATGGCCTTACAAGAAGTTGTTTGTCAAAATGAACAAAGGAATTACATATATCCATTTTTCATCTTTCTGGTATGGTCTTTCATTTCTTCCTCTACTGTCGAATACACTCAAAGATACTTTTTCTTCTTAATTCATTTCTTATTAACATTCTTTCCACTATCTTCAACATGCAATCTTAATTTATGCACATTTTCTATTCCTGTTACATGCATGTCGCCAGCTCGTGTGTTTATCTTCTGTTGCTCGTATTGTAGATGATACCCTCTTCTGTGTTTGCGTTTAGTCAGAGCAGAATCCATTATATAAATTGTCACTACACACGATTCGCGGTCACTTGTGCATCTAATGTAGCGAGAATCTGCCACAAAACGATGAGTGCCAAGTGAGCCTGCAGTAGTAGGGCTACCTTCGTACGAGCACATTTTGTTAGTGTGGGTTGCCTACATCAGGGGCAGGTATGCACTCAGGGGAAAACCCATTGTTCTCCTTTGATTGACAAGTACATAGCCTATTGTTCTGCTAAAAGGATCCTTCCTTTGACTGACAGGCACTCAACCTATTGTTCCCCCACTGCCTCTCCCCCCAACCCCCCCTCCCTCCTCACTGCTACAGGTACACTTTCAGGTCTGAGTTATTGGAATAGACCCTGTCAATACTATCAATTTCACTGACTATTTAATTAAATTGATCAATTAATTAACCTCTCACCTAATGTTAAATCCCTTCCCATACCCCTCCCCACCACTCCCCCAGAAAATTCCAGTTCCATCAGGACAATGCAACATACCATGACTACCTCCACTAATCTAAGAAAATGGCGGGAAAAAAGGCACTTGGGCCACCTCCACTAACCTAAGTTATCCGACAGCCACCTCCTCCCCTAGAATTGGCTGGAAGAGGATGCAGCCTGTGCTGGGTAGGATGGACATAAGTCTTACTTAACCTATTGTTCTGTTAACTGGTTTCCCATGTCACCCCACCCCTTCCCTTAAACTATTGTACCGCCTTTGATACCAAATTAAGTAATTAGTTATGTCCTCCCACCATTTTCTGCTACATTTTTCGAATTTCACATGCTTTTGAACGCCATTTCTGAGTCATTCTTCTTTGTCACCCACCCCCTTAAACAACTGTACTGTGTTTTACATAAAAATTATGCAAATTAATGTAGTGTTCTGCATTTAACCTACTGTTATGATCCATGTCACCCACTCACGCAACCCCCCCCCCCCCTTAACCATTGTACCACTAACACCATGTTGGTATAAAAAAATTTATGGAAATTAATTAAATCGACATTTTTCACATGTGGGAGGTAGTTTTTTTTTTTTTAATTCAGAGCATCCTATTGGTCAGTGAAATCGATGGAATACAGTTTAAACAAAAGATCACTAGTAAAAAACGCATCCCACATTCGACGCCTGCCGCCACCGCCGTCATCAGCTGACAAGCAATGCGTAGGTTTCAGTTCAAGTCCCACAAGGATGAGGCAGCGGTAATACAGATGATCATTCTATTAACGTCAAAGTGTACGACATTGGATCTGAACCTCAACTCATAAGGAATGTTGAAAGCTCCTCTTTATAAAGCATGCTTCTTCTTCTTTGCAGACGTCAAGAGAACATGATGCATAGATGTCCACAGAGGTATGTATTAAAGTCTTGAGAGCGCCGATAATTGTAGAACACATCTCCTGTGAGTGAAGTATTGTAATTCTTCTGGCACTTGCAAGTCATCAAATGAGTAGAAATAGTAGACAATATCCGCATTTTTCATAACATTTGATACCCAGTGGGTTCCAGGGCCTCCAGCAAAATCTAAATTCACAATGCCACATTCACCAGTTTTCCCACATAGTCTTCGGTAATGTATCCTGCATAAACACACCACAGAATCTTGGTATGTTGAATTTGTCTCTAACAAACTTAAGAAGATCAGTATTTGTGAGTGGTCGATCTGGTAGGACTGCTAATGGGCTTATTATTTATTTATGAAAAGACCAAGCCCTTTCCTGTACGGTTTCAAGTATAGTCCTCTTCCAATGGCTGCTGCTTCCATCATGCAGTTATGTCTTCTTGCCTCTTCTAACTGTGCTTGGGAGTTTTGTGCATTCTTGACCGTTCGAGGAATAGTTGTAGCACCACCAGTGAGGGACCCTACTGCTGAGAGCGTGGAGAGGGCCAGGATGAGAAATGGAAGAACCGCCAGATGTCTTAGGTGTTGGTAGAACTCAAGGTGCTTTAACCGATCCTCATCTTCTTCCCCTATCTTACTGCTTCAGTGCCTTTTTAGCTGCATACATTGCTGTCAGGATACACTTCAAACAACTCTGTTCACACCCTTCTCCTTCTTCTTGTTTAGTGCACAATGTGCAGCATTCATTACTCGCTTGAAATTCATCACTCCTAAACCCAACCTAATTTTTCCTCGCATGGTTTTATCAACAGCAAATGCTGAAATGCGTTAACCTATACCAGTATCCTATCTTCTCCATATCGGCTTGGCCTTATTAGCTAAAATCCTATCTGCAATGTGATGACTTGATAGATGTTTATTTTCAGTGTATGTAATGTCATGTTCCATACACACTTCATTGAACCAATTAAACCCCTTTTCATTACATGCCAAGCGTTTCTGAAGATTTGTACCAGGTGCACAGTAATTATACCCAGGGATGTGTGATTCCACTGGCAATCTACAATCCCACCACCTCCTCTAATGTGTCTCCTAGCACGCATGTTATGCTATTGCGGTGGTTGTGGACTATGCGCACCCATTATATAGCAAATAGTCGGCATCAGTCCAACTGTTTTGTGTAGCAGGAAAAGCAAGCCATTTGACTAGTGTTTTATTTCCACGACGTCTTATGAGCCTTCCACAACACATGGATATACACAGACATACAGAAACTTACATCACTGCAAACGCTGTTTCTATGATGGTGAGCATAGACAGTTCATATTTAAAGATGTTGCGTGTGTAGCACACACACAAGATGCTGGAATAATAGAGACATTCTTGGCAAACATTGCATCACTGAGGTCTTTCAAGTATGTGAAGTGTAAAAGACACTGAAGAGTGCAAAGTGATTAACACATTTCTGCCATGGATTTCACTGGGATGATACTGGCTTACCCTATAAAGGATATGGTGACAGTGCTTAAATTATTCAATCACACGAATGCCATCGTGTTTGTGAAGAGGAAGGAGAAGATCTCACAGATGCATCAAATCTTTAAGTTTGCTGCTATTCAAGACCTGGAATTCTACTGGTGTCCTTCTCTCCATCGACTCAAAAACATGTATGAAAAAGTGTTGCTGTATCTGCTTATGAAAATGTAAAATTACTTTTAAGTTGGGTCAGAAATAAATGAATTTTTACCTCCCAACCTCTGTGATCATTTTTCTCAACCCTGCTCCCACTGTGACAGTGTACAGTTTTTTAATCATACGATATGTCTGTGGTTTTCTTCATCTTTGGAAGCAGACATGGTCATGTGCCTCCTGCTCCCATAACCCAATTCGTGTCGCATGATAGGCGTAATTCCATGCAACCATTATATATATTTTGTTATCTCCCATCTTAAACTTCACTGCCTTAATAGCACTCATCTTCAGCAAAAAATAATGGTGCTCCCACACCAGCAGCAGCAGCTGCAGTTTCATGGGTAAATTCAGTGAGGAACGGGCTGTCCCATGAGGATCGCTACGAAGAATGCATCCTGTGCTATTCTGGGAAGCATTGGAGCATCTATCTCGGTGCTGGACCCACACCGCAGCTAAGCGTCATCGCGCCAGCAACGGTACCTAGGTGACCATGTGTTTTGGTGCAATTTCTCAGGTCTCATGTATGACAGAGATGTTGCTGCCTTATCCTTGTGGGACCCGAAGTGACACCTATGCGTCACTTGGCAGCTGATGGTGGCGTCGGCGTCGAGTGGGGGATGTTTTTTATTAGCAATCTTTTGTTTAAACTGTAGTCCATCGATTTCACCGACCAGTAGGATACTGCGAATTTTAAAAAAACTACCCCATACATGTGAAAAAATGTTGATTTAATTAATTTGCATAAATTTTTTATATCACTGTGGTGTTAGTGGTACAATAGTTAAGGGGAGGAGGGGTGCGTGAGTAGGTGACATGGAGCAGAACAGCAGGCTAAGTGCAGAACACTACATCAATTTGCATAATTTTTAAGTAAAACACAGTGCAATAGTTTAAGGGGGGGGGGTGACAAAGAAGAATGCGCCATAAATTGCATACAAAAGCATGTGAAATTCGAAAAGTGTATGAGTAAATGGTGGAAGGATATAACTAATTACTTAATTTGGTATCAAAGGCGGTACAATAGTTTAAGGAAATGGGGGTGATATGGAAAACCACTTAACAGAACAATAGGTTAAGTAAGTTTTATGTCCATCCTATCCAGCACAGGCTGAGTCCTTTTCCAGCCAATTTCAGGGGACGAGGTGGTGGTCAGATGATTTAGGATAGTGGAGGTAGCCCAAGTGCCCATTTTCCCGCCATTTTCTTAGGTTAGTGGAGGTAGCCGTGGTATTTTGCATTGCCCTTATGAAACTTGAACTTCCTGCCATTTTCTGGGGGAGGGGAGGAGATTTACCAATGGGTGAGAGGTTAATTAATTGATCAATTTAATTAAGCACTCAATCAGATTGATAGTAGTGACAGGACCTATTCCAATAACTCAGACCTGAAAGTGTACCTGTAGGAGTGAGGGGGTTGGTAGAGAGGGGGTTGGGGAACAATAGGTTAAGTGCCTGTCAATCAAATGGAAGGATCCTTTTAGCAGAACAATAGGTTAAGCACCTGTCAATCAAAGGAGAACAATAGGTTTTCGTCTGAGTGCACACCTGCCCCTGATGTAGGCAACCCGCACTAACAAAATGTGCTCGTACAAAGATAGCCCTACTACTAGCTGCTACATTGGCCATACAGAGAAACAGCACAGATTTTCTGTAGCTTTCAAATCTGAAGACTTAGCAGCTCAATCGAGATGAGAGTGCAGCTAAACGCTCGCCAAGCAATGCAGACACGCAGCTCTCGGCATCTTGGAGGACATAAATGTCAACGTAAGATGTCTGACAATATGTGTACGAAAATGTAAAGGAGGATGCTTTCTCATCTTGGTCTAAAATTACTTTTTCGGGTCGAGCTGCTCGTAATGACAAATTTGTGGCAAGTGCTTAGCACATAATCTCAAATTTCTGTAACGTCTGCGATTTAGAACGAATGTAAGGCTTCACACGAATGAGGCATAGTATTCATCATGCATCAGCGGGTTGATGAGTACGTCACACGAATACAAAATATTTAACGAGGGACTAATAACTCTTTCCGTGAACTCTTTTGGGAGGTCTCTGTTTCATATGGAAATCTTCTTAAGGCTGACCTAAATCAGACGTGTCTAAACGGCGGCCTGGTTTAGAACGTCTTTGCTCCCCAGAAGTTTTCGGGAACGTAATACGTAAGACAGAGAACTTTTGTTGGAGTCCCAAATGCATCCAATCCAAGTGTTTCGAAACTTTAAGTTATGAAGTGCATGTGGAGCCAGTTGTGAGTTTATAAAGCACCGACATATACAACAGCACTCGCTAGTTCTTGGAATATTCGTTCATTGTTCAATGTTCGGTAGTCTGCGAACGTATAGATTTAAGCTTTCAATAGTGTTAATTGTGTTAAAAAGTTTTGTTTTCCGTGCTATTCAAGTCCGTATCAAAGTGAAGTGATTATGGTTTCTGGACCTACTAAGAAGAAAGGAAAAGTTTCGGAGGAAGGCAGGAATCAGTATTTCTTTACTGAAACAAACGAAAAATCAATATATATAATTAGTAAAGAAATAGTTTCAGGCCACAAAAGATATAATATCACATGACATAACAGCATAAAACATGCTTCATCATGTAATAAATTTCACGGTCAGTTTCGTGAAGACGAAATGTTCGAAATTAGAGCTAAGTGTTTCGGAGTATCAGTTACTTTTTAAGAAAATGTTCTCACACTCCAACTCACTCGTCAAAGCGAGTTACGTCGATATGGATATTACTGCAAGGAAATAAAACCCTTTTCATATAGGGAGTTCGTCAAAGAATCCCTTGAATGCGCTGCTGATTTTTATGCACTGACAAGCAAGTGCTGTTTCCTAAATTAAACTTATTGCGACATACTGTAGTTCATTGTATTGGCGAACACTTTAAAACGGCAAGCCACAGAGTTTCCATTTTCTTCTCTGGCACACAATAACTGTGATGCAAGCAGTACTACGCAGTTAGCAATTATTGTGAGGGAGCCGATAAAGATTTCAGTGTTGCGGAAGAACTGGGTGACTTAGACCATCTTAAAGAAACCACAAAAGTTAATAATTTAATGGAGGATATTATTGGATCCATAAGCAGACTTCATTCGGAGCCTACAAATCCGTCAGCAATGACAACTGAAGGAAGTCCTTCATTCGGAGGAACCGACGATTAGATAAATTACTCCTGACAGAAGTAGCTAATGGGGGAAACAATTCTACAGTGCAATATCACTGCTTAATTCATTACGAAAACTTGTGTGCTAGATTCTCAAACTTAGCATCTTGAAAGTTGTCACTAAAGTAGTGAATTTCATTCGTACTCATTGTTTATTTGTCTTAACTTTTCACAGAATGTCGAACCAAATAGGGAAACACTGTTTGTTACATCAGTGACAGGTGGCTTAACTATGGCAAGATGTCTAAACGAGTGTCTGATCAAAATGACAAAATACAGACATTAACGACGGAATAGGGAGGCTTGTTACTGAATTTAAGGACGCAAAATGGATGTGTGATTTTGCTTTTCTGGTAGATATAACAGATCACTTGAATGAACTAAAGTACATCTCCAAATAAAAGACTGGTTAGTATGTACTCTGTATGACAGTGTGGAGGCAATCGAAATAAAATCAAGAAACTGGGAATCGCAAATATGAAATAAAAATTTCATGAGTTTCTTTCTTGCACAAATGCAATCATAAATATTCTAACACAAATTTATGCATCAATCTGACTTAAAACGTGAATTCAACTGAAGACTTCAAGAGACGGATACCAGTACTAATTTTAGAACAGATAAAGATCTTATCTCAGCACGTCCGCTCATACTTCTGGGCAATTGCGTGGATTTAAAATGGCGGAAAACCCTCTTTTTCTTTCAAGACCGATAGGAATCAAGTTAACCGTCCTCTTACCTCTTTTCTTATTATAAATCCAATTGCGCGAGGATCATCATTCTTGTTCTATACGCAGTAGTGAAAGGATCATGAAGCACCAGCAGCAGTAGCAGAGATCAGCCACCGCCTCCGGCCAGAATAAAAAAAGAAAGAACACTGTACAGTCAAAAGTAAGTATTTGTCCACCCATCTATATTTATTATTGTTATTATTATTATTAATAGTACATCCTTTGCGTCTGTACTTAAGTTCTGTTATTTTTCAACAGCACAACAGACCCCAATGCGGTGCTATCAGAAATGTTGGACCAAGACACCCAGCTGTTCGAGTTACTAGTGGCTGTGCCACCATAGCAACAGCAACCCACAGACGGCCTTCCCGATTTCTCGGACCAGCCATTTGAGTATTCTGTACGCCGTAGCAATTGCAGCAGTCATTAGAGCTTCCTCAACTCACTGTGCCATAGTTAGGTTGTTCCAGAATAATGGTATTCGTCAAAGCCCTATAATTTGACTGCTACTAGATCTAAGTGTGTGTATGTAGGCGTGGCACTTGATAGCGACTTTGAGGTAATAACTGAAGTAGAGAATACTCATTGTCTTGGTACTAGTTCAGCATACGTGGTACGAGTGGAATCACTGACGCTCCTATTAACTTTCATTTGTTTGGAAGGAACGGTATTAATCGTTGACATGTATGGAGAAGCCAGTACCGGAATGAACTTCAGGCGATACGTCTATTTAGATTAAACAAGGAAGCGTCATTAAACTGCTGTGAACTATACTGTATATTAGGGATCGTGACAGATTGTGTCGCTGGCACCAGTATATCAGAGCTGCATTCTATGATTTTGTAGACTGTTTACACGAGCGAAGTGTAAATACGAGTCAGTCAGAACAATCTAGCCGGCCGGGGTGGCCGAGCGCTTCTAGGCGCTACAGTTATAAATCCGTAGAAGCGGAATACCCATGCATGTTATTGCTTCTATAGGATTGAATGTGATTCAGGTCGAATTTAAGGCGTAGATAAATCTATTATTTGCAAAATATTTCGGAACAGATTGATTGTAAATTAGTAACATATACAGGGTGTCCAATTTGTCTAAACCACCCTAAATAACTGTTTGTCCAGATGCAAATTACAAAATGTTTCAAGCAAATGTTCTTTAGCCGTCATGGGGACATCAATCAGCATTATTGCCTTTGTTGTAGCTTTGCTTTTTACAAAGATATGAACAGCGGCATGACTTTTTTAAATGGCACTCTGTATTTTTTTCGGTAATTCATTTCCTCTCCTAAAGACCTATTCAAAAATGTATCACAGCGTACCATTCACTGAAACACAACATTATTAATCACATAACACAACACTGACTTTGAGCCTTGGCTCACAAACTCGTCCACTTGCTGGAGTTGTCAGAAAATAAATGCTAATCAAGTAAAAACATAATACAAAAGTGATTTTTACCCTCCTGGACCATTGCCCAGGAGTAGAACATTCAAAGGTGCTCAAAGTGGTGACCCTAGTAACCGATACACTGTGCACTCGTTGAACGAAAGAATGATTTAATGTTTCCATTGATGCCTGCTGAAGAGAATTACAAGTAAGCACGATACTTTCCTGCATGTCCTCTGGAGTTGTTGGAATATCGCAATAGACAACGTCTTTCGTGCATCCCCAAAGAAAAAAGTCCAGAGGATTTAAATCAGGAGACCTAGCAGGCCAAGTAACTGTTCCTCCTCGACCAATCCATCTGGCAGGATACCTTCGGTTCAGAACACGACGTGCACGCAAGGCATTATGTGCTGGACATCCATCGTGTTGATACCACATAAGCGTTCTGGTTCTTAGTGGCACTTCATCCAGAAGAGGAAGAAGAGTTCGTCTGACGGAGTTGGCATACGCTGTGCCGTTTAGACTACCATTGAAGTAATAAGGGCCAATAATTGTAGTACCAAGCATCCCACACCAGACGTTAACTCCCCATTGACGCTGATGTTTCACCTGTCTACGCCATCGTGGGTTGTCGCTCGACCAATAACGCATGTTCCTTGTAATTACCTGTCCTCTGTTTGAGAAGGGACATTCATCAGTAAATAGAAGACTGGAGAAGAAGTTCGGACTAGAGAGGATTTGCTGCTGTGCCCACTGACAGAACTGTGCACGATTCTGGAAATCATTCCCATGCAATTCATGATATTGGTGTACATGGTAAGGATGGTACCGGTGACGTGTAAGAATACTATGTACACTGGTTTTAGGAATGGGCATCTCGTGTTCACGCTGTCGTGTACTCACATGTGGATTCATAGCAACGGAAGCGAGAACAGTAACTTCGGCAGCTTCGTCTGTGCGAATGATAGGACGATTGCGTTGTCGTGTGTTGAAACTTCCCGTTTACTGAAGCGTCGTAACAAGACGAGAAAACATACGTGAGGAAGGTGGGTTCTTGTCAGGATATGCTCTCAGTACAGTTCCAGCCTACGTAGCATTTCACCTTTCAATAACAACAATAAAAGAAACGTGATGTCGATGCAGCTTGTAGGAAGGACAGCCTTTACTGTATGCCTACTCTACACCACAGTATTTAGAAGGACTAAACTACTGTACTAAATGTACCCGTACATAAGAAATCAGTATTGCAATTACTGTTCTGCTAACTTACATTCCCCATAGATGAGTAGCATTTCTACCTTCTCTTCGTTGGTGTACATCCTATTCACACAACACTTCAACTGACGATGGTTGACGGAATGACGGGTGTGCATTCTACTTATGTTTACATTTGTTCTCTGTCAACGTACGTACGTGGATGTGTTCCATTACCCGGAGTACCTGCACTAAGCGCTGGGAGCGTCAACGTCAATGTTGTGTTATGTAATTAATACCGTTGTGTTTCAGTCAATGGTACACTGTGATATATTCTTGAATAGGTCTTTAGGAGAGGAAATGAATTACCGAATAAAAAATACAGGTTGCCATTTAAAAAAGTCATACCGCTGTTCATATCTCTGTAAAAAAACAAAGCTACAACAAAGGCAATCATGCTGGTTGATGTCCCCCTGACGGCTAAAGAACATTTGCTTGAAACTTTTTGTAATTTGCATCTGGACAAACAGTTATTTCGGATGGTAAAGATAAATAGGACACCCTACATATATAATTCCTGCAAAATCGTTCTGAATTTCCCCACGTTCCCATTTAAAATGATTTACAAAAATGTGTAGCAACAGCTCGCTGGAGTGTGTGTGTGTGTGTGTGTGTGTGTGTGTGTGTGTGTGTGGGAGAGAGAGAGAGAGAGAGAGAGAGAGAGAGAGAGAGAGAGGTGCTCACGCATCAAAAACAACAGCACCCCATACTCCTATTTACATTAATTTAATCTCTCTTTCTTCCACTTTTAGAAGAAGCCGCATGTAAAAAATACTAGACTGAACAGTTAGTACACGACAAAGGCTAGGAAGAACTGGACAAGCGGTTCAGCGGCGCCACAATGGCCACTGCCTCTATCTAGCATGTGTATTATAGCATAAGGCCATAGAGAGCCGCAGCGTTCGCACCTACGTTGAGAGCTTCTGCAAAACACAACAGGCAATGGTCATGAGTCATCGCTACATATCTTAGTAACGTCCTATGTACCTAAGAGTCCCCGCTCTCTGCGTCACTCCGAGGAGTTAACAAGTGTGGAGGTTGCCTACACACACACACACACACACACACACACACACACATACACACACACACACACCTCTTAGAGAGAGACAACAGTTGCGCCGCTTCCTTCTTTCCTGACAGTGCCAGTAGGTGTGGATCTAATGTGAAAAAAGACATAATAAAAACCTGTAATCATCGTAACTTAGTGTGTGTTGTGTTAGATTCATAAACAGAAATACGTCCCCATTACCATAATTCAGCAGCTTACTAATCTACGGTGACTACAAATATAGTTTTTTAAGAAAGAAAGAAAAAAACACTGAGAAATCATCATTTTGCTTGTTCCTTTCTACGATCCTCACAGTGCAGTTCAGTAGGAGGGCTATCAATTTGACATAGTTCATTCACAGCATAGTGCATTGTTCGTACTTGGAAATAAGTGCATCACTCTTGAACACTTGAGATAGCCAGTGATATCCGCCAAGACCCCAGGTTTTCCAGCGGTTAAATGAGTTCAAGAATGGACAGGAGGTTGCTGAAGACATGGAGCGATCTGGACGTCCTTCAACTAGTGATTTGGACAAAATGTGGCCAAAGTGAAAAACAAAGAATTTGTATCTCTGCAAAGAAGTCCTTGCACGCCTGTACAGAGCGGTCAAACAGAAACGTTTGAAAGTTGACAAGTGCTGGACGCTCCACCATGACAACGCTCCTGCTGGAAGCTTCACCATGACAACGCTCCAACCCACACCACCTTCGTTGTAATCACCTACCTGGCCCAGCTAGGAGCTGAAACTTTGCTGCAGCCACTGTACATACCAATATGAGCACACCGAACCTTTTTCTGTTCCCAGAACTCAAGAGAAGCCTGTTCCCACCACCCAACAGGCTATCACCGAGACCCTGATAGAGGTTGCAAGACAGCAATACTTTGTACCCATTGTTCTACTTTATTTATTCAGTCGAGCAGACACATACAATTAGGGTACTGTCATTAGGTTAGAGAGGCTCTATGGTCATTGAGACTATTAGAGAGGGTTGACAGTGATTGTTATACTGAATTCAGTGGTAGCTACGCGCATGAGGTTATTAGTGGTCGTGGAACTTAGCGCTTGTTTTGTGGAACAGCCACATCTATGGCACGGAAGGTTTATTGGTGACAGGTCAGAGAACACAGTGGGACGTGAGAGCAGGTGTTGACAGAGCGAAAAGATATTCTGGCCAGTGCTTTCGCATAGTGGAAGCAAAGGCAAGGGTTCGACCTAAGACACAGGGAAGTGGCAAGCCCTGAGCGGGCAGCAGCGTATTGTAATTGGAAATTTGTGGTCCCATAGGGGACCAAACTGCTGAGGTCACCGGTCCCTAGGCTTTCATACTACTTAATCTAATTTAAACTAGCTTACGCAGGGATAACACACACACATACACATACACACTCATGTCCGAGGGAGGACTAGAACCTCCGACGGGGGGAGCCGCGCGAACCGCGGCGAGGCGCGCAAGACCACGTGGCTACCCTGCGCGGCTCACATCGTATTGTCCGAGAGGCCAAAGGCAGAACATTTTACAGCTGCTTTCGCCGAGTTGCGACGTACCAAGGTACTGACAATTATTTTCAGCCAAGGAGAAGTGCGTTCCGCCGTTTCAGCAGGGATCATCACATTGTTACCTGGGAACCTTTCTGCAAGATCGGTATCAGTTAGACCTGGGAAAACATTTCGCTGCAGCAGCCGAAATGGGGCGGCATTGCAAGACACCCAATACTGCGACTGTTCCGTTTCTTTTTTATTTTTTATTACTTCGAGGCCATGTAGGCACACAAGCCGTGCTGTTTCCAATGCGCACAAAATAACAGGTGTTGACACAGACGCCAACTGTGACATCAGAAAACGTAGCAGTGGACACCTGTTTCATCTCTCAAAATATGTAAAATGCAAACTTTCACGGCTGAGAATATCACAATTAATAAAATATTCTGGGCTATTAAGCTACGGTCAAATGGACTTTCCATTAAAACCCAACGTTTCTTCCCCATGTGCGGTGGACATTTTCAAGAGGGATCGTAGGTTCTTTGAATGTCCATTTCACACACTCACTCGCTACTACTGTAGAAAAATTCCGTTTAGGCGTGCTCATGCGTAGTGATCTAACGTCACCTGCTTTGAATAATCCGGTGTTGTTGGTCGCCGTCATCCACTGTTGCTGTCAGCCCATGGTGGAAGACTCGTACCCTTCTTCCGGAATCTAAATGTCATTCAGTTTCCGCCCTTCTCCTTCGTACTGAAATTTAACGATTTCTATGACCTCTGTATAGTCTTGGATGGTATCCGCTTGTGGCTGCCAGTACTTCAGTTCTATCAAAATGAATGTGGTGCTCGCCTGGCTGCAAAGTATGTCCCGCAACCGCTAACCTGACCATCTCTCCCCTCCTACGGTTGCCCTTGTGATCTAGTGATTTCTTGACCGTTGTTTTTGTTGTACCCAAGTACACCTTCGTATAACTACACAGAATCCTACAAATTCTTGCTGGGTTTGTAGATTACAGCGATGTTCCGTTATGCCAAGATTTTTCATAGGCGTTCACTAACGTCCTTAACGAAAGGCAGGAAAACCGATTTCACAGGCGCTCCTGCATTACTACAATGTTTGTGCGGCGATCTTACCTCAGCGGATGAATAACCATTCTTAAGCAATGCATTTGCGAGGTGTTTTAATTCTGCATCAAGCAGCTCTAGTTCACAAATGTTCTTGCTTTATCTGTCAACACTTTTAGGATGCCTCGCTGTTGTTGTGGGTGGTGGTTCGAATCCCGGTGTAGGTAACAGGCTGTGAGCGTGCGTTTTCGGTAAACTGTGTGGCTTACGCTACCACCCACTTTCTTGAAAATTAGCACACCAAGCAAATTTAATCATCCACCAACCTCCTCCCCCATGGTGAACTGAATCATCGGATTAATCTCGTTGAGATGCTTGTGAAAATGACGTAGTCTCTCTCCACCACGCCTCCACAAACCAAATGTATCAACTACATAACGGAACCAAATCTCCCGCTTTTATTTGCAGTTTCCAATACCTGCTGCTCGAATTTCTCCATAAAGAAATTCGCTATATCTGGGATTAAAGGGCTCCCTATAGACACACCATTCGTCTGTACGTAGAACTCATCCTTGTATTTGAAAGTGATCGCGAGTCAGTATTTAAACAGTTGATGTCAACAATACGGCATATTTTATCAGCATATTAAACAGCACAGTGATACAGCCGGTAGGACATATTACTTAATTTTGATGTGGTATTGCATTTTACTATGGCTTCGCTTGATTGCAGTTTGTAACAGCTGGAGTGAATTTTTCCGCCCGATATTACAGAACTGTTTAAATATCGCCTCACGATCATGTATTTCAAATAGAACGATGACTTCTGTGAACAGACTGACGGCGTGTCTGTGGGATGCTTCTTAAGCCGAATTATAGAAGATTTCTATATTCAAAAATCCGAACAGCATCCAATGGAACCTATCAATAATATCTGGTTCCATTTTTTTTCTATGATACGCTTGTTTTGTACGGGCATGGCAGAGACGAACTATGCCGTTTTCACAAGCATCTCAACGGGATTAATTCGAGGACTCAGCTCACTATGAAGAAGGAGATTAAATTTGCTTGATATGACAGGTTTCAAGAAAGAAGATGGTAGTCTAGGCCATACAGTTTACCGAAAACACACGCACACAGACTGTTATTAACAGCCATCCACAACAAAAGCGAGACACCATAGACACCATAAAAACGTTGGCAGATAGAGCAAGGAACATTTGTGAACCAGATATGCTTGACATCGAATTAAAACACCTCACTAATGCATTGCTTAAGAATGGTTATTCGTCCGCTGAGGTAAATAAATATCTAAGACCGCTGCGCAGAAATCACAGCGATGTACAAGCGCCTGTGAAATCGGAAGTTTTCCTGCCTTTCGTTAAGGACGTTACTGAACGCATAGGAAAAATTTTTGGCAAAACGTTACATCGTGGTAATCTACAAACCCACCCATAAGATACACGACTATCTAAAATTGGCCAAGATGCTCGCAAATCGCTGGAAAAAAGGCGTAAGTTATAGGATTCTGTGTAGTTGTGGGGAGGTGTACGTGGGTACAACAAAAACAACGGTCAAAAAACGACTAGAAGAGCACAACAGCAACTGTTGGAGGGGAAAGATGAACAGATCAGCTGTTGCGGAACATGCTTTGCAGCCAGGAGAGCATCACATTCATTTTGATAGGACTCAAGTACTGGCAGCCACAAGAGCATACCATCCAAGTATATACTGATAGGCCACTGAAATTGTTACACACCCCAGAAATTTCAGTAGGAAGGAGGAAGGCGTTTGATTGAATGATGCTGAAAAAGACGTGTACGACTCTTCCACCATGGGGTGATAGCAACAGCGGACGATGGCAACCGACAACGACCAACTGCGCCCAGTTATTCAAAGCAGGTGATGTCACGTTACTGAACGGGAGCACACATAAACGGAATTTTTCTGCTGTCAGTAGGGAGCAAGGGTGTGAATTTGACATTCAAAGAATCTACAATCTCTCTTGAAAACGTCCTCCGCAAATGGGGGACGAAACATTGGGTTTTAATGGAAAATCTATCTGACCACAGCTTAATAGCCCGGAATATTTTATTTATTGTTCCTCATGATGTGTTAGGATTGGAGGAACAATTTTCCCCGTCTTATAGAGGGAGGCTGTACGGTACACAGGGTGATATGTGATTGGCGCAGTAGAGCGCTACCATTTTCGATTGGCGGCTTTTCGATACGTACTCCATGTGGAGTCTTTCACATACTTGCACGAGGCATGGCGGAATGTGTTAGAATTCCATCTGGTGCCTTGGAACCGAAAATTAAATTTGATATTGTGCCGTGGAGTAAGAGGGAAGTCGATTTAAGCTTGGTACCTGAGTCTGGGTGTGAAGGTGGATCCAAACGAGAGGAGGAGACAGGAGTGCACCGTTCAACCCCATGCACAGGCACACTGGCCACCGCATTCGAGATTTCTACATGCGCATGGTGAGCATATTGCAGCACCGGCACTAAGAACCTTTAGAGTGAACATCACTCACTGTACTGTGTATCCACAGCAGCAGCAGTCGCGTCCAAGTAAAGCGCACTGAGATAGTGTGTTCCAGTCTCTGTCTGACCATGTTATCCATTTTTAAAGTCATAGTTGAGTCATTTTGCCACCCTCTCTTCAATTTATAAACTGTACTTCAATACACTTCATTTTCTGAACATGAGCATAAATATAATTGAGCTATTTTTCATGTCATTCATGAGTTGTGGAAATAAATCTATGATGATACTGAATTATATTTGTTATTAAGATAGACAAGATTCCTTGAACTCACGTCTTAATTTTACTTATTTGCCGCGCGGGATTAGCCGAGCGGTCTGGGCCCTGCAGTCATGGACTGTGCAGCTGATCCCGGCGGAAGTTCGAGTCATCCCTCGGGCACGGGTGTGTGTGTGTTTGTCCTTAGGATAATTTAGGTTAAGTAGTGTGTAAGCTTAGGAACTGATGACCTTAGCAGTTAAATCCCATAAGATTTCACACACATTTGAACATTTTTTACTTATTTATGTGGGGAGTAAAAGGGGTAGCCTTGGAATAAAATACTTTATATCTTCAGTTACACTACACAAAACAAAAGTCTTCTCATTTTCATTTAAAGTCCAATGCGTATAAATTTTACAGTAGAGTAAATGAAGGGTGGTTGTGTGTCTTAGAGATATGCAGAAGCAAAAGTTATCATCCCTGACCACCAAACAGGACATTTTTGTAAGGTCATGGCAGTTGAGCCTTTGCAATGTGCGATTCGCGTTAGCTCTGATATATCGACGACTATGTTAAGTATTTTGAAGAATTTTAACAACATATACCGATAATATCAATAAATTATTTTTATCAAACCCAGTCTCTTTACCGAAAAACTCTGTATACTTGCAATAATTGTTGGAACATACATGTAGGTTGCAGTAAGTACTGGGAGATGAAGAAGCTTGCCCAGGATAGAGCAGCATGGAGAGCTGCATCAAACCAGTCTCAGGACTGAAGACCACAACAACAACAAACAGCTGCTGCACGATGATAGTTATTATAACATTGTTAAAACATCCTGTATATTTTGCTTCGAGAGTGTATATATATATTCAAAAACATTATTTCAGCCCAAATATCAGCTATTACAGGAGAATTTGCGCAGCATTGACAGAGTAACCTACCTGACAGTCAGCAAAAGCAGCAATATCCTGTCACCTGAAACAGTAAATCCTACCAGTGTATTCATATTTGACAATGTAACAGCGGAAAACCAGTAGCAAATATAGAAATGTTTTTGTTCTGGCCAACATATGAGTGTTGACGTCTTTCATTTGAGCCAATCATACACCAGGATCCCGTAGAAGTTTGTAAGAGACAATGTCAATCTTACTATCACTTTCAAACAGGGCAATAATAATTTAAAACATACGAGATGTGTGAGAAAAGTAATGATACCGACAACATTGTCAGCGATCTGGCAACGCAACCGGTGTCATTATCCCTTCCAGATGTTCAGTCCAAGTTTCCGCTCCGTACAGCCGTCACTTGATTTTTGAGAGCGTCATCAGTTAAGCTGTGTTTTGTTGTGCGTCACGAAAACAGAACAGCGGAATTTAGAGCACCGTTATGCCATCAAGTTTTGTGCTGAACTTGGGGAATCCCGGAGTGTGACACTTGGAAAGATAAAACAGGCACATGGGCAACATCCTTTATCAAGAGAACAAGTTTTCGCTGGCAAAAATCATTTTTGGAAGCTCGAGACCATGTTGAAGATGAACCTCGCTCAAGGAGACCTTCAGCTTCAAAACCAGACGAAAACGTCAAACATGTACGTGCTCTTGTGAGATAAGACCAACGTTTAACAATAAGGATGATGAGTGACCTGTTGAACTTAAAACGCTTTCACCACACATGAAATTTTGATCGAAGATTTGTATCTTGCACACAAGTGGATACTGCATCATGACAATGCTCATATCACATGACCACTTCCATCACAGAATTTTTGACTTCACAAGGCATTCTTGTTGTTCCACAACGTCCCTGTTCATCTGATCTGAGTCCTTGTGACTTTTTTTTCTTTTCTTGAAATTTTAAAAATCTTAAAAGGATATCATTTTGGGACTCTTGAGAAAAGAGAACATTCAAAGGAATGTGACTGACATGTTAAAGGGTCTACCAGTTGAAGCCTTTCAGCGCTGCTACCAAGGCTGAGAAAACGACTCCGCCGGTGTACAGCTGCTGAAAAGAACTAATTTGGAAGGGGCACTATTGTTGCTTGATAACTTAGTCTTATTGTGTTTCTCACACACCTCATATGCATGTAGTGACCGACATAACATTCAATGAATTCAGTGCGAAGTGGGGATTGCTGGAATCGCACGCAGTATTCTAAACAAAGTAATCAGAATCTCAAAATTTATTTACTTTCAAGAAAAAATAAATGCCTCTAATAACAAGATAAAAACTATATGGAACATAGTGAAAACTGAAACAGGAAAAACTAATCTGCAAATAATGAGTTGATTAGAGATACCTCCAAAATTGCAGACACTTTCAACAGTGGCAGGTGGCAGGCAACTTAGGTTTGCATAGTTCCTCAGAAGACAGCTTAAAATATTTAAAAAATGCATTTCCGCAGACGTTTAACGAAATTCAACTATATCCTACCTCACCGAAAGAGATTTCTAATATTATTAGCTCTCTTAAATCTGCACTACCATAATTAAATGTTTCTCCTCGGAACTTTGTGACATATTGAGTTACTTATGTAATGAATCCCTCCACAGTGGTACTTCCCCAGATAGACTTAAATATGCTATTGTCAAACCATTACACAAAAAAGGAGACAAATTATCAGCGGAAAACTTCTGTCCCACTTCATTATTGGCTATAATTTCAAAAGTGTTTGAAAGGGTTATGTACAATAGACCTTATAAACACTTAGTACTGAAAAATATTCTCATTCGCAATCAGTTTGGATTTCGGAAAGGATTGTCAACTGATCAAGCTATATTCACTTTTACAGATGATATATTAGAATCAATAAATCAAAAATTATTACCACTTGGAATATTCTATGATCTGGCTAAAGCTTTTGATTATGTTAAGCATGATATCCTTACACAAAGGCTAAAGTATTATGGGATAATAGGAGTAGCAGGCTCATCGTCCCCATCCTATCTTTTTAATAGAAAACAGTGTATGTCTGTATCAGGCTTACCACCCAACAATAGTCATTCAAAATAGGAAACCATCAGATAAAGAGTGCCCCAGGGCCCTATTTTAGGTCCCTTGTTGTTCCTATTATATATTAATCACCGTCAATATGCAGTGTCACAAAATGCGTATTTTGGCTTATTTGCAGATGATACAAGTATTGGTATAAAAAACAGTACCCATGATCTCACTGAGCAATCAGATGATGAAATATTTGTAAGTATCAATGGGTGGTTCACAGCAAATGGATTGTCACTGAATTTTGACACGACCCAGTACATGCAGTTTAGTACCTCACAAAGAATAACTGACCCTATAAGTATAATGTATTCAAACAATGAAATTAAAGCTGTAGACAGTGTCGGATTTTTAGGGCTACAAATTGACCACAACCTAAATTGGAAAACTCACACTCTAGACTTAATGAAATGCCTTAGTTCAGCTACAGTTTCAGTACAAAATATAGCAGAAATAGGTGATTTAAAAATGAAGAAGTTAGTTTATTCGGCCTACTTCCATTCACTAATGAGTTATGGAATCATCTTTCAGGGAAACTCCTCTCACCAAGAAAACATTTATAAAATTCGGAAACGAGTCATTAAAATTCTATCTGTTGTCAGTCCTAGATCATCACGTGCAGACATATTTAAGAAACATGGTATTCTAACTACTGCTTCTCAGTACATATACTCATTGATGTCCTTTGTCATTTCCAACATGTCTCTTTTTAGACAAAATAGTGCAAAATATGATTGTAACACCAGAACCAAAAAAATCTGTATAAGGACTATAAAAACTTAACATCAGTACAAAAAGGAGTCAAATACATGGGTACCCACTTATTCAGTAACTTACCAGAGCATATCAAAGGTCTTGTAAGTGATAAAGATCGATTTCAGAGTGAATTAAAGAACTTCCTCTTGGCCAACTTCTTCTACTCCATCGATGAATATCTTCACAAGGATTATAGCTCATAAAAATAAAAAATAAATAAAAAACTTTGACTCTTTCCGCATCCCAGAGACTCATCTCCAAGGGATCCATGGAAAACGATAAAGTTAATGTAATGTACGGCTTTCTAATTACCCATACAACGAGAAAACTGAATGATGGGCAATATACACGAAGTTACGAGGAGTTTCTGTTTAAAAATTAGTGTACCAATATGTAACTGTGTCAGTGTATTGTAGATTATGGACAAAATAGTACTCATGCAATTCACTCATTCTGAGGGAATGAAATACAAGCCAAACATATGTTTATACATTGATACGAAAACTGAAGCTACAAATGAAGGGCTTAAAAAATCTATACTAATGAAGTTGAAAATATCAACGAAACACTTAAACTTCATGCTATGGAAATTCAAACGTTGGGAGATGCTACGGAAATGATAACTCTAAAGGTCCATGAAATTGAAAAAACAACAGAAGATATGAAAAAAGCTACTCCTGTAAATACTGCAGAAAGAAAAGCTCAGTAGAAAGCAATGAAACCGTCTGAGATTAATCAATGTAGCAAATATAGAGGTTGATGAGACTGATGCAGTTTTAGACATACAAAGAGAAAACTCCATATAAGTCTACATAAGATGGGTGCTACCTTCAAGTCAGTATAGTATGCAGCAGCATTTAAACAAAATGTACAGTTATAGAGTTGCGTAAGGCTATTCCTATACATTTAACCTAAAAATAGAGCAGGTGGAATGAGACCATTCTCTCTCTGAAACTTTTAGACCAGTAACAGAAAGTATTAAACAGCTTTCACACATGAAGGATTGACAGAGAAGAGGAGGAGGAAGAGGAGAATATAAAATTACCAGTTATATAAACGATCACACTGTTAGCAAAATAGATGTGAGATACAAGGACAGACAGAACCAATGGCGACCATACCTAGGGAGCAAAAGGGGCCCACGACTCCCCTTAACTCTTAGGGAAGGCACGAAATAAAGTATAATCAGGTCGTTTTCTTTGTTGTTGTTATGGTCTTCAGTCCAGAGACTGGTTTGATGCAGCCCTCCATGCTACTCTATCATGTGCAAGCTTCTTCATCTCCGAGTAACTACTGCAACTTACATCCTTCTGAATCTGTTTAGTGTATTCATCTCTTGATCATACAAACACTTTCAGAAAAGACTTCCTGACACTTAAATCTATACTAAACGTTAACAAATTTCTCTTCTTCAGAAACGATTTCCTTGCCATTGCCAGTCTACATTTTATATCCTCTCTACTTAGACCATCATCAGATATTTTGCTCTCCAAATAGCAAAACTCAAAAACTACTTTAAGTGTCTCATTTACTAATCTAATTCGCACAGCATCACCTGAGGTTTTCGACTAGATTCAATCATCGTCGTTTTGTTGATTTCATCTAATATTATCCTTTTAAGACGCCATTCCGTTCAACTGCTGTTCCAGGTCCTCTGCTGTCTCTGACAGAATTACAATTTCTTCTCCATGGATTATAATACCTACACCAAAGCTTTCTTTTGTTTCCTTTACTACTTGCTCAATATACACATTGAATAACATCAGGGATACGCCACAATCATGTCTTCTCACTTCTCGACCACTGCTTCCCTTTCATGTCCCTCGACTCTTATAATTGCAGTCTGGTTTCTGTACAAATTGTAAACAGCCTTTCGCTCCCTGTATTTAACCCCTGCCACCTTCAGAATTCGAAAGTGAGTATTCCAGTCAACATTGTCAAAAAATTTACCTCAGTCTACAAATGCTAGAAACTTCAGTTTGCCTGTACTTAATGTATCTTCTAAGATAAGTCGTAGGGTTAGTATTGCCTCGCGTGTTCCAACATTTCTACAGAATCTAAACTGATCTTCCCCGAAGTCAGCTTCTACCAGTTTTTCCATTCATCTGTAAAGAATTCCTGTTAGTATTTTGCATCCATAACTTATTAAACTTCATCTCTAAAGCATTCCTGTTAGTATTTTGCATCCATGATAGTTCGGTATTTTCACACCTATCGACACCTGATTTCTTTGGAATTGAAATTATTATATTCTTCTTGAAGTCTGAGGGTATTTCGCCTGTCTCATACACACCAGGTGGTATCTGTCAGGGCTGGCTCTCCCAAGGCTATAAGTAGTTCTAATGGAATGTTGTCTATTCCCGTGGCCTTTATTTTACTTAGGTTTTGCAGTGCTCTGTCAAATTCTTCAAGCAGTATCATATCTCCCATTTCATCTTCATCTACGTCCTCTTCCATTTCCATAATATTGCCCTCAAGAACATCGTCCTTGTATAGATCCTCTATATGCTCCTTCCACCTTTCTTCTTTCCCTTCTTTGCTTAGGACCGGTTTCCCATCTGAGCTCTTGATATTCATACAGGTGGTTCTCTTTCTGCAAAGGTATCTTTCATTTTCCTGTGGGCAGTATCTGTCTTAGTCCTAGTGATATATGCCTCTAAATCGTTACATTTATCCTCTAGCCATCCTTGCTTAGCCATTTTGCACTTTCTGTAGATCTCATTTTTGAGACGTCTGTATTCCTTTTCGCCTGCTTCATTTACGGCATTTTTATATTTTCTCCCTTTATCAGTTAAATTCAATATCTCTTCCGTTATCCAAGGATTTCTACTAGCCCTCGTCATTTTAGTTACTTTATCCTCTGCTGCCTTCACTATTTCATCTCTCAAAGCTACCCATTCTTCTTCTACTGTATTTCTTTCCTCTGTATTTGTCAATCGTTCCCTAATGCTCTTTCTGAAACTCTCTACAACCTCTGGTTCTTTCAGTTCATCCAGATCCCATCTCCTTACATTCTTACTTTTTTGCAGTTTCTTCAGTTTGAATCTACAGTTTACAACCAATAAATTATGGCCAGAGTCCACATCCACCTCTGGAATGTCTTACAATTTAAAACCTGGTTCCTATATCTCTGTCTTACCATTATATAATCTATCTGAAAGCATCCAGTGGCTCCAGGCCTCTTCAAAGTATACAGCCTTCTTTCACGATTCTTAAACCAAGAGTTGGCTACGATTAAGTTATGCTCTGCGCAAAATTCTACCAGGCTGCTTCCTCTTTCATTCCTTATCCCCAGTCCATATTCACCTAGTACTTTTCCTCCTCTTCCTTTACCTACTATCGAATTCCAGTCCCCCATGATTATTAAATTTTCGTCTCCCTTAACTATCTGAATAATTTATTTTATCGTATCATAAATTTCTTCAATTCTTCGTCATCTGTGGAGCTAGTTGGCATATAAACTTGTAATTCATGTTAGGTATGGGCTTCGTGTCTAACTTGGCTACAATAATGCGTTCACTGTGCTGTTCGTAGTAGTTTATCTGCGCTTCTATTTTTTTAGTCATTATTAAACTTACTACTGCATTACCCCTGTTTAATTTTGTATTTATAACCCCATATTCACCTGACCATATGTCTTGTTCCTCCTGCCACCGAACTTCACTAATTCCCTTTATATGTAATTTTAACCTATACATTTCCCTTTTTAAATTTTCTAACCTATCTGCCCGAATAAGGGATCTGACATTCCACGCCCCGATGCGTAGAACGCTATTCTTCTTTCTCCTGGTTTTCTTTTAAGGAAATGATTTAAAAGTTGGTGTTATGCAGGTTTTTAGTAAGGTGCTTCCAAAATATTAAAAATACTCCATACTCCAGGTATAGTCCCCTCAAACAAACTATCGTATAGGCTCCCTTGGCCTCTATTAGTCATATCTACTGGGAAAGCTTCCTATACATTTAAGTAAGCAGTTGCTACAAGTTGGAAAGGAGTTTGAACTAATACCCAGTTTAGTGGAAAAAAACTTCTAGCAACGTATACTATGGTGCCGCAACAAAATAACAGATCAGTTACGACTGGTCACTGTATCAGCTGCTACAGGGAATACAGCTCACAGGAATGGAATATCAGTCATTCCGGGGCTTTGAGAAAAATGTGTTATTGAATAATAATTATGGAGATTGTGGTCCGAGAACTCTACAAACAGGCTTATGAAACATTCCCCCTTCACATGTGTCATAATATGAGATTTGCCTGGTTTATGGCGGGCTGATGTTACAGATGTAACACAATATTCACAGGTAAATAAAGGTTTCAAATACACTTCAATGTTTATAGATATGTATTCCAAATTCGTCTGTGCTCTTCCTGTGAAAACAATGACCGGGAAGAGAGTTGCACAGGTGCCTGAACAATTGCTGCAGACGAGGATGAATCATTGCCTACACAACCTTCAAATTGATAATGGAAGCGAATATTTCAGTAGATACTTCAAAACTGTAATGGAGCAATGTGGAATAAACAACTACTCGACATTCTCCCAGATGAAAGCGAGAATTGTAGAATTTTTGAACAGAATGATAAAAAACCATTTAATCTTCAACGATCACAAAAATGACTATAGAATCTACTACACGAAATCAGGCAGTATAACTGAACAAAACACACAATACAAATGAGACCAATTAACGTTTATGATAACGAACTTCTAAATACAGTACATAGTCGTGTTAAAATGGTGAATCCACACAAGCAGTAATTCAGAGGTGCATGACTCAAAATACAAAACCGCGTTGAAAAATTTTACCTGTGGAATTGGTCAGTAGAGATAATTGTAGTATCCAAACTGTAAAAAACAAACCCATAAATGTATATCTTAAAGGTGCAGAAACTTCTGGCAGTTTCTGCACAAAGGAATTATAGAAAAGCTCTGAATTGGATATGTTTCTCATAGAGTGTTTCATAATATGTCGGCAGGACAAGGCTGTAGTTAAATGGTTTGTCTTCCTATCAACATACAACATTTCACTGAATACTAATGATGTGGTACATAACAGGGTGGACAAACCTCAAACACTGCCGTAGCATAGCATGAGTGCTAAGAAGTAGATCAGAGGATTTGGCAGTATTTTCAGTAAGTTGACAGTTGAATTACAAATATCTGATATAACTACTGTGGATCTGGAACAAAGCTGAGCTGAAAAAGGAATTAATCTACTAGATGAGGCCTGCAGGGAACATAATTTAGCGTACACCGCAAGTGAAGATTTGACATAACATCACGCTGTTGATCGAATTTTAAACAATAAAGCTGTTGAGCAAATAGGTATAGGCATAGGGCAATGTATTGCAACATCTGCATTTGATAAAACAATGTGCGCCAAACTTAAATTGGATGCTGGGTTAAATTTCCGACAAGTTATGAACACGACTCGTCATACATTAAACACACTGAAGGAAAAGCTTGTGGCATGTCGAAAAATTTGCATCCAGACAATGGTGGCAGCGACTAAAGATGCCTTGAAGCAGAAAGGAGTAATGAGACGAAAAAGACATGTCACAATGCCTAGGGCTTTATCACTATCTCAGACATCTGGTAGAATTATCCCATTCCCGTGATGCAGGGATATTTGCTATTGGTTCTTTAGCTCGAGGGGTGGCAGCCATAGCCCGAAGAGTGAAGAATGCATGAAATGCACAGAAGCGATTACAGGAGGCTAAGAAGTATAATAAAATGACGGAGGCCATCGCTATCAGGAAAGGACTATATTTAAATCTGTACATTTTGTCTACATCATCTTGTATCATCCCACAGTCACTCAATGACATTACCTTTCTGTACACCACAGCATCGTCAGCAAACAATCGCAGATTGATGCCTACCCGGTCCCCCAGACATTTATGTATATATAAAATAATAGTGGTTCTATCGCAATTCCCTGGGGCATCCCTGACAATACCCTTGTCTCTGATGAACACTCGCCGTCGAGGTCAACGTATTGGGTTCCACTTCTGAAGCAGTCTTGAAGCTACTCACATATCTGGGAACCTATTCCATATGCTCATACCTTCGTTAGCCGCCTGCAGTGGAGCACCAGTTCAAATGCTTTTCGGAAATCTAGAAATATAGAATCTGTCTGTTGTCCTTAATCCATAGTTTGCAGTGCATCAAGTGACAAAAAGGCAAGCAGAGTTTCACAAGAGCGACGCTTTTTAAAACCATCCTGATTCATGAACCGAAGTTTTTCAGCCTCAAGGAAATGTGTTATAACCTAATTCAGAACATTTCAAGAATTTTGCAGTAAATGGATGTTAAGGATATTGGTCTGCAATTTTGCAGGTACGTTCTTTTACACTTCTTATAGACAGGAGTCACGTGCTCTTTTTCCAGTCGCTTGGGACTTGGCGCTGGGCGAGAGATTCGCAATAAATGCAAACTAAGTAAGGCGCCAATTCCGTGGAGTATTCTTTGAAAAACCGAACTGAGATTCAATCCGGATCTGGCGATTTGATTGTTTTCAACTTCTTCAGCTGTTTCTCTATGCGAGGTTCAAATGGTTCAAATGGCTCTGAGCACTATGACCTCAGCAGTTGAGGTCATCAGTCCCCTAGAACTTAGAACTACTTAAACCTAACTAGCCTAAGGACATCACACACATCCATGGCCGAGGCAGGATTCGAACCTGCGACCGTAGCGGTTCCACACTGTAGCGCCTAGAACCGCTCGGCCACGCCAGCCGGCTCTATGCGAGGGATGCCAATTACTATGTCATTCATATGGGAGTCTCTGGGATGGTCAAACGACGGTATGGTGGTACGATTCTCCTGCGTGCACAATTTTTTAAACGTGAAATATAAAACATTGCCACTCCTTTTGCTATCTTTTACTACCACACCAGATTGGTCAAATAGTCACTGGGCTGAAGCATTATAGTCCCTTAGCGAATTTACGTTGTATCAGAATTTTCTCGGGTTATTGGCCACATCTTTTGTTACGTTATGACGGTGGTAGTTATTGTATTTTTCGAACACAGATCTTTTTACAGGTGCACGAATCTCTATTAACCTTTGCCTGTCGTCAGTTACATATTCTCTTTTGAACGTAATATCTCTTTTATATCGTGAAGCGATTCAATGCCTCGAAACAAGCTTTGCAGCAAATGATAGCATGCACAGTAGCATATAATATTTTTATAGTGTTAGCCGAAATACTGAGGCAAGTATGGGTTTTTTAAACGAATGGTATACTTTTTAACTTTTAACAGTGTTTGAAAGTTCTTAAATATAGAAAAACGGTAATATAACACATGTTGACCTCGGCGTTGAAACGTTTCATGACAGTGTCTGACAAATGTATTAAAACCGAAAGGCGAGTCGGCCGGAAACTACTATGATAGTGTAACCATCGCCAGGTGGGGCTCATGTCACATTGGTCTGCCTGGATGTGAAAGGCAGGCGTTTCCCAGCATCCTCCAAAATATGGATATACAAGAGTGAAGGAAATTAAATAAGAAGACAAGGTAAGGAATAATAAAGCACACAAACGAATAAAGGAAACAACTGCTCTTGCAAACTATATGGGAAGGAGAAAAATGAACCACATCGATCACATTCTAAAGGTGTGTTTACAACGGTGCGCCTTGTGGCTGGTCGCCGTGCGGCTGTAGCTTGCCCCATACACAAGTAGAGATGCCCTGTGTGGACACAGGTGTGAATGGAATCGCTCTTACGCACATGTTAAGATGCTCCTACACACTTGCCTCTCCTTGAGTGGGGCAAACACAGTCACCCGGCGACAAGGCGCAAGGCACACAGTTCTAAATGCAACTTAAGAAAAAATATTTGCAAAAAATTATCGTTGAGGAAAAGATATAGCTGACTAGTTGCAGAAGAAGAAGATGATATGGCAATCTGACAGATTTGAAGAAAAAGTATCCTACCAAGAACTAAAGAAAGCAACAAGGAATAGAATGTCGAGTAGGAGAAAATTCAGTTGAAACTCGTCTTTTAGCAAATTTATAAATGGTGTTTGAATATTATAGGTATAAATGAAAGGTACGAGTTGAGGATAATGAATAAAGCAAACTCCTAACAAACAGAGATCCAGAAACCAATGGTTGCTCTGAAACGACGTACTATGAGCAGGTGCACAAACAGGCTCTTCATCGATGCCCATCCAAAATTCCCGATGTGTTTCAAATTCATTGATAACAATCCACAATACATTCCGGGAGTTAATTGGCATTATAAATAGGGCTTAAAACAGTCAAACCCTCTAGAATAAGATTTTCACTCTGCAGCGGAGTGTGTGCTGATATGAAACTTCCTGGTAGATTAAAACTGTGTGCCGGACCGAGACTCGAACTCGGGACCTTTGCCTTTCGCGAGCGAGTGCTCTACCAACTGAGCTTCTGTAAAGTCTGGAAGGTAGGAGACGAGGTACTGGCAGAAGTAAAGCTGTGGGGACAGGGCGTGAGTTGTGCTTGGGTAGCTCAGTTGGTAGAGCACTTGCCCGCGAAAGGCAAAGGTCCCGAGTTCGAGTCTCGGTCCGGCACACAGTTTTAATCTGCCAGGAAGTTTCAGTCAAACCCTCTGTATGTGATGATGATGTGCCTCGCATCATCATAATCATATCAACACCATATTCTTTTCAGGTACCCTGTGCAATAGAGGTAAAAGTAAACCTGAAATCCAACAATATCATGCATATGTACTACACATATCAACAAAAGTTTCGCGTCACCCAGAGATTTCATACATGTGTGTTGCCATTGTGACTGTTATTGCACCGATCGCAAGATCACTCCTGACGTTTTTATTTATTTATTTTATTTACACGTCAAGTTCCGTAGAAGCAAATTGAGGAGCAAATCTCCAAGGTCATGGAACGTGTCAGTACATGAAATTACAACATAAAGGTAATAACAGATAAAAGTAAAATGTTTAAGAACCCGAATAAAGTCTATCTTTAAGTTTAAGTAAACGCAATCAACAATACAACAAGAATCAGCTTAATTTTTCAAGGAAGTCCTCGACAGAACAGGAGTGACCCAAGAGGAAGCTCTCCAGTTTCGATTTGAAAGCGCATGGATTACTACCAAGATTTTTTAAATCTTGTGGTAGCTTATTGAAAAAGGATGCAGTAGTATACTGCACTCCTTTCTGCACAAGTGTTATGGAAGCCCGATCCAAATGCAGGTTTGTTTTCTGCCGAGTATTAACTGAGTGAAAGCTGCTTATTCTTGGGAATAAACTGATATTGTTAACAAGAAATGACAGTAAGGAATATATATATTGAGAGGCCAATGTCTAAATATCCAGACTCGTGAACAGAGATCGACAAGAGGTTCGTGAACTTACACAACTTATTGCTCAAACCGCCCGTTTCTGAGACAAAAGTATCCCTTTAGAATAGGAAGAGTTACCTCAAAACATAATGCAATACGACATAAGAGAATGAAAATAAGCAAAGTAGACTAATTTTCGTGTCGAACGATCACTCACTTCACTTCCCGGTCGAATAGCAATATGCCCATTCTGTGTAATTAAAACGTCAAGTTTTGTAGAATTGTGTGTTAGAAACTGTATAACTGAGTCTTACTGTGATTTAGCATTAGTTTATTTTCTACAAACCATGAACTTATGTCATGAACTGCACTATTTGAAACGAAGCCTATGTTGCACACAATATCCTTTACTACCAAGCTAGTGTCATCAGGAAAGAGAAATATTTTAGAGTTACCCGTAATACTAGAGGGCATATCATTTATATAAATAAGGAACAGGAGTGACCCCAACATTGATCGCTGGGGCTCCCCCCACTTGACATGCCCCACTCAGACCACACATCACAGCCATTCTCAACATTGTGAATAATGACCTTTTGCTGCCTATTGCTAAAGTAAGAGGTGAACAAATTGCAAGCTACTCCCCGTATTCCGTAATGGTCCAACTTCTGGAGCAATATTTTGTGATCAACACAAGCAAACGCCTTAGTTAAATAAAAAATACGCCTAGTGTTCGAAACCTTTTGTTTAACACATCCAGTACCTGACAGAGAAAAGAGAATATAGCATTTTCAGTTGTTAAACGACTTCTAAGTCTGAACTGTACATTTGATAGCAAATCGTGTGATATAACATGATCAATTATCCTTACATACACAGCTTTTTCAATAACTTTAGCAAACATTAACGGCAAACAAATAGATCTAAAATTATCTACATTATCCCTTTCTCCCTTTTTATAAAGCGGCTGTACTAATGAGTACTTTAATCCTTCAGGAATCTGACCATTCCTAAAGGAAAAATTACAAATATGGCTAAATACAGGGCTAACATGTGCAGCACAGTACTTTAATATTCTGCTAGGCACTCCATCATAACCATGAGAGTCCTTAGTCTTCAATGATTTAATTATTGACTCAGTCTCCCCCTTGTCTGTATCACAGAGGAGTATTTCAGACATCAATCTCGGAAAGGCATTTGCCAAGAAAGTTATATGATTCCCTGTAGAAACTAAATTTTTATTTAATTCGCCAGCAATGCTCAGAATATGATTGTTAAGTACTGTACATATATCTCATTTATCAGCAACAGAAATATTTTTACTACGAACTGACTTTATATCGTCGACCTTGTGCTGTTGACCACACACCTCCTTCACAACTGGCCTTATGGTTTTAATTTTATCCTGTGAATTAGCTATTCTATTTGCATACCACATACTCTTTGCCATCCTAATAACATTTTTAAGTACCTTTCAATACTGTTTGTAATGGGCTACTGTAGCTTGATTGTGAATCTAACATTTTGATATAATTCCCACTTTGTTCTACATGATATCCTTATCCCACTAGTCAGCCACCTGGGCTTGGTATTACTGCTAGTACCCCATTTAGAACGTTCTAAAGGAAAGCGTGAGAAATATATTAAGGAAAGATTATATTTATCACCTATGTTATCGGCTCTATAAACACCCTGCCGCTTTTGTTCCTTGACAAGGTTTAAAAACTCTCTATTGCTGTTGGATTAACTTTCCTGCATAGTATGTAACTATATGTGACATTTGTCTGAGTATAAAAGCCTTTTAGTGTTAAAATTTGTGCATCATGGTCTAAAAGTCCATTCACCCTTTTACTAACAGAATGCCCATCTAGTAACGAAGAATGAATACAAATATTGTCTATGGCTGTGGTACTGTTCCCCTGCACCCTAGTTGGAAAAAACACAGTCTGCATCAGGTCATATGAATTTAGGCGATCTACCAACATCCTTTTTCTTGCACCTTCATATACAAAATTTATATTGAAGTCACCACATATAACTAAATTCTGGTGCTTCCTCCAGCTTGAGCAAAAATGCTCTGAATTCAGAGTTAGGGGACCTACAAAAAAATAAGAATTAAGAGCTAAGTTTCACTAAATTCAACTGCCCCTGCACAACGTTCAAATACCTGTTCAGTGTAGTGCCGTGATACGTCTACGGACTCAAATGGAAAACTGTTTTTTACGTACATATCACTCCCCCACCCCACAAGGAGCTCCTTGAAACACAGCCAGCTAATCTGTATCCTGGTAAAGGGAACCTCTGATTTGTCAAATTATTTAAGTGGTGCTCCTCCAATATACCAATAATTTCAGAGTCAACATCTATAAGCAGTTCACTAACTTTATCTCTAATACCTCTTATATTTTCATGAAATATGCTAATTCCTTCTCTACTTGGAAACATGTCGTCCTCTGAAGGTGAGCCCTTAGTTAGAGGGACTTCCTTTAAGCAGGTATACCTATCAGCTGACTTCAATCTAAAAAAAGATGCTGCTCTAACTCCAACTATTACTGGAATTTTTCCATGAGTGGACCCACCACCACCCACTACTCTGTCACCTACAAGCTTTGCCAGCCTCCCTTCCCATACCTATTGAGGTGCTGGCCATGCCTAGTGAAACCCAATCTACTGATAGACCCAACTGGCACCATTGAAATGTGGCCCATGCCCTCCGCCATCAGCTCCCCATGTTAACGCGCCTAACTGCCCCATTAAGATGAGGCCGATAATGATGCTGAAACAGTTGCACGAAATGCACATTAGTGCCGCCAGTTTGAGTAATCTTTACCAGGTCACCAGCTATATCGTATTCCCCATCCCTATGAAGGTTGTTCCCTGCTCAACTCACTATTACTACCTGGTCCTCCTTCATAAAATTCCTACATAACTCCCCTATGCTGTCAGTCACCTGAGCCAACCCTACACTGGGCTTCACAATGCTGGTGACCTGGTACTCACTCCCCAACACTTCCTGCCCCGCTACAAGAGGCTCCTTTCCACTCTGACAGTTGGTCAAATCTATTGCATATCCGCAAAGTATAACTGCCTGAATACTTCCTCGCGGCTGCCTTCTTGCCAGCTGCCGGTTTCCGTTCCCCACCACCCTTCACCCTCCTCATCCTATCTAGTCCCTCCTTTGCGCGTTGTAACTGCACCTGAAGGGCACAGATCTTACGCTCCTTCTCCTCTATCAACTTATTTCTACTACAGATTCCGCATTCCCACGAGAGGATCCCGCTAGAATGCCCACTGGCTTCCCCGCTGAATTCCCCCCCAATGAAAATACTTTGAACAAATCCCACACTGTAACCCATTCTTCACAAACCTACGACAGAGTCCACACTTCTTACTCAAGGTAAAATTTTACAGTTACTGAAAAAAACTATATGTCTACGTTACCCAAGTTCAGTTATACCAGCACAACTGTTTAATGAACTAACAATAGCGGTCTCGAAATTCTCTGTCTACTAAGAAAACAACCACCTGTATTAATAGTACTACACCACAGCTAATACCAATACCAACAAAACTTCACAAAATTATTAGCTAAAACCAAAAATTCAAGCGGCCACTGGAACACTCTACGAAGTTAAAACACTGAACGAACATTTTATTGAAATATTTTACTAGAAACAATAATAAACGTCAACTGAAAACTAAAGCACGAAATTTGCTAAACGACTTCAACGCATAGAAAACTCTACAAAACACAGCGAGAGAACATTTCCAGAAGTTTATTAAACCGTTATTTCGCCACAAACAGCACGAAACACCACTGAAACTATTAAATTTAATAACTCTGTAACAGTGGACAAATAACAGCTGCAACTGCACGCCCGAAAATGTAATATCGAACATTACATACACACACTGCCATGAGCGTTACCTGTGGATATAACGCCGCATGGATTGCAACATTTTAGTTGAAAGTAAAGCACCAGAGACATCTGTGGAACAGCAGAGTGAATGTCCATCACGTCACGAAGGGCAGTCGCCACTAATGATCGTGTCTGCATCATCGCATTATGTGCAGAACGCTTGTCAAACGGGAAATTGCTCGAAGAGTGCACCAGAGTCAAAGTGATGTGGTGGGACATGAAATCTGTCCCAATTGTCAGGCAGTGTGAAGCATTTACACCACACAGGCCGTTCGCGTTCAATAGGTGCACAGGATGATCGATGTCGACAACTTTTGAATCAAAGGAACCGTGGGCTGGATTGCTCCATAAATGAAATCGGCGTTCGAAGACGCCACAAGACGTTAAGTATTGCATCAGACTGTCAGAAAACAACTGTATGATGCTAACCTCCATTCCCACGACCACGACGAGTACCACGTGTACACCACGACACCATGGACTTCGTTACAGCTGGGCAAGACGTCATGCAGAATGGACGCTTCATGTCTGGCGCCAGATGTTGTTTACACACGAATCTTGGATCTGTCTGTACCATCATAACCGCAGACAACTTTTGTAGAGACAACCTGGTAATATCGAACAGCTCCAACACTATGTCCCACATGTGTAACAGAGTGGTGTTGGAACTACGTTCTGGAGTGGCATTACATGGGGACACCATACACCTCTCGTGGTTGTTGAGGGCGATCTCACTGCTCTACAGTACAGGGAAAAGTTTCTGTAGCCAATAGTGGGTCCGTATCCACAACATTATGGTGAAAATTACACCTTAAGGGATGATAACTCGCGTGCTCATGATGCTGTTCTCGTGAACGTGTTCCTTTAACATACTAGGATCACGAAAATGGAGTGACCTGCCTGTTACCTCGGTACGAACCCAATCGAACATATATGGAATCGATTGAAACGCGCTGTTTTTTGTCGTTGATACCGACCACATGCTCTGTGCAGCTTACGCAGAATCACCACAGAACTGTGGGACAGTTTGGAACAGGATTGGCTTTATGACCTAATCGATGGAATGTCACGATGGATTCCAGCCTGCATCCGAGCAAGGGGGTGTTCCACCATGTATTGACATTGTTCAGGAGTGATGTGAGAAACCCTCCACTGGAAACACAATTTCGTCGTTACACTTCTTTAATGATCTGAACATGCTGCAGATGAATATACATGCGTTCCTCGGAGAATTTTTTTTTTTTTCATTGAATTTCGCAATAAAGGGTTGACGCTAAAATTTTGTTGATGCGTATGTAGGATAGAGAGCACTAATTGAACACAGGGGCTATATGTATAAATGTAAGCTTTTACGCATGCGCTATGATATCAACACCGATGAAATGCCATTGTGTGAGTGACCATGGTTGTTGGGAGTCTTGTCTGTCCAGTTACCACGTCTGTTTAGTTTTGTGACATCTGAAATCTCGTCAAGATTGTTTTAAAGTGTAGAAGGTAAATAATTCACAATTGGTCCATGTGTGGTTTCTAAAATTGATTTGGTATTCGCTATAGATTTCCTGCAGTTTTTGAGAAATGAAAGATATGAAGTAAGTTGAGAGACGATAATGTATTCTTTCTACGCCACATTCGTGACTAGTGCTGCCATCTGTTACTGCAATGGGGAACTACGTCATGATCGCGTTTAAATGTACTTTGGGGTTATATGAGTACCTCAAAAGAATTTAAGAATGGTTAGTTGAAACCTGATTGAATATGAGGTATTAAGTCCATTTACTAAACGTACTATTTTGTTATACTATTTAATTATTACTTAATTTACTTTAGGTGGTGAGCGCCTATAAAAGGAGGCAGACTGAAGTGGCACGAGGGGCCAATGGAGGAGGCATTCAAGTAGCGATGAAAGGGACATCAATATTAGAAACCAAAAAACTTTTGGAGTGCCATTTAAGAGTTTGTATCGACGTCATCGATAAGAAAAACATGACATTATCTGAATTAGTATTCTTTTACCGAAAAAATATGCGTGTCGTAACTCTCTTGGGGTATTTTCTAAGGATTTGGAAATTTCTCTTGCCAATAGAATAATATATTTGTGAAAAAGAGAATTTAGATTCATACAAAAACTTGTGTACTGCATCTTTCAGACTATCATTCCAGAACAACACCAAACACCTGAAAAGACACGGCTGGAAACGACTGGTATATTTCAATCTGTCAAAGAAACCATCTCTCTTTGAGAAAAGCAGAGGGTCTCTTGAAATTAAAAGCAGCCGGAGTAAGAAAGAGATTGTTAAACAGCATTTCGAACTTGTAAATAGGCTTCTTACAAATCTCTTGCTCCATGACAAATCTACTCATGCGTACAACGTGGTCGAATCAGAGTTGGCACTCAACAACAGACCTCCGAAGGTCATTGAAGCGAAAGATACAAAAGCGGCCCTTTCTTCGGCAAGCGCCTAAAGAGGCGAGAACCTTACCGCTATCACTTGTAGCAACGCAACAGGTGCGTATCTACCACCGCTTGTTATCTTCAAGGGATAAAGACACATGTCGGAGCTGACTGTTAACTTGCCCAATGGATGTATTTCATGCATGAGTGAAAGCGTATGGATAGTTGAGGAAATATTTCTGCAATAGGTAGCCTTTCTTCAAGAAAACAGTGTGCCCAGGAAAGAACTTTTTATTTTGGATGGGCACTTGTCACTCCATCCCCCTGCCGCATCTTGGGTATGAAATCGAGTTTTCAGTTTCATAACTGCAGTGATTCTAAGTTAGCGACAGGTGTTTGTGATGTACTACACTCCCCGTGTATACATCTGTTTGACAGATGTCCTGTTTACGGAGTTAGTGGCGGCATGACGTGTAATTTCACATGTCAAACACCGCTGTTATGTGTTTGTCTCTTTCTTATAAGAGACATTCTCTGTTAATAACGATCATTTTATATAGAACTGATGTGAGCATAGTATAATTTATGAACCCTGAGCTGATGTGAATAGTTGGAGCTAAACACCTCTGGAAAGCTGTATTGTACATGTATCACAAGGAATCGGTGTTTTAAGGAAGTAGTTTTTCATTTTATAGTTTATCACCATAGTTTATCGTAGAGAAACCTACAAGGAGAATGTATGTCATGCGCTGGAAACATATTTCTTACATCGGGATAGTAACAGCGTTGCATTCCTCACGACTAATAGGTCGGAAACCGCAACGATCTAACAGTATAGCGTGTTTTAAGTGTAGAAACTTGTAGCCTTAGGAGTACAAGTGTTTTATGTTCTCTCTTACCAATAACTTCTTGATAATGACCCCAGACACTAGAACAATACTTCAGAATTGTAGCGCAGTTGATTTACGTAAAATGCAGCAAACTCCGTCCGTCTGGAGCTCCATCATGCACAAAAACCACGCCTTTCTTGTTCTCAGCCGTCTGTTATATCATCACAACAGATTCATATCTACTATCCACCGATAAGGGGTGCCATCCTCTTCGACATTCGCGCATCTGGAGAAATCTTGTGCTCCTGGGTGGGTGTGGGACAGCAATTACAGCTTTGGTTCGCACTGTTCCTACACGAAACGTGGTCAGCTGCAGATTAAATCGGTGCCGGTGCTGCGGGGAGCATTGGTCAAAGACATTGCGAGGAGATCTTTCGGTCTCTAACTTATTTATTTATTTGATTAGCCATCCGTAGACATTTTGCAATGTATGGATGTTGTCAGTTTGGATACAGTGATTTTTGCAGATACATTGACACTTTTATATGCATTTACAGAGTATACAAATACAATGACATTTATCACTTAAATTACATTCAAACAATTAAATATTCACTTATTGTTTAGAAACAGCGTTCCTGAAAATATAGTTTAAGGGTTTTCTGTAACAGTACATGTTGTTAATTTCTTTGATGTCCTGTGCAGCTTGTTATACATTTACAGAATATACAATACAATGTCATTATGTCACTTAAATTACATTCAAACATTTAAATATTCACTTACTGTGTAAAAACAGTGTTCCTGAAAATACAGTTTAAGAGTTTTTCTGAAACAGTACATGCTGTTAATTTCTTTGATTTCCTGTGGCAGCTTGTTATACAATTTTACACCCTGATACAAGAAACTTTTTTGGGTCTTATGCTTGTTTCTCCTATCTAGATGAAGGCAGTGGCTTGTTCTTGTGCTATAGCTGTGTAAAATGCTGTTTGTACTATAATTCACTATATTTTTCTTTATATATACTATAGTGTGGAACATAAATAAACAGGGAACAGTTAGAATACCAAGTATTTTGAATAGTTCTCTGCAGTGAGCCCACTTACTGCTTTTAGTTATAATTCTCACTGCTCTCTTCTGCACTTTAAAAACTGTTTGTAAGTTGAGTACATTATTTCCCCAGAAAATTATCCCATAGCTTATGACTGAATGTACATAGCTAAAATATACAGTTCTTAGACATTCATCGCTGCATACTGAGGAGAGAACTCTAAGTGCGTAACACGTTGTAGATATCTTTTTTGTGAGTTTTTTAACATGTTCACTCCACCTAAGCTGGCTGTCAATATGCAACCCTAGGAATTTTGTGGTGGGCACTTCGTCTACAGAGGTGTTATGTAGCTTTAACTTTAGGGGACTGTTTTTTCTGTTTATTCTAAAGCGTATGCTATTTGTTTTCTTAATATTTAAGGTCACCTTATTCTCTGTAGACCATTTGTAGACATCTTTCAGTGATTCATTACAATTTTCCAACATTTGTGCTGATGTCTCACTGGTGATTATAATATTGCTGTCATCGGCAAACAATATCTTCTCTCCATGTCGGATATATTGTGGAAAGTCATTTATATAAATCAAGAACAACACCGGACCCAGCACACTTCCCTGAGGGACCCCAATATTAATATGCTGTGGATCTGACGGGTGTTTTTCTATGAACTTTGATCTACTGGAGACATGCGAGATCTCTACCCACTGTACTCTATTTTTAAGGTATGAATGGAACCATTTGTTGATTACCCCTCTTACTCCTAGTGCTTCTAACTTAAGTAATAGATTCTGGTGGTCAACTGTATCAAAGGCCTTTGACAGGTCAAGGAATATGCCAGATACATAGTTGCCTTCATCCAGTGCTTCTAGAACCACTTTAGTGAAATGTGCTATTGCCATTTCTGTATCTCTGCCTGGTCTGAAACCAAATTGGTCATTTGAAAGAAGGTTGTATTTGTTTAGATAGCTCATAAGTCTGTTCTTCATTATGGACTCTATTATTTTGGAAAATGATGACAGTAGGGCAATTGGCCTGTAGTTCTCAATGTTTTCTACATCATCTTTTTTGTGTAGAGGTAAAATTTTTGCATGTTTCAGATAATCAGGGAAACAACCGGCTTTGAAAGATTCATTTATGATATTGGTTAGGGGGGCTTTGATACTATTTATGCATTTTTTCAGCACAGACATTGGAATTTCATCTAAACCTGCTGAATTTTTGCTCTTTAATTTCCTTACCACATTACATACTTCTTCCTCAGTAGTGGGTAGCAATACCATTGAATTTGATGTATATTCCCGTGTTCGTGGATTATGAGATTTTGAAAAATTTTCCTGTAACTTTGTAGCTATACTACTAAAGTAAGAATTAACAAAGTTTGCTAGTTCTTTTGGGGTACTTGTTAGGTTTTCTTTGTTCCTGATTTGGGTGTTTATTTGCCTTTGTGTTGCTGTTCCTGTCTCTTGTTTCACTATAGTCCATGTAGCTGTATCCTAAGAATGCGACAGTGCCCTGCGACTCCATCCCACATAGAGAAAATTGTAAATTACGCACTATGATCGATGTGCTAGAGATATGTAGGTCGCTCTCTGGTATAGTTTGGTGTATATGTTCGTAGGAGTAACAATGAATGAACGTTCTGCACAGTCATCTATTTACATTGTCGATGATACTCGGAAAGTAGTGGAGGGGCTGTTTATCGGTGATACAGAAATTGGTAAGCATGCTGGCACGCCATTGGTCTGTGTTGAAATTAAGATAAAATTGTTAAAATTGATCGTACTATCAACAATAATGCTTATTATTACAGCACATGGACGGTGTCTTTTCCACCCCTACCATCCACTGGTGCGCTGTTGATTATCACATAATGATTTACTGACATCGCTTGTTTGAGATGGAGAAAGAGTCTAGGTGGAGGGAGCAACACCTTCCAAGGATGGCTAACACCGAAACAGTGATCCCGTGCATAGCAGCAATATGAGGAATTAAACAAATGGAACACAGCGCCATCAACTATCCCGTCACTGTGTATGACGAGTTTAAATGTGGGGGTCGTCAGTCACCTTCAGACAGCAGTTTGGAAACGCTCCATAATGCCTCAAAACTCTTCCAGTTTCCTTATGTTGTGGCTATCTTTTATTTCAATCACCCATTGTGTGGGTGTGTTGTGGGATCAGCAGCTCCAACATGATTTACATCGTGTGATGTCTAGTTTTCTGGGGGAGACAATGGGTTAATGTCAGTTTAGAAACTGACACAGACGTCGAAGTGGCAGAAAAAAAAAAACAGTGTAAAAAAAAAAGAAAAAAAAGCAGTGTACAGAGCGTGTTACAGCAGGAAAAGCGGTGTAGCAAACAACGAAATATAGACCCTCTCCTACGACCGATAACTGTAGGAGATGGTCCTCGCGCAGTACAGGCGATGAAACTTGACACCGCTCTGTGCAAGTGACATCGATCACTGGCCGCCTGCTCTAATGGATCAGTAACAGTATATTTAATAGGAACACCGCATATGCTCGATGCCGGCATGCAGATGGTATTTGTTTTCGATATATCAGAAGAGAGAGATGGGTAAAAATCTATCGGATGACGTTAGCGGAGCTTTTACAGTTCGTAATTTTTCCCTGTTGTATGGTACAGAATAACGATGGTAGAATGTTTGGCTGATAGACGTAAACGGACTCTGAGGGACGGATCTGCTTCGTACTGCAGTTTGGAGATATATCACAATGCAGTAGCAAAATCCTCGTCCTTCTTCCATGCCCTATATGATGTGAGGTCTTCTTATTTTTCCCAACAAGAAACACCACCAGAACTGTTCGTACTGTCTTTTATACTATGTCGTGTTGCAGGAGCAGGCTTCCTTTGGCACTGACCGTACACATCGTAAACGGGTGGCGGAGCTACGACATGTTCCCATTTCCACAGTGGTCAAAACACACTCCTGTAGCATTAACACAGCTCACTCTGTTTCTACGCGGGTTGCAGAATGTTGTAGATGTAGCTCTCTCCAGCTTCTGGGTAAAATTGATCTCGCTATCAACTGCGGTGTGTATCACAGTACATTGTTCCATATCAACGGTGTCTTTCCTATCCTGACTGTTCACTGGGTACGCTGATGATTACCGCATAATAACTGACTGACATCACTCACATGGGCTGGAGGGAGCCTTGGCGGGACACCAGTTATCTACTACTTACCGCTGTGGAGTATGGCACTTAATGTAGAGGTCATCACCTCCATACAGTTGTTTGGTAGCGTCCCCCAGTGCTACAGACTGGTGCTATTTGCATATGCTGTGATGCCGTAAACATGTTTTTTTTTTTTCACCAATAAGGTGACAGTACCTCTTTTTATTTGTACTAACCCATGCGTGTTGTGAACAGCACCTTCCAGCGATGGTCAACCGGAACAGTAATCATGTACATGACTGTAGAATGAAGTAACAATGCTTTTCGAAATGGAACACCGAGACGTCTGCTACCCTGTCGAATAGCTGTTGAGAGCTCTGTACAGTACCGCAAACTCTTCCAGTTTCCATATGCTGCGATGTCTTCCACAGTTTTGTCACGGTTAAACATTGCCTCTGTGTTTTATTTCTACCAGCCTGTGTTATGGCAGCTGGACAGTTTATGCCATGTGATGTTCAGCTTTCTGCGAGAGATAGAGGATTGAATTGTATTAACAGCAGCTGACACGGATCTCTGTCATGGTAGAAAAACAAAGTGTATGGTGGTGCACACTGATTGTGTCTTACAACCGAAAAAACAGTGTATTAAACTGCTTATGAAGGAATTATACAGGAAAACTCTCGTGTGATGATCGTCTGTTGGATATGGTCATCCAACAGTACGGGTGATGAACCTTTACATCGGTCTGTGGAAGTGACTTCAGTCACGAACTACCTGCTCCAATGAAGCAATGCCTGTATATTTAACAGTATCGCCACATACGTTGGGTGATAGACGTGAATGCACCCTGAGAGACACTGATCTTCTTTGAACTGCAGTATCTGTATGTAGTTTGGAGATGTGTCGCAATGCAGTAGCAAAATCTTCACCCTTCCTCCATGCCGTGTATGATGTGGAGTCTTCCTAATTTTTCCAACAAGAAACACCACCATAATTGCTCGTACTATTCCTTCGTTTGGCGCTGGCCTTATACACTGTACATGGTTGGCGGAGCTACAACATGTTCCCATTTCCACTGAGTGGTCAAAACGCGTTCGTGTCGCATTAACTCAGCTCATCCTGTTTCCCCACAGGGTGCAGAAGGTCTTAGATATAACTCTCTCTAGATTCTGTTCAGGTCCGACTTAAATTGGGACGATCACATGGACGAAGCTACCGGGAGGACTCGGCAGAGACTTAGGAGCATAACAAGATACAGGGGGACTGTCTAAAAATCAGCGCTGGAGTTCTTGGTGTATGGGATCCTTAGCAGATATGTTGGAAAAAAGGTGACTCGTTTCGAGATACGAGAGTGGTATGAATATGAGGACAATATTATGGAAATGGAAGAGGATGTAGATGAAGACGAAATGGGAGATAAGATACTGCGTGAAGAGTTTGACAGAGCACTGAAAGACCTGAGTCGAAACAAGGCCCCGGGAATAGACAACATTCCATTAGAACTACTGACAGCCTTGGGAGAGCCAGTCATGACAAAACTCAACCATCTGGTGAGCAAGATGTATGAGACAGGCGAAATACCCTCAGACTTCAAGAAGAATACAATAATTTCAATCCCAAAGAAAGCAGGTGTTGACAGGTGTGAAAATTACCGAACTATCAGTTTAATAAGTCACAGCTGCAAAATACTAACACGAATTATTTACAGACGAATGGAAAAACTGGTAGAAGCGGACCTCAGGGAAGATCAGTTTGGATCCCGTAGAAATGTTGGAACACGTGAGGCAATACTAACCTTACGACTTATCTTAGAAGAAAGATTAAGAAAAGGCAAACCTACGTTTCTAGCATTTGTAGACTTAGAGAAAGCTTTTGACAATCTTAACTGGAATACGCTCTTTCAAACTCTGAAAGTGGCAGGGGTAAAATACAGGGAGCGAAAGGCTATTTACAATTTGTACAGAAACCAGATGGCAGTTATAAGAGTTGAGGGGCATGAAAGGGAAGCAGTGGTTGCGAAGGGAGTGAGACAGGGTTGTAGCCTCTCCCCGATGTTATTCAATCTGTATATTGAGCAAGCAGTAAAGGAAACAAAAGAAAAATTCGGAGTAGGTATTTAAATTCATGGAGAAGAAATAAAAACTTTGAGGTTCGTCGATGACATTGTAATTCTGTCACAGGCAGCAAAGGACTTGGAAGAGCAATTGAACGGAATGGAGAGTGTCTTGAAAGCAGGATATAAGATGAACATCAACAAAAGCAAAACGAGGATAATGGCTGTAGTCAAATTAAATCGGGTGATGCTGAGGGAATCAGATTAGGAAATGAGACACTTAAAGTAGTAAAGGAGTTTTGCTATTTAGGGAGTAAAATAACTGATGATGGTCGAAGTAGAGAGGATATAAAATGTATACTGGCAATGGCAAGGAAATCATTTCTGAAGAAGAGAAATTTGTTAACATCGAGTATAGATTTAAATGTCAGGAAGTCGTTTCTGAAAGTATTTGTATGGAGTGTAGCCATGTATGGAAGTGAAACATGGACGATAAATAGTTTGGACAAGAAGAGAATAGAAGCTTTCGAAATGTGGTGCTACAGAAGAATGCTGAAGATTAGATGGGTAGATCACATAATTAATGAGGAGGTATTGAATAGAATTGGGGAGAAGAGGAGTTTGTGGCACAACTTGACAAAAAGAAGGGACCGGTTGGCAGGACATGTTTTGAGGCATCGAGGGATCACAAATTTAGAATTGGAGGGCAGCGTGGAGGGTAAAAATCGTAGAGGGAGACCAAGAGATGAATACACTAAGCAGATTCAGAAGGATGTAGGTTGCAGTAGGTACTGGGAGATGAAGAAGCTTGCACAGGATAGAGTAGCATGGAGAGCAGCATCAAACCAGTCTCAGGACTGAAGACAACAACAACAACAACAATGAATATGATTCACCAGTGGCTGTAATCATTAAAAGACCTCTCTACAGGATCCAACGCAAATATGTGGTTGAATGGATAGACTTGATTCCAAATCGCAGACAGCATTTCTACCAGAAACTGTAACACTATCAGCGTGTGTGCCTGTAGATTCAAGACCGCTTTTCTATGCAGGGTGGTAGTAACATAGGCGTTATGATCGTGTTTTTAATAGTGTGCTCCTTTCGCGAAATGTATGTTGTGGGCAGTATAATCCCTCTGTGGTCAGCTTCAGATGTCATTTCTCAGTAGGCTTCCTCGAAAAGAAAATCATTTTCCCTCGACGGATTCCAGTTTGACCTACCTGGTGAGCGTAAGCCGACAACTGAAGAAAAAAAAAGAAAATTACTCGCCACGCAAACTGTCATATTCAATTTCATTACTTAGCCTAACAAATTGTTATCAATGAGGTGCCAGCTGGTGGGTAGAGGAGATGGCTAGGGCACCAGGGAATGATTCTTGACAGGTACTTCCTTTTTTTTTTTTCACTGACGCAAAAATTATATCTTGTTGTTGTCAAACATAAAATGAATGATTTTTTTCTCCGACATGTGAGCCAATTGCGTGGATGATTGGCTGAAATGTTTGTAATAAACGCGTGCATTACAGTTTATTTACTGACAAAGAACATGAGAGACGCTCTCAGGTCGTGTAATTTTTTCAACAAGCTGAAAGAAATTGCTTAATTTAGATGTATTTTCTTCAGAGTTAAAATTCTCTCTTTTTCTTTACTCCGAAGACGGTTTCGAGATAGTGAGGACATTCTGCGGTGATCTTTAATTTACACAGCAAAATAGTCGAAGATTTTTTTCCTGATTTTACACATGGACATGTCTCTGCTGATCATTTTTGATCGGTGGTGGTTCACTTCGTTGTCATCACAAAATAATGAGATGTGAATTGTATCCTGCAGTGGAACGTGAAAACTATACCGATTTTGCTCATAAAACTAAAAGAAAACGGACTTCACCTATTTTCGTTCTGAGGAGTGCTGGTGTCATACTTTGACTTAAAGACATTGCAGTGTGAGGCTACAAGAGCTTTAGGTGGAAGGGGCTTCCTGTTTCACAAGCAGCCGACTTTTGAAACAGCCACCTGGAGCATTCTCGGGATGAGTGGAATTGTACTAAATTTCCCTTTTGTGTTGTCTAGGACCGTCTCCTCAATGCATGCCGCGTATCGCGTGGCCTACCCTTGCCGCAAGGTGCTCGGGGAAGCAGCTGGCCATTTGAAGAAACATTTGTCCTCCCAATTGATGGATGTATCGAGAAAGACAGGGGGGAGGGGGAGGTGATGGGGGAAGAGAGAGTGCCTCGGTTTTCGGCAGTTTATTATTGTTTATCGAGGACAATTTCGAAGTTAGAATTGTGACTCATTTTCTTTTTCTATCAGTTGTGGTAGCATGTATTGGCTTCGATTACCTGGGCTGCAGGATGGTTTTTGTGTAGGCATCTGCAGCGAACTCTGACGTCAAACAGTGATACATACTGTATGATAGTAGTAAGGCAACAGTCGTTTCAGTCCATTTGTTAGTGTGGGTTGCCTACATCAGGGGCAGGTATGCACTCAGGGGCAAACCTATTGTTCTCCTTATTGTTCTGCTAAAAGGATCCTTCCTTTTGATTGACAGACACTTAACCTACTGTTCCGCCACACCCTCCCATTCCCCCCCCCCCCCCTCAGGAAAACTCCAACCCACCCCCTCCCCATCACTGCTACAGTACACTTTCAAGTCTGAGTTATTGGAATAGCCCCTCTCACTCTTATCAGTTTGAATGACTACTTAATTAAATTAATCAATTAATTAAACTCCCCCACCCTCTGGTAATCCTCCTCCTTCCCACCCTCCCTCCTGGAAATTGGTGGGAAAAAGACTCAGTTGATGGATCACTTGGAGGGAACTCGATTGTAGTGTATGGAATATTGTTTAAACAATTTAGACATTGTGTGAAATATTGTTTATTCAGGGAGTGTATGGAATATATGGAAATTGGTGGAGAGGAAGGATCTCAAAGTGGGAAATTCAAGGGTATTTGTTTTTTTATAAAAAAAAAAAAATCTGTTTGTGGGGTTGGATTTCTCTCATTTATCATTCTCTGCTGTTTGGAGACATGTAGGTCTTGTAAGAAGCAATTACATGGGACAAACATGTTGCATAACCTAGTGTTCGACACTGTACTATGGGTGACTTAACCTAATGATTGGGCCTTTGTCAGCACTTAACCTATTGTTCTGTTAAGTGGATCAAATGATCCCAGTAGGAGTATGCAAAATAAACTCTACAATAAACTTCTGAATAAGAACATACAAACAGCAAAGAACATGTACTTGAAGGCAGAAATTGGATTGCCCAGGTAATAAAGTAAAAACTATTCGGAATTTTGTAAAGAAGGAAACAAGGGAAAATGCAGTTTGTAGCGAAAATATGCATATGAAAGTGAGGGTAATCTTGTTAGCAATCCAAAAATAGTTGCAGACTCATTAAACAGACATTTAACAGTAACAGGAAAAATGGGTTCACAAGGCTCCATGAACCAAGCCATCAATCTTTTGAAAGCCAGAGTACCTAGCTCAGTACACCACTCAGACACTGTTCAAGAAATTGAAAGAGTTATTAAATCTCTGAAAAGTAAGAACTCTACCAGGATTGATAATATTTGTAACATATTAATAAAATACTGCTGCAGCCATGTAAGTAAAGTTCTTTAACACATTTTTGATTCATCACTTGAGTAAGGAATAGTTACTGAGAAACTTAAGTATGCAGTTGTAAAACTGCTGAATAAGAAGAGAGATAAGACGGATGCTACTAACTATTGACCAATGTCACTACTGACAAGTTTTTCAAAGGTTTTAGAGAAACTAATGCATGCCAGGACAGTTAAGCATCTCAGGGATCAAAATACCATCAGCAAAAGTCAGTTTGGATTTCAGGAAGATTTGTTGACAGAAGATGCAATATTTGCATTTGCTGGCAAAGTCTTGGAACCTATCAACAAAAAACTAAAAATGGTTGGGATTCTTTGTGACCTAACAAAAGTGCGTGGCTGTGTCAGTCACCAGATTCTTTTACAAAAATCTGCACATCTCGATATAAGTGGTTCATTAGGGAAATGGCTTGACTCGTACCTGTCAAACAGGAAAAATGGTTCAAATGGCTCTGAGCACTATGGGACTTAACATCTGTGTTCATCAGTCCCCTAGAACTTAGAACTACTTAAATCTAACTAACCTAAGGACATCACACACATCCATGCCCGAGGCAGGATTCGAACCTGCGACCGTAGCAGTCGCGCGGTTCCGGACTGCACGCCTAGAACCACTAGACCACCACGGCCGGCCAAACAGGAAACAGAAAGCTGTAATGGATAGTCAAAATGGAGTCCCATTATCTTCAGAATGGGGTACCATCACATGTGAAGTGCCCCAAGGCTCTGTTCTGAGCCCCCTACTTTTTATTATCTCTATATATGATCTACCTCTCTTTATGGAATATTGTAGATTCACCATTTCTGCTGATGACACAACACTACTTATTGATAATTCAGTAGATAAACTCGAGGGAACGGCAAATAAAGTTTTAAGTGAAACAGTGAACTGGTTTAATATTAATGGCCTTCCTTTAAATTACACTAAAAAAACTACATTCACTTCCACACAACATTCAAAGATGAAGAAATAGTAGTAAAAATATGAGAGCTGGTGATAACCAGGGTGGATACCTCAAAATATCTAGGCTTGCATATTGACAGCAAACTGAACTGGTCAAACCACATCCTGGATCTATGCAAAAGATTGAGCTCAGCAACTTACCCATTATGCATTGTTTCTTGTTACAGAAGTATGGAAACCATGAAGTCAGTCTATTATGGCTATTTTCATCCCATTATGGCATACGGAATTATATTTTGGGGTAATCAGCACTGGCTAAAAAAATACTGTGTGCACAAGAAAGAGCCATATGGATCATGTGTGGAGTCCATCCTAGATCCACATGCAGGAATCTTTTTAAGAAACTTAGAATCCTTACATTCACTGCACAACATATGTTCTCTTTGATGTGCTTCATAAGGAAAGAAAAATCCATTTTTAAACTGAATAGTGAGTATCATAGTAATGAGACGAGAAGAAAACATGATATCCACTATCAGCAGGCAAATCTAAGTGTGGTACAGAAAGGAGTCCATTTCACTGGCTGTAAGATTTTTAACACCCTCCCATCAAGAATCAAGGGTCTGGTAGAAGATGAGCCCTTGTTTAAAAAACTTTATGGCAGTTCCTATTACAAGGATCATTTTATACAATAGAAGAGTTCCTGAACTACAGTGTTCAGCATTTCTTGTATTGTTAAATGCAAATATGTGCCCAAATCTACATTTGTAATCCTGACTATTGTTTATTGTAAACATATATTTTGCAATATTTATTTTCTGTAACACTTTATTATTTTGTAATATTTATTTATCTCTCAAAATTGATTTTCTGTAGTAGAACCTAAGTTACTGTTTACTGTAATATGAAATTATTTTGTTTTTATGTGCCATGATAGATGTCTGACACATTCCGTATCGTGTGATACTGTCACAATATGGATCACCGGAACAAGAAATAAATAAAATAAATGAATAAATAATGCAGAGGATGGCTATTCTGAGGAATCTAAAATTTAATAGTTTCATCTATGTAAGTATTATTTTAACTTAAATGTTTAGAAAACAATAAAATGCAGTTTTATCATGTATTTCCTTTCTGTTGTCCATCAGTTGGTTGTTTCCAAATTTAGGGAAGGCAGTGTAAGTCTCAGCATGACAGAATACTTTTGGGAATGTTGGATACTGTTAAATACTAACAAAAGAAAATCAGCTGTTAGAAACTAAATGAAGTGTTGGCAGAAGAGCCAACACCGTGTTGCTAGAGGAGGCCGAAATGCACGCTTTTAAGCTCACGCAGATTGGCGTGAGGTCTGGAACAAGGTAAAGTAATTATCCTATAAAGAAAAGAACGTAGTTCTTGGAATACTTAACTTTAATCCACAATTGGAGAACATCTCTCTTGTGTATACATAATCTCAATATAACTGGTAATGGTGCCTTGCTAGGTCGTAGCAAACGACGTAGCTGAAGGCTATGCTAACTATCGTCTCGGCAAATGAGCGTATTTGTCAGTGAACCTTTCCTAGCAAAGTCGGCTGTACAACTGGAGCGAGTGCTAGGAAGTCTCTCTAGACCTGCCGTGTGGCGGCGCGCGGTCTGCAATCACTGACAGTGACGACACGCGGGTCCGACGTATACTACCGGACCGCGGCCGATTTAAAAGCTACCACCTAGCAAGTGTGGTGTCTGGCGGTGACACCACACTAAATATGTTCATTATATTAACAATGACTACTGCTACACTTTTAAATAGAACCTACACACACAGGGCATAAATTTAACATACCAAAATTAGCAAGGATGGTTCACCTTTGAAAGGAGGCAATAATATCTCATTATCTCCTATTTGTAGCCTAATATTTATCTATGAATGGAAGTCAGCTACTTTTTTAAGATAATGAACCAATGAATAAATTTCATTGTTTCCAAAGATCTGTTTCTCTTACGAGCAGGTCTTTTTTTTTAATAAGAGTCTTTGTGCAGTTAAGGATTCCACTATGCATTATAAATCATTCTAGCCATGTTCAGCTATCATCTGGGCTCTGTCTGGCACGGTTGTGTGTGACACTTGATTAATATGCTGAGCAAAAATATTTTTGTGAGCAGTCCTTTAATGTGGTGGAGTTTGTATTTTCCTAAAATCTAATATGGAATATAAAAGAGGGTGTGAGGCAGAAGCTTTGAGTATTGAAAAGCATTTTGAAGCTGCTTCTGTTAAACTGCATAGGGGCTGGGTAACATAATAATCACAGCAGTTTACAGAGCTCCTAGTGGGGACACACACACATTCACTAGTAAGCTGGAGTCTCTTTTGGACATCACATTTATTGAAGAAGCCACAGTAATTGTCTGTGGGGAGTTCAACATAGATATCATGCATGAATCTCTATCTAGGAAACTGGTTCTTAATATATCACACAGCTTCAACATATTTCTTCTTATAAAAAGCCCCACAAAAACAACAAAAAGAACAGAAAGTTTTATAGACAACAAACTTTCAAATGATGACAGCACAGAGACAGAAATTATTAATACTGACTTAGTGTTATCTGATCATAATGCCCTCGTCCTTACAATTCCAGCTATACCCGTGGAAAAAAGAAATGTTCTTCTTTCTTGTAAACTAAATTTTGTGCTAGTTTTGTCAGTAGTCTAAATAATAAATACTGGTTAGAAGTGCTTTCACAGTCAAGCACTAACAATGTTTATGATGCTTTGTCTTCATGTCCAGTTTTAAAATGTGTTTTCCTAAGAAACTGACTACAGCCCATTCATGTCGGATCACTAAACTGGTTCCTGGATTACATCAGGCATTTAAGTATCCTGTAGGACTTCAAAAATGCTCAATTCTCAAATGAAAAGAAACACAGATCCCTACTTTATAGTATATGTAAAGACTTACAGGAAAATATATCCCCAGGTAACTCAAAAGCTCCTTAGAAACAGTAGCATAACAAGAATGTTGGGCAACAAATCAAAATCTGTATGGAATTCTGTAAAAAGAAAACAGGGAAAGTACGTGAACAGCAGAGAATTACTCATACTAATGCCGACGATGTCAATATCGGCAAAAAAAGACATGCAAAATTACACGAATGATTACTTTATAAATGCTTCCCAAACACTTAGCTTAAATTTCAAAAATCAGGATAATTTGGAAATTTGTGGTATGGTCTTATGGGACCCAACTGCTGAGGTCATTGGTCCGTTACACACTACTTAATCTAACTTAAACTAACATACGATAAGGCAACACACATACGCACGCCCAAGGGAGGATAAACTTAGGTTTTACACATCAGCATACAGCAAGAAGTTAGTACCAACTAAAGAACATGAAGCAGTAAATATGATTAAAAGCCTCAAATGCAAAAGTTCAGCTAGTGTAGATGATGTACCAGCACCACTTACAATACGTGCTCCTTTACAAATTGCAAAACACTTGGCTCACATTGTTAATTTATCATTCACTGAGGGTGTGTTCTCTCAGAGATTAAAAAAAATTAAAAGTGATACCTTTGTTCAAGAGTGGAAATTGGCATAAAGTTGAAAACTGCTGACCCATTTTACTCCTCTCAGTATTCTCAAAAGCAATTGAGAGATTAATGAAACAACAAATTGCCAAGTACTTAAATGATCGCAGCCTACTGAATAGCAGTCAGCATGGCTTTAGAACAGGTAGAAGTACAGAAATAGTGATAAATCATTACACCAATGAAATAGTTAGTAATTTGGACAATAACAGCAGTGTTGTGGGAATTAACTTAGATCTTTCTAAAGCTTTCAAACCGAGTGAGGTGGCGCAGTGGTTAGCACACTGGACTCGCATTCGGGAGGACGACGGTTCAATCCCGCGTCCGGCCATCCTGATTTAGGTTTTCCGTGATTTCCCTAGATCACTTCAGGCAAATGCCGGGATGGTTCCTTCGAAAGGGCACGGACGATTTCCTTCCCCATCCTTCCGTAATTCGAGCTTGTGCTCCGTCTCTAATGACCTCGTTGTCGACGGGACGTTAAACACTAATCATCTCCTCCTCCTCCTCTAAAGCTTTCAATACTGTCAGTCATCATGATCATATTTTACAATGATAAAAAAATTCATCCAGCTTTAAAATATATATGCAATTTGCTTGGACCTACATATTAACTTCACATATAGAAACATTAAAAAACATTTTAAGTGACAAATAACTATTTTTACATTGATCAGCACTAATACACTGCACCAGACATTATTTTCCTCTCAAAACTATTACTTTCTTCTATATTCTCAGCACGTGGTCCTTTTTTTATTTTTTTGGCTTTTTTTAGTTCATTATTTGACAGGTCATATATGGATTTCTTTAGGGAAAACCTTAAGGAAAACAAATTGATCAGAGAGAACTTACAGTCATTAAATAATGTTCCAGTACACCACTGTCTCAACAAAATTTGTAACTACTAGGAGTGAAATGAGTCCATACTTAGAATATATGTCATAAGAAACCTAATACTCATATATAATAGTGGTGTGTGTGTCATATATATGTATGTATGTATATGTATATAACAATTTTCAGGTAAAAATTCATTTAAAATGAAGTTTCTTTGATTTTTTTGTGATGGTCTGAATCCTCGTTAATCCAAATTCTCCATAAGAAAACGCCGCCGAACTATAAGATATATTAATTGTGTATTTGCGATAGGAATGAACTAGGACTACAGTGTTAGCCAGTATGTATATATCAGGCTATTGGGGGTTATGACAAAGTTCCTTTGATTTTGCTAGCTACTTGTAAAAAGTTTTGTGTCATTGTGTTATTAATTTGTATATGTTTCTTCATTCTCTTGTGATGTTTATTAATGAAGTACCGATATTATCTGGTCATGTACCGGTATTAACTGGTGAACGCGTAAAGAGCTAGAGAACTAATCTAGAACTATTATTCTGGAACCAAAATACCGCATGGCTGCATTTGAAAAAACGAATGCGATACATGCGTCTCTGTGACTAATAAGGTTATAGTAACATTGCTGACAATTTACTAACTTACGGAAATCCGTAAAGAAATGTAGAACAATTATTCTGGAAAAAAAAATACCACAGTAACATCTGAAAACACGAATTTGATACGTGCATTCGGTGATTAACAGGGTCACGATAACGCAATTTTAAGGCCAATTTTAAGGCTAATCGACACATTGAAGAAAGTTTACAAATATCTTCAGCGAATCAAAAAGCATGAACAGATGCCTCACTCTATATGAGAGATTCAAGGAAACAACGCTACCGTGGCACAACGAAGCCGGCTATTTAAAACTCCCTCGCCTCCCATTCAACCGGAGAAACTCACACATTCCAATTGGAATATCGCGAAAATCCCGCCTTTCGAAAAGCCACTCATGACCAGCACTAGCCAAGAGAGAATAGTATTCACATCTGATTGGATTAAGAGGCCACAATGAATGTGTCAAATATGGGGAGCATGCGTGGTATTAATCGTTTGTATTTTTATTATTACGGTATTATTGTTATTGAATTAAATTTAGTAACCTTCCTAACCGTTCCTAATAAAGGCCAGGTAGTGGAGAGTTATGGCCAAATATCAACATGTATTAAAAGAAATGTAGATACGTTTCGTGTGTAATCCAGAACAGGGCAATCTTAATTATACTAGTAAGTTACCGGTAGTTATAATGTACTAATTACCAGAGGCGCTACTATATGTCTCACGTATCCAGGAGGCACAATAGAGAGGAAATATTGTTTTATATGTCTGTCCCCTTACGGAGAATCTTCGTCTCCGCACATAGGTTCCTATTCACGTCAGTATCTGATTGGCGCTCTTTCAAGTTCTATAAGTCTGTATAGGTAATTTAAAACTATTCTTTAGATTTTTAATAACATCAACAAGACAAATACCGGAGAATGATGTCGCTTATCTTCAAAACAAAAAAAAATATATGTTTCAACGAAAAGTACCATCTGTTTTGTACGCAAGTATGTATTCCAAAGTAGGGATGTAGATCTTCCTAATTTAACAAAAATTATTAAATTTGTTATAAACATTTAAGCTAAGCTCAGTACCTTCGGTTCCCCATTCGACTGCAGCTAACATTGTAGAGGCTATAGATCCGAGAGATAGTATATTTCCTTGTTCCAAGACGTTGTGACGTGCTTAAAGAAATTTATTGGCATCTGCTTTTGCCGGGAATAATACTTGATCTGGTAATCAAGGTTATTAGAATTGTCAAGCGTCATTAAATTCCTGGTGGCTTATAGATTAACTAGGACAAGTAATGTACCGGTAATGCACTTGCTGCAACAAACACATATTTCTAACAGGAATTTATATCTCTAAATCACTTATGTATGTAAATCTCAAAATACAGTAACTGAACTACGTACGAAAGCTGCGTTGTAACGTTGACGGCATCCTTGTCAGAAATAATATGTAGAATTAAAACACGCAGAGTGCAAATCGCGTCCGCTCGATTATTCACTTTAAACTCGCGCATAGATAACCCTCTCATTATTGGCTAGAGTAATGAAATAGTTGAGAATCGCTACCTGCGATATACGATGAATAGTTTTACTTTGAACGTAATAAAAAAATTACAGTTAATAGTCTGCTCTACCAATGGTTTTTTTGTTTTTTATTTTATATATATATTCCTCAATGGTAGAATGTTGGGCATTTCCTTCAAAAACCATATCTACTGTACACAACGTCCAAAAATAGTACCGGTACTTCAGATGCAAAACAGTAAACCACAGGACATTTCGCTTCGCATGCCAAATTGATGTCGTACCTTTTTTTTCATTTTTGATTGTCTGTTGGTGACAATAGACCAATCACTGAGGAACATTGCCGTATCGTGTGCTGTAGTCGCCTGACGAGTTCGTTAGCTTGCAACATTACTCCATTCGCAAATAAAAACAATCACTAACGTACCGGTACTTTATTTAATAATTATATTTAACGTGAAATTAATATAGGTATACCGTACAGGCACATGACAACAATTATGTGTAAGTAATGAAGAATGAAGCACTATAACAGTATTGCTTTTGTTTAATTGTCGTTAGGTACCGGTAATTTGATGACCCTGGCAACTTGTATTTTTAGCGTCTTTCTAAGCAGTACCTTCTACCGTACCCTGCTCGTATAAGTAGGGTATTGGTAATTAGTTCGTCAGTTTTAATACAGCAACATCACTATGTACCATTAAAAACATGCACCACTGTCAATATTTTTTATTTATTTATGGACAGTTCCACTTGAAGATCCCACTTTATGAAGTCTTTTCTGTTCTTGCCTCTCCTTGCCTCTTCCAGAACATAAAGGAAACAACAGTTTGTTGCACAGAAGTGACTAATAAGCACAATGCATGGTGTCCCCTCTATAACCTCTTCTACATAACTCTTCAGCTTCTTGGGCGCGTGATGCCGATAACAACCACACAGTACATTTACTATTTATGAAGTTTGTTGTCAACAATCAGCCACAGTTTGGAAACAACAGAAACATTCATAAATATAATACTCGAAAGAGAAATAATTTACACCATCCTTCACTCAGCCTTAGTGTGGCATAGAAAGGAGTGAGGAATACAGCCATAAAAATTTTTTGCTTCCTGAATGTGGAAATCTTTCAGCTTGTTTTACTTGTGCTTTGTACATTAGTAATCAGTTGTGCTACACCTACCTTATGGCTACTGATACCAGTTTCAACTGTACATACCCAAAGAAGTCACGTCTATTTTGCCTTTAGATTTAAAATATTTCTGAAATATGCCCTCTATTGTCACTGAGATTTGACTGAATGTCAGGAATTACTCAAGAGAGGCCTAATTAGGCCGGGCCAAATGGTCTGGGGTTTCAACAGCTGATCACCAAATGGGAACATAAGAGACAACAACCAGAAAATGGACAAGCAGAGACAGTGTTACAGTTAATCTAAGCCCAACAAGTAACACTGATACTTTGTAGTTTACTACATGTATCATTATTTCTGCCAGATTGAAGGTTTTCTACTCTAAAGCATTCTTGTGTCCACCCCCCTAATGGATGCCAGCCTCTGATGTATAGTGTACATCTGACCTATTTAGGGAGAACCTAAAGATCTCGACCCTATGACACAGGTATAGAATGTTACTGCCTAGCTAATCACAGAACCTCTGAATTCTTTAGTTCATGTCTTCCACTCAATTCAGTACCAAAGTATCATGTCCAGTTCTCAGGACACTGCTGTAAATGTGTGAGCTTCATTGAAATTTTGTGATCAAGGTTTATCTTCTCAAACTGCCAGCTCCTGGAATGATGCAAATATGACTTCAGAGACCATACAAAAAGCATAGTTTGTTCCAATGTGTAGCTGGTTGCATTCTGCTTCATAAATGGCTACTGGAACAGTTCTTAAACATGTCAGATGAAGCCTCCTGGCATACACACTGTATGCACATGGCTATCATTCCAATCCTCTGCTGCCATTTCCTTTTGGGGTACCATTGTCTAATGTACATTTGAACTGTCAATGATTAACACATCCCTGCCCTTTGTGTGTATTTTCTGAATATGATTGTGGAACAAGCACCAGTTTGCATTTACCAAGGAAAAACAAACAAAAATGCAAAATAGTAAGTTCTGACTCACAGTAATCTAATACACTTATAATTGTTGCCATTATTTCTATGTATACTGGGAGAAAGACAACAACATAAGGAGAACATAGATTGCTACTTACTGTAAAGATGATACATTAAGTTGCAGACAGACCAATTAAAAGACACTTACACATGAGCTTTCAGCCACAACCTTTGCCACAAAAAGAAAAAGAAACGCACACACATTCATTCACACTAGCAAGCACATCTCACTCACACATGACTGTCATCTCCCAGGAGAGCCACTGTTCTTGTTACAGCACTCAGTGGTTTCTATCTACAGCTTAATACAAAGGATTAATGTAACTGATTCCTTTAAATTATAGAAAGGATAGCTCATAAGTTACTCTTTTACCTTGTTTCCGAATATCTGGGGTTTTTGTGTTTATGCCTAATGTCTACCAGCAATCTGTTACAGGCTTTCACATTACAATACAGAACTCAATGTAAATGGTGTCAGATGTAGGAGATATAAATATAAGAAAACTTGCATACTTTACTTAAATCTATTATGAATACGAGATCATATTCAGGGGTAACTCATAATTCATCAAACCAAGCAGAAGTTTCCAGTGTGTAGTAAGACTCATTTGTGGTGTAAATTCAAGAACATCATACAGAAACCTGTTCAGGGAACCACTACTTCTCAGCGTTTTTATTCCTTAATGAAATTTGTTGCATGTAATATATCTGTATTTCCAACCAATAGCTCAGTACGTCGTATCTATACTAGGAATAAGAACAACTTACTTACAAACCAAAGATCATTTACCTTGGTCCAAAAAGGGATCAAATATTCAAGAACAGACATTTTCAATAAATTGCCAACAAACATTGAAAACTTGGTTTTAGATAAAGCACATTTTAAATAGGGTTTGAAAGACTTTAGGCAACTCCTACTCTATAATACTCAAAAGAGAAATAATTTACGCTATCCCTCACTCAACCTTCTGACAATTGTAAGTGCTCGAGAACTTGTCATACAAGACATGGTCAAGGTATAAGTGGAATAGGAAAGACACTTCTGGCCCAAAAAAATACTTAGTATGGTAAATAACAAATTATCTTGTATCAGCAATTTGGAACATATGTCTCAAAACTCAGAACCAGATTACGGAAACATATAAGGCTGACCAAGCCTGATATATGACAGACTTGGTCAAAACCTAAAGTGGTCATTAAGGTGAGCTGTGTACCAAATCTAGGTGGATTGACTTTGCTGTATCAGAATATACAAGGACTAGGCAACAAAATGTGTAAGCTGGAAGTAATTTTAAACTATAATCTTAAGGAGATTTCTGTTCTGTGTATCAATGAGTACTGCCTTCAGGACACTCAAATTTGTGCAGCAAATATACCAGTCTTTGACTTAATAAATAGCTTTCTTCAGGGAAACATAAATGTGGAGGTGTATGCATCTAGGTAAGAAGCAACGTTAAATCTAAAGAGGCAAAACTTAGCAAGGTGAAGTGTGAAGAAAAAGATTTTGAATGTTGTATTTGTGAACTTACAGACTGTCAAACTATCATTGCTTGCATCTATAGGTTCCCATTGGGTGACTTTACCCAGTTCTCATATTATATAGATGATCTTTTAAATGAACTGAGAGGCAGGTCACAATGCACAATAGTTCTTCGTGACTTTAGCATTAATTTTAACAAAAGTAGTAAGAACAAGGTACAATTATTAAATCTGTTTAACACATACAACATGCAACCTACTGTGCAGGAAATTACCAGGTATGGGGATGGGTCTGAAACAACACTTGATCAGATATTCACCAACAAACAAAGTTGAGTACAATATTGAAGTAACAGATACAGGCTTTTCTGACCATATGGCTTTAAAAATGATGATAAGGAATGAGAACAATAAGAATTGCACAGTCACTGAAAAATATATACAAAGAAGACTTATTAATGCAAACTACATAAGGGTATTTAATAGTATGCTAAAAAGGGTGCAGTGAGGCATAGAACAAACTGATGATGCAGACAAAAAGTATGACAGTTTTCTCACTGATTATAAATATTGTTATGATGTAGCGTTCCCATTAAAAAGAATTAAAGTCAGTGAGAAGACAAACACATGGGTAACACAAGGGATTAAAAAATCAGCAATCACCCTTAGAAACTTAAGCAAATATGCTAAAATAAATACAAAAATAAAACCATACTAGAGGAAATATAGAAGGGTCTATAGGAAAGTTTTACAGGCAGCAAAAAGGCTAAGCAATGATTCATACATTAACAAGGGAAACAATAAATCAAAATGATTTGGAAGGTTATAAACAAAAGCATAGGAAAATGTAAAACCAAGAACCGCAATTTCAAAATTAAAAGTGAGGGTAAAGTAACAGAAGATGCTCAACAGATAGCCAATATATTCAATGAACATTATGCAAACATAGCACCGAACCTAATTAAAAGTCTGTGCAATTCAAACAACAGAAACATAAAAGTACCAACTTGTGAAAAGACAATGTTCCTGTACCCAGAAACTGAATGTGAAGTCAGAAATGCTGTTAATAAACTAAAAACTAAAATGTATTCTTGTATTGACTGAATTCCAGCCAGGGTAATCAAACATAGTTCTACCAGTATAGATACTCACCTAACTGACCTTATTAATACTTCTTTCAGGACAGGGGTGTTCCATCAAAACTAAAACTCTCCAAAATAAAGCAATTTCACAAAAAGGATTGTACAGCTGACATAAATAATTATAGGCTAGTGTCATTATTGTCAGGTTTCTCTAAAGTAATTGAAAGAGTAATGTATGAAACGCTGACTGACTTCCTGAATAAAAATAAAATACTGACTAATGCTCAAAATGGGTTTAGAAAGAACACATCCACAGAAACGGCAGTCTTCCAATTCATGAAAATGGCCCTAAATGCCTTGGACAAGAACAAATTAAGCTGCGGGATATTCTTAGATTTATCTAAAGCGTTTGATCTAATCAGCCATGCCTTATTCCTTATGAAACTAGAATTTTATGAGGTCTGGAGACTTGCCTTCAAATGTTTCAACTCTTATCTCTCTGATAGACAACAGAAAGTACAAATATGTCATGAAGGCAAAGAGTGTATTTCAGATTTCAAAAAAACTATCTATGGAGTGCCCCAGGGTTCCGCATTAGGCCCTCTGTTGTTCTTGCTATGTATAAAAGATTTGCCAAACCATCTGACAGTTGCAGAAATGGTGATGTTTGCTGATGACACTAGCATTTTTATAAAAGGATACACCAAGGATAATCTACAGCAGAATGTCTCTAAGACAATAAATGAGGCAGGAAAATCGTTTAGCAACAATGCTTTGGTCGTAAGTAAGGATTAAACGGTATTGATGAATTTCAGTAATATTAAAAGTAAAACTAGAGGAAGAGTGATAGCTGAGTTAGGAAACTATGTTATTGTACAAGCTCCATACACAAAATTCCTAGGTATGTGGGTGGATGAGCACTTGAGATGAGAAAAGCTTCTAGAAGTTTTGAGTAAAAAACTAAGTAAATGCTGCTATGTGCTAAGAATGCTTCGGGAACGTTGCAATACTGAATCATTATATGAACAGTTTGCTTAGATATGGTGTGATCTTCTGCGAAAATACAGGTGTGGCAAAACAAGCTTTCAAACTTCAAAAAAGGGATATTACACTACTGGCCACTAAAATTGCTACACCAAGAAGAAATGCAGATGATAAATGGGTATTCATTGGACAAATATATTATACTAGAACTGACATGTGATTACATTTTCACGCAATTTGGTTGCATAGATCCTGAGAAATCAGTAGCCAGAACAACCAACTCTGGCCGTAATAATGGCCTTGATATGCCTGGGCATTGAGTCACACAGAGCTCGGATGGCGTGTACAGGTGCAGCTGCCCATGCAGCTTCAATACGATACCGCAGTTCATCAAGAGTAGTGACTGGCGTATTGTGATGAGCCAGTTGCTCGGCTACCATTGACCAGACATTTTCAGTTGGTGAGAGATCTGGAGAATGTGCTGGCCAGGGCAGCAGTTGAACATTTTCTGTATCCAGAGAGGCCCTACAGGACCTGCAACATGCGGTCGTGCATCATCCTGCTGAAATGTAAGGTTTCGCAGGAATCGAATGAGGGGTAGAGCCCCTGGTCGTAACACATTTGAAATGTAACGTCCACTGTTCAAAGTGTTGTCAATGCGAACAAGAGGTGACCGAGACGTGTAACCAATGGCACCCCATACCATCACGCCGGGTGATACGCCAGTATGGCGATGACGAATACACGCTTCCAATGTGCGTTCACCGCAATGTCGCCAAACACAGATGCGACCATCATGATGCTGTAAGCAGAACCTGGATTCATCCGAAAAAATGACGTTTTGCCGTTCGTGCACCCAGGTTCATCATTGAGTACACCATCGCAGGCGCTCCTGTCTGTGATACAGCGTCAAGGGTAACCGCAGCCATGGTCTCCGAGCTGATAGTCCATGCTGCTGCAAACATTGTCGAACTGTTCGTGCAGATGGTTGTTGTCTTGCAAACATCCCCATCTGTTGACTCAGGGATCGAGACGTGGCTGCACGATCCATTACAGCCATGCATATAAGATGCCTGTCATCTCGACTGCTAGTGATGCGAGACCGTTGGGATACAGCACAGCGTTCCGTATTACCCTCCTGAACCCACCAATTCCATATTCTGCTAACAATCATTGGATCTCAACCAAAGCGAGCAGCAATGTCATGATACAATAAACCGCAATCACGACAGGCTACAATCCAACCTTTACCAAAGCCAGAAATATGATGGTACATATTTCTCCTCCTTACACAAGGCATCACAACAACGTTTCAGCAGGCAACGCTGGTCAACTGCTGTTTGTGTATGAGAAATCGGTTGGAAATTCTCCTCATGTCAGCACGTTGTAGGTGTCACCACCGGCGCCAACCTTATGTGAATGCTCTGAAAAGCTAATCATTTGTATATCACAGCATCTTCTTCCTGTCGGTTAAATTTCGCATCTGTAGCACATCATCTTCGTGGTGTAGCAATTTTAATGGCCAGTAGTGTAGATTAATGAAAGGAGTTCCTTGTAGAGTGTCATGCAGGGAAATATTTAAAGAATTTAAAATAGTAACTCTTCCTAGCTTATACATCTATGAATGTGTCTGCTTTCTGAAAACTCACCAGGAATTTCCAACATTAAATAATCAGGTTCATAACCATGGAACAAGGAAAAGAGATGATTTTCACAGAGACAGCCACAAAGGAACACTCTACCAGGAAAGTGTAAACTACCAGCCGAAAATACATTTTAGAGCATTGCCCTCTACAATAAAGAAAATTAAAGAATTTGATAAATTCAAGGTAGATCTTAAACAATTTTTACAACACATAGTTTTCATAACATTGAAGAATATCTGAATATGGAAAAGTAATAGTATTTATATATACTGATCTGAAATATTTGTATTTATTATCTGAGTTTTTGTAACAAATTAAATACACTCCTGGAAATGGAAAAAAGAACACATTGACACCGGTGTGTCAGACCAACCATACTTGCTCCGGACACTGCGAGAGGGCTGTACAAGCAATGATCACACGCACGGCACAGCGGACACACCAGGAACCGCGGTGTTGGCCGTCGAATGGCGCTAGCTGCGCAGCATTTGTGCACCGCCGCCGTCAGTGTCAGCCAGTTTGCCGTGGCATACGGAGCTCCATCGCAGTCTTTAACACTGGTAGCATGCCGCGACAGCGTGGACGTGAACCGTATGTGCAGTTGACGGACTTTGAGCGAGGGCGTATAGTGGGCATGCGGGAGGCCGGGTGGACGTACCGCCGAATTGCTCAACACGTGGGGCGTGAGGTCTCCACAGTACATCGATGTTGTCGCCAGTGGTCGGCGGAAGGTGCACGTGCCCGTCGACCTGGGACCGGACCGCAGCGACGCACGGATGCACGCCAAGACCGTAGGATCCTACGTAGTGCCGTAGGGGACCGCACCGCCACTTCCCAGCAAATTAGGGACACTGTTGCTCCTGGGGTATCGGCGAGGACCATTCGCAACCGTCTCCATGAATCTGGGCTACGGTCCCGCACACCGTTAGGCCGTCTTCCGCTCACGCCCCAACATCGTGCAGCCCGCCTCCAGTGGTGTCGCGACAGGCGTGAATGGAGGGACGAATGGAGACGTGTCGTCTTCAGCGATGAGAATCGCTTCTGCCTTGGTGCCAATGATGGTCGTATGCGTGTTTGGCACCGTGCAGGTGAGCGCCACAATCAGGACTGCATACGACCGAGGCACACAGGGCCAACACCCGGCATCATGGTGTGGGGAGCGATCTCCTACACTGGCCGTACACCACTGGTGATCGTCGAGGGGACACTGAATAGTGCACGGTACATCCAAACCGTCATCGAACCCATCGTTCTACCATTCCTAGACCAGCAAGGGAACTTGCTGTTCCAACAGGACAATGCACGTCCGCATGTATCCCGTGCCACCCAACGTGCTCTAGAAGGTGTAAGTCAACTACCCTGGCCAGCAAGATCTCCGGATCTGTCCCCCATTGAGCATGTTTGGGACTGGATGAAGCGTCGTCTCACGCGGTCTGCACGTCCAGCACGAACGCTGGTCCAACTGAGGCGCCAGGTGGAAATGGCATGGCAAGCCGTTCCACAGGACTACATCCAGCATCTCTACGATCGTCTCCATGGGAGAATAGCAGCCTGCATTGCTGCGAAAGGTGGATATACACTGTACTGGTGCCGACATTGTGCATGCTCTGTTGCCTGTGCCTATGTGTCTGTGGTTCTGTCAGTGTGATCATGTGATGTATCTGACCCCAGGAATGTGTCAATAAAGTTTCCCCTTCCTGGGACAATGAATTCACGGTGTTCTTATTTCAATTTCCAGGAGTGTATAAGAAATTATATTGTAATCGACTACATCCATACAATGTATATTGTTAATGGATGAGTAAAGGGATTGAATTGAATTGAACCTTAGTGTGGCACAGAAAGGAGTGAGATATATAGCCATAAAAAATTTTGCTTCCTGAATGTGGAAATCTTTCTGCTTGTTTTACTTGTGCTTTGTACCAGGGACTGGTAGAGCAGCTTAAGTAAAAATGTCTGTTAGACTTCAGTTTTGACAGCACTTGGTCACAACAGTCAATATTAGGTATTTTGTGTATGGTAAATTTATTAAAAGTGCATAACTATGTTTTATTCTGCAAATATTAGCAGTTCCAGTTTACTGTAGTTATTGACCTATTTTGACAATCTCCTGACAAGAGATCAGGGTATTGTTATTATATTCAATGTTTTTTATGTTATACTTTCTTTTTCCACACCCATTAACCTAATCAGTTCTGAACTGTAGATGTGGACACAAAGATAATAAAATTATCTTTAATTATAGTATTGTAGATGTGAATCTTATAATTCATTCTAAATTCACTCATATTACTAAAAATAAATGCCATAAATGTATTGACAACTGAGTGTTAGAATCCCAAGGTCCCATAGAGGCTTTTGCAAGATTTTCAGTTATCAACTGTAAATAATATTTTTGCTTATACTTCTGCAGAAAAATAACTTTTTGACCCATGAACCTGTAGGGACAATTGGATACGACTGAGTATTTGTATGGTGTTTATCATCAGCTTTTGACAAATACCACAAGTTTGCAAAATGTTTTTTAAAATAATAGTAATTCATTCTTTTGGTCACAAATTTATTTTTCCCCATTAAGTCTCCTTATTAAATATTCACTGATAGTACACATCCTGAGGCATCAAGGAATCATCAGTTTGGTAATGGACAGAAACGTGTGTGTGTGTGTGTGTGTGTGTGTGTGTGTTGTGTGTGTGTGTGTGTGTGTGTGTGTGTGTGAGTTTAGTGGGGAGGATAAGAACTGTAGAGGTATGCCAAGGCTTGAGTACAGCAAGCAGTTTCAAATGGTTGTAGACAGTTAAAGAAATGGGACGACAATGGAGAATACCAAGACACAGACAGTGGAATGAGTTATGTAATGAAGCAATTGACAATCGACTAGTGGCACGAAAAAACAATAGAACAGTAATAAGAAACGAGAATATTGGGAAGAGTTTAAAGAAGAAAGGGAATAAAGCAGCAGAAATAATCGGTTCAATGAAAAGAAAGTATAACAAAGATGGACAAGACGAAATGGTTTCAGACTTTAAAAGAATAACGCTGGGGACTTCTATAAGACTTTCACGGAAGTTTTCACAGGAATCCAGTCATAGAGCTTACATTTTAAGGATAAAAATGGAAACATGGTTTTAATCACTAAAGAGAACTGCCAGCTCTTAGCTGAATACTTTGAAAATCTATTAAATTGTGAAGAGCCTATTGACAGATTATAATTTCAAAAAGCACAACATGAAAATCCACCATCAGAGCCACCTACAATAGAAAAAATATAAAAGATTATCAAGTCGCACCAACAGAGGATGGGATAGTGGCAGAAATGTAGAAATTAGTGGCTTATCCACATGGAAGAAAATTTGCAAGGTAATTACAGACATTTGGACAAAAGCAAACATTTGGACTGGAAACAAGCACTGATCCATCCTCTTCACAAAAAGGAGATAAAGCAGACACCATCAACTACAAGGGTATCTCCTTGTTACTAGTAACATAAAAAATATTGTCTGCAGCACTACTAAACAAAATACAGGAACAAGTAGGATCTAACAAAGGAGAGTAAGAATCAGGATTTAGGAGATGTAGATCATATGCAGAACAAATTCTTAATTTAAAAACCATTTTGAGAGCAAGAGCTATACAAAATAAAAATGCAGTACTGTAGACACTTTCTTGACCTCAAGAAGGCTTATGACTCAGTTGACAAACACTATTTCAGATACTTTATGAATCAGGGATAGATGAAAATACCAGAAGATTTGAAAAAATGCTTACAGATATAATATCAAGGATTTAAGTTTCAAGGTGAAATTTCTAAACTGTTCAGAATCAAAACAGGAGTTCAACGAGGAGATGGACTATCCCTAATTCTCTTTAACCTGGTTGTAGATAAAGTAGTAAAAACATGAGAATACACATTAAAAACAGAGGCATAAAAAGTATAAACATGGAACAAGGAAAGAAAAAGTTTGAAGTAAAATGTTTGGCCTTTGCAGATGATGAAGCATTGATAACTGAAAGCAGAACAGATGCAACTGTCATGCTTGATCTATTACACGATATTGCTGAAAAGACTGGGCTAAAAGTATCTTATGAAAAAAACAAGTATACACAACACAAAGACGATAGAGAAAAATTTATGAAACTAATGGATGGAAAAATTAAAAGAGTTGATACCTCAGAAAACGAATTCAAACCAACAGACTGGATAACACAACAAATAAACAAAAAGAGCAAAGTAGTTAGAATTTGCGTACAAATTATCACAAAATCACTACAATAAGAAATCAATACTCATTCAAATGGAGATTAGACATTATAATTCAGTTATTAAGACAAAAGCAGCATATGGATCAGAGTCCCTAGCACTGAATAAGAAAGGTGAACTAAGAGAACTAGAAAAAAGAGACAGGAAAATACTAAGAAAAAGTCTAGGTCCTGAGAAAAACAATGAAAATAGTGGGTTAAAAGGAGAAATGAAGATTTATATAAAAATACAGAAAAAATCACAGATACAATGAGGAAGAGATGGCTAAAATTACATGGTACATTTAAAAAGAATGGGAGAAACACAGATAACAAAGAAAATTTTTAATTATGTCAATAACCTGAAGAAAATGGTAGGATGGATAGAAGAGTGAAGAAAGATGCTAACAAAACAGGCATTACAGAAGAAATATTATGTGACAGAAATCGCTTCATACTACTCATATAAAACACAGACTATGAAGAAGATATGCCAAAATCTCAACCAAAGAGAGTGTGGACAGATGTTCAGAGATGAGCAGTTGGAGAGAAATGAAGAAGTACTGGGAATAAAGGAAGAAAAAGACACACCGTAAGTCTTTAGTTGTAGGTGATCCATAGGTGGCCAAATTCATAAGTTTTAAACAAACACACACACACTGTGTGTGTGTGTGTGTGTGTGTGTGTGTGTGTGGGTGTGTGGGTGTGTGTGCGTGCATGCATACATTGTCTTTGGAATGAACAAGAACTTGGAGTATGTACAAACTGGGAGCAGTAAGTATTCTGTATTTGGTGAAACATTTTTTGCAAGAAGTTGTGTTCCATATACCAAAAATGCGTCTTATTACTTTATTCTGCCAGAGGAAGACATATTTAGCTCCAGCAGTTTCCCCAAAATGTTAGCCGGTAGTTCAAGAATGTACGAAAAATGCTTACTACGCCATCAGGAGGAGGTCTTGACTGACACAGCTTTTTAATTTTCATATCAGGTACGCTACTCCAGATAATGTAGTTCAAACTTTTTGTCTGGTATTCCAACATAACTTATTGTTGAGATGAGTGCCTAACTGGTTCACTGACTTTTCCTTCAGACTGTGCATGCCAGTATCAAGATTTCTGATGGAGAAAAGTATGTGTTCTGGTTTATCGTCATTTACTTTTAATCTTTTATCCCTTAGCCAATGAATTGCAGTAGATTTTCATAGAGACTCAACAATGATAGTGAAAATAAACAGGGCTCCATGTGGTAATTATGAACTATTTGTGAAACAATTTGATGCATTATTAAACATCTTGACTTCCAAGCAGGATGAGGTAGTAGTAAGTGAAGATTTAAATTTTCTAGAGCATGCCTATTGTAGATTTGTTCTTGAGTCCCTTCCAATTTCATAAATCTACCTCCCCTCACAAAATTGCCAACAACAGTTATAGTAACCAGCAACACTGCTGTTGGCAGCATTTTTATAAGTGCTGAGGGACTGCAAAGTCATAGTATAATTCACATACTTAATGACCTCTCAGGCCATGGAGGTCAACTACTGAAGTTCAGTATCAGAGTGAATGATGTAAATAAAAGAAGTGGAAAACTATTAGGGTAATAAATGCAAAAGGAATTGAGCAATTCAAGAAGGATTTGCAAAATACAGACTGCAGGGCTGTGCACAACACTCCTGGTGTAATGAAAATATAATGTATTCTATGACATAGCAAAAGGCACCTTTGAAAACTGTTTTCATAAGAAACTAGTCACTGGAAGCAGATTAAATGCACCAAAATTCTTCATAACAAATGGGGTCAGAATATCATGCAAAACTAAGAGAAGACTCTGTTTGGCATCAAGTAAAATGGTTGATAACAGAGTTAAATCACATTACAAACTGTACTGAAAAATCCTAAGCAAAGTCATCAGAGCATTGAAATGTATGTACTTTTAAGAAAAAGTAAGATCCTCGTGCAACAAGACTTTGGAACATAGTAAAATTAGAGACAGGCGCATAATGAATTAGAGAAAGATATGTAATTAATTGATCAAAGACAGCCTTAAATTACAAGAATATTTTATAACTTTTTAATGTCAGTAGCAGATAGCCTACAGTTCATAAGAAAAGCCTTCCAAAACAAGTTTCATGAAATACATCTTCATCCCCCATCTCCAAAACAAGTTTTCAGTTATCTTAAAAATAAATATCCAATTGTTTATGGTGAAATCAGCAGTAAACTAATGAAATGTTGTTCAGCTGACCTTAGTAATATATTGATTTACTTGCATAATAAGTATTTTCACAGCGGTACTTTTTCAGAGAGATTTAAACATGCTGTTGTCAAACCACTTGGCAAAAAAGGGGATAAAACATTAGTGAAGAATTACTGAGCCATCTCATTACTGCCAGTATTTTCAACATATTTTTGAGAATATAATATAAAATACACTTGATTCACAGTACAGAAAAGCAACTCAGTAGCAAACAGTTTAAATTTCAAATGGGACTGTAAAACATAGCAGAATATTAAACACAGTAAGTGCATGGTTTTTATCTTTGCTGAATGCCAGGAAAAAATGTATCTCAGTCAGATAATGACAACTACTCAGAATTTGAAGCAGTCAGACAAAGTGTATAAATTTTATTATGGATGCTCCATTATTTCTAATATGAAGGTGAAGAGGAAATGGAGAGGAGAAGGAAGAAAGAGGAGAGTTTAACATTGTGTCAACAGTGCAGTCGTTAGAGATGGTGGAGATGAGAGAGGAGAGAAGTAGAGAAGATGAAAGGGTTATGTAGGTGTATTGGTGGGATAGAAGACATGTGTAGTACTGAGGTGGAGGTAAGGAAGGGGATAGGCAGTGGAGGTCAGGGACTTGTGAAAGTTGAGGCCAGGGGTTACAGGAACAATGGCCGTATTGTAGACAGAGCTAGCACCTATGCAATGCAGAAAAGGTGTTGTTGGTGGGAAGAATCTAGATGGTGCAGGCTGTGAAGCAGCGATTTAACTGAAGCACACCGTACTGGGTGACATGTTCAGCAACTGGGTGGTCCAGCTGTTTTTTGGACACAGACTGGCAGAGGCCATTCATGCAGAATACAGCTTGCTAGTTGTCATGCCCATGTATTGTGTTGGTGCATAAGTTTGTAGCATTTCTCCATAGCTTTAATAAATACAACAGATACACATAACAGATACTTCAGCCATCAATAAAATATTCTCCCTCACTATTTACAACAGTCTCCCAACACTGGGGTAACGTTTCCATTCCACGACTGTAGAAATAACTCATCGAGCCATGTTTGGCGTGCATTTTCATCCGCAAAGCAAGTTCCTTGAAGGCTGTTCAATAGAGAGCAGAAAAGGTGAAAATCTGAGAGCACAAGATCAGGTAAAAAAGGTGGGTTCAGAATGAGTTCCCAAACCAACTCCTAGCATTGTTAGCTGCAACAGACAGAAGACATTCTTTATTGGTGCTGCACATTTTAGTGATTTTAAGTGAGATAAACTCATACTGCAGTGTTGTTCTTCAGCACGCCAGTGTAGATGTGTGCACAGAAACAGCCAAGTGAAAAATCCATGGAATACACACATTTATTTATATATAAAAGCCAACTTCGGAATTTTACTTCATGTGTGACTGCATGTACAACACGCGTGTGCTGATTTGAAGTTCTAGAGTTACATATTTTACTGTTCATATTGCTTCTGCGTACTCTGTCATTAACTGTACCAGCACCGGTTTGTACTGTGATATACTGCAAAACTTCAAACATTCTTGAGTACAGTTGTCATCAATTGTAGGCCTATCCTCGTCCAAAATAATCATTCTCTAATTTCACTGTATAATTATGTGAGAAATATGTTACTTTTGAGAATTTTTGGATGCTTGCAAAACTATATTTTCTTAAGTTGCCAGTATGAGTGTTTTAAATACATATCTAATTTCATAACAAATCAGTGTTTGTGGTTCACAGTTACTGCCAAAGAATACATCATCCTTGAATTTCATTGTATATCAATGCAAATAGCTGTGCATTTTTGAGAATTTTCAGAAGCTTGCATTGTCCTTTGCATAATCTACAAGTAATTTGCAGTATCGGCGTTTTTGATTTAGTTATTGTAGAAGATTTTCTAACTACATATCATGTTGCATCTAGTTTTCCCATAAAGAGGAGTAGCTCTACATATTATCTACATTTATTGTAAATTAACTCCATTTTTGACCACAAAAGGTTTTAGGAAACTAGTAATTTTTACCAAAGGTTTTTCTGTTGCCTTAATAGAAACCTCATGTTGTATATTTTCTTCAATTCATAGAGAGAATTAGGAACTTTTTAGCTTAATGGATTAAAACATAATGAGTGGGCCCAATTTAAAGTTATTTGTTTACTGTCCTGTAATACATTGCGCCAGCCAAATTGCACCGCCTCTGTGAATGCTTTCTCAGACATATTGCTTTCTCAGTTGGGTGACATTCATAAGCAACTGGAAATCACCATGACTGTTGTCAAATGATTTGCAGCTGCTGCAAATCGGTGTGTAGGGCAGCTCCCGAGAGTTGTGTACCTGTGATCCTGGTACCAGAGAAACCGCAAGTACTATCCTCTTCCAAGGATCCTGTTGCCCCTGCAGGAAGTACAGGATCTGTTATTACGCATCCACTTGATTGAGGATGGCATGTCAGCGGTGGATCAAGCCATCCTTTACAGGTTACAGGGAAGACTTGGGGCGTTGTACCAATTCCCTTAACCAACAAGTTTTAGGTGCTGCCTTTCACTGAAAATGGAACTGAGCCAGTCGGACTCACTTCAACTGTTTTAGGGAAATCTATTTTGTCCAGTGTCAAGAGGAGGCAAATCCAAAAGAGTAGTGGTCTATTAATCAATGGCAGTTCAAATGTACAGCAAATTATGGTACTCCTTAGGGAAATGGCAGCAAGGGACTGGAAAGGACACCCAGTGTGTATGTGGGGTGTTGTACCAATTCCCTTAACCAACAAGTTTTAGGTGCTGCCTTTCACTGAAAGGCAAACTGAGCCAGTCGGACTCACTTCAACTGTTTTAGGGAAATCTGTTTTGTCCAGTGTCAAGAGGAGGCAAATCCAAAAGAGTAGTGGTCTATTAATCAATGGCAGTTCATTCAACATGTCGAAGAGGCTACTTTTGCAACCATTTAGGGAACAGGGTGCAACCAACTGCAGATTTTGACACACATTGGAACAAATGATACCTGTCATTTGGGCTCCAAGGTCATACTTTGGTCATTCCAGTGAATGGCAGAGAAGGTTGAGAAGACCAACCTCGTGCATGGAGTTTCAGTGAAGCTCGCAATTTGCAGCATTGTCCCCAGAACTGATTGTGGCCCTTTGTTTCTGAGTGGAGTGGAAGGACTGAACCAGAGACTTTGAATGTTGTGTGACAAGCTAGGCAGGAACCTCCTGGACTTGCACAACAGGGTTGAGAACTGTAGGATGTCCCTAAATGGGTCAAGTATGCACTACACGCTAGAGGCTGCTACTCAGATAGTTGCACACAAGGGTTTTCTAACTTGGGCAACTCTCCATCCAAACAAGATAAAGATAGCTGTAGAAACCCCAAAGTACCAGATTAAGATTGAAAGAAATGCCTCTAACAGGTGAGAGTATTAAATCCTAATGGTTAACTGCTGGAGCATTCTCAACAAAGTGACAGTTTGAGGCATTCCTGAAATGCAGTAAAGCTCACATAATATTAGGTACAGAAAGCTGGTTGAAACCCAAAATTTATAGCAGTGAGATTTTTTGAAAAATATTGAGTTTATATTGAAAGCTTAGGTAAATGGGAAATGGAGGTAGACAAGAAACTAAAATCAAGTGAGATAGAAATTGAAACTGCATGTGAGATTTTTTGGGCAAGACTCAATATCAGGAGTGGGCACAAAATGATAATTAGATTCTTCTATCACCCACTAGACTGATGTAACCAAAAACTTTAGAGTAAACCTCAGTTAACTTCTATGTAAAGTTCCCCAATTGTACTGTAATCATTGGTGGAGACTTTAATCATCCAATAATTAACTTGGAAAATTACAGTTTTGTTAGTGGTGGGCATGATAACACTTCCTGTAAAACATTGCTGAAAGCCTTTACTGAAAACTACCTAGATAACTACCTAGATAATTAGGAACCCCAATCATGATGGAAATATATTGAATCTAATGGCAACAGATAGTCCTGACCTCTTTGAGACTCTCCATGTCAAAACTTGTATCAGTGAGAATGATGCGATTGTGGCAACAATGATTACCAAAAGATACAAAAGACAACTAAAACAAGCAAAAAGATATATATGTTCAGTAAACTAGATAAAAAATCAGTAATGTCATACTCAGTAAGGAACTAGAAATTTTCAGCACAGGGCAGGAACATGTACAGGAACTATGGCACAAGTTTAAAGGAATAGTTGACCATGCACTGCATAGATATATACCCAGTAGAACAGTCCCTAATGGGAGAGAACCTCTGTGGTATAGAGCCACTTTAAAGTAACTTGTAAATAAACAGAGATTACTGCATAATAGATATAAAACAAAGTGTAGGTTAATAGATAGAGAGATGCTGAATGAGACACATTTGGCTGTCAAGAGAGCAATGCATGATGCCTTCAAAAAACCCAAAGAAATTTTGGTCGTATTTGAAGGCTGTTAGTGGCACCAGAGTTAATATCCAGCCCCTAGCAAGTGAGACAGAAATTGAAACTGAGGGTAACAAATCACAAGCTGAAATGCTTAACTCTGTTTCCAAATATCCCTTCACAAAGGAAAAGCCAGGAGAATTGCCCTAATTTAATCTTGTACCACTGAAAAGATGATGAGAAACAATGAAACTGTTAAAACTGAACAAAGCTCCATGGCCTGATGGAATCCCTGTCAGATTCTATACTGAATTTGCGGCTGAGTTAGCCCATTTACAACTATAGTCCACCATAGACCCCCAAACAAAAAACCGTGCCCAGTTCTAGGAAAAAAAAACACACATCACACCCATCTACAAGAAGGGTAGTCCAATATCCGTAACATCAATTTGTTGTAGAATTTTAGAACATATTCCAAGCTCAAACATAATGCCAACTAACATGGATCCCAAGAACACCATTCAAGTGAAACCCAACTCACTTTTTTCTGACATGACATACTGAAAGCATTGGATCACGGCAGTCAGGTAGATGCCATATCTCTTGATTTCCAAAAAGCATTTGACTCAGTATCACAGTGATGATTATTGTCAAAAATATGATCATATGGGGTCTCAAGTGAGATTTGTGACTGGATTGAGGACTTTCTGGTAGGGAGGATGAAGCATGTTAATGTGTATTAAGAGTCATTCTCAGATGTAGAAGTAACTTTAGGTGTGCACCAGGGAAGTGTGTTAGGACCCTTGCTGTTCATATCGTATATAAATGACCTTGCAGACAATAGTAATACTAACCTCAGACTTTTTTCAGACAATGCAGTTATCTGTGATGAAGTACTGTTTGAAAGAAGCTGCATAAATATTCATGTAAATGGACAGATAAAAAAATCTACTCACTAAGCAGAGGCAGGGGAACACACACACAAAAGGACTGAACTTTCACAAGCTTACAGAGCCAGTGGCTCCTCCTTCAGTAAGAAGAGTTGAATGGGAAGGAAGAGGGGTGAAGGAAAGGAACCGGAGAGGTTTAGGGAAAGGGATACAGTTTAGAAAAGTCACCCAGAACCCCGGATCAGGGGATACTTACCAGATGGAATGAGAAGTAAAGACTGACTGTTGGTGACTGCACCATATGAAATTTGAAATCCTGAGAGCTTAGGGATGGAAGACAGGGTAATGTGCAAGATAGAGATTACTGCTAAAACATTGTACACGAGTTAATAAGAATGAAAAGCAAAGTGCATTGTATGTAACAAATGTGGGAAGAGGAAGGCAAAAAATAGACAAGTCAGATAATGAAAGATGTAGGAAACTGAAATGGAGTGAAGAAAGGAGTAGATACTGTGAATAAATGCAGAGACAGAAGGAATTAATGTAAATTAAGGCCAGGTGGGTGGCAAGAACCGAGGACATGTTGTAGTGCTGGTTCCCACCTGTGGAGTTCTCAGAAACTGGTGTCTGGAGTAAGAATTCAGGTGGTGCATGTGATGAAACAGGCAACAAGATCTTGACTGTCATGCTGTACAGCATGATCTACAACAGGATATTGTGTGTTGCCTGTATACAATCTCTGCCTATGCCCATTCATCCTGACTGATAACTGGATAGTAATCATTCCAATGTAAAAGGCTGAAAAGTGTTTACATATCAGCTGGTATATGACGTGTCATTTCACAGGTAGCCCTGTCTTTGATAGTATATGTTTTGCCAGTTACAGGACTGGAATAGGTGATGGTAGGAGGGTGCATAGAGCAAGTCTTGCACTGGGGACAGTCAGAGGGGTAGGAACCTTAGGGTAGGGGTACAGAAGGAGCATAGGGTCCGAGAAGGATATTGTGGAGATTTGGAGGGAGATGAAAAGCTATTCTACATGTGGTGGGCAAAATCTCAGACAAAATGTACCTCATTTCAGGGCATGATTTTAGGACCCCTGTGACCATCCCCAGTGCAAGACTTGCCCTACACACCCTCCTACCACCACATACTCCAGTCCTGTAACTGGCAAAACATATACTATCAAAGGGAGAGCCACCTGTGAAACAGCATGTCATATACCAGCTGTTATGTAAACACTGTTCAACCTTTTATATCGGCATGACTACCAGTCAAGGATGAATGGGCTTAGGCAGAGGTTGTATACATGCAACACACAATATCCTGTTGCAGAGCAAGCTGTAAAACGTGACAGTTGTGACCTCAGTGCCTGTTTCAGCACACGTGCCATCTGGGTTCTTCCCCCAGACGCCAGTTTCTCAGAACTACGCAGATTGGAACCAGCACTACAACATGTCCTCAGTTCTCGCCACCCACCTGGCTTTAATTTACGTTAATTCCTTCATTTATTCACAGTAACTACTCCTTTCTGTACTCCATTTTAGTTTTCTACATCTTTCATTTTCTGATTTGTCTATTTTTTGCCATCCCCCCTCTCACATCTCTTACATACAATGCACTTAGCTTTTCACTCTTATTAACTCATGCACAAAGTTTTAACAGTAACCTCCGTCTTGCATATTACCTTGTCTTCCACTCTTGAGCTCTCAGAATTTCAAATCTCGTCCGGTGCAGTCACCAACAATCAGTCTTTCCTTCTCATTCCATCTAGTAAGTCTCCCCTGGCCTGGAGTTCTGAGTGACTTTTTCTAAACTGTATACCTTTCCCTAAACTTCTCCAGTCCTTTTCCCATTCAACTCTTCCACCTGAAGAAGAAGCCACTGGCTCTGAAAGCTTGTGATAGTTCAATCCTTTTGTGAGTGTGTGTTCCCCTGCCGCTGCTTGGTGAGAAGATTTTCTTATCTGTCCATTTACATTATATTATCAAGAATTGATTATTTTCATTGCATAAATATTCAGTCAGATCCTGATAAGATTTCAAAGTGCTGCGGATGTTGGCAACCAGCTTTAAATGTTCAGAAATGTAAAATTGTGCACTTCACGGAAAAAAAAGAAACATAATATTTGTATGATTATAATATCAATGAGTCACTGTTGGAAACGGCCATCTCATACAAATACCTGGATGTAACACTTTGTAGGGATATGAAATGGAATGATCACATAGGTTTAGTCATTGGTAAAGCAGATCGTAGACTTCAGTTCATTAGTAGAATACTGGGGAAGTGCAATCAGTCTACAAATAAGATTTCTCACAAATCACTTATGTGACTGGTTCTAGTATACTGCTCAAATATGTGAGACCCTTACCAAACAGGACTAACTGGGGTATGGAACATATACAGGGAATGGCAGCACAAACTGTCACAGATTTGTTTGATCCATGGGAGAGTGTCACAGAGACACTGAAGGCACTCAACTGAGAGATTCTTGAAGATGGATGTAAACTATACCAAGGTAGTCTATCGACAAAGTTTCAAGAACTGGTTTTAAATGTGATGACTCAAGGAATATACTAAAAACCCCTATGTATGCCTCACATAGGGATTGTGATGCACAGAGGCATTCAAACAATCATTTTTCCCACAATCCGTACATGACTGGAATGAGAACTAACTCTAATAACCTGTACAATGGGGCGTGCCCTCTGCCATGCACCTCACGGTTATTTCCAGAGAATGGATGTAGATGTATAGTGTTTTTGTCAATTTAGCAGAATGTGAGTGGGCATTATTGTAGAGTAGCAGCACTTTACACAGTCTTCTTGGTCATTGTTCTTGGATTGCGTCTGCAAGACATCTCAGTTGTTGACAGAAAATGTCAGCAGTGGTGGTTACATCACAGGGACGCAATTCATAATACACCATACCATTGCTGTTTCACCAGGTGCGTAGCATTCTCTTTTGTGGATGCACGCAGGTCTTTGTACAGGGAGCTGCTGCTTTGTTTTGGCTCAACCATTCCTTTCTTTTTCTTATGTTAGCATAAAGATATGATTTCTCATCACCAGTAACAATACAGCATAGTAATGGTTGGTGTTGTTCATGAACCATTTGATGACAAGCAAGAAGAGATGCACATATGGCCACTCACTGATTTTTGTGATTTTGTATTTGAGCATGCGTTACCCACAAACCTGATTTCTGAATCTTCCCCATTGCTTGCAAATGTTGCGTGAATATGGAATGATCACATTCATCAAATTTGCCAGTTCTTGAGTATACTGACATGATTCATTGTTGACTAATACGTTTAAACAATCTTCATCAAACCTGAAGGTCTTCCTGAACATGGTGAGTCATTGATATAAAAACAATCCTCCTTAAAATGTGAAAACCATTTTCTTGCCATTCTCTATCAAATAGCATTATCCCCCCATACAGCGCAAATGTTTCTGGCTGCCTGTGCTGCTGTCGTCCTCTACTGAACTCAAAAATATGACAGCAGTTGAGTGTGCAGCCTGCCGGCTGTGCCCCTGTTGGAACTAATTAATATATAGGCCAGATCACAAGGCTCCACCAGCCCTTGTGTATTGCTAATTGTATTGTACCTTGTCTTCCAGGAATGTGTTCTTTTTGAGCAGTAAATTACACTATTCTTGGCTTTAAGCAGGTTAGTTAGCAAACTAACATATGACCCTAATGCAAATGAGATTTTCATAATTATAAAAATTGTGGCTACAAAACTAGGTAAATTTTGGGAATAATCATCAGTTAAAAATGGAATATTGTGGGAGATGAAAATTTTTATTATAAATAATTTTTGAGATATCATTTTTTGGAAAAAGCGAAGTGTCAACTGAGCTGAGGGACATAGATATTTCAGATGAAGTACATAACTTAAGTCAGAACAACTTATTAGTTCACTCTGATGTCTACTTCCATGTGGTTTCCCTGGTGTACCTGCTGTCTGGTGTGCACAGTTCAGGATGTGAGGGTGTTGGATATGCTCATTAGAAAATAATGGATTTAAGTGGTAAAAACATAGTCTATGATATGGCATACAAGCTATCAGTCATTCAGAGGTAACATAGTGGCTGATTGGTGATGGAGTAGGATCCAAAGTGTAGTAGGAAAGAAGAGGGAGGGGAAATCTAGCCTGCTGGATAAAGAGTTGAGAGCAGAGAGCACCAGCTGCTTTCCCAACTGATTCTCTGCTTGCATTCTCCATGTCCAGCATTTGACACCCCCCAACATGCATTTCAAGCTTTGCCTGTCATCTACACTAACTAGAAATAATTGCTTCTAGGTGGTGACTGTGGTTAAAATTGGCTTGGATTCCATGGTAGGAAGTATCTGATCACTGACTGTAATATTTGAAGTGTTAACAAGTTATTTTTGATATGTCTTAGACTGATGATCAGCACAGTCCTTTCTCTTTCCATGGAAACAGCAACTATAATTTCAAAATTTCAGCTCCCGTGTAAAACGTATCAAGATTTCATGGCTACATTTCACTTACTTAGCTTGCAGATTGTAGAAGATGTAACTGAGATGTATAACTAAGGTTTCTTGCAAGTCCTCCACCTAAAATAATATCTGGGCTCAATTTATGTATGTCATGTAATTTATGTTGAGTTAATGAAAAAACATTATAGACAAAACACTCTAATACTTAATTTCATCACAACACAGAAAAGACTGACACTGGTTTAATGCCTGAGAATTGACTACATACTTACATAATACTGCCACCAGTGTGGGTGCTTGTACAGGTTCCAACAACTGCAAAGTATTGTTTAAAGTAAAGTTAGCTGAATATAGAATTAAGATTCTCATGTTTTTACAGAACTGGTTGTAGAATCTAGCTTGACAAATCATAATGTTTCAGATACAGCTAGTATGTTGAATTACTGCAGTTCTCAGATTAAATTTGTGCAGAATGTACATTCATAACAGCGTCTTAATTATTTCCATTAATTAATTTACAAATATAGTGTGGTTTTTGCTCCTACATTCACTTTTCTATGTATGAATTCCTCAAAAGATAACTGGGCCTTTTTACATTATTTTGGCATATTTTTAGTTTGTAGTGCAATATTTATATAAATTAAACAATGGACAATCCAGAATGGAATGTAACAATATTATGAAAAGGAAAGTTGCCACTCACCATATAGCAGAGATGCTGAGTCGCAGATAGGCACAACGAAAAGACTGTCACAAATTAGCTTTCGGACTTTATGGCCTTTGTCAAAAATAGATGAACACACACATGCAAACACAACTGACACACACACGTGACTGCAGTATCTGGCAACTGAAGCCACACAGTGTGGCTTCAGTTGACATAGGCTGTAGTCATGTACATTTGTAGTTGTGTTTGTTTATGTGTGTGTGTGTGTGGGGGGGGGGGGGGGGGGGGGGGAGTGGGGTCTATTTTTGATGAAAGCTAATTTGTGACAGTCTTTTCCTTATGCCTACCTGCGACTCAGCATCTCCACTATATGGTGAGTGGCAACTTTCCTTTTCATAACATTGTTACATCTCTATAAATTAATTAGAATTCATCTTAATTGATCACAGTTCATCTTGAGTCAACTTACTGACGTCAATACAGTAACTCAGTGACGTTACAGTTCCAGCTGTTTCATTTATGTAACTTTGTGTAAGCATCGTGAGGTATTATATGTTTGTAATTGTACTTTTCATTGAATATTGGCCTATCCTGCTACATTACATATCACCCCCTACCCTCTCCCAAAGTACCATACATAAGGATGTCATGCACGAGATTTAGTCATGGTATGCATGTACCAGAATAGGAAGTCTGTTATGCATAATAATTCTGGTGTCCGTATCTGTTTGTAAAACAAATTAGAGAAAAAAGTCTATTGCATAATTTATGTTACATAGATATTTTATGAAACAAATTGCTTTACCATGTACACATTTTGTTACATAAATGATTAATGTATATATCTTTTTATAAATGCCTTCTCAATGATCCTCCATGAACTTGAAAGCACTGCCAAAACTCATATTTGAAGCATCAGCTATCAGTGTGCCACTTTTCCTCAGTTTCATACAAGTACTGTGTCTTTGTCTGAAATAACACGTAGTCTCCATTAGTAACAGTACAGTCAGATCACAACTTCAGGAAATATGTACAGTTCTAAACAACTGATGCATGGTTAAACTTAGCAGTTACTGTGCTAACATTAAACAATTAAAAGTTAACTATCACAGGTAATTATATTATTAAATACTACAAGTATATAATGTAATCGTTTATGTTTCAGATAGCAAAACGATATCATATGCGGTGCCTAAAGATTCTTAGTGACTAATGTTTTGTTCTAGCATTTGAGATGCATGTAGAGTATTTTGATTCAAAATTTGCAAGATAAAATACTAGTTAAATCTGTTACTAATAAAAATGGATTCAGTCGCTTTGTTAACTCGCCAAGTAACATTAAGAGTATAATAGCATATGTGTCAAATTTTTTTGTTTCTGCAATTATAAATATCTACTTTATAGTACAATCTTATTTTAATCCTTCAGTTAACAAGGCGTACATGAGTGTTTGCTATTTATATATATATTGCTTATCATGGCGGAAACTAGACAACTTTCCATCTCATATAACAGTACTGGGCAAATCATATTCCACCATATTATAATGTTCCATTAAAGGGAATTCATACAAGTATCAATCATCTAAGCAAATCACTTAAAAAATGTAACTGGCATTTTGTTTAAGACATTTCATGAATGTAAAGGACATGGCAGCCATGTCAAGTGTAAGTCAAGCATCTGCACATATAAACTAGTCCATAAATCAGTTTTGTTTCATTGAGTATAGACTTATGTTAGTATCGCTTTCACAAAAGTATAGTTCAGTAATAATAATATATCTGCTTATGCATTGTATAGCTTTGTAAGTACCGGTTGATCAAAAAGTCAGTATAAATTTGAAAACTGAATAAATCACGGAATAATGTAGATACAGAGGTACAAATTGACACACATGCTTGGAATGACATGAGGTTTTATTAGAACCAAAAAAATACAAAAGTTTAAAAAATGTCCGACAGGTGGGACTTCATCTGATCAGAATAGCAATAATTAGCATAACGAAGTAAGACAAAGCAAAGATGATGTTCCTTACAGGAAATGCTCAATATGTCCACCATCATTCCTCAACAGTAGCTGTAGTCGAGGAATAATGTTGTGAACAGCACTGTAAAGCATGTCCGGAGTTATGGTGAGGCATTAATGTCGGATGTTGTCTTTCAGCATCCCTAGAGATGTCGGTCGATCACGATACACTTGCGACTTCCGGTAACCCTAAAGCCAATAATCGCACGGACTGAGGTCTGGGGACCTGGGAGGCCAAGCATGATGAAAGTGGCGGCTGAGCACACCATCATCACCAAATGACGCGCACAAGAGATCTTTCACGCATCTAGCAATATGGGGTGGAGCGCCATCCTGCATAAACATTGTACGTTCCAGTGGGTGTTTATCAGCCAGGCTGGGGATGATGCGATTCTCTAACATATCAGTGTACCTCTCACCCGTCACAGTAGCTGTTACAAAACCAGAATCACGCATTTCCTCGAAGAAAAAAGGCCCGATAACGGTAGATGTGGTAAATCCAACCCTTACCATGACTTTCTCATCGTGCAATGGAGTTTCCACAACAGTTCTAGGATCTTCGGTAGTCCAAATTGTGCAGTTGTGGGCATTGACAGATCCTCGGAGAATGAAATGAGCTTCGTCGGTCGACAACACTTTACTCAACCGATCGTCATCTTCTGCCATCTTTTGAAACGCCCACACCGCAAATGCCCTCCACTTCACTAAATCGCCAGGTAACAGTTCATGATGCTGATGGATTTTGTACAGATAGCATTGGAGGGTATGCCTAAGTGCCAACCAAACAGTAGTGTATGGAATGCCGGTGTGACGTGTGACTGCACGAGCGCTTACTTCCCCATGCATAGATGAACCCACTACAGTCTCCATTTCTTCCTGAACTGTCTCAGCAGCATTACGCCTTGTGCTCGGTTGGCCACTATGGGGTCTATCGTCTAAACAACCTGTAGCTTCGAACTTCGAAATCATTCTTGCCACAGCTGCATTTGCCAACGGACCTTTACCCGTTCGAATCCCCTTCCTATGGCGATAGGATCGTAACGCTGGACTCTCACGTTCCCCTTTCTGATAATACAGCTTCACTAAAAGTGCCTTTTCAGGTAACGTCAATGTGATGCGACTGCTGGCGCATCTGATTCTCTCTCTCATTATAGCTCCTTTCATACACGTTTGCCATGCGCAGTCACTGACATTTTGCTGTACAGTGACATCTGTCGGACATTTTGTGAACTTTTTTCTTCTTCTTTTTTTTTCTTTTTTTTCTGTAATAAAACCCCATGTCACTCCAAGCACGTATGTCAATTTTTACCTCTCTATCTACATTATTCCGTGGTTTATTAAGTTTTCAAATTTATACTGACGTTTTGATCACCCGGTATAATAGAACTGTTGTATACATGTTGAAGGTAAAGTACTACTTGTCAAACATTAGTGCTAGCAGGTATACACCCGTGAAACTTCAGTATATATTGATATTGGTGCTAATGACATTGGTGCTAACAGGTATACACCTGTGAAACTTCAGTATATAATGATAGCGAATGATAGACGACACAGCGGTATGGAGCACACAAGACACTATATTTTATAGAAACTCAATACATACAAGGATACACAACATACCAAGCGAGGTGGCACAGTGGTTAGACACTGGACTCACATTCGGGAGGATGACGGTTCAATCCCGCGTCCCGCCACCCTCATTTAGGTTTTCCGTGATTTCCCTAAATCACTCCAGGCAAATGCCGGGATGGTTCCTTTCAAAGGGCACGGCCAACTTCCTTTCCCGTCCTTCCCTAATCTGATGAGACTGATGACCTTGCTGTCTGGTCTCCTTCCCCAAACAACCCCAACACAACATAATGCACCAAATCACAGAGCAAACAAACATGCTATCATCCACCATCAGATATTTTTCTGACCAGTGATGCTAATATTCCCACAGGCCTCGCCCCTCCCCCGCCCCCCTCCCAATCTCTCCCAGTAGTGCGGAGCACACTGGAGGTGATGATGGGAGGACGGGAGGGAGCAGAAGTGAGGGTGGTCTGGTGCAGTCTGTAGAGATGATAGTCACAGAAGTCAGTGAGTGCATGGACAGTGCTGTCCGCATGGGTGAGCATGGGAGGGAACGATGTATCCTCCAACCCCAGTATGTGTTTGTCGGGTGGTTCAGAGAAGAGCTCGCTGTGCAGAGGAGGCAAGGAATAGTGGAATCATCACTGAAATATGCATGCTGAGTTGCAAGATCAACATTTTCGGGTAAGGTGAGAACTTCTTGAAATGGTGTACCAGAGACTGAAGTAAGACCATGCAGTCATTGTGGGCCCCTGTGACTACAAGCTCCTTGTCTATAACTGTGATGATCAGATCCTCTGAGTGGAAGCAGCAGACGTGCAGGGGGGGGGGGGGGAGGTACAGAAGTTGTGTAGATGGCTTCTTGTGTGTAACAAGTTACCCACTAGATGTTGATGGAAATGTGGTTTGCTGCTGGAATGTTTTTTTCAGTGCAGTAACCTTGTTCTCCAGGCAGGGGGGAGGGGGTCAAGGATGAGGTGGGGGGCACCGACTTCTTCAGTGGGGGTCGGGCAGAGACGCGAAACTTTGGTGAGCTGGGGTGGCTCGGTGAGGAGGGTATTGTGTTCAGTGATAGTCAGTTGAATTTGTGCAAGTTTGGGTTCCCGCCATGGTGAGGCGAATGGAAGTTGCAGTGAGGCAATGTGGCTGCCACTGTTGTCATCATGGGTTACACATTGTTGATTGTACAAAATAGCAGCACAGAAAATAATGTCCGTGCACTGTTCAACTGATTGAAAGGCACAATAGTGAAAATGTTTACTGTCTGAACGTGGTGCAGTCAAAATGGTAGCATCAATAAGAGCATGCTGTCTAACTAGTTGGATAGCATGCCACTGTCTGTTGCTGTAATGATACTCCTATCTGAATTTTAGTCTTTTGGAGACTGTTGGACGAGATATTGTGCAGTACCAAATATGTTGATTATACACTCCTGGAAACGGAAAAAAGAACACATTGACACCGGTGTGTCAGACCCACCATACTTGCTCCGGACACTGCGAGAGGGCTGTACAAGCAATGATCACACGCACGGCACAGCGGACACACCAGGAACCGCGGTGTTGGCCGTTGAATGGCGCTAGCTGCGCAGCATTTGTGCACCGCCGCCGTCAGTGTCAGCCAGTTTGCCGTGGCATACGGAGCTCCATCGCAGTCTTTAACACTGGTAGCATGCCGCGACAGCGTGGACGTGAACCGTATGTGCAGTTGATGGACTTTGAGCGAGGGCGTATAGTGGACATGCGGGAGGCCGGGTGGACGTACCGCCGAATTGCTCAACACGTGGGGCGTGAGGTCTCCACAGTACATCGATGTTGTCGCCAGCGGTCGGCAGAAGGTGCACGTGCCCGTCGACCTGGGACCGGACCGCAGCGACGCACGGATGCACGCCAAGACCGTAGGATCCTACGCAGTGCCGTAGGGGACCGCACCGCCACTTCCCAGCAAATTATGGACACTGTTGCTCCTGGGGTATCGGCGAGGACCATTCGCAACCGTCTCCATGAAGCTGGGCTACGGTCCCGCACACCGTTAGGCCGTCTTCCGCTCACGCCCCAACATCGTGCAGCCTGCCTCCAGTGGTGTCGCGACAGGCGTGAATGGAGGGACGAATGGAGACGTGTCGTCTTCAGCGATGAGAGTCGCTTCTGCCTTGGTGCCAATGATGGTCGTATGCGTGTTTGGCGCCGTGCAGGTGAGCGCCACAATCAGGACTGCATACGACCGAGGCACTCAGGCCCAACACCCGGCATCATGGTGTGGGGAGCGATCTCCTACACTGGCCGTACACCACTGGTGATCGTCGAGGGGACACTGAATAGTGCACGGTACATCCAAACCGTCATCAAACCCATCGTTATACCATTCCTAGACCGGCAAGGGAACTTGCTGTTCCAACAGGACAATGCACGTCCGCATGTATCCCGTGCCACCCAACGTGCTCTAGAAGGTGTAAGTCAACTACCCTGGCCAGCAAGATCTCCGGATCTGTCCCCCATTGAGCATGTTTGGGACTGGATGAAGCGTCGTCTCACGCGGTCTGCACGTCCAGCACGAACGCTGGTCCAACTGAGGCGCCAGGTGGAAATGGCATGGCAAGCCGTTCCACAGGACTACATCCAGCATCTCTACGATTGTCTCCATGGGAGAATAGCAGCCTGCATTGCTGCGAAAGGTGGATATACACTGTACTAGTGCCGACATTGTGCATGCTCTGTTGCCTGCGTCTATGTGCCTGTGGTTCTGTCAGTGTGATCATGTGATGTATCTGACCCCAGGAATGTGTCAATAAAGTTTCCCCTTCCTGGGACAATGAATTCACGGTGTTCTTATTTCAATTTCCAGGAGTGTATATTCCATGTCCAAGCAAGCCACCTCTTGCACACTGATGAGGGGCAGAACACTGTAAATGCACTGGGCAGTTGGTACATCACATAGTTGTGCCAATCCAAATACAGTTTGATGAATTGCACACAAATGTTCTGTGTTGTAATGTAGCACATAAAACAAGGCTGCAGGGAAATTACTGTCAGTCCGCATAAAATACATAGCAGCAGAGTGTGATAATGGCTGCATTCTCACTGCATGGTAACCGCCTTGGTAATAAAGTAAGAAAATATGGCATGACGTTGTAGTCAGGGGTCATCAATGTGGAACTCTTGTACGTAGTGATAGAAAATGATAGACAGCACAGTGGTATGGAGTACACAATGCACTTTATTTTGTAGAAACTTGATACGAACAAGAATACACAATATAACACACTTGAGTTACAGAGCAAACAGCCCTGCTACCATCCACCGTCAGAGTCATTTTTTTCTGGTCAGTGATATTAATGTTACCACAAGTTGTATGATTTAAAGTAGAATATGTACAAAATTCAAGTGTGTATATGTATCTTATATATGGCAAATTAACTACGACAACATGATAAAGTGAGAGAACCTATTCTTTACTGAATTACCTTCTCAAACAAATTTAAGAAATATTCTCATAATTTATGTACATTACTGATCACTAATTGCATAAAAGCTCCAAATATAATCCCACAGCAGTTTCAAATTCCTGTGACAGAATGTGTTTCTAGACAGCAGTGTTCCACTGATTTCTGTGGTATCATCAGCATTTGATACCACACTGGGACATCATTTGCTGTATAAAGTTGAAAATAGTGATTATGCAGGTTACTACAAGAATAAGCCATGAGCGAACAGTTCCTCCAGCCACAAGCTGTCTGAGGGAGATGCCCCCTAGAATCATTGTTGCCAGTGCCATGCACCACACTGATAAGAGGCTGTCACACAGAGCCTCCACTCTCCAGTGTTTGGGCTCCAGTGTTCAGGCTACAGTGTTACGAGTCCCCAGAGTCTCTGTCCGAAGCCAGTTAGCTGAGACAGAGTTGAGAGTGCAAGTGTAACAGACTCAAACCTCTGCTTGTTATCAGACATTGATTAAAGTTTAAGATGGACTTCTTGTTAGTAGCAATACCTGCACATACTCCAAGCTACCATCTGGATTTATATCAGAACATTCTGTGGAATTATTGTACCAAGTTAAGGACACAGTTATATTGCATGTGTTTTTTGAACTCTATTTTTTGCTATTGAACCAAATGCTGTGCAAATGGTCACAACAGAATTGATTGATTGATTTATTTTAACAGGGGAGCTAAAGCAACTTAGGTCTGACGTGCCACTGCCCGCACCAAAACTAGGTTTATTGTGCAGTATCGTTCCTTGTAGATCTAGTAAAGCCAACCAGTGCGCTTAAATAGTGCAAGGAGTACCTCTGCCAGTTTTTTGTTAGACACAATTTCTTCAGGTCTAGTTGTCCCAAAGATTCTGTATCTTTTACTCTCCAATGCCATGCATTTGAAGATTAGGTGTGATGCAGTTTCTTCACCCTCATCACACATCCTACATTTAGGGTCCTCTTCTGTTATACCCATTAAATGTGTAGGTGTTTTTTAAAATTCCCATGGCCGGTCATCAGTCCAGTCATGAGTTTGATCTCTTTCCTGTTCAATCCCAGGATTACAGAGCTTCTTTTAAAACATGGCTTGTGCATCATTACCTTACCATGTTTTTGTTTATGGACCTGGGTCCAATATCCTACGTGCTGTTTCCTAAGCCAGTTCCGTGGTTCTAATTTGATCATAGCCTTGGTGGTTGTCAAGACAGGCTCTGGTCCAATAAATGGTGTTGTTGCTCCCATCCTATCCAATCTATCAGCTTGTTCATTGCCACAGATCCCTGAGTTGCCAGGAACCCACTCTAGTTCACCCTATTGCTTCCCCCTAACTCCACCAGAGCCCTGTGGCAATCTGCAACTATCTTATATCTTGTTGCAGGAGCTGCCAATGATTTCAGGGCTGCCTGGCTGTCTGAATAGATGTAGATGCAATGGTCATTGTAGCACCTACACATATTCTCCTCCACCCATGCCCTGATTGCAGTAATTTCAGCTTGGAATACAGAGGCCGGTTTCCCTAGAGAGATGATGCTCTCCAATCTTGGCTGAACCCTGTACAACCCTGCCCCAATGCCTTGGTCTGTTTTCGGCCCATCGGTGAACCAAACAATGTCCCCCGTACGCTTTTGAACTGTTTTCTCCCACTGCTCCATACTTCCAATTATTATGTTTTAAGGATTGTTGAAGCAGTTGGGAGTTATTACATAGTCGGCAGACATTTCCCCAGCCATACCTATATTTACCTCACTCACTATGTTAGTGTGTGATTCTGGATATCCGAATGAGAACCAGTTTTGGCCAGTTTTAAATCTTTGTGCTCCAGCTGTGGCCTCCATCTTAACACAAAGGGGAAGTAGAGGCATATCCAGCATGGCTTCCATTCCAGCGGTTGGTGTGGTGCTAATTCCACCTGTTATGACTAAGCAGGCTAATCTCTGCACCTTAGCAAGCTCCTTAGCAGCAACCCGCTGTTCTACCTACTTCCACCACACTAGGAAATCCTAGGTCTAATTACTGTGGTATATATCCAGTGCATACCCGTGGGGCTTAGGCCCCAGTTTTTGCCACAAGCCCTCCTAGTACTCACTGAAGTACTTTTTGCCTTGGAGCAGATGCTCATAATGTGAGGGGCCCAAGTTAGCTTCTCATCTGAGGTTACCCCTAGATATTTCACTATCCCCTTCACAGGTAGAGTTTCATTGAAGAGCTTTAGATTCCAACTTGCATGCTGAATATGTCTCTTCGTAAATGGCACCACAGCAGTCTTCTTAGAATTAGCTCTGAGATCCTGTTTAATGCACCATTTTTGCACAATGTCCAACCCTCCTTGTGCCATATTTCTGACTGTGTCAGTGAATTTGCCAAGTATTACTATGACAAGGTCATCTGCATATCTTTGGCAGAAGCATTGTCTGGAATTTAGTTCCTCGATGAGTTCGTTCACCACTAGACTCCACAATAGAGGAGACAAAACTCCTCCTTGTGGGCTACAACAGAATTACATGTGCCTTTGTTGTTGGAAGAAGAAACTGCACTTTTGAATTTGCATATGCTTCCAGTGTGTTTGTACAATTGCATTGAAGCATAATTCTGATTTCTCCCAGAGACCATGTTTAGCACTGCAATTATTTCATATCACAGTGTTTGTTTTTTAAATTGGTTCAGTGGCAAATTTATTGTTGCTATTTGTGATCTATTTTTCATTTTGGTGCACATCACATACATTTTTTCACATGCTACTGTATTGTGAGTCATGGCTACTGCATCACTGAACATGTCACTAAATCAAATCATTCAGCAGCACATGGAAAGCATGAATAAGTTACTGCAATTCCAAAGTGATGTGACAGAATCATTCTTCACTGCCCACACACCACTACAACAAGCAACACGTGCCTGGGCACCACAGTTCTGACCATTCAGTGCACAGCAAGAGGAATGGTTTGAATACAGTGCATAGTTTGATGCTCACTTCTCAGCCCATAAAATTCAAGGTATGGACCTACATTTTTTTGTTGACAGTAGAGGTCAAAGTGTACCATCTCACATGTAAATTGTTTCCCACCATCTGTGCTGAAAGTGTTCAGTAGGGGGAATTGCTGGTTGCTTTAGACAAATATTTTGACAAACAGATGAGCGTGGTGCCTGCTTGGTACAAGACTACATAGAAAGCCTAACCTCAGCAATGAGCAGTGGTTAACTAGACAGTATAAATTTTGTTGTGAGTGTGGGAGATATTACAGTGACACTATATTGTACAATGCAATTACTCAGAACATTTCAGATGGCCCATTATGGATGAAATTTTGAAGTTTCCAGATCCAACATTAAAACAAGTCCTAGATTTAGAGGAGTCACAAGACACTCTTCACAGTGTTACGGTTGATTTTGAATTGCCACATATTTTTGTCATGCATGCAGGAAGAGCTAGTAAACAGCTCGCACACTCAGGCCATGGATGTCAAAGCTGTATGGCACAGTCAGTGCCACAACATGATAGTAAACAATAGCGATGAGCCAAGCAGCAGTCACAAGATGCGAAGTCATGTCCCCTTTGTTCCAAGGCACACAAGTCGCAGGCATGCCTCTGTGGTGACACACAATGTTTCCATTGTGGTAAGCACGGCCATGTTCAATCTGTCTGCTTACAAAAGAATGGACAAAACAAGGATGTGGTTCCTTCCTCAAAGTGTCATAGAATGAATGTTAATGTTATAATGTTTAAGCCAGTTAGTGTTCATGAAAGAAGTCCAGACTCAGTTAAAATCAGTGTTTCACTCTCAGAACTCTTCACTTATTCAACATCAAGTAAATAAGTTGTTTATTACATTGAAGATTCTCAGGATGTGTGCAAGCAATTAGACATTGGATCATCAGTAATGAATCTGAATAGATGGACTTATGAGTGGCTAGCTCAGCTTATGCGCCAAAAGTCACCAGCAACTCTCCCTGTGTAAAATGGTTCAAATGGCTCTTAGCACTATGGGACTTAACATCTGAGGTCATCAGTCTCCTAGAACTTAGAACTACTTAAACCTAACTAAGCTAAGGACATGAAACACATCCATGCCCGAGGCAGGATTCGAATCTGTGGCCGTAGCGGTCGTGCGGTTCCAGACTGAAGCGCCTAGAACCATTCGGCCGCTCCGGCCGGCTGTAAAATGGACAACACATTCCATTTCTTAGAGTCTGTAGCTTGCCTGTCACAGTCTTTAACTACATTGTGCTCAGAATACAGTCTAGACATTTTTGGAATGGATGCATTTTATTCATACAGGTTGCAAATTCAGGACAACACATTGTCAGTGAATATTTTTGTGCCTCAAAACAGTGTCTTCAAATTGCACGAGGAGTTTAGTGATGGAGGACAGTTTAGTAAAAGCATCACATTTTGAGGTGTGTATCACATTGAAGCACAATGTACAACCTAGATTGTTTCTGGCATGGCCTGTCCCTGGAGCTATTAGAGAAAAAGCTGCTCAGGAGCTGACAAAATGGCAGAATCAAGTCATAATTACCTCCATGATGGCTAGTCAGTAGGCATCTCCATAGGTGATTCTCACAAAACCTTCTGGCAAATTGTGATTATCTGTCAACTTTAAGGCCACATTTAACCCTCAGACAGTTGGTGATTCTTATCCTTTACCAGGGCCAGAAGAGCTAATGGACAGAATAGGAGCAGGTTACTTCTTTCCTGAAATTGATTTGCAAGATGTCTGTCTCCAAATTCCTCTGGAGGTGCAGTCACAGTGATTTTTTGTCATCAACACACATTGGGTCTTGTTTGAGCTTCTGTATCTGCTCTTTGGCAGCGCATCAACACCTGGGTAATATACAATTTGTACAAGAGCAAAGAGAGAATGATAAGAGTGGACAACCAAGAATGAAGTGCTCGGATTAAAAAGGGTGTAAGACAGGTATGTAGACTTTCACTCCTACTGTGCAATTAGTACATTGAAGAAGTAATGATGGAAATAAAAGAAAGATTCAGGAGTGGAATTAAAATTCTAGGTGAAAGGATATCAATGATAAGATTTGCTGATGACATTGCTATCCTGAGTGAAAGTGAAGAAGAATTACTTGATCTGCTGAATGGAATGAACAGTCTAATGAGTACAGAATATGGATTGAGAGTAAATTCAAGAAAGATGAAAGCAGTGAGAAGTAGCTGAAATGAGAATTGTGAGAATCTTAACTCTTAATATCAGGATTGATGGGCACAAAGTAGATGAAATTAAGAACTTCTGCTACCTAGGCAGCAAAATAAACAAAGACGGATGGAGCAAGGAGGACATCAAAAGCAGAGTAGCACTGGCAAAAAGGGGCATTCCTGGCCAAAAGAAGTATACTAGTATTTAACATAGGCCTTAATTTGAAGAAGAAATTTCTGAGAATGTACATTTGGAGCACAGCATTGTATGGTAGTGAAACATGTAAAATGTGGGAAAACTGGAACAGAAGAGAATCAAAGCATTTGAGATGTCATGCTACAGATGAATGTTGAAATTTAGGTGGGTTGATAAGGTAAGGAACGAGGCAGTTCTGTGCAGAATTGGAGAGAAAGGAGTATGTGGAAAACACTGGAAGGAGATGGGACAACATGATAGGACATCCGTTAAGACATCAGGAATGATTTCCATGGTACAAGAATGAGCTGTAGAGGGCAAAAACTGCAGAGAAAGACAGAGATTGGGATAAATCCAGCAAATAATTGAGTATCTAGGCTGAAAGTGCTAGAATGAAATAAAGAGGTTGGCACAGGAGAGGAAATCGTGGCGAATTGCATCAAACCAGTCAGAGGACTGATGACTAAAAAAAATCCACATTTTCCATATTTTTTTTTTTTTTGAAAAATCCAAAATGTGCACCTGGTTCTGCAAACTGGTTACTAAAGTTTGAAATCTCGTTTCTTAATTTTTTTAAATAATTTCTCGTAACATCAAGTGTACCCCGCCTCCCCAATGACTGTTATAGTTCATCGCTTTTTGGTGCACCTTTTTTTTCTGCTAAACTCAGTATTTGTTGCCTTGATTCTGCTAAACTGTTCCACTATAATGTATTTAGCTGTTTAAAAAGGTCAGTGTTGGGCCCTAAGAGATCACTATGATCAAAACCTCAGAATGGACTGCAAAGATTACTAACATTTCCATCCTCTGCTTCCTCGTTATGAATCTGATGAAGTTCCTAATGACTGTTCATAACTATCTCTGCTTCAATGAGACTAAAACTAAGTTCCAGATTGACATTTAAAACTGCTTCTTACTGATTTGTCATGTCTAACTAGTGTCTAAATACTTAACAATCTTAAAAAAAAGAGTTCTTTTGGATGACCTAAAACACTTTCTTTCACTATAGTACAGAAGAAAATCTAAAATCCTCAGTATTTATCTCTGCCTATGTTTTTTGATGATGATGTCCCATGTAATTATTTCCAGTTGTTTGGTTTATTACTTTTCTTCTCCATCCATGTGTTTCAGTTTTGGTCGATAGTACTGTCAGTGCTGTCCATGTCCATAATTTTGAATTTTGATTTGAAACTTAGTTTTTCTCATGTATGAATACCTGAAACTTAAAATTCGGTTACTAATTTTTCAATGTTCCCAGCTCCCAACACCATGTTAAAACATAACCAATTTTTGTGACTATATTTCAATTACTTAACTTGCTGATTGTGAAAGACATAACCAAGGTATGTAATTCAGGTTTATTGCAAGTCCTCTAACTAAAATAACATCTGGGTCCAGTTTATACATGTCAGGCAATTAATAATTGATTTAATAGAAAAATAATGTAGTGGAAACACTCATTACACTTCTTAAATATTAATTAAAGACTGACATGGGTTCAGTGCCTGAAAACTGATTACATACTGACCTAATATGACTACCACCACGTATGCTTATATAGGTTCCAACAATTACAAAGTATTGTTTAAATTGAAGTTAAATTGAATTTACTTTTAAGATACCAATGCTTTTATAAAATTGGTTATGGAATTTGGCTTCACAAATCTTTATAATGTTTCAGATGCAGTTAGTATGTTGAAATATTGCAATTCACACATTAAATTTACATGGAATGTACACTGATAACAAAGTCTTAATTATGCCTGATAATTAATTTACAAATATAGAGTGACTTTTGTCCTTAAGATTCATCCTGTGTTTTACAGTTGACTATATCACAACCACTATTACTTTTCTGTGTATGAGTTTCACAAATGATTAATTGGGAATCTTTTACATTATTTTTCACATATTTTTAGCTTATAATGCAATACCTCTAGAAATTAATCAGAATTCACCGTAATTGATAACAGTTCATCTTAAGTTGACATATTCTCATCAGTAAAGTAATCCAACAATATTACAATCCGAGTCTTGCATCTATTTAACTTCGCGTAGATATCACCAGGCAGTATCACATTCTTCAATATGTTTAGAATCATACTTTTCATTAAATGTTAGCCTATTCTATTATGTTATACATGAAAAGATGGGTTGCCCAGGTGGGAGGGGACTTAAATGTTAGAGGTTACAATTAATCCTATTTCTCAAAACCTATCAAAACAAGACATGTAACTGGTAACAGTGGGTAATGTAATTGGTACAAAATACAGGCATATATGGAGGCTCTTAGTTGTCAGCAGATTGTGTTGTTGGATGAAGTGGTGTAAGTTGACAATGTGTTGGTTAGGTGGTTGGGCTGCCGAGATTGGTGGCAGGCTAGCTCTTGAGCAGGTGTGTTCGTGTCCTTGCAACACTTCGACAACTGATACAAAACTAGGGACTCAGAGGAATGTTACACAGTAGTAGTACATTAAAGGCTAAGGGATGGTTTATAAAAACCTTTAATTAAAAAGCCAAAGCGTCAGATAAGAATTACTTAAATTATGATCTGCATGACACTAGTTAATGTCTGTCTAATTTCACTGTATATAAAATTATAAAATTAGAGAGGGAGAAAATGTCTAAGTATACGGAAAATTTGTTAAAAACCAATGATTTGCTTTTACTACAGTTGTGTGTACACACATGCCTGATGATTAGGGAAGTACCGTCTAGAAATTTAAGGCAGTTAACAGAAGTCTGCACTGTTTATTATCAATATAATTTTTCTTCTTAACATGACAGCCATTACTAGAAGTATTTATGGACTTTGCACACTACAGACACATTAACAAGTTAATGTTAACCAAAGTATCCCACCATGTGTGTAAACACTAAACCCATGTGTAGCTCTTTAATTGTTATGGAAATGTATATAAAAAAACTGTGTTTCCTATAACCAAGTTTGTCCTAGGATTACCTTAGCGTAAAAATGAAAAGGATTGCATACACTATGCCACTCCATAATACTAAAGTGTCATGAAAAGAAATAAACATATCAACAGCTATAACAATTCCCCTTAGTATTAAATCTTAGCTAATGAATTCATAGAATAAATGAAGTTAATTTCAATGGCTACAGATCAGTAAGGTCAAAAAAACTGTTGGCAGAAAAATGATATAGGGCTAATATTAGCATAGGAATATGCAGTAAAATAGATCAGTATTCACACATGTAATGGACAACTTGGAACTACAAAAGTTAGAGGGCAAGACAATAAATGATACACAGCTAATATAAAATAAATGAAATGAAGATTACCCTGCCTCAGTAAGTAAATCACGATGTACAAATTGTTATATCTGTTAGTTAATGCAAATACAATTTTTTTTAAATTTTTTCCCAGTAGATTAAACCTTACCGGCTGAGAAACTATTTTGCTTTGAATACAGCAGCAACGGCAAATCAAACTTACATCCTGTCATTACAAAACAAGTTTTAGTTGAACCAGAATCTGAACTCCAATGTGTATAATCAAAGTAGGGGCAAATATTAAAATACTCTTACCCTCACAGAATAGTCATGTCCTATACTAATTAAAAATGGTAGGTCATACTCCTGTTCTTTTAGGGATGTTGTAAAATGCACAGGCCTTACCAAGTGAATACAAAAATCTATATCCTGTGTTTTACAGTTGACTATATCACAACCACTATTACTTTTCTATGTATGTGTTTCACAAATGATTAATTGGGAATCTTTTCCATTATTTTTTACATATTTTTAGCTTATAATGCAATACCTCTAGAAATTATTGAAACAGTGGAGTGACAGCAAATGATACAGTAGTCAAACAAATATAAATTAGGTACAGATTCCATCCACCTGACCTACATTTAGAGACAAAGTGGAATGCTGCAGGTTTGGCAATAAGGCAGCATAAGTTAAAAAATCATCATCACAAGATAATTAATGCAGTTGTACTTGTGTGCCCATGAACGTTTGTCGAGGGGGAAAGTATCACCCAGCTACTGCAACTTATTCATGATTTGTTCTACTTTGTGATGACCTCACCTCATGGGAAAAATAATTCGCAAAATCTGAACTTAGAAGTCACCCAACATTCTAGGTGGAAGACCAAACTATTTATTATACTTCTCAATTTTTCACAATCCCACTTTATTTACGAACTGAAAAACTGAATGTTGACAAGAAATTGCTCTGAAAATGACCTGAGTCAACAAATTTGCGTATATACCCTCTGAAACTTCAAAAACATCAAAGACTATATCTGACAGAATTTAGAAAAGGTGACAAAATTACGTGAATCACATTCAACACTGTTAATAATTACATGAATACTTGGGGGATTCACCACATGTCTATCCACTTTTGAGTATAACCAGCATCTCTCAATACTATGACTCGTAGCAATGCAATATCAAAGCTTTTAATACTGTGTAAACATTCCCTACGTGTTTTGACAAGTGACACATGATTCACACTCATGGCAATGCACCAATGGTGAAACAGCAGCTTTTATGTCATTGGCCAGGTCTCAGGCAATTATGGTGGTTGCTGTAATTTACTTACGCTGTCATATGTCATGACAAAATACTCTTAGCAGTGGCCATCACATTGCTGTACTCATAACAATACATAAAATCACATAAAATAATGCAGCTGCAATAATTTTGTCATACAATGAGAAATAGTTCTAATGAGAGGAAGAAGTTTATATTTACTGGTGTTTCAACAATGACTACCGTGCAATTATTAGTCCATTAATGGTACTTTTATTTTTCATAGCAGAGCACAAACATAAACAAGCACAGAAATGATTTGAATAGAGGCCATAATTCTACTACTTTTAATAGAGAAAGAAAGCTTTTAGATCAGGGGATAGCGTTCAGTGAAATATCCTAACTTTTCATTGCATACGAAGTGTTGCGCTGGGCAGTATGATGTCGATGGGTTACGATGTTGTAAGGGGGATACAGTCAGTTCTACTTGTTAATCTTCTTTGGCAAAGCACAAACAAAGTTTCTTGTTATTGTGTTCTTCAGTCCAAAGAATGGTTTGCTGCAGCTCTCCATGCTACTTTATCCTGTGAAGCTTCTCCCAGTACCTACTGCAACCTACATCCTTCTGAACCTGCTTAGTGTATTCATCTCTTGGTCTCTCTCTATGATTTTTACACTCCACGCCGCCCTCCAGTACTAAATTTGTGATCCCTAGATGCGTCAGAACATGTCCTACCAAGCGAACACTTCTTCTAGTCAAGTTGTGCCACAAATTTCTCTTCTCCCCAATTCTATTCAATACCTCCTCATTAGTTATGTGATCTAACCATCTAATCTTCAGCATTCTTCTGTAGCACCACATTCCAAAAGCTTCTATTCTCTTCTTGTCTAAACTATTTATCATCCATGTTTCAATTCCATACATGGCTACTCCCATACAGATTCTTTTGGAAACGACTTCCTGACACTTAAATCTATATTTGATGTTAACAAATTTCTCTTCTTCAAAAATGCTTTCCTTGCCATTGCGAATCTACGTTTTATATCCTCTCCACTTTGACCATCATCAGTTATTTTGCTCCCCAAATAGCAAAACTCATTTGCTACTTTAAGTGTCTCATTTCGTAATCTAATTCCCCCAGCATCACCTGACTTAATTCGACTACATTCCATTATCCTCATTTTATGTTTGTTGGTGTTCATCTTATATCTTATATTTTCAGGACACTGTCCATTCTGTTCAACTGCTCTTCCAGGTCCTTTGCTGTCTCTGCCAGAATTAAAATGTTGTCAGTGAACCTCAAAGTTTTTATTTCTTCTCCATGGATATTAATACTTACTCCGAATTTTTCTTTTGTTTCCTTTACTGCTTGCTGAATGTACAGATTGAATAACATTGGGGACAGGCTACAACCCTGTCTCACTCCCTTCCCAGCCACTGCTTCCCTTTCATGCCCCTCGACTCTTATAACTTCCATCTGGTTTCTGTACAAATTGTAGATAGCGTTTCGCTCTCTGTATTTTACTCCTGCCACCTTCAGAATTTGAAAGAGAGTATTCCAGTCAACATTGTCAAAAGCTTTCTCTAACTCTACAAATGCTAGAAACATAGGTTTGCATTTCCTTAATGTATCTTCTAAGATAAGTCGTAGGGTCAGTATTGCCTCACGTGTTCCAGTATTTCTACGGAATCCAAACTGATCTTCCCCGAGATCGGATTCTACCAGCTTTTACATTCATCTGTAAAGAATTCACATTAGTATTTTGCACGCATGACTTTTAAACTGATAGTTCGGTAATTTTCACATTTGTCAACACCTGCTTTCTTTGGCATTGGAATTATTATATTCTTCTTTGAAGTCTGAGGGTATTTCGCCTGTCTCATACATCTTGCTCACCAGATGGTAGAGTTTTGTCAGGGCTGGCTCTCCCAAGGCTGTCAGTAGTTCTAATCAAATGTTATCTACTCCTGGGGCCTTGTTTCGACTTGGGTCTTTCAGTGCTCTGTCAAACTCTTCACGCAGTATCATATCTCCCATTTCATCTTCATCTACATCCATTTCCATAATATTGTCCTCAAGTACATTGCCCTTGTATAGACCCTCTATATATTCCTTAGACCTTTCTGCTTTGCCTTCTTCGCTTAGAACTATGTTTCCATCTGTGATATTCATACAAGTGGTTCTATTTTCTCCAAAAGTATCTTTAATTTTCCTGTATTCAGTGGCTATCTTACCCCTAGTGAGATGCCTCTGCATCCTTACATTAATCCTCTAGCCATCCCTGCTTAGCAATTTTGCACTTCCTGTCGATCTCATTTTTGAGTTGTTTGTATTCCTTTTTGCCTGCTTCATTTACTGCATTTTTATATTTTCTCCTTTCATAAATTAAATTCACTATTTCTTCTGTTACCCAAGGATTTCTATTAGCCCTCGTCTTTTTTACCTACTTGATCCTCTGCTGCCTTCACCATTTCATCCCTCAAAGCTATCCATTCTTCTTCTACTGTATTTCTTTCCCTCATTCCTATCAATTGTTCCCTTATGCTCTCCCTGAAACTCTCTACAACCTCTGGTTCTGTCAGTTTATCCAAGTCCCAGCTCCTTAAATTTACACCTTTTTGCAGTTTCTTCAGTTGTAATCTACAGTTCATAACCAATAGATTGTGGTCAGAGTCCACATCTGCCCCTGGAAATGACTTACAATTTAAAACCTGGTTCCTAAATCTCTGTCTTACCATTATATAATCTATCTGAAACCTTTCAATATCTCCAGGCCTCTTTCATGTATACAACCTTCTTTCATGATTCTTGAACCAAACATTAGCTATGATTAAGTTATGCTCTGTGCAAACTTCTACCAGGCAGATTCCTCTTTCATTTCTTACCCCCAGTCCATATTCACCTACTATATTTCCTTCACTGCCTTTTCCTACTATCAAATTGCAGTCACCCATGACTATTAAATTTTCGTCTCCCTTCACTATCTGAATAATTTCTTTTATCTCATCATACATTTCATCAATCTTTTCGTCATCTGCAGAACTAGTTGGCATATAAACTTGTACCACTGTGGCAGGTGTGGGCTTCATGTCTATCTTGGCCACAATAATGCATTCAATATGCTGTCTGAAGTAGCTTACCTGCACTCCTATTTTTTTATTCATTATTAAACCTACTCCAGCATTACCCCTTGAGCCGTGTGCAGATCGTGTTCTTGCCATTTGTTCTTTGGCGTTTTGTCCCATTGATTGGCATCTTGTTTCTTCCTTACTTACTGGTCTAACAAAGTTTCTGGCTAGCCTCCTCGAGTGGCAGCAGCAGCGCTTATCCATACTAGTACTGTCGTACTATATTTGGTGTGACCGCTAGTATTTCCGGGTGGTGGTGGTGTGTGTGGTGGTCAGTTGGTTGGGACCGAGCAGCGAGGAAGTCTCCACGGTGCGAGGCCAGGCCGGGACTGCTGGCGGCATGCACGCACTGTTGGATCGTGAGGTGCTAGCTGCGAGAGTGACAAAGTTCGTTGCCCACCGAACCTGGACACTGAAGTTGAATGATCAGTTAACTTGTTATGAAATCTCAACTATTGTCACATCTCTTCATTCATTTGCTGGTTGTTGCTCCCTGGACCGTTCGTGCTAGCAGCAATGTATGATGTGCTGGAGTTGGCGAAATCTAGCAGCCGTCTTCCTATATTGTGATCTATTATTAAACTTACTGTTACTTGCCAGTTAAGTACACCAGTGGTATTTTCTGCCCTGTGGCCGTTAACGCCCCAGTTACCTGCCCTGGTAGTTTTCCGGCAGTGTGCCTTTCCTCATCGCGTTGATGCTGTCCGGCACGGCGTCTAGTTCAACAGCCTTTTAAGTTGATTGCTTCATATTTTGCTTAGAGTGGTTATTGTTACCTTGGCTGTTTTTGGACGCCAATTTCTGAAGACATAGTGCTGTTCGTCTCCTCGTCCTCGGCCGATATTTTCCATTGTTGTCCATTGGTCAGACGCAAGGGAATTGCTTAAATTGTTGGTCGGTCCTTGGGCCGTCCCTAGTTTGGGCTGCCATCCAATTGAAGGGGCGAGAATGACATAATCCAAAGCCACAAAATGTAAATTTTTCAGGGGAGCATTTTAAAACTTAGAATAAATCCATAAATCATATTTCAACATTTCGGGTTTTTTGACAAAACTAGTTTATTTCTCTAATGCGTTAATATATATGTTTACATAGTTATATTGTGAACAAAGTTAAACATTATTAATAAAAAAATATTTTATCCCTGGGTGACACAACATTGGGCTTTGGCCTTTCTCATACTAACTTTACACAAGGTTTACAAAAATTTGTATATCAATATACAACATAACTTACAATGATAGTCACTACAGTGTTTCACACAATATAGGCAATATCTGTCAGCTCTGTTTCATTTTCATCACTTTGCTCCTTTGATTCACTCAGACTGTTGAAGTATCCCTTCGAAACATCTTGTATGTATGGCATTAATGACATAACATCTTTCAGTTTTTTGTCACAAATTGGAATGGACTTTAAGTATTTCCTTGAGAGCTGGAACGGATTACTCTCCTGATGTGCTCGTCCTTTTTTGGTGATAGTTACAGTTCTGAATTCTTCAAATTCAGTGTACTGATACTTCACTTTTAAACGTGATGGCATTCTTTCATCAAAACAAAAAGCTGTCGCTTTAGAAAATCGGAGCTGAGATCCATCATCATTTTTGTCCTTTTTTGCAATATTTATCTGCAGGGGTGTCAGATTTATAAAGTCTGCTTGCTTCATTTTAACAACTGAAAATGGCTTATTCTTGCATGATTCTTTAATGACTGTAACCCAGTCATGAGGGGTGTACACAGTGCGGTTTCTGTTCTTATCGTGCTTCTCAATTCGACCGAAATTTCGGTCACAGGGCAGTCGTGTGTGTCCAACTTATGGAAACCAATATTCAATGGCCTTAAATTTTCCTGAACGCACTAGTGATCTCTCTAGTGCAACAATTGCCCAGTTTTTGCCTTGGCCTCTGCAATTATCACTAATAATGTGAAGAATGATTGCCTGAGACCTTTGTATTTCTAAGAATTTTATCAGACAGCTTTCTATCTCATCAGATCCACACTCTATTTCATCTTCACTCCACATGAATATATGTCCCTTTTCAGACCCACAATCATTAATACCAAAATTGTAAGTCCACAACTTCCTCTTATAGAATGCAGGCCCAGATGTAAGCCTTGGTGTTGGAAAGGTTTGTTGTAGATCAAAGGCTATTGTAAGATATTCCTCAGGATTTTCCCTAGCTAATTTGGAAAGCTGTGTAATCATATTTTGTTGAGCAGATGTTTTGGCATGATGTGTGTCCCTCTCAATTTTTAATCTTCTAATAATATCTTCAGAGTTGTTCAAATGTGCATTATTTTCTTCACAATATTTCAAATAATGTTCTTGATATAATGAAGAAATGAACATGTCATGGTCGAAGTACACTTTATTGGGGTTCTGTGAGGAGCTGCAATGAATGGCATACATAGGTATATTACTTATGAAATTGTGAACTGTCTGAACTGCTACTTGTGAAATTGTCCTTGATGGGTTCCCTTTTTTTCTTGGAAAAAAAGAAAAAGAAAAAGTGATTTTAAAGATAAATGCCCAGGTCAGACGAATTTAGTGAATTTGTGTCTGAATATGATATGTAAAGAAAAACACCGGATAAATAAGCACAACAGAACAAAATTATGGTTTTTCTTTGAAGCAACATTAATTTAATCATTAAATACCTCTTCTGTCTTTTGGAGAAGTGGTGTGCCCATCACGCAAGTATTTTTGTAAGTTCTTAAGTCATCCTTGATTGTTCTGAAGCCCATGCACAATTAAAAATGCTTCTCTGCATACCAAAATATTACAGCCATTAACCTTAACGTGGTACGAAAAAGTGACCATTTGCTGTGAAATTGTGCTTTTCCTTTTCTTTGGGTACCTTAAAAGTGAAATATATTAATCAAAATAATAATATTTTATTTACAAAAAGTACATGATATAAAAATCAATTTCAAATTATCATTAAACATAGTTACCTCCTTTGCACTTGTTGCATTTTAATATTGCTCAGAAGGTAGTTATTTTGGCAATTGAAATCACCCATATCCCAAAAAGAACTGAATATCTGCTCTACACATTCATGAATTTTGCTCCAAGACTTGTTTTTACATTTACATCCAAGGACCAAGAATTTTAGCACCAACAATTTGCCCTGTTTTATCAGATATGTACTCTCTGCCATAATTTCTACGACGTTTACATTTTTCCCTTCTCTAATTGCACATATTTCTCCTATTTTTTTGTGCCTTTAGGTTCTTTACCAGGTGACAGTTCAGGAGACCTTTCATATTCATCAGCATTCTAAGCCAAATAAAGTATTCAGAATGAGAAAGACCAAAGCCACTTTAACACATATACCAAACATTAATATATTATACAAATACGCTTATAATATTTAAATTATTACCAATAATGCAGTAATTCTATTAATTACTGCATTATTGGTAATAATAAAATAATTTAAAATTTGTTCATGATTCACATGTACATATTTTAATTAGCATGTATATAACAGTTATAATTATGCAATAATATTTCACTGTGACACAGACCTAAGCCTCAATGTTTTAAATGTTTAAAAAAGTAAGTATTTTAGACTTACCATGTCATTTTCAGATGAAAATTCATCAGAGGGACAATAACTGCTGCCACTGGACGAAAAATCGTCTTCAGAACTAGCCATTTCTATATGTGAATCTTCTTTTTCGCTTATGCACGGAAGTAGCCTCTTCTTTGGAAGCACCGTTGTACTGTGGCTTTGGGTTGTTTCAGACTCGAAAAAGACTGCTTCCTCACAGTATGAGAACAACAAGTGTGAACTGCTCTGCCATCTAGTGAGGGAAAGTTAAAATATTTACGTAGTAGGTTCCCCTGATGAGCAGAAGTTGAACTAACACAAAAAATGTATTTTGAGAAAAGTGTGGCTTTGGGCTGTATCATTCTCGCCCCTTCAATTATTCAACCTCAGCTCTTGGCTGCCTGTGTCACTTCATCTTATTTTTGAGCTACCTTCTCAGGCCGACCCTTGGAACACTTCTGATCACCACTTGTTCTGTTTGTTTTAGATTGTGATTTTCATTTTAGTTTGGAGTATTGTGCGAGGCCTTCAACCGTGTATTAATTCAGTTCTTTTTAAATTTTACGTAAAGGCCTTCAGCCATGTTAAATTAAAATTTTGAAGATTGATTTTATTTTTTAAAAAATCCTTAAAATTTGTTCTATCTGAAATTGTTTGTAATCCAGGCCCTAAGCCGTTAGTTGTTTGATGTGTTATGTGTGGCCTTCAGCCAAGGATTTATGTGAACCCTTTTTGATAAGGCCTTCAGCCGTGTGCATTCGTTCAAGGAAAATTTTTATAAGAAGGAAGGGGTTTATTTTAAATTGTTTGTCTGAGTTGTTGTTCAGGCCTTCAGCCATTGTTTCAAATTTGTGTGTGGCCTTCATTGGTGCTATAAGTTAATATTTCTTTAATTAGGCTTTCGGCCGTTCTGTTGTAAGATTAAAAAGAAATTTCTTGGTTAGAAAAATAATGTTTATTAATGTATTTTAATTATAGTTGTCCTTCAGACATGTACTGTAGGCCTTCAGCTGCTAGTTGTTTTCAATTGCATGTTTTTTTTTTTTTTTTTTTTAAAGTTTCACCTTCTATTTTTAATTGCTTTGAGTTCTAACCAGGCTGTCAGCTGTTCTTGTTTTTGGTGTTGTTTTGGGCATTCGGTCCAGAAAGCATCTCAAGTTTTCTTTAGAAATGAAATGTTAAATATAGTCAATAGTTTTGGTTTTAAACACACAGTCAATTCCCCAACTAGAATTACTGCCGACAGTAAAACTGCAGTTGACCAAGTTTTTATAAGACTATGTGACCTAAATTATAGCCTAATGTTATAAACATGGGTTACAGTGACCACGAAGCCCAGCTCCTGTCTACTGAACTGAAATCAGACACTTAAGTGTGGACCAAAAGCTAAAATAGTTGAACAAAGAGACTTCAGTGATGACAATATTAGAGTGTTTAATTTTATGCTGTCAAGGGAAACATGGGGCAACGTCTTTAATGAAACTGAAGTAAATAGCATGTTCAACAGTTTCCACAACGTATACCTTCACTACTTTCATATAGCATTTCCAATGAAAAAAAGGATAATTAAGATAGAAAAAAAATAAATGTTGGGTAACGAAAGGTATTATAACTTCCAGTAGAAAGAAAAAAATTCTTCACTGTCTTATTAAGCACAGAAATACTACTCCAGAATTCAGAAATTATGTGAAAAAATACAACCAAATATTCAGCAAGGTAATAAGAGAACACGAAAAAAATGATGAGTGCATCTCAAATACAAACAATAAAATGAAAGCTGTATGGAAGGTTATTAGAGCAGAAACTGGTACAGAACAGTCAACTTCACAAAATATCTCTCTTCAGATTGAAAATAACAGACACTCAGATCCAAAAGAGGTAGCTGAAAAGTTTAACATGTACTTTACTAATATAGCAAAGCAGTTAATCGAAAATCAGTATGACGATGGACCTACATGCCTACCAAATTATTTAAATGCTAGTGCTAAGTCTATGTCCCTTCAAACAGTCACGGGAACAGAGGTGAAACAAAAAATAAGGTCACTCAAAAACAAATATTCATGTGGACTGGATGGTGTGCCAGACTATGTCTTTAAAAAGTCATCTGATAATGTATTAAAACCTCTAATATATATATTAAACAACTCCTTATCAACTGTAATCTTTCCCAATAGCCTAAAAACAGCTAAAGTAACTCCACTGTTCAAAAAAGGGGACTCTGAAAATGAAAATAATTATCATCCAGTATCCCAACTCAGTGTTTTCTCCAAAATATTTGAGAAAATTTTCTGCAGTAGACTACTAAGCTGCCGGCCGGAGTGGCCGTGCAGTTCTAGGCACTACAGTCTGGAGCCGAGCGACCGCTATGCTCGCAGGCTCGAATCCTGCCTCGGGCATGGATGTGTGTGATGTCCTTAGGTTAGTTAGGTTTAATTAGTTCTAAGTTCTAGGTGACTGATGACCTCAGAAGTTGTCGCATAGTGCTCAGAGCCATTTGAACCATTTAGACTACTAAGCTACATTACAAAAATTCATTACTCTCAGCAAATCAACATGGATTCAGTAAATCAAAGTCTACAACAGCAGCAATGTACAAGTACATAGAAGCTGTGCTTAAAGCACTGAATGACAGAAAAGGTGCTACTGGTATCTTTCTGGACCATTCAAAAGCTTTCGACATAATTGACCATGACTGCCTTATTCACAAATTAGATCAAAAAGGTGTGGATAAGATCTTACCTAGAAAACAGGCAGCAAGTGGTGGTTTTAAGGCATGATGACATTTCAGTACAAGGAAATATTATCACAACAACACATGTCTCCAGTAAATCAACAATAAAGTACGGAGTGCCACAAGGTTCTGTCCTAGGACCTCTACTGTTCCTCCTTTATATTGATGATATAAATGACTTTATTAAATTGGCAAAACTAATCTTATTTGCTGATGACACCAGCATGTTAATAACAGATGCTGACAAAATCTCATTGGAAGTAGCAATAGAGACTGTAATGTCCCAAATTACTAGCTCGTTTCAAAAAACTAAAATAATAATAAATGAAGAAAAACTGTCTTTATGAATTTCCACTCTTCTCCACATGTGCAAAACTTTGTTACAGTACCATACCTTGAAAATACGTTACTGAACTCGGTTACTGACACTAAGGTTCTAGGCCTACGGGTACAAGATAATTTAAAATGGGACTGTCATATAAAAGAACTTGAGAAAAAACTTTCAAAAGCTTGTTATGCTCTGCGCGTGTTAAATAAAAGTGCAAGCAAGTCAACAGTTATTCAGGCGTATTATGCATACTTCCATGCACTACTTCGATATGGGCTAATCTTCTGGGGAAATTCAGCCACCGGCATAAAGATCTTCAGGATGCAGAAAAGAGCAATCAGGGCTATCTGCAACCTAAGAAAACTGGAAACATGTAGACCACATTTCATCCAGATGAAAATAATGAGCCTACTGAGCCTTTACATATATGAGTGGATCCTGTTCGCAAATGAGTATCTTTTAAACCAAACTGGACATCTTCAACAAAATAAGCATATACGCAGTCACAACACAAGAAACACAAATAATATCCACATGTCACAGTGTAGAACAGCACTGTACCAAAATAGTGTATCACAGACAACAGTTCAGCTATATAACAGCATACCCAGTGATTTAAAAGTGCAGCAACATAAAATAATTTTTAAACATCATCATAAGTCATTTCTAGTGGAAAAACGTTTTCACTCTGTTAAAGAATTTTTAAATTACAAAAAATAGCCTTGTAAACAATGATTATGTAATAATGGGTAAATTAAAATTGCTATATTTGTCACTTGTAATTTTTGATTGTTATCTGTAATTAATTTTCTCTCCCTCTCTCTCTCTCTTTCTCTCTCTGTGTGTGTGTGTGTGTGTGTGTGTGTGTGTGTGTGTGTGTGTGTGTGTGTGTGTGTGTGCGTGTGTGCGTGCGTGGGTGTTTCTGCTCCTTTCGCAATTTTGACGTGTCCTATATTCAATGTACTGTTTAAGTATGTAATGAATCAAATGGACCAATAAATAAATGAAATGAAATGAACTAGACCTTCAGCCATATTGTCTAATTGTGATCCTTAAAGTAGTGTGTAAATAAGTGGTTCTTAGAAAAATAAATTTCTGTGTTTGATTGTGCAACTCGCAGTAACTGTTTACAGCCCCATCCACAATTCCACAATTGTAACCTTATCCTGTGTGCTCTCTCAGTATCTACCAACCAGCTTTCACCCCTATTTGATTTTGTATTTATAACCCTGTATTCACCTGATCAGAAGTCTTGTTCCTCCTGCCACTGAACTTCCCTAATTCCCACTATATCTAACTTTAATCATTTCCCTTTTAAATTTGCTAACCTACCTGCATGATTAAGGGTTCTGACATTCCACACTGCGATCTATAGTTTCTACACAGCTGAATCAGTAACCCAGTGGCATGTATCAATCCACAAGACGCTGGTATGCAACCATTGTTGACATATCCCTTCTTGCAAAGTACATTATGTAGACAGCATTCGTTTATACACTTTGTGCACTGTCTGTGACACTTTTATCCATAACTACACAATTCATCGCATTCATATAGCCATAGCCACAAATATGCAGTTTATTGTTCTTTCACGTGATGCACACTGTAAACAGTGTCCACTCTTCTCGCAGATCAAACTTCTGCAACATCATTGAAAGTCAGATACACTGCACAGTTCACTAAAGTCTCCACTTTCACAGCTTGATAGAATGCGAAAGACAACAGTTCCACTACCTGAATATTAATGCCAGCAAAGTCATTTGTGTAAAAGCACTGTTCGTGTCAGTCACAATAAAACCTTGTTAGCAGCACTTTCACAGTCCGGTTTACTTCCTCCTAAAGTTTGCTGGTAATGGATTTATATACTGCAGTGGTAAAGCAAATTACATTCTCATAGTTGGGTGTCACTGTTCATACAATTCCGGGTGCTTTTAATAAAAACATAGCATCATTTTCCTGCACACGCTTCTCAGATGCATCATCCACCATACCTTCTATTACACTGCCTCTGTTTGTGGCTATCGATACCGCTATCACTGTCCCCTGTCTACAGATGTTATATCATTATTGCAAATTACATAAATCTTTATAAATGTTCTTGACTGCATTTTCACAATTAATTATATACCAAAAAAGAAATTTTCCACAATCACAAAGCAGGAAACACATTTATCTGTTGGCAAAAGAAATATTCACAATTACATCTTTACATTTAAAAACCACTGTAGTACATTATGTCATACGCTGGTAGGAACAAAAGAAAAAAATAAGAAAAGAAAAGAAAAAGAAAGAAAATTATAGCAAAAAGATTTATATGGGTAATTAGCAATGCCTTCACATATGCCCTACGATTTTATCATGAGATGTTCCCCAGAACCTCCCAAGATAAAATACATCATAGAACAGTACAATCCCACTTAACAATAATGAAAAAGTGTTTTACACAATTCTTACAGAGTACTGACATCAGTTAAGCAAATCAATTTAAGAAATGAATATTTTACATAGTAAAGACTAACACCAAGACATGTGAGTTACAGCACAAAAACAAAAAAATTCTAAGATAAACAAATAATTACAATAAACTTATACAATACTGCTTCAGACTAATCTCACTAGATCCTTAACTATTTTATATGCTACTTATCATCACACACTCTGGATTGTCTTTGGAAGAATTTCTAGCTCTACATTACTGAGTTCCATTTCTAACAGCCACATTTACTTATATGCACTCAGTTAATAGAGTTCTTTATTATTTGTCACTACATGTAACTTTTATCCTTTTTGTCTTATATCCTTAAAAAGTTAAGCCACAGTCTACTATAACAACCCACATCTGATTGCTTAGAGCTGATAACTACTTGACTCATCACACCATCAAACACGTCACATTTCCCATCAGTTTACTCTCTCATGACAAAATAACTATCTGGTTTCAAACAAAAAAATTATATACCGGTATACAAGAAATTATTCTTCAAACACTTCTCATTTACAGTCCATAATCAAAGCTTTACACCATTTACACTGCAACTTGTTTCCTCTGGAAACACCAAGCAGCCATATGTATGGACTGGTGACTAGTTTAACAAGTCTGGTAGATTTAAGTATATTATCTGTTACCCTCTTGGAATTTGTTATTGCTGTGTACATTTCTCATGTTTCCCACTAACTCAATTCCTTCAAGGTTTTATGATGTGCCATACCATACTGATAAGCACTTTCCACATTTATTGCTAATTCCTCAAAACCTTCTCTCTTAGTGATCCCCTTTCAACCTTCACTGAACTCTAATCAGTCCTTCCGATTACAAAATGGTAAGGTCCCTAACAGCTTCCCTATAAAATCCTCTAATTTTCCTTTTAATTTATTTACCCTTTCCTCCATTTTACTTTATAATCCTCTCGGAACTACTGCTCATCTTATTTTATCTCTTTCCTCATTAACCTCCTCGTCTATGCCTTCTGCACTTCACCATTTCACTCCATCTCATAATTTTCCTATAATTATCACTCATTTCATCTTCCACATATTTCTTCACTATTACTCTGATCTATTCCTTCCGCACTTCAGTAGTTACCTATTACATTATCTTACCATTTCCCATCAAATTTCATGATTTCATCCAGCAATCACTTCTTATCCTTTCATCCACACACATCCGCAACCAGATCTCATCCACAGCTTCACTACTTTGCACCTGTGTCACGCATTATCAGTTTTTCTTATATTCAATGACTATCAGTGCACAGCAACTAGAACTCAAATTCTCTGTTCAAGTTACTTATAAACCAGATTCATTACCCCATTATCATACCAGTCTTTGCTTTTGTTAGTACTTTCAACCTTACTACACAAAACTGTTCCCAAATAATCATATTAATATTGTTGATCTCTCAACCACTCTTCCATCACTAACTCCTTATCTTGTCATCATCAAGAAAAATGCCACATTCGAGAATACAGTCACATCAGGTAGTACATTTACTATGTCATCAAAAGTATCTGGACACCCCCCAAAACATACATTTCTCATATTGGGTGCATTGTGCTGCCACCTACTGCCAGGTACTCCATATCAGTGACCTCAGTAGTCATTAGACATCGTGAGAGAGCAGAATGGGGTGCTCCGCGGAAGTCATGCACTTCAAACGTGGTCAGGTGATTGGGTGTCACTTGCATCATACATCTGTACGTGAGATTTCCACACTTCTAGTCATCCCTAGGTCCACTGTTTCCAATGTGATAGTGAAGTGGAAATGTGAAGGGACACATACAGCACAAAAGTGTACAGGCCAACCTCATCTGTTGACTGACAGAGACTGCCAACAGTTGAACAGGGGTGTAATGTATAATAGGCAGACTTCTATTCAAACCATCACACAGGAATTCCAAACTGCATCAGGATCCACTGGAAGTACTATGAGTGTTACGCAGGAGGAGAGAAAACTTGGATTTCATGTTCAAGCGGCTGCTCATAATCCACACATCATGCCAGTAAATGCCAAATGACGTCTCGCTTGGTGTAAGTGAACAATTGAACAGTGCAAAAATGTGTGGAGTGACAAATCACGGTACACAATGTGGCCATCCGATGGCAGGGTGTGGGTATGGCAAATGCCTGATGAACATCATCTGCCAGCATGTGTAGTGCCAATAGTAAAATTCGAAGACAGTGGTGTTATGGTGTGGTCGTGTTTTCCATGGAGGGGGCTTGTATCCATTGTTGTTTTGCGTGGCACTATCACACTACAGGCCTAAATTGATGTTTTAAGCGTCTTCTTGCTTCCCCTGTTGAAGAGCAATTCGGGGATGGCGACTGGATCTTTCAACACGATCGAGCACCTGTTCATAATGCACGGCCTGTGGCGAAGTGGTTACACGACAATAACATCACTGTAATGGACTGGCCTGCACAGAGTCCTTACGTGAATCCTATAGAACACCTTTGGGATGTTTTGGAATGCCGACTTCATGCCAGGCCTCCCCAACCGACATTGATATCTCTCCTCAGTGCAGCATTCCATGAAGAATGTGCTCCATTCACCAAGAAACCTTCCAGCACCTGACTGAACGTATGCCTGCGAGAGTGGAAGCTGTCATCAAGGCCTGACACGAACTTGTAAGTCATTTCCAGCCAGGTGTCCGGATACTTTGGTCACATAGTATACTTAGTCCTTGCTCTGGATAGTTCAATAGTTGAAGAACTGTTTTACTGATATAAAGAATAGTAGAAGAGTAGGAAGCAGTGCAGAAAAATAAAGAATGAAACAGCACCGTTGCAGCTTGGGGCCTATGCACACCACTGCACATGTTTACTACAGGGTAGTGAACCCCTGAGGTTCACTCTTCACACCCAATCGTCTCTCTGTATTTCCTCCTGGGTCCCAAATCTTGCAAAGAAAATTCATTCCCTTCATTAAATCCACAGTTTTTATCTGTGTTGTTCTTGCCTTATATAGTTTTAAATCAACAACATTCTTAAGAGCAAAGTTTTTCTTTGACTTTGGATAAATCACATAAAATGCTTTCAGATGTGGGATATTAGCGACTTCGAAAGGTCCTCTGTACACATTGAAAAATTTGACACTTTGCTATTTATCTCCTTGGATATCTAATAGGTCTTAACCAACACTACGTTTCCTATTTTAGTGTCTACCCTCTTTATCCTGTCATCATGTCTTTTCTTCCTCACCTCTAACCCCTATTCTACTAATCCCCTCATTACTTTCTTTTTCTCATCCCAACTTAATTCTTCCCTATGAGGAAAAGTCAGTGTCTCCTCTGTGAAACTTAAAGACCTCTCTTCCTTCACAATCTCATAAGGAGTAAAACCTGTTACATCATGACTCACAGTATTCATCACATCCTTGATATTTTCTATGATGTGTCCCCATGAATTACGCTTGTTGCTACATTACGTGCAGCACAATCTTCCAATTTCCCACATATAAGTTTCGCAGGATTTTCTGCCGGATGATAAATCGATGTATGTATTACAGTTATTTCATGACTAGCAAACCCCCTTTCACTTCTTACCAGTAAACTGTGACCCATAGTCACAAAGCACAGCTTTGGGTTTACCAATTTTCACAAAGTAGTCCTTTTCTAACTTAGCCAAAATTGCCTTGCCAGTTGCTTTGCACAAAGGATAGAGCTTTACAAATTTACAAAACACTTCCAATACTACAAAAATACAAGCAAAATTCATTTTGTTTTCAGCAAATGGCCATAAAAATCCACTGCTAATAAATCCATTAAGTCTTTTGGTTTAACATTTTGCATTGGAAGCCTGCATATTTGATTTGTAACTTTTGCTCTTTGACATTTGTCACATGTCTTAACATGGTTATTCACCCTCTTTACCATACTGTTAAAAATTACACATTCTCTCAATTTCTGTTCACACTTTTTAGCACCTACATGTCTGAAACTCAAATGAATGTAGTTAATTATGTCATCTATGTATTCACTGGGCCAGCGCACCTTCCAATCCTCTGAATTTTCATTGGTTCTTCTAAATAAAACTCTCCCATGTACTTTGTAGTATTTTGGCAACTTGTTGCTAGCATTTGGCATATCCAAGTCTCTCTTTACCATTTTCCATACCTCATCATGATTCTAATATCTCCTCATGAATTTACAAATATTTTCTGTTTTCTTGTCTACAGGAATTCCTTTTATATAAAATAATATTACATGCCCTTCATCTAAATCTTGACCTACTTCACCATTTGCTCCTAGTGGTAACCTGGATAATGCGTCCATCACCCTGTTCTGTGTACCTTTAACATATTTGATCTCATACTCAAACTGCTGCATAAATACTGTCCACTTTGTCAACCATAAATGCATCAGCCTAAATTTCTTGAAAAATATGAGAGCTCTGTGAACAGTATAAATGATAGTTTTGTTCCCCCACAGATAATCTCTGAATTTTTTGAATCCCCAAACTATCACTAAAGCTTCACATTCAGTTACAGTATAATTTCTCTCATGTTTAGTCAGTGCTCTGCTTGCAAAGGCAATTGTCCTATGATTTTCCTTCTCATCATCTCCAAAATTCTGAAATAATTCCTCTTCGATACCATATCCACTGGAGCCTTTGCAAGTGGAATTTGCCAGTAGCCATCTGTCAGATATAAGGGATAATACGGCTTGTCCTCAGCTAACAAGGACTTAATAAACACCGTAAGGGAATCCAACAAAAGGAGAGAACTTTTCAGAAGCATATGCTGTGAGAGTGCCAATGACCAACTCGATCGACTATGCAAGCTTCTAGTATCTTGAGAATATTGAAAACCTTTGAAGAACTTCTAGAATTTTTTTGAAACATTTTCTGCAGAGGACAAAACAGAGGCAGGTTACAAATGTGCAAGGCTACCTTGACTCAATGTTACAATTCAAGACTTATTTCTTTTTACGTCTCTATTGTCATGCAATGAACACAGTAGAGTATGTCAGTGAAAAAATTCAATGCCCTCATCTAAGTATTGCTGATCAGGAAAAAATATAAGAGGGCTCAACTTGTGTATTGAATGGAGGCGTGATAGATTTGAACACTTTTGGGAACTGTGTTTAAAAGAAAAACCTTCACAAGTTGATGATCATTCACTTCCGCAGAATCAAAGTATACCAAAGAAGTACGAAAACAATGAAACCAGCTCACCGCACACTTCCAAAATCCCAAAGGAATACTACAAAGCTATTTACATTGAAGTATGTGAAATGGTGCAATCTTGCATTGCTGGACTCACACAGGTCATTGCAGTTGAACAAGAGTATTAGTAAACAGAGACGAAACAAAATTGGAAAAATCAACTGAGTTTTTCAAAAATGACCTAGACACTGAGAGACTGCACTTACACTTGAATATGTTAACCGATATTGCTAATAAAAAACAACTGTAAGAAAGTACATTACACAAGAGCCTGCAGTTGGAGAAATGTTATGTGAAGTAGTGAAGTGCATTAAGCTTCTCCAAGTAGTTCCAGTCACAACAGCAACAGCAGAACGATTATTTAGCACCCGTAGACGTCTGAAGTCATACCTCCAATCAACAATGGGACAGAAGCGATTGAACAACTTGGCTGTTCTTCATGCCGACCGAGATGTTTTAGGTGAATTGGATATCTGACCAGTCACCAATGACTTCATATTCAGCAATACAGTCAGACAGTCGACATTTGCAGCTTTTAGACCAATATTAAAAATCTTTATAAAATAGAGAATTAAATACATACATAATGTTAAATTTTCATTTCAGAATATTAGTACCTGTTTAATACTATATTACTATAGTACTGTATTAGTTATTTTCAAATACTTAAATATTTTTAGGATGTAAGACCCAATTAAAACCCACTATTTACATACTTTTTGACGGAAAGTATTAGGCATACTATATTAACTTTATTAACTGTATCCAATCATTAACTTTGAGATATTGTTTTTATTTAACGAACCCTGGGCCTTATTCAAAGTAAGTTTAAATTAGCTATTTGATTTATTAATCAAAGTGCTATTACTGTGCGACAGCAATATTTCATGTTTTATTGTTTTAATGGATTGTTTTAGGATTTAATTAAATATAATTTCAGTATTTTCAGTGCTATATATTCACTGCTCTGCAATAGTCTATAAGCATGATTATTACTGTAAATTAAATTAGCTTTTTACAAAAATACTGTGCATGTTTATGTTTTGTTTCTTTTTTCAAAGCCAAAAAATGTGTCAGGCTTGTCGAGTTTCCCGGAGTGTTGAGTTATCGAGAGTCATGTTTGTGGGGTTCTAATGTCGATCATATGACTCTAAAATGCTGAAAAAAAACCTTTAAAACTCACTATTTTTCATCTAAAATTTAGAAAATTTCCCAGGGCAAGACCCCCAGTATGCCCCCCCCCCCCCAATTTTTTTTATAAGTCAGCGCCCCTGACCAGAAGCACATCTGAAGATGTCCAGTGCTGTTCTGGACAAAACATTAGGAATGTAAAATTTTCATGGACTATGGCCACACAGTAGGCTCACCAGCAGCAATTATTTTACTAACGGTTCTTTGTTAGTATCAGAAATGCATCATTTATCCCAGTGTTATGGGTAGTGTTAGATTGGAAGAAGCTATGTAGATGGATGTTCTGAAAATTAATTTCCCATACTTTTATCAGTCGAATATCGTAGAAAGGGTTTTAGTCACACAAGGTTGGGCTGATAAGTACAGATGCATATTCAAGCTGTGTAGTGCTTCTCAACTCAGTTCTGGATTCCCTCTTCTTTTGTAATAAAATGAAGTTTTTAGATTGTACACAACATAACTTTAGAGGGAAAAATTAAGTTTTATTGTCGCTCTGGCATTACAGGGAAACCAACTGTTCCTTCGTTTGAAGTTATATTTGTGAAAGATTCGATAAATGTTCTGGAGTGTCAATGTGATAGGACAACTAGGTAAATGAAATTACTCAAAACCAAGGGATAATTTCAGTTGTGAAATTTGCTGTGATCATCTGTCCCATGAATTGGTACCAGGTGTTGTGCATAAAGCATTAACTATCAGTCACTGCACCAAGTACTCCAACAGAAAATTACATGTGTCACGCCTAACTTCTATATGGAGTGTGGAAAAGAATCACATGTTGATTTCATTAATGAATGAACTAAAGCATGTGTGGGTTAGAAACACTATCCACAGGGATCAATTCCAGCAATATGTGAGAGGATTGTTTAAAACATGGCTGTTTTGGGCAAGATTGTAAAGTGTGCTTACAAAAGGGTTACTAGATTATTGAAGAGAGTTCAGAAAGATGTGTGTAGATGTACAGATGCAAATTGCTTTGTATAATAAATTAAGAAAGTGAGAATGTGTAGAACCTACTGGGAGGAAAAAGATTAAAACAGCACACATGTTTCATTCTAGGCTGTTCCCTTCACTAAGCTTCAAGTGAAACTTTCTGCCAGAGTACTGTCAGGACACAAGCAAGAGAACTAAAATAGTGTGCAGCACAGTTGATACTGGTGCCTCACAAATGCAAACCTACTGCAGAGGCCCCTATGGCTGTCGCTGAGAAGTTCTAGCAGGAGTTCACGAAGTCTCAGTAACTAAAATAAGTGTGTAGCTGATGAGGCTGAATGAAAGTGCTGGTCCACAGGCACGTGTGTTGAGGGATCATAGGCCTGTAATGTGTAGGTGTATGAGACTTCAGCAAAATTATTGACAGAAGAGAAGGAGCCAATAGCAATGCATTGTGGCTGTTAAAAAGTTGTGTTCATAAAGGCAGATAGTGAGTGCACACTTTAATGGCCTTAACAGTTAGTGACAGATTATCAGCCCAAGCTGAAAAAATGATTGAAACAAATACACTTCTCAGGTTTGCCACCGGATCGTATTGTGTAACTTGCACAATGTTTCATCCATGCAGCTGTTCGACATCATCAGGTGGTGGTAGCTGCTGCTGTCACTGCTGCAAGACGCGACTGATGGTAATTGCCTGGTGGCAGTGGAATTTATCATGCCAGGAGCAGGCATCGCAAATCAACTCATACAGAGCCACAAGTTGCCATCATCGTGCGCAACACAGTAGTGTTCTACGCTCTTTGGTGCATAGTGCACATGTAGTCTCAGATGCCGACAGTCTACCTGGTGAACCACAACACATGAGAATGGTATTCCAACAGAATGGCTATCCAGTAGGCAGATAAGCCATGCATTCTGTTCCAAGCAAACTCGAAGCAGGGGTGTAAATGAAGATGCTGTGACACCCACTGCAACAGCGTTCTTGCCCTATTGTGGCAGCATGTCTTTGACAAGAGAAAAAAATCCTCAAAAAGCATGACATCTAGTGTCTTTTTCCGCCACCAGAAAAACAGGAATTTATTGTGCTCAGTCAAAGATGACCTTGGCCTTGGGAAATGTGGCGTGTATAAAATCCCATCCCAATGTGGAAAATGTTATATTGGGCAGACATGTCGAACTGTGCAGGGATGTTGCATCAAACACCATCATCGTAGATACCTGGGGCAACCTGATAAATCAGCGGTAGCGGAGCATTGCCTGGACATGGGACATCGTATGCTTTATGTACAGACAGAAATTTTATCCCCAGCATCATCTTTCTGGGACTGTGTTGTTAAGGAGGCCATGCATATCCTTACGGTGGACAATCTTATCAGCAGGGATGCAGGTTTTCAACTAAGCACCATCTGGAATCCAGCACTGGTTGCCATTAAATCGAAACAGGAAAAACAAGAACTTCCGATTCATCAATTGACGCAACGCGCAACTGAGATTTAGTTCAGACTTTAACCTCAGGAGTGTCTGGCAGCACAGTCATTGCCCATAGCACACATGCGGTTGGCCTTTCTGCGGCCCCCAGTAGGGGACACCAGGAGCGCCACTTTCCTCCAACTATGAGCGTCTTCCTGCACTTGCGTATTGCCTGCTCCTGGCATGATAAATTCTGATGCTGCTGCCAAATTATCATCATTCGCGCTTTGCAGCAGTGACAGCAGCAGCTACCACCACCTGATGATGTCAAGCAGTTGCATCGATGAAATATTGTGCGAGTTACACAATACGATCTGGCGACAAACCCGAGAAGCATATTTGCAACAGATCCATTGGGAAAGAGTCTCATGATTGAAACAGTTTCCACATTACTGCATACACGCAAGGAACACTGGATGTTATCTCAGAATGAACCAATATTTTGGCAGATTGCAAGGATCAGTGTAAAGGGGATGTTCATGTAATGATATTTGACAGTTGTTTACAGGATGGATGATCATTATTGTGTTCATGATATAGAAGGAACATACATCATATGGGGTTGGGAGCAGAAATGACTAAAGTACTGAGGTGTAACCAAAAGAGGATACACTCCTGACAGCAGTTTGAACAAGTGTCAGATGTTATTGCAGAAACATATAAAATTCCACTTGTTACCTTGTCGTAACTGACTGATAAGGTGTGGATCGTTGTAAGGGTACTAGTGTTATTAACTTAGACAGTTAGTCTAAGCAATAAGAGATGAATCCTTTATGTGAACTAGATAAGAGGCTGATAACAGAGCGTGATGATACCTCAACAACAGACCTCACAAAAGATTATTATGACACTGGCACAAATGCACATATAATCAATAAGTGATGAAGGTGAAATGATTATGGATGTATAAATACTCATGACACCGCCTGTTGACTCACTGGAATGATTGCTGCCATAAATCCAGCAACTTGAGACCTCTAGGTGGTGTGCCTGACAGCCACATTAACTGGCTTAGTACTGATTTGTAAAAGCAACTGCAACTACAAAGAGAGAGCAAGAAATTGGTAGAGAGACTGAATTATCACAGCATCTAATCACTGCTGAAGCAACTTGCCTTCAAAAACCATGACAGGTCAGAGCATACAAAAACTCTGTCAGGTAAAAAAAAAAAAAAAAAAAAAAAAAAAAAAAAAAAAAAAAAGGGATGAAACAACTCTTGAAAAAGGATAAGGGCATAACAAATTACATGAAGGAATGAACTTCGATTAGAGCAGCACACATTTGGAGAGTCTAGTGTGTTGCATGTGTTTTTGTTGTATGTCAATCATGTAAGATATTATCACCTCTTTGCTCATTTCAGTTAGCTATGGTGAATGATAAAACTCATAATTGCCATGATAATAGCTCGATTTGAATGAACCAACCTCCACATCATTGGGAAAACCACATATCATGCATGCTCTCATTACCATAGGCCATGTGTCTCACCCTGTTCTGAGAGGAGGCTACTGGCAAACCAAGTTAAGTCAGATGAACCAAGGACAGTCCACTGCCGAATTCCATATACTTTACAATAATTAGTTGGAAAAAGAAGTTACCATAAACTAGACTTACTTGTCATTCCACAATCAGGCTCACCACTGCCACTTCAAATCCCTAAGTTCTGGGAAGATAAATAAAAGTCAAAAACTAGGTCTCAGACAGTTATGATACTATTTGTTTGTTCACCACCATGGGGAGATTGCTTCCATACTAAAACCAGTTACACTGTAATTCTCATGGGTGCTCCACAGACATGAGAGCCTTAAGGACTTGCACAAACAATATGTGATGTGTCACACTTACTTCTTTGCAGGAGGGCAGTTCCTATTGAGGGAGCAGAAGAACTGAGATTTAACACCAGCAAAAGAACTAAACTGTTCAAATGGAAACCACTGTTATCAATGTCTCCTCAGTAGCAGCAATGAGTCAATTCAACAGTTACTGCTGATGGCTTACTACCACCCTATCAACAAGGAGTTAGAGGATGTGTGGACAAATGAGTGACCAAATTGACACTGAACATAAAACATGGAATATTCATCATTGAATACTGAATATTAGAACATTGAAACTCAAATATAGGACGTAAAATGCATGGAATTTTGAATAGTAACTAAACAAAGCAAGGCTGTAAATGAGATTTGAAGGACTGGCTCACATATAACAGAGAGGTAAGAGGCTGACAGGGAAGTATCTCTTCTGAGTCATCCTGATTGCAGTATGTTAAACTCAAAGTCTTCCTGGAATATGGAAGATTAAAAACTTCAGTCTAACTAACATGAGTGAGTATTGATGCAAAAGATGATAGAGTTGTGGATGGATTGTAACATGAAAATGAAAATGACAAAGCTGTGATCAACAAGGACTCTCTGTGGTCACTGCTACACAATCACAAACCATGAGGCCCCGGAGGATGGCTCTGCATTTACTAAGAAAGAGACTAAAATTTCAATAAGAACTACTTGAGAGGACCACACTGAGTCTCTTTAATACGTGGCTTAAGGATACCTGGAACATAGTGCAAGCAAATGTGCTGGAGTCAGATGATTTTTTCACTTCCTAGCAACTAGGGTTGACTCGCAGCAGACTCACAGAAACTATGACTGGTGGTAGTGTCAAATTGCAATGATATGTCTTCAGCCTATTATAATGTAATCCCTTACTTAAGTGTCCATACATTATGAAGAATTTCAATTTTATTCTTATGTTATATGAACTATTTTATAGTTTAGACAATATTTAAACTAGTTTGTGAGAGATATTGCATTATATTTGCAGATAAACAGTACTTACCTTGTGAAGCTGGTCTCAGTGTCAGGGCTGCTCCTTTCTTCCTCAGTAACTTATTGGAAAGATCTTGTCCAGGTTTATTTTAAATGACAATTCACTGAAACATTGTGCTCTGTGAACTATTGTTTTTTTTATTTGCATGTTCATGAAACATTTTACAATTGCTTAAATAACACTTCTTCAGAAGTACATTGTGTAATTTGCTTGTGCCATACAAAGAACATAGTTATAACAATGAAAAATAACCAATTATTGATAATACAATGTAAATTAATATTTAAAAAAAATCTACTCACCAACAGGTGGCAGGGAAGCATACTCACAAACGCATTTAACTTTTACAAGCTTTTGGAGCCAGTGTCTCCTTCTTCTGTCAGAAGAGTTGAACAGGAAGGAAGAGGGGTGAAGAAAAAGGATGGAGAGGTTTAGGGAAAGGGGTAAAGTTCAGGACATTCACCAGAACCCAGGGTTAGGGGAGACTTACCAGACAGGATGAGAAGGAAAGACTGATTGTTGGGGACTGGACCGGGCAATATTTGAAATCCTGAGCTTAAAGTTGGAAGACAGGGTAACATGCAAGTCAGAGATTACTACTAAAACAATCATGCCAAGTTAATAAGAACGAAAAACTAAGTGCAGTGTTTGCAATGGATGTGGGAGGGGGGACGGTGAAAAATAGACAAGTCAGAAAATGAAAGATGTAGTAAACTAAAATGGAGTGAAGGAAGGGGTGATTACTGTGAATAAATGCTGAGACAGGAGGAATTAATGTAAACTAAGGCCATGTGGGTGACACGAAACAAGGACATGTTGTAGTGCTAGTTCCCACCTGCTGAGTTTTGAGAAATTGGTTTCTGTGGGAAGAACCCAGATGGCATGTGTGGTGAAACAGGCACCACGGTCATGACTGCCATGTTGTACAGCATGCTCTGCAACAGGATATTGTGTGTTGCCTGTACATACCCTCTGTCTATGCCCATTCATCCTTAGTGATAAATGCATGTTTGTCATGCCGATGCAAAAGGCCAAACAGTGTTTACATAACTGTTGGTAAATGACATCTGCTGTTTCACAGGTGCTCTCCCTTTGATAGTATATGTTTTGCCAGTTACTGGGCTGGAATAGGTGGTGGTAGGAGGGTGCATAGGGCATGTCTTGCAGTGGGGGGATGGCATGGGATTCGGAATAGGGCCATGTGAAATTTTATTGGGAGAAGGTATTTACAGATTCCAGGAATTTTACCAGGCCAGGCTCACGATGAGTCCATACGGCAAAGATGTCATCAATATATCTAAACCAGACCAAGGCCTGAAGGCTTATGGATCCCAGGAAAGCTTCCCTCCAAGCAACCCATGAAAAGGTTGGCACAGGAAGGAGCCATCCTTGTTTCCATGTCCATACTCTTGATCTGTCCAGATACATGGTGCTAAAAATATTCTATGTGTTACAGTTCCATATTCTGGATTGTGTACATTAATGCTAACATGATAGTCTTAATTCAGATTGGTTTTTGCTTTTAATTTATATATTTTTTCCAAAAATAATCATTTAAGTAAAGAGTTATAAACTTAATGAATATTAACAAAGGCTGCAAATTTTGACAGTATGAAAAATAGGAGCTTCCTGTTATTTTATAAAATTGATTTCATTATGAGTAGTAAAATTAATAACATTATAAATGAAGACAGAAATTTTGGTTGCATAAGAACTGAAGACTAAAAATATTGTCTGTAATGTAAACTTGTTTTAAGATCATTTAAATTAATAACTGCCATTACTAATTTTCGTAGTATGAGATCAATGCTATGAAATATGTTGATATAAATAATAAAAATATATTGACAGAAAAATGGTTTTTTGAAAATCCAAAAATATCTACAGATGAGAAACACACAATTTAAGTAAGAAAATTAAGCCACATCTGGCGAAAATTGATATGGAATCCAACATTTCAGTTGACCTGTGAAAGGTATGAAAAGGTTAGCTTTATTATACTACTGGAGTGCACAACCACAAACCAGTCTACTAACAGTATCTTGACAATGACATGTGATGTCAGATGCATAATCTGATACAATCTTTCATAGGATGGGAGGATTTTTTTCATCTTTTCCTTTTTTAGTACTAGGTTTCTTAGCAAAACCCAGTCACCCTCTTGGTAAGGCAGTAGTAAAATGTCTTGCCTCCCTTAATTTGCTTAACAGTTCCTTTAAAATTATTCTGCTATATCTTTTTCCAAATAGTTTTAAGTCACTGTCCCAGTCCTTTGGTCTCTCATGAATTAATATCCGGTGGCAGTTTATGTACTCACAAGGAGAACTCATTGTTCGTGCATATACAGCATTGTCAGGTGAATATCCTATTAATTTGTGGATGCAGCAGTGTAGACAATTAAAATGTAGGGTATATATCTGTCTCAATCATTGTGCATTTTGTTAACATAATAAAATAACGTCCTTGTAATCATTTTATGAACCAATTCAACTCTGCCATTGGCTTTAGAGTGAAAAGGGGTGGTTCTGCACTCCTTAATAATCAAAAGTTTGCAAACATGCACAGATAAAGAAGACATAAAATTTGTCTATCACGATTGCATCAGTGCTTCCAAAAGTAGGAACTAAATGTGTGACAAATGGTTTCATTGCTGCCTCAGCCATCATATTAGCAATCAGCACCAAGACTACATAAGTCATCAGTAATTGATAATAATATCTGTTCCACCACTGTGTCTGTGAAAAGTCTTCCAAAAAATCTAAGTGTTGTACAGTCTTGGGATAAATAGAGGCAGAATTAACCAAGGAATATACTAACCATGGTGCAACTTTGAGTGTGTGTTGTACGATGCCATTTTATTCCTTGGTTAGTTATTCTTGGAACAGTGTTCCCATCCATTTAAGCTGGCAGCAATAGTAGACTACGCTGGGTGTTTTCATACTCATCACTCATATTTAGTCACTGTCTGCAGAAAAAATGTGTTTAACAGGAGCTATAAGCGTTATAGATCGCCATACTATTCACATGTGGATACTTTGAGGCTGATCAATGCTGTAAAGAAGTTCAAAAGAATAGTAGAAAACGCAAAACTGATGCAGTCTCCTGCAATGAGAAGATTAGTCCAAAACATTTAACGGCCTTGTTAAATATCTGTATGTATAGCATAACAATCGACCTCAAAATTAGTTAAAGGGTCAGGTATTTGTTTTTTGACCATAAGACATCTTCCTAAACTTCAGAATAAAGTATGAGAAAAAATATACAGCAGTTTCAATTCACAAACAACTACACATATATTGAAATACTGTAGAACCTACAACAGAAGTATGATTTGTTAAAGAAAGAAAGCATCTAAATGTTATGCCCACAAAAGATAGCAGAACCTACAGATTGGTGGTAGCTCATATATCGAACATAAGTTCCAAGTTATGTATACTAAAATAAACAGTTTGATGAAGTTTTCAACAGACATATGCCACAGTTAGTTCTATTCAGATGCAACATTTCTGCGTAAGATAATATATTGTCATATGTAGCTATATGGCAGATGATGAACTGTAAGTAGACATTTAATACAGCAGCACTTTTGAAATGTGATCTGCTTTGTGAAATCGTTAATGTATCTTCCTCATTGCATCTTTTTCATAGTCTTTTCAGAGTCTGTGACAATATGTGACAGTGCAGACATCATGGAGTGTAATTTGACAAATAATTTTGGTGCATGTTACTCACTGGGCAGCTTGCTGTTGTATTTATGTCTTAGAAAGATTAATTCATCACAGCAGCAATGGATATTCTACATAAAATACACACATAAAAAAAAGTTTTGTATCACCCCGGTTCCCAGAACTGAAGACAGACGTTGACTGTGGATACTGTATCATAAACACAGTCCCTTTGACTGTTCACAGATGTCACTAAACCGCCCCAAAGATATATTAGATGGAGAGGGTCCAATAGCCGATCAGTTCCAGTCATTCCAACAGGAAGGAGGTGCACAGCTCATGTTGTCTGTAGTTCAACCATGCCTAGATGGTCAGTACTGTGGTTCAATAGCCTCTGCATTGTTACTTTGTGCCAGAAGGGCTCTCAACAAGGGAAGTGTCCAGACGTCTCAGAGTGAACCAAAGCGATGTTGTTTGGGCTTGGAGGAGATACAGAGAGACAGGAACTCTCAATGACATGCCTCACTCAGGCCACTCAATACCTACTACTGCAGTGGATGACCACTACCTATGGATTATGGCTCAGAGGGACACTGACAGCAACACCACCATGTTGAATACCGCTTTTCATGCAGCCACAGGACACCCTGTTACGACTCAAACTATGCGCAATAGGCTGCATGATGTGCAACTTCACTCCCAACACCCATGGCAAGGTCCATCTTTGCAACCACGATACCATGCAGCGTGGTACAGATGGGCCCAACAACATGCCGAATGGACCGCTCAGGATTGGCGTCATGTTCTCTTCACCTATGAGTGTCGCATAGTGCCTTCAACCAGACAATTGTTGGAGACGTGTTTGGAGGCAACCTGGTCAGGCTGAACACCTTAGACACACTGTCCAGCAAGTGCAGCAAGGTAGAGGTTCCCTGATATTTTGGGGTAGAATTATGTGGGGCCAATGTACGCCACCGGTGGTCATAGAAGGTGCCGTAATGGCTGTACGATACATGAATGCCATCCTCCAACCGATAGTGCAATCATATGAACAGCGTATTGGCAAGGCATTCATCTTCATGGATTACAATTCATGCCGCCATCATGCACATCTTATGAATGACTTCCTTCAGGATAATGACATCACTCGACTAGAGTGGCCAGCATGTTCTCCAGACATGAACCCTATTGAACATGCCTGGGATATATTGAAAAGAGCTGTTTATGGTCGATGTGACCCACCAACCACTCTGAAGGACCTACACCAAATCGCCGTTGGAGAGTGGGACAATCTGGACCAACAGTGCCTTGATGAACTTGTGGATAGTATGCCACGATGAATACAGTAATGCATCAATGCAAGAGGATGTGCTACTGGGTATTAGAGGTACCAGTGTGTACAGCAATCTGGACCACCACCTCTGAAGGTCTCACTGTATGGTTGTACAACATGCAATGTGCGGTTTTCATGAGCAACAAAAAGGGCGGAAATGATGTTTATGTTGATCTCTATTCCAGTTTTCTGTACAGGTTCCGGAACTCGCAGAACCAAGGTGATGCAAAACTTTTTTTGATGTGTGTGCATTTGCTGGATTACAGAACACTATTTACGCATCCACTTTTGCAGTTCTTGGGCATATACAAATCCTATTTCTATAACATAATGGCTACTAATAATTATATTGGAAGAATATATGGAAAATGAGTTGCCAACATTTACAATGAACAATGATAACCCATTTTATATTTCTGTGGTAAAAGTTTACCAGTGGCATATATCCTAACTGGAGGCTATTGTCATTGCATCCCACCTAAATATTTGAGAAACAGTAACCACTGAATACATAGTTTTGGGTTGCACAATAATCTCCAGCAGCTTTATGTGGTCTGGGGGAAGTGTGGTGAGGGAAGCAGCTAGAGATGTAACACCTTCATTATGTTCTTCCTTGTATTGTACAATCATCTCATCTGAAAACTGTCAATTTTGTTTACGGAATAAAAATACCTATTCTCAACTGTGATAGACTTAACAGAGTTGCAGATGGTGCTGCTTCAAAAGTTGCATGATGACAAGAATCAAAAGGGGGGGGGGGGGGAGAATTTTATTGGTTCATAAAAGGAGCATAGAGCATTTAGAATTAGAAAAGGAAAATTTAAACAAATTATTTCAGAATAAAAATATATTAATCAATATATATATATATTTGTGTATTTTATTTTCATTTAATTATTACAGGAAACAAAATAAACAAAACTGACTCGTGCATATGTTGTCCAATATCATTTACATCCTTTTAATAAACCTGCTGGGTGTTCCCTTGTCAAGTTCAGTAGGGTCTCCAGTGGACAGAAGGAAATCACCAGAGGAAAAGTATCTGTGTGTCAGTAGTAGCTGATTCACTGATGGAACAGAGTCATTTCTGAAAGAAAAAAAATATATGTGACAAGTTGTGTGACAGGTCAAGAGAAAATTAAAAGCATAGCTTGCCAACCACTCCCTCTACATGTTATCATTATATAAATTCAATAACTAAAGATTTCTTATAGCTGAATGACAAGTACCAGTGCTCTTATAACACACAGGTAACTGTTATTTTGTGATCAGTATGATGTGCTGTGTGGATAATACTAATAATTGAGAAACACAACAGCTATATTCTATAGCTGAGAGAGCATCAAATTTTTCATTTAAGAAGACCAGGAACTGACTTTCCTGTAAATTTTGCTGTGTTGAACTTAGCTTGTGTAAGCACAAATTCTTGAAATATTTCCGGAATGAATTTTCACTCTTCAGCAGAGTGTGTGCTGATATGAAACTTCCTGGCAGATTAAAATGGCATGCTGAACCAGTACTCAAATGCAGTACTTTCACCTTTTTCAAACAAGTGCTCTACCAGCTGAGCTACTCATCGTCATGGTTTTATTTCCACCAGCCCCTCCATTTTTATCCTCCAAACTCCACGGAAGTTCCCCTGTAAAACTTGCAGGACTAGCTAGCACTCCTTTGTTCCATGCGTGCTAGTCCTGCTAGTTTTGTGTCCTGATCAGGTGCTACCTGCGACCCAACAATAAGTATCTCAAATGCTTGCCACACATAAACCTTTGGGCTCAATACATCATTGTTCTGGCGCACCTTGCTCACTTTAGAACATACTGTACCTTGTAATCATATTCACTCAGTTTCAAAGCCCTTCATGTAAGTTGACTACTTAGATCCTTTAAGTTTAAAAGCCACATCAGGGCACTATGATTGGTTGTTGTTGTTGTGGTCTTCAGTCCTGAGACTGGTTTGATGCAGCTCTCCATGCTACTCTATCCAGTGCAAGCTACTTCATCTCCCAGTACATACTGCAGCCTACATCCTTCTGAATCTGCTTAGTGTATTCATCTCTTGGCCACACTCTATGATTTATTCCCTCCACGCTGCCCTCCAACACTAAATTGGTGATCCCTTGATGCCTCAGAACATGTCCTACCAACCGATACCTTCTTCTAGTCAAGTTGTGCCACAAACTCCTCTTCTCCCCAATTCTATTCAATACCTCCTCATTAGTTATGTGATCTACCCATCTAATCTTCAGCATTCTTCTGTAGCACCACATTCCAAAAGCTTCTATTCTCTTCTTGTCCAAACTATTTATCATCCATGTTTCACTTCCATACATGGCTACACTCCATACAAATTCAGAAACAACTTCCTGACACTTAAATCTATACTCGATGTTAACAAATTTATCTTCTTCAGAAACGCTTTCCTTGCCATTGCCAGTTTACATTTTATATCCTCTCTACTTCGACCATCATCAGTTATTTTGCTCCGCAAATAGTAAAACTCCTCCACTACTTTAAGTGTCTCATTTCCTAATCTAATTCCCTCAGCATCACCTGACTTAATACAACTACATTCCATTATCCCCGTTTTGATGTTCATCTTATATCCTCCTTTCAAGACACTGTCCATTCCGTTCAACTGCTCTTCCAGGTCCTTTGCTGTCTCTGACAGAATTACAATGTCATCAGCAAACCTCAAAGTTTTTATTTCTTCTCCATGGATTTAATACCTACTCCAAACTTTTCTTTTGTTTCCTTTATTACTTGCTCAATATACAGATTGAATAATATCAGGGATAGGCTACAACCCTGTCTCACTCCCTTCCCAACCACTGCTTCCCTTTCATACCCCTCGACTCTTATAACTGCCACCTGGTTTCTGTACAAATTGTAAATAGCCTTTCGCTCCCTGTATTTTACTCCTGCCACCTTCAGAATTTGAAAGAGAGTATTCCAGTCAACATTGTCAAAAGCTTTCTCTAACTCTACAAATGCTAGAAACATAGGTTTGCATTTCCTTAATATATCTTCTAAGATAATTCGTAGGGTCAGTATTGCCTCACGTATTCCAGTATTTCTACGGAATCCAAACTGATCTTCCCCGAGATCGGATTCTACCAGCTTTCACATTCATCTGTAAAGAATTCGCATTAGTATTTTGCACGCATGACTTTTAAACTGATAGTTTGGTAATTTTCACATCTGTCAACACCTGCTTTCTTTGGGATTGGAATTATTTTATTCTTCTTGAAGTCTGAGGGTATTTCGCCTGTCTCATACATCTTGCTCACCAGATGGTAGAGTTTTGTAAGGACTGTCTCTCCCAAGGCGATCAGTAGTTCTAATGGAATGTTGTCTACTCCCGGGGCCTTGTTTTGACTTAGGTCTTTCAGTGCTCTATCAAACTCTTCACGCAGTATCTTATCTCCCATTTCATCTTCATCTACATCCTCTTCCATTTCTATAACATTGCCCTCAAGTACATCGCCCTTGTATAGACCCTCTATGTACTCCTTCCATCTTTCTGCTTTCCCTTCTTTGCTTAGAATTGGGTTTCCATCTGAGCTCTTGATATTCATACAAGTGGTTCTCTTTTCTCCAAAGCTCTCTTTAATTTTCCAGTAGGCTGTATCTATCTTACCCCTAGTGAGATAAGCCTCTACATCCTTACATTTGTCCTCTAGCCATGGCTGCTTAGCCATTTTGCACTTCCTGTCGATCTCATTTTTGAGACCTTTGTATTCCTGTTTCCTGCTTCAATTACTGCATTTTTATATTTTCTCCTTTCGTCAAATAAATTCAATATTTCTTCTGTCACCCAAGGATTTCTACTAGGCCTCGTCTTTTTACCTACTTGATCCTCTGCTGCCTTCACTACTTCATCCCTCAAAGCTACCCATTCTTCTTCTACCATATTTCTTTCCCTCATTCCTGTCAATTGTTCCCTTATGCTCTCCCTGAAACTCTCTACAACCTCTGGTTCTGTCAGTTTATCCAAGTCCCATCTCCTTAAATTCCCGCCTTTTTGCAGTTTCTTCAGGTTCAATCTACAGTTCATAACCAATAGATTGTGGTCAGAGTCCACATCTGCCCTTGGAAATGTCTTACAATTTAAAACCAGGTCCCTAAATCTCTGTCTTACCATTATATAATCTATCTGATACCTTTTAGTATCTCCAGGCTTCTTCCATGTATACAACCTTCTTTTAAGATTCTTGAACCAAGTGTTAGCTATGATTAAGTTGTGCTCTGTGCAAAATTCCACCAGGCAGCTTCCTCTTTCATTTCTTAACCCCAATCCATATTCACCTACTATGTTTCCTTCTCTTCCTATTCCCGCTATCGAATTCCAGTCACCCATGACTATTAAATTTTTGCCTCCCTTCACTATCTGAATTATTTCTTTTATCTCATCATACACTGCTTCAATTTCTTCGTCATCTGCAGAGCTAGTTGGCATATAAACTTATACTACTGTAAAAGGCGTGGGCTTCATGTCTATCTTGGCCACAAAAGGCGTTCACTATGCTGTTTGTAGTAGCTTACCCGCACTCCTATTTTTTATACATTATTAAACCTATTCCTGCATTATCCCTATTCGATTTTGTATTTATAACCCTGTATTCATCTGACCAGTAGTCTTGTTCCTCCTGCCACCGAACTTTACTAATTCCCATTATATCCAACTTTAACCTATCCATTTCCCTTTTTAAATTTTCTAACCTACCTGCCCGATTAAGGGATCTGACATTCCATGCTCCAATCTGTAGAATGCCACGATTGGTATCTATTGCAAAACATCTACCATACATTTATCACTTAAAAGACTCTAATCCAAATACCAGGACTAACAATTTTTTCTCAGTTGTGCTGCAATTAATCTCTGCTTTATTGAGCTGGTGAGATGCATAATCAGTTTGCTTTTCCTCACCAACCTGTTCCTGCCTAAGACACAACCCACATCACAATCAAAATATGGATAGATTAACAAGGTAGACTTTTGTCAGAACATCCTCAATCTGTTTTATTGCTATCTCACATTCCTTGGCCAGTCTCCATTCTCAATAACTTTGTTGATGCTTTTGTGACAGGAGCATAATTGTGAATAAATATACAACATTTATTAGCAAGCCTGAGAAATGACAGTACTTCCCTCACATCTGTGAGACAGGGATCTGCTTTCACTCCAGTAGAACTTATAATATGGCCCATGTATTGCATGTGAGACTTGCAAAAGAACAAACAGTTCTCCAATTTTAAAATTAGGTTTTCTCCTGAGGTAACCAAAAACTTCAGAGAAAACCACAGTTCACTTGTACTTAATTTTCCCAACCATACTGTAATCATCAGTGGTGACTTCAATCACCCAACAGTCAATAAGGAAAATTGCCTTCTGCGAAAACTATCTAGAACAGATCATTTGGGACTCCACTCATGATGCAAATGTGTTAGATCTGATGGCAACAAACAGACCCTATCTCTCCGAGGGTGACCAATCAAAACTGGTGTCAGTGACAATGATGCTGTTTTGGCAACAATGCAGCTCATAGTACAAAGGGCATCTAAAATGAGTGGAAAGTTATATATGCTCAGTAAACTAGATGAAGAAGCAGTAGTGTCATATTGCTATAAGGAACTTGAAACTTTTAGCACTCCACAGGAATGCGTAGACGTGCTATAGCTCAAATTTAAAATAATAGTTGACCATGCACTGGATAGGTGTGTACCCAGTTCATAATTGGGGAGGGACCCTCCATCATATACAGTCACTGTAAATAAAACTTAAAGAAACAGAGACTACTGCATAATAGGTGTAAAACAAACCATGTGGCTATAGATAGAGATGCTGAATTAAACACAGTCAGCACTGCAGTGTGTAAAGCCTTCATTGTCTACAGCAGCACAATGATCTTTCACAAAACCCAAAGAAACTCTGAATCCATGTGTTGTCTTGTTGTTGTTGTTGTTGTTGTTGTTGTTGTTGTCTTCAGTCCAGAGACTGGTTCGATACAGCTCTCCATGCTGCTCTACCCTGTGCAATCTTCTTCATCTCCCAGTACCTACTGCAATGTACATTCTTCTGAATCTCTTTAGTGTATTCATCTCTTGGTCTCCCTCTACAATTTTTACCCTCCACGCTGCCCTCCAATACTAAATTGGTGATCCCTTGGTGGCTCAGAATATGCCCTACCAACTGATGCCTTCTTCTAGTCAAGTTGCGCCACAAATTTCTCTTCTCCCTAGTTCTATTCTGTACCTCCTCATTAGTTATATGATCTACCCACCTAATCTTCAGTATTCTTCTGTAGCACCACATTTCCAAAGCTTCTATTCTCTTCTTGCCTAAACTATTTATCATCCACATTTCACTTCCATATATCGCTACACTCCATACAAATACTTTCAGAAGTGACTTCCTGACACTTACATCTATACTTGATGTTAACAAATTTCTCTTCTTCAGTAATGCATTCCTTGCCATTGCCAATCTACATTTTACATCCTCTCTGTTTTGACCATCATCAGTTATTTTGCTCCCCAAATAGCAAAACTCCTCTACTACTTTAAGTGTCTCATTTCCTAAACTAATTCCCTCAGCATCATCCAATTTAATTTGACTACATTCCATTATCCTCGTTTTGGTTTTGTTGATGTTCATCTCATATCCTCCTTTGAAGACACTGTCCATTCTGTTCAACTGTTCTTCCATGTTCTTTTGCTGTCTCTGATAGAATTACAATGTCGTCGGCGAACCTCAAGGTTTTTATTTCTTCTCCATCGATTTTAATACCTACTCCAAATTTTTCTTTTGTTACCTTTACTGTTTGCTCAATATACAGATTGAATAACATCTCGGATAGGCTACAACCTTGTCTCACTCCCTTCCCAACCACTGCTTCCCTTTCATGCCCCTCAACTCGCATAACTGCCATCTGGTTTCTGTACAAATTGTAAATAGCCTTTCGCTCCCTGTATTTTACCCCTGACACCTTCAGAATTTGAAAGAGAGTATTCCAGTCAACATTGTCAAAAGCTTTCTCTAAGTCTACAAATGCTAGAAACGTAGGTTTGCTTTTTCTTAATCTTTCCTCTAAGATAAGTCGTAAGGTCAGTATTGCCTCACGCGTTCCAACATTTCTACGGAATGCAAACTGATCTTTCCTGAGGTTGGCTTCTACCAGTTTTTCCATTCGTTTGTAAAGAATTTGCATTAGTATTTTGCACCCATGACTTATTAAACTGATAGTTCAGTATTTTCACATATGTCAGCAACTGCTTTCTTTGGGATTGGAATTATTATATTCTTATTGAAGTCTGAGGGTATTTCGCCTGTCTCATACATCTTGCTCACCAGATGGTAGAGTTTTGTCAGGGCTGGCTCTCCCAAGGCTATCAGTAGTTCTAATCGAATGTTGTCTACTCCTGGGGCCTTGTTTCGAATTAAGTCTTTCAGTGCTCTGTCAAACTCTTCATGCAGTATCATATCTCCCATTTCATCGTCATCTACACCCTCTTCCATTTCCATAATATTGTCCTTAAGAACATCACCCTTGTATAGACCCTCTATATACTCCTTCCACCTTTCTGCTTTCCCTTCTTTGCTTTGAACTGGTTTTCCATCTGAGCTCTTGATATTCGTGCAAGTGTTTCTCTTTTCTCCAAAGGTATCTTTAATTTTCCTGTAGGCAGTATCTATCTTACTCCTAGTGAGATAAGTCTCTACATCCTTACATTTGTCCTCTAGCCATCCCTGCTTAGCCATTTTGCACTTCCTGTCGATCTCATTTTTGAGACGTTTGTATTCCTTTTTGCCTGCTTCATTTACTGCATTTTTGTTTTCTCCTTTCATAAATTAAATTCAATCTTTCTTCTGTTACCCAAGGATTTCTACTAGGCCTCATCTTTTTACCTACTTGATCCTCTGCTACCTTCACTATTTCATCTCTCAAAGCTACCCATTCTTCTTCTACTGTATTTCTTTCCCCCATTCTTGTCAGTTGTTCCCTAATGCTCGCCCTGAAACTCTGTACAACCTCTGGTTCAGTCAGTGTATCCAGGTCGCATCTCCTTAAATTCCCACCTTTTAATGTTTCTTCAATTCTACTCTACAGTTAAAAACCAATAGATTGTGGTCAGAGTCCACATCTACCTCTGGAAATGTCTTACAACTTAAAACCTGGTTCCTAAATCTCTTTCTTACCATTATACAGGGTGTTACAAAAAGGTACGGCCAAACTTTCAGGAAACATTCCTCACACACAAATAAAGAAAAGATGTTATGTGGACATGTGTACGGAAACGCTTAATTTCCATGTTAGAGCTCATTTTAGTTTCGTCAGTATATACCGTACTTCCTCGATTCACGGCCATGATTTCATATGGGATACCCTACCTGTGCTGCTAGAACATGTGCCTTTACAAGTACGACACAACATGTGGTTCATGCACAATGGAGCTCCTGCACATTTCAGTCAAAGTGTTCGTACGCTTCTCAACAACAGATTCGGTGACCGATGGATTGGTAGACGCGGACCAATTCCATGGCCTCCACGCTCTCCTGACCTCAACCCTCTTGACTTTCATTTATGAGGGCATTTGAAAGCTCTTGTCTACACAACCCTGGTACCAAATGTAGAGACTCTTCGTGCTCATATTGTGGACGGCTGTGATACAATACGCCATTCTCCAGGGCTGTATCAGCGCATCAGGGATTCCATGCGACAGAGGGTGGATGCATGTATCCTCGCTAACAGACTACATTTTGAACATTTCCTGTAACAAAGTGTTTCAAGTCACACTAGTATGTTCTGTTGCTGTGTGTTTCCATTCCATGATTAATGTGATTTGAAGAGAAGTAATAAAATGAGCTCTAACATGGAAAGTAAGCATTTCCGGACACATGTCCACATAACATATTTTCTTTCTTTGTGTGTGAGGAATGTTTCCTGAAAGTTTGGCCGTACCTTTTTGAACACCCTGTATAATCTATCTGAAAACTTCCAGTAACTCCAGGTTTCTTGTATGTATACAACCTTCTTTCATGATTCTTGAACCAAGTGTTAGCTATGATTAAGTTAATCTCTGTGCAAAAGTCTACCGGGCGGCTTCCTCTTTCATTTCTTACCCCCATTCCATATTCACCTACTACGTTTCCTTCTCTTCCTTTTCCTACTGTCGAATTCCAGTCACCCATGACTATTAAATTTTCGTCTCCCTTTACTATCTGAATAATTTCTTTTATCTCATCATACATTTCACCAATCTCTTTCTTTATCTGCGGTGCTAGTTGGCATATAAACTTGTACTACTGTGGTAGGCGTGGGCTTCGTATCTATCGCGACCACAATAATGTGCTCACTATGCTGTTTGTAGTAGCTTACTCACATTCCTATTTTTGTATTCATTATTAAACCTACTCCTGCATTCCCCCTATTTGAGTTTGAATTTATAACCTTGTATTCACCTGACCAGAAATCTTGTTACTCCTGCCACCAAACTTCACTAATTCCCACTATATCTAACTTCAACTTATCCATTTCCCTTTTTAAATTTTTCTAACCTACCTTCCTGATTAAGGGATCTGACATTCCACGCTCCGATCCGTAGAACGCCAGTTTTCTTTCTCCTGATAACGTCCTCCTGCGTAGTCCCTGCCCTGAGATATGAATGGGGGACTATTTTACCTCCGGAATATTTTACCCAAGAGGATGCCATCATCATCTAACCATACAGTAAAGCTGCATGCCTTTGGAAAAAATTACGGCTGTAGTTTCGCCTTGCTTTTAGCTGTTCACAGTACCAGCACAGCAAGTCTATTTTGGTTTGTGTTACAAGGCCAGATCAGTCTATCAACCAGACAGTTGCCCCTGCAACTACCGAAAAGGCTGCTGCCCCTCTTCAGGAACCACACGTTTGTCTGGTCTCGCAACAGATACCCCTGTGTTCTGGTTGCACCTATGGTACGGCTCTCTGTATCGCTGAGGCACACAAGCCTCCCAACCAAAGGCAAGGTCCATGCCATGGTTCATGGGGGCACGGGGAGGAGGGGGGGTGGGGAGGGGGGGAGGAGGGATGCATTTAAAGGCTGTTAATGGAACCAAAGTTAGGGCCCACTCATTTGCGGATGAGACAGGAACCGAAATTGACAGTAGCAAAGCTAAACCATGAATATTCTGTTTTCAGGTGTTCCATTACAAAAGAGGGGAACTGCACCAATTTAATCCTTGTCACCACTGAAAGGATGAGTGAAGTAACTGAAATCATTAAAACTAAACAAAGCTTCAGAACTGAATTGAAAACTTAGATTCTATACTCAGTTTCTGGCTCACTTAGCCACTCTTTAAACTATAAGCTATTGTAGATCTCTTGAACAAAGATCCATGCCCAGTAGTTGGAAGAATGCACAGTCACACCCATTTAAAGAAGGGTGGTAGAAGTAATCCACAAAACTGTCATCTAATATACTGGACATCAATTTGTTGTAGGAGCTTAGAACATATTATGCACTCAGGTGTAATAAGTGAGGAATAGATTTTTATGTAAATAAATATTTTTTGTTAATATATAAGCATTTATTAATGAGATATCTTGAACAAAATGAACTCCTTCATGCCAAACAGAATGGACTCCGAAAACATTGATGGTGTCAAACCCAAGTTGACCTTTTCTCGCATGACGTACTGAAAGGTTTGGACCAAGACAGTCAGGTAGATGCAGTATTTCTCAACTTCCAAAAAGCATTGACTCAGTACCACACCTATGCTTATTATCAAAAGCATGACTGAATGGAGTATCAAACAAAATTTGTGACTGGATTAAGGTAGGGAGGATGCAGCGAGTTATCTTGGATGGAGAGCCATCAAAAGCTGTGTAAGTAACTTAAGCTGTGCCCTAGAGAGGTGTGTTGCGACCCTTGCTGTTCTGGTACATATTAATGTCATTATGGGCAATATTAATACTAATCTCACACTTTTAGTAGATGATGCAGTTATCTGTAATGATGGACTTTCTGAAAGAAGCTGCATAAATTTTCAGTCACATCTTGATAAGATTTCAAAGTGATGAAAGATTAGCAGCTTGTTTAAATGTTCACAAATGTAAAATTTTGCACTTCATGAACTAAGGAAACATAGCATCCTATGCCTACAGTACCAACAAATCACAGTTGGAATCTGTCAACTGTTACAAATACCTGAATGTAACAATTTTTTAGGGATATAAAATGGAACAATCACGTACCTCAGCCGTAGGTGACATAGTTAACAGACTGTGGATCACTAGTAAAATCCTAGTGAAATACAATCAGTCTATAATGGGGCCCACACACAAAACACTGGCATGACCAGATTCGTATTAGAATATTGCTCAAGTGTTTAGGACCCATACTAAATTGGACTAACAGGGGATATTGTACATATACAGAGAAGGACAGCACAAAAGTTCACAGGTTTGTTTAATCTCTGGGAGAGTGTCACAGAGATGCTGAAGAAACTGAAGTGGCAGACTCTTGAATATAGACATAAACTATTCTGAGTATGCCTACTTACAATGTTTCAAGACTGGCTTTAAATGATGACTCTAGGAAGATACTATCACCTCTCCCACACCACGACTCCCTCCAAGTATTACTCCCATGCGGATTGTGAAGATAAGACCAGATTAATTACAGCTTACATGGAGGCATTTAAACAATCATTCTTCCCACACTCAGTATGTGAATGCTACAGGAAAAAACCTAATAACTGGTACGGTAGTACATACTACCTGTCATGCACTTCACATTGGTTATTCAGAGTATAGATGTAGGTGCAGATAGATATAACCACGACAGCACGCTTCTTAGCTGTTCACCGTATTCTTCTGTCATCCATGAAAAGACAATAATATCAACAAGATATACCAAACACATAGTTTGTTACAATCCCTGCAATAATAGATCTGCGAGCTGCTTGGAAGTAGCAGGTGTGTTTCTCTAACCGAAAGGCATTCTAATAAGCTTATATAACTCCAAAGGCACAACACATTCCACTTCAGGTATGTCATGAGGCCCAGTGGGAATCTGATGATAACCTGATTACATGTCCAAAGCAGAAAAGTACTTGCAATTTTCTAATCAGTCAAATGTGTCATCTATGCAAGGTAGCAGATATGTATCAGGAGTAGTCATCACGTTTACTGCTATGTCAACACAAAGATGATAAGTCTTCTCATCATTAATGTTCTTCTTCAGTATGATAACAATAGGAGATGCTCAAGGGCTGAAGGAAGGTTGAATAATTCCACATCTAACTGTTGCTGGATACTTTTCTCCACAACTGGCCGTGAATGGTAGCACTATCGGTCTCACACTCACTGTTGGAATTTTGTGATGTGTTATATCTGTGGCTGACAAATACTGGCTTTTTCCAAACAGCCATGCTAATTTCTCCAACACTGGATACAGCAGGTCTCTATCAAATGCAACAATCTTTCTTTTAGCAGATTCCTTAGGGGTGGTGTGCTTGTGTACAGTTCTTGAATTGGTAGCAACCTTTGCTTTGGGGGACCTCATTTGGCATGAATCTAGAGACGAGCCAAAAATTCATTGTGGCTAAGCAGTTCAACCTGAAATACAGTTTTGATAAGCTCTCAGATTTCAGTTGTCACCAAAAAACTCCTCCCATATTGTTACATATGATTTCAGGTGCACTGACTGTTAACACTGAGATGTGGGGTTGAATGGAAACTTGGGGAATAGGCTTCTTTCTCCAGTTTCTACCTGTCTCTGTTGTGTTACTACCACCAAATCAATGAATTAAAGAACCAAACTGAATATTTGCAATTTAAGTTAACGACTCCCTGACAGTGGTGCAGAAAATCATTCTCCAGAATAACTTAAAAATCCTAACCTATTTCCTGATTGCCTCTATTTCAACTCTATACTGTCCATCTCCAATCACAGTATCAACACGATGTATACCTTATGGACTAATGACTTCTGTTCCTAGACCACTGATGCGACAGCAAGATTGTTTCAATATGTACTCATCATCAGAGGGTAAAACTAGCAAGCTCGACTGAGTGTCCATATCCTCTTAAATATTGACCAGCATGTCTTCAATATTATCATGTATAGTCATGCTCAAGACCTTTGGCCATCTGTGGAAACTGTCAGGGTAGACTGACCTTACTGGGAGTGTGGAGTGATGACTGCTCTGACCCCTCCGTCATATTCCTGGCATGACCTCGTACTACGTCTAAAACTTTGAAATCTTCCCTAGCCTCAGTCTGGGTCAAGCGCAGGGAGCACCAGCCCCCTTCCGAAATGACAGTCACATCCTCCACATCCAGCTCGTGATACATCCCTCACTCATTTCATTGGCTGCTTTGTGGGAAATCTTTGTCTGGGATCAACACTAACTATGAGTAACCACTTCTAGGAGGTAACTATGGTTTAAAGAAGTTCTGAGGCCATGGTAGGAAGAATTAAAGTACTGGCCGTTATGAAAAAAGAATTGAAATGTTGAATTACGATTGATACCCACAGATTGGTAATGGCTTGCACACTGGCTCTAAAATTACGAGTATTTACTCATTAAAATTATTTCTAGGCTAACCAGTTATGCTATAAGTATTAGTCACCTGGAAATTACGCTATGAACAATAAGAGTTTAAGATTCTCTCCTTGAACAATAAAGTAGGTAATTTGTGGAATAATAACACATGTGTCATTCATAAGAATAAAATTGTAATTTTATCAGGGATGGTATAAGGACAAGTGGATGACTCCAACTTGCTCTGTTGCATCTGTCATCAGCACTTGCAATTTTGCCTCCTGTATACACAAAACTGAAAAAACTTTCAGTACTGTTAGTTACTTTCTCAAGGATAACAGAGGGGAAGTTGGGAAAGAGCGATAAGTCACTCAGAAACCAGGGTTCCTAGAACAAAAGGTGGCAATGATTGAATTTTATCTCTTAAAGGTAAGGACTGGGTAGACATTCTGCCTCTCTGTAATAAGATTTCTTAAATTAATTCTGTTTTTGATATAATTTTTCTAAGAAATCCATCTTGATGGTGATGTTGGTAGTGTTAATGTTAGTATACTAATTATTTACTAAAGATGCACAGCATATTGATACTTACAAAGTATTCCAATATTGTGTTGTTTGATTGATGACGTTAGGAAAGTTTCAGATGCAGCTGTGTGTAATCTGTCACTACATGATGCTGTTATGCAGAAGGATAGTCATCTGATTTTCTACATCTAATGATGTTCATTCTTATTGTTGTACAGATTCCAATATGAAAGTGAACACACTGGAATTTGAAATGAGAAAAACTAGTGATAAACTGAGTGATGTAGCTGGCAAAAACTAATGCATTAAATTAATGGTTAAATAACATTACACAGCAATATTCTGTTTGTGATTTGTGTCAACACAGTTACCGATGCCCTAACATTTACACAGCTGTACTTATATTTGTCAACAAATGAAAATCATTATCATGTCTTCAGAATAAAGGCTTTTTATTTACAATGAACATTGGTATCTGGCTGCCAGAAACGTTTCCAGTCTATATATATTCAACCTGTTTGACAGTTTCTACAGTTTTGATCCAACAGAGGATTTGTATAAAATGAAATGGATGATAATGTTAAAAAACAATGTAGGGAACAAGGGAAATCTATTAAAAATTGTTTCTAAATGTGAAGAAAGAACATAATACATGTTGTTGTCACTACTCCACCTATCACTAATGATGCGCTGAACTCAGAGATAAGGAAAGATCTAATAAAATGTACAGACAGAAATTAAAGAATTATAACATACTGGCTCACACTGCACCTTTTAGGAGTCACTGGGAAATATACAAGACAGTGAGATACCAACTTCACTGTTGCTCCCCTAGCGGCCTGACAGCCAGGAACGATGGTCTCGTGTGCCATTTCTCTTCACAGCAGGGCCCCTCTGGTTAAATCTGTGGCACCCTTACAGCACAGTGGTCGTCAACGAATTTTTCTGAAATTGTAATCATTTGCTTGCCTATACATGTACGTCACATCTATCGATTTCCATCCCATTCGGATAATTCCTTAGAGGTGCATCTTTTTTTCGTGTTTGTGTATTCATCTTGGAAAGTATTGTAATGATTAAAAGTTCTTCAAAATTTCTCTACTCAATTCCCTTTGGCTAACTGTATTCACGATATTTATAACCTCCTTCTGCAGTTCAAGATACCAGCTGTAATTTTCTATGGATCAACAGTGAATTGTACTAGGTAGCGTAAGAGATTTACAGATGTATTACAGAATGTGAAATAGCAGCTTGTGATTTCTGTATTACTGTATCTTGCAATCATGTACAAATTTTTGATGAAGTCCTTGTTAAATAGTTGGCTTAACTGTATATCTGCTCAGTTGAGATTTTTGAAAGGTGGCTACTCCTGGTTTAATCTGAGGTACCATGTACAGTTTACAGAAGTAAAGTATGTGACTTAGAAGTGTTAGTAAACTCTGTAAGTGAAATTTCAGATGCAAAAATTCTATGTATAACTGAGCACTTAATGGAAGCACAAGAAACTGAAAGTATAGTGCTCCCACAGTTCAAACTAATAGACAATTTTTCAAGAAAAATTACAAAGGTGGAGGGAGTTGCATATTTGCAAGGGAAAGCATTGAAGCCCATCCACTCCAAATATGCTATTCTTACAGTGTTGAAAAGGATATAGAACTATCTGGGATTCAACTTACTGATCTCAATTTACTCATAATAACTGTTTTCAGATCACCCTCTGGTAACATAGGCTCATTCTTTAAAAATTTACATCCATATTGGTTAAAAACAGTCTTGGTTGCAATTTTAGTTTTTTATTTTTCAACTACATGTTTCGCCTTATTTAGGCATCTTCAGGTTATCTTAATTTGGTATTTCTTAGAAGGATCCTTTAGTCAGTGTAGCCAAAGGGCATCATCGAATATATAAGGCCAACATCACCTTTGTTAAACTCAGTAAAAACTTTTCCAGATGGACGCGAGTGACACCAAGACCTGCATAATGCGTTCCCATTCACTGTGAAATGCTGTTAAGCACTGGTTTGCTGTATGCCACAGATGGATTGGAAGAATTTGTATAACTTAACATCCCTTCGTGAAACTCTAACAAAGAGAAGCATTCCAAATATCTCAATCTGTGGCAATTTTAATACTGACTTGTTGAATGATGGCAGCACCCAGACAGCCTTCATAAATTTGATGACTTCTTCCAGCCTTCATTTGAAAGTAAAATCTGCAACTAGAATTACATCCCATATTAGTAGCTGTATTGACCAAGTAGCCACTAACATAGAATGTGTTGCAAACTCTGTACATCTAGAGTTCTCAGACAACAATCCTATAATTATAAATGCAAAGTTACTGCATAGGGATGTCTTAGTCAAAATTGTAGTAAGAGAAAGCAGAAACTTTTCAGAGAACAATATTCTAAATTTTTTATCCCACATGAGTAAAGAAAACTGGCAGACAGTCTTCCAATCACAAACCGAAGATGATAAGTATGAAGCCTTCCTAAACATTTTCTCCTATTACTTCAATTACCATTTTCCTTTAAAGTTAAAAAAGTTGTTCATATCTATTCCAGAAAGTGGATCACTTTAGGCATTATAACTTCCAGCAAAAGAAAGAGGGAGCTTTTTTCCCTGAGCAAAGTAAACTTTTGACAGGAGTGTTCAGTTTAAAAAAATACTTCACTGCTTATAAAAAGATATTCAGAAATGTTGCCAAGGCAGCTAAAAAACTTCATTATGACATACTTCTCAAAAATTCAACTAAAAGAAGTAAATGTATGTGGAAGATATTTAACACTAATACAGGTATGACTAAAAACATTACAAATAGCAGGATCCTAGAAATAAATGGAAGATTGATTACCAATAAAAAAGGAAATGGCTCATGAATTTAACTCCTTCACAAATCCTGTTGAAACCCTTATTAGTCACTTAAAGAATAACTCTATGCTGGCCCCTCTTATGAGCAACCCAACTGCTTCACTATTCTTATCACCGACCTCAGAACCAGAAATAAAAAATACAATCAGCCAAAAAATAAAAAAGATTCCTTCTGCTGGACAAGATGAAATCCCTTGTTTCCTTGTTCACAAATGCTCAAGTATAATTCATAAGCATCTATCACATATCATTATTTCTTCAATTTTGCAAGGCACATTCCCTAAATTACTTAACATAGCAAAAATTATTCCAATATGCAAAAAAGACTCTAAACAAGATCCCAATAATTATTAGCCAACAGCAGTCCTTTCTGTGTTTAGTAAAATATTTGAGTATCTAGTGACTGACAGACTAAAATCATTTCTGAATAAGTATAGTATCCTTTCTCCAGATCAATATGGATTCCAGGGGGTGGGGGTGGGGGGAACAACAGTTGAAGCTGTTTATAAATTTCTAGATACAACTCTCACTCTCTTAGATAAGAAACAGCCAGCAGTGGGGTTGTTCCTTGATGTTACAAAGGCCTTCAACACTGTAAACCACAGAATACTATTACAAAAACTATATAACTATGGCATATGGGGCACTGCCTACGACTCGTTTGCAAGCTACCTACTAGACAGAAAACAGTATGTGCACTTATGTGAGGTCACCCCTTCAGGAAAATCCACAGTTTCATGTTCTGATATGCAAACCGTAAAACATGGTGCCCCTCAAGGATCAGTTTTAGGCTTGATCCTATTTCTCCTGTTCATTAATGATCTTCCTCTTCACCTACCAACTTGCAATACCTACCTTTTTGCCGATGATACCAATATTCTGATATCTGAGTCAGATGATCACACTGAAGCTGCAGTTAACCAATGTAAAGCTCTACTGGATTCATGGCTTACTGCTAACAGGTTACTTCTTAACACAAAAAAGATTGTAGTCCTAACATTTCATACAGTCCAGAACACAAATCCCACCATCCCAACTATAAAAATAGGTGGAAATAATATTGAATTGGAAAATGTAACTAAATTCCTTGGAATATCTATCTCTGACACACTAAGCTGGAAAAAGCACACTGACAGCTTAGCTACCAAGCTAAGTAAAGTATATTTTATGCTTCTGTCAGTCAGGGAAGTGACAAGTATAAAAATCCTAAAGTCAGTGTGCTGTGCTCTTTTCCAATAAATCCTAACATATGTCTCATGTTCTGGGGCCACAGTTCTGAGTCCAATAAAATATTTAAGCTCCAAAAGAAAGCTGTCAGGATAATGTTATTTAAAAAGTGGAGAGACTTGCGTAAAGAACCATTCCCAAAACCGGGTATTCTTCCACTTTCATGCCAGTACATATTGGAGAGACTAAGTTTTATCAAGCTAAAATTGGCAGCCTGAAGCAAAATCTGGACTACCACCAGCACAAAACTAGAGGGAAATACTTGCTAACACAGTTTCCCCATTCCACCAAATTATATAGTGATAGTGTAAAATGCATGGGGATTAAACCTTGTAATCATCTACCGCCACACATAAAAAACATTAAGAATCCAGCAAATTTTAAAATAAGGCTCAAATTGACATTATTATAATACTTTTTTTATAACACATGAATATTTTGAATGTGATTTTTCTATGTAATATATTTGCACACTTATGTTTCTGTACTATAATTTGTCTTCAAAATGTAAATTTCAACAAGGCCTAACAAACTGTTAAAAATTTATCTAATTGTATGTACTATGTAATGCTTATCTGTACTTAATTTTATTTTAAATGTATCCTCAAATTTTAATTTGGCCTAGTTGACCTTAATTTTGAACAACTTGTGAGTATAATAATACTGTATCTTGTAATCTATAAGTACCATACAATTGTGTAAGTCTAGGTGTATTTAATTGGATGTTATGTATTTTTAAATGTTTAACTGCTATAATGACTTTCCCCATATCATGTAGTAGGCCTACTCTCTGTACACAAGATGATTCAGTGGATCAGTTAAGAAAGAATGAATTTATTAATTTCTGGCACGCCCAAAGCGAAACACACTAACAGGTTGATGAATAATGAAATAAGGATCAAAGTTGCCTCTTACATAAAGTTCTCGGAAACGTTACTCGTTACATAATACAGTTATACCAAAGAGTTCTCCGGACGGAAACGTGCTGGAGGGAGTCCCCTGTTCGTTTTCGCCTGCCTAGGTAGCGTTCCTACCTGCTGAATACTTGGAAGAAGGCAGTACTGGGAATGCTGTGTAGCAACCTTGCTGGGAACTATCAGGATTCCGCAGCCACGTACTCCTAAAACTGATGCAATCGCGCACGGGGAATCCTTAGATTCTCAGAACAAATCACTATTTTTATTTATTTTTGTATCTGCGTCAATGGCGGTTTCTCCGTTCTCTTGCGGTTTTGCGCGTGAATGTGAGGAAAGGTCTGCCAAGGTTGTCTGACATGTATTAGATATGTGTGCAGACGTCCAACACATCAGAATTTCTCATCTACAAACAATTCAATATTCCGAAATTAGAAGAAATCTGTGATTATGAAACAGACAACTATCAAGTCCAAGAAACATTTATGTATTCAATAAAAATTCTGTTTTCAATAGATGAAGTGTTTGGCCCAGATTAGCTGCTGAATAGCGTAGCCAGATAATGCATACTGTGACCTTACAACACAAGCAACGTTTTAAGTAAAAGATAAAAATTAAGTATTATATCGTAAATAAAATCTATAATCATTGTAAAGCTGAGAACTTTACAATATAGCCTAGCGATAACCAGATTCCACAAGAAAATAACGCAGACATTTTCAACAACTGGTATTCCGTCAACAAAAGCTTTAGGCCTAATGAGACACTGCAACGTCTCCTCTCTGAAAAGTGCCCCGCTTTACTGCAAAGAGTTTATTTGGAATGTGCCTAACCATTTGTAGACCGTTTCAGTAATCTAACGACGGAAACGTATCTTTTATAGGAGATCAGTACCGGTAACTGCTTTTGAGTCATTTTCGCACTACCTACTATTTTGAAGACCTTATGAGAGTCAACGTACCCCTAACGATCTATTTCAGTTAGTATTTAGTAATAATCTAGCGTTTACTATATTATACACGGTGTCGCAGAAATGTTGCGATAGAAACCATTTGTAGACTGCTTCAGCAATCAAAAAGCGGAAACGTATGTTTTACATGAGATCAGTAACTGGTTTTGTGTCATTTTCACAGTATCTACTATTTTGAAGACCATGTGAGAGTAAATGCACGTAACGATCTATTTCAGTTAGTATTTAGTAATACTCTACCGGTTACTATTATACACGGTGTCCCAGAAATGTTGCGACAGACCTCTAGGGGAAGTGGGGCACAGCATAAGGGTTGAGAATTGCACAGCAAACCACGGCCGCAAATGTAAGGGTTAAGTGGTAGCAGAGGCCGAAGATCGGAAAGGAAACAAGAGAGTGGTTCATTTGAAATATTTACTGGACGTGATGAGTACGCAAGGTGTACAACATGAACACAGCTCTAGTGTTCCAACAGATACTCGACGTCTGCAGCGTCAGAGGCCACGCATGCCTGACACTGACGGAGCACTGAGTGCGGGACATGCTGGAACACACAGGGAGGTTCTTCGATTGTAGCATATAGAGCCAATCTAAGGTGAGCATGTTGTGAACACAAGCTGCTCGTCACGTTTACTGGGCCTTCTTCAAGCAAGCCAGGAAGAACTTGTTGCAGAAAGGTCTGACTAAACAGTCGCCGACCAGACCGCCCACACATTAGGCCTACGTAACTACGAAGCGACGTTGTGCCGCGTGGCGCCGCACGCCGTGCGCGTTTTCTAGTGCCCGCAGACGCTCAGTGTGGTGACTGAGTAAGTCATACCTAATGAATGTGGCCTCAGCAGTGAATAACACATTAAGCTAGGAAATTCACAACTCGGCCTTTTTGTTGCAGAAATCACTGTGCGAAACGAATTCGTGAAGGGTGGTCATCGGGGTACAATAACTGCACCCTTTCGAGATAAAAGGCATTTAAGGACTCGGCGTTCAAAACACGCTGACATTCTTACGTCCGAGGCAACGACACGTATGCTGGTGCTCGGGTTTAAGGGCCGAACGTTCGATCGTGGCCTGCCCTTAATAGCCCAGCCGTTTCTTAATGATCCGTACTAGCACAAAATTCGATGCATACTTGCAAACAAACTATGGTGCGGATGATGTCTGTCTGGGAAGTGTTCTCGATAATTGCGTACGTCTCCAAGCTCGTCGTTCGTATACCATTCCATGCTCCTTGTATGCTGCCTAGCACTCTCGTGTACAGCACCATCTAGCGGCCATGGTTTGCTATCAGATTTGCGCTGTACCAAAACTACGGTTCTGAAGTTTTGGTACAGTACATAAACGACGTAGTAAATAGTAGGATAACCGGTAGTATTGGTAGCATTGGCAGGGAAAGAAACAAATGAATGTGTGAGGGAGAAACTGGGAGCCGACGACTTCTCTTTCTTCTCTCTCCCTCTTACTCTCTCTTCCTTCTCGCCTAATTAGAACCGCACATCGTTCAGTGTTAGTCCATTGTGTATTTTATAAACAACTTGCATTTTAGAAGTAACATGAAGCGATGTTTGATACATTTTTGTTTTGCAGTTTTTTCCCTTAATTTTACCGCTCTCTGGGAAATTGCGTTTTCCAGCGCTATGTGATAAATATATATATTTTTTAAAAAAAACTTTTACTATAAAACCCTCTGATTCATGTTCCAAATCAACAGTTTTCAAATAAAACCACAATTAAACGTAGACAATTTCAGTTTTTCTATAAATACTATTTCTTTTTTAATAACAGACAGATGGATAACTATCTAGGACAACGATGTTCCGTAGGTTACGCTGCGCTTTATAGAAGGGGTGTTCAAAAAGAAACGAGCCGGAGGCGTAATTACAGAAATCAATACCTGTATGTTAGAAGTATTGACCCCGGCTGTTGAGACACTTGTCACACTGTGACACAAGACGGTGAATGTCTGTCTCATACAATTCCTGGGGCTGCGATGTTAACCAGTTCCGCACGTACAGGTGGACGTCGTCGTCCGAGGTGAATCGTTTGCAGCTCAGAGCCTTTTTTAGGGGACAAAAAATGGCGTAGTCAAAGGGACAACAGTGGAATGCCCAGCGTTACTCCAAGTCTTGACCACCCTTCGCCAAGCGATCAAATCAAAACGACCAGGCAATCTCACCCGTGGGGTCATTGTGCTCCACGACAATGTAAAGCCCCATACGGCCAACACAGTCGCGGCACTCTTGCAGAAATTCAAATGGGGGGGGGGGGTTCTCGGTCACCCTCCATACAGTCAGGACCTCTCTCCCTGCGATTACGCCGTTTTTGGTCCTCTTAAAAAGGCTCTGAGGGGCAAACGATTCGCCTCAGGCGACGACGTCCAGATGTACGTTTCAGTTTCTGGACGGTTCATCACTTTCGGCTTCTAAGGGAATCTAGGAAGACACTAATCGATAGTCCACGCTAACTTTTGTCTACGTTAGCCTACCTTATTTTTACAACTCTAATTGCTATGCAAGTCTCACTCCTTATGATGTGCCCTCCTCCCTAGAAGTTCGTCGCGACATTTCTGGGACACACTATAAAACTATCGTCATGGGTATTAAACTGGACAAAAAATGTTATCTGGTGATATGGCGTTCACGGGACGCGAGCGATAGAGTAAGAAACTAATAGTGGTAAGGAGGAATTCTCATCAGATCAAGAACATCAGAAATATAGAATAGTATGCAGATTGCAGTAAATCGTAATTTTTTTTCTCTTTTTTTAACCACTTGCTACAGAAGGAAAAATCAATAAAAGGGATACTTGGCCCCAATGCCAATTTCTGCACTCACCAGTAGTAAATTGAATTAAATTCGTTCAGATGCCTGCGTCCGGAGATCAGTGGTTCTCTCCATCCGAATGTTTCAATATTATATTTTCACCATTCAGAAAACTTTTGCGACCATACAAACCGCTGCTGCTGATATTCATTTTTTTTTTTTTTTTTTTTTACTCAAAGCATTACCGTCGCCATTGTAAAGAAGTGGTGACTACTAGGGCATTTCAGTTGATTCAGATAGTAAAGGATGAAAATGAGCTAATAATTTAGCTTGTTTACAGCCTGAAATAATTTCCTTCAATTTTGGATGTGGCCATTATCATCCGCAATTGAATTGGCCTGCTGTACATCGCCTGACAAAAAAAAAAAAAAAAAAAAGTGAAGCATGCTTGAAAATTGATGAGTTTAATGGATATGTGATGTTACTGAATTGCCGAGACAGGATTCGAACCTGCGACCGTAGCGGTCGCGCGGTTCCAGCCTAAAGCGCCTTTAACCGCGTGGCCACACTGGCCGGCCTACAAAACTGAGTCAGTTTTATTAACAGCCTGGCAGTATGAGCCAACATATCGCTATGACATTGCAACCCCTGTGGCCTGAATGCACGTTCTCATTTGACAGGGAAGGATGTCCCCTCCTGAGGCAAGCTGGCCCATATCTGTTATAACTGGCTCTCGATATCCCGGATACTGGCACTGTGACAGAGCTGACATCCGAGCTGGTTCCATTCCTGCTGAGTCAGGGACAAATCTGAGGATCTTACTGGCCGAAGGAGCACCTGAGCATCAGGCAGACAGCTCACAGAGACACATTCTATGTGTGGATGAGCATTGTCCAGTTGAAAAATGGCACCACGATGCTTTAGCTTAAGAATTATCACACGTAACTCAGTGTATTGAACATTTACATATTTTGTGACAAGATATTTATTACCTTTTAAACAAAAAGTGTTTAAAGATTATTTTTACTTTACTTATTCCACGTCCACGAGGAACACTTCACGTTGGTTCAAATGGCTCTAAGCACTATGGGACTTAACATCTGAGGTCATCAGTCCCCTAGACTTAGAACTACGTAAACCTAACTAACCTAAGGACATCACACACATCCATGCCCAAGGCAGTATTCGAACCTGCGACTGCAGCAGCCACGTGGTTCCGGACTGAAGCGCCTAGAACCAGTCGGCCACAACCTTCACTTGGGATCTTTGTAAATATTCATTGTGTGTTCGTGTTTTTTTGACATGTTCTGCATACTGGAGGATTACCTAACTATGGATCTATTGGAACGAAGCGTACATCTAATCTAATCAGCTGTGACCTGAAGTCATACCTGATGGCTCGGTAGTAACATCATAGAGCCTCTCCAAAACACTGGAAAAATGGGACCTCACCCTCGGTCGCCGCCAGAATCCCCAGCGATGGTCGTCCTAGATAGAGCAGAGCTGCGATTCACCCTTGAGCACAGTGCGACGCCATTCATCAGCGGTCCATAGTTCCCAAACGCAGCCGTTTGTGTTGTGGTGTTAACGGTAGCCTATGGATGGGGCAGTAATTCCCTATTCCGGCTGTTGCTAGTCCCCGTCCAGTGGTGCAGGATGACGCAGAATGCTCCACGGAATCCGTCACTCGTTCTGGGAAGGCAAGGGGTTACAACGTGCTTGGTGCACAATACGGCGATCCCTTGCGGTCATCAGGCGTTGTCGGCCATAACGTTGACGGCGAGTACGCCTTCCCCCACGTTATCAAGCAGTGCAAAATCGGGCCACTGTCACATGCGAATACCCTATAAATCTGGAATCTGAACGATTCGACCAGCTAGTCAAGTGAAGAACCACGAGGTCTCTTTCTAACACTTTCAGGTGCTGACAACGCTGTCTGACACGGATAGGCGGTATTTTAGCGCCCTTCACAGTTATTAGTCAACATCTGACGCTTTTCAAGCATCCTGTATACTCTAAAAGGCCGGGGAACAACAATAAGACGAATAACAGCGATGCACGTTCGTGGCTGTTCCATCTGCGACAGATAACTGCAACTCTAATCGTTTACATACCTGCTGATGGTGTGTACATGTATGAAGTTACATTGGCTTTCTGAGCACTTCTTTCTCAGGCACTGTATTAACCAACCAAAGTAAGCTAATCGGACAAAATATTAGTCACTTAAAAGGGCACATTGTCATTTTGGAATGCTGTAGATGGCGTTTAGCTGGAGACCTTCCAAGACTGACTTCCAAGACTGACGTCAGTCATGGCAGTGAAGTTGTATGTATCTTGTTTACAAGAATCAGAACTGTTCATTAAATCAAATTTTGGGTTTCAAGTAACTATACTGACCAGTAAAATTAAAGGATCACATTTTCGAAACCCTGTAATTGCCTCCCATGGCGACGCATAATTTTGTAATTTGGCTGAAAGGTGTGTCCAAACTTCCTCTGTAATGGTGGAGAAGCGTGCTGCCCTGAGGCATCCTTCTAACAGCAAGGTGTCGATACATACGAAAAAAAAAATCCACTGCTCAGAAGTTCACGTGAGCTGTAAGGTGGATTAATGATATTACATTGGCACCACGTTTCACCATAATTCTGTCCAACGCCAACGTCACATCCCCTCTTACGCACATTTCATCCCCTCTTTTGACGCCTCTGCGATGGAGATCAGAAACGCAACACCCAGAGCTGAAATCACACGGTTTTGTTATGGCTGAGCGGTGAAGAAATCTGGGACACACTGGCGATCGGAATCGTCACGAAAAGGCTTGGAAGGAAGGTATAAAGTGCGTCAATTAAACCATCCTTTTACTGGGACGTTGATTCACATGCATTTCGCTGTCGTAAACGACAGTTCGCAGTGCGATGAGCTACAGGAATACGTTCTTGACAGCCACTGAGACTGCTGACGCCGTCGGCCGTTTCAACTCTTCTCTAAGGATATTGTGGGGCTGCATCCCCACTAAACTGATCGAACCCCTTTGGGGTGTAGCACGACCGCAATTTTTGCTGTAATGTACAGTTTGGAACCACTGGGGACTGTCCAAAACCATTCCACGAAATCTGTACGTGATGCGAAGCAGCAAAGGATACTTACGCTTCTTCAGCTCTCCTATTTTCCACTCTCCTGTGGCGTGACCACGGGGGAGTGCAACATTAGCACGTGCGTGAATAAAACGGCAAAAGATCTCTCTAAGACACCCAGCTGGGCAACACTCTTGGTGCCACCCACGCAACTTCGTTGAGCACGTTACCAATGTACCTGCCAGAAACTTTGACACCAATTCACCCCGGCGGCTGAAGGTAGGCAAACCCCGCCCAAGGAGTGTCGAAGTGGAGGGATGATTTCAGTGCTGCGTGTCGTGAGTCTAATCTCTATCACAGAGACGTGAAAAGAAGGAGTAAAATGTGAGTAAGAGTGGCTGTGACGACATTCTCATCGTGTGACACGTCCGCGGTGGGGTTGGGCAGAACTGTGGTGAAATTTGGTGTCAATGTGACATAATTAAACCGCCTTACAGCTCACGTGATCTTTTGACCTGTGGTCTTTGCCCCGCATCTGTCGACACGTTGCTGTCTGAAGCGTCGCCGCAAGCATTGCAGAGGGAGGTTGCAGGCATCTTAGAGCCAAATATCAGTCTTATGGGTCGCTATGGGAGGCAACAACTGGATTTCTAAAACGTGATCCTTTCATATTGTTGCCCAGTGTACTACGAGGGTCACTCCAAAAGAAATGCACACTATTTTTTTTAATCCATCTTTTATTCAACATGTTTGAAAGTTTTACTGTGTGTAGATACAATCCTTTAGGAACAATATTTTCATTTCACCACATAATGTTCATCCCTCTCAACTGCCTTACACCATCTTAGAACCATCGCAAGTATACCCGCACGGTAAAATTCTGGCCCAACCTGTTGGAGCCACTGTTTGGCAGCGTACACAAGGGAGTCATCATTTTCAAATCTTGTTCCACGAAGAGAGTATTTCAGTTTCCCAAAGAGATGATAGTCACATGGAGCCAGGTCAGGACGGTAAGGCGGATGTTTCAGTGTTGTCCATCCGAGTTTTGTGATTGCTTCCATCGTTTTTTGACTGACATGTGGCTGTGCATTGTCGTGCAACAGCAAAAAATCCTGATTTTGCCGATGTGGTTGAACACGACTCAGTCGAGTTTGAAGTTTCTTCAGTGTCATCACTTATGCATCATAATTTATGGTGGTTCCACTTGGCATGATGTCCACAAGCAAGAGTCCTTCGGAATCGAAAAACACCGTAGCCATAACTTTTCCAGCAGAAGGTGTGGTTTTGAATATTTTTTTCTTGGGTAAATTTGCATGATGCCACTCCATTGATTGCCTCTTCGTCTCTGGTGAAAAATGATGGAGCCATGTTTCATCACCTGTCACAATTCTTCCAAGAAATTCATGTCCACCATTCTCGTACTGTTCCAAAAGTTCGCTGCATACAGTTTTTCTTGTTTCTTTGTGAGCCACTGTCAACATCCAAGTTTGAAAACAAGCAAGAAGTATGTATCTACACACTTACACACATGCAGAATGAAAACTGTATTTTTACAAAAATAGTGTGCATTTCTTTTGGAGTGCCCCTCGTACTTGCTCAGAAACAAGGTTCAATATGCAAATGGATACTCAAAATTAAAGAAAAAAATGAATTACACGTATGTTTCCTGGGAAATTGACCCCGTTAGAAATGAACTCTTTCCTAGTGCTGCCACATCCAATTCGCAGGAAATGGGGACTTAGAGACTGGTCACTTAAAAAATGGCGGTCATGAATCTAAAAGTCAGGACATAAAAATACGAAGTAAGTTTTCAAACATTAGATAACTATTTTATTGTACTACACTGGCTGACAAAAAAAGTAAATCACCCAGAAGACATTGTCGGATGTCAATGTTACTTAGTGCACTGCAAACTGTTACAACTGTAATCAATACTCTTCTGTTCATCAGAATTATTAATTTTAGGGAAAATATTCCGACACTCTTCAGCGCAGGTCAACATACTACACGAAACTGGGTCAAATTTATGCACAGGGCACGTTTACTCTCGGTACTTTCCTTGGGAAGCGTTCTTGCTAGAACACTACCGACAACGAACGATTAGTACTACAATGTACTGAGGGTTCCCACTAACTTCTGGCACAAGTTGAGTGCACGTCTTAGCGCGAATAACATATCTGTGTTTTTGAGCAAGCTGAGTAAATTTCGTTACTCAAACAGCGAAGCTCCTAGGAAGCATACATTTTAGAACTGAGAACAGATAAATATATTCTACTTTACAAGATATTGTGGTTGTTGTGGTCTTCAGTCCTGAGACTGGTTTGATGCAGCTCTCCATGCTACTCTATCCTGTGCAATCTTCTTCATCTCGCGGTACCTACTGCAATGTACATTCTTCTGACTCTCTTTAGTGTATTCATCTCTTGGTCTCCCTCTACGATTTTTACCCTCCACGCTGCCCTCGAATGCTAAATTTGTGATCCATTGATGCCTCATAACATGTCCTACCAACCGCTCCCATCTTCTTGTCAAGTTGTGCCACAAACACCTCTTCTCCCCAATTCTATTCAGTACCTCCTCATTAGTTATGTGATCTACCAATCTAATCTTCAGCATTCTTCTGCAGCACCACATTTCCAAAGCTTCTATGCTCTTCTTGCCTAAACTATTTATTGTTCACGTTTCACTTCCATATATCGCTACACTCCAGACAAATACTTTCAGAAACGACTTCCTGACACTTACATCTATACTCGATCTTAACAAATTTCTCTTCTTCAGTAATGCATTCCTTGCCATTGCCAATCTACATTTTATATCCTCTCTACTTTGACCATCATCAGTTATTTTGCTCCCCAAATAGCAAAACTCATTTACTACTTCAAGTGTCTCACTTCCTAATCTAATTCCCTCAGCATAATCCAATTTAATCTGACTACATTCCGTTATCCTCGTTTTGGTTTTGTTGATGTTCATCTCATATCCTCCTTTGAAGACACTGTCCATTCTGTTAAACTGTTCTTCCAGGTTCTTTCGCTTTCTCTGATAGAATTACAATGTCATCGGCGAACCTCAAAGTTTTTATTTCTTCTCCATGGATTTTAATACCTACTCCAAATATTTCTTTTGTTTCCTTTACTGCTTGCTCAATATACATATTGAATAACATCTTGGATAGGCTACAACCTTGTCCCACTCCCTTCCCAACCACTGCTTCCCTTTCATGCGCCTCGACTCGTATAACTGCCATCTGGTTTCTGCAAAAATTGTTAATAGCCTTTCACTCCCTGTATTTTACCCCTGCCACCTTCAGAATTTGAAAGAGAGTATTCCAGTCAATATTGTCAAAAGCTTTCTAGAAATGCTAGAAATGTAGGTTTGCCTTTCCTTAATCTAGCTTCTAAGATAATTCGTAGACTCAGTATTGCCTCACGTGTTCCAATATTTCTACGGAATCCAAACTGATCTTCCCCGAGGTCGACTTCTACCAGTTTTTCCATCATCTGTTGTGCTGTAATTAATCTCTGCTTTATTGAGCTGGTGAGATGCATAATCAGTTTGCTTTTCCTCACCAACCTGTTCCTGCCTAAGACACAACCCACATCACAATCAAAATATACACTCCTGGAAATTGAAATAAGAACACCGTGAATTCATTGTCCCAGGAAGGGGAAACTTTATTGACACATTCCTGGGGTCAGATACATCACATGATCACACTGACAGAACCACAGGCACATAGACACAGGCAACAGAGCATGCACAATGTCGGCACTAGTACAGTACTAGTACAGTACCTTTCGCAGCAATGCAGGCTGCTATTCTCCCATGGAGACGATCGTAGAGATGCTGGATGTAGTCCTGTGGAATGGCTTGCCATGCCATTTCCACCTGGCGCCTCAGTAGGACCAGCGTTCGTGCTGGACGTGCAGACCGCGTGAGACGACGCTTCATCCAGTCCCAAACATGCTCAATGGGGGACAGATCCGGAGATCTTGCTGGCCAGGGTAGTTGACTTACACCTTCTAGAGCACGTTGGGTGGCACGGGATACATGCGGACGTGCATTGTCCTGTTGGAACAGCAAGTTCCCTTGCCGGTCTAGGAATGGTAGAACTATGGGTTCGATGACGGTTTGGATGTACCGTGCACTATTCAGCGTCCCCTCGACGATCACCAGTGGTGTACGGCCAGTGTAGGAGATCGCTCCCCACACCATGATGCCGGGTGTTGGCCCTGTGTGCCTCGGTCGTATGCAGTCCTGATTGTGGCGCTCACCTGCACGGCGCCAAACACGCATACGACCATCATTGGCACCAAGGCAGAAGCGACTCTCATCGCTGAAGACGACACGTCTCCATTCGTTCCTCCATTCACGCCTGTCGCGACGCCACTGGAGGCGGGCTGCACGATGTTGGGCGTTAGCGGAAGACGGCCTAACGGTGTGCGGGACCGTAGCCCAGCTTCATGGAGACGGTTGCGAATGGTCCTCGCCGATACCCCAGGAGCAACAGTGTCCCTAATTTGCTGGGAAGTGGCGGTGCGGTCCCCTACGGCACTGCGTAGGATCCTACGGTCTTGGCGTGCATCCGTGCGTCGCTGCGGTCCGGTCCCAGGTCGACGGGCACGTGCACCTTCCGCCGACCACTGGCAACAACATCGATGTACTGTGGAGACCTCACGCCCCACGTGTTGAGCAATTCGGCGGTACGTCCACCCGGCCTCCCGCATGCCCACTATACGCCCTCGCTCAAAGTCCGTCAACTGCACATACGGTTCACGTCCACGCTGTCGCGGCATGCTACCAGTGTTAAAGACTGCGATGGAGCTCCGTATGCCACGGCAAACTGGCTGACACTGACGGCGGCGGTGCACAAATGCTGCGCAGCTAGCGCCATTCGACGGCCAACACCGCGGTTCCTGGTGTGTCCGCTGTGCCGTGCGTGTGATCATTGCTTGTACAGCCCTCTCGCAGTGTCCGGAGCAAGTATGGTGGGTCTGACACACCGGTGTCAATGTGTTCTTTTTTCCATTTCCAGGAGTGTAGATAGATTAACAAGGTAGATTTTGTCACAACATCCTTAATCTGTTTTATTGCTATCTCACATTCCTTGGCCAGTCTCCGTTTTCAATAACTTTGTTGATGCTTTTGTGACAGGAGCGTAATCGTGAATAAATATACAACATTTATTAGCAAGCCTGAGAAATGACAGTACTTCCCTCACATCTGTGAGACAGGGATCTGCTTTCACTCCAGTAGAACTTATAATATGGCCCATGTATTGCATGTGAGACTTGCAAAAGAACAAACAGTTCTCCAATTTTAAAATTAGGTTTTCTCCTGAGGTAACCAAAAACTTCAGAGAAAACCTCAGTTCACTTGTACTTAATTTTCCCAACCATACTGTAATCATCAGTGGTGACTTCAATCACCCAACAGTCAATAAGGAAAATTGCCTTCTGCGAAAACTATCTAGAACAGATCATTTGGGACTCCACTCATGATGCAAATGTGTTAGATCTGATGGCAACAAACAGACCTTATCTCTCCGAGGGTGACCAATCGAAACTGGTGTCAGTGACGATGATGCTGTTGTGGCAACAATGCAGCTCATAGTACAAAGGGCATCTAAAATGAGTGGAAAGTTATATATGCTCAGTAAACTAGATGAAGAAGCAGTAGTGTCATATTGCTATAAGGAACTTGAAACTTTTAGCACTCCACAGGAACGTGTAGACGTGCTATAGCTCAAATTTAAAATAATAGTTGACCATGCACTGGATAGGTGTGTACCCAGTTCATAATTGGGGAGGGACCCTCCATCATATACAGTCACTGTAAATAAAACTTAAAGAAACAGAGACTACTGCACAATAGGTGTAAAACAAACCATATGGCTATAGATAGAGATGCCGAAATAAACACAGTCAGCAGTGCAGTGCGTAAAGCCCTCATTGTCTACAGCAGCACAATGATCTTTCACAAAACCCAAAGAAACTCTGAATGCATGTGTTTTTTTTTTTTTTTTGTTGTTGTTGTTGTTGTCTTCAATCCGGAGACCGGTTCGATGCAGCTATCCATGCTGCTCTACCATGGGCAATCTTCTTCATCTCCCAGTGCCTACTGCAATGTACATTCTTCTGAATCTCTTTAGTGTATTCATCTCTTGGTCTCCCTCTACAATTTTTACCCTCCACGCTGCCCTCAAATACTAAATTGATGATTCCTTGATGGCTCAGAACATGTCCTACCAACCGAGACCTTCTTCTAGTCAAGTTGCGCCACAAATTTCTCTTCTCCCCAATTCTATTCAGTACCTCCTCATTAGTTATATGATCTACCCACCTAATCTTCAGCATTCTTCTGTAGCACCATATTTCCAAAGCTTCTATTCTCTTCTCGTCCAAACTATTTATCGTCCGCGTTTCACTTCCATACATGGCTACACTCCATACAAATACTTTCAGAAAAGACTTCCTGATATTTAAATCTATACTCTATGTTAACAAATTTTTCTTTTTCAGAAACGCCGTCCTTGCCATTGCCAGTCTACATTTTATATCCTCTCTACTTCGACCATCATAAGTTATTTTGCTCCCCAAATAACAAAACTCCTTTACTACTTTAAGTGTCTCATTTCCTAATCTAATTCCATCAGCATCACCTGACTTAATTCGACTACATTCCATTATCCTCGTTTTGCTTTCGTTGATGTTCATCTTATATCCTCCTTTCAAGACACTGTCCATTCCATTCAACTGCTCTTCCAAGTCCTTTGCTGTCTCTCCATGGATTTTAATACGTACTCCGAACTTTTCTTTTGTTACCTTTATTGCTTGCTCAATATACAGATTGAATAACATCGGGGATAGCCTACAACCCTGTCTCACTCCCTTCCCAACCACTGCTTCCCTTTCATACCCCTCGACTCTTATAACTGCCATCTGGTTTCTGTACAAATTGCAAATAACCTTTCGCTCCCTTTATTTTACCCCTGCCACCTTCAGAATTTGAAAGAGAGTATTCCAGACAACATTGTCAAAAGCTTTCTCTAAGTCTACAAATGCTAGAAACGTCGGTTTGTCTTTTCTTAATCTAGCTTCTAAAATAAGTCGTAGGGTCAGTATTGCCTCACGTGTTCCAACATTTCTACAGAATCCAAACTGATCTTCCCCGAGGTCGGCTTCTATCAGTTTTTCCATACGTCTGTAAAGAATTCGCGTTAGTATTTTGCAACTGTGACTTATTAAACTGATAGTTCGGTAATTTTCACATCTGTCAACACCTGCTTTCTTTGGGATTGGAATTATTATATTCTTCTTGAAGTCTGAGGCTATTTTGCCTGTCTCATACATCTTGCTCACCAGATGGTAGAGTTTTGTCAGGACTGGCTGTCCCAAGGCTGTCAGTAGTTCTAATCGAATGTTGTCTACTCCGGGGGCCTTGTTTCGACTCAGGTCTTTCAGTGCTCTGTCAAACTCTTCACTCAGTATCATATCTCTCATTTCATCTTCATCTACATTCTCTTCCATTTCCATAATATTGTCCTCGAGTACATCGCCCTTGTATAGACCCTCTATATACTCCGTCCACCTTTCTGCTTTCCCTTCTTTGCTTAGAACTGGGTTTCCATCTGAGATCTTGATATTCATGCAAGTGGTTCTCCTTTCTCGAAAGGTCTCTTTAATTTTCCTGTAGGCAGTATCTATCTTACCCCTAGTGAGATAAGCCTCTACATCCTTACATTTGTCCTCTAGCCATCCGTGCTTGGCCATTTTGCACTTCCTGTCGATATCATTTTTGAGACGTTTGTATTCCTGTTTGCCTGCTTCATTTACTGCATTTTTATATTTTCTCCTTTCATCAATTAAATTCAATATTTCTTCTGTTACCAAAGGGTTTCCTCTATCCCTCGTCTTTTTTACCTATTAGATCCTCTGCTGCCTTCACTATTTCATCCCTCAACGCTACCCATTCTTCTTCTACTGTATACATCCGTATAATTTGAAAGCCTGAAAGTTGCTACTGTAGTTTCGAATTTATTCGAACATAGAGATAGGCCACGTTTACACAGTTCTGTTGGGATATTTTTATTCGGTGTTTTTCATTGCCATCCTAAGTAAGACCCCAGTCAAGAAAACTTTAAGATATCAGCAACGTAAAACACAATCTAAAAAATATTGATGTATAGGAGAGTAACAAGTAGGAATTACTAAAACATAGCTATTTAAAATCAATGCAATTCAAGCAGAAATAATTAATTCTATGAGAGCGAGGACTGACACCAGCAATAAATTGCTAAAAGTAAGAACAAGGAGAAATGCGGTTAGGCCTGCTTCTGATATCATCAGTGTTTATCCAAAGACAGATTTCCACATGGTAACTCTCCACGCCGTCGTGTCTTATGCCATCCTCTTCAGGTGAGCCTAACTTTCGTTTCCCTTTAAGTCGTCATCAACGTCGTGTCTCTTCCTTCCTCTCGCTAACTCGTCCTTCCAAAGCGTCTGTTAGCAAGCACGCCCGTGTCAACGAATGTCCATCCAGTTCCTTTCTCTCATTACCTGCAGCATTCTGATGAAGAGGATGAAAATCGCCTTTAAAACCATACAACCAGTCAAAAAGAAATCAAGAATGAGTCCAGGGCCTTTGCTGTAAAAGGTGGGCTCACGACGTCTGTGACACAGGAAACATCATTATTTTCTGTGTGTACAAATTTCAGCTTGAATAATGATAATAACTATGCCTTTAACATTCACATTTCTGTGTAGGCCATTTTATGGTAACAGGCGGAAGTTCGCCAAAAAATTTGTTTACTGCCAGTAAGATATTTGTATTTTACGATATTAATTGGTGTAATTTTGTTTACTGCCAGTTAAAGATATTTTGAAAATTTTAGAAGTCTGTTTTGTATACTTATTATTGCGTTCTATGATATGGTAAATGTGGCTGTATAGACGCGTAAACCCGCCACATATGGGTTGTACGTTTACACATTCGACTTTAGCGTATTTAAAATTATTTTGCACTCTTAAATATAATGTTAAGTTAGAAATATCTGTATCACCTTACACTTTAATAACCATGTTATAAGACTAAGCAATGTTAAATACGATAAAACTAAACTTCTTTTTAATATCGTAAAGGTATCGGCGTAAATGTGCCCAAGTCTCCACAACTAGCTGGCGCGTCAAGGGAGGTCCGATTCAGTCGATAGGCGACAGTAGTTGTAACACCGTTCAGAAAATAGCAACTTGATGGTAATAATACAAAATCAGAAGTAGCTGAGTGTTTTTGGAACGTACATTTCGGACATGCGTTGAGGCAGCGTCCCTTTGTTTAACCCGCTGACGAACCTTCTGGCACACCGTATGACTTTCTGGGTTAGCGCCATCGACGCACTCAGAATCTTCCTTCGGAAGTTTCAGATATTCGACCAATTTATAAAGTGAATACGCATTATTTTTCAAATTGTTAGCAGGACCCTAAAGTCACAACAATGGTATCCTGAGCAATGTTTACATCAGACGGGTGATGGCACCCATGAAACATGGAAAATCCCCTTGAGATCGGAGAGTAGGGTGAGTGGTACTGCACTTCCTTGCCCCATCGATCGAAGAAATTAGTCACAACTTGCGCCAGAGGATTGTCCCGGAAAACGATGGGTGGCTACCGACCCATCAGTCTTCTGAGTTCGCTCAGCAAGAGTGTTGAGAAGGTGATTCTCAAACGCATCACTGGGCACTACATAAAAAATGACATCCTGAGACCGGAGCAATTCGGCTTCAGGAATCACCACTCCACAACACAACTACTCTTACGGGTCGGCGAACATATAACACATGGCTTCAACAGAAACAAAGCAACAGGGGCGGTGTTCCTGGACATCGCTTTCGACCGTCTATGGCACAACGACCTCATTCGCAAACTCGGTGACGCGGGGTTCCCCGACGGGCTGGTGCGTCTCATACACTCATACCTCACAGACAGGAGTTTCAATACTGGCGTGCAGGGAAAACAATCAATACAACAAGGTATACACGCGGGAGTACCCCAGGGAAACATCCTAGGGGCCCCTACTGTTTAACCTCTACATAAACGACCTCCCAACCACACACAACACAACGATGGCAATCTACGCGGATGACACGGCCATCCTCGGGCAAGACTGGAAACCATCAAACATTACGTCACGATTACAGACCGCATTCAGTGGCTGAGCCTTGGTTAGAGAAATGGCGTGTTAGAGTAAATGTCGACAAGTGCGAAGCCGTTCTGTTCACTAGAAGACCGAAGCAACTGCGCAAACACCGCTACTGCAGACCAATAACGCTACATGCACGTCCAATACGTTTCCGCGAGAAAGTCAAATACCTCGGTGTCTGGCTGGACCGGAAATTACTATGGGGGGACCACATACAACACATGACCAACAGAGCAAGCACGAGGCTCAAACAGCTCTAGCCTGTGCTCAACACACTGAACAGAAGTGTGTCGAGGTCCATGTACATGACACTTATTCGACCCCTGATGACGTACGCAGCCCCTGTCTGGGGATAGGCTGCGCCTACACGCCTGCGCCGTCTGCAGCTCATACAAAACAAAGTACTCAAAATCATAAGCAATGCTCCACGATACACACGCATCGCGGACCTTCACCGGGAGTACCGACTTGAGACTCCCACGGAGGTAATCCACAAACTCACCACAAGACTATACAGAAACTCCAGACATTCGCAGAACCCATTCATTCTGAATCTGGGGAACTACGACCACAACCATAGATGGAAACATAAAAGGCCAAAAGACATACTTGCAAGGACCTAACATCTATGGCCAAGTACACGCAAACACAACGGTACAGATGAGCCCCTGTTAATCAGACGCCATTACTGGATATCCAGCTGGAATACACTGCCGAATAACTGGCACCACGAAGGGAAACCGTACCGTACATTACATGCAGACAAGCTACACACACACCCCACACAGTGAGATGATCTATGGCCGATCTCCCACTAATATATAACGATCCTGATTGTTCCAGGAATGCAGCGGCTGCAGCAAACCGGGATACATCGCCATCGCCTGCCACGGTAATGATGCATGATACCCACACTAGCAAACCCAACCTTGCATGAACTATCGCAGCTAGTAAGCCACTACTGCTCTTACTACCCATCCCACTGTCGCAGAGGTTTTTTTTTTTCTCACGGCACGAGCCTTGGCACTTTTTTTCCCTCTGCTCTTCAAATTGCTACCCTCATCCGCGTTTAGTTCGCTATCTATCACCTGATGGACCGTGTTAATGCGTAGTCTTACCCAGACGCACGGATAACATCACAGCCCAGCATCCTGTGATCCACTCACTAGATAACTAACATGTTGACGGAGGTGACAGTAGAACTTTTGGTTTGGTCATCACGTTGGTGCGGGCGTGGAGGGGCCCCATCTCTATTTTCCAGCAGAAAGCGCAGCCGCTTCTCTCTAGGCTTGTCTGCCGGCGCGGTTCACGCCGCGGCAGTTGGTGGCGGCTTCCAGCGGCGAGGGACGCCACGCGGGAAGCGGTTCACATACAGCGGCTCATACCGGTACACGACAAAAATGAGTTTTCCGAATTTCTTGCTGTAAAAAATATTGTATGTAAATGCAGCAAAACTATGTCAACTCCTGTAGTTGGTCTTTCGACAGATTTTCTTTTCTTCTTTTAAAAACTTAAAAGCCACTTCTTTCGGTTTTGTGCATTTTCTTCACTATAAAAAACTGAACTAATTGGCTCAAAAAGTTGATATTTCCATATCTTGTAGTTTCACGTTATATATTTATGATGAAGTGTCTATTTCGTCGATGTTGGTTAGAGTTATTGTGATACCTTCGTTACAACTACTATGCAGCATAAATTTTAAAGGGTTTGCTGTGAAAAATGTGATCGCTGGCTACTTTACGTTTCGTACGTTTTAGGTGACATGTTGGTGTGAAATAAATGTAGCTAATATATCGAAATAGTTTTCAATGTTGGAACGAAACCCGTATTTCAGTAGAATGTGAGAAAATAGAAGTTAAAATACTGTATTTGTGCATGCTGACGCCGATCGCGCTGCCTGAGCACTCCACAGCCATGAAGAAAAAGATATGTTATTCAACAGTTGGATAATGGAAAACTTGAAACATGTCCCATCTTGTCTCAACAAGGCTTGCCAAATATTCATTTACGACACTTATCAATCGTCATTTATCAAACGAAGACAAAGTTCTCTGAGTTCTTCTTGTTAAGTATTTCCCAGTTTAACTATTTCCTAGATCTGGCCAAAGAAGCTTTCGGGAAAAACCTATCAAATAGATATTTGTGTCGAGAAACACCTGACCTGAAATTATCCGCAACATTCAAGAAAGAAAAGTAAAAACACTGAAAATTACAGTAGTTTATCATTTATTCTGTTGTAAATGGCGTTTTACCCATATGCCTGACAAATACGAATAAAAGCGGAACAGTCGCATTTTCACTTCAGTTAGAACTTTATACCGTTTTCAAGACAATAAAACAACTTTGCATTAAAATATGGCATGTTCTGCACAAGAACATGTAACGCCAGAAATGCATATCCTCCTATTTCCATCTATTGCACTGCAAATTTTTTTCCTTATTTTGTTACCTGAAGATATAACATTTCTGTGTCTTTGTATATTGTAATTGTTTTACTATTTGTATATATATATGCATTTATGTCCATGTATAATTGGTTTGTTTTGTGAATATTATTTGTATTTATACGCTGGGTCTGGCCTAGGGAAAACTATGCTATCGAACGAATACATTGATAGGTCGTGTGGAGAACCAAAGTGTTTAGGAACTTTGGTAGTGTTAACTCTGTCGCGAGGAGCGCCGGCAGAGGAGAGTCTGACTGGAGTAGTGCAGTGGAGCAGGTGTGTTGTGTGACGCCCCCGCGAGTTGCCGCGCTTTCGGGGTTTGGCAGCATGTAATTGCGCTCGAATTGCTATGATAGTTTCTGACACGGTGTCGCGGACGGGAAGCATTAGCTGGCGCACATCAAGAGCCCGTTTCGGCTGGAGACGGTGTCGAGAAGAAGGCGCGCCAACATCCAGCTTCTGCAACAGCGACGGCCGACAATGAGTGACTGTCGCCACCTCCTCGATCGACGACTTCAAACCTTCAATCAACCAACAAGGAAGACTGGCAGCACGTAAAGTTTTAGAACTGTATGGCAGACCTCAGCTTCTCAAACTATTCAAATCACAAAATTACAGCAATGTAGCATGAACCTTTGTTGCTCATTGTCCCAATTGCATTACCAAGCAGGGTCCCTTCCTTTTCCGGAATGAACCCGAGTGTCGTTGAAATTCATACGCCAGCATTAAAGTAATATCATTCCATTTCACTGCTTTAATTTCAAAGTTCAGTTAAGGTATTCATAGCTGGCTATAATATTTAGATTACACAAGCACAAATTAAGAGTGCGAGTTTTGCTAGCATATTTTAGCTTACCTGTGACTGCAGCTCAGCTTGGTACGTACTAAATGTAACTATTGTTAATTGTTCAGAATCATTTAATTCAAGTTCAAAGTTAAATCTCTTATTTCTAAATTGCGTAGATTCAAGTAGCTTTTGAAATGATTGTTGAGGTAGCCCAAGACTAACCTTATTTTATTGAATTTCGTAGTGCTTCAGAAACAAAGTTTACTATTAATTTCAGTCACTAAATTAACTTTCAGTTTTCCGGTTTTATTAATTCTTTTGCTAAATTAAGTCAGAGTGTAGCGACATTTATTACTTCTGACAAACATTTAGTTTTCACGCAACACGTGTCAACCTTCAATTGCCACGCTTTTAGTGCTAATTATATGTGCATTAATCTTTCATTTTCAGTTATAGTAGTTGACCATAGGACTGGCGGCCGCAATTTTCCCCAAATCTCAAATATGTAATTAACGCCAATTAATTGTTAACGTAACGACCGCACATTTACTTTCTTTATTAATTTTACCCTTTTCTCAAAATTAATTTCCACCAATTTCATTTGCATTTTTCCTTTCATTTACATGTAACCCTTTCCTCCCTCTTTACCGACAGATTAACTTCGGTGACGATTGCTTTTCCCAAATTTCCATTAGGTACACGCGGTTTAATTTTTCACTGTCATTAAGGTCGATAAGTGAGGGGGAGGTTACAAACATAACAAATTATCTGAAATGTGACAACACTTATCAAGCGGAGCCTGTCGTAGCCACAGAGGCATTCTCTCTAATATTTTATAGCGCAGTTAACTGCAGAGGTAACTAAGTTGCATTTTCAGTAATGGGCATTTTGGTAGACTACTACAGTACTACATTTGAGTAAATGAATACCTTTAAAGGAAAGAGAATCAAGCGACACCTCTGCGAAACTGAATCCAATACCTAATTTCTTTTTTTGTGTACCAAGACGTAATTCTATGTCTACTTCTATACTCTGCAAACTGCTCTGAAGTGTGTGGCAGTGGATATGCCCTATTGTACCAGTTGTAAAGGGCTTATTCCATTCCATTCGCGCATGGAGCGCGGGAAAATGACTATTTGAATGCCTCTGTGCGTGGTGTAACGTTGTCCACACGATCCACATGGGAGCATTATGCAGCAGATTGACTATTTTCCTAGAGACATCATTTAAAGACGATTCTCGAAACTTTCTAAGCAGGATTTCTTAGGCTAGTATACGTGTATCTTCAAGTATCTGCCTGTTCAGTTCTTTCAACATCTCAGTGACACTCTTCCGCAGATCAAACAAACCTGTGTCCATTCTGCCGCCCTTCTCTGTATACGTTCAGTATCACCTGTTAGTCCTGTTTGGTATGCGTCCCACACGCTTGAGCAGTATTCTAGGACGCGTCAGATGAGTGATCTGTACGCAATAGCCTCTGTAGACTGATTGCATTTCCCCAGTATTCTGCCAATAAACCGAAGTGTGATACCTGGCCTGCCCCACTCATGATAGGGCCTATGTGATCATTCCATTTAATATCCCTACAAACTATTACAAACAGATATTTGTAAGACTTGGCTGATTCCAACTGTGACTCGTTGATATTGTAGTAATAGGATATTTCGTTTTTTCGAACAATTTTACATTTCTGAAAATGTGAAGCAAGTTGCCAATGTGTGCACCACATCGAAATTTTCAGTGGTGGCTCCTAGGTATACATACTGGGTGCTCACTAATTTTTAAATTCAGATAAATATCAGAGTGCGAAATTAATAACATCTGCTGCGTAACATTTATATTTATCAACATATTTATACAACTTCAGCCGCTGCCAATAATAACAATAATAATAATTATAATTACAATTACAACAGTAATAATACGCATAACTTGTCTGAAAAAAAAGGAAGAATTGTTTTTGTGGAACTTTATTGTTTTGTACACAATTAAGTCTATGGCATGAACGAAATAATGTTTAAGCTTTCGCTGCTCCCTGTGTAGCATTTTTGTGTAAGTGGAAGTTTTTGTGCTTTTTTATTTTTCCGGTCTAATGCGCAAGATTCCTAATTTATGTATTAGTTAGGAAATTAACTTCCGGGCTGAAAACCAGGCATTCTTACGTTGCATCCACGCAATAACTTACGCTTATTACACATTTCGTTATTCGCTTGTAGTCACGCTTATTTGATTTCGTCAATTTCTCAGACAATGGGTCTGATCTGGGAGGCCCTGCTTCCTTTGCCATAACTTTTCTCGGTAATTTTCTTTTCTGTTACAGCTTAATGCAGGTTCAACACAGTTCATGTTGACGCTGCACAGGAAAGCCGATTTCTGTACAGTAAACAACCAACTCCAAACACAAAACTGCCGTTTGCGGGAATTATTAAATTCAATTAGTACTGTCTACCACAAGGTCACTAGACGACTAAAATGCAAATGAGGCGCTGAGAGTCATAAGGGCCAAAAGCACACAGTCTTCAACCCCTCACATTCGAGTGAATATCAGAGAAACCAGTGAGGCAGTTTTTCGTGAATGTTCAGATGTATGTACAATGTGAGCCCACAGTACAGATAAATCTGACCCACCCTAAGATCAACAGATGGCAGAAGCATGAATAGATACTACAGTCTCACAATCGACGCTGATGTGCCTTATGGTTCTCAGCGCGTCAAATATATTACTGTATGATAAAATCCAAAACTTAATGTACTATATCTCACTCACAACCCCACAAATAGGTTTTTCTATCAGTATAACTATAACATACACTGATGATCGATCTAATTTTATTATATAGTGAGTGAGTTGGCATATCTGTGGAGTGTGCGCCATGAACTGTGCACATTATTTATCAATTCCGTATGTTCAAATTGTTCTGAGCACTATGGGACTTAACATCTAAGGTCATCAGTCCCCTAGAACTTAGAACTACTTAAACCTAACTAACCTAAGGACGTCACACACATCCATGCCTGAGGTAGGATTCGAACCTACGACCGTAGCAGTCGCACGGTTCCGGACTGAAGCGCCTAGAACCGCTCGGCCACCGCGGCTGACTCAATTCCGTATGTATTTGGCCCATAAGGCAATCAAAAATGTTCAAATGTGTGTGAAGTCTTATGGGACTTAACTGCTAAGGTCATCAGTCCCTAAGGTTACACACTACTTAACCAAACACACACACACACACACACACACACACACACACACACACACACACACACACACCCATGCTCGAGGAAGGACACGAACCTCCGCCGGGACCAGCCGCACAGTACATGACTGCAGCGCCTGAGACCGCTCGGCTAATCCCGCGCGGCTGAGGCAATCATGTCATGCTAGTTGCGCATGTGCAGAAGCTCCTTAAAATGTGTAAAAGTGAAGGTGTGCTCACGGCCGTGATGCCAAGTTTCACTAAGTCTATCGGGGTAGATTTAGTACCGCGTATTTCAGATTAGCGCGTCTACATCACGTTTAACAACGTTCAAAGAAAAATGACTGATCAATCCGCAAGAGGTCAAAAGTTTGGTGGTTCATGTGCTCTTACACAACAGCAACACATCAATGAATATTTATTTACACAGCTACTTTCGGACAGTACTTCACAACAGATAATTAGACGATCTGCTAGAACCTGAGTCTACTATTAATATCGTTCAAAAGAACATAAATACAGAACATGGAAAGCAAGGGTACACCCGAATTTATGTCAACATCTCTGGATGACTCTATCCAAGACAGCTTGCTGCATATTCACTATCAAAACCTCCTCACTCCAGTCACAAATTTCACTTGATATCCCAAATGATCGAACGTTTGATAATAAGCATAGGTGTGATACTGAGTCAAATGCTTTTAGGAACTAGAGAACTACTACATCTGCCTGATTGTCTTTATTTATGGCTTTCTGTACGTCATGTGAGAAAAGTACGAACTGGATTCCACATGATTGATGTTTCCGAAATCTGTGCTGGTTGGCATGGATGATACTTCCTTATGTCTGAGCTCAGAATGTGTTCCAAATTACAACAAATTTACGTGAAGGAAACTGGACGGTGGTTTTGTGGATTACTTCTGCTACCGTTCTTGTAGTCGGATGTGGTCTATGCTTCCTTCCAACTACTGGGCACGGTCTTTTGTTAGAGGGCTCTGCGACATATTGTAGTTAACGGGGAGGCTACTTCCATCGCAATGTAAAATTTGATAGGGATTCCATGAGGCCCTGTGGCTTTGTTCAGTTTTAACAAGTAGATAAACACTTCACTGATTGCAAATGTTAAGCACACAATTTCTCTATAACATAGGAGGTATTGCTTTAAATTTTATTATAAAACACCTGCATGGAATAACCTTTACAGTTGCTGGTGTTAGAAACAAGAATGGAAAAAATTCGTCTTTACATTAGAAATACTATGAGACTAGCATATTTTCGTTCGGATGCGAGACGTAATTGCTTATATGAAGTTCGATTTTCTGCGTGTCGCTTTCTCTTTTGATCTCATGGTTGGCTACATAATTGCTGTAACATCTTTCAGTTGCTTCAAGATGTAATATACACTGATTTCCAGTACTTAACACTGTACTGTACTTCATCTTATGTAACTTATTGCTCTTGTGAAAATTAAAATTTTTGCAAAAATATTTACCATTTTGAACCAGTTTGGCAGTTATATCCCTCCAGGCTTCGGTGCTCTTCCAAATTTTCTCATATTCTGCATCGTACAAGAAGTTGTACATCTTCACTTGTTCGATAAGTTTTTCTGTTTGCATGATTTCCACTGAGTACACTGCACGGCCACCGATACGACAGATCTGCCCCCCGCCGGTGCTGTTTCAGACGTCGGTGTGGGAACACAGCAGAAAGTTGCGGCTGCTGGCGCTCTCAGACGCTGACCGCGGCGGCGAATCTGTGCTTTGAGAGACTGGCGCTAAGGGCGTCTGATCGGTGGCCGCGGCGGCAAGACCTCCGTCTGTGTGACCGACACGATGCAACAACACGCATTTCAACGACGCGGTCAGCCCGCCGCTGCTCAAGGTCACAGACCGCCCGGGCAGATCGTGTTCTATGTGGCCAGGCCTTAAGCTGTTCATTGTTGGTACACAGGCAGCAACCAGCTTAGAGAAAAAAAGCAGCGACACTTTCTGTGGGACTCACCCGCCACCTCGCAGGACAATGCTCTGGCTCATGTGGCGCGAGTTGTGACTAATTTGTTCGATAGTGCAGTACCACGCACCACATTCCCCGGGCTTACTCTCTGGCGAGTTCCCGAGATGAAGGAAGCACTTCATGGCACTCGTTTCAGAAATGCTGCTGAGATTCGTCAACGAAGAGACAGCTCCGCTAACTACCAACACAACTGGTGCTGCTAAGGGTATCCTATAACTTCCACTTCGCTGTCAATGGGTTCTACACAACGCTGGTGTCTACTCTGAAGGACAGTAAAACTTTGAAACGTGCATCTACTTTGCGGAAGTTGTAGATAAATAGTTTCTGCTATTAAAGTTCAACCTCCGTATACACACTATGTGATAAAAAGTATCCAGACACCTATTGGTGGATGCTAATATGAAGTGTGTTCACAATTCACCTTTATGGTGGCTAAAACTCTGCCAGGGACACTTTCAATGAGGTGCCTGAATGTCTGGAGGAATGGCAGCCCATTCTTTCTCAAAGTCGAAACCAGAGAAGGTATACATGTCGAACGCTGCGGCCTGGAGCAAAGTCAATGTTCTAAAGGCCAATTCACACTGGCTGTCACGTCCCATCCCGTCAAAAAATTCTGCAATGCATTTAAAAATTGCGGCATCCACACTGACCGTCCCGTCCCGTCATGGCACTATCTAGGTTTCTCGGGAATAAAGTTTTGACAGTTGGCATCATCCATCCATTTTTGTTCAAATTATCTCCAAGCTCATTTCCTCCAATAGATGGCCATGCACAGATCTCCATATTTCATTTCGTCGTGGTTGATATCGGCTGTTTGTTGTTCATTATTAGTTATAAACTGTTCCATTTCATTATTTCTTTTGTTAAAATTTATAATAAATTACAAAAGATTAATTGCAGCAGTGAGGTAGGAGTCTGAATTTTACGACATGATCGTCCTAAAGTGCTTGTCCTCTACTACATTTATAAAATGGATTTTTATTCGTACCAGTACCATATTTGAAGTTTTACAAGGAAATGGATTGCAATATGGCTGCAACTTGAAATGAAAAAAAAGTACTGTGAGTAACATCAGATTCATTAGTTGGTGGAATTTATTTTCTTGTTGTCAGGCATTTATAGCATTTCATAAAGTAATGGACTGAAAACTTCAGACACTGCAAGTCGTTTATTTAAATATGAGTTTGTGGCAGGCTTGTTTATTGTCAAGTAGTTCTCCACATTGTGTGTGAAACAGTTTTGCTAGCATCACTGGTCAACATTTCCATGGTTTCACTGGCTAACTGGCTAAACTATCTGGCCCTCCGGTCCGCGGCGGCGATCCTAAATACTGGCGGCTGAGAGGGCGTTGGCAGCGAGTTTCCAGCGAGTCTTGTCGTTGGCCAATATCACATATGAAAACAATACTGTATCATTCTAGATCTCACTGAAGATGCCTTAAAGTAAAAGGCGAAACGTGTCTGGCAGTAATAATAGGCATTGCAGAAAAAGGTGGTCTGTATTCATGAAATAAAATAGATGTTTTCTGTTACAGCGAGTGCTGAGGAAAGGGAATTTAAGGAGACTGCACCAGCTAAGCACACTGGAAAATGAGGGAGATCTGGTTGGAAAGAAGAATGTACAGGAGTAACGAGCACGTACAGAGGCAATGGTAATCAGTATTGCTGCATTAATAGATATGTCATTAACTGTCTTATGATGCTGTAGAAGTTATTTAGTACTCTAATATAATGTGGGAGGTTATTCCAGAGTTGGGTTCCTGCTACAGAGAAGGACTTCGATAAAGTGGCTAAACGGTGGAATGGGATAGAAAGGACTTGTTCTGGTGGGAATGGGTGTTGTTGCCACTCTATTGAGGTAAGAGTGTTAAGATCGAGGATAGATATGAGACACATTGTACGTTGATAAGCCAATAGAGAAGACAGAGAGTATGGACATCTCTGCACACAGCCATGACAGCTGTGCATATGATGGTGAAATAAGAACAAAGGGTCGAACATCATAGATATAACAAACACAGACATTCTTAATCAGTTCCAACGCCGTGATCTTTCCTGAGAAAGGTGTAGGATAACATTGGTGTAATCAAAAATTGGATGCATAAGTGTATGTACAAGTTTCTTTCTCAGATCAAGGTGGAAGAGCCTTTTATACTTTTGTAGAACACGGAGAGATACTGATACTTTCTTGCACATTGTACTTACATGCTCAGTCCAGTTTAGATTTTCATTTGTTATTGCTCGTAGACTCTTTGCAGAGGAAGAGAAATTGATATTTTTCCCAGAGATTCGCGATGTTTCGAGCTAATGAGCTAGAATGACCAACCAATACCGCTTGGGGTTTGGATGGGTTGAGCTTTAACCCCATATCCTGCATCCATTATGATAGTGCACGAAGGTCGATATTGAGATACTCTGTAGCTGGCTTCAGGTTGATTAGCTTTGTGCTTCGATACAATTGGCGCTCATCAGCGTTCATGTAGTATCTGCAGTAGGACGAAACTGATGACATATCATTGACATACAATGAAACGAGTATACGGAACACTGGGGGCGCCAGATACTACCTGTCTCCAGATGACTTTACGGTGCCGGACATGACGCACTGCTAGCGAGGCGTCACGCGTAAGCAAAACCATTGCACTGCACTTTGCTAGAAATTTAGACTGCTAATTTGACAAGCAAAATGTCCCAACTGAAGTGTGAAAGGCTTTGCTGAAGTCCAAGTGGAACATAATAGTCGCCTCTTGTGCACCCACGGAGCCGGCCGGTGTGGCTGTGTGGTTGTGTGGTTCTATGCGCTTCAGTCTGGAACTGCGTGACCGCTACGGTCGCAGGTTCGAATCCTGCCTCTGGCATGGATGTGTGTGATGTCCTTAGGTTAATTAGGTTTAGGTAGCTCTAAGTTCTAGGGGACTGATGACCACAGATGTTAAGTCCCATAGTGATCAGAGCCGTTTGAACCATTTTTCCATCCACGGAGAGCTACAGGCCACATGTTACCTTTATTAAGGCAGAGGATATGTTGCGATGTTTACGGAAATCTGATTGATATTCGTCTAGTAGGTTGTTTGTAGCCTAGTAGTTTGTTGGCTGGTCGTCGACTAAATAGTCTGAGGCCTTGGGCAGTGCGGGAAGAATGCAAATAGGCCAGTGCTTCAGAAACGCGCCCCCTGTTAGGACGACTTACGGTGGCTTACTGATTATAGTAGTCAATGGAGGTAACGTAAGGACTTACATGCAAAGATAGCGAACGCTCCCGAATAGTTTTACCCGTTTCCGATGTCCGCGATTGATTTCAGGTAGTCAATTTCCTGCTACTGGTATTTCAAATATGAGAATTTTCCAGAACGTGCTAACATTCTCCTTCAGGCCTGAAGGAAATGTGACCTCGTCTCTGCGCTAACATATCAGTGAGGGAGTGGTCACAAAAGACAAGTGCCCTGCCTTCTTTCTCCTGCAGAATTTCAACATCGGCAAGAGTGTGGCTTTTCGCGGAACCAACGCACAGTGAACTATAACCACGCCAGAGGCGGTCGAGGCATGTAGATATCGTGTCGCAGCCAAAACAAAGAAATATGCGGAGCGCCGCGGGAAGTCCCCTGCCGCCGACGAATGCATATTCAATGCGACGCTCTAGCAGCGTACGTCTCGAAGACAGCTTGGCGTTTAACTTCCCATTGCCAGCGATATTGTGCTATACCCGGGCAGTACCAACGATGGAGCACGCTTACGCACGTAGCTGCCGACATATTTTCCTGATGTTGCCACTGTTCTCCACCAAGGATGGGGAATATTTCGCATGGCCGGGCCATACTTACCACTGATCTTTTCCGTGGGTACTTTCCTCTCACTCGCGGCCTTCCTTTCTTTCCCTCATGCCGTCAGCGCTGCAGTGCCGAGTCACGTTATCTGAGAACCAAAACAATATTATGTCGCCACTGTTCGAAAGATGACGCGCGTATGGACGGCATTCTATTTGCTTGTTGCCTACGGAAAAGTAGAAGTGGGCAAAAGAGACAATGGTGAATCCTTTAAATGTGACACATCTTCATCCGAGCTATGGGAACACAGCAAGTACGATGGGATGCTGAAAAGTAATGCCTCCGATTTTTGTAATGTGAAAACTATTAAAGCTTTTTAAATGAAACAAACTTTATTATTTAGTTAGTGTCCGCCCCGGTAGCTGAGTGGTCAGCGTGACAGACTGTAATCCTAAGGGCCCGGGTTCGATCCCCGGCTGGGTCGGAAATTTTCTCCGCTCAGGGACTGGGTGTTGTGTTGTCCTAATCATCATCATTTCATACCCATCGACACGCAGGTCGCCGAAGTGGCGTCAAATCGAAAGACCTGCACCAGGCGAACGGTCTACCCGACGGGAGGCCCTAGCCACACATTTCCATTTATATTGAGTTGGTGCATAAGTTCGCAGCGTTTTACCATCAGTTTAATACACACAATAGATACACATAACAGACTTTAGTTATCACTAATATACTCTTCTTCACTTTTTGAAACAGTCTGCCAACGCTGCCGTAACTTTTCGATTCCAAGACTGTAGAAATCAAGTGGTATTGCGAAGGACTCGTCGAACCACGTTCGGAGCGTAGTTTCATCCGGAAAGGAATTTCCTTAAGTTTGCTTCGATAGAGAGCGGAAAAGGTGAAATTATGAGGGTGCCAGACCAGGTGAATAAGATTGGTGCGAATGGCTGCCCAATCCCACTCCTGTACAGTGTTTTTGTCACTCTAGGGAATGCAAGCGGGCATTATCGTGGAGTAGCATCACTTCACGCAATCTTCCTGGTCGTTGTTCGTGGATTGCATCGGCAAGACGTCTCAGTTGTTGACAATAAATGTCAGCAGTGATGGTTACACCTCGGGGAAGCAATTCGTTGTACCAGATGCATAACATTACCTTTTATGGATACGAGCAGGTCTTTTTACGGGGGGTTGCTACTTTGTGTTCTACTATTCCTTTCTTTTCCTTATATTATCATAAAGACACCATTTCTCGTCAGCAGTAACGATATTGGCTAGGAATGGTCGGTGTTGTTAACGAGACAATGACGAGCAAGCGGAAATCCACATTCGGCCACGCTTTGATTTTTTTAATTTTGGATTGGCGCATGCACTACCCGACTTTTGAACCTTCCCCATCGAGCCTAATCGAACCCCGAAAGTCTCCCTGAACGAAAAGAGTCACTAATATCACAACAATCCACCTTACACAGAGAAAACCAGTTTCTTCCCGTGCTCTGTCCAATGGCGTTATCCCATACACGGCGCAAATGTTTCTGCCTGTTTCTGCTGCTGTCACCCTTGTACTGAATTCAAACACAAGAATATATCGGAAATGTTCCGATTTCTCCACTTGGCACTCAACTTTCAAGCGCCCACAGCTCCACTCACTATCTGTAAATGACAAAATGACAGTGTGTAAACTCAAATAGTAACAATGAACTACAAGTTAAAAAAGGCAATCTATAAATAAACCAATACCGGAATACCAACATGCAAAAGAAAAACGCTAAGAAGTTATGCACCGACCTCATTATTCTGCAGCTTTATCCTTTCGTCTACAAATTTATTTCTCGACATAGTCGCACTACGACAAATTCATTTCTCCCAGCGAGAGACCAGTTGTTGATACCGTCTCTGTGTAGATTGTTTGACTTTGTTGAGGAAGCCACAGCTTCGCCTCTGTTTGCACCGCTTCATCGCTGTGAAGTAAAGTCCATGAAGGTGTTCTTTAGGTTTTGTAAACAGATGAAAATGGGATGGGACCAAATCAGAACTGTGTGGGGATGATCATAACAAGGAACCCAAGGCGTCCGATTGTTGCAGATATCGCAGTGCTCGCGTGTGGTCTGGCAAATTTCATGCTGAAGGAGGGCGTGCTCCGTGAGTGGATGGACCCTTCGAATTAGTGATTTCAGTTTTGTGAGGGGGTCTCACACACCGACGTAGTTACGTTGGACAACTCCACATTAAGAGGAATAATTCGTAGCGCTATACTGAAAGAGGGTTGCAACTTGCGTCAGCGAAGCTAAAAGTGACGAAGTCATATACGTGACATGTAATCTGTCAAAATCTACAGAAAATAGAAGGAATAATTCGGAGGTATTACTTTTCAGTACGCCCTCGTAACACACACAAAGATCGAAATCCGAGAAAGTAGTTATCGGCACTACCGTCGTAGTAGAAGATACGGAGTAGTGAGCCATAATTTTATCCTGCTAAAGTTCAAATGGCTCTGAGCACTATGTGACTTAACTTCTGAGGTCATCAGTCCTCTGGAACTTAGAACTACTTAAACCTAACTAACCTAAGGACATCACACACAGCCATGCCCGAGGCAGGATTCAACCTGCGACCGTAGCGGTCGCGCGGTTCCAGACTGTAGCGCCTAGAACCACTCGGCCACCCCGGCCGGCCCTGCTTGGGTACATAAGACTTCAAAGCTTTTTGAAGACTCATTATCATGTATGTTTCCGTGTTCACTGAGGAGAAGCTTACCAATTATCTTTTTTTTTAATTACGGTATTTGCGTACATTACTTTCCACGTTCCATAACCCTAGTCGTAGGTGTACCGCATTTATGAAAATTGTAGTTCCATCGTTGTTAATGGTGGACCACGAAAAAGTTTTAACGTAACTAATTAATTTTATTTCAAACTAATAACATAATTTCCTTGATTCGTTCCATCACAGTGTTGCAAACGTCTTGTACCGACAGCCATACAGATGAGAAGTACAGTTTAGAAAGGAATATATCAAACTTCTGCAGGAATCACCTGTAGCAAAAAACTGAAGGGCGGTCACCAATCTGATTGTAACTGGCATATAGTCTTTAATATGGTATTAAGCTTACCAACTCTTCGACAAAAGTTTTTAAAGGACATATTCAGTATCGTGTTTCGTCATTCTCGAAAAGGTATGTAACCAACATTAGTTCACGGCGTTAAAGATGCGGAAGCAGTTTGTTAACTTAAAGATTTCTCTTTTTCCTGCTCATTTTTATGTTTATACAGTGTAAGTGCAGAGGAGCCACGGTCAAGTGCACCAGCTCGCTTTCGCCCCGTGTAAACACTCGCAACAAACATTATTGCGCAATAGAGACCAGCAGTGTTGCGAATGTGTCCCTGACACCGCTGTTGGATTACATAGTCGACAATACGCAATTTTCGTGTCGAGTGACATGTCACCTTTAGAGATGGAGCGATAGCTCATTTGGATAAGGATGAGCGAATAATACTGCCATGTTGAATTTGAGGAACCATCGTGGTATGCGGCAGCGAAGATTTATGAAACCATAACTCAGGCTCGTCGGATGGCAACTCTAATTCCACTCATTAGTATCAAAACGAATCTTTTGGTCTATCACAACCACATTTTGTGTGTTTCTCTCGTGACATTTCTTTATATTTCTATATTCTGACACGGTTGTCATAAGCAGTGTGACTAAAATATTACTTAAATATTTATTTGACACTACAATATTGAAGCCATAGTCACAGATATAAAATATTTCCTTTAAAAAGAAAGGTTCCAACGAACGTCGTGATTTTCAAATGTAAAACATCAGTTGGAGAATATATAATGGTGATTATGACCATACAACTGACAAAAATTACGAGAAATAATGAGACCAGGCAACTGCGGCAGTGGTGGCACAACGAAGTCACTGCACGTTATGCCCATGCTTGCCCAAACAGCCATTCCATGTCCTAATGTAGAATACATAATAACTATACCGTGATGAAATTTGCGAAGAATGCTTGCAATGTGGCCTGCTGTGGCACAACGATCGTATGGCTGACATAAATTCACAGTTCGTAAGTGTGTCAAGCATAGCAAGCTTCCATATGGAACGCAGCACATAATTTTAGCATGCTGCGAAAGAAGAATTTCAAAACACAATGTACTTTCATGTGGGACTGACACACAGTCCTGTAGCCTCAGGATTGATTGAAAACTTCTAAGAAGCGAGATTAAGAGCTGTCGATTGTAGTGGACAGTTACGCCAAAGGGTTAGGGATGAAAGTAACATCACTGCGAAGTGATATAGCTCTACGAAACTTGGACCATATACAGAAAGAACTGCTACTGTATAGTACAGTACAATACAGTAGACAAGGTAATTGAAAGAAATACGCAATAAGATGAGCAGAAGTGACACTTTGAGTAAGGCAATAATTACACTGAGCTCGCCGCGATTCATGATGGCCCTCCAGACATTACAAAAGACGGGACGTAGTTTTCAATAGGTTGTGCGATCGCCACGGACTGTAGTGCATGCTCTGCAACGTGCTCCCATGCTGGTCACAAGGATGGTGACTATTTCCTTTGGTAGGGCTTTCTAATCCTTCAGTAATGCGGTTCACAACTGGTGGGTTGTTGTTGGTGCATATGATGTATGTGGTCATTACGTCTCCGCACGCATGCAGCGCGTGCACGGTGGGAATCAACTCGGGGGATCTGACAGGCCAGTCCATTCACCGAATATCGTCTCGTTTCAAGAGCTCCCCCACCTGCGCCATTCGATGCTGTCGCGCATTGTCATCCGTAAAAACGAAATCAGGGCCGAATACATCGTTGAAAAGACGCGCATAGGGAAGAAGTAGAGCGTCACATAACACTGACCATGTAACTTCATGCCTCGAGCACCATAAGTCATGTTCGACAGTTCTGGACGTAACCTCACGCGGAGCGAGGTGGGAACACGTAATGCACTCGAGAACTTTGTCAAATACGACCCGACTCCACAGATGGCACAGTCAATTGATCACTGACATACAATGTGGTTGGTGGCTGATTCACACACAGGCGCGTGAAGTGCACCCCAGCGCGCAGTCAATTTTTACCTCAAGCGTAGAACAGGCTTTAATGACCTTCTCCTGGAAACTGAGTGTACTGTGGCGCCAATGGGAACGATCAGATATAGATTCTGCCTACAGGAAAATTAAAGAGACCTTTGGAGAAGAGACCCACATGTATGAATATCAAGAGCTCAGATGGAAACCCAGTTCCAAGCAAAGAAGGGAAAGCAGAAAGGTGGAAGGACTATATAAAGAGTACATACAAGAGCGACGTAATTGAGGGCAATATTATTGAAATGGAAGAGGATGTACATGAAGATGAAATGTGAGATAGGATACTGCGTGAAGAGTTTGACAGAGCACTGAAAGATCTAAGTCGAAACAAGGCCCCAGGAGTAGACAACATTCCATTAGAACTACAGACAACATTGGGAGAGCCAGTCCTGACGAAACTACCATCTGGTGAGCAAAATGTGTGAGACAGGCGAAATACCCTCAGACTTCAAGAAGAATATAATAATTCCAATCCCAAAGAAAGCAGGTGTTGACGGATGTGAAAATTACCGAACTTTCAGTTTAATAAGTCACGGCTGCAAAATACTAATGCGAATTCTTTACAGACGAATGGAAAAACTAGTAGAAGCCGACCTCGGGGAAGATCAGTTCGGGTTCCGTAGAAATGTTGGAACTCGTGAGGCAATACTGACCCTACGGCTTATCTTAGATAAAGAAAAGGAAAACCTACGTTTCTAGCATTTGTAGACTGAGAGAAAGCTTTTGACAATGTTGACTGAAATACCCTCTTTCAAATTCTGAAGGTGGCAGGGGTAAAATATAGGGAGCGAACGGCTATTCACAATTTTTACAGAAACCAGATGGCAGTTATAAGAGTCGAGGGGCCTGAAATGGAAGCAGCAGTTGGGAAGGGAGTGAGACAGGGTTGTAGCCTCTTCCCGATGTTATTCAATCTGCATATTGAGAAAGCAGTAAAGGAAAAAAAAAGAAAAATTCGGAGTAGGTATTAAAATCCATGGAGAAGAAATAAAAACTTTGAGGTTCGCCGATGACATTGTAATTCTGTCAGAGACAGCAAAGGACTTCGAAGAGCAGTTGAACGGAATGGACAGTGTCTTGAAAGGAAGGTATAAGATGAACATCAACAAAAGCAAAACGAGGGTAATGGAATGTAGTCGAATTAAGTCGAGTGATGCTGAGGGAATTAGTTTAGGAAATGAGACACAAAGTAGTAAAGGAGTTTTGCTATTTGGGGAGCAAAATAACTGATGATGGTCGAAGTAGAGAGGATATAAAATGTAGACTGGCAATGGCAAGGAAAGCGTTTCTGAAGAAGAGAAATTTGTTAACATTGAGTATAGATTTAAGTGTCAGGAAGTCGTTTCTGAAAGTATTTGTATGGAGTGTAGCCATGTATGGAAGTGAAACATGCACGATAAGTAGTTTGGACAAGAAGAGAATAGAAGCTTTCGAAATGTGGTGCTACAGAAGAATGCTGAAGATTAGATGGGTAGATCACATAACTAATGAGGAGGTATTGAATAGAATTGGGGAGGAGTTTGTGGCACAACTTGACTAGAAGAAGGGATCGGTTGGTAGGACATGTTCTGAGGCATCAAGGGATTACCAATTTAATATCGGAGGACAACGTGGAGGGTAAAAATCGTAGAGGGAGACCAAGAGATGATTACACCAAGCAGATTCAGAAGGATGTAGGCTGCAGTACGTACTGGGAGACGAAGCAGCTTGCACAGGATAGAGTAGCATGGAGAGCTGCATCAAACCGGTCTCAGGACTGAAGACCACAACAACAACAGCAACAACAACAAAACTGATTTGATTTTTTCGGCTTAAGGTCTGCTTCACGAAAATACCGTACAGACTTCAGCTGCCGACATCAACTGGAATTATGAAATACATTTTCTCACCTGACAGTGCCTGGTGTACAGGCCTGTATTTTCGCACTGCACAGGACGGCTTCATTGAGCCACAGCTAACATTAAATCTATTCGCAATTGTGAATGTGTACAACCATCAGCTGTATAATGGAATGACGAAAAGGAAAATTTGTGCCGGACCGGGCTTAGGACTCGGATTTCCTGCTTATCGCTAGTGGTCGCTTTTTTTTTGTACTGTCCCACATTATTTACAACAAAAGTACAAATGGGCTTTTTTCAATTATTAAGGAATCGGATTTGAGAACAAGTGGAATGGTGGAACAAATAATAGATATAAGCAGCTTCGTAAGTACATAACAATAATGGACTTCGTCCCTCTTCGTGGCCGCGTTTCTCGCCAATACTGTTGAACCACGGATTTGCTTTCAAAATCCTTTCTTAAAGAATTTATTTACTAACGATTTAAACACACTATGTGAGCGTGGATGTAGTTGCCAGTAGGTAACTGACGAAAAATTAAATTTCAACAAATGGAAATTTTATTCCTAAAAACCCTCTTTTTTTTTTTAAAAAAAAACGGATTTAAAAATTATAATCAGAAAGCACCCTCTAAATATCAATTTACAATTCATTCAGAGACAAAAATAGCTTTTTTTGCTGACAGTATGAGCTTTCGGGCTGAGAAATTTGCCGCTCCCGTAGTCACGACCGCTCACAACCACCTCTGAAAGACTACACTGGTGGAAATCTACAACACATCAGATTACTTTAAACTAAAAATTTTAACAACTGACACAAACACATAAACTATGCACCCCGTAGGAGGGATGGAAATGGTACAAAACACTCACATTAAAAAAAAATTAATTGCCACCGAAAGTGCAACTTGTTTTTAAAAGAAAACTCTTACGGTGGCAGGGTGGCAACTTTATGTACTAAAATGACCATTTAAATAAAAACCCATGAAGTGCAGTCTTACATAAAATGTACGAACATGCTCTACATTACATATATAGCGCCTCTCAAGATGATAGGTGAGATAAAAACATATTTCAGGAATTCGGCCTTTACACCTTAAGCAATAAATACGTTAACACCGAATCCGACAAGCATGACAGAGGCAGCTATTAACGTACGGCAGACCGACAGACAGACAAACACTAACTGCCTAACAAAAGCGGACGGGAGACTGACCAAGAAAACAAGTAGAATTTAACAAGCAAATGAAACAACATATCACGAATCACTTAACTTCTAATAAACTGCGATGACTGGCAAAGACCTGGCGCAGCACCCCCAAAACGCTCACCCGAACCGTCCGCTGCCAGCCGCTTCGACGGACGTAGGAAGGCGCGCCGATCTCCCGTCTCACGGCGTCGCAGCTCGCGCCGGCGAGACCGATGTCGTGGGTCGGCTCCTGTCTGTAAACTGAAGAGCGAGCAGCACTTTTGGTGGGGGAAGTGGCCTTTCCCGGAAGAACGCTGCCACCGGACTACAGGGGCACCCAAAATCTGTTGCCCGGTACCTTTGTAGCGGTGTAGATCGGCGTGCAGTGATATACGTCGTTTCTGTTCGTGGGATTTTAGTTGCCAGTGAGTGTTCACTTTGTATACTTACTGATATACTTCGATATCCGGAAGTGATGGATAATCGTCTAGTATTGTAAGAAAATGTGCAGAATACGAAGAAAAGGAGGTATTTGCGGAGTAACGAGCGTTCGATCGTCTCTAATGTTAGTACAGCGTATGTTAAAGAGGCGACGCAAAAAGAACTGTTGGCTGATATTACTACTCCCAACCAAATGGCTGCAATTTAGGCAAACGTCAGCCTCTCCCAATAGGACGCATAAAGAAGAAACGCGGAAATAAGCCGCATGGTTTACTGGAGTCGCCACGAAGGAAATTAATAATTTCGTGAGGAAACCCATCGTTATAGACAGTTTCAAAATCACGTAAAACCTTTGATGCTGATGGAACACCAAATCTCTGTCTCGGTCGCTATTCACCCGATTCTATGACATATTGCTTAAAACATGTGCGCAATAGCTATTGTTAACACTGCTGAAATTTCCTTCGAAACACATACCCCGATTCTGGACTTCCAAGCAGACAGCTTGACATACGAGGTGCGCTGCTTACATATTAACTTTTATTTTTTGGTAAGAACTTTATTTGTTAGTCTACAGCAATGTTATACTCTTCAAAATATTCCCCATTACATACTACACACTTATGCCAGTTCTTTTTCCAATTCCCGAAACACTTTAGGAACTGTTTCTTCGGGATAGTTTATAGGTCTTCTAACTGCACACTTTTAATCTCATCCATACTTGTAAAACTGCTGCCCTTTAAGACCCACTTTGAAATGTTTATACCACTTGTATGCCCTTGGCTTACTCATAACAAGTTCACCAAAAGCAATATTCAACATTTCCAAAAATTTCATACATTTTATTCCATTCTTACAACAAAATTTGATACAGATTCTCTATTCTATTTTTATACAAAACAAATAATCGTTGATGCTACCAAAACACATGTAATCTTTTTGACAACTGACAACAGAGTAAATAGCCAATATGCATAACATTGTACACATACTTTTGAGACATGTTCACGAAGACAGTGACAAAAAAGTAGTGCAAATCGGACTAACACACAAAATTATAAATTTCTGCTTACTTTTTAAACACTCTTTGTGTTGCAAGAATTGTTAAGTTTCAATACAGTCCCTCAAAGAAGACTTCTACCTTTTAGTAGAAACACAAAGTAAGAACAAGCCTTAAATTCTACAGATTGATTGAATTATGTGCGGTTCGTTTCACGAATAGCAGTAGAGGAACATATACCATATTCACATGAACAGGCATTCGGTTCTATGTTTGTGGTAGAATCCTGACTTCCGTTCTTATGTTGCTCTATTGTTGTATTTCGAAAGAAGCTATCGTCTTTTGTATTCCTTATGGTCTTAATGCATTTGTCTAAAAAAAACGCAGCCGAGACGTATCTGTGTACGACGTCGCCACAGATTTAAAGCGCGCGCCGCGGCAGGGCCGGTACTACGTTGTGAAACAGCCTGTAGAAGCGCCCTGTGACGTAGCTGGGTTGGCAGAGTGGGGACTCGCTCGCTCGCTCTTCAGTTTACCGACAGACTATACTGTATACTCTCGTGTCGGCCGCGAAGCCACTACCCCAAGCTATAGGGCGCGGCCCAATGGACTGACGTGGCGACCTCACATGCGCCGACGCTCAAGACGGACAAGTCATCTTGTGTCCCAGTGCGCGACCGACCAACGGATCGATCCAACCGTCAATGCCCATTGCCTGAGCAAACTCGAGCAGACTGACGGCCTAACACATACTAGCACTCCGGACGACAGACAGACACTGACTGCCCCACACTGACCCGGCTGACCAACTGACCAGACTCGCCGCCTAGCGAGTTTTTTTTTTCTTTAGTGTGATTTTTATCACCTTACACAAGGCGGGCTGTCAGCAGCTGAGTACACCGCTCTTCAGCCTTGAGGTTTACAATAAGTAATACGTAGAGGAGGCACAGAGAATACAATCAAAACGGCGGGCAAAACAATGTAGACACTAAAAAACAAAAAAACATGGAGCCGTTCACGCTGGACGAGAAAACATCACTGACACTAGTTGACATGGCGCACAAAACATGGATGATGGCGACGGTACACGTGAACAGTGGCGGCGTGACGGCGAACAAACACTAAACACAAACGAAGGCACACACACGAGACACTGATGGCGATGACCTCCGGCGCGCGAATGTTCACTGTGCGTGTGCGAGTGCGGGGACCTGCCAAGAGATGAGGAGGAGGAAGGGGAGTGAGAGAGCGAGAGGGGAGAGCAGAGATGCCACGGGAAGGGGAGAAAGGGGGAGGGAGGAAGGGGGAGGGGAAGCCCGGGGGAAGAGGGGTGGAGGGAGGGGACGGGGGAAAAGGAAAGAGAAGGGAAGGGAAGAGAAGGGAGGGAGGGTGCCTAAAGGAAAGGACACCGGAAGTGGGGGTGGCGCAGGGTCAAAGTTGATAGGAGGGGTAGATGGAGGGGAGGAGGACATCATCAGGGAGGGGGAGCTGGTGGAAGCCACCTTGGGAGAGGGTAAGGAGGGTTGAGAGATGGAGACCGGGTGGGACGTGGGAATACAGGCACGGCAGCGGGCGGGGCTGGGAGAGGATCGGGGAGACTAGCGGGTGAGGAGGATCGAGCTTACGGGACGTGTACAGGATCCGTATCCTTTCGAGGAAAAGGAGGAGGTGGGGAAAGGGATGAGATCGTACAGGATCCACGTGGGGGAGGGGAGACGGATGCGATAGGCGAGGCGGAGAGCATGGCGTTTGAGGATTTGGAGGGATTTATAAAAGGTAGGGGGGGGGGGGGGCGGAGATCCAAGCCGGATGGGCATAACAGAGGATAAGGCGGATGAGGGATTTATATGTGTGGAGGATGGTGGAGGGGTCGAGACCCCACGTACGGCCGGAGAGGAGCTTGAGGAGACTGAGTTGGGAGCGTGCCTTGGCTTGGATTGTCTGGAGGTGGGAAGTCCAGGAGAGGCGACGGTCGAGGGTGACGCCAAGGTACTTAAGGGTGGGAGTGAGGGCGATAGGACGGCCATAGATGGTGAGATAGAAATCAAGGAGGCGGAAGGAAGGGGTGGTTTTGCCTACAACGATCGCCTGGGTTTTGGAGGGATCCGCCTAGCGAGCTCATAGCGCCCCTTAAATGCACGTGAACAGGCTACCTTTCCCCTTTCCCACCAGAGGGAGACACCAAACCTGCGATTGCCACAGCGGCGCCAACGCCGGAAATGGAGGTCGACTGCATCACACAATGCGCTCCGGCGCGCTCTTCAAACAGCAAATTTTACCACGGCTCAACTGTTGTACCTCATAATGCAGCCAGGCATGTTTTCGCATTTAAAAACTTTATTTATTTATTCATTTATTTATTACAGCTCATAAGTAGAAGAAAATGAAATAACTCAAAGGAAACAAAAGACACTTCTGTTTGAGTTTACGACGATGTTATCCACAGGGCGCTATTCACTAGGGAAATAATACGTGTTCTCAAATAAAAAGTGGGAAAAAAACTCTACTGGTGTGTGAGTATAAGCGCGGTCCTCGCTGGCTCTGCTGCCTCTGGGAACGTCGTCTCTTACAGCTGGGGAGATAACCGTTTCGTCATGGCCAGTGTATCCCTCTTCATCGTGTTCAACATCAGCTTCTCATACCCAGTACATTCCAACTGCGTGGGGGATCTCGCAACGCACTCCTCACGAAATTAGAAAAATATTGTTGGTATTTCTGACTGTACACAATTTCCGTATATCGTTTATGCAAGTGGTTCCAGAAGTGCAGCACATTCTTTGGGCGGTCGCGAAGCAGGTAAAGGACCGCTTGTACTCGCATCCGTATCACCGCGTTCCTCTTGGCTCGTACGTAGCAAGTTCTGTCCAGAAACAGAAAAGTTGTAGGGTCAATGGCTTGTTGTCCTACACGGAGAGGGAAGGAAATCGTCTTCTTCAGTAGATGCCTATGGCTTGTTGTCCTACACGGAGAGGGAAGGAAATCGTCTTCTTCAGTAGATGCCTCAGTTCCGCAGAGGGACCGCACATAAGACGGTGGGCGTGGTCGTCTCTGACCTGACACACTTAGCATAACGGGTAGTTCAGCATATTGATGGCGTGGAGACAGGATCCGATGACTTGTTTACCGTTAAATACCAGCTACCGCGTCGTTCGTGTTTCTGTGCCAAGGGTGGTACGGTGAACTGTTCGCCACATCACCAGACAGTGCGCTTCCACAGGGTTGGCGGGGCTCCTGCTCGTGAGTATTCGATAGATATCTCGCGCTGTCAGCGGCCAACTGGCCGGGAGATCTTTCATAACGTAGCTGCATTCAAGGACAAAAATCTCTGATATGATGAAATGGTTCAAAAATGTCCTTTATAGTCACCGGCGCAATTCGAGCACCTGGTGTTAGTTTGTCTATCAAGAGTCCCGACAAATTCGGCTGTTGTCCATCCCACATTTTCAACATCGTGCTGAGATAAATGGGCACTGTACGATCGTGAACGTGTACGAACCTGAGGCGTGTGGGTAGGATCAGGGCATCATACTGGATCTTGAAGAGTAATCCCGCGCTGCCAGTATACGTCGAGCGATCATCGTCCGCATCGGAAGAATCTGTGCCTAATGGGGCATACGCAACGCCAAGTATATATTTATGTAGGCGACCCGTTGAATCACGTCGAAGGCGGTCTCACGTCATTTGCAAAGACGATCCCCAGACACTTTGTACTGTCCTCCATCTGGAAGAGTACAACGCAGTCAGCCGGCCGCAGTGGCCGTGCGGTTTTTGGCACCACAGTCTGGAACCGCGCGATCGTTACAGTCGCAGGTTCGAATCCTGCCTCGGGTATGGATGTGTGTGATGTCCTTAGCTTAGTTAGGTTTAAGGAGTTCTAAGTTCTAGGGGACTGATGACCTCAGACGTTAAGTGCCATAGTGCTCAGAACCATTTGAACCATACACCCCAGTCAGCAGGTACTACAGTACCAACATTCAGGGCGACCGATTTGTCTACGTTCACACAGCTACCAGTAGCAGCGCCATATCTGTTGATCAGTCCAACGCCGCATTTGTGTCGTTGCCAGTCGGCGCCACCAGTAATAGCTTGTCTGTATACTTGCACTGAAAAGTGTGTCCCCATATCGTAAGTCTTCTCAAGTGTTGTACATATATTATCGTGGATAAGGGACAATCTTGTCGCATTGATCTCGGAATAGTAAGGGGCCCCACCAATCGGCGATTAATAAGCACTTTGGAGGTGGCCGCTTGTAGTCGTCGTGGCGGTGTGGGGCTGCAGAAACATCATTTACGTTAACACTTTCGAAATGTAGGTATGGCTGACCCTGTCAAAGGCTCGGTTGAAATCTATGGATGTCAGAGCTCCACGTAGTTGATATGCTTTCGCCTGTGCGACCGAATCGCGGTATTCGCCGCGTGCCGCTTGGACGCTGCTATTGTCGACTAGAAATATCTGGTCAAGTGACATCAAACGATGCAGTATTCTTGTAAGCCATGCCTCCATCAATCTGGTAAAAATATTAAAATCACTGTTAAGTAGTGTTAGTGGGCGGTAGTCTCTAAGCAGTGTACCGCATGAAGATTTTTATAATGGGATGATCAGCCCCTGTACAAAGTTAGGCGGATGTGGCACGTCGAGAGACATTAGTGCGCAGCAGATTTCAGTCCAGGAGTGAGGCACCAAGGTTCGTTAGAACTCCAAGGGGCGCTCCTTTGCCTATCACTTCTAGCACTTCGTCCTCGTCAATTTTGTCCCGTAGTATGGCCTCCGCCTCTTGATCGAGCGTCCCAAACTGCGTGTGAGCAACATTTTGTAGGGCCGGCCTGCCATGTTCTTCTTCGGCGTATAAACGAGTGTAATGGTCAACGAAGGCATTCGCCATGTCATTGGAACGTAATAGGGCTCTGCGGCGGCGCTTCTGTTCATTAATGACATGGTGCATCGAAGGGCGTTCGCCCACGACCCGATGTAGTATCCTCGCGCGGACCGCCTCTCCTGCCAGATGAGAATGCATAATAGCAATCATTCGTGCCATGGTTCGTTGAACCGCCATTGTCGTTCAGGAGAGGGGATCCGGTTGGTACATTCTAGTAATACCGCGAAACAGAAGTTTAAAGGTTGCTGTCTCCACTGTGAATGTTCAGGTACCAACGAAATCAGCCGGCCGCGGTGGTCTCGCGGTTCTAGGCGCGCAGTCAGGAACCGTGCGACTGCTACGGTCGCAGGTTCGAATCCTGCCTCGGGCATGGATGTGTGTGATGTCCTTAGGTTAGTTAGGTTTAAGTAGTTCCAAGTTCTAGGGGACTGACGACCACAGCAGTTGAGTCCCATAGTGCTCAGAGCCATTTTTGAACCAACGAAATCAATGCGCACGCCGTATCGCCGGTTCGGTACATTCCAACCACCAACGTAAAGTCGTATGATATGTATATACGTCGACGTCTGTCACAAGATCGCCAGACTTCTTTAATAACATGGTGACACTCTAGAGCTTTAAGGTGGGCTATATTCACTTTTCATAAGCCGTGGCTTTGCCACACCTGATGCCTTTGGAGGGCGACCTTGCAGATATATACCGGGTGGTCGGTGAAGGCAGCAGGCTATAGTCCTGCATTGAGGATGTCAGTTAGAAGTGGCGCGTGACGTAGACGCGATCAATCCCTGCTGGTGGAGAAGTTAGTTACATATGAATACCCAGTTCCGTCTCCATGGATATGTTCCCATGAATCTACCAACGGCAGATCTTGTACCAACGTACTCAGTTCTGGGCACCCGTTATAATGTGGGACCTGATTCTTCGGCGCCAGCATATTGTTGAAGTCGCCCCCGAGGATGTAATGAGCGTGCCGTCTTAGAAAGAGCGGGACTATTTCTTCCATGAAGAAGCGTGATCGTTCTCTTCGTTTATCCGTGCCTTACGGCGCGTAGATGTCGATAATCCGCACCCCAAGTACAGCTACAGCCATTCAAGTTGCTGTGTTTAGTCGGTGATGTCCTTCCTTAAGAAGTAGCGCTATTCCACTACCAGTTTCTCAAGCTGGTGACATCGAGTTGTCATAACCATAGAGGAACGGGAATTCGTCGACGTGTACTTCCCGTAAAATAGCAATACCTATATCTGCCACATGTAGTGTATCAGCAGGTAAGGTCGTCTTGATCGGGGATAGCATGATATTAGAATTAATGGATGTGATGCGGAACGCCTTTTGACGTCTTATGTATTGTGGACTGTGCGTGTTAGGTACACATTGTCCTGGTCGGTGTGCTCTACATCGGTGGCTACAGTGAATCGGCCATCGTCAGTTACAAAGTGGGTTCCGTGGGGGTATTGCTTCAGCCGTGATTACCGTGGGTGCAGACGGCTGGATTTCCTATCGTCGACCCAGTTTTGCCAAGATGACTCATGCGGGCGGACCTTCTTAGCCTCTGCTATTATGACCATGTCTTTCTCTACTGTTTCCAGTTCTGGGACATCCTGGGGATTTGCCTGAAAGGTCGATGGTGGAAAGAAGGCCTTCACATTCCATGGTATAATGTTGGTCGTCGTCGGAGACTCCAGCACTCCCTACTGTGCCGTCTGCCTGTTCTCGGTCATCGTCTCACGTACAGAGAAAGCAATCGTCCGACACTGTGCAACGTCTTTTCTTTTGCCGTTCTGGTGACCTCTGTTTGCGCTATTGTTCATCCATTTCCATATCCGAATGCTTTCTGGAATCCCCGTCGTCTTCGAAGTATGGGACAAAAGCGGCCGTCGGTACCATCAGCCGGCCGATTTCCATACTCGTCTCCGTTCCCACGACGTCGGATTTTTGTTGCTACTGCTCAACGGGGAGTTCCTCGCTTGTGATCTTGGACGCATATTCATCCATTGGTACATCTACATCTACATTTATACTCCGCAAGCCACCCAACGGAGTGTGGGGCGGAGGGCACTTTACGTGCCTCTGTTTATTGCCTCCCTTTTTTGTTCCAGTCGCGTATGGTTCGCGGGAAGAAGGACTGTCTGAAAGCCTCCGTGCGTGCTCGAATCTCTCTAATTTTACATTCGTGATCTCCTCGGGAGGTATAAGTAGGGGGAAGCAATATATTCGATACCTCATCCAGAAACGCACCCTCTCGAAACCTGGCGAGCAAGCTGCACCGCGATGCAGAGCGCCTCTCTTGCAGAGTCTGCCACTTGAGTTTGCTAAACATCTCCGTAACGCTATTACGGTTACCAAATAACCCTGTGACGAAACGCGCCGCTCTTCTTTGGACCTTCTCTATCCCCTCCGTCAACCCGATCTGGTACGGATCCCACACTGATCAGCAATACTCAAGTATAGGTCGAACGAGTGTTTTGTAAGCCACCTCCTTTGTTGATAGACTACATTTTCTAAGGACTCCCAATGAATCTCAACCTGGTACCCGCCTTACCAACAATTACTTTTATATGATCATTCCACTTCAAATCGTTCCGTACGCATACTCCCAGATATTTTACAGAAGTAACTGTTACCAGTGTTTGTTCCGCTATCATATAATCATACAATAAAGGATCCTTCTTTCTATGTATTCGCAATACATTACATTTGTCTATGTTAAGGGTCAGTTGCCACTCCCTGCACCAAGTGCCTATCCGCTGCAGATCTTCCTGGATTTCCTGGAATGCGCAAGGTAGACTCTTTTCGGAAGACGGCAGCTTACGACAGAGGCATGGATGGTGTCGTGGATGGTGGTAGAACTTCGCCCTTCGGTACTTAAATTATTTTCCTTTTGACGCACTCTGTACGTGGCTCTCCTTGCCACAGTCCGAGCAGGTCGTAAACAATTATCGCTCTGCAGCCACCAATAAGAAGGTAAGATGGGGCGTGCCTTGTATGCTCGATGCGAACTTGCCTCACTCCAATAAGAACGGGATATGTCGTAAAAGTGGTCCATTTTTCGGCGACATGGCTGAGGACGTGTACGGTTGTAAAGCACTGACCACTACGTCTTCCGGAACTACGAAGGGAAATTCGAAAACCCTGCGTGATCGATTGAGACTTTCTGCACGTTGCCATCAGAATGTTTTAATTTCAGCTCATTCTTATGGTCACGTACAATTTTATCACATACTGTGTTGTTGACCAATTCAAGGTAAACCACACTACTCATAATAGAGAGGTGGATGCCTATCATCCTATGGATCTACCCCGATCGCTTCCTATACCAAGCGTTCGATTTTGAAGGCTTTGGGTCGCGCGAATCCAGTAGGGAAGCTGATCTTGATGGTTGACTTTCTGTAGGAGTGAGTCACGCTGCGTCTCTAGCGTAGTTCCAAGGCGTATTCGGAAACTAAGGTCCGATTAGGCGCGGAATGGAAGCCGCTGTGAAAATCCTATGGAACTTTGCACATATATGTTGGGCAGTGTCTTTAGTGTGCCTGTCGATCGCTTCACGTTGATATTTTCAGTTCAGAGAGGAAAGTGATCACGTGGAAATGCCTCAAACAACAGTATCTCCCGCTAAGTATGTGAATCTGATGAGAGATTTCACCTGAAGCAATGCACCCCACATAATGTAAATGCCATTCGTTTCTTTCTTCAAGACAATTTTCAGCCACATTCTGCAGAGGCAATGAAAGCGCTCCTCAGCGTTTTCGATAGGAAGTGTCTGATCACCCACAATACAGCCCTTAATTGGCTCCCTCCGTTGCTCATCTCTGCTCACACGAACCGCTAGCTATAAAGACAACATTCTGGCACAAACAACGAAATTCAGACCAGCGTAATCAAATGGTTCAAATGGCTCTGAGCACTATGGGACTTAACATCTATGGTCATCAGTCCCCTAGAACTTCGAACTACTTAAACCTAACTAACCTAAGGACGTCACACAACACCCAGTCATCACGAGACAGAGAAAATCCCTGATCCCGCCGGGAATCGAACCCGGGCGCGGGAAGCGAGAACGCTACCGCACGACCACGAGCTGCGGACGTAGAGAATCGGCGGAAAGCCCAGGCGGCTGCTTTCTTCGACGAGGGTACTGGGAAGTTTGTACAACACCACGACATATGTCTAAGTCTGAGCGGCGACTATTTAGAAAGGTATATGAAGCTGGTATCTGCTCTTTCTGACATGTCCGAAAGAACAGACACCATCTTCAAATATAGTTTAGGCTAACCAGCCATTGACCTTCTTCTTCTGTGCTGGCTGCACACGCATTGCCCGCACTCTTACGGGACTCGGTAAGATTGTCTGCCGCGAGTAATGAGTGTAATGGGCAGGGCCACTACGAATGTAGTGTGTGGACATTGAGTTGGGAATGTGGGTCTCACGGGGAGCGTGCCACCTGCACTCACACATCCATTATGTATATTCCCGTACAGGGGATGCATTTTAATTGAAAGTCGCTTGCCCGGTGCATACATATCCAAAGGAACATGCGTCGTACTTCTGAACAAAAAAAGACACTGTAATATCGTATATGTTAATATTGGTTTGCGAGACGAGCTGAATAGCCGATTAAAAGCAGTCGAAATATAATTTAATATTCACAGAGAAATAAAACTTTCTTAATGTTGTTCTCAAATTGTTAAACAGTATTCGCAAATAACTAAATGAAGTGGCTCACGCGTTCTCTGGCATGTGCTGCCCTGGGGTCAGGCAAGTACAGCTGTGTAAGCGCGGCTAAAATGCAAACAAGTTGACGAGGAGACGTGAATTACGATGTAAGTAAAGATAAAGGACAATATATTAACAGGTACCATATAGATACAAAACCGCTTACAACGATGATGACGCTTAAATGCAAGAAGTAAAGTTTGGAACGAACTTAGATCAAACGCCTCGATCAGTTGTCAAATAAAGATGGGTCGTTAACAGTGTACAACAGGATGTCTTCTGTTACTGGTGTTGCAGTCTTCAGTCTGAAGACTGGTCTCATGAAGCTGTCCACGCCAGGCTATAACGTGCGTCTCTCCATAACTGAACCTACTTCCATCTGAACTCGCTTCACCCTTCACTCCATTACTGTACTGACGATTTCTTGATTCAGTCCCATCAGCTGATCTCTTAGTCCAGTTGTGCCATAAATTTCTTCTTTCCCTAATTTGATGCAATATCTTGTGACGGGACAAAAGATTTAGAGTGCCGTCACGGATTCTTTAGCGTTTCAACTTATTAATTTAGAGGTTGGAAAGACGTTAAAACTATGAACATTGTTGTAACTTTATTGATGTTATGGAGCTAATGACATTGCACGTCAATATGTTGTAGAAAAGCGAGCAAACGTCTGCGCTTAGAAGTACGAGGAAGTTGCGGCAAAGACTCCCCAATGCGGCGGCAGCAGAAGTCAACAGATGACCGCGCTAAGGATCCCATCTCATTCAGCTGGCCACTACATGACGCAGCGAAGGCCGCAGGACAATAAATTGTTAAAAGCGATGGAATCGTAATATGATTGTCAAAAAGTTGGTGCCCCTACGGTTAATATGGGTTAGATAGTCAGTTCTGTTTCAGATCATGTAAAGGAAAGCCAACATTTAGTTATTGCGTGTAACAGTCGCCTGTGAAAGACAGACTATCGGTGATCTAGCTGAGATCGCAAACGCTAAATTTGTTGGGAATATCATCGATGAGCTGGTTTGATGTGAGATATCGATGTAGATATTGTTGGGAATTTTTATCCGTTAGTCTGTGTGATCGATTATCGAATACGAGTTGTGCAGTGTGTCTGCCAGTAAGAGATTTCGTTCCGTAAGAGAGGATTAGGGTACGTTGAGGGCTGTCAGTTTTTTTTGCAACGTGTCCAAAAGTGACAATCGCAAAGATGTGTCTTTTTTCAGGAGTTTTAGAGATAAACAATGAACCATTATTTGTCGTAATATTATTCAATTATAGAAAAGGTTAATTATACATCGGAAAAAGTTTTAATAAGAATTACAACTGAGCGATAAAAGAAAAAAGTAATAACTTCCCTAATTAATAGTTTATTTCAAGTATTTAAAGAAATAAAGATAACAAGGCTAAAAATATAAAAAAGATTAAATATCTCAGAGGTAGATTACGCTCTATCGCTGATCCATAGTAAAATTATAACTGATCGCATTGATCGGAATTCACGTTATAAGATACGAGTTTTAAAATTATTATTTGAGAATTCTATTTAAACGGAAATAACCGTAAATAATATTAGCAGCAATTACCAGTAAGGTTTGTAAAGTGTGCTAATATGCATTGAGTTTAATGAAGTAATTTTACGCACTCTGTCGTAGAGTATTTCACCGATCGATAGCATTTATTTGCGATAAAAGACCAGCACTAGCCAAAGTTATCTCTCACAGAGAAGTTAACAAATATCTTAACGTATTCGAAATTTCAATTGCTCTATTTGATAGTTCATGGTTTGCATAATATTGCGTGAAAATAATTCCAATACGATTTGTTGATGTGATGATTACCATGGCAAAGTCCTGTGTAACAGAATTAGAGTTCGTGATTAAGACTCATTTAACAAGTGCCAAGGACACAAGGCTTATTTAATTAATATTTATTATCGGAGAATATACTAGTTCCAACGCTTAAGATATATTTACCACTTTCAGCGTGCCTTAATTTTACTGTTAGGGACAGTTAATTGCATTTATAGCATACTGATGCTTTATGCATGAACTGGTGATTCATGCCAGTGTTCTTCTGTAATGCCATTGCACATGCGTTAACTGCGCGCAGTTGTATTCGTACTACGAATGAGGTGTTGCTAATGATAGTGCGACTGCTACGGTCGCAGGTTCGAATCCTGCCTCGGGCATGGATGTGTGATGTCCTTAGGTTAGTTAGGTTTAAGTAGTTATAAGTTCTAGGCGACTGATGACCACAGCAGTTGAGTCCCATAGTGCTCAGAGCCATTTGAAACATTTTTTTTGCTAATGATAATGGCAGGGCTGGAGTCTCATTGACAGGTTAGCGTAGCATCTCGCCACGGCAGTTAGTTCATTGGTTATACGATCTACCCATCCAGTCTTCAGCATCCTTCTGTAGCACAACATTTCAAAAGTTTCTACTCTCCTCTTGCCTAAAGTGTTTATCGTCCACTTTTCACTTCCGTACAGAGATATAATGACTTCTAGGACTTAAATTTACATTCATTGTTAACAAATTCCTTTTTCATAAATACTTTTGTCCTACTGTCAGTCTGCATTTTGACCTACTCCTGAATTACCCCTACCTGATTCATAACGCTGTACTCACCTGCCATCACACTTAACTGATTGCCACTATATCTAATTTAAACCTACTAATTTCCCTTCCTAATATATCTAACGCTGCCTTCCCGATTAAGGGATCTAACATTCCACACTGTGACCTATAAATGCCAGTTCTGGTTTTTTTTCCTGATAATAAGATCCTCCAGAGTGCTCCGCTCCCACAGATACGAAGGGGGAACTATTTTACATCCGAAACATTTTAAGCAAGAGGATGATATCAGCATTATGAAAAGCAGAAAATATGTATGCAGTATTTTCCCCTTGTTTTGAGGTATTTACAGTACCAACATAGCAAAGCCGTATTGACTAATATTACAAGACCAGATAAGTCAGTCATACAGCCTGTTGCCTTTATAACCGCTGCTCGTCTTTAGAAACCACGTGTTCGTCTGACCTCTTCACAGACACTCCGTCGACAAGATTGAAAGTGTTGTAGAGGTCCCTGTATCGTTCAGACACGGAATCTACGACATCTCGCACATTTTTCTTTACCTGTCTTACTCTTCATTTGACAGAAGCCTGAAAAGTGAGCAAACTGTTGGGCTATATATATGTCAGCAACAGCGAAGCACTGTAGTGTGACAACGATTGACAATGTGTCTTTTCGCATTGCTGTGCTTCCTGTACAAGTTATCATATGCGGGGAGGAATAATATAGGTAATTAAAATAAAGTCTTATGTTATGCACGGAACTACAGTCTAAGATAAAAATTAAAAAAAAAAACTCATAACGAAAGACTTATCCAAATGGGACGGAAATCGGTAGATGTATTGTACATGTATAGACAAACAAATGATTACAGTTTCAGAAAAATTGCATGATTTAGTCAAGAGAAAGAGCTACACAAACTGAGCAAGTAAATAACGCGTTGGTCCACCTCTGGATCTCGCGCAAGCAGTTATTCGGCTTGGCATTGATTGACAGAGCTGCTGGATTTCCTGAGAGATATCGTGCCAAAGTATGCCCATGTGGGCGTTAGGTCGTCAAAATCCCAAACTGGTTCGAGAGCCCCGCCAATAATGCTCCATACGTTTGCTATTGTGGAGAGATCCGGCGACCTTGCTGGTTAAGGTAGGGTTCGGCAAGCACGAAGACAATCAATAGAAACTATTGCGATGTGCTGGCAGGCAATATCTTGCTAAAATGAGAGCCCAGGATGGCACCTTAAGAAAATGGCGTGAAAGAAAGGACACTTGTACTAACTTCAGTCGTCCGACCGCCACCTCCTCCTAATTATTCGTGGAAAAAATTACTTGGACATAAGTCTTTATTTAAACAATTTCAAACAGGTGTGTTCCACACAAGGTCCGGACTCCAACTGACTTAGCACACTTCGCCACCACCAGAGGGCGCTCTCATCTGTGACGTAATCCAAGATGGAGGCAAACAGTGTGTTCGCCACAAGGGCTGGACTCAAACTGGAGTGTAGATTAACGTCGATGTATTGTTGTGCTATAAGGACGCCGCGGATAACAACCACAGGGGTCCTGCTACGGAATCAAATGGCACCTTAGACCATCACTCTTGGCTGCGGTGATTTGTCGGGCGACAGTCAGGTTGGTGTCTCACTGCTACCCGGAGCGCCTCCAGACGCGTCCTCTCTGGTCATCGGGGCTCATTTCGAAGTGGGGCTCACCACTGAAGACAATTCTACTACAGTCAATGAGATTCCAGGAGAATACGTGTATGGATACGTCCCAGACAGTGGTGGGATAGCAGCCTCACTGTCGCCCGCCATATGGCCCGACAGTATTGGAACGAGGGTGATATGGCCCCTAAGTACTGTTATCCAAGATGGCGGCCGTGACGTCAGATGATGACGCAAGTATCGTTATCCAAGATGGCGGCTTTTGGCGGGAAAGTGCCACGCCCCCATTCCCCAGAAAAAATGGTGGGAAGTTCAAATTCCAACAGGATAATGCATCACACCCCGGTTATCTCTACTAAGCAAAGAAAATCGCGGGAAAATAGCTCACTTGGCCTACCTCCACTAACCTAAGTCACTCGACCGCCACTTTTTCCTACGAACTGGCGCCAAGTTTGAATTTTGGTGGTAAACAAAGGTCAATTTACATATCTCTAATAAACTAAGAAAAAGGCGCGAAACAAAGGACACTTGTACTAACTTCAGTCGTCCGACCGCCACCTCCTCCTAATTATTCGTGGAAAAAAGTACTTGGACATAAGTCTTTATTTAAACACTTTCAAACAGGTGCGTTCAACACAAGGTCCGGACTCCAACTGACTTAGCACACATCGCCACCATCAGCGGGCGCTCTCATCTGTGACGTAATCCAAGATGGAGGCAAACAGTGTGTTCGCCACAAGGGCTGGACTCAAACTGACTTAGCACATATCGCCACTGCCAGAGGGCGCTACCGTGACGTCAGGTGATGACGCAAATACCGTAATCCAAGATGGCGGCAAACAGTGTATTCACCACGAGGCCTAGTACATATTGACACCATATAGAAATCTGTCCGATGGTCAAATGAGGGTATGTTCGTAGGGTAGCGTCAGCTGAATTTCGTTATTAGACCATGATGCGGCTTTTTCATTCTTTATCCACTTACAAGGCACGTAACTCTCCAGACCACTATTTACAATCTGATTGAACTTTGTCCATAATTCCTATACATCCATCTTACTGGAACTAAGTCACGCCAATTCACTGTTTAAGCGAGATGTTAATAATTGCTTATCTGCTGTATCTAGCAGAAACACACTCCTAGCCTTCTTCACTGATTTATTAACTTTCGTAATCATAGTTGCTATAATGACATCATGATCGCTAATCGCCGTTTCTATATTGGCATTGCCGATAAGGTCCAGCCTATTTGTAACTACAAGGTCTAAGATATTTCCAATGCGTGTGAGCTGCCAAGCTAGCTGCTCAAGACTATTTTCAGAAAACGTTTTCAAACGCATTTCGCATGACTGTCTGACTGTACCCCCCGGAATGAATCCATAGACATCTCAAACTACACTCGGCAGGTTAAAGTCGCCTCCAGCCAGTACTGCATGATCTGGGTATTAACACGCTATTGACTGTAGACTTCCTTTGATAAGTGACCCTACACGAGGAGGTTTGAGCAATCGATCGTCGTCTTAGGGAACATGGGACTTTGAAGCCCACTAGCGACTGGGGGATGCCTAAAAGGTCAATGATACCTCAACTGGAGGAGGAACTTCTTCGTGCTGTTGACAACAACACTAGCGTCAGCGTGAGACAATTAGCTGCAACAAGCAACGTTGATCAAAAGACTGTCTGGGTACGAAGAGTGCTACTTCCGAACCTGCTGTACATGCGAAGAGTTGTACAACCCGAACTCTAACATGAAAATAAATCATTTCCGGACCCATGCCCATATAACATGCACTGCCGTAAAAGAATTAGTACACCATTTTAGAGGTTTCCAATCCACACAAGACTTATTATTGCAACAGTGCATATGAAGTACATAAAATAATTGCATTTATGAGCAGTTCTGAGGTAACAGCTATCGACCCATACTGAAACACTCATATAAGTACGTGGTGAAGCCTCCACGGGTGGCATCCAGTCGATTGTACAGGTGGTGAATACTGTTCTGGGATACATTATGCCACTCCTGCTCAAACTGTTCATGTAGCTCTGTAAGAGTTGTCGGTTGGCAAGTTAGATGAGCCACTTCTCATCTCGCCACATCCCACATGTACTCGATTGGATACAGGTCCTGAGATTGTGCTGGCCAGAGAAGCTGCTGCACGCCTTGCAGAGCACGTTGAGTTTCGCGGGTAGTATGTGAGCGCGCTTTATCCTGCTGGAACGAAGTATTGCCTTCCTGCCGAAAGAACGGCAAAAGAACACGTATGACAACACTCTGCAAGTAGAGAGCGCTGGTTTGCGTCCCCTCCAGAAACACCAAGGGTAGACGAGCGTTGCAGCTTATTGCACAAGAGACCATAATGCCTGGTATAGAGCCAGCACGTCTTGGACGAATGCACTCTACGAGACAGTGCTCGCGAGGTCTACATCGTACGTGCAAACGACGATCACTTGAGTGCAGGCAGAATCTGCTTTCATCGATGAGGGCCATGACGCGCCATTCCATGACCCAAGCAATCCTCCGACACCAAAAGTTGAGCCGTGCACGTCGATGCTGTTGCCTAAGTGGAAGACGGACAGGAGGTGCGTGTGCCCGTAGTCTCACAGCTATTAACCAGTTCGCAACAGTTCGTGTTGACACGATTGGGCTTACAAGCCCTCTTATCTGCACTGTGGCAGCTGTAAGATCTTCCAGTGCTGCCCTTACAATACAACGATCTTGGGGGGCTCTGTGCTGCATGGCTGTCCAGAACCTCGTCTACAGGAGTGGGAATGTTCAGTGACCACTGATATCAGTATCGCTGCATAACTGACGCAGCACGTCCAACTTGTGTGTCAATCCCCCGAAAGGACTATCCCGCCACTCGGAAGACCACAATTTGACTCCTTTCAAACTCGCTAGGTTGGATACAGGATGAACGAGTACGTCTCTGATGCATGGTTGCCTGTTCACTTCGCATTTTTGCGCCACACTGAGCCTTCTGTCTGTGAGCCTTCCGTATTAAAGGGTAGACATAGATGGCGCTCTAAAGGATATGTTATATCCTGTCTGTTGGCGGACGAGGGTGAAACGTTTATCGGTATATCTACTATGCCCCAAGTGGAATATGCCGTTATCGGATTAAAATCGGCGTCATTTTTCAAGGTGTATTAATTTTTCTCGGCAATGTATTTTCTTCCGCTACGTGTGAGGAATGTTTCCTGAAAATTTGGCCATTTCTTTTTGGTTCACTTTGTAAACTCCTACAAACTGTATACCCAGGTATTTGTATGAGTTGACTGATTCCAGTTGTAGTCACGGAAGACTATGCTTTTTTTTCATTTCACGAATACATAACTTTACATTTCTGAATATTTAAAGCAATTTGCCAATCTTTGTTTCACTTTGAAATCTTATCAAGATCAGACTAAATATGTTTGCAGTTATATTCACCTAACAGACAAGACTGAGGTTACTTTTAGTATTATCTACATTATCTACTTGGCCATTATTACACAACTTGAGTAACAAAGGTACCAACAGACTTCCCTAAGGCACACCTGAATTTTCTTCTAATTCTGTCGATGGCTCTGCACCCATGATAACATGCTATGTCTTCCCTACGGAGAAATACTCACAAGGGGAGGCCGCCAATTGTGAAATTCAGATTCAATTCATACTGTGCATGATAAAAGCTCATGGCCAGAGGTGTAATGTGGCAAAGCACCAAGATGCACTTCTCAGCCGTTGTCGAGAAAATCGACAGTTAAAATAAACCGTTGCGGTGAAATACTCTCAACGATTAATAATTATCGACAGCGTCGTGGGGCAGCGGTAAGCGCTCGGGGTCGTAATCCAAAGGTCGCCGGATCGAATCTCGCGCCATGCAATTTTTTTTTGTATTTGTTTTTTGTTATTCAAATGTGTCTATACACACACACACATATATATATATATATATATATATATATATATATATATATATATATATATAATTCCCGGCAAACAGTTGCAACAATTATGCATATAATAAGTTGTTGAAGGTCGTTTGTCGTGGAAAAACTGGCGACTTCGAACATCATTATGTTTTCCGCAAACAAAGTTGTATTTCACAAATGTTATTAATTGTCTTCATAATGTTAACCACGTATAGTTAACGGAAGACGTAGAAACGATATTCCGAAACGAATACGTATAGCGTAAGTCAAACGTTCGAATTAGAATAGAAACCCCACGAACACAAATTTGCTGTGGCAGGTATGAAATATAAGCTCCGTTACTCGCTCGTTACACTTGAAGGACAGATGTTGAATGGGCCGAAACGAGCCGCCGCATAAAACCGTAGTTGCCTGCTAACTTCGGAAGAAGGTAGATGCGGTCCCTAGCGCAACTTATAACATCGTCGAAAATCAGTGCGGACGTGAGACCTTTGGTACACCCTGTTAAACAAACGGAAAAATGGAGGCGGTACAATTCGAGAGCGATCCGCCTTCACCAAAATGCATAAGCAATTCATTAATAGTTTATATATATATATATATATATATATATATATATATATATATATATATATATATATATAATTTGAGTTACAAAAAACTAATAATAAAAAAAATGTTGGATGGCGCGAGATTCGATCCGGCGACCGATCTTCCGATTACAAACCCGAGCGCTTACCGCTGCGCCATGACGCTGTATAAAACTATTAACCGTAGAGAGCATTTCACCGTAACGGTTTCTTTTAACTCGATTTTCTCGACAACGGCTGAGAATTGCATCTTACTGCTTTGCCACATTACACCTCTGGCCATGAGCTTTTATTATGCGCAGTATGAATCGAATCTGAATTTCACAATTGGCGACCTCCCCTTGTCAGTCCAAAATTTCCTTTGCTGCCTTTAGTAATAGTACTTTCGTAGATGTGATACTGAGTCAAATGCTTTTTGCAAGTCAAGAAAGTCTGCATCCGACTGTTTGCTTTATCCATCATGGCTTCAGGATGTCATGTGAGAAAAGCACAAGTTGGATTTCGTCTGTGACATGTCCTTTCTTCCACTCAGTGGACACAGTTCTTTATATACAGGGTGTTACAAGAAGGTACGGCCAAACTTTCAGAAAACATTCCTCACACACAAATAAAGAAAAGATGTTATGTGGACATGTGTCCGGAAACGCTTAATTTCCATGTTAGAGCTCATTTTAGTTTCGTCAGTATGTACTGCACTTCCTCGATTCACCGCCATGATTTCATACGGGATACCCTACCTGTGCTGCTAGAACATGTGCCTTTACAAGTTCGACACAACATGTGGTTCATGCACGATGGAGCTCCTGCACATTTCAGTCGAAGTGTTCGTACGCTTCTCAACAACAGATTCGGTGACCGATGGATTGGTAGAGGCGGACCAATTCCATGGCCTCCACGCTCTCCTGACCTCAACCCTCTTGACTTTCATTTATGGGGGCATTTGAAACCTCTTGTCTACGCAACCCCAGTACCAAATGTAGAGACTCTTCGGCTGTGATACAATACGACATTCTCCAGGGCTGCATCAGCGCATCAGGGATTCCATGCGACGGAGGGTGGATGCATGTATCCTCGCTAACGGAGAACATTTTGAACATTTCCTGCAACAAAGTGTTTGAAGTCACGCTGGTACGTTCTGTTGCTGTGTGTTTCCATTCCACGATTAATGTGATTTGAATAGAAGTAATAAAATGAACTCTAACATGGAAAGTAAGCGTTTCTGGACACATATCCACATAACATATTTTCTTTCTTTGTGTGTGAAGAATGTTTCCTGAAAGTTTGGCCGTAGTTTTTGTAACACCCTGTATATATATATATATATATATATATATATATATATATATATATATAGTAATAATAATTATTAATATATATGGTTCAAATGGCTCTGAGTACTATGCGACTTAACTTCTCAGGTCATCAGTCGCCTAGAACTTAGAACTAATTAAACCTAACTAGGATGCACTGACAAGCTGACACAAACAGTCATCGTCTCCGAACTGTTCCTCTGCAGTAAGCGGTACATTTTTTCTTTTTTTGTCATCAGTCTTCTGAATGGTTTGATGCGGCCCGCCACGAATTCCTCTCCTGTGCCAACCTCATCATCTCAGAGTAGCACTTGCAACCTACGTCCTCAGTTATTTGCTGGATGTATTCCAATCTCTGTCTTCCTCTATAGTTTTTGCTTTCTACAGCTCCCTCCACTACCATGGAAGTCATTCCCTGATGTCTTAACAGATATCCAAACATCCTGTCACTCCTCCGTATCAGTGTTTTCCACATATTCGTTTCCTCTCCGATTCTGCTCAGAATCTCCTCATTCCTTACCTCATCAGTCCACCTAATTTTCAACATTCGTCTGTAGCACCTCATCTCAAATGCTTCGATTGTCTTCTGTTCCGGTTTTCCCACAGTCCACGTTTCACTACCATACAATGATGTACTCCAGACGTAGATTCTCAGAAATTTCTTGCTCAAATTAAGGCAGATATTTGATATTAGTAGACTTCTCTTGGCCACCTTTTTGCCATTGCTAGTCTGCTTTTGATGTCCTCCTTGCTCCGTCCGTCATTGGTTATTTTACTGCCTAGGTTGCAGAATTCCTTAACTTCGTGACCATCAATCCCGATGTTAAATTTCTCGCTGTTCTCATTTCTACTACTTCTCATTACCTTCGTTTCTCTTCCATTTACTCTCAATCCATACTCTGTACTCATTAGACTGTTCATTCCGTTCAGCAGATCATGTAATTCTTCTTCACTTTCACTCAAGGTAGGAATGTCATCAGCGAATCGTATCATTGATATCGCCGGCCGGAGTGGCTGAGCGGTTCTAGGCGCTTCAGTGTGGAACCGCGCGCCTGCTTCGGTCGCAGGTTCGAATCCTGCCTCGGGCATGGATGTGTGTGATGTCCTTAGGTTTGTTAGGTTTAATTAGTTCTAAGTTCTAGGGGACTGATGACCTCAGATGTTGAGTCCCATATTGCTCAGAGCCATTTGAACCATTGATATCCTTTCACCTTGAATTTTAATTCCACTCCTGAACATTTCTTATATTTCCATCATTGCTTCCACGATGTACAGATTGAACAGCGGGGGCGAAGGGCTACATCCTTGTCTTACATCCTTTTTAATACGAGCACTTGGTTCTTGGTCGTCCACTCTTATTATTCCCTCTTGGCTATTGTATATATTGTATATGACCTATAGCTTGGCCCTACTTTTTTCAGAATTTCGAACATCTTGCTCCATTTTACATTGTCTAACGCTGTTTTCAGGTCGACAAATCCTATGAACGTGTCTTGATTTTTCTTTAGTCTTGCTTCCATTATTAACCGCAAGGTCAGAATTGCCTCTCTCGTGCCTTTACCTTTCCTAATGCCAAACTGATCGTCATCTAACGCATCCTCAATATTCTTTTCCATTCTTATGTATATTATTCTTGTAAGCAAATTGGATGCATGAGCTGTTAAGCTGATTGCGCGATAATTGTCGCACTTGTCAGCTCTTGCCGTCTTCGGAATTGTGTCGGTGATAGTATGTCGCCTGACTCATACATTCTACCCACCAATGTGAATAGTCGTTTTCTTTCCACTTAGAAATTCTGATGGAATGTTATCTATCCCTTCTGCCTTATTCGACCTTAAGTCCTCCAAAGCTCTTTTAAATTCTGATTCTAATACTGGATCCCCTGTCTCTTCTAAATTGACTTCTGTTTCTTCTTCTATCGCATCAGACAAATCTTCCCCCTCATAGAGGCTTTCAATGTATTCTTTCCACCTATCCGCTCTCTCCTCTGCATTTAACAGTGGAATTCCCGTTGCACACTTAATATTATCACCCTTGCTTTTAATGTCACCAAAGATTGTTTTGACTTTCCTGTATTCTGAATCTGCCCTTCCGACAATCATTTCTTTTTCGACGTCTTCACATTTTTCCTGCAGCCATTTCATCTTAACTCCCCTGCACTTCCTATTTATTTCATTCCTCAGCGACTTGTATTTCAGTTTCCCGGAACATTTTTGTACTTCCTTTTTTCATCGATCAATTGAAGCACTTCTTCTGTTACCCATGGTTTCTTCGCAGTTACCTTCTTTGTACCTATGTTTCCCTTCCCAACTTCTGTGATTTTAGAGATGTCCATTCCTCTTTAACTGTACTGCCTACTGAGCTATTCCTTATTGCCGTATCTATAGCCTTAGAGACCTTCAGCCGTATCTTGCCATTCCTTAGTACTTCCGTATGCCACTTCTTTGCGTACTGATTCTTCCTGACTAATGTCTTAAACTTCAGCCTACTCTTCATCACTACTACGAGGGTTGGAACTTAAATAGTGGCAACACTGCTGTGGAGACACTATGCAATGGAATCTAGTATCGTCGCTGATAGCACACGTTGTTGACATACCTACCTTCCCTCCGAGCAAATGGACTCGCCCGTCCCACGTCACCGGCGTGCGCACAATCGAGGGAAACACGGTCACTTGTGAGCGAGCGGTGTAACGTGTGTTATCCTAACGCATTTCGTTCCTCCACGGCAGACCGTCAGTTCATTTTTTGGAGCATCACCTGCGACAAGCTTTGCGAAGAGAAGCAGCAGCAATTTCTGCGCAACCCACCAATCATTTTGCACGACAATGCGCGGGCGCATATAGCGCAATCTGTGGCTGCCCTGTTCGGTCGATGGGACAGGGAAGTACTGTACCATCCACCATGCTCCCCGGACTTAAGTCCTTGTGACTTTGATTTGATATCGAAGATGAAGAAACCACTTCGTGTCATTCGCTTCAGTACTGTTGCAGAGATTCGACAGGCAATAGACCGCTCCATTCGCACAATCAACAGAACAGGTTCTGCTAACGCTATACTACGCCTTCCTCCTCGCTGGCAACGGTTTCTACACAACGCTTGTGACTATTTTGAGGGACTCTAACAGGTGCAAACATGTAACTCTTTTGTATCAGTTGTGAATAAATAGTTGCCACTATTTAAGTTCCAACTCTCGTATATTGTGAGCTGAGTCTATATCTACTCCTGGGTACACCTTACAATCCAGCATCTGATTTCGGTATCTCTGTCTGACCATGATGTAATCTAACTGAAATCTCCCCGTATCACCCGGACTTTTCGAAGTATACCTCCTCCTCTTGTGATTCTTGAACGGAGTATTCGCTATTACTAGCTGAAACTTGTTACAGAACTCAATTAGTCTTTCTCTCTCATTCCTTGTCTCAAGCCCATATTCTTCTGTAACCTTTTCTTCTACTCCTTCCCCTACAACTGCATTCCAGTCCCCCATGACTATTAGATTTTCATTCCCCTTTACATACTATACAGGGTGATCGGAAATTCCCGTTACAGACTTCTAGGACTTGTAGAAGGGAATGAGTACATCGTATTTTGAATAGGAACCCATGTGTGGAAACGTCATCCAACGAGACTACAGAGCGTAAAAGTTATAGACTCGGGCGTCTGTAAATGATGTACGTATACACGAGGTGATTCCGTGATGATGTTACAGACTTTCTAGGACGATGGAGAACGATAAATGTATTAATTTGAAGTAACGATCCTTGTACCGGAATCGAAGGAGTAGAAAGTTATAAACGAAAACCGTTCTGATACCTCTGACAGTTGAATACATGTACTGGTTCTTGTGTTGCGAAGCATGTAGGTCTGGTAACTTTCAGTGGTGGTACTGTGGACAAAAACGAGAAAAAATGTCCAATAAACGTGGACTCTAAATTGCAAACGTGAGGAGCTATGACCATTCGTTCATCTTCGCTAATGTGAAACACATCTCCCCTACTGAGCAAGTGTTCATAGCTGTTAAGGTACTCACTTTAGAGCCCATGTGGGCTGATGATGTCTGTAACATCATCAAGGAATCACCCCGTGTACACGTACATTTACAGACGCCCTCGCCTATAACTTTGACGCTCTGTAGTCTCGTTGGATGACGTTTCCGGACATGGGTTCCTATTCAAAATACGATGTACTTACTCCCCCCTACAAGTCCTGGAAGTCTGTAACGGGAATTTCCGACCACCCTGTATTACCCTTTCAATATCCTCATACACTTTTTCTCTCTCTTCATCTTCAGCTTGCGACGTCGGCATGTATACCTGAACTATCGTTGTCGGTGTTGGTTTGCTGTCGATTCTGATAAGAACAACTCTGCCACTGAACTGTTCACCGTAACACACTCTCTGCCCGAGTTTCCTGTTCATAACGAATTCTACTCCCGTTATACCATTTTCTGCTGCTGTTGATATTACCCTATACTCATCTGACCGGAAATCCTTGTCTTCTTTCCACTTTACTTCACTAACTCCTACTTAATCTAGATTGAGCCTTTGCATTTCCCTTTTCAGATTTTCTAGTTTCTCTACCACGTTCAAGTTTCTGACATTCCACGCCCCGACTCGTAGAACGTTATCCTTTCGTAGATTATTCACTCCTTTTCTCATGGTAACCTCCCCCTTTAGCAGTCCCCTTCCGGAAATCCAAATGGGGAACTATTCCGGAATCTTTTGCCAATGGAGAGATCATCATCACACTTCTGCGGATACACGTTACGTGTGTTTAATGCAGTGGTTTCCATTGCGTTCTGCATCCTCATGCCGTTGATCATTGCTGATGGGGCAGTCCCGCCCCCCTCCCCCCCCCCCCCCCCCTCGCCTAGGACAAGACAGTACCCTGTGCCTCTGTCCGCTCCTCCGCCCTCTTTGATAAGGTCGTTGGAAGAATGAGGGATGACTTCTTATGCCGGAAGTCTTCGGCCGCCTATGCTGATTATTAATCAAAATTTAAGCAGCGGAAGGATTCGAACCCGGGACCTACTCCTAGACCACGGGTACATAACTCTGTAAAATTTATTCATATCCTTCCGCATTTAGAGTACTTATACCGAGCGAGGTGGCGCAGTGGTTAGCACACTGGACTCGCATTCGGGAGGACGACGGTTCAATCCCGTCTCCGGCCATCCTGATTTAGGTTTTCCGTGATTTCCCTAAATCGTTTCAGGCGAATGCCGAGATGGTTCCTTTGAAAGGGCACGGCCAATTTCCTTCCCCATCCTTCCATAACCCGAGCTTGCGCTCCGTCTCTAATGACCTCGTTGTCGACGGGACGTTAAACACTAACCACCACCACCACCAGTACTTATAAGCACACCAATAGTATCACATCCTAACCAAGGAAAAAAAGCACCCGCATACCGTAATACCAGTTCCTTCGCTGTTGGCACTATGCATGAGGGCAGGTATTGTTTCCCAGCCGTTCTCAATCCATCGGATTGTCTCAGGGTATAGCTCCTCCACAATTTTCGATGGTCCGTGTCAGTGCTTAATTTCTAAAATTTTAGGTAACGGAATGCACCTTTTCAGCCATCCAACCTAAACCTCTCCCAGCCATAAAAATCGCGAGCTTCGAGTTTTGAAAATCTGTAGTAAAACTTAGGTGAAAAACCATTTTTTAAAACATACTGTTTCGAAATTCAGTTTTTTAAAACATGATATATTGTAACAAAAATAGTAAAACCACAAGATTTAATTGAAAGGCGAAATGTACCGATCGCAACATATCTTGGTATTGCTAAGATCGTTGGCAGTGGTAAACAAAAGAGACTCGACACGAAGGTTACCGATACGTACCGATCAAAGCTTCGGGACAAAGTTCATCTATCATCGGTATACTGTACACACACACACACACACACACACACACACACACACACACACGCACGAACACGCATACACAGTAAGTCGCCCCACGTTCCTATCCACTGCACTGCGTTGGTAGCCCATTGTCGGGTTCACCGATGCCGCGGCCGGCCGTGGTGACCGAACGGTTCTAGGCGCTACAGTCTGCAACCGCGCGACCACTACGGTCGCAGGTTCGAATCCTGCCGCGGGCATGGATGTGTGTGATGTCCTTAGGTTAGTTAGGTTTAAGTAGTTCTAAGTTCTAGGGGACTGATGACCACAGAACTTAAGTCCCACAGTGCTCAGAGCCATTTTTTTTTTTAACTGATACCGTGGCATCGGTAAGTTACAGTTACATTGCGATTTAATACAGGTGTACTGTTTTAAATCTCCAGTGCAGACTTGTTCCAGCGATTTCAAAAGAATCCCTAGGACTTGCTGGAAAACCGTTTCTACCGAAATTAAGCCCTTGTCCCTACTCATCAGTTCATTAGGTGTACCTGATCTTCGTTTTGCCGTGGTTGTTCCTTCGCTTTTCCACTTCACAATTACATCATCAGTTGAATTGGGCCGTTTTAGGATTGAAATGTTGTTGATGGATTTCTTAGCCGTGCTCCGGTGACATCCAGTAGCTAGCACACGTTGTAAGTGACTGAGCTCTCGTGAGTGACATAAGCTGCTGTTACTGTTTCTCTACTGACGTCAAGACAACCCACGCCTACTTGTGTACTGGCGTGACATTTGGTGGTCACTTCTGCATTACATAGCGGTGCCCGGATACTTAAGATCACTTAGTGTACATCACTCATCCTTGCAGTGTTACGAGAAGTAAACTGAAGCAGTGCTTCTAAACTTCCTTTGTGAAGCGCGCTGCCACTGAATTGATCGAGAATGTTGAATCTGTAATAGCGTAAGAGCACAGTTATAGGTTAAAATGAAATTCGTGCATTTATACAGATACGATTGTACCTCTGGTTGTAATGTAATGAGACTACTTTCTTGTCACACCTCTTACGAACGGCGTTCAGTAAGTAATGCAACACTTTTCTTTCTCGGTCAATTTCGGTTGAAAAAATGAGGATATGTTGCGGGACATCGTGGAATATTTCCACTTCAGCCCCTATATTTTCATGAAGTTCCGATAGGAAGCAGAAAGCTGTAATTGAGTTTCTTTTGGCGGAAAGCTAGAGCATCGCAGATATAACAAGCCCTTGCAGAATGTCTGCGGAGGTCTGGCAGGGAACAAAAGCACGGTGAATCGTCGGGCGAGACGTGTGTCACCGTCGCGAGAAGGTCGCGCAAAAGCGACCGATCTTCAGCGTGCCGGACGGCCACACACAATTTGACTCCAGAAATGATGGAACGTGCTGACAATCTCTGTCGAGGTAATCAACGGATCACAAACACCTCGCTGCTCTGTTGGTAGTGCTGACACACTCGTCCACCAGTCGGGGTATTCAGAGGTGTGACCCGCAGGGTACAGGCAATAAGGAGCGACGGAGGACCATTTGTTCGGAATTGCTTGCGCGTTACGAGGCCGATCGTGACCGAACACTGTCACAGGCGAAGAAACACGGGTTCATCCCTTCGAACCGAAAGCAAAACGGCAGTCCATGAAGCGGCGCCATACGCCTCTCCTCCGAAGAAAAAGTTCAAGGCCGCACCCTCAGCCGATAAAAACACGGCGGCGGTCTTCTGGCACTCTGAAGGAGTTGCTATGTTGGCGTCCTCCCTCATGGTGCAACTACCAACTCTGAATTGTTTTGTGCTAACTTCAGGAAAATGAAACTGAAGGAAATTGAAATGCCGGCCGGAGTGGCCGAGCGGTTCTAGGCGCCACAGTCTGGAACCGCGCGACCGCTACGGTCGCAGGTTCGAATCCTGCCTCGGGCATGGATGTGTGTGATGTCCTCAGGTTAGTTAGGTTTAAGTAGTTCTAAGTTGTAGGGGACTGATGACCTCAGAAGTTAAATCCCATAGTGCTCAGAGCCATTTTTGAAATTGAAATTCTGCTTTTTCGTCGCCACAAAAATGCGAACGAACTTCTCCTTTTTCATGACAACGTAAGGCGTGTGACGCCTTACGTTATCTACGTATCCGAGAGGAGCTCACAAAACTTCATTGAACAGTTACTCCTCCTCCACCCTACAGTCCTGATTTCGCACCTGGCGACCTCCACCTGTTTGGCCTAACGAAGGAATGCACTCTGCGGGAAGTAGTTGGTGGATGTGGGGAGATTATTGGCTCCGGCGTCGACCAGTAACGTGGTACCGTGCGTGCGCGCAGGTCCTCCCAGTAAGGTGGCGTAAGGGCGTCGCACTGAAAGGAGATCATGTTGGAAAGTAGGCTTTTATAGCCAAAAGAGTGGGAAATAACATGGCGTATTCTAATCCTGAATAAAACCAACCTGTTTTAAGAAAAAAAGCGTTGCATTACTTATTCAAGCCCTTCGTACTTGGCAGAGGCAAGGTGCGTTTTTCATGAGGTGAAGCCCGCACTCGTAAATTTTTAGTACTAAAAGTGGGCGGAAATCGAATTTATTTATTTACTAGCTGACAAACCCGGCTGTTCATTTTGCCAGTTTTCCGGTAGAAACGAAAACAAAGAATGTACTGTGTTCGTAGTGTAATATCCCGAACAGTTTCCGTTTCGCTTGTCTACGACGCTATTTTGTAAACGTCTATATGGCAATGCCTCTTCGTAGCTCTACAAGGTGTATCATAATAAATGGCGTAAACGCATACTGTTGAAAGAAGAAGAAACTAGAAGCAAAAAAGTCTCAGTAAACATAGGGTCGAAAATGCATACCTTCAGAGCTACGAGCAATTTTTCATCTTCCATGCTGTGAAATAAATCTCTTCTACTGCAAACTCGTTGCTTTCCATAATTTGGAAAGTGGCAGTATGGACCAAAACAATAAAAATTTTCCAGTAAACATGTGCTCTAAAACGCTTTCCTTAAGAGCTATGAGCACTTTTTCATCTTCGCTACTTTGAAACACAACTCTTCTAACGAACAAATGGTCATAACTTATAAGGTATACGTTTTAGAGCACATGTTTACCTGACATTTTTTTATTGTTTTGGTCCATACTGCCACTTCCCAAAATATCGAAAGAAAAGAGTATGCAGTAGAAGAGATTTGTTTCACAGTATCGAAGATGAAAAATTGCTCGTAGCTCCTAAGGTATGCATTTTTGACTATATGTTTACTGAGACTTTTCTGCTTCTAGTATCGTGTATTTTCAACTGTATGCGTTTACGCCATTAATTGTAATACACCCTGCATATATGAATGTTTTCGCCTTCAGGCGTTTGCGCTTTGCAGTTGAAAGCTGCCGGCTTCAGTAGTTTCCTTAAGTCGACTAGACTGTAGGACAGTCTTAATAGTAAGGAATAAATGCATTAAAGCATCATGCATGACGCGGCATTTTCATCTCAGTGTTTATGACGTCACGTCTCTCGAATTATGTGCTGTACAACGATATAATCGTTTAGTTACGTTCAGCGACATCTGTAGATAAGTCTGCAAAATGGCTCGCGAATGGAGTCAGTAGTAATGAAGTAATAAATTTAAACGTCACGCAGAATGCGGCAGTTCTTCGCCCATCTCACAAGGGGAGGCCACGACGATGGGATCACGGATTTACTTCAGACTTTGTACACCTTTAGTAGGCCATCAAAACACCACGATGGGCAAGTAGTAAAGTGCAATTCCGAGAAAATCGCAAGAGAATTTTAACGTGTCTTGTTACCTAACGGATCTCCGCCCCCCCCCCCCCCCCCCGCCCAACAATGAAGCATGGACCTTGCCGTTGGTGGGGAGGCTTGCGTGGCTCAGCGATACAGATGGCCGTACCGTAGGTGCAACCACAACGGAGGGGTATCTGTTGAGAGGCCAGACAAACGTGTGGTTCGTGAAGAGGGGCAGCAGCCTTTTCAGTAGTTGCAGGGACAACAGTCTGGATGGTTGACTGATCTGACTTTGTAACACTAACCAAAACGGCCTTGCTGTGCTGGTACTGCGAACGGCTGAAAGCTAAGGGAAACTACAGCCGTAATTATTCCCGAGGGCATGCAGCTTTACTGTATGGTTAAATGATGATGGCGTCCTCTTGGGTAAAATATTCCGGAGGTCAAAAAAAGTCCCCCATTCGAACCTCCGAGCGTGGACTACTCAGGAAGATGTCATTATCTGGAAAAAGAAAACTGGCGTTCTACGGATCGGAGCGTGGAATGTCAGATCCCTTAATCTGGCAGTTAGGTTAGAAAATTTAAAAAGGGAAATGGATAGGTTAAATTTAGATATAGTGGGAATTAGTGAAGTTCGGTGGCAGGAGGAACAAGACTTTTGGTCAGGTGAATAAGGGGTTATAAATACAAAATCAAATAGGGGTAATTCAGGAGTAAGTTTATTAATGAATACAAAAATAGGAGTGCGGGTAAGCTACTACAAACAGCATAGTGAACGCATTATTGTGGCCTAGATAGACACGAAGCCCACGCCTACTACAGTAGTACAAGTTTAAATGCCAACTAGCTCTGTAGATGATGAAGAAATTGATGAAATGTATGATGAGATAAAAGAAATTATTCAGGTAGTGAAGGGAGACGAAAATTTAATAGTCATGGGTGACTGGAATTCGAGAGTAGGAAAAGGGAGAGAAGGAAATATAGTAGGTGAATATGGATTGAGGCTAAGAAATGAAAGAGGAAGCCGCCTGGTAGAGTTTTGTGCAGAGCATAACTTAATCATAGCTAACACTTGGTTCAAGAATCATGAAAGAAGGTTGTATACATGGAAAGATCCTGGAGATACTAAACGGTATCAGATAGATTATATAATCGTAAGACAGAGATTTAGGAACCAGGTTTTAAATTGTAAGACATTTCCAGGGGCAGATGTGGACTCTGACCACAATCTATTGGTTATGAACTGTAGATTAAAACTGAAGAAACTGCAAAAAGGTGGAAATTTAAGGAGTGGGACCTGGATAAACTGACTAAGCCAGAGGTTGTACAGAGTTTCAGGGAGAGCATAAGGGAACAATTGACAGGAATGCAGGAAAGAAGTACAGTAGAAGAAGAATGGGTAGCTCTGAGGGATGAAGTAGTGAAGGCAGCAGAGGATCAAGTAGGTAAAAAGACGAGGGCTAGTAGAAATGCTAGGGCAACAGAAGAAATATTGAATTGATGAAAGGAGAAAATATAAAAATGCAGTAAATGAAACAGGCAAAAAGGAATACAAACGTGTCAAAAATGAGATCGACAGGAAGTGCAAAACGGCTAAGCAGCTATGGCTAGAGGACAAATGTAAGGATGTAGAGGCTTATCTCACTAGGGGTAAGATAGATACTGCCTATAGGAAAATTAAAGCAGTTGTATGAATATTAAGAGCTCAGATGGAAACCCAGTTCTAAGCAAAGAAGGGAAAGCAGAAAGGTGGAAGGAGTATATAGAGGGTCTATACAAGGGCGATGTACTCGTACTTGAGGACAATATTATGGAAATGGAAGAGGATGTTCATGAAGATGAAATGGGAGATATGATACTGCGTGAAGAGTTTGACAGAGCACTGAAAGACCTGAGTCGAAACAAGGCCCCGGGAGTAGACAACATTCCATTAGAACTGCTGACGGCCTTGGGAGAGCCAGACCTGACAAAACTCTACCATCTGGTGAGCAAGATGTATGAGACAGGCGAAATACCCTCAGACTTCTAGAAGAATATAATGATTCCAATCCCAAAGAATGCAGGTGTTGACAGATGTGAAAATTACCGAACTATCAGTTTAGTAAGTCACAGCTGCAAAATACTAACACGAATTCTCTACAGACGAATGGAAAAACTGGTTGAAGCCGACCTCGGGGAAGATCAGTTTGGATTCCGTAGAAATTTGGAACACGTGAGGCAATACTGACCTTACGACTTATCTTAGAAAATACACTAAGAAAAGGCAAACCTACGTTTATAGCATTTGTAGACTTACAGAAAGCTTTTGACAATGTTGACTGGAATACTCTCTTTCAAATTCTGAAGGTGGCAGGGGTAAAATACAGGGAGTGAAAGGCTATTTACAATTTGTACAGAAACCAGATGGCAGTTATAAGAGTCGAGGGGCATGAAAGGGAAGCAGTAAAGGAAACAAAAGAAAAATTCGGAGTAGGTATTAAAATTCATGGAAAAGATATAAAAACTTTGAGGTTCGCCGATGACATTGTAATTCTGTCAGAGACAGCAAAGGACTTGGAAGAGCAGTTGAACGGAATGGACAGTGTCTTGAAAGGAGGGTATAAGATGAACATCAACAAAAGCAAAACGAGAATAATGGAATGTAGTCGAATTAAGTCGGGTGATGCAGAGGGAATTAGATTAGGAAATGAGACACTTAAAGTAGTAAAGGAGTTTTGCTATTTGGGGAGAAAAATAACTGATGATGGTCGAAGTAGAGAGGATATAAAATGTAGACTGGTAATGGCAAGGAAAACGTTTCTGAAGAAGAGAAATTTGTTAACATCGAGTATAGATTTAAGTGTCAGGAAGTCGTTTCTGAAAGTATTTGTATGGAGTGTAGCCATGTATGGAAGTGAAATATGGACGATAAATAGTTTGGACAAGAAGAGAATAGAAGCTTTCGAAATATGGTGCTACGGAAGAATGCTGAAGATTAGATGGGTAGATCACATAACTAATGATGAAATATTGAATAGAATTGGGGAGAAGAGGAATTTGTGGCATAACTTGACAAAAAGAAGAGACCGGTTTGTAGGATATGTTCTGAGGCATCTAGGGATCACAAATTTAGCATTTGAGGGCAGCGTGGAGGGTAAAAATCGTAGAGGGAGACCAAGAGATGAATACACTAAGTAGATTCAGTAGGATGTAGGCTGCAGTAAGTACTGGGAGATGAAGAAGCTTGCACAGGATAGGGTAGCATGGAGAGCTGCATCAAACCAGTCTCAGAACTGAAGACCACAACAACAACAACCCAACTGACACATCTATGTGTAGAGGGCGGACATTAGAGTTCACAGTGGTCAATCGGTTTGCGTTCGAGCTACAGAAGACGAACGGGTATGGGGCGACACTTCAACTCCCGCTCAGGCCTTCATTTTTGTAGTACAGGTGTAAATTCTATGATGTTCAAAAATTTGCACCTACGCTATTCGTTCTCGCTACTTTAGCTACGTCTCACCGCGACGCAGGTTAACTGCCGAATTGGGCCTGTCCGTGTCTGCAGCTCGAAGCCTTGAAGCCGTAAAACTTAGAACTACTTAAACCGAACTAACCTAAGGACATCACACACATCCATGCCTGAGGCAGGATTCGAACCTGCGAAAGTAGCAGTCCCACGGTTCCGTGCTGAAGCGCCAAGAACCGTTCGGTCACCGCGGCCGGCTCAGCACAGAAGTAACAAACTTAAACGTCATACATGATCCGGCCGTTTTTGACGCATCTCATTGTTTATGACGTCATATCTCCCGACGTATGACAGGCAGGTGGTTGTTACGCCGACAGCGATTGTTGCCATACACTAAGGGATACGTGTACTAAGTTTGGTTGAAATCTGTCCAATGGTTTAGGAGCGGATGTGGAACACACATTTGTGCAGCGTTCGTATTGTTGTCAATCGTTTAGAGCCACCCACGGGAAAACATACAGCTTAAGATATGTGGGGGAGCGAGACTGGAAATGAAAACAGAAGTATACTGATTATCATGAAGATATTGCGTCTCGATTTGTAGAATTCCAGGAAGCAGTAATTGCCACTGTAAGAGATTGTAACTGCTGTGGATATAACGGAGTGGTTTGCAATTCTCTAGCGTTATGTAACAATCAAGATTCAGCAAGCATACCTGCAAACAAAACCGGGGATGTACCTGGAGATCACGAAGAAATATACTACCGCGGTTTTCCTTGTGTTGCAACACGCCCGATACGTTGCGCCGCATGGAGGGCAGATATATAGCAGGGTCTACATGTTACCGAGCCAGTCTCTCCAACATGCCCGTCGACACCATCCTTGTAGGTTTCTCTGTCAACCGTTCGTGTACTACGAATGAAGGTAAATTACGGTATTTTTAAAGATACATTTCAAATGCTGCGATAACACAGTACGGGTTGTAGTCATAAAGTTTTAATTGTGATCTAATAAAAATTAAAACGATACGTTAAGTTTGCAGCCCTGGTGTACATTGATAACCCCCTGCCACAGTACCTTAACACGCCGCTAGAGGAGACAAAGGAGAATGGCACAGGTCTTTGTTAAAGCGAAGCGTCGTGCGATGATTTGTTTTTAGCTATAGCAACCGAAATGTTGTGGCTATGTCGATCCAGATGACTTTCTTTAGCCGTCTGTATTGATCTGATAAAGCTATAGCATTTCCGCTGCTGCCGGAAACGAATTACCGCTCGACACTCCACTACAATAATGTGCTGCGCCAGTTCGCCTCTGTTCTGGCTTACTACAGTCCTGTGGCGCAGTGATTTCAGTGTGTACCAAGACTGCAGACCTGTATCTGCAAACAAACAAATAACTAATTACGTAACTTAATTTTTTTTGTGGTGACTGCCTCTCGTGGTTAGTTATTGTTATTTTAAACAATCTAGTGCAGCAATGAAAATATTATATAGAGTTGAATTTTACGTTTTTAACATTTTGGTTACGGTTGTATTTGCAGATGAACGGAAAACGTTACTGGAAAACGTGGAAAGTGTCTTAGGCGATTACCTTCCGTTATTGAAGTTTCAGAGAAGTATGCATGTTGGTGACATCTTTGTATCAGTGTATACAGCGGATAGAGACTCTATAGTGAGTGTCAAATGTTTTTCGGCGGGTGGTGTGACTTGTGCTATCGAGTATTACAAAGAGGACAACGAGAAACCACTTCTCAATTTTGAGGTGAGTTCTCCAGTAAAGTTTAATTTCTGTTCTTGTTTTTTGAACTCAAAATGTAAACGGTAGTCGAGGTCGCCAACGTGTTGGTGTTCTGTCTAGACTTAAAATGATACTGATACTGAAAGGAATCTTCAAAGCCAGTTATGTTTTTTGGTAATTTGTTATTTGCATGTTACATGGATCGTTCAGTCACCAAGGTAAGAAGAGATGTTGCCATAAAGCTCTTGTTGTGGGTTAAATCTCAAACCTCCCCACAATTTTTCACATAACGGACGGTTTCGCGGTGTTATTGAAGTTCCCTCCATTGAACTGTGTCATTAAGCTTGGCTGCCCCCTGCTGTTATTCAAGACCAATGGAACGCTTACAGAGAACACTTTTCATACTGCATTGTTCACCGTCAGGAACGCAAACATGACAAAACTACATGCAGGTAGTACCTACAGTAACACTTTACATGTGCTTTATAAAAGAGCAGTACTATAAGTGAACGAAAATCTTTCTGATGGGATGAATAAACATATCTACCTAGATCTTCTGTCAACGATGTTGTGCCAATTCAAATTACTGATCAGTAAATTAAAACTGTCGGCTGGCTGCTCCAGAATTGGGGTCAACAGAAACATCCGATCTCACGCGTCGGCTTTGACCCGTGACGTAAGGGTGTTGTGGTGTGTGACGTCATTACGGCGCGGAGTTTGGTTTGTGAGTGTGGCGTGTTTTTAGATGTCGTGTTGTTGTTTGTTGTGCCCTCTGGTGGTGTGTTCATGGTTTTCGTTTGTTTGGTGTGTTGGGTTCAGTTTGCTGTTGCTCAGTGGTGAGTGCTGCGTGCGTCTTTTTGAAGCGGAATTTGTATCAGTGAGTTAACGGTTTTGTGTGATGGTTAATGTAATGATGATTGCTGTACGTCGGGTGGGTTTGTTATTAAGTGTATTCGGTTGTGGTTTTTTGTTCAGGAATGGATATGAAAAAAAAGACCAGATTAATAGTTCTCGGTTGAGGGCTATGATGGGGGACACAGCTTTAGAGCTGATTAAATTCCTTCAGGTATTTGGCTTAATTGCCGAGGTCGTGAAGTGCGGTGTGTACCGTGAACCAATGAAATTGGTTAAAGTTCCGGCCTCTCGGACCAGGGACGGTTACATGTGGCGCTGGCGCAAAGATGACATACGCCGTTCCATACGGCGCGGTACCTGGTTCGAGAAGTCTAGATTGGGCATGCGTGAGATTGTGCTTGTTACATATTATTTTTGTTATAGATCCCCACAGAGTATTTGCGCGCATGAGACTCGTGTGAGTGAGAGGACTGTTTTAGATTGGTATTCCTTTTGTCGTGAAGTGTGTTCGGAATTTATTAAGTACAGGGATAAGTTGGGGGGGCATGGGGTGGTTGTGGAGGTGGACGAGTCACAGTTTGGGAAAAGGAAGTATGGGAGGGGGAAGTCTATGGCTGGTCTTTGGGTGTGGGGGGCTGTTGTTCCAGGGGGTGGGGGTTCCGAATGTGTTTTTAGGGTTGTGGAAGAGAGGTCGAAAGCTGAATTACTGGGTTTAATTGAGGAATATATAGAGCCGGGGTCCACAATAGTTTCTGACGCTTCTTCTTCTTATAGGGGGTTGGGTGAGAGGGGATTTAATCATTTAGTAGTGAGCCATTGTTTAGAGTTTAAGAATTATGAGACAGGGGCTTGTACTAATACAATAGAGGGGATGTGGGGGGCAGTTAAGTCAGTTCTTGGGAGGGGGAAGAGGCGCTCTTCCAACCTTCAGTCTCATTGATGAGTACTGTTGGCAGAAGAGTGTCCCAGAGGGCTATTGTATTGTTCGGGTTTTCTTAAGGGCTGTGTGTAAAATGTATAGGCCGAAAGTGGTTAGTTAGGGTGGGCTAGGTAGGTGGGTGGGTGGCTGTGGTTCAGGGTGGGGTGGGTGGTTTATTTTGTTGTATAGTGTTTGTTAAGGTGGGGGGGAGGGGGAGTGTGTTTGTTTTTGTTTTAGTTGTGGAGGATCTATTTTGTTGAAGTTTTTGTTGAGTTGTAGTGTGAGATTGAGATGTTTTTTATGTTGCATTTGTTTTTTGTGGGTTTTTTATTTAGGGGTTGGGGGGGAGGGGGTTGAGGTGTGTGTGGGTTGGGTTTTTCTTTTGGTACAGTATTTTTTCGTTGGTTTGCGCGCACGCGCGCGTTTGTGTGTGTGTGTGTGTGTGTGTGTGTGTGTGTGTGTGTGTGTGAGTGAGATTGTGGTGGCCAATCTAGTTTGTGGGGCTGGAACTTTCTTGTGGTAAGTTCACTTTTTTTTTGTTTTTGGCGTATGTGTTGTGTATTGGGGTATAGCGAAGTGTTTCATTGAAATTTGTGGCTGTGAAGGTTGGTATTGGTATTAGAATTGGGAGATGTTTTTGAGTTACATAGGTCAAGGGTAGTGGTCGAACCTAAGTTATGGGATTGGGAGCTGCTGTAGATATATGTAGGTCAAGGGAAGTGTTTGTTCGTAATGTTTTGCGGTGTATTTTGATTTTTGTATTGGGAGATGGCATCGGGAGCTGCTGTTGAGCTATATAGGTCAAGGGAAGTGTTCGATCCCAATTTATGGGATCGGGAGCTGCTGTAGATATATGTAGGTCAAGGGAAGTGTTTGTTCGCAATGTTTTGCGGTGTATTTTGATTTTTGTATTGGGAGATGGGATCGGGAGTTGCTGTTGAGCTATTTAGGTCAAGGGAAGTGTTCGATCCCAATTTATGGGATTGGGAGCTACTGTAGATCTATATAGGTCAAGGGAAGTGTCCGATTCCAGATAATGTGTTTTGTGGTATTTGGTGAGTTTTGTGATGTCGATTTTTTTTCGTCATCTTGCGTGGTTTTGTATGGCGGTGGGTGGCTAAATTTGTTTATATTTAGTTTCTCCCCACCCAAAAAACCCCAATTTCCCACGCTTGTCCCGTTAGAGTCATTAGGCTTTTTGTGAAACCTGTGTGTGTGTTGTTTTTCTATGTATTTTCGTCTTTATGATACGTATGCAACGATTTTATATCCGCCATATTGGAGTTGTCGTTTATGGTCGTTTCCGCCACATTTGTGACGTCATGGGTCAAAGCCGACGGGTGGGATCGGACGCTTCCGTATTAGGGTTAGGGAAGCGTCCGATTCCACCCGTCTGCTTTGACCTGTGACGTCATCATTATGGCGGAAACGTCAACTTGCAGTGTGTACAAAATGGCAACGATACCGTTGCTACGTACGCATGCCAACAAACGGTAACAAAATAAAAGCGGCACAAGAACGTCTCACTTCAACAATAAAATGAAACTAACGGGACAACCGAATGAAACTAATGGGACAACCGCGGGAAGTAGTTTTATGGCGGGGACAAGCTAATTATAAAACAATACGAAACACCACACCATGCCAAAACAAATATTATAAGAGAAACTCTACAGCCACAAAACCAACAGGAATCGTACACTTCACTCGACCTATGTAACTCAAACAAAGCCCACAATACCAAAACACCACATTTCCCTTGACTTAGACAACTCAAATGTAGTTCTCGATATCTACTGGCAAACCACAAATAAAAAGACCACAACCTTAAACTTCATACACCTACATAACTCACAAAACATCGCCGTAGCCAATACTCGAAAACCAAAAGAAGCCCATATTGACTTGAATATTTAAAATGCAGCTGAAATACCATGAATATAAAATAGACAAAGCATCACAATTACTGTAGGATAGTCTGCCCCCAGTAGCTGAATGGTCAGCACGACAGAATGTCAATCCTAAGGGCCCGGGTTCGATTCACGGCTGGGTCAGAGATATCTCCGCTCAGGGACTGGGTGTTGTATTGTCCTAATCATCATCATTTCATCCCCATCGACACGCAAGTTGCTGAAGTGGTGTCAAATCGAAAGACTTGGACCCGGTGAACAGTCTACCCAACAGGAGGCCCTAGTCACACGGCATTTACATTTTACTGTAGAACAAAACCAAAACAAAAGTTATCTACCAACAAAGGCCTCCACAAATCATCTCCATAAACGCCATCAACCTCCCACTCACAATCCAACCCCAGCCCACCAAATACCGTTCCCAAAAACAAAACCCACAAAGAAAAAAAAATGAAAACAAAAATCAATCACACCTTACAAAAAACCAAAAAGCTGCCAACAATACCCACAACCTCATCCCTACCTTCCCCCTCCTCCTCCCCCCCCCCCCCCCCCCCCCCCACACACGAATCAGATGCCTAAAACTAACCACATTTGGGCTCTCAAAAAACACAAAAATTCTCAGAAATTATCTTCTGTCAGGGAGATACTAATTTAAATGAGATTGCAGGTTGGAAGAGTGCATCTTCACTCTCCCTATAACAGATTTAATTGCCCCTCAAAAATTCCCCTATGGTGTTAGTGCAAGCCTCAGTGTCACAATCTTTAAACTGAATACTATGGTTAACTACTAAGTGTTCATAACCCCTCTTCCCCAAACACCTATACAATGAAACCGAGCGAAGTGGTGCAGTGGTTAGCACACTGTACTTGCATTCGAGAGGACAATAGTTCAAACCCACATCTGGCCATCGTGATTTAGGTTTTCCATGACTTCCCTAAATTGCTTCAAGCAAATGTGGGGATGGTTCCTTTGATAGGTCAGGCTGACTTCTTTCCCTCCTTCCCTAATCTGATCGGACCGATGACCTTGCTGTTTGATCCCCTCCGAACTGGGATTTCATCTGGAACTGGCGACTTATTTGCTTTCAACTCCTTCAGCTACTTCTTTAAGCCAGGGACACCTGCTACTGTGTCCTCCAGGAGTCTCGGCGATGGTCCAATGATATTATGTTGGTATGATCCTTCAGTGTGAATGATTTCTTAAACAAGAAATTTAAAACTTAAGGTTTCCCATTGCTGTCTTCTACTGCTACATCAGACTGGTCAGCAAGTGACTGGATAGAAGCAATCAGCAATTTTATGTAGGAACAGAATTTTCTCTAGTTCTTGACAAGAACTTCTGCTAACATATTCCCACCATTTCCACCATTCAATGGACAATGATAATGTGAATGGGATTTCTTTAGAATCAACTGTTTCTTGCATGTAGTGAGCAGCTTCTTAATTTTTGCTTTAGAAATTGAAAGTTTTTTCGTATGTGTGTGGGAATTGACATTCATATTTGCATTAATCCTCTTCGTATTTGACATTGTAGGGCCTCTTTTACAGTAATACTCAGGCTTGAATTGAAATACCTTCTTTTTTTGTCCACTTACATTGCGAACACATAATCCACCTGCCTGGCCCCATAGATGTCAGCCACAGGTGGAGATCTTAATGATGTGGTAGCATAACTCAAGAGGTGCTGGCATATATGATCACCATACTCTCTGACAGCTTATGTAGTTGGTGTATGCCACACTGGTGTTGCTTAACATACCATCACAGCATTTTGAAAGAGTACTTCTGTCATAACTACAGTTACATTTAAGGTAGGTATGAAAATATCATGGCAGTTTGCTCTGAGGCAAATACTTTTAGCTACTTTGTATATTTTTTGTTATTCGCTTCTTGGCCATTCTTGCATATGATTTGCAACAAACTGATTTTGTTCATCTGACCTTTCCTTGTTATTTAAAACACATACTTCTTGATTTGGTGGTGTATGTCTACTAACATAAAACATTGTTGTATGCCATTATTCTTGATACAGAGCAGTATGAGTGATGAAAATCTCAGTGGGTTCATAAAGAATGCTACTTCATCTTCTTCTACTACATCTTTACTTAGGTTCCTTTCATCTTGGTTGCATGTATCTATATTACTGATGTTATTGCCCCAATTAACAACACAGTCATCACTGCTGTTTGTTTCAATACAGTCTGAAGGCTGAAATTTTTCTAACGTGAATCTAAAAGATCTGATAGTTGACAAGTAAGATTTCAATATACCTGTGATGACCATCTAAAGAACAAAGTTCTTTTTTCCAAATTTAAAGATAAGAGTGCAAAATATGTTCATATTTCTCATGACTGAATTATGAAATTGAACACTTTTTCTGAAAATAATGGTGTGCTCTTTAGCTATGAGAGTTGACATTTATAATTGCTGTAATGAACTGAATAGATAAATGAACAGCTGAAGTATTCTCAATACAGGGGCGGTGGCGAGGAGGGAGGGGGCTATGGGGGCTATATCCCCCCCCCCTCCCCCAATGGAGTATCATATTGCACTGGATAAAATGACTTAAGAAATCAGTGTATCAGTGTATATATTACTCCAACAGATTCAATCTTCTCCTTTTTTTTTTTTTTTTTTTTTTTTTTTTTTTGAGTAATGTAGGTTGCAATGTATTTCAAACAAATTTTAACAAAAGAATAAGAGCAACAAATAGCTTACTATCTAAACCAATAAATATCATTTAACTTAAAATGGGCATCTTATTATTTATTAATACACATTTTTTACCTTGAACTCCAAAACGGTTACCAAAAGCTGCTTTATGCAAAACCAAATTTTACCAGTTTGTCAGTGGAAGACCCCAACTCTCCTTTAGTTAAGTGATATTCCAGTCCCCCAAACCCCCTCTCCCCCCCTAAGATCCCCCCCCCCCCCCCTTGACCGACTTCTAGAATCGCCCCTGTCTCAATACATTGTTATGCGTGAGAAGACACAAATAATGATAAAACATGTAATTGTAATTGCGCATAATAAAATTTGTTGGTAGATCTAATCAATGTATGTAGAACATCCGTACTCGCACAGTGAAGTGAGAGCATTCAGTGCAGCACCAAGAGGATGATTTGCCACATTCATCCTTTTGATGTTACGCGGTATGAGTCACCAGAGTGTCAAAATGGTGAATGTGCTACATTCGTTGTTATGGCACTACAAAATATACTTCTTTTGAACTTTGAAGATACTGGACTTTCCATTTTCTTCAACACTATCACAACTAATCATACTCAAGATTTTTCCGTAGCAAGGAACACAAAAAATTAAACTCCGTGATTCACTTAATTCAGAATCACTATTTTGGCACATCTGCATTTTTGGCATAAGAGAGATGATAATACTCTTCTGTACAAGTGCTGTTTTTTACGTGTATATGATGATTATCTATACAGTGGTCACATACAACCATCAACCCAATAACACGGGTCAAGACAGTTGCAATCAAGATTGTCACAGTACCAGTGTTGGTGCTGTTTTATTTTTTATTGTTTCTGATTTGATATGAGTTCCATTGACTTTGTTAATGAAGGAGCCGTTTCAGAATTTGCCTCAAATGATTTAAAGAAACCCTGAAAAACCTGGATCTGGATGGCCGAACAGGAATTTGATCCTTTGTCCCCCGATTATGAGTCATGTTATAACCAGCACTCCTTGTGGGATATGGAACGAGTAAAGTTTTATAAGATAGACTTACTGCCAAAAAGGGTATATCAGAAATATATAGATTTCAGAATGGATTCTAGTATGAATATCTTGGTTGAGCTCCACTTGTAAAAATATTTGATTTGATTTAATCATCTCTTCAGTTCCAAGCCAGAGTACAATGCTACATATTGTGGAATGTTTCCAACACATGAGCTAGTGCACAATATTCATTTCTGCAGCAATCCCTTGAAACTAACTTTCCAAAAACTGTAATTTTAATGTTATCTAGGAGAGCAGTAATTTCAGTTGAAATATTCTTTATTCCAGTGTATTCGGAAACTTGAGCAAAGTTTAATCAAGAAATGTCATGGCAAAAGGAGCAATGCCTTTCCGGCCATAGAACTTGGAGCTGTTGTCGACAGATACTTCACAGCAGCAGGTAAGCTTATTTCACATGTGCCTTATTATTACTGACTGAGTGTTTCAATTCTAGAACACAGTAACAAATTGTTCCCTTCAGTAAGAATGTATGTATGAAGTATAGAAACAAAATGAGATACTTGCAGTTTTTAAACATGTAAAAGAGCTACATTTTTGGAACTAGTTCACTATCTTTAAAAAACAACCTCATATTATCCAGTATACCATTTCTCAATAAATTTTTGATCATTATTAGTCAATCTATTCTTTAGCAGTCCTTGCCTTCACATTATGTTTTTCCCAGCAAGAGAATAATATCTGAAATTTGTTATGAAAAAATTCTGCATAAGATGTAGGCCTAGTTGGTAGAATAACAAAATGCAACAAATATTTGTCTGGTGAAAAATAATAATGATTCAAATTCAATCAAGTCTGTTTTCTGGAAAAAGACTGAACTAGCATATCAGTCAGTTACAGTGCAAGTGTCATCACTTTTCCATATCTGCACCAATGACTATTGAAATAGTTCATACATTCTTAACCAGGTGCAAATAGTGCTAACAAAGCATGGTTCACAAGGAGATAGCAAGTAACGACCAGAAAATGAAAGTGAATACTGCGTGGAAAGTGGGAATCCATGAAGAATGTGTATTTTCAGTTGTACACATATTGTCAATATTGTATGCTCTTGTACTTGTTCCTGAATACTGCAACACTCTCATAGGAGCAGTCAAATGGAAACCAAACACCCACCACAACTTGATAATGGAATTGTTCCATTCAGAAGTAATTGCCATACACATCAAGACATTTATCCCAGTGGGAGGCAAGATGATCAATTCCTCATCAGCCTGAAACCGAAGTCCATGCACGTCTCTATTAAGGTCACGAAAGATGTAAAAATCACACAATGAAAGATCCAGGCTTTATGGAGGATGTTGCAGTATTGTCCAAGCAAATTGTCAAAGTGTATCTTTTGTTTAATTGACAGTGTGGGAGTGGATGTTATTGTGCAACAGGATGCTTCCTCTGTTCGTCAAGTTGCTTAAGTGTGGAACAACAGTCAGTTCGCGACAGAAGCAGCAATGTACTGCAGAGTCAGAGGGCCTAGGATTCTGTTGGACGGAATTATCCTTTTGCACAACACCACATGCCCCTCACTGACAGTTGGACAAAGACTAAAGTCTGGTGATTAATCTTTTATCACATGATTTTCACATCTTTGGTGACCTTAAGAAAGACATGCGTGGACATCGGTTTCAGTCGGGCTAAGAATTGATCATATTGGCTCCCAGTAGAATAAATGTCTTAATGCCTGCAGTGATTACTTTTTAATGGAGCCAGTCCATGGTCACATTATGGCAGGTGTTCAGTTTTCATTTGATTGGCTCTCATAGAATGAATAGGGAGGCCATTTGTGTGAAGGTTGTGTCATATTATATTTTATGCCATAAGCAGGCAATCATCTCTTTCTGCACTGTCAGCAATTGCTAACACAAAAAAACCAAAGCAAGTTTAAAGAAGAGGTGTATAATCCAAAGAGTTAAGAATTGCTCATTCTTTTGATTGAATAGTAAATTAAGAAAGGTAGAGATGGATAAGGGGAGGGAAGGGGGCCAGGCTAGGAAGACAGCAAGGGGATGGAATGGAGATGTGAAATTTGTGAGCTCACCTGTGCACAGACAGGTGGGCTGCAGGTGCACACAGTGAAGTGGAGGAGTAGATTGGGAGAGGGAGGTGAGATCAGAAGATGGTAAAGACTGCAGAGATGAGACCGTGAATGTAGAGTGAGAATGAGAGGGAGTTGGAGGTTGTTTCAATTTTGTTTAAATGGATTTTGATAGCTTTAGGCGTTAAATACACCATAAGTGGTTACCTGTAGTCCCTCCATTGTTTCCACTCGGGACTTCCCATATTGTAATTGTAGTTAATGTTCATTTTTTAAATTTCATATTGCAATTCTTATTTTGTACAGTGCTCTTTGTGCTCAAAGAGGATAAAAGATTAATGACTGGAAGGCAATAACATCCCACATTCTGGTATTGTCATTATTGTTGTGGGTTGACAGGAGAGCCAACCCCGTATTATTAGAAGACGCCGAAAGGCACGCGTTTTAGCTCACGCAGGCTGGCATGAGGTCATGGAACAGGTCAAGGAAATTAGAATTTAGAAAAACGGACGTAGCTGGTGGAATACTTAACTTTAATCCATAAATGGTGAACGTCGCTCTTGACGGTACATTATTTACAGTATCAATAGTAACTGGTAATGGCGCCTTGCTAGGTCGTCGCAAATGACATAGCTGAAGGCTATGCTAACTATCGTCTCGGCAAATGAGAGCGTATTTTGTCAGTGAACCATCACTAGCAAAGTCGGTTGTACAACTGGGGCGAGTGCTAGGAAGTCTCTCTAGACCTGCCGTGTGGCGGCGCTTGGTCTGCAATCGCTGATAGTGGCGACACGCAGGTCCAACGTATACTAACGGACCGCGGCCGATTTAAAAGCTACCACATAGCAAGTGTGGTGTCTGGCGGCGACACCACAATTATCTTGCTGATATGTTTCTGTACATTACTCCACTGGATTCCTGTTTTCCTACTGGAGTGCAGGTAATATGAGTGTAGTAGCCAAGTAATACATGAAGACGGTTCAAGTAATCCAAATAATGGCTTGATTCATGAACAGTAATGAAAATTAGACTCTCCTCACACAATATTTCCAATATTACCTGATTGGACACAAGGTGAACAGCATTGGTGATAGAAAGTCCAAATGCCTGAAATGTCTACATCCTGAACAATTTCTCAAAACTGGCATCAGCAAATTACAAGTAACCTGTCACCAGCAAATATTATGGAGCAAACCACTGATTTGTAAGAGGTAGATACTATAAATTGTTGCAACATGGCAATGTTCTGTTTGTTATAACTGATGAGCTTCCTGTTATAACTGATGAGCTTCCACGTTGGTGTAACTGAGGTCCTTCTGCATGACTGGTGTCATAGGTCTGGGGATTCCGTAACGTTACTGCAGCAGTTGTGTCGAGCTGTAGCCAGATAACTCAATGAAAAACGCTTAATTCAATAAATAACTTGGGAGACAGAGAATGTTGACACTATGTCAATTGAGGCTGCTTGGGCTGACCTTGTTCAACTCAGCATTTGGCCTGCATGTTTAATGTTGCCACTGCCACTTCCTCACACCAGCTGTCATCCTGGTGGCCACATCTTCTGACAGTAGTGCCACATTGCCTCGTGCTTCAATTTGATCACCCACTGCCAGAGAAACTTCAGAAAATTGTGCTATTTGCCTTCTAGTGCAGTATCTTTTCTGGACTTAACAGATAATTACGTTGCACACCATTGGCCTGTGTAAGAGTTATTACAGGCATCAGTAACGTATTGACACTTGCCCAGGCCCTGTATGACTGGTTTGGTTTCTTGCAATATCAGTATAATTCAACTCCTGTCGCTGTAGTTGGTTGATTAGTTTGTAGGGTAAAGGGACTAAACTACATGTTCATCAGTGCCGATTTTCTTAGTCACACAGGTCAAGGATTAAAATCATACTCCAAAAGAATACTATCACCTGAAATACTGGGAAGGAACAAAATGTGTAAAACTAAGTGTGTAACCACACCGAAGGAGAAAATGAAAGTAGCAAGCAAAAATGGAAAACATTAACTAATAGGAAGAAACGATGGAAGGTTTTAAAACAATATATGAGACACCCTGGGCTGGCAGATTGCAAGACTAAAAAAGGGATGAGCCAACCATTCTGCAGCACATTAAAATTGTCACCCTAAAATCACAATGCAAGAGAAACACAGATGGTGAAGAGATGAACACCAAGTCAGAACAGATGGCACCAGACCAAATGGGGAAGAGTTAAAATACAGGTAGGGTGAAAGCCTGAGTGAGAAGGCCAGACACCTACCCTTAGATTGAGTCATAAAAACCGCCCTCTCGAATAAAACTTAAAACTATATCAGCCATTGAGGCATTGTCACTCACCACCGTAGATAATACATCAGGGAGGTTAAAAGTCTGCCTCAGGGCACCAGGATTGGGACAGTCCAACAATATGTGGACCACTGTCAATTGAGAGCTGCAGCGACACTGGGCTGGGTCTTTGCGACAGAGCAGATGACCACGAGTCAGCCAAGTATGGCCAATGTGGAGTCGGCAAAGGACAATGGGGTCCCTGCGAGTGACTCTGTGGGTGATCTCCACACATTTGTTGTGTCCTTTATAACATGTAATGTATTGGGCATAGTTAATGCCATTCAGTATGCCAGTTACCAAAAACTTTATGGCACAATACCAATTGGAGGTCATTTTCTGGTGTGCCGATCTCCGGACTCCATTTATGAGTAGCCTCTTTGGCTAGCCTGTTGGCAAGTTTATTTCCCAGAATTACAATGTGTCCTGGGGTCTGTATGAAGACTGCTGACCTTCCATGTTGTTCAAGGACATAAATGGAATCATAGATCATCATTACCAGAGGATGGTGAGGATGTCAGTATAGCACTGGTTGAGAGCTTATAAGGCACTCAAGGAATTACTACAAATGAGGAAGGACTCCCCTGAGAAGGAACAGATGTACTCAAGAGCACGAGAGATGGCTATCCGCTCTGCAGTGAAAACACTACAGCCATATGGCAAGGAGCACTGTTCAGTACGTCCTGCATAAGCATAAGCGAACCCAATGTGACCATCAAGCCATCTGTGTAAGTTACTTCTGAACTCTAGGATGTGTCAAGAATAGAGGGAAGTAGGTGATGGAGAGCTGCAGGATGAACTGAGTCTTTTTGGACTTGTGATAGGTCCAGACAAAGCTGTAGTCAAGGTATACACCATCGAGGAGTATGTGAGTGGACCCAGAGAAAAGGTGATTGAGGGAAAGACTCGAGTTCAGTGAGAAGGGACCAGACACAGATGGCAAATGTAATCCCTGATCTGGGCTGCTGTTAGGGAAAAGAAGACAGTTATGTGGATGTTGAGGCAAACTCCAAACATGTGCAGTATCGTTGGCAAGCAGTTGTCGCTTGATACACAGTGAAAGAATCCCAGTTTCCACAAGTAGGCTGTTCACTGGGCTTGTTCAGAGAGCTCCTGTCACAAGTCCAACTCCATAATGGTGTATAGGGGCAACCATCCGCAGTGCTGAGGGTGATACTGAACCATATGTCAGGCTCTCTCGGTCAATACGGAACTGTACGAGGGCTTTGTACAGCTGTTTAGGGCAATCTGCACCCCATTTGGTGTGACTCGGGCACCCAAGAATGTTAAGGTGCTGTCAGCACTTCTGCTTAAGCTAATGAAGATGTTGAAGTTGAATTAAGCTAGCATCACAGATGAGGCCTAAAAAGTGATAATAGTCCACTACATTAGGGAGATGGTAATCGAGATAAAGCTGTGTGTGCAGGGGAACTGTACAATGGTGAGAGAAGTGCATGGCGTAAGTCTTGGCAGTGGAAAACTGAAAGCCGTGGGTGAGGCCTCATGTGTGCATCTTTAGTGTGGCTCCCTGTAGTCGATGTTTAGCCACACCAATAGTAGATGAGTGGAAGAAAATGCAAAAGTCGTGATCACATAAAAAAGGTGATGTTGAGGACCTCACAGCTGCTGTTAGACCATTAATGGCCACTAAAAAGAGAGGTACTCTCAGTACGGAGCCCTACAAGACACCATTCTCTCGGATGAAATGGGAACTGTGTGAAGCACTGACTTGAGCTCAGAAGATGTGGAGTGATAGAAAGTTCTGTATAACAATTGGGAGAAGGTCCCAGAGACCTCACTCATGTTGTGTAGTGAGGATGTGGTGTTGCCAAGGGGTAGCATAGGCTTCCGTCAGATCAGAAATGATGGCAATAAAATGATGACGGCAGGAAAAGGATGTTCGTACGTTAGACTCCAGGTATGACAATCTGTCAGTCATGGAACCACCTTGGCAAAAGCCGCCCTGGGACAGAACCCGAAAGCTCTTGAGACTCAAAGAGCCAACACAACCGCCAGTCACCATATGTTCAAGCAGCTTGCACAGAATGGTGGTGGTGGTGAGGCTAATAGGATGATTGCTATCCATATCTAGTGGGTTCTTACCTGGTTTTAGCACTGGAACGATTATACTTGCAATGTGATAGTAAAGTAAAGGTAAAGCATTTTTTCCACTTGCAGTGATAATTTGCCATTGCTCCAGATGTGGTTGAAGATGGCAAGGAGATGGCACTGGTTAGATAGATATTTAAACATTTGAGATTTGATACGGTCTGGTCCAGGAGGTGTATCTCACACCACTATGAGATGCATTCATTTGTGATGGTAGTAGGACAATAAACTGCATATGTGATCATAAGTAACAGCTAATGGATCTTGTAAAGGGGCAAGCTGACACAGTAATTGATACACCTTAGGTGGATTCCACAAGAGGAAGAAGGCTTTGCACAAATTCAAGTCTGTCACACTGAAAGCCAAAAAATGCTGCCTGAGTTCTTCTTCTTCTTCTTCTTCTTCTTCTTTTTTAAAAAAAAGCTTCCTAGACCTTGGCTGAATCATAATGTGGAGGAAAAGTAGGTGGATAGATCGGTGGAATGTACCCCGTCTGTTAACGGAACCTGACAAAATGGTTGCAGCCAAAGTAAACTGTTCAATCAGAGGTGGTCGCACGGCGTGCATAATGAATAAATGTGATCAAACTGCACTTAAAGATTGCACATGCAGAAACCATTCCAAAATCATCGCCAGTCGCGTAGTAACCAAGAAATACACAAAGCCAGTCCAAGTAACACAGATATGACTTTATTTATAAACTGCTGAACAGTAATGGAAATCAGACTCTCACTGATCCCCACATAACAAGGCACAGAGCACTGATGTGAATAGTACAATTGTAAGAACATAAAAGAGAGTCAATGAGCGCTGCTCTCCACATATACATGTGCAAGTCACTGGCAAATGGTGCGGTGGAGACTACACCATGCACATGTCTTAGACAGGCAGTCTCCGGCAGCTGGCTCAAGCTGATACAGTTGGTGACCAATTCAAACACATACATGCGGTGACACTACACGCGGCATACTCACATGCACTAGTAGCAGTATACAGGAATGAGACGTGCATAATCCATGTTGTTAATTTGGAATCTCTCCAGGACTGTCAACATATCAAAAAATCTATGGACAAATTTTACTTTGCTAACCAGTGAGCATTTGGCTCTCACGATAGTGCTCATAAAATTTTTTCCCCCTTAAAAACATTGTGAAACAAATACTGCTCATTTAAAAGGACTATGTTTTATCAGAATTTGAGAATCCTTTACAAGGGGAATACAGTGGTATAGTGCTTGTTGTGGTATACAGTGAAAGTTCTCTTGTTGGTAGAAGTGGACAACTGGGTCAAATATGAGGACCTGTGCTGATTTGGTTGGTCTTAATATATTACATATTCCTTGTGTGTCTTTATGAAATACTTAACTGCAGACTACAACTAGTGTAATGTCACTGTCGTCCCTCTTATTAAAGCACTCATGAATGCTCTTCTTCACCTACACATAGTGAGCATCCCTTGCATCTTTTTCTGAAATATTTGGCTGCAAACCACAGCCAAAATCATATCAATAGACTTCTCTATTAAATGCTCTCAAATACTGCTAAAATGTACACACTGCAGTTTCACTTTTAAAAAGTCATTTTGCTTCGGCATATGGTGAAATGAAAATGTTAGGAGCATTGTTGGCTCAGAAAAATGCTTTACCCTTATTTTATTATCACTTGATAAAAACATTTTATACTGTTTTGTGCTATAATAGGTTAGTCTTGTATTTTATGAGTACTTTAAGTTCTGAATCAAAATTTCCATAATGTAATGTGCAACTGCATTCAGCTCCATGGACATTAAATTCCATACACTTGAATTGTAGCACGTGAATCCCTTATAAACATATTTAGGCTTTTGTAATGTGTTTGAAATTGTTTATCTACAGATGACCGTATTTTGGAATATGACATTGACAGTATTGTATATGAAACTACTTCGCCTTATCAGAGAATAAGAATTATGCATTCTCGAACACTTGGAAATTTACTTGTTCTGGATGAACATCAGAGTGAGTAATCTTCATATTTATTTGTGTACATTATATCTGTGTGTGTGTGTGTGTGTGTGTGTGTGTGTGTGTGTGTGTGTGTGTGTGTGTGTGTGTGTGTGTGGTGCATGGAATGAGTCAATCTAATAATCTACTTATATTTTGTCTACAGATTTGGCTGAAAGTGATCTGATATACACAGAAACATTAATGCAGCGAGGGAAGGAAAATTATGAAGGAAAAGAGATAGTGATTTTGGGTGGAGGAGATGGAGCTCTTTTATGGGAACTTTTGAAAGAGAAACCAAAGTTTATTACAATGGTAGAGGTATGTATTCACAATTACTGTCTAGTTTATTCTGTTTACTACAGTGACCATTAAAATTTTTTGTCACACTCTGTTTTTGGTAATAAGTTTTTCAAGGCAAACTTTCATAAGAAAACAAAATATTAGTAGATAACTATGTTAAATACAAAAATTTGAAGTCCTGGTGTAGATTATATAGATGATAGATCCAGATGTAATTTCATTAGATGTGGTTGAATGATGGTTACCATGTAGAGAAGCTGTGTTATGACCCACTCAGATAGCTAAGCAGGATTAGACAGATGGCTCTAAATCCTTTGCATTAACTTCCATATCAGGAGCTAGATGTATACTAACATAACAGAGTAATGATTCGGCATATTACACACCTTACTATTTTCATGAAAAATCCCACTTGTGTGCTAAACCTGTTGAGGCAAACTGTCAACAGACCATACTGTGTATGTTTATTTATTCTAATCATATACTGTTAAATTTGGACTTAGTTGCAACAGTGTGGATTTGGTGACTTTTTTCATGTTCATGGTTTGATGACAGTCATCAAACCATGAACATGAAAAAAGCTCAAGGTATAGGGGTCCAAGAGTATGTGCAACTCCTGCACCACTTGAAACAGTTTGTTATTAGAGCACAGTTAGAATCCATTGTGACACAGAAGTCAGTTACATGACTTGCCTTGCAGTGAAGAACAAAACTGTGTTAATAGAACTCCCAACGTTAATTTGCCTCATCAAAGCAAATGATGGTTGAGAAGAAGATGATGATGCTACAGCCACAGGCTGTTGTTCATTTTGCAGTATATGCAGCAGAAATTCCTGCTATTGTTGCTGGAATTTCCAGTGCTTTTCTTGCTGTTGTTGCAGTTGTTGCTACTGCAGCTGCAGCCATTGCAGCCACAGCTATAGAAACTCATGAGCCATGTTTCCCAGTGAATAGCTGCACCCTGAGAAAGTCCCTCATCACCATGTTTCTGTCAACTCAGCATTGGTAGGATGCAGTTTGATAAACCACACTAGCAATGATAAAGTGACTGGTGGAACAGACAGGCAGTTCCTGTGCTTGATGGTGGATTTCACAAAGTGAATGACTAGCCAGAAGCAAAGTACATAGCATAGTGAATGTCATCATAAGGTTAGGTTGTGCAAACCACCCATGAAGCAATACCAATTAAAAAGCATGAATACAGACAAGGCCAATCACTCTGATTCCATTTGTGCATATCAAAGGCTTCAGAGAATAGTGAAACCTGCCAGACAAATGCGGGGACACTGTCATGTCAGTGGACAGGCCTATGAGACATGCCCGTGATGGTGGCAGTGACTTCTATTGGAGAACACTGTAGCCATAATATGAAGCCCAAGTTTGTTTGCCCTGATATTTCCTCCATATCAGTACTCTGGACTGGGGTGGGGAGGGGGGGGGGGGGAACCTGATTATCGTTGGATACTAAGTTGGTAGTTCTTCATTAAATAACAATAATTTTCTGTAGAGTGAGAATTAAGATGAACAAAGTTATGTTTGCAGTCTATTCACAGTAAAACACACTGTAATGAAATGCTGTATGGTGTGCACTTTAAGCTGATGTTTTATGTGATATGCAGACAAGGGAACAAACCTGTTAGGGTGAGACCTATGCAAAGTCTTGGGTGCCATAGGGGTTGTGTTCTGTGTTTATTACTTTTCTTGGTATGTATCAGACAGATGATTCAAAGAAAATTCTCTTTGCAGATGACACAAGGTGTGTTGTGAAATACATATAATGCAATGTAAATAATCTAACTAATAGAGTATTCATAATGGGGATAGATAAAATCTACTCACCAAGCAATGGCACAAGGAAATATAGGTAAACCTTAAGTAAATGTGCAAGCTTTTGGAGTCAGAGGCTCCTTCTTCTGGCAGAAGGGTCAAAGGGGTGGGAACAGATATGAAGAAGAAGGACTGGTGAGGTTTAAGAAATGCGGAGAGTTCAGAAAGGTTGCCCAGAACCCTGGGTAAGGGTAGGCTTACCAGATGGGATGAGAAGGAAAGATTGATTGTTGGGGACTGCTCTGGACAACAGTTGAAAACCTGAGAGTTAAAAGGTGGATGATAGGGCAATAAGTAAGACAGAGATTACTGACATAACATCATGCATGAGTTGATAAGAGCAGAAAGCTAAGTACATTGTATGTGGTAGAGATAGATGGCAGGGAAAAACTGATAGGTCAGAAAATAAAAGATATAGAAACTAAAAAGAAGTGAAGGAAAGAACAGTTGCTGAAAAGAAATGCTGTGATCAAAGAAATAAATGTAAATTAAGGCCAGGTAGTTAGCGATAATCAAGAACATATTGTAACACCAGTTCCCAGCTGCAGAGTTCTAAGAAAGCGGTATCTGGAGGAAAATCTAGATGTCACAGGTTGTGAGACAGACACCGAGAACATAGCTGTCATTTTGTGGAGCATGCTCTGAAACAGGATATTGAGTTCTTGATAACATCAGTGCATATTTTTCACAAAGTGGAGTAACACTCTAGTACATCAAAATGGAATGTGTACTTAATGCTGAACTCTTGTGAAATCAAAATTTTATTGTCCCCAGCTGGTCAAACAGTCGGTGAAGTTGTCCATTTTAAATTCTTAAGAGTGACAGCTGATGGAAAGCTGTCTTGCAAGTATCATGTTAGACATACTGTACAGAAACTGAGTGCTGCTGTCTTCTCTACAAGAATAATATCGCCGCTGTTTCTGACACTGACATGTAATGTTTTGAAGGCTTGTTTACAGCACTTACTTTCACTATATAATCTTGTGGGGTATCATATTTTGGGGCAACTTTGTGTACTGACCAAGAATATTACTAGCCCATAAAAAGTTGGACAGATCTGCAGTGTCAGTTTACAAACTTTGTTTAGATGTCCTGGAATTCTGCCTCTACCATCCATGTACATACACACCACAATAGGATTTGTTATTAACAATATTGACTCATTCAGATGAATCTGCAGTTTTTATTCAGTGAATGCAAGATGGACAAACAATTTTCTGTTAGTTAACACTTCCTTAAGTCTCCTACACGAAGGTCTTTAAATTATGGTTGGAATGTTATGTTGAGGCATACCCGTGTACAATAGTTGCTTGCAGTAGATGAAAATTTTTCTCTCAGATATGTTATTTATTTGTACACTCTCTAACAATTTTTTGCTTTTGTTTCTTAGTTATTTAGTTTATTTTATTTATAAATTTTTTAATCAGTATTCTGTAAACTATGCATTATCTCATTCCATATCGAAGTAACTTCGGCTGGCATGGTCCCACATAACCTGATGAATAATTCACTAGTGCATTGTAACTTTTACACTGTTAATTTCTTCTTTTTACAGATTGATGAGCAGGTGATGCAGGCATGTCAGAAACATCTTCGCTCTTGTTGTGGTAACTGTCTAGATCAATATAAAGGAGAGAACTATGAGGTTTGTACAGAACTGGTTTACAAACTTGCTATTGGAAAAATGCTCATCAAAGTTGCTTCATATTTAGGAGATATGTTGCTGTTGCCACACAAGGAAGTGTTGTGATCATAACTATTATGTTGTAAATGTTTTGGATAACTAATTACTTTTTACTTTCATAACTCCATATATCTCATAATATCTGATAATTATCAGCCTATAGGCAAATTAAGCTGAGTTCAATGTTGAACACCATTTCAATTTTTAACATTTGTTGTATGCTTCTACAACACTGCTGCCACTACCATTATACTATCTGCATTTTTTTTTAGTTATTTTTGTAACTTACTGTTGACTAATATCTACAGTGTCAGTAGCTTCCATACACAAACAATATTGCATCAAATGCTGTTCATAAATGCATTCCATTGGAGGTGTCACAAGCACAAACATGTCTGAGTAGGGACTGTCTTGCATTTGCCAGTGTATGCTTTGTGGTCACATTAACTTGTAATTTTTTTTCTTTTCACAGATTATTGTTGATGACTGTGTAAAAGTACTTGAGAAATTCATCAAAGAAGGCAAGAAATTTGACTATGTGTTTGCTGACCTTACTGACATACCACTATCGTCAACACCACAAGGAGAACTGTGGGATTTCATCAGGCTAATTTTAAACATCTCATTCAAAGTTCTAAAACGAACGGGAAAGTACATGACTCATGTAAGTTGAGACTCTATTGCAGGTTTAGTACCAGTACTCACAACATTAACAACTATATTAGCAGATTTTATTATTTATGACACATTTTTACTATTATTGATAGACTGTTTTCTTGGGCCCAGCTGGACTGACAGTTTTATTTTTCTTTATTAATACAACACAAAACCTAATTGTTTTCACCATCAGCTTCAAGCAATAGTCATACTAGAAATCATGCATAAAGCACACACACAGAATGGTCACTCAAAGCACTTGATGAAAATTAGATCAGTTATTAATTAGGAAAAGATGTTCTCAACTTGAAGTTTTTTTTGAATGCCACAATGTTTTACAAGGCATGATCCTAAAGGAGGTGACATGCCCTTGCTTCAGGATTGTACACTTGCTTAAAACCAGCACATCTCACAGTTCTGCAATCCATCGACCTGAAACATCAATATTCCCCATCTTCTTACTGCCTCTGCCCCCTTTCAACTATCCTGCCTCTGCTCCTCCATTCTCCTCTTCCTTTTCTGTCCCTCTTTTTGGTTTCAGATTTTCCCATTTCTTCCTGACCATCATTTAGTATTTATTTTAATTAATTATTAATTTTCTTCATTTTATTTTGTGCTTCTCATGTATGTTTCTGCTATTCCTAGCCTTAGCCCTGACTCCTGCCCCCCCCCCCCCCCCCCCACCACCACTATCCTTCCTCTCCCACCCCCCCTCTCTCTCTTATGCAAATGCGTGTGTGTGTGTGTGTGTGTGTGTGTGTGTGTGTGTGTGTGTGTGTGTGTGTGTTTTTAATTAATTTTCTCAAATTTTCTCAGCCTGTTTATTGGATGCTTCCTAATGATATCGTGTTGCCATATATTAACCAGTATGAAAGATTTTACAGTGAAACTACTGTAATATACCATAATTGTGAATCTCTTTAATTGACCTATCAGATTTTTTATATTAAGCAAGCAGTTCCATTAGTAGCAAAATAGCAGTAGAATAAGTACGCTTACAACAAACAAATTGGAACGGCTTCTGCAGGATGGACAGATATACAGATGACAAGACAATCATTTAGCTTAACTGCAACCTGTATCTCATTTTTTAGAGCAGTAGGAAAGTAAGAAGATATTACTTATAATACCTGAACCTATTGTATCTTTTCTGCATACCAAGGATTCCAAAATACTTGTTCCTCATCCACAGTTTGTGGATGATATTGTTACTCAGAACCATACACCCATTGTCTTTGTTTTGTATATATCACAGTTTTTCAGTTTTGTCATGTACTAAGCAGATGCTGCAGTTCTGCCATTCACACTGTTACTCTTTGTTTTATTGACTTTACTGAAATTATCAATATTGTTTTTACACTGTCAAAACTTGTTGTAGGCCAATGGAGTGTCATGTCCAAGTGCTCTCAGTATGTTTGAGTCACAACTTAAACAGCTTCCCGTACCAGTGAAATTTACACGTGACCAGGCCTTTGTACCATCATTTATGGAAGACTGGGTCTTCTACCAGGTGCAGCCAATATGCAGATAGCTTTCAACACAGACCATTTATATAAATCCTTGGGCTTTCTATCTGCTACAGCTTGATCTTAAGTTCAACGTTATAAAGCAGTGAAGCATTCTACATTGCAAAATGGTTTAAGTGAAGTAATGTAAGTTACATTACATGAAACAAAATATTTTGTTCAGTATTATAGATGTAGCACATTTTTGTGTTAAATTGACTGATTTTATATGATTATAATAAACAGTAAATACTATACACTGTGTAAATTTATTTAAAAGTTAAAATTCTCAAGGATTCATACTAAACTGCGTAAGAAAGGAACAGAGAGTCATGAGAGCAGTGAAAGTTTTTGATGCCAATTGTTTGGTAACAGTTCGGAAAAGCAATTGTAGTGCTCTTGGTTTTGGTTGTCTCTGTCACCTTTACTAGTTATAATGTGTTTTGAATCATGGGACATTGTATCATTTATGTTCCTACATTTTCTAGGGTGATTTCATCTCAAATCTCATGAATTCCTCTGGAAAAAATAAATATTAGACTCTATGTCATAAGTGTTAAGAAATAAAGTATTTTCATTTTATCTTAATTTTTGTAAGTGCTATGGCCCTTTGAAAAATGTGTATTTTGTAAATAATTCTTAAAACAGTAGAGAGCAAAAAACAAATATAACTAATAAACCAAAAGTACTGGAGACCTGGGAGATGTTTTGTGTTACAGCTCCCTCTTAGTGTGTTGAAATTAGTTGATACCCAAACACTAACGGGCTTCCTTTAACTTACAAATTTAAGACAAAAATATGTAATTTAAGTTAATTTTTTCACTTAAATTTTTTTTCTAATTTGGAAAGTCACAGGAATCTCTCTTTTCTGTCATATTACTAGATGCTACTTATTTATTTATAAACAGTATCTTCTGCATGCCAGATATCTGTATTACGTTAATATTTATTACTAAACATGTAAAAAATTGCATTTTACAAGTTTTTACAAATTACTTATTTGAAAACACCCATCCAAAAAGTTTTGATAATTGCACAAAACATTGTTTTGTTAACATGTTAGTAGTTAGTGCAAACACAGTGGGCAGTATTTTTCCATGTAAAATGTTAAAAATTTTTCAACATTCTGCATATTTCGTATCACTGAATTTCTAGTGTAAAATGTGCATGTTGGCAACACTGTTTCCACTGCTCTTCTGTTTATAACAGATGAGTGAGAACTTGCATGTAAACCATACTGCAATGAGTTTTGTGTTTGCTTTGAACTTTTTATTAGATACAATATCAGTGAGGAAATACAGTAGTGAAAGAGTGAGCTGTGTGGACTACGAAAAAAAGACTCAAGTAGATAGTGTTTAAGAAAAGCAGAAAACACTTCACAGTTGTTGGAACTCTATCAGAGGTATTGCAGAAATATCCATTGTGGAGGAATTGCTACACTCACTACCAGAAGAAATTTTGCGGCAACCCACCTGAGCGATCACCATCACCTGAATGTGAAACTGAAGAAGACAGTGCAGATGTTTGTGTTCCCGGATTTGAAGTTGTTGATGTGTTGAATGTTAGCATTTCTGTTGTAGCCCCTACTATATCTCCCTATAAACATCCAAGAAAGGTAGAAACACGAGAAGAAAACAGTCTATATAAAGAAAAGTGGAAGAAATTGAAACAAGTTTTACACATGCAACTTCTTCAAAACTTTGTGAAATGCATAATGTAGAAGCATTTGATGCAGAATCTGAAGATAGTGATATGTGCATGAAATGTGATGTGCGGTTTCAAAATCTAAATACTGCTATCTCAGCAGCCACCTATACTGAGAAGGTACAGTTACTGAAACTGATATCAGGTAGCTACTCAAAGTAGCAGATACAGAAATACATACTCACTTCCTCACATTATTTAATTTCAGAAGCCTGTAAAATAAAGAGAGAGAAAGGTACAAGTATTTGGGCATGTGCAGATTTTTACTGTGGGCTTTCATTCCAAGATGACATGCTTACTGTTGCTCTGGTATATTACCTAAGTGACGACAAAGATTGCACCAGACAAAGTCCTAACCAGGCTGATGTTATCTCCGTTAGTGAAAATGGTGAAAAAGTTAAAAAGGTGAAAAGATATATGACAAGATGAGGAAGAGAAGCATTCTCCTAATGAAAAAGAAGAACAAATTGACCTCACAATTACACAGAAATGGGCCCAATGCTTTTTTGTATATGTCACCAATAGCATGATAAATGTTGGTTGCAGGAGTGTGCAATGTGTCCTGGTGCTGAAGTGATGATTGCTGAAGCATTACACCGTCAGGATACTGACAATGATGTAACCTGTACATTGTGGGAGGTAGGAGAGTTGGTGAAGAAGACAGTAGAGTAATACACTCTTGATGAAATCATCAAGGTTTCTAGTGAATTTCTGCCAATTTCAGCACATACCAGGTGATTTATAAATAGATGATCTGTTCTCTTCAGCAGATGCATTGGCTTCAGTCAAGATCTGTTCAACAGTTCTCAAACTGATTACGCACGACTCGGTTGTTTGTTCTTGGCAACATACGGAGACGCTTTGTGATCAGACATGGATGCCACTTCAGACTCCCTTCTAAAGAACTGATACAAGTGTAACACTATTTCTCTCACTCACTTTTGTAATAGTGGGTGAGATTTGCTTTTACCACTCATGTTGATAGATTGCCTCGAAATAACTTCCGAAAAAACGCCATGCAGGATGCTAAAATTAGTTGTAAACAGATTAGGCATTGGATCATGAAAGGAATAGCTCACCATCATATCCAGAGGATTAAGAGACAGGCCGTAGCAGAAGTAAAATCAGCCACATCTCAGAGTACTGACACATAAGTTCCTCATTTCAACTTTGCTGAGAACTGGTCTGTTCCTTTGCAGAACGAAATTCAAAGTTACCATTGGCATACATCACAGGTATCAATATTCACATGTGTTGCTCACTTCCTTGGAACATCATGCTGTTTTGCTATTGCCAGTGGTGATCTCATTCATAACAATGCACATGCATGCTACTCTGTCACCATGATAATTGATGACTTAACATCTAGAGGTCATGCATTTCCTAATCATGTGTATGTGACTGATGGTACAGCATCTCATTTTAAAAATTACTTTCAGCTTTATGAGCTTGGTCAACAGTGTAGTACAGGAATTACGATAAAAATGGATATTTTCAGCAACAGTTCATGGAAAAAGTGCATGGGATAGAGCAGAAAGTCTCTGTAAACATCTTGGAACAAGACTTAATCTCCAACATGAAGCTGTTGATGATGTAAGAGATGCTACTCGATTTGTAAGCATCAAATCAACATTAGTAACAAACATGAATCTCTTACTTCTAAACGAAAGTACATTAAGGGAATTCTGTTAAAAAAGGAGTTCAATCAAGTCACGACTGGGTTGTAAAATCATGACAGAAGACAATAACATCATAAAAAGAAAAATGGGTACAAATACTCTAAATCTCATTTTTGTTATAAAATGCTTTCGAACAAAATTATGAATTGTTTTCCTACTCACTTAAAATGATTTAAAGTAATTATTTTGATCCAGAAAAACCAGGTTTACGTGACATTTATTAAAATCAGTGATCAGTTTAAATATTTATCTGTCCCTGATTTTTTTGACCTTGAGAAGAGAGCTGTATGTACCAAAACATTTCTCACATTTTGTACAGCCAAGTATTGCCCATTCTGATTGTACATTCACTAAGTACAATAACCAACTAACATACCATGAAATTTTTAGAACATTCAGAATGGAGGTTTTGGAGAAAATAATTACTAAATTACCAAAAAATGTTAGGTCCTTTCATCTTTATGTACAAATATTTTGACAGTTTAAGAATGTTATCCATTAATATCATAGCTGACAGTTATCAGTCTTTCCACTTTATCATTTCTCAAGACAGTTAACATCCCGTGACTATTCATATTTTCAAAACATAATTTTGAAATTCACAAAAAGTTGCAAATTTTCATAGTTTATTAAAAAAACGAAAAAAACCTCAGAAGTGCTTATGTATTAATCGTGTCTCACAGTGTTTGGAACAAAGTATTTATGGAAAATACATTCAGATCTCTATCACTTTTGGTTTCTTTATTATAATTTTTCAATTTTCCCTTTTGTTACGACATTTTCACAAATACTCTCATTTAGAGAAGTCTGTAGCATTTTAACAAAATCATCAGAAAATCAAAATATTGTAGTTGTGGAGAGGTATCATGTGGAACTTCAAAATATATTTTTTTCAGCAAACTTTGAAAAGTGATGTGACACATTCATCATTCACCTGTATGTTTCGAGATGAAATCGCCCTCTAGCCATATAAATTGGCAGAAAAAGATTATGATTTCTGCTTAAACGAGATAAACATACCAAAGAAAACATCATAGTAAGTGTTTAATAATGCTTTTCTGTCAGTGCCAGTGCTCAAAAGTGGCAAGTTTTGCAGCTTTTACATATGTTGCAAGTTCATTTTTCTGAATACATCAATGACCTAAGTGAACTCACTGTTCAAAAAATTCACTCACTATTTATTTCTTCCATAGAAGTACATTATAACTTTTTAATTAAAATATTAAGATGTAATAAGACAATGGCATACTGCTTAATATTCAGCATAACATTTTTTTACTTGCATGATGTTTTTGTAATTTATAGGCAAGTAAACGAGACTAAAAATGCTGCTAAGCTTTTGCACAACTCTATCGGAATACACACACACGGCCACTGTTATCTCCAGGCACAAAGGTCCGACTGCAACTGCAGCCAGCTTCGATCTTGGCTGGTTTAAGGAAGAGGGGGGTGGGGGCGGGGATGGGACAGGAGAGAAGCAAAGAAGGGGAAAGGAGAAGACTATGTAGGAACACTGGTGGAACACGCATACGTATGGTTGGAGTGAAAGCAGGGAAGGAGATAGAGAAGACTAAGGTCAAGTGGTTATGGAAATGAAGAATATATTGCAGGAAGTGTTTCCCAGTTGCACATTTCAGAAAAGTTGATGTTGGCGGGAAGACTCCAGATGACGCAGGCCATAAAGCAGTCATTGAAGGTAAGCACATCATTTTGGCTGGGATGCTAAGCAATGGGTGATCCATCTGTCTCTTGGCCACAGTCTGGCACTGGCCGTTCTTGCAAAGAGACAGTGTATTAGTGGTCGTAACCATGTAAAATGCCCCACAGTGGTTGCAGCTAAGATGGTAGATCATATGGTTGCTTTCACAGGCAGCCCCGCCTTTGGTAAGGCAGGAGATGATCGTGACAGAACGGCAGTAGATGGTAGAGGAAGGATGTGTGGAACAGGTCTTGCATCTACATCTATTACAGGGATATGAGCCATGGGGAAGGTGTTGGGAGCAGAAGTGGAATAGTTATGGACAAGAATATTGCACAGGTTGGTTGAGTGGCAGAATATCATTTTGAGAATATTGGGCGGGTTAGTAAGTGGGATATTTCTCATTTCAGGGCATGACAAGAATAGTCAAAACCCTGACGTATAATGTAATTCAGTTACCCCAAACATGGGTGGTATGAAGTTAGGAGGGGGTGCTGGTCAGTGGGTCTGTGGGAGGAAGGTAGGTGACTGGGGATATATAGGGCACAGGAGACCTTTTTCAAGACAAGGCGATGTGTGGGGGGTAATTCTGATCTGTGAAGGTCTCAGTGAGACCCTTGGCATATTTGGAGAGGGACTACTCATCATTACAGATGATGCACATACAGGTGATGAGGCCGTATGGAAGGGACTTCTTAGTGTGGGGTAAGTGGCAGCTGTTGAAGTGAATGTATTGTTAGTTATTGGTAGGTTTGATGAGATCAGAGATACTGATGTATTCATCTCTGATATAGAGGTTGACGTTGAGGAAGATGGCTTGTTCGGCTGAGGAGGACCAGATGAATTAGATTGGGGGAGAAGCTGTTGGAAGTTCTGCAGGAATATGGATAGGTGTCCTCACCCACAGTCCAGACCACGAAGATGTCATCAGTGTATCTGAACAAAATGAGGTGTTCGGTTTGTGGATGGCTAGGAAGGATTCTTCTAGATGGCCCATGAATATGGTGCCATGCAAGTGCCCATAACTGTATGACAGATTTGTTTGGGGGGTATGCCGTCAGAGAAGAAGTAAGTGATTTCTGCTCTGGTGGGTAGGGGGGTACAGATGAGACATGAGGAGGAAAGGGTAGCAGTGCAGGAAGGTATTATAGTGTTGCATGAGGGTGTGTTCAGGGATGTGGCAGGGACACAGTAGTGGGCTGCTAATATCTCGATGGGTTGGGCAATAAGAGGCACAGAAGTGCATGGTGGTGAGGAGAAGGGCCTCCCTGCAACATATCCTCCATTCCCATAACCAGTATGGCCCCAAACTTTGCTTAGTCCCTGTCTTCTGCCTGCCTCTAGCCCTTCCCTGCCCCCACTTGTCCCTGAGATGCTGTGGGTGTGTGAGTTATTTATTTGTTTACATTCTCTCTCTCTCTCTAATGCCTCTGTTATGTGGTGAGTAGCAGTCTGTCCATTTCATCTTGTTGCTGAATTATTGTATACTAACTGCAACCTGTGATATTACTCGTAGTTAAACAGTTATTTATAAAGAAATGTTAATGCTGAAACTCACTATCTGTATGTATGCACCATCACAAAAGTTATCTCTTTGAGATATTGAGGCAAGGGCCACTTGCAGCCCAGCAAATTGCGCAACATTGGAGGGGTGGCAGCAAATTTTGAGACTATGAGAGAAACAGATAGAATACATGTCACTCACAACTCACTCACTTCCTTAAGGAAAAATTTTTATGTGACTGAGTATAAAATTACAAAATGTGCTAGAAAAAAGAGTAAATAATTTAATGACTGTTTGTGACATGCCTAGCATGGAAAAGATCATAGTTGTCTTCATTGAATTCAATGAACTGTGGATGAAGCCCGACCAACAGGCATTACGTGCATTGATCAAAAATGATAGTGCACTGAGAATGGCTAGTTTCTAGTTGAAACCTAGATCTGCCAATAAAATTTCAAAAGGATGACTGATACCTGAAATCTATTATTTACAAGATTATAAATTGTGCTCTGGACAGTATGTTTGTAGTAAGTGGATTAACAATGGAAAAGATCCACAATGGTTTAACAAAGAAATTCTGAAAATTTTGAGAAGCAATGGCAGCTGCTCTCTTGGTTTAAAAGAGAATGCTCAAATAACGACAGGCAAAGGTTAGTAGAGACTTGTGCACCTGTGAAAAGATCTATGCATGAAACATACAACAACTACAACTGTCATACTTTAGCAAAAGATGTGGCTGAGAACCCAAGAAAATCCTGGTCGTATTTAAAATTGCTAACCGGGTCCAAGGCTTCCATCCAGACACTTGTTGACCAGTCTGATGTGGCAGGAGAAGATAACAAAAGGAAGGCCAAAGGTTTAAATTTTGCATCCAAGGAATTTTTCATTGATATGGATGAAAAATTAATAAGCATCCCTGGAAAGACTGATTGTTGGGGACTGCACCTGATGAGATTTGAAAACCTGAGAGCGTAAAGGCAAGTCTTGTATATTACCCTTTCTTCCACCTTTAAGCTCTCAGGTTTTCGAATTTTGTACAGTGCAGTCCCCAACAATCATCCTTCCCTAAACCTCTCCAGTCCTTTTCCTTCCCCTCAAATCTTTTGCCAGAAGAAGAAGCCACTGATTTCAAAAGCTTGTAAATGTTAAATCCTTTTGTGTGTGTGTTCTGCTGCTGCCACTTGGTGAATAGATTTTTTATCAATCCATTTACATTACACTGTCAATAATTTAACACTGGACAGGTTTATGTAGTGCCCCTAAATTTTTTAAGTTATGTCAATATGGAAAATATGACTCATTTTGTGTAAGAAACAAATAGATCTTTTGCATAGCTCAATAATAATGACATTGTGTTTACTTAAGAATAACATAGTAACCAGTAATTGACATAACTGAATAAAAAGAACCAAGAGTCTTAGTTTTTACACATGTAATCAAATATGGTTCATCTAGTTTACTAGACATGTGTATCTCATCGCATGTCCTTCAGTTTGTGTTCCTTGGTCCATTATGTTACATTACATGAGGAATACTTGGACATCTAGTTTGTCCAGTGATGGATAGCTCATAGAGCTCTTGTAGAGTGGCTGCCCCATTCCTCAGATTTAAATCCACTAGATTTTTGTCTGTGGGGACATGTCGTCTCAGGGAGAAGATTGTTGAAGCTTGTGCTTGTGTTACAGTAATGAATGGGTGAAGTCATACCCTGTAGCCTTTACATATTGTTGTTGTTGTTGTTGTTGTTGTTGCTGCTGCTGTTGTGGTCTTCAGTCCATAGACTGGTTTGATGCAGCTCTCCATGTTACTCTGTCCTGTGTAAGCCTCTTCATCTCCAAATAACTACTGCAACATACATCCTTCTAAATCTGCGTACTGTATTCATCTCTTGGTCTTGCTCTGTGATGTTTACCCCCCCCCCCCCCCCCACACACACACACACACCTTCCTCCAATACTAAATTGGTGATCCCTTGATGTCTTATAATGTGTGCTATCAACCAATCCCTTCTTTTGGTCGAGGTGTGCCACAAATTTCTTGTCTCCCCAATTATATTCAGTACCTCCTCAGTAGTTACATGAGTAACCCATCTAATCTTCAACAATCTTCTGTAGAGCCACATTTCAAAAGTTTCAATTATTTTTTTGTCTAAACTATTTATTTTCCTCATTTCAATACCATACATCACTACACTCCACATAAATACCTTCAGAAAAGACTTCCTAAGACTTAAATCCATATTCAATGTTAAAATATTTTTCTTATTCCTAATCTAATTATCTCAGCAGCCCCTGATTTAATTCAATTACTTTCCATTAGCGTTTTTTGCTTTTGTTAATGTTCATTTTATATTTTCTTGTCAAGAGACTGCCCATTCTGTTCAGCTGCTCCTCCATGTCTCTTGCTGTCTCTGGCAGAATTACAATGTCAACAGCAAACCTTGCAGTTTTCATTTCTTCTCCCTGAACTTTTAACTTCCACTCCAAATTTTTCCTTTGTTTCCTTTACTACTTGTTCAGTGCACAGATTGAATAACATTGGCAATAGGCTGCATCCCTGTCTGACTCCATTTTCAACCACTGCTTCCCTTTCATGACTGTTGACTCTTAGAACTGCTGTCTGGTTTCTCTGCAAGTTGTAACTAGCCTTTCACTCTCTGTATTTAACTCCTGCTACCTTCAGAATTTCAGAGAGAGTATTCCAGTCAGCATTGTCAAAAGCTTTCTCTAACTCTACAAATGCTAAAAACATAGCTTTGTCTATACTCAACCTAGATTCTAAGATAAGTCATAGGGTCAGTATTGCCCCAAGGGTTCCTATATTTCTCTGGAATCCAAAACGACCTTCCCAAAGGTCAGCTTCCACCATCATTTCCATTCAAGGATTTGTGTGAGTGATTTGCAGCCATGGCTTATTAAACTGAATGTTCTGTAATTTTCACATATTTCAGCCACTGCTTTCTTTGGAATTGGAATTACAACATTCTTCTTAAAGTCTGAGGGTATTTTGTCTGTCTCATACATCTTGCACACCAGGTGGAAGAGTTTGGTCATTGCTAGTTCTCCCACAGTTATCACTAGTTCTGATGGAATTCTGTCTACCCCCAAAGCCTTGTTTTGACTTAGATCTTTCAGAGCTCTGTCAAATTCTTCTCACAGTATCATATCTCCCATCTCATCTGCATCAACGCCCACTTCCCTTTCTATAATGTTGCCTTCAAGCTCGTCTCCCTTGTACAGACCCTCTATATACTCCTTCCACATTTCAGCTTTCCCTTCTTTGCTTAGGACTGGATTTCCATCGTAGCTCTTGATATTTATACAACTGCTTCTCTCTCCCCAAAGGCCTCTTTAATTTTTCTGCAGGCAGTATCTATCTTCCCCATGGTGAAATATGCTTCTAAATACTTACATTTGTCCTCTAGCTGTTCCTGCTTAGCCGTTTTGCACTTCCTGTCAATCTCATTTTTTAAACATTCGTATTCCCTTTTGCCTGCTTCATTTGCTGCATTTTTAAATTTTCTCCTTTCATCGGTTAAATTTTATGTATCTTGTGTTACCCAAGGATTTCTGCTACGCATTGTCTTTTTACCTATTTGATCCTCAATTGCCTTCACTATTTCGTTTCATAAAGCTACCGATTTGTGTTCTACCATATTCCTTTTCCATCTTCTAGTCAGTTGTTGCCTACTGTTCTGAAAGTATCAACAACCTCTGGTTTTTTCAGCTTATCCAGGTTCCATCTCCTTAATTTCCTACCTTATTCCTTTTCTTCAGTTTTAATCTGCAGTTCACAACAAATAAATTGTGGTCAGAGTCCACATCTGTCCCTGGATGTGTCCTACAGTTTAAAATCTGGTTCCTAGATCTCTGCCTAACCATTATATAATCAGTCTGAAACCTTCCAGTGTCTCCAGGTCTATTCCATATATACAACCTTCTTTTATGATTCTGAAACCAAGTGTTAGTGATGATTAAATTATGGTGTGTGCAAAATTCTACCACGTGGCTTCCTCTTTCATTCCTTTCCTCCAGTCAATATTCACCAACTATTTTTCCTTCTCTTGCTATCAAATTCCAGTCCCCTATCATAATCAAATTTTAGTCTCCTTTAAATTTCTTTTATCTCGTCATATATCTCTTCAATCTTTTCATGATGTGCAGAGCTAATTGGCATATAAACTTGTGCTACTGTGGCAGGCATGGGCTTCGTGTCTATCTGAGCTATGATAATGCACTCACTATGCTGTTCGTAGTAACGTCAACCTATCCATTTCCCTTTTTAAATTTTCCAACCTACCTACTCAATTAAGGGAGCTAACATTCTATGCTACAATCTATAGAATGCCAGTTTTGTTTCTCCTGATGACAGCATCCTCCTGAGTAGTTCCAAACTGGAGATCCAAGCAGGGGACTATTGTACCTCCAGAATATTTTACCAAGGGGATGCCATTATCATTTAATCATACAGTAGACCTACATCTACATCTACGTGGGTACTCCACATATCACATTTAAGTGTCTGGCAGAGGGTTCATCGAACCACTTTCACAATTCTCTATTATTCCCATCTTGTATAGGGCGCGGAAAGAGTGAACATCTCAATCTTTCCGTAAGAGCTCTGATTTCTCTTATTTTATTGTGGTGGTCGTTCCTCCCTATGTAGGTCGATGTCAACAAAATATTTTCGCAGTCGGAGGAGAAAGTTGGTGATTGGAATTTCGTGAGAAGATTCCATCACAATGAAAAACACCTTTCTTTTAATGATGTCCAGCCCAAATCCTGTATCATTCCTGTGACACTCTCCCATATTTCGCGATAATACAAAATGTGCTGCCTTTCTTTGAACTTTTTGATGTACTCCGTCAGTCCTATCTGGTAAGGATCCCACACCGTGCAGCAGTATTCTAAAAGAGGATGGACAAGTGTAGTGTAGGCAGTACCCTTAGTAGGTCTGTTACATTTTCTAAGTGTCCTTTCCCTTGGGGAAAATTATGGCTGTAGTTTCTGCTTGCTTTCAGCCAATTGCAGTACCAGCATAACAAGGCTGTTTCGATTGATGTTACAAGGCCAGATCAATCATCCAGACTGTTGCCCCTGCAGCTACTGAATAGGCTGCCACCTTTCTTTTGGAATCACACATTTGTCTGACCACTCAACAGATACCCCTCCATTGTGGTTGCACCTACAGTATGACTGTCTGTATTGCTGAGGCATGCAAGCCACCCCAAGAACAGCAAGGTCCTTGGTTCATGGGGCTGCCTTTATGTATTGTCACTAACATTTGCCTTGTTCTGTACACAGTGCATCTAAACACTAGAATGAATTAAGCCATGCTTTATGCTTAATGAAGCATATCATTATTTTTCCAAAGTAATTTTATATGTTGCTATATTCCAGTGCCTGTGTTTTCACAATGTAGTCTGTGATATGTCTGCGTAAGCAGAAGAAACTAACGATCATACTCCAAACAATTTATTGGACTGTTCAAATAACCAAAACAAATTCTCCAAGTATAACACCAACACAAAACAGTGATCTGTCTTCGAATCACACCTACATACAAGAATAAGATAGAAAACAACTGAAATAATTTCCTACTAGTCTCCACCAGAGACTTTTCAGATATACCAAGCCTAATCCAGAGATCAGTGAGAAGATCCAAGCCGGGCTGCTGGGGCGGCAGCTATCCAAGTCTGCTGGCGGTCCATGAACTGCCGATGTGCGGCCGAGCGCCGGCCTTTATACGCTTTGGCGGATGAGTACCTCGGAACTATTTTCCATCACGTGGTTGACGTGTGAAAATAGTTCCAGGATCTGCAGCGATCTCTTCATTATGTTTACGTGGGCCGGTGGTGGCCCCTGGTGTCTTTGCTGTGGTGTTGTTGTTGTGGTTGTTGCTGTGGCTGTTCATCAATATTGCCTGTCAGTTGTGTAGCGCTTCAGTGTGCCTGCGAAGGCGGGCAACCTGCGGCTGCAGGCTGTCAGTTTGGTTGCTAATACTCTAGGCGCCATGATGTCTGGTGGAGAAGGCCACAGACTCTGCAAGGTCCTTCAGACATGCATGCTTGCATCAGAACATTGCAGAGTACATCGTAAAACACAGGCACACCAATGTAGTATTTCAAGCCAAGACAAGGCCACAAAAATATTACAAGTCTCTCCTTGGCAGGAATCACAGCAATTGTGCAAGTACAAGATGTAGACACATGGTGACATATGAAAGTTAGGGTTGGTCCTAGAGCTGTGCTCAGAAATCTGAGGAGGTTAAGATGACTGCTTGTGTAAAGCAAGAAAACTTGGTTTGAGTCAGAGTCTGGCACAAATTTCACTGTCACCAAGACATTGTCCAGCAGAGTCTGATCATATTCATAATTGCAAATACATTTCTTATATTTCATACAGCTGTTGGTTGATTTCAGCAGAGCCTGTTACTTCACACATCCACCCCATGTGTACACCATATAAATTCAGGCACTGTAATATGGAATTTCATGCCAAGACAGGGCTCTGATAATAATCATAAGTCTCTCCCTGTGTGGGTATCACAGCAATTGTGCAAATACAGTACATAGTCACACAGTGACAAATGGAAGTTTGGGTTGGTCTTGGAGGCATGTTCCAGTGGCCAAGGTGGGGTAGACAAGCACTCATGCAAAGTGTTAAATCTGGGTTCAAGTCCTGGTCTGGCACAAATTTCCACTGTCACATTGTACAGCTGGAGTCAGATCATATTCGCAATTGCAAATACATTTCTTGAATTTTATGTGTGTTTAATATGTCACATGTCCCCCATCCCATTTGAAAATATAAGTTTCATCCAAAGGTTGCAGTTTATAAAATGGACACCACGATGATAAGATAGTCTCACAGGTTTCCCTGCTCCCCCATCTCACATTACATGACTTCAAATTTCAATGTATCCACCTGTTTTTGTTTTAGAATGGTGGGTCACCTCTCATTAACCACTTTGTATTTTGTGAGATAAGGTAGCACTACGCCAGAATGACGTGGTGAAGAAACTACCATTTCATTTTTTAGGAAATTAATTGAAATTTCATGTTTTCAGAAGAGTTGTATTCCCTTTTGTGTGTATATTGTGGTGCTTCTGTTTTACCACTGCAGTTATGTAGTGCTAAAAGGAGAATGTAGTAAGATTGCTAATGTGAAGCAGATATTAGCAATTATGAACTTGTAGGTGAGGCCCTTATGTATGACTGAGGACAAAATCAAGGTAAAAGTGTTGAGTAGCTACCTATACAATGCTCCAAGATCAATTTTTTGGCCTGCCAAGGGGATGATGTAAAGTCTTTCATTCTACAGTTTATGACTGTCTACTCCCAGACGTGTTTCCTATGAGAGGAGTTTTGTATCTGTCTTCTTTAGCCTACTTCTTTGATCCTGGTTCACAACATACTTTTTTTCATCTTCCAGCTTCCACTCGTTCCATGCATACACTGTAATTGTTCAACTCTTCTGATTTCTGTGAAGTTCTAATGGATCAACCACAAGTAGAACGACTTGACAGGATGGCTGCCAACCTTTTTGAGCCTTGACCTTTATAGCTCGACAACCCGAAAAAATAGGTGTTCCTCAAGGAGAAGCTGTAGTTACCAACTGTAGAATTCCAAATACTATCCAGAGAAATAAAGGTTCATTTGTTTTTATTTTTATGTGTATAGTTTGTTTAAAATTTTCATGTTTAATTTTTTTGTAAATAATAGTTTCAAAACCTCTGAAGGTTTAGTAAAGTCTAATGACTGGGTTGAGTAACAAATTAAATGGTTTGTGGATTTATATGCATATTTGTAGGTAGTGTTAAACAATGGAAAGTACAGGACAGAATAACAGCAATATTATCAAGATTTACACACTTAAAGCTTTTGGTCAATGGCCTTTGTCAACAACACACACACACACACACACACACACACACACACACACACACACACACACACACACTCACTCACTCATGCAAATGGAACTCACACACGACTGCAGTCTAAGGCAACTGAAAGCCGATAGCTTTAAGTGTGAAAATCTTTTTGTTGTGCCTATCTGTGACTCGGCATCTCCGCTATATGGTGAGTAGCAACTTTCCTTCTCATAATACTGTTACATTCCATCCTGGATTTTCCGTTGTTTAATATTAAGAAAAGGATAGATTGCTGCTACCATACAGAGTAGGCATTGAGTCACAGACAGGCACGATGAAAAGGCTGCTAAACATTTAAGCTTCTGGACAATGCCTTGTGACTCATATACCTGCAATATATCTGGATGCAAGACCTTTCCCATAAATACTCCCACTGCCATCTACTACAGTCCTATCACAGACATCTCCTGTCCCATCAAAGGCAGGGCTACATGTGAATACAGCCATGTGATCTACAAACTAAGTTGCAATGATGTGTTGCTTTCTACATGGTCATGACAACAAGCAAACTGTCTGTCCGTATGAATGGCCATCACCAAACAGCATGCAGCATGCAAACAGCTGAACCACCTGGTTACTGAACATGCTATCCAACACAATGTGCTATGTTTCAGTCTCTACTTCACAGCAAGTGCCATGCTGATCCTTCTTGCCAACACCAGCAGATGGCATCTCTCCCAACAACACATTGTATGTTCCTGTAAACCCTCTGGCATCAACTTCCACTAGTCCCTGTTTTCCACCTACCTATCCCCTTCCCTGCTTCCATTCCAACACTAAACATGCTTTCTATTCTGACAATGCACCAACTAGTCTCCTTTCCCCCTTCTTACTCTCTCCTCTTCCCTCTCCCTTTTCCACTCCCTCTGCTCCCCACAGCATAGCCTCCTAACTCTGCATCTACCAGCCCTATCCTGTCCAAAGTCCAGCACACACTCGCAGGTAGAAATAAATCTTCCCCCTCCTCCTCTGTTCTCCCTGCCACATCCTTACATTCACCACCCACCTCAGGTTGTTGCTCATGTCAGACACAGATGCAGTTGCTGTCCGCAGTCAGGCCGCAGCAATCAGATACAGTGGCCGTGTGTGTGTGTGTGTGTGTGTGTGTGTGTGTGTGTGTGTTTTCTATTTCCAAAGAAGGACGTTTTTGTCTGTAGGCTTATATGGTTAGCAGTTTTTTCATTGGGCCTGTTGTTACTCAATGCCTTCTCTGTGTGGTGAGTATCAATCTTTCCTTTTCATAATATTGTTGTGTAGGTAATGTCAATTACAGGTTGTTGTTGTTGTGGTCTTCAGTCCTGAGACTGGTTTGATGCAGCTCTCCATGATACTCTATCCTGTGCAAGCTTCTTCATTGCCCAGTACCTACTGCAACCTACATCCTTCTTAATCTGGTTAGTGTATTCATCTCTTGGTCTCCCTCTACGATTTTTACCCTCCACGCTGCCCTCCAATACTAAATTGGTGATCCCTCGGTGTCTCAGAACATGTCCTACCAACTGATCCCTTCTTGTAGTCAAGTTGTGCCACAAGCTCCTCTTCTCCCCAATTCTGTTCAATACCTCCTCATTAGTTATGTGATATACCCATCTTATCTTCAGCATTCTTCTGTAGCACCACATTTTGAAAGCTTCTATTCTCTTCTTGTCCAAACTAGTTATCGTCCATGTTTCACTTCCATACATGGCTACACTCCATACAAATACTTTCAGAAACGACTTCCTGACACTTAAATCTATATTCGATGTTAACAAATTTCTCTTCTTCAGAAACGACTTCCTTGCCATTGCCAGTCTACATTTTATATCCTCTCTACTTCGACCATCATCAGTTATTTTACTCCCTAAATAGCAAAACTCCTTTACTACTTTAAGTGTCTCATTTCCTAATCTAATTCCCTCAGCATCACCCGATTTAATTTGACTACATTCCATTATCCTCGTTTTGCTTTTGTTGATGTTCATCTTATATCCTCCTTTCAAGACACTGTCCATTCCGTTCAACTGCTCTTCCAAGTCCTTTGCAGTCCCTGACAGAATTACAGTATCATCGGCGAACCTCAAAGTTTTTATTTCTTCTCCATGGATTTTAATACCTACTCCGAACTTTTCTTTTGTTTCCTTTACTGCTTGCTCAATATACAGATTGAATAACATCGGGGAGAGGCTACAACCCTGTCTCACTCCTTTCCCAACCACTGCTTCCCTTTCATGCCCCTCGACTCTTATAACTGCCATCTGATTTCTGTACAAATTGTAAATAGCCTTTCGCTCCCTGTATTTTATACCTGCCACCTTCAGAATTTGAAAGAGAGTATTCCAGTTAACATTGTCAAAAGCTTTCTCTAAGTCTACAAATGCTAGAAATGTAGGTTTGCCTTTTCTTAATCTTTCTTCTAAGATAAGTCGTAAGGTTAGTATTGCCTCACGTGTTCCAACATTTCTACGGAATCCAAACTGATCTTCCCCGAGGTCGACTTCTACCAGTTTTTCCATTCGTCTGTAAAGAATTCGCATTAGTATTTTGCAGCTGTGACTTATTAAACTGATAGTTCGGTAATTTTCACATCTGTCAACACCTGCTTTCTTTGGGATTGGAATTATTATATTCTTCTTGAAGTCTGAGGGTATTTCACCTGTCTCATACATCTTGCTCACCAGACGGTAGAGTTTTGTCATGACTGGCTCTCCCAAGGCCGTCAGTAGTTCTAATGGAATGTTGTCTACACCCGGGGCCTTGTTTCGACTCAGGTCTTTCAGTGCTCTGTCAAACTCTTCACGCAGTATCTTATCTCCCATTTCGTCTTCATCTACATCCTCTTCCATTTCCATAATATTGTCCTCAAGTACATCGCCCTTGTATAAACTCTCTATATACTCCTTCCACCTTTCTGCCTTCCCTTCTTTGCTTAGAACTGGGTTGCCATCTGAGCTCTTGATATTCATACAAGTGGTTCTCTTCTCTCCAAAGGTCTCTTTAATTTTCCTGTAGGCAGTATCTATCTTACCCCTAGTGAGACAAGCCTCTACATCCTTACATTTGTCCTCTAGCCATCCCTGCTTAGCCATTTTGCACTTCCTGTCGATCTCATTTTTGAGACGTTTGTATTCCTTTTTGCCTGCTTCATTTACTGCATTTTTATATTTTCTCCTTTCATCAATTAAATTCAATATTTCTTCTGTTACCCAAAGATTTCTATTAGCCCTCACCTTTTTACCTACTTGATCCTCTGCTGCCTTCACTACTTCATCCCTCAAAGCTACCCATTCTTCTTCTACTGTATTTCTTTCCCCCATTCCTGTCAATTGTTCCCTTATGCTCTCCCTGAAACTCTGTACAGTCTCTGGTTCTTTCAGTTTATCCAGGTCCCATCTCCTTAAATTCCCACCTTTTTGCAGTTTCTTCAGTTTTAATCTACAGGTCATAACCAATAGATTGTGGTCAGAGTCCACATCTGCCCCTGGAAATGTCTTACAATTTAAAACCTGGTTCCTAAATCTCTGTCTTACCATTATATAATCTATCTGATACCTACTAGTATCTCCAGGATTCTTCCAGGTATACAACCTTCTTTTATGATTCTTGAACCAAGTGTTAGCTATGATTAAGTTATGCTCTGTGCAAAATTCTACAAGGCGGCTTCCTCTTTCATTTCTTCCCCCCAATCCATATTCACCTACTATGTTTCCTTCTCTCCCGTTTCCTACTGACGAATTCCAGTCACCTATGACTATTAAATTTTCGTCTCCCTTCACTATCTGAATAATTTCTTTTATCTCATCATACATTTCATCAATCTCTTCATCATCTGCGGAGCTAGTTGGCATATAAACGTGTCCTACTGTAGTAGGCATGGGCTTTGTGTCTATCTTGGCCACAATAATGCGTTCACTATGCTGTTTGTAGTAGCTAACCCGCACTCCTATTTTTTTATTAATTATTAAACCTACTCCTGCATTACCCCTATTTGATTTTGTATTTATAACCCTGTAATCACCTGACCAAAAGTCTTGTTCGTCCTGTCACCGAACTTCACTAATTCCCACTATATCTAACTTTAACCTATCCATTTCCCTTTTTAAATTTTCTAACCTACCTGCCCGATTAAGGGATCTGACATTCCACGCTCCGATCCGTAGAACGCCAGTTTTCTTTCTCCTGATAACGACGTCCTCTTGAGTAGTCCCCGCCCGGAGATCTGAATGGGGGACTATTTTACCTCCGGAATATTTTACCCAAGAGGACGCCATCATCATTTAATCATACAGTAAAGCTGCATGTCCTCGGGAAAAATTACGGCTGTAGTTTCCGCTTGCTTTCAGCCGTTCGCAGTACCAGCACAGCAAGGCCGTTTTGGTTAATGTTACAAGGCCAGATCAGTCAATCATCCAGACTGTTGCCCCTGCAACTACTGAAAAGGCTGCTGCCCCTCTTCAGGAACCACATGTTTGTCTGGCCTCTCAACAGATACCCCTCCGTTGTGGTTGCACCTACGGTACGGCCATCTGTATCGTTGAGGCACGCAAGCCTCCCCACCAACGGCAAGGTCCATGGTTCATGTTACAGGTAACATAGGTGAAAGTGTAGGGAAGATTCAGTAAATGTTTAAGGTCTGTGAGCCTACTGGTGCAGTGACCAGATACAGAGGACAGTTGCTGTTGAGTAAAGAATTGGGGAATTTGTTGCAGGCCAGACACATTAATGATCTTTATAAGGTGTATGTTGGCATAATTCAGTTGATAAAACTCTTAAAATTAAAATGAGATAGTCTGCCTCACCAGGACTTACCTTCAGGAGGCAAAATTCTGTCATTGTTGATTAAAAGATTTGAAGAAAGTTCTAAACCTATTTTTCAGAACTTGGATGCTTCATCTACACGGAGGAAAGAGGGATGGGTTGGGTGAGGTCTGGAAAGGTAGGGGATAGGTCATTCAGACAAGGTGAAAGGAAGTACCTGTTGTGAGGATCAGGAAGACAAGGGTAAACATAAAATACAGTTGTTGCTAGTGTTTGATGGGTTCTCATATTTGAATGGAAATTATGTTGGGCCTATATTTATATAAAAAACGTTCTGAAGAAGAAATATTTTATGCTGAATGACTATAACTTTTAAATGTAACGTTACTGAATAGATCATAGAATTCCAGATATATTCATATGTTATGTTTTCCTATGAAATATAAAAGCCTTAAATCTGTTGTGAGATATATGTATTCAAAATGGCAACAAGTCATTTCAATTTCTTCATAAGAATAAAGGAGTAAGTTATTAAATGTGATTTGTTTTAGAGGCTTTTGAGTCCACACTAATGTGACAAGTCTATTACCCAATAATTTTCTCCTGTTCCATACATTTGTTTCAGAATTTCTTCCAAGATGTGCATCCAATAAATGTGACACCTATCCAAAAGCCACACCTTCCTTTCCATGAAAAGCAGAAATCTTAAAGAGAGGCAGAATTACTGGTGACTATTTACCTTCAGAAACTAAAAATTTGGTACTACGAATAGACACACATAAAAATACCTGACACTATCCTAGTTTTTGGACCTATAAGTTCCTTTCTCCACCAGGGAAAGGAAAAAAATCTCAATAAACAAAAGTGGCACCTATGTGTCCATAGACGACCTAGAGAAAGGTCACGGGAAGTGGTGATCCTAGAGACCAACATCTCTCCAAAACCTGAAATCATAGAGTGGGGAAGTACTGGAAATGACAACAGGGCTGGTTTGGTAATTTTTGAAGAGAGACTAAAGGCCAGCGTGTCACAAGAAAGATAGACCTTGCTGCATGCCATTCATGACCATGGTACCAAATGGCAGTTTCCAGTAGAATAATGCAGGGTCTCACACAACACATCACATCACAAATGCCTCAGCGAATGTAGGGGTCCTTCATTGGCCTAGTTGGTCCCCCAATTTGTCACTCATACAGCACATCTGGCATGCTATGGGAAGGCACGTGCTTTCATACCAGCTCCATATGAGTTATTAGTGCTTCTTCCTGTTCCATTCGTGTACAGAACACAGAAAGAATTGTTGCTTAAAAGCCTCTGCGCAATCTAACTTTACCTTCATGATCACTGTGGGAATGATACATGTATTGTAATACATTCCTAGATTCCTCACTTAAAGCAAGTGTTTGAAACATTGTAAGGTGAGTTTCATGTAATAGTTTGTGTCTACCTTCAAGTACCTGCCAGTTTTGTTTTTCCAGCGTCTGTACAGCATTCTCCTGTGGGTCAAACAAATTGTATTGAATCATATTATTTTTCAGTCTTTTCTTTTCTTACATGGAAGCTGTATGTAAATTGAATGAGGTAAATTAATGAGCCAAAGGTAAATTAATGAGTTGTTTTGTGACAATGTTTTGATACATCATTAAATATCTGTACGAAACATAGTAAGAAATATGCTCTTCAATTTATTAATTCCTGTATATTCACCCTTTCGTTTTGAGAAGTGGTACCATGTGAATGTATGTTTGGATCCGTCGTACCAGCATTGTTAAAAATGTGTATTTCAACCGTTCATTAAAAGTGTTATAAAAAGTTATTAGAAAAGCACTATTTATTCACACTGTTTAGAGGTCAACTCCTAGCTGGTCATCATTTCACTCACTGCCAAGATCCTGCATCAAGAGGTTCGGCACAGACAAGAAGAATTTACACAGTATCCAGAGGATACAATCAAGAATAAACACAATGGAATTAATGTGAAGCAGTACATAATGCAAATTATGTTTATTGACCTTGAATGTGTGGATATTAAATGTCTGTTGATATTGGTATAAGTTACAGTTCACCCAGAATTGTGTACAGATTCAAAAATCACCATCAAATATCTTTCAACTATTCTTTCCAATCAATTTTTCCAATTTCCCTCATGCCACATACCTATTCAATGGCTACCATGACAGGCCGGTGCCAAGCAATATATGAACATACCTTTCAATTGTTGTTGTGGTCTTCAGTCCTAAGACTGGTTTTATGCAGCTCTCCATGCTACTCTATCCTGTGCAAGCTTCTTGATCTCCCAGTACCCACTGCTACCTACATCCTTCTGAATCTGTTTAGTGTATTCATCTCTTGGCCTCCCTCTATGATTTTTAGCATCCACACTGCCCTCCAATACTAAATTGGTGATCCCTTGATGCCTCAGAACATGTCCTACCAACCAATCCCTTCTTCTAGTCAAGTTGTGCCGCAAACTTGTCTTCTCCCCAATCCTATTCAATATCTCCTCATTCATTATATGATCTACCCATCTAATCTTCAGCATTCCTCTGTAGCACTACATTTCGAAAGCTTCTGTTCTCTTCTTGTCGAAACTAGTTATCGTCCATGTTTCACTTCCATACACGGCTACGCTCCATACAAATACTTTCAGAAACGACTTCCGGACACTTAAATCTATACTCGATGTTAACAAATGCCTTCTTTGTTTCTTCAGAAACACTTTCCTTGCCATTGCCAGTCTACATTTGATATCCTCTCTACTTTGACCGTCATTAGTTATTTTTCTCCCCAAATAGCAAAACTCCTTTACTACTTTAAGTGTCTCATTTCCTAATCTAATTCCCTCTGCATCACCCAACTTAATTCGACTACATTCCATTATCCTCGTTTTGCTTTTGTTGATGTTCATCTTATACCCTCCTTTCACGACACTGTCCATTCCGTTCAACTGCTCTTCCAAGTCCTTTGCTGTCTCTGACAGAATTACAATGTCATCGGCGAACCTCAAGTTTCTTATTACTTCTCCATGGATTTTAATACCTACTCTGAATTTTTCTTTTGTTTCCTTCACTGCTTGCTCAATATACAGATTGAATAACATCGGGGATAGGCTACAACCCTATCTGACTCACTTCCCAACCACTGCTTCCCTTTCATGCCCCTCGACTCTTTATAACTGCCATCTGGTTTCTGTACAAATTGTAAATAGCCTTTCCCTCCCTGTATTTTACCCCTGTCACCTTTAGAATTTGAAAGAGAGTATTCCAGTCAACATTGTCAAAAGCTTTCTGTAAGTCTACAAATGCTAGAAACGTAGGTTTGCCTTTCCTTAATCTAGCTTCTAAGATAATTCGTAGGGTCAGTATTGCCTCAAGTGTTCCAAGATTTCTACGGAATCTAAACTGATCTTCCCCGAGGTCGACTTCTACCAGTTTTTCCATTCATCTGTAAAGAATTCGCGTTAGTATTTTGCATCCGTGACCTATTAAACTGATAGTTCGGTAATTTTCACATCTGTGAGCACCTGCTTTCTGTGGAATTGGAATTATCATATTCTTCTTGAAGTCTGAGAGTATTTCGCCCGTCTCATACATCTTGCTCACCAGGTGGTAGAGTTTTGTAAGGACTGGCTCTCCCAAGGCCATCAGTAGTTCCAATGGAATGTTGTCTACTCCTGGGGCCTTGTTTTGACCCAGGTCTTTCAGTGCTCTGTCAAACTCTTCACGCAGTATCGTATCTCCCATTTCATCTTCATCTACATCCTCTTCCATTTCCATAATATTGTCCTCAAGTACATTGCCCTTGTATAGACCTTCTATATACTCCTTCCACCTTTCTGCTTTCTCTTCTTTGCTTAGAACTGGGTTTCCATCTGAGCTCTTGATATTCGTACAAGTGGTTCTCTTTTCTCCAAAGGTCTCTTTAAGTTTCCTGATGGCAGTATCAATCTCACCCCTTGTGAGATAAGCCTCTACATCCTTACATTTGTCCTCTAGCCATCCGTGCTTGGCCATTTTGCACTTCCTGTCAATATCATTTTTGAGACGTTTGTATTCCTGTTTGCCTGCTTCATTTACTGCATTTTTATATTTTCTCCTTTCATCAATTAAATTCAATATTTCTTGTGTTACCCAAGTATTTCTACTAGCCCTCATCTTTTTACCTACTAGATCCTCTGGTGCCTTCACTACTTCATCCCTCAAAGCTACCCATTCTTCTTCTGCTGTATTTCTTTCCCCCATTCCTGTCAGTTGTTCCCTTATGCTCTCCCTGAAACTCTGTACAACCTCTGGTTTAGTCAGTTTATCCAGGTCCCATCTCCTTAAATTCCCACCTTTTTGCAGTTTCTTCAGTTTTAATATACAGCTCATAACCAATAGATTGTGGTCAGAGTCCACATCTGACCCTGGAAATGTCTTACAATTTAAAACCTGGTTCCTAAATCTCTGTCTTACCATTAGACAGGGTGATTCAAAAAGAATACCACAACTTTAAAAATGTGTATTTAATGAAAGAAACATAATATAACCTTCTGTTATACATCATTACAAAGAGTATTTAAAAAGGTTTTTTTTTTCACTCAAAAACAAGTTCAGAGATGTTCAATATGGCCCCCTCCAGACACTCGAGCAATATCAACCCGATTCTCCAACTCGTTCCACACTCTCTGTAGCATATCAGGCGTAACAGTTTGGATAGCTGCTGTTATTTCTCGTTTCAAATCATCAATAGTGGCTGGGAGAGGTGGCCGAAACACCATATCCTTAACATACCCCCATAAGAAAAAATCGCAGGGGGTAAGATCAGGGCTTCTTGGAGGCCAGTGATGAAGTGCTCTGTCACGGGCTGCCTGGCGGCCGATCCATCGCCTCGGGTAGTTGACGTTCAGGTAGTTACGGACAGATAACTGCCAATGTGGTGGCGCTCCATCCTGCTGAAATATGAATTGTTGTGCTTCTTGTTCGAGCTGAGGGAACAGCCAATTCTCTAACATCTCCAGATACTGTAGTCCAGTTACAGTAGCACCTTCGAAGAAAAAGAACTTTTCCCTTTGCACAAACACCCATTCTCTGTATACTGTTTATACCAATGTTTAATACACCACCTATCAGGAGGTTTAACACCATACTTCGTTCGAAATGCACGCTGAACAACTGTCGTCGATTCACTTCTGCCGTACTCAATAACACAAAAAGCTTTCTGTTGAGCGGTCGCCATCTTAGCATCAACTGACGCTGACGCCTAGTCAGCAGCGCCTCAAGCGAACAAATGTACAACTAAATGAAACTTTATAGCTCCCTTAATTCGCCGACAGATAGTGCTTATCTCTGCCTTTTGTCGTTGCAGAGTTTTAAATTCCTAAAGTTGTGGTATTCTTTTTGAATCACCCTGTATAATCTATCTGAAACCTGTCAGTATCTCCAGGCTTCTTCCACGTATACAACTTTCTTTTATGATTCTTGAACCAAGTGTTAGCTATGATTAAGTTGTGCTCTGTGCAAAATTCTATCAGGCGGCTTCCTCTTTCATTTCTTAGGCCCAATCCATATTCACTTACTATGTTTCCTTCTCTCCCTTTTCCTACTACCGAATTCCAGTCACCCATGACTATTAAATTTTCGTCTCCCTTCACTACCTGAATAATTTCTTTTATTTCATCATACATTTCATCAATTTCTTCATCATCTACAGAGCTAGTTGGCATATAAACGTGTCCTACTGTAGTAGGCGTGGGCTTCGTGTCTATCTTGGTCACAATAATGCATTCACTATGCTGTTTGTAGTAGCTTACCCGCACTCCTATTTTTTTTATTCATTATTAAACCTACTCCTGCATTACCCCTATTTGATTTTGTATTTATAACCCTGTATTCGCCTGACCAAAAGTCTTGTTCCTCCTGCCAGCGAACTTCACTAATTCCTACTTTTTTTAACTTTAACCTATCCATTTCCCTTTTTAAATTTTCTAACCTACCTGCTCGATTAAGGGATCTGACATTCCACGCTCCGATTCGTAGAATGCCAGTTTTCTTTCTCCTAATAACGACGTACTCCTGAGTAGTCCCCGCCCGGAGATCTGAATGGGGGACTATTTTACCTCTGGAATATTTTACCCAAGAGGACGCCATCATCATTTAACCATACAGTAAAGCTGCATGCCCTCGGGAAAAATTATGGCTGTAGTTTCCCCTTGCTTTCAGCCGTTCACAATACCAGCACAGCAAGACTGTTTTGGTTAGTGTTACAAGGCCAGATCAGTCAATCATCCAGACTGTTGCTCCTGCAACAACTGAAAAGGCTGATGCCCCTCTTCAGAAACCACACGTTTGTCTGGCCTCTCAACAGATACCCCTCTGTTGTGGTTGCACCTACGGTACGGCTATCTGTATCGCTGAGGCACGCAAGCCTCCCCACCAACGGCAAGGTCCATGGTTCTTGGGGGGGACCTTTCAATTATTGAGATAAATGATTCATATTATTGTTACAAGACACTAATGAAACTTTTGTTGTTTTTGTTACATGTCCATGAGATGGGAAATGATAAAAACATTGAAGGAGCAAATTAAAATTTAATTCTGCCTACAAACAAGATGAGCCAGGAATGCTGATTTCAGCGGCAAAGGTAGAAAGCTGCTATGCTGTATGCTAGTATGGCCGTGCTTGGCGCCATCTCTCTGGCAGTAGATGAGCTCCTTTACTTCCAATTAATATCCCTTACAGAAAGTGCATTTCTACAGAAAAGACAAAAATTTATACAAAGTCACCATTAAAGTGCAAGATAAGTCATCCACATTCTATAAGACTGTGTCAGATAATAATCAAGTTCATTAGTGAATATGCAGCTAAACCAACTTTAATTGAAAAGTACCGATACAAACAAAATTTCATTTTTGCAACAACAAAAAAAAATCATTATTTTGTTAAGAACTATTCACAATGGAGTCAAAGGAAATGGCCATCATTGAAAATTCATTACAAAATGCAATATGCCAAGATGTCAGAAATCCGAGATTGGCAACAGTTGAAGGTAACGCACCAACTCGTGAACTGGCCGATGGCAATCTAAAACAACAAAGTTGGTATCCTACTATCAATAAATGATGACACTAGTAATATAACTAATCATGATGTCACTTTTATGATGCTCAACGAGAAAATTTCTCAGTTCTCAGAGGGAAACATTTTTCACAAATATTGAAACTGAAGGGTGCGACAGCAAAAATTTCTTTGATTACTTGCTCACAACATCATGAATGCAAGAACAGGAAACACTTTGTAAAAACAATGTAAATACTTGTGAGACACACAGTTTGTTCCAACACATGCAACAAATAACACAACAGTTTACAAAACAACAGGAATTTCAGGAAAGTGTAACACAACAACTTAAGGGTATAGGACAACAGTTTACACAGCAAAATCAGGCATTTAATGATTTCAAGAATAATATTAGTCAACAGTTCAGTGATGTGAGCAAAACTATGCGCACTGAATTATCTGACTAACTGTTCAGGAAGTTGACAGAGCAAGGTAAACCACTAAAACAAGAAATAATTACTGCAATATCCCACAATATGAATATGTTAACAGAAAGAGTAGACAATAAGCAGGAACAACTAGCAGGTGAGTTACAAAACCTCAGTGAAGCATATTCCCAAATTTAGGAGAGGCAATCCCAAGTGGATGTATCAGTAAAAAGTATGACAAATGCAGTCAGCAAGTTGCAAGACATGTACAAAAACTTACCTACAGAAGTACAAAAGTTAAGCCTAAGAGTGTACCAGTTAAGTTTAGAGCAAAAAAAAAAAAAAAAAACTGAAAAGGCTGAAGCGGGGTTGCTGGATAAGGACAGCATCCTTGCTGAAAAGGTAGTGTCAGACTGCAAAATTTATATAGATACTGTAGAAGAAGCTCTAAAAGAGAAAAAAAGTCAATTTATAGCTAAAATGGATTCAGGTTTAAAGGAAGCAGAGGAAATGTTATGAGGCAGTCTTGCTAAAACTACTGACATTCCAAAACAATACTGGACAGAAAACAAACCCATGCTTTTAGATAAGTTAGATACTTTCACTGGTTACCTGCAACACTTGGCTAGCCTGTTGAAGGAAAATAGCAAAGGTTGCAGAATGCAGCAACACTTGCTGGCAGCTGTACCTGTTGAGCAAGCGCAACTGCCATGTGCTATGTCACAATCCAACGTAAACATACCTGTCACTGACAGCATGGAGTGTTTGTCAACATTACTTGCAGATGAGGGATTACTCAGGCAGCAACAATTTCCAGTATTTACCTCATACCTGGACTGAAGCCCAGAAAATTAGATTTGTTGTTGGATACACACAAGGTGACATTCCACTATAGGCTACAGACGTGGCAGAATGTTGCCACTACTATGAACAGTTTGAGAGAGCCTTTCTGGATAAATATTGGTCTGAGGCTGTTTAAGTGAGGCTCAGACGTGAGGTATTCAACCCAGCTCCATTCAATAGCAAAGATGGAAGCTGAAGGGGCTATTTTGAAAAATATTTGAATAAAACCAGATACTGGACGAACCCGGTATCTGAAGTAGATGCGCTGAAAATTTTAAAGAGCTGTCTTCCTGCCCATGTTAGGGAAAAATTCATTACCATTCCAGAACATACAACCGAATACTTTCTATCTGTACTGGACTCAATGATCTAATATACAAAGAGAGACCAGTATAACCCAAGCCTGTTAATGCAGAGATAGTGCCACAGAGATTTACGGACCAAGTGAACAACGTATTCATAGTACAACATGGATGGCAACCTTACCCCACACATACCTATGGTGATGGTAAAGGTAATCACAACAGCAATGGCAAAAGCCATAAATTCAAGGGTGGATACAAAAGAAATGGGCAAAAGTTTAACAAAAACAACTACAACGGGCAAGTAGAGTATGGCCAGCCTTACACCATCTATAGACACAAGCTACCAGAAATAATCAGCAGATCACTTGGCAAACTCAAAACAATACCCCAGACAGTCGAATAATCCACAGACAACGGTATTTGACCAGCAAAGTAATGCACATATGCCGAATAACATGCAAAGGCAAAGAGGATTTCAGTCAAGAGCCTCACAGGGTACTAAATGGTGTAATCAAACACCAACAGTCCATATAGTCGAAATTACAGCTAACCCAGACACCATGACACCTCAGAACTTAAGCCAGTCACAGTAGGCTCCAGTTATGTGATCTGGGAGGACCTGCGGGACAAGCTTGATCGACACTTTCTTCATTATATATGATCAAGGTAGTGATGTGAAAGATACTCTCTAAGTTATATTAGATTTAGGATGCTGGAAAGTCATATTACAGAATTTATATTGTTAGTTGTTAGTATACGTCAAATTTGTAAACGATAATACAACTGGTTGTAGCACGGGAGAATTTTACTTTTATGTGTCTAGAGATGACGATACTTTAAATACAATGCTTCACATTGTGCGTAGCCCAGTTGTAAACAAATAAATGAACTTGTGAAATGCACAGTAGCACCCAGTGCAATACACAACTCACCACAATGCAAGTGGTATCAGAGCAATGCAATGCATGCGCATTGGAGAGCAAGCTAGTAACAAACTGCAACCGCGTGCTCGCCAGACAGGCACAGCTGGAAGTGTTGGAGCGCCCAAAACAAACAAACCTGATGAGCTACAGCCCACACTAGCATTTGTAAAGGTGATTGAATAAACAAGGACATAGAAAATTAAGAGTGAGTCAATACTACAGCTATGACTATCCGCACAATACACACACACACAAAGATAAGCCAAGGGATTATATACACGGGAATGGGATGCTAAACTATGAGATATTTACTTAAGCTATGTTACTGTACACATTATATCTACAGGGTGTTACAAAAAGGTATGGCCAAACTTTCAGGAAACATTTCTCCCACACAAAGAAAGAAAATTTGTTATGTGGACATGTGTCCAGAAATGCTTACTTTCCATGTTAGAGCTCATTTTATTACTTCTCTTCAAATCATGTTAATCATGGAATGGAAACACACAGCAACAGAACATACCAGTGTGACTTCAAACACTTTGTTACAGGAAATGTTCAAAATGTCCTCCGTTAGTGAGGATACATGCATCCACCCTCCGTTGCATGGAATCCCTCGTGCGCTGACGCAGCCCTGGAGAATGGCGTATTGTATCGCAGCCGTCCACAATACGAGCACGAAGAGTCTCTACATTTGGTACCAGGGTTGCATAGACAAGAGGTTTCAAATGCCCCCATAAATGAAAGTCAAGAGGGTTGAGGTCAGGAGAGTGTGGAGGCCATGGAACTGGTCTGCGTCTAACAATCCATCGGTCACCGAATCTGTTGTTGACAAGCGTACGAACACTTCGACTGAAATGTGCAGGAGCTCCATTGTGCATGAACCACATGTTGTGTCGTACTTGTAAAGGCACATGTTCTAGCAGCACAGGTAGAGTATCCCGTATGAAATCATGATAACGTGCTCCATTGAGCGTAGGAGGACGACGAAACTAAAATGAGCTCTAACATGGAAATTAAGCGTTTCCGGACACATGTCCACATAACATCTTTTCTTTATTTGTGTGTGAGGAATGTTTCCTGAAAGTTTGGCCGTACCTTTTTGTAACACCCTCTATATATGTATAATATTTACAAATTTAAGTATTGCAAGTGCACGCACTAATTATACTTAATGGACAAGAAAAGTCTTGGTGCTGGCAAACAAGTGAGTACAGTATAAGTAGCAAACTGAATAAGAGAAAACAATCAATTACTGATAAAATTATTTAATTGGATAGGCAAAAAAATCTACTCACCAAGTGGCAGCAGGACACAAACATAAAAGACTGTTGTGTCTGGCAAACTTTCAAAGCCAGTGGCTCCTTCTCCAGGCAGAAAGATTGAAGGGGAAGGAAAAAGGGTGAAGGAAAAGGACTGGAGAGGTCTATAATTATTAAACAATATTAAATAACTTTATCAAAAACTGAATAAGAGGTCACACCATGTCTCTAATACACTTTATCTTTTAGATTTATAAGGTAAGTAGAGACACACACATTACGTTAAATAAGTTTTGTGATAGCACAACTGCACACTGAAGTGAATGACACTGAAGTGAATGGTTGAATATATGAAAAAATTATTAGTAGCCATCGAGCCACTATACACCTATCTAAGAAGATTTAGTTTTAAGTTAGTATTAAGTTTTTTCTTCCAGGGAACAATGCATTGACATGTCCTAAAGTGAAGAAAGATAAATGCTTGTAGACTGTTAGGTACCAGATAAAAATAATAAAAGACTGCACTACAAGTAAATATAGTTGTAAATTTATGTTACGTATGAATGTGATAGTGTGAAAGTGTGTGAAGAAGAAAACAGTTGCAGTATGTCACATATCATGATGCTGAACTAAGGTTGAATACTATCAAATAATCAAGGGGTCGAAACCTAATTACTGTGAACGTCGACTGCCTATGAAAGCATCAAACACCTGAATTACAATGAAATTTTTATGCATGTTTCTTACTTATGTAAACATTGTTTTACACTGATTAAACATATCTTATTGATGATACAACATAGAAAGAACTACTCCAGTATAGTACATAAGGTAACTCAGAGAAATGTGACTAACAGAAATGACACTTTTATTCAACGACAATAATTACACAGTGGTCATCGAGATTTATTAGGGTCACCTGGATATTACAAAAATTTAAACCTCCACTTGGCTGACCATATTTAGGTTTCCCATTGTTTCCTTAAACTGTTGCATTGAAAGTCCAAAGCAGTTTCATTTTGTGATCCTAATATGTTCTCAATCCTTAATGACTTCATCATCAACAGAACAACAAACCTTAATCTTTCTTCCTTTTGTCACTGTTACTGGGATGCTAGGCATGTTCAGTAATATGATAGAGAATGCAGTTAAGATTATTACCCATGTCTTGTGTTGGATTATTCATAAGTATCTCTGTGGTTTTCAGAAGATAACTATCTGAATATTACAAGACATTGCAGCATAAATGTTTATTAAAATTTGTAACTGTTTCTTAAAATATCTAACTGTTTCTGCAAATGCAAAGCTCTTAATATACTTGTATAACAGCAGTTTGACTGTACTTTCTACTTTGATCATCCAGATTTCATCACCAAAATTCCTTTAAATCCAGACAGCGGTATCTCATTTACACCACATTAGACATTAGGATAAAATTTCACACCATTTAAAATTGAACTTACTATATATTTTCCTCTGCTTTAAATACATCAACAGTTCATACTAATTTGATATGCTCATTTTTTCCAATTGTGACATCAGTGTCAACTCAAAGAGTTCAGCATGCTTCCATTACGCCATTTTTCTGTTCTTGATGTAACAGGTCTTGAGAAGTCTGTACACCTCCAGTACGGGATGGTGATCCATGAAATACCTGATGCCACATTTCCTCTCACTAAATCACTGTGACCATCATTCCCCACTGAATACCCACATCTTCTCTCCACATAGCTCACCATGTGCACCATAAAAATAGACACACACTGTCAGCCCATTTACACTGGACATAATTTTATGTTATTTTTTCCTCACCAGACATTACTTTTGTTTTAAGTCTCATTCCTAGGTAAAAATGTTTACGGATGATCTTCACTCCCCTGAAGTGGTATGCGTCACTATAATATACAGAAATAGACACATCAGTGGATAGGCCATCCCTCCAAGTTTTTAGCACGTATTACAGGTGCTCAGTATGCACACAGTTTTTGACATGGCAAATACCACTACGATAGTCACATTTGTGCCTCATACATCCATAGGCAAGAGGAGGCACTTGGCCCATCCTGGAAACTAGATATAGTTTTTATTCGTTATCGAGTTCTCTCAGACTTGTAGCAATCATTTTTTGCGACTTGACTGAGCTATAGCAATAAATAACCATATGTCATGTGTTTTCTTAGTTGTCACACTGTTCATGGGAAATTATGTTGATTCATCGTTGCAGCTGCAGTTTCCATGTTTTGCATCAAGATGGATATGATTCCACATGTAACCATGCTGAAAATAATGTCTTGTATCTTTTTCTATCATTTCCTTGTTCAACCTCTACCAAACTTCAGAAAGGAGCCAGTCTAATACCCTGGAGCACAAATTCCATAGTCAGTCCCCAACACAATTTGTGACAGTCATCCATCCTAATTTCCTGTCATACACAATGAAATCACAACAGTAGTTTACCATTTCTCTGTGGAAGACAAAAATCCATTATAGCTTGCTGATTCCACATTCAGTCTTACACAACAGATTTTGTAAGAAAATAGCTGTGCTATATTGTAGGTGTGTATGTCTGTATTTAATTCCAAACATGTCAATCAAAAAATGGAAATACCACTTTCTACGTTAAAGGAGAGTGGAAAAAAAGGCTCTCCAGGATTGGGACCTCCTCTAAGCCTGTGTGTGCAATAATGCACCATCTGCAGTCACAGAGCTACAAATTCTGCATTCCAGTTGGCGTGCTGCACAATAATGCGGCAAAATGTAGAGATGAGGATTACCTCAGTGCAGTTCTAGTTTGCTAAAAGTTGCTTCTAATGGGCAGTTTGAGAATGATTTTTGGAGGTTTTCCACATTTGTGTAGTCATATGTTGGCCATGGGCAATGCTTTACCTAACCCAGAAAAAAAAGCTGTTAAATTACATTACAATCTACTTCACTTATGCTAGCCAATACTAAAAATATAGATCATGAAAATAATACCAAAGATCCATTAATGTGAACAGATGCGAAGTTTTATAAGCCAACAAATTCTTATGTACGGCTCAGAGTTGAACACCCCTTTCTTAAAGTTTATTTTCTGTTTCTCCACTTTGAGGGGTGTTAAGGTAGTATTTTTGTTGATGTCTAGCAGGATTTTATAAATCACCCTCTTTGCCTGTTTCACATTCATTTTCAATCTACCATTATGGGAATGTCATTTTTTTGTGAATCCTTTCTAGCTTTATTTGATAACTCACTGATATCCTAAATTTAATCATATGAGGACATAATTTCTGATCATCCAATGAAAAAAGTGACATCCATATTCACATTACCAAGATAAAAAGAGGTACTTTGCTTATACTGTTGAAATACACTTACCATTTAGGTACCAAAGTAATCTACTTTAAAAATACTAAGCAGACACATATCAAACTGTCAGCATGCAATATGTTTACAGGAAAAAATTTTGCGGATGCACATGTGCACATCCCACCACGTCATGGTTAATATCAGTGATTGCATGAATGATCCTTCCATGCAGCTCTTCAATGGCAGTTGAGTGAGGAACACATAATCTTTGAGATAACTCCATAAGAAGAAACCATATCAAGTTGATTCAGAAGTATGTGAGGGCCACTGAAGAACTGGAGTGTCCTGTGGGAAACACATCCACTGTGATGCTGAGGCAGTCCAGTAATGAGCTGCTACTGAACAACTGAAAGGAAGTATCCGGGAGAACTGTCTTTCTGCAAAATGAAGTCTGCACTGTCTTGCTGTAATTACGGCAGAATTCATTGCTCCAGCATGTCCAGGTACGGTTGACAAAACAAAACTGTTCACACAGAATATGACTAAGTACCACACCAGGCATTCTCGGCATGCACAGCCATGTCACAATTTTTGACAACTCTTTCGTCCCGTTAATGTCCATGTTGCATTATAGTGACAACATATTATCATGCCAGTGAAACATACTGTAGACAAGATTAGAAATTAATACCAATTAAGCACTACATGTGGACATATCAGATATCAAAGTGACTGCAAAATATGTTGTTATCTGACCAGAAATGCAAGAAGCGGTCCAAAGGAGGTCTTGGGATCACTATGCCACTAGCTTATGGTCAAACTGTCTATTTGTCACTCCTAAAATCAGAGTTCAGTTCTTCCATATGGTCGATATATTTTCGTGTCCCCATTGTGGCAGTTGCCAATGGCCTTTCTGTGGTAGCTCTTCTTGTATTGATGAGTATAACACTGGAGTATATTATTTGTAGTCTTTAAGGGGAGCCGGAGGTGCCTATGCTGCCCATGTTAAAATCATTAAGTTTGAGGAACATTTATGAATAAACTACCAAATAGAAAAATTTGAATTTTTTTTTTACATATAGAGTGGTTTAGTATTGCAGTTATGACAGAGGGATTTTGGAGTATCTTTTCTAGTTTCCGTCCAATTATTTTTTTTTATTAATGACCCAAAATTTTTTACAAATAATTGCTTTATAATTAAGCTGAAATGAAACTACTGAACATATTGCCAAATGGCTGTGTTACAATGTAAGTTTGACCACTAGGAGTGCTGTATAAAAATTTCATCTCTCTAGCGTGAGTGGATTTTGAGAAAATGTTCCTTATATTCGAAAAATTCTAATTTACGGGAAATGGCTATCAAAGTTTCTCAATACATTCCTGCACTATAGGATGGATTATCAGGGTCTTCTTCTTCATCCTCCAAAAGCTTCCTCTTCTGTCTTCTTTTCTGGCCTGTTGTTCCATCATACTTCGTATGCCTTTCTCTTCTTTCTGCTCCTCTTATCCTTTCTCTGTCAATATTTCTTAGTGCTCGTACAGTGTTCACCCCAGCTGTAAATCCTAATGCCTTCAGAACTTCACACTGTTCCCTTGGTTGTAGGTTGCTATTGCATCATAAATGCCAAAGTGCAGTGTTTTTATGCTTACAAACACCCTTTTAGGAATCACTTTCCAAATCAAATTGTTTACGCTCTCATTAGGATTCTGCGTATTTCCGTGTAGACATTTGTGTAACAATTCTGGCTGTGCTAAGTCATGAAAAATTGGTTTTATTGCATTTATCACAGCTGCTGGCAAACCATGTTTGTGATCATAGTCCTTTTTTGCATTATATTTGCATCAGGAATCTTTTGGGCACAGGCTGTGTTGAGGATATTCATTGGAAGAGGCAGTATGAAGGAACAATGCCCACACTGCTTTTCGCATGTCACTAACATTACTGGTATTTTGCCTTATAGCATACCCATAGTATCTCTGTAGACGTTCAATCACCTCATCAGTAAGCCTGCCTCTCCCTCCTATTGTCTTTCCATCACTGAGCTTACTTGAACCCAAAGTTTGTTTGAGCCTTCGAAGCCGTGCACCCATACGCTTTTGCACATGCCCAATGCATTCCAACTTTTCAACTACAAATTCATTTCCATATGGTTTCAGTTCCTCTATAGTCTTGAAACCTTTGGAGTCACCATCCCCAAGGTAGTATTTGTGCCTAACATGTATCTGGGAACTGAACGTTCAAAAATTTGTTTCACTCCATCCACTTCCATTGCTCTAATTGATCCACTAAAATTTGCCTCACAGGTTCCACTGTGCTCTCCTTTGATTTTATTTTTGCACCTACAATGTTTTGATAATATTGCAACATCTATCACTTTTGCACTATCACCACAAGTAGCAGTTACAACCCCATTCAGGGATTTATGACCCCTCTTGTGCCAGGAACCATCCAATGCCACTACCAAATCCCTAGAACCACCGTTCATTTCTACAGATTCCTCCACTGCTTCCTTCATGGTTTTTCAAGCCACATCTTCAACAGAGGATCCTACCAGTTCAAGTAGTACCCAAATTTGCTTGGAGGCGATGGCAAGTTCATAATACCACAAAACAGTTTACCAGCAGCAGAACCTTTTCCAATGGATCGAAGACCATACACAAGTCGAACATTCACATCCAACACTCTAGAGCATCCATTTTCACCAAAGAGACTGGCATGTGAATTGTAGAAAGTCACTTGATACTTGCAACATGCACAAGTTATCTTCATCTCACAAGCTAAACCAAAGTGCTTTGTTATCTCTAGTCCCACTCCTACACTTGGACACATTTTGCACAGAACACTTTCTTTCAGCACAGAAGATAATAATCCAATATTCAGTACTTCGTTAATATCATCACTGTCACTAACATATTCACGAAATCTGTCACTTCCACCAGTCAGCTTCTTGCTAGAAGATGTCACAGGGCTATGGCCGGCCATGTGTTGCTTAGCAGAAGAACGCACTGTTTCAGTAATTGTAGTATCGCAACTTGGTATTAGTGTTAATTTTCTTTTCCCTATGTTCTTCCTCTTCTTATATACACGGTTACTAAAACGTGGCATCGTAACCAGAACAACGCTTTACACAAGAAGTACAATACTACCAACAACAGGCGCAACGCTGAACTAATTCGAAACAGTAAACAGCAAAGAGACGATGTTCCACGCTCTTAAGGCGCTGTATGCGTACCAGGCCGAGAAAATCCCAAGCAGTTCGCCAGGAAGTCACGAGAGGGTGTTAGATGCATTCAGCGGTCGCCCATTTCCTCTGCAGGCGTGGGGAAAAATGGTAATAACTCCACTTCTAGGGCGAGTAGAACAATAATTCAAAGTTTACATTAAAGACGAATGTTCCAATTAATTTTCTAATTTTCGGTAGCAAAAAAAAGAAAACATAATTTTTGGATTTGAACACCTCCGGCTCCCCTTAAGAGAATCACTGTAGTGAGCTAAAAGAACCGTATCAAAAGAACTAAAAAAATTATTAAAATGCTGTTGGACACATATAACGATCTGAAAGAAATAAGCAGGGACATAACTCCGTAGATACCCAATGATGTAGTGTATGACTCTTTGTCTCACTACTATTAGAATTTAATTTGCGCAAATGACTATTTATGTTCTGATTTGACATTGTTTTTAATTTACCCATAAGATACTACCATTACTGAAAATGATTTTGAATATGGAGTAAAGGTGCCTGTTACAGGAGGGTTCACTAACATGTTAATGTGGGAAAGCTACTTTCTGGCTGAAGTAAGTGATCAGCTTTCTTGGAGGGTATCATAATGTAGTTCTCACAGTGCACGAGGCGTACAGCAGTGACAGTAAGACCACTGCAGAGTTGGATGTTGTCAAGAATCCTTTCTTTAGAGGTGTTCAATTTCAATTTTTTTGAGTGTATATGCTCGTGGGGGTTTAATGTCTGAAGTCGAGTAGCTGTTTTAACAATATTTGTGTGATCATTCATCTCTGTACAGGGAACATTCAAAACAATTCAGATATGTGACAGCTTAGCAGAACCAAAGGAGACAGAAGCGAAAGTTTTGTTCTCGAAAAAGAAAAAGAGAAAAACACCAGAAATAATCTTCCAGTCATTCATAGTATGTTTCGTACACGCAATCTGAACACAAAGAAGAAGACACTGAGTGCATGTTCTGCAGAGATCATTTGTCTGAAGGCTAACAGAGAGAAATGGGCACAGTGCATGGAATGTTATGCTTGGGTGCCCAAAGAGTAGTAACTTCCAGAACAGCTTTTATATGTTCTGACAGCACTTGGACAACAAGGAAGAGAATATTATTAGTTTAGAGTTTACCTGTTCTTAAAGTGGTCAATGCTGAGTGTTTCCTCTGATGGCCTCGTATTAGGACAACATTTCTATTTCCTATTCAAATTTACTTGTTTGAGCTTCTTTTAAAATTGGCATGTATTTAAATACTAAGTATCACAAATTAAATAAACAAAATGTAATTACAATAATCTGTATCAAGGCAGTCAGATAATTTCAGTAATTCATGATTTTGGAAAAGTACCACATCTACACGTATTGTCAAAAGTATGATTATTATTATTATTATTATTATTATTATTATTATTTAGGATGCAGCATTTTATGTTGAATGGAGAGTCATAATCAGATGTAGAAGTGACTTCAGAATGGGACCCTTGTTGTTCATATTATATATTAATGACCTCATGGACAATATTAAAAGTAACCTCCGACTTTTTGCAGATGGTGCAGTTATCTATAATGAAGTTCTATCTGGAAGTAGCTGCATAAATTTTTAGTCAGATCTTTACAAGATTACAAAGTGACACAAAGATTGGCAACTTGCTTTAAATGAACAGAAATGTAGAATAAAAAAAAAAACCATAGTATCTTATGACTATAATATCAATGAGTCACAACTGAAATCAGCTGATATATACAAACACTTGGGTATAGCAGCATGCATGGATATGAAATGAAGTGATCTCATGGAGGTAGACTTTGGTTTATTGATTAAATACTGGGGAAATGCAAGCAGTCTACAAAGGAGATTGCTTACAAATCACTTGTGCAACCCATTCTAAAATATTGCTCAAGTGTATGGGACCCATACCAAATAGGACTAACAGAGGATATTTACTATATACAGAGAAGGACAGTATCAAGGATTTTCATCTTCCACAGAGAAATGGTAAACTACTGTTGTGATTTCATTGTGTATGACAGGAAATTAGGATGGATGACTGTCACAAATTGTGTTGGGAACTGACTATGGAATTTGTGCTCCAGGGTATTAGACTGGCTCCTTTCTGAAGTTTGGTAGAGGTTGAACAAGGAAATGATAGAAAAAGATACAAGACATTATTTTCAGTATGGTTACATGTGGAATCATATCCATCTTGATGCAAAACATGGAAACTGCAGCTGCAACGATGAATCAACATAATTTCCCATGAACAGTGTGACAACTAAGAAAACACATGACATATGGTTATTTATTGCTATAGCTCAGTCAAGTCGCAAAAAATGATTGCTACAAGTCTGAGAGAACTCGATAACGAATAAAAACTATATCTAGTTTCCAGGATGGGCCAAGTGCCTCCTCTTGCCTATGGATGTATGAGGCACAAATGTGACTATCGTAGTGGTATTTGCCATGTCAAAAACTGTGTGCATACTGAGCACCTGTAATACGTGCTAAAAACTTGGAGGGATGGCCTATCCACTGATGTGTCTATTTCTGTATATTATAGTGACGCATACCACTTCAGGGGAGTGAAGATCATCCGTAAACATTTTTACCTAGGAATGAGACTTAAAACAAAAGTAATGTCTGGTGAGGAAAAAATAACATAAAATTATGTCCAGTGTAAATGGGCTGACAGTGTGTGTCTATTTTTATGGTGCACATGGTGAGCTATGTGGAGAGAAGATGTGGGTATTCAGTGGGGAATGATGGTCACAGTGATTTAGTGAGAGGAAATGTGGCATCAGGTATTTCATGGATCACCATCCCGTACTGGAGGTGTACAGACTTCTCAAGACCTGTTACATCAAGAACAGAAAAATGGCGTAATGGAAGCATGCTGAACTCTTTGAGTTGACACTGATGTCACAATTGGAAAAAATGAGCATATCAAATTAGTATGAACTGTTGATGTATTTAAAGCAGAGGAAAATATATAGTAAGTTCAATTTTAAATGGTGTGAAATTTTATCCTAATGTCTAATGTGGTGTAAATGAGATACCGCTGTCTGGATTTAAAGGAATTTTGGTGATGAAATCTGGATGATCAAAGTAGAAAGTACAGTCAAACTGCTGTTATACAAGTATATTAAGAGCTTTGCATTTGCAGAAACAGTTAGATATTTTAAGAAACAGTTACAAATTTTAATAAACATTTATGCTGCAATGTCTTGTAATATTCAGATAGTTATCTTCTGAAAACCACAGAGATACTTATGAATAATCCAACACAAGACATGGGTAATAATCTTAACTGCATTCTCTATCATATTACTGAACATACCTAGCATCCCAGTAACAGTGACAAAAGGAAGAAAGATTAAGGTTTGTTGTTCTGTTGATGATGAAGTCATTAAGGATTGAGAACATATTAGGATCACAAAATGAAACTGCTTTGGACTTTCAATGCAACAGTTTAAGGAAACAATGGGAAACCTAAATATGGTCAGCCAAGTGGAGGTTTAAATTTTTGTAATATCCAGGTGACCCTAATAAATCTCGATGACCACTGTGTAATTATTGTCCTTGAATAAAAGTGTCATTTCTGTTAGTCACATTTCTCTGAGTTACCTTATGTACTATACTGGAGTAGTTCTTTCTATGTATGGTCTATGATTCGTCATACTGCGTTACTTGCCAGTTCTTTTCATCCTTAAGTTTTGGACACTAATATATATATGTACAGAAGATATGAAAGGCATTCGGACATTTAAGAGATGCTTATTTTGAATCTTCTTCTGTGGTCACAAGCAAAAAACCTCACAGTCTTTGGACGCTATAATATCTATCTAGTACATGAAGTACAAGAATTAAAATTACAGCATCCATTGTGTCAATGAAACGAAATTATATATAACTGCCTATTTCCAATAAGCAACTATTACTTGGAGCCCAGCAAAAAGTATTCAGAAACCTTGATTATCTGGTTTTGGACCTGCCTAGAGAAATTTTACTTGGCTGATGTTCTTGAAATATAATGGCAAACTTCCAACAAGTTCTCCTGTACAAAGAAATCTTCCCTTGAAAGATGCTCATGGAAGAGCCACTGTGCTAGCACAGACAAAAAAGAAATGTTTGAGTTTTTCACTTCTACAGGATTTATTTCATAAGTTCCAATAAAAAAAAGTGAGACTTATAATATATCACAGCATTAAAGAAAGCTGTGGATTAAAACTGAAGAAACTGCAAAAAGGTAGGATTTTGAGGAGATGGGAAAGAACTACAGGTTGTAGGGAGCTTCAGGGAGAGCATTAGGGAATGATTGACAATAATGGGGGATAGAAATACAATAGAAGAAGAATGGGTAGCTTTGAGAGACAAAATAGTGAAGGTAGCATAGGATCAAGTAGGTAAAAAGATGAGGGCTAATAGAAATCCTTGGGTAACGGAAGAGAGATTGAATTTAATTGATGAAAGGAGAAAATATAAAAATGCAGTAAATGAAGCAGGCAAAAAGGAATACAAACGTCTCAAAAATGAGATCGACAGGACGTGCAAAATGCCTAAGCAAGGATGGCTAGAGGCCAAATGTAAGGATGTAGAGGCGTATCACACTAAGGGTAAGATAGATACTGCCTACAGGAAAATTAAAGAGACCTTTGGAGAAAAGAGAACCACTTGCATGAATATCAAGAGCTCAGATGGAAACCCAGTTCTAAGCAAAGAAGGGAAAGCAGAAAGGTGGAGGGAGTATATAGAGGGGCTATACAAGGGCTATGTTCTTAAGGACAATATTATAGAAATGGAAGAGAATCTAGATGAAGATGAAATGGGAGATATGATACTGTGTGAAGAGTCTGACAGAGCACTGAAAGACGTTAAGTCGAAACAAGGCTCCGGGAGTAGACAACATTCCATTAGAACTACTGACAGCCTTGGGAGAACCAGTCCTGACAAAACTCTACCATCTGGTGAGCAAGATGTATTAGACAGGAGAAATACCCTCAGACTTCAAAAAGAATATAATAATTCCAATCCCAAATAAAGCAGGTGTTGACAGATGTGAAAATCACCGAACTATCAGTTTAATAAGCCACTGCTGCAAAATACTAACATGAATTCTTTACAGACAAATGGAAAAACTGGTAGAAGCCGACCTCGGGGAAGATCAGTTTGGATTCCGTAGAAATATTGGAACACGTGACGCAATACTGAGTCTACGAATTATCTTAGAAAATAGATTAAGGAAATTTGTAGACTTACAGAAAGCTTTTGACAATGTTGACTGGAATACTCTCTTTCAAATTCTAAAGGTGACAGGGGTAAAATACAGGGGGGGAAAGGCTATTTACAATTTGTACAGAAACCAGATGGCAGTTATAAGAGTCGAGGGGCATGAAAGGGAAGCAGTGGCTGGGAAGGGAGTGAGACAGGGTTGTAGCCTCTCCCTGATGTTATTCAATCTGTATATTGAGCAAGCAGTAAAGGAAACATAAGAAAAATTTGGAGTAGGTATTAAAATCCACAGAAAAGAAATAAAAACTTTGAGGTTCGCCGATGACATTGTAATTCAGTCAAGAGATAGCAAAGGACCTGGAAGAGCAGCTGAATGGAATGGACAGTGTCTTGAAAGGAAGATATAAGATGAACATCAACAAAAGCAAAACGAGAGTAATGAAATGTAGTCGAATTAAATCGGGTGATGCTGCGGGAATTAGATTAGGAAATGAGACGCTTAAAGTAAATGAGTATTGCTATTTGGGGAGCAAAATAACTGATGATGGTCGAAGTAGAGAGGATATAAAATGTGGACTGGCAATGGGAAGGAAAGGAAAGCATTTCTGAAGAAGAGACATTTGTTAACATCAAGTATAGATTTAAGTGTCAGGAAGTTGTTTCTGAAAGTATTTGTATGAAGTGTAGCCATGTATGGAAGTGAAACACGGACAATAAATAGTTTAGACAAGAAGAGAATAGAATCTTTTGAAATGTGGTGCTACAGAAGAATGCTGAAAATTAGATGGGTAGATCACATAACTAATGAGGAGGTATTGAATAGAATTGGAGAGAAGAGAAATTTGTGGCTCAACTTAACTAGAAGAAGGGATCGGTTGGTAGAGCATATTCTGAGGCATCAAGGGATCACCAATTTAGTATTGGAGGGCAGTGTGGAGGGTAAAAATCGCAGAGGGAGACCAAGAGATGAATACACTAAACAGATTCAGAAGGATGTAGGTTGCAGTAGGTACTGGGAGATGAAGAACCTTGCACAGGATAGAGTAGCACGGAGCGCTGCATCAAACCAGTCTCTGGACTGAAGACCACAACAACAACATAATACATGAAGTGAGTTATGGACAAATATTAAATGTATGTATCATCTAAGAGTAGTAGAACCGTATTAATGGATAAATTGTGTTCTTGGTGTACAACAGGCAGGACGGGACTGGAGGAGTGTGAGGAAGGATAGAAGCATGAGGAAAGACAAGTTGCTCAATTGTGGTCATGCAGTTCTCACACTCTGTACCCCACTAGTCACAACAAGCAACTGTAGGATGTTTCAAAAAATTATATGGCACTTCCCCATGCCCAGAGGGGGGTCGCATCAACACTCGATGGCATACAGATTTGACCTACTAACAATACTAACACAAGAAATGCTTATGAACAGGTGTGCCTCAATCTCTGTACACAGCCAGAAGCAAAATTGATTCTCAATCATCCTGTACGGCAGTTGCATTGCTCTTCCAGGTAAAATGGCTTCCTCCACCATGAAGTCTGCTCACTTTTCAGTTTACAGACAGAACATCCTTCCTCAACTTTTGCTATCCACGTCTCTTATGTGAGTAGACAAAATAACATCACTAAGCTCGACATTTATATAGCAGAGTTATTTTTAGTTTATTAAGCGATTACTTACTTGCAACTGCCAAATGAGCTTTTATGTAAAATATGTTCCTATAAAGAATGGCTGTGATGTGTTTAATTTGTGTAATGTTCTCTGTGACCTATGTAGTAATGGCCGCTATCGACAGGGGATCTCAAGTTGATTCCGTATATCTAGATTTCCCGAAAGCTTTTGACACTGTTCCTCACAAGCGACTTCTAATCAAGCTGCAGGCTTATGGGGTATTGTCTCAGTTGTGCGATTGGATTCGTGATTTCCTGTCAGGAAGGTCGCAGTTCGTAGTAATAGACGGCAAATCATCATCAAGTAAAACTGAAGTGATGTCAGGTGTTCCCCAGGGAAGTGTCCTGGGACCTCTGCTGTTCCTGATCTATATAAATGACCTGGGTGACAATCTGAGCAGTTCTCTTAGGTTGTTCGCAGATGATGCTGTAATTTACCGTCTAGTAAGGTCATCCGAAGACCAGTATCAGTTGCAAAGCGATTTAGAAAAGATTTCTGTATGGTGTGGCAGGTGGCAGTTGACAGTAAATAACGAAAAGTGTGAGGTGATCCACATGAGTTCCAAAAGAAATCCGTTGGAATTTGATTACTCGATAAATAGTACAATTCTCACGGCTGTCAATTCAACTAAGTACCTGGGTGTTAAAATTACGAACATCTTCAGTTGGAAAGACCACATAGATAATATTCTGGGGAAGGCGAGCCAAAGGTTGCGTTTCATTGGCAGGACACTTAGAAGATGCAACAAGTCCACTAAAGAGACAGCTTACACTACACTCGTTCGTCCTCTGTTAGAATATTGCTGCGCGGTGTGGGATCCTTACCAGGTGGGATTGACGGAGGACATCGAAAGGATGCAAAAAAGGGCAGCTCATTTTGTATTATCACGTAGTAGGGGAGAGAGTGTGGCAGATATGATACGCGAATTGGGAGGAAGTCATTAAAGCAAAGACGTTTTTCGTCGCGGCGAGATCTATTTACGAAATTTCAGTCACAAACTTTCTCTTCCGAATGCGAAAATATTTTGTTGAGCCCAACCTACATAGGTAGGAATGATCATCAAAATAAAATAAGAGTAATCAGAGCTCGAACAGAAAGGTTTAGGTGTTCGTTTTTCCCGCACGCTGTTCGGGAGTGGAATGGTAGAGAGATAGTATGATTGTGGTTCGACGAACCCTCTGCCAAGCGCTTAAATGTGAATTTTAGAGTAGTCATGTAGATGTAGATGTAGTGGTAATAGGAATGAGACTGGATTGGTAAATGTGGCATCTTGCGGCTGTGTATCACTGACAGTGCATTTTAAAGCCATGTAACATGCCATAGTCATTTTGTGATGAATCAATGAATAGTCCGAAAGTTATTGCACTTCTCTCACCATTAATTGTGTTACTTATTATTGTTAACTGTGTCAGTGGTAGACTACATAAATCTCTTCCATTCAGGAACTGCTGACACTTTTAGAGTGGGCTGCATTGATTGGAGCCATTTAGCACACACCTACAGAATACCTGATGGAATGGGGCTGATCATGTTCAGGTTCAAAGCAGTAATCTGCTGAAATGAATTGCTTGACTTATTTGACACCTAGGCATGATCTATTTATGTTGCAGAGGGAACCAATTTAAGCTTCTGGGTCTCTTCACAAATTCCAAGAGCAGAGACTGGGGTGATGGATTTGATAATCGTCATGTTGGAAAAGTGATCCAGGCACTGACATTAGAGACAATGAAATCTAGATGCCCGAATACACATTGACAGCAAGATACACTTGAGACAGGCTCTTCAGTGTGGCAGACAGTTGGAGCTCATTTAACAACCACAAGTAAGTTCCCATTTAAGAAACTGAAAATAGCTGCTACATAAACGTGAGTGGAGTTATTTGTTCACCCATATAAGAGAACTGGACAGGAAATGCTGAGGACATAGAGCTTGTCTGCAAAATAAAAAGTGATCAGTGTTAGTGGTGGAGGATACTGCCTTTCCTGGATTAACACTACAGCTGCTGTACAAGCTAACTATGAATCAATATCCCTACTACCAGAGTGACACAGTGTTCAGAGATTTACATACATTCTGTCCGTATGCATTTCTTGTGTTAGTGTTACTGGTAACTCATATCTGTATTCCACGTAATGTTAACATACTACGTACAAAGTAATCGCCATCTGGGCATGTCTAGCCACCGTCAGGAACGCGCTGCAGAATGGCCAATATTAACTATGTGAAACATCCTGTAGTAGCTTTTTGGGGTGTAATGGATAGAGATAGTGGGGAATCACCTGACTGCTCTTCAGTTTGTGGACCTATGAAGGAGGGAAATGCGTGATTACAATCCAGCAAACTACATCCCCTCATGCTCCAATATTGCCCCCACCTCCCCTCCCCCCAAGCCCTTCCATTCTTTTACAAGCCCAGAACACAATTTATCCCTCAATACAGTTCTACTGTACTTAGATGTGGTATATACATTTAATATTTTATCTTAACCCAATTTACTTAATAGAAATCTAATTTTATACTATTATAACACTGTAATTTCTGAACTTTTCCTGGTGTATTTCTTGTTTCAACATTTTTGGGCATGCTGCCAGATCCCGTCAACATTCGGCCCCGATATTTCAGCCCAGAGATGTCTGGAATCTTCAGGCAAGTAGGCAACTACTGAAGAGCACAGGTGCACCCATAGTATTTATGCCGAATCTCACACAAGCAAAATTCGGGGCACGTGTGGTGATGACGTATGTGACTGCCGAGTTGTGTATGCTGCCCTCAGTGATGGAAGTGACAAATGATCGAATTGAGTATCAAATGACCCCAATGGTTCCACTATCAATGGATAATTTTAATTATAGGATTTCAATTTTTATCCAGTTGAAAGCAGTTGTCATGGTGTAGAAGATTATCAGCAAGACGTATTTCCACCAATTATTTGGTTAGCTATAACAACAAGGAGCAACACACTGAGGGCACTGATAATCACTATAAATCAACTGCGTTCCTTCCATATTCTGGGAATGAGTCTTCTAAGATAGACAGATTGCTTGGGAAAAATAAAATCAAGGTTATCTTCCATGCAGCAGCGAAGAGCTTGTATCTGGTTGGATCCGTTAAAGATGACTTACAACTGAAAAAAAGTGAGCATTTAAAAAATTCCCTGAGTGTGGTGTTGCATATATAGGCCACATGACATGAACTGTCAACGAGTGTTGTACAGAACACGAAAGATACACCCATTTTTGGCAGTTGTTAAAATCAGCAGTAGCAGAACGCTATATTTCCATGGGATACTAAATGGAACACAATAGAACAAAAATTTTAGCACCAGTTTCCAGTTTTTGGGATTCACTAATCAAAGAATCAGTGAAAGTACATCATGCTGATAATGGCTTTGAACTGGATAAAAACTCGAATCCTAGAACTAAAAATTATCCAGTCACAGGCAATGGGGTCATTTGATACTCAATGGTTAAGATTATCTCTCACATCCACTACCAAGGTCAGTACACACAACTTGGCTGCCACACACGTCATCATCTGACACGGGTGCCGAAAGACACCAGCACATTTTGCACGAGAGATTTGGCATAAATACTGTGCGTACACCTCGGCTCTTCAGTACTTGCCTAATCATATGAAGATGGCCCGCCATCTCTGTACCTATATATTGTAGCAGAATGTCAACAGGAATTGGCAGCACACTAAAAAATTGTTAGAAGTATTATAACATTATTTTTAGAAATAACGGATTTTTCCATCCCCCTACAATGCAGAAACTATTTGTGCTGGAGAAAAAAATTAGTAAGACCTTTCTTGGAGGACATTTAATGTCGTTTAATTTTGTACTGGGAAACATTTTCGCTATACACCATCATTTTAAGAATCATTCAAGAAAAACATAAGAAAGTGTCTTCCCTTCTACAGCATTCACAATCCACAGGTCAGGATTTTTTGTATGTTGTTCATGACACTCCCTCTTACCACTGTATAAAAATTTATTACTACACGAATTTTTTCTCCTAATTTTCCTTTGTTGACTGGACTAGTAAGTCAATCTATGCGGCAGAACTATACTGTGATCTGAACGGTGTGTCTCAATGCCGGTAGCAGTATATGACAATAAAGACACAAACAGCATGAAATGCAGGGATAACATCTCTAGCAGTCAAAGCGTTAATTAATAATTTTCTGTTCAGTGGAGTATGCAAAGCATATCTGTACCCAGGGACCAAACTTAAACAATTTCAGAGTTAGGATAGGATTTTATATTGTTTCTTACTTGGCTGATGACTATGTTATAAAAACTGGCTTAAAAATCAGCTTATATTTTCTGTAATCTTAGTGTGTGGAAATACACTGCTGCCTCTCTATTTATGGAAGATGTTCAAGAGACTTCATGTCTTGGAGGAGTAAATGTAAAAACATGACTTGTGCAATATGACTAAAACTCTATTCTTTGATGTTTGGGCATTATTTATTCCAATTTGCAGTTCTCCATTAACAGATTCATATGACAAAATCTCCAGTGCAGTTTTATCTCCTGTCGGATAACACAACATGAAGTGCTACAGGAGGAGGTAATGACTGTACAATGAAGAATGTGAATGACACAGGATCAAAGCGAAATGAATTTATTAGTAACAATGTGATGGAACTGCCAGAAACTAACAACAATTATTTATGTCTGCAGCAATGATAGTCTCTTAACATTTGAATGATGGCTGCTATTGGTAGAAATATACCATTAAATACTGCATTCAATAATTTTATATGCAATGGGAGAAGAAGGAAAATGCCAATAGGTTCACACACAAATTTCAATCTGCTTTATAATATAGTCTATTTACATTTACATACATCACTTCATAATATATGTATATATATATACATATGTACATACACAAATGTATACAAATTTGCTGAAATATTACATATAAACTGGACAGTGTACAACATAAATTGCAACTAACAGACATTATGAAGAAATCCATAGCTTGTCACACTGCAATGGTTGTCATTTTACTACCCACAGAAAATAGGTTGTTATTAGACAAAATAAATCTAATGAGTATCACATTAGAGGATGCCAAAATTTGCTTTGGCATTAAAAATTAAAATAAATTATCTTGAGAACTAAAATGTTCCTTTACAGTATGAGTGATGATCCTGGAGACTTAGTGCAAACTATTTATTCCCACCGTGTGTTAAACTTCCTGGGAATGCAATTGATTCTGCTGTCTCCATAAAGCTAAATAAAAATGCTACATAAATAATAAAAAATATCCATGGTCTTCTTAAAAATTATAAAATAATTGCACTACAGATTAAGATGTACAGTTTGACAGAGAGCTGAGTGATCAACAGGAGCTGACAACAAAAATAACAACAACCATTCCTGTCTGGTGTCTACAGCTTTTATGGCAAACTTCAGCGTTTGAAATTAAGATATAATTTTTTAATGAAACTGAACACTAACTGTAAATAATGTTGCTTCACTCCAAATTCTAAATGTTTTTCTTGCAATAAATAAGTGGTTAAACTTAAATTGCTATTAATGAGCACTGAATCTCTGCAATTCTCATGAGCAGTTTCAGAGATCACAATATTTTTCATATATTTGAAGTTATGTGCACTTGTCAGTGAAACTGCAACAGGGAAGAAAGCTGTGGCTGCAACATAGGATAACTAACATTTTATAGATCAAAAGGGGTGTCTGTCTCAATATAAATTGTGTACAACACGGAAGTCAAATCATTGAATTTAGCTACAAAAGCTAACACGCCTAAATACAATTGGGAAATTATTGCCATGACTATGATATTCACATTAAAACATACCACCTAAGTTTTCAAAAATATTCAAGCATTTATAAATTCTTTTTTCACCTGTGCCATCCATAACACAATTAAATACGGATATATTTATGATCAGTGTGGCACACAAAATAGGAACAAGTATAAAATGAAAGCTACTGCCATCCAAGAAAGCAGTTTGGATGTTATGCTACCTTTTAGCTTGCCTAACATGGGAATAACCAAATATGATCACACACATTATCTTCTATCATCTAACTGGTAATTATACAAGTAGAAATAAATTAATGAAGATTTTTGGCATTTTAAAATTTACACTACACTGTCCAGATTTACACAAGACAGTTAATATTTCATATTAGTCACAATGCGAGAGTTTTAGAAAAAGACCAAAGGCAAAACTTCAACAAAAGCATGAGATCTTTAACCATCTAATGATTGTGACCTCCATGGCTTAAAGGCACTGTCTTACATCTGTACTCACACACAATCAATCATCAGGTAACACTAACTGATCAGCCAAACAACCAACCAGGTTTCCACAGCAAATTTACAAAAATAAATTAATGGTACTTATACAAACACGATCTTCATTAAATGTTACATGTTGTACAGTTTGAACATTTGGACATAAGGAATTTTGTTATAAACAATTTGTAGATTAGTTCACAAGGAATGAACTTATTTTTGACATTTTCTATTTACAAAAGGCAATTGAGTAAATAGTTCACTCAACAAACTATTTAAAATAAAAAGATTTCAAAAAATGTACACAGTCTTTAGAAAAATATTCTGATTCCTATGGAGTTTCAGCAGTGAGAAAGGATCTGAAAATCTTTGCTTTCAAACAATAAGAATTACATATATGTAATTATATTCATATTATACTGAGGCTATAATAGTGCTGTTACAAAAATTTGTGTGAATTGTGAAATGCTTGGGGATATCTTTTATCAGCACATTTCTCACAACCCTCATAATACATATACACGCAAAACACGCTGTATTGTAACTCAAGTAAGAAAGTACTGAAGTCAGTGGCAATACTGAATGATGCAACACATGACATAGATACACTAAATATACCAACTTTCAAATAAGGTACCTTTCCATCATCGTAATTTTGAAGTTCTATTTGTACTTTTATCATTGTCAAAAAGCTATCGGTCAGCACTGCTCATACCATAAAGTACAGGGTACTGATAATAGAATGTTTGAACACTGATATGTTAGCAATCTTAGAGAAAAAGACTGAAAGAAAAACTTAAAGAACTGTACCTATGCTATACAAGATGGATATTGGAACTTTGTGAATAGTAACCTGTTTATTCAGTCTGACTGTTTCATCACAAAAGGTACAGAAGATGTGAAAGTAAAGACAGGTAATTAGTTATGTGAGAAGAAGCTATCTACACAAACTAAAGATATCAATACGCCAGTAACAAAATATACAATGATCACTAAACTTTTGAATTCATCAGCTTCTCTTATAAATAACCAGGCAGCAAGTTGGAATACGCATACTTTCACCAAATTACTCTATACAAATCTAAAAATTTGTATGAATTTTTTTTGTTTATTTGGGGATTACAAGACTAACTGTTTAGAAAGTTCAGTGGGCTAAATGACCTGTCCAATTAGTATTTTTAAGTTCATATTTTATCCAAAAGATGAACCACTTTCCTTTCACTGAGAAATAAACAGAAGAAAATCTTTTTATATGAAATCCAATTAAGCAGAAAAGGTATACAAAGTTTCAAACACACTGGGTCCTGTAGGAAATGAGTCACAAGCAAGAGTGCGTGTGCTAAGAAACATGACCCCCATGGAAGACACTAATTTAGTTGCAGGTATTACTGGTATTGAGTCATGGAATAACACACAAGATTTAAGATTTAACACACTGCTGGAGTGCCTGTGATTTTTAAGGTTAAAAAATTATAAATGAATGAGAAGAAGCAAAATGCATATTTCTCTTCCAAGAAATAATATAAATGTGATAGCCTAGTCTGCATACAAATCATTCTTAATTATAGTTAAATACTTTGCAGGAAGTCATTTTTCCTTTTCTTTTGTTTTTAATCTGTTAAGACTTACACCCTTCTTAAACAGCAGCTGCTGCAACTTTTTATCACATTTGACTCTAAATTTTATATTTAAAACATTGTAATATTTCTGCAGCCCCATGCAATTTTTTCTTGATAAGGAATATGTGCATCTGAATTAGGCTTCACACCTTTTTTGAGGCATTTGTAGCACGAAGCCAAATGTTAGGGATTGGGGGGCACTCGCAGATGCAAATTTACAACCTGTTATATAAATAAAGGAGATAACAAAACTTTAATATTTGCTGTTAATAAACTTCATTTTTTTTAAAAAAAAAGCAAGAAAGAAAGGGGAGAACAAACAATCAAATCAATCCACAAATATCCTGTTCCTTGCTTATGGAGTGGTTGATCTGGTAACCTCACACCTGGAGTGGCAAGAAAAGGACCTCTGCATCAGTAAAGGGGTGAACATACAAGCTATTGTGTGAGCCAAAGGTTAGCAACATGATGAGCTTTAATTTTACCACACAGTCATATTTGCTTGTATGTGTATCACTTTTCTGTGTATGAATACTGGTGGAAAAACTTATCAGCCTTCACTTGGGTATAGTTTTGGTGGCAAATTAAACTAAATATTGTTATATGCTGATACTTAAGGCAATGTTTTCAGTTTTAATTTAAATGCAGACTTATCTGTTGACAGGGTCGGCAAACTTATGTTACAATGGCTCTCACCATTCTTTGTAACATTCTTATATGATCAACCCTTTCTGACATGAGGCTTTTATAATTAAAGTGGTGTCATTCTGCAAGATGACTTTGAAAAATTCTAATCACATAAATTTGCTCCTCACCTGAGTGATAGTTTTTTCAGTGAACAATTCTGAAATAATGAAGAAAAGAAATGCAGCACCAACATACAACTAAAAGATGGTGAACCACAATAAAAGAATTAGTTTTAGCACTGTGGCATGTATGGGACAACTGAAGTGGTGAAAAAGAAATACTAACACAGAATTGTCTATAAGCTCTTATAACGTACTGGACTGACACAAAAAAAGTTTAGAATGTCAGGTAACACATACTATACCACGAAGATTTTAATTGTTACTACTTCAATAATAGTAACAACAAACTCTACACAAAAGTAATAAAATAATTTATAAAACTGTGTAGGACAACCACAATTTATCTTGTCCATATAGAGTTTTTGTGTCAATAAGGCTGTGGCCTCCTTTCTTATTACCTCTTGCCTGTCTATAAATTCATGTACATTTACATATCCCCATCCCTCATCCCTTCTGCCTCTATGTATTACCTAACTGTTCAAATAGTCTCCTCTCCCTACATACAGCATATACAGAATGAAAAGATATGTAACATCTAGTTAGTATGTATTAACCTGTTCTATTAGCATTTGAAAACATCTGATGAATTCAAAAGTGCACGTCATAACCAAATACACTTAGTGACAAAACTGCATATATCTTGACTATCATCACAAAATGAATTTTTTCACTGCCATCACTTAAATTTAAAGAGACATTTTCAAACAACTACCTGAATATGAAATGAAGCAATACTTGACCCAGAAAGCGTAATACCTGTGGTTTACAAAATTATATAATTAGTAAAATAAAATTAAGTAGATCCAAAATAATGAGAAATGAAGCTACAAATGTTTGAATACACTATATATTGGAGACATCATAATTGGCACACTAAATTAAACATGAACTGCTTTCTCATTCGTGACTTACTAATTAAGTTAGAATAGCATGTTCCAATAACATGTTGCCAATCTAAAGTATTCTATTACTGCCTTACAGTAACTGTATATTAATGCAGAAATGTAAGGCATCAATATAAGGAACTTAAGGATGGTACATGCTGCTAAAATATGTTTCGATAATTGACTTCATAAACAGAGACGATAATAGGAAACTGTGTTTAAGTTATTAAAAGTGATTCTGAAAGTCATAGAATACTCTTGATTACAAAGTGGTGAAAATTAAGTCGTCATCTTATGTTCTGATTGATAAAAACACAACACACTTTTAAAATGAAAATTAAAGACACAAGCAGCTATTACACAGTTAGAGAGGTGTGGTTGTGGCAGAAGAATGTGACGGGACTAAGAGAGAGTAGTTTTGAGACAACAGTTGACAAATTAAAAGAAGTAAATAAAGTTCAAATATCTAACTGGACAGAGATACAGCACTGGTTTGACGAAAAATATAAAATTTTAAGTTTACATATTTCTAAATGTGCATTAGCTTCTCGTGTTCAATTAAGAACTCAAAATTGCTAAAGGCATAAATCTGTTTACAGTGAATCAGAAAATGCAACTTTTATAGCAATGCTGACTTTCCAGTTTGTTTATACAAAAGCAAGAAATTTCTTTTGAATCGTGCAATTGCCACACACCATTCAATATATTTTATTACGAATAAATTGCATTGTAATGCAGCCATTTAAATTTTGGAATGTTTGCTCCACTGTGAATAAGGATCTTAAATATCCTGCATTCACAGTAACTGAGAAAATTTTGGTCCACACTGACTGAACATAGCAATCTTGCTAAAGTTTTCTAATTAACACATTCAAATGCGTAACCAAAAAATTAGTACTGATTTTATTATCGCAAAATTGAGGCACACACATTGGGAGAAAAGCACCTCTTTAGCACTCAACACACAACACATTAAAACTGTTCATGCAAAGAGAATGATTTCGGACTTGCAAAGATCACAAAACAGAGCTTAAATTCCCTAAAAAGTGATAAAGACCAATAGCGTTTGGCACGATACAAAAATTATGCTATGAGCTACTAATAATAACTGAAGTACTTCACCCATTTTGTTTTAAAATGTACAAATTATTTCTAAAACATACACACAAAAAAAGATTTTCCTTCCAGTGTAGCCTTGTTTGCCACAATTACACAAAAGTGATGTTCTGTAGGTTGCAGTACTGCAGATTGAAGACAGTTTTGTATCTCAGTGCCAGGAAAATTTGCTACACACATACACACACACACACACACACACACACACCAAAGCACTGTTACTAGCCTAGAAAATGCAAAATGTACATCTTTCAGCAGACAGAGACTCCTGTCAAACAACACTGCCGACATGGAGCAAGCCGGCCTGGCTGCCAGCCCCCACAGAAGCTTCCTCCAGAGAGTCCAAATCCAAGGCAGATTCTATCATGGTGGTGTCTTGCAGCAACCGTAATCTTGATGCACTTAAGGGCATTGCAACAGAAGCATCACAGAGTGTGAAGTCTGTAACAGTACCTGCAGCTTCTTCGCATGGTACTTGGGTAATGAGTGTGGGGTGAATGGGAGCAACTGCATCTTGAGCTGGAGACACATTTGAACTAATGGCTGCTGCGGTGACCCCAGTGGGACTGCCATTTGTGCTACTCGCATTACTACCTGTGGAAAAATGTCAATATGTTAATTATCCCACCACAAAGTTGAGATAGACGTAATAATGAAACTGTAAACAAAGTGAACGTTGCTACGTCATTTGCTTATCCATACTACATAACATTATTGTGTAATACCGCTGGGGTGGGAACGAGAGACATTTAAAATAAACTGATATTATGCTAGCTGCTACATGCTGACTACATTTAAAGTATATAATTTTAAATATTATACATCAGTACATACTCTTCAGCATGACCACTAAAAGGTTCAGCACTAAATTCTCAGTCAGTCCTAGCATTTTTTCCCATCACTTATCACCTCTTTATCCCCTAGCTATGATTTTTATAAGTGAAAAATGCCAAGTTGTACCATGGTTTGGAGACCATCAAAAATTGCCTAACTGATCAAGTAAGTCAATCTGAAGGTCGGAAGGTGATGGCGGTGGTGGTGGTAGTGGTAGTGGTGGTGGTTGACATCCACTGCTGAATAAAATCTTCCTTTATCAAACAATGGAAACTCCAGTCAGAAATATCAACATTGTAGGAAAGATCAATTGCTACTTACTGTAACTTGCAGTGTCTTCTTTATGGTAAGTGGCAATTTATCTTCTACATTGTTGAATATCTTCCTTTAGATTTTTAAATGTATTACAGTCTTCAGCTATGTGGAGCCATGTAACTCCTGCATATTTCTTCCCATCTTCCATTAGATCAATTTCTTGGGGTCTTTTCTTATATCTCCAAATCCAGCAGACAACCTTCTTGATTCATTTTCCACCCAATCGTCTGGCTACATGTCATGCCAACTGCCATTTCATTTTCATTAGTATCATAATTATGTACTTCACTCCATTCTGATCCCTCGCCAATTTGTTTCTTTTTTCTGCCTCTCCTTGGAATTCCCAGCTTGCACCTCTCCCAATCATTCAATTTTGAGTGGTTTTGTGTTAAAAGACAATATCCTATTTCAATAAGTCAAAATTCTTAAGGGACACTAAATGTGAACTACCCATTTAAGAGATATCAGAAACAGTTCTGAAGACATTGTTTGGTTCACCAAAAGCACTCCAAGCTATATTTTACTCTTTGCTGCATTTATTTCACTGTCCATCCAGTCAGTGTCTTCCAGAGTCCTACTAAATACAGAACCCCATGAACAGGACAGCACTGTTAATTTTTACAGTTTATTTTTTAGAGTGTTCAATGTACATTATTTTAGTCTTATTGTAGCTGAATTTTAGTCTTATTATAGTTGAATTTTCTGACCCGTCAAACTCACCAAATTAGTTTGTTCCATTTACTGCTGAAGTTTATCTGCACTAGAAGCAAACAGTACAGAGTTATCTGCGAAAAAAAATGTGGTTCTGATATTTCTGTTTAATACATATTCCCTCTTTATTTTTCCAGTTCAGGATCAGAAAACTTCCTTGACTGGTGAGAATAATTTCTGTGATATGGAATCCCTTGTTTGAGTTCTATTTGAAATCTGAAACCTGATACAGCCTAATTGAAGCTGTAGCACTGACATATGTATTCCTCAGTATACATCGTGTTACAAAAAGGTACAGCCAAACATTCAGGAAACATTCCTCACACACAAAGAAAGAAAATATGTTATGTGGATATGTGTTCGGAAACGCTTACTTTCCACGTTAGTGCTCATTTTATTACTTCTCTTCAAATCACATTAATCATGGAATGGAAACACACAGTAACAGAACATACCAGCGTGACTTCAAACACTTTGTTACAGGAAATATTCAAAATGTCCTCCGTTAGCGAGGATACATGCATCCACCCTCCATCGCATCGAATCCCTGATGCGCTGATGCAGCCCTGGAGAATGGCGTATTGTATCACAGCCGTCCACAATACGAGCACGAAGAGTCTCTACATTTGGTACCGGGGTTGCGTAGACAAGAGCTTTCAAATGCCCCCATAAATGAAAGTCAAAAGGGTTGAGGTCAGGAGAGCGTGGAGGCCATGGGATTGGTCTGCCTCTACCAATCCATCGGTCACCGAATCTGTTGTTGAGAAGTGTACGAACACTTCGACTGAAATGTGCAGGAGCTCCATCGCGCATGAACCACATGTTGTGTCGTACTTGTAAAGGCACATGTTCTAGCAGCACAGGTAGAGTATCCCGTATGAAATCATGATAACGTGCTCCATTGAGCGTAGGTGGACGAAACTAAAATGAGCTCTAACATGGAAATTAAGAGTTTCCGGACACATGTCCACGTAACATCTTTTCTTTATTTGTGTGTGAGGAATGTTTCCTGAAAGTTTGGCCGTACCTTTTCGTAACACCCTGTATACTACCCAAGTTAGAAGCTTTCTAAAAGTCTATGAAACCCAGCAAAGTGATAATTCATACTTCCCTGCTTCATTCTATACTTTCGTTCACAATTTGCACATGGTCAAGCAGTTCTAAAGTCACCTTGTTTCTCCAAATGATTAAAGTGTAATGTTTTTTTCCATCCACGTGTACATTATGAGAAAGGGGGGGAGGGTGATGGGTCAATATTTGAGCATTGTTTGCCCCATTCTTGTGAAGCAGAAGCACTGTTCCACGCTAGGGGAATTTTCTTTTGCAAACTTTCTGAAAACAATATTGCAAGTTCCTTTCATATTACCTTTCCTCCACTGATTTAACCATTTCTATACCGTCATGACCATGCACCTCTCCTCTTCCGTATCTCAAACGGCTTTATATTCCTCACTTGGTACGTCTTCCAAAAGGTCATTATTTTCATTATCAACTACCTATGTTGCTGATTCATTTCTGAAACTCCACAAACATTTAAAGAACTCTTAGAATGCTTGCACAGTTTTCTCTCAGTTGATAGTTATTGTGCCATCTGCCATCTTACCTGATGAAATGTGGTGTCTACCCAACAAAAGTTTGTTCAGTTTTCTTCAAGCTGTTATGTCTAATAAGTTCTTTTATAAATCTATCACATTCCTATCGCTATTTGCAGATTGCCTTCTATTTTATAGCTGCCTTGTTCCATTCGGAACTTCCTTTTCTTTTGGTTTCTTCATAATTGCAACATATGCTGTCCGTACAAGTTTCTTTCATCTATATTGATATAAACTTTATTTCTATGATTCTGCATTTGCAGCACAATTTGACCTCGTACACCTATGTATTCCTAAATAAATTCTCATAATCTGCTTTGTCAGTTCTCCTTCTGGAAGACTATTTCTTTCTACCTTTGAATATGTTTTTACTCTGCATCTACGCAAGACATATCACCTCCAATCCCCAACATAACCATGCCCAGTAAGGCACGGAATGTACAAGTCAGTCTTCATATTTACCTTCTGAAGAAATTGGCTTTCTGTCAATTAAGACCATGGTTTTTTGTGCCTAGCTTTTTGTCTCCTACTAGAAGAGGCATCCTCAGAGGTTATAAAGATGTATTCACATGATTCTCCAATTTAAAGCTAGCTTAGCACAGTGAACTGCTGACACTGATGTTATCTCTTATGACTAACTGATTAACACAAACATGAATACAACAGTTAAAAAATCAAATACAACAGTTAAAAAATATAATTAAGCTTAATGGAATCTTTCAGCCAAGTAAATAATAATAATAATAATAATAATAATAATAATAATCATAATAATAAATCAAAATGATTTAAATTCAAATAGAGGTGTTTTGCAGGATATGCTTCCTGCAACCACCCTAGAAGGAAAACAAAGACAGAGGATGAGATGGTAAGATGAAGTTAACCAACACCTCATGTTCTGTTATTACCAAGCAACAAACCTAGGAACCAACACAACTGGATACAGATCACAAGTATACACAACATTTATTACCAGATACCCAGAATTAAAATTTTTAACATAACAACGACTAGCTGATCAGATCCGTGTAATAATAAAAAATAACAGGATACCCCAGTCAGAATTAGAAAACATCAAACAACGAGTAAAACAAATACTGGAACAAAATAATGTGCCATTAGAAGAAGAAGAAAATACAGTAATGGACTCAAACGTCCCAGAGAAAACAAACAAAGAACAAAACGCGTCAATTAAACAATCAGAGGAAAACGAAATCTTAAGACAGCCACCAGAACAAGCACAAATAGAACATGAAGTGACACACATGTTAGATATAGAAGAAAAATTTCAGTTGACATATACAGAATACAAAGACACAAATACAGACATTAGACCATTCTTGCATAGACCACCAAATAACCCACAAGTCGAAACAACAATAACAACTATCAACACAATCATACACAACAAAATAAATGAAAATATAACTATGGAAGAGTTACAACTACAGGTTTATGTAGGAGCACTCACTACACTAAATACACACACTAGGCAGAGATCAGAACCAACCAACACACAGAAGAAACCCACAAAACCAGCTTGGCAACACAGGCTACAGATCAGAATAGAAAAACTGAGAAAATACATCGGACAGCTAACATAATTTATAAGAAATTAAATATCAGCCAAAAAACAAAAAAGGTTAGGTAAAATCTCACAACAAGAAGCAATAGAGCAATTAGATGAAAAGGAGCAGAAATTACAAGCATTGGCCAAACAACTTAGAAGATACAAAAAAAAAAAAAAAGTGAAAATAGAAGGAAACAAAACCAAACATTCAACACAAACCAAAAGAAATTTTACGAGACAATAGATAACACACACATTAAAATAGACAATCCACCAAACATAACAGACATGGAACACTTCTGGAGCAACATATGGTCAAACCCGGTACAACATAACAGACATGCACGGTGGATACAAACAGAAACAGACTCATACAAGATGATACCACAAATGCCTGAAGTGATAATTTTGCACCATGAAGTCACCTGAGCAATTAATTCTACTCACAATTGGAAAGCCCCTGGGAAAGACAAAATAGCAAATTTCTGGCTAAAGAAGTTCACCTCAACACATTCACAGCTAACTAAATTATTTAACAGTTACATTGCAGACCCATACACATTCCCTGATACACTTACACATGGAATAACCTATCTGAAACCTAAAGATCAAGCAGACATAGCAAACCCAGCTAAATATCGCCCCATAACATGCCTACCAACAATCTACAAAATATTAACTTCAGTCATTACACAGAAATTAATGACACATACAACACAGAACAAAATTATAAATGAAGAACAAAAAGGCTGCTGCAAAGGAGCACGAGGTTGTAAAGAGCAACTGATAATAGATACAGAGGTGACATATCAAGCTAAAACTAAACAAAGGTCGCTACACTACGCATACATTGATTACCAAAAAGCTTTTGATAGTGTAGCTCTGCAGATGACGAAGAAATTGAAGAAATGTATGATGAAATAAAAGAAATTATCCAGATTGTGAAGGGAGACGAAAATTTAATAGTCATGGGTGACTGGAATTTGAGTGTTGGAAAAGGGAGAGAAGGAAACATAGTAGGTGAATATGGATTGGGGGACAGAAATGAAAGAGGAAGCCGCCTGGTAGAATTTTGCACAGAGCACAACATAATCATAACTAACACTTGGTTTAAGAATCATGAAAGAAGGTTGTATACCTGGAAGAACCCTGGAGATACTAAAAGGTATCAGATAGATTATATAATGGTAAGACAGAGATTTAGGAACCAGGTTTTAAATTGTAAGACATTTCCAGGGGCAGATGTGGACTCTGACCACAATCTATTGGTTATGACCTGTAGATTAAAACTGAAGAAACTGCAAAAAGGTGGGAATTTAAGGAGATGGGACCTGGATAAACTAAAAGAACCAGAGGTTGTACAGAGATTCAGGGAGAGCATAAGGGAGCAATTGACAGGAATGGGGGAAATAAATACAGTAGAAGAAGAATGGGTAGCTTTGAGGGATGAAGTAGTGAAGGCAGCAGAGGATCAAGTAGGTAAAAAGACGAGGGCTAGTAGAAATCCTTGGGTAACAGAAGAAATATTGAATTTAATTGATGAAAGGAGAAAATATAAAAATGCGGTAAGTGAAACAGGCAAAAAGGAATACAAACGTCTCAAAAATGAGATCGGCAGGAAGTGCAAAATGGCTAAGCAGGGATGGCTAGAGGACAAATGTAAGGATGTAGAGGCCTATCTCACTAGGGGTAAGATAGATACCGCCTACAGGAAAATTAAAGAGACCTTTGGAGATAAGAGAACGACTTGTATGAATATCAAGAGCTCAGATGGAAACCCAGTTCTAAGCAAAGAAGGGAAAGCAGAAAGGTGGAAGGAGTATATAGAGGGTCTATACAAGGGCGATGTACTTGAGGACAATATTATGGAAATGGAAGAGGATGTAGATGAAGATGAAATGGGAGATACGATACTGCGTGAAGAGTTTGACAGAGCACTGAAAGACCTGAGTCGAAACAAGGCCCCCGGAGTAGACAATATTCCATTGGAACTACTGACGGCCGTGGGAGAGCCAGTCCTGACAAAACTCTACCATCTGGTGAGCAAGATGTATGAAACAGGCGAAATACCCTCAGACTTCAAGAAGAATATAATAATTCCAATCCCAAAGAAAGCAGGTGTTGACAGATGTGAAAATTACCGAACTATCAGTTTAATAAGTCACAGCTGCAAAATACTAACACGAATTCTTTACAGACGAATGGAAAAACTAGTAGAAGCCAACCTCGGGGAAGATCAGTTTGGATTCCGTAGAAACACTGGAACACGTGAGGCAATACTGACCTTACGACTTATCTTAGAAGAAAGATTAAGGAAAGGCAAACCTACGTTTCTAGCATTTGTAGACTTAGAGAAAGCTTTTGACAATGTTGACTGGAATACTCTCTTTCAAATTCTAAAGGTGGCAGGGGTAAAATACAGGGAGCGAAAGGCTATTTACAATTTGTACAGAAACCAGATGGCAGTTATAAGAGTCGAGGGGAATGAAAGGGATGCAGCGGTTGGGAAGGGAGTAAGACAGGGTTGTAGCCTCTCACCGATGTTGTTCAATCTGTATATTGAGCAAGCAGTAAAGGAAACAAAAGAAAAATTCGGAGTAGGTATTAAAATTCATGGAGAAGAAATAAAAACTTTGAGGTTTGCCGATGACATTGTAATTCTGTCAGAGACAGCAAAGGACTTGGAAGAGCAGTTGAATGGAATGGACAGTGTCTTGAAAGGAGGATATAAGATGAAGATCAACAAAAGCAAAACAAGGATAATGGAATGTAGTCTAATTAAGTCGGTTGATGCTGAGGGAATTAGATTAGGAAATGAGGCACTTAAAGTAGTAAAGGAGTTTTGCTATTTGGGGAGCAAAATAACTGATGATGGTTGAAGTAGAGAGGATATAAAATGTAGACTGGCAATGGCAAGGAAAGCGTTTCTGAAGAAGAGAAATTTGTTAACATCCAGTATTGATTTAAGTGTCAGGAAGTCATTTCTGAAAGTATTCGTATGGAGTGTAGCCATGTATGGAAGTGAAACATGGACGATAAATAGTTTGGACAAGAAGAGAATAGAAGCTTTCGAAATTTGGTGCTACAGAAGAATGCTGAAGATTAGATGGGTAGATCACATAACTAATGAGGAAGTATTGAATAGGATTGGGGAGAAGAGAAGTTTGTGGCACAACTTGACCAGAAGAAGGGATCGGTTGGTAGGACATGTTCTGAGGCATCAAGGGATCACCAATTTAGTATTGGAGGGCAGCGTGGAGGGTAAAAATCGTAGAGGGAGACCAAGAGATGAATACACTAAGCAGATTCAGAAGGATGTAGGTTGCAGTAGGTACTGGGAGATGAAAAAGCTTGCACAGGATAGAGTAGCATGGAGAGCTGCATCAAACCAGTCTCAGGACTGAAGACCACAACAACAACAACAACAACAACAACAACAGTGTACCCCACTCATAGTTACTACAAATATTGGAAATATACAAAGTAGATCCAAAATTGATACAGTTCCTAAACATAGTAATGAAAAATTGGAAAACCCAAACAAATTCAAATAATATCACATCACAGCCAATACAGATTAAGCGTGGAATATACCAAGGAGACTCATTAAGTCCTTTCTGGTTCTGTCTTGCACTGAACCCACTATCCAACATGCTAAATAATACAAATTATGGATATAATATTACTGGAACATACCCACACAAAATCACACATTTGCTATACATGGATGATCTAAAACTACTGGCAGCAACCAATCAACAACTCAACCAATTACTAAAGATAACAGAAGTATTCAGCAATGATATAAATATGGCTTTTGAAACAGACAAATGTAAGAAAAATAGCATAGTCAAGGGAAAACACACTAAATAAGAAGATTACATATTGGATAACCACAGCGACTCCATAGAAGCGATGGAAAAAACAGATGCCTATAAATATCTAGGATACATACAAAAAATAGGAATAGATAATACAAATATTAAAGAAGAACTAAAAGAAAAATATAGACAAAGACTAACAAAAATACTGAAAACAGAATTGACAGCAAGAAACAAGACAAAAGCTATAAATACTTATGCTATACCGATATTGACCTACTCATTTGGAGTAGTCAAATGGAGTAACACAGACCTAGAAGCACTCAATACACTTATACGATCACAATGCCACAAATATAGAATACATCACATACATTCAGCAACAGAAAGATTCACATTAAGCAGAAAGGAAGGAGGAAGGGGATTCATCGACATAAGAAACCTACATTATGGACAGGTAGACAATTTAAGAAAATTCTTTCTAGAACGAGCAGAAACTAGCAAAATACACAAAGCAATCACTCATATAAATACATCGGCTACACCACTGCAATTTCATAACCACTTCTACAACCCTTTAGATCACATAATATCAACAGATACAAAGAAAGTAAATTGGAAAAAGAAAACACTACATGGCAAGCACCCGTATCATCTAACACAGCCACACATCGATCAAGACGCATCCAACACATGGCTAAGAAAAGGTAATATATATAGTGAGACAGGATTCATGATTGCAACACAGGATCAAACAATAAACACCAGATATTACAGCAAGCATATTATTACAGATCCCAATACCACAACAGATAAATGCAGACTTTGCAAACAACAAATAGAAACAGTAGATCACATCACATGTGGATGTACAATACTAGCAAATACAGAATACCCCAGAAGACATGACAATGTAGCAAAAATAATACATCAACAACTTGCCATAAAACATAAACTAATAAAACAACACGTTCCCACATATAAGTATGCACCACAAAATGTACTGGAGAATGATGAATACAAATTATACTGGAACAGAACCATTATAACAGATAAAACAACACCACACAACAAACCTGACATCATACTCACCAATAAAAAGAAGAAATTAACACAACTAATCGAAATATCCATACCCAATACAACAAATATACAGAAGAAAACAGGAGAAAAAATTGAAAAATACATCCAATTGGCTGAGGAAGTCAAGGACATGTGGCATCAAGATAAAGTTGACATTATACCGATTATAGTATCAACTACAGGAGTCATACCACACAATATCCACCAGTACATCAACGCTATACAGCTACATCCAAACGTATATATACAACTACAGAAATCCGTAATTATTGATACGTGTTCAATAACACGAAAGTTCCTAAATACAATGTAACATATACCGTACAGTTAAAAGAAAGTCACGCTTGATCAAGGTCTGTGTCACTTTCCATTTTTAACCAGACTTAACGTCGGAGAAAGTAAAGAAATAATAATAATAACTCATGCCCCAACAAATGAAAAAAATTGTCTAACAAAAACAAAGGAAGAGGTAGATAAATTTTGGGACCTTCTAGAACAAACTGTGAACAGAGTAAATAAAAAGAATGTAAAAATCTTATTGGGAGATTTCAATGCTCAGTTGGGAAAAGAAAGGAAATATAAAGATATAATTGGAAAATGGAGTCCACATAAATTTACAAACAAAAACGGTCAAAGACTTGTAGAACTCTGCAGAGAACACAACCTTATATCTAAATCAACATACTTTAAGAGGAAGCCAAGTAAACTTAAAACATGGAAACACCCAGACTGGAGGAAGGGCGAGTGGCAGCTAGACCATGTCTGTATGGACAAAAATTTTCATAAGGAGATCCACAATGTTAAAGTACTGAGAGGAGTAGACACAGGCTCAGACCATTATATGGTTAAAATTAAAATCAAATTCACACCGTTAAACAAGAGGACCGGAAAAACTAATAAAATAAAAAGGAGGTTTGACCCACATCAGCAAATTAAAAATAATAAGTACCAACAAATAACACAAACCATCAAATTAACAGATGATCTAGAACAACTAGTGCCTAATCTTAAAAAAGAAGCAGAGAATCTAGTTCCCTTGAACCCACGAAGGAAACATGCATGGTGGACATCAGAATGTGACAAATTCCATGAAGATAGACACCAAGCATGGTTAAAGTTTCAAACACATAAAACTGAAGAAAATGCCATCAACCTAAAAAATGAAAGAAAAAAATTCACTCAAAATATTAGAAGAATCAAGAGAGGATTTCATAAAGATATTATAAAGTCTATAGAAGGTAATTATCATAAAACCAACTCCAGGAACTACTACAAAATCTTTGGGAAACAACTACAACAATATGAGGCCCCTACACGAATACTAAAAGATGAAGATGGAAGAATGACACACAGTAACAAGGAAAATGCAAAAATCATGGCAAAAGCATTTTACAAACTTCTGAATTGTGAGGAACCCAAAGAACCCTTACAAATCAACATAAATACCCCAATAAAAACCAAACCTAACAAACTAGACCCTCCAACTTTCCAAGAAGTAGAAGAAATTCTTAAAGAACAAAAAAATTATAAGGGATGTGGAGAAGATCAGGTTTTTGTTGAAATGTGGAAATATGCAAGTGACACAGTCAAGACCTCCTTACACATGGCTCTAACAAAAATTTGGGTAACAGAACAATTTCCCGAACATTGGACCACAGCTATCATCCACCCACTACACAAAAAGGGAGATAAGAGCAACCCAGAAAACTACAGAGGAATCTCTCTCCTAGATTGCACATATAAAATTCTATCCACGATCCTATATGAAAGAATCAAGGAGCAATTAGAACAGGAGTTAGGGGAATATCAGGGAGGTTTCAGACCATGGAGAAGCTGTGCAGAGCAGATAATTAGTTTAAAATTGATTATGGCATACTACAAGAAACGGAACAAACCTTTGGCAATAACATTTGTAGATTTTAAGAAGGCATATGACTATCTCCACAGACCTTCAGTATTAAAAATTTTAAGAAATCTAGGACTCCATCCAAAACTAATTAAAATAATACAACTCACTCTAACTAACACCAAATCAAAAGTGAAGTTTAGAGGAGAAATTTCGGAACCATTCCTCATAAAAACAGGCTTAAGACAAGGTGACTGCCTATCACCATTACTTTTCAACTGTGCACTGGAATACATAATGAGAGAATGGTACAAGGACAATCCAAAGAGGATAAGAATTGGAAGTGCAAAAGATGATATTAGCTTAAACTGCTTGGGATTCGCTGATGATCTTGCTCTCCTAGCCAACACCGTTCAAGAAGCCAGGCAACAAGTGAAATCACTACAAGAAATAGCAGAGAAAGTAGGCCTTAGAATATCATTTGAAAAAATGGAGATTATGCTAACTGATCCACCACTTGCAAACAAAATTACAATAGGAGAACAGGAAATCAAAATTGTTGATAAATTTAAATATTTAGGCGAAATAATAACATACAATCTAAATGAGAAGCCATCATGGCAAAATAGAATAAAAAACTGAGGTACGCAAATTACATTACCAAAACTACATACAACAAAAAAAGCCTATCTATAGATGCAAAATTAAAGCACTATAAAACAGTTACACAACCAGAAATAACGTATGCAGCTGAAACTATCTTCAAAACAACTAATACAGCAGAAATTGACAGAATACTAAAAACAGAAAGAATAATTAGGACATGTATAAATAAACAGTATAAAATAAATGGACATTGGAGAATAGCATCAAATGAAACAGTATATAAGAAAATAGAACCGGTCATGAGCACAATCAGGAAGAAACGCATCTCATTCTTTGGACATCTGGTGAGAACTCCAGAGAACAGAATTAGTAAAAAAATAATACAAAAATTGTGGAATAGCAAGAGTGACATTAAATGGATCACAGAAATTAAGGACGATATAACAGAACTTCAAATTACAGTAGATGACCTAAAAAACAAGACAGAGAAAACCAGAATACTGCAAGACCCGCAAACCAGACTACAAATGAAAATCAATAAAAGGAGTACAGGAAGAGTTGTCTCAGATGAAGAAAGAAAGAAAATATCTGAAAGAATGAAGAAATATTGGGCAGACAGAAGAGCAAAACACCTTTCATATAAGAATAGCCTCTAATAATTATATTACCTAAATATATTAAGTTATTGTCGAACCAAATTGTATCCATGTGTAACAATTTGTTTAGAACTTTGTATTTTTGACTACAGTGGTCCAATGAAGGCCATAAAATAAATAATAATATAATAATAACAATAAAATAATAATAATAATATGGTGACAGCTATTTAACATCGATATATCTTCTTTTCTTAGTATTAGCAACACATTTTATTTTTCTAATATTGCCTATACCTTAAACATGGTTATTAATATAAACTATATTCAGATACATGCAATGAGGTTTAATGGAAATACAATTAGAGAGCAATTAACCACTTACGTCAATTGGTAATAAAAGTATTCTGCAGATCAGAACAAAAATAAATATGGAGTACAAAGAAGTGCTAGCTCAGCAGTTCATATATTATGCTCAAAATGGTAACAGTAAAAAATTGATAAATTCTTACAGACAAAGTCTGGAAATATGAAAGCTGCAAGTTTTTTACCTTTTGCCATATGATTGACGGTAAAAGTGTAACTTTGTAAAGTTCAAAATTATTTTCACTACAATGACTGTAAATGTGACAGAATGCAGAAACTAATGACTAGAAGATTTTTGAAGTTGTGGATGAAATAATGAGTTCGACTAGGAAGAGCAAATGTGTCATGTGCCATTATTTCTCTTGTAGAGGGTGAACTCATGAGGTGTGACTTTTTCAGAGACAAAGATAGCACTTCAGACATGTGTAGCACTGTTATACACCAAAATAGCACTTGTAAGAGGAATAGAGCTAAGGCTTAGTTTTATTGACTATTCATGAAAACACTTTGTAATCCAGGGTAAGTTATGGTTTAGTTTTAAATGAACAACAGAATTTAAGCTTTTTTAATTATATGCTGAAGAGCCAAAGAAACTGGTACACCTGCCTAATATCCAGTAGGGGCCCTGTGAGCATGCAGAAGTGCCGCAACAAAACATGGCATGGCATGGACTTGACTAATGTCTGAAGTAGTGCTGGAGGGAACTGACACCTAGAATCCTGCAGGGCTGTCCATAAATCTGTAAGAGTACGAGGGGGTGGAGATCTCTTCTGAATAGCATATTGCAAGGCATCCCAGATATGATCAATAATGTTCATGTCTGGGGAGTTTGGTGGCCAGCAGAAGTGTTTAAACACAGAAGAGTGTTACTGGAGCCATTCAGTCGCAATTCTGGATGTGTGGGGGTGTCACATTGTCCTGCTGGAATTGTTCAAATCTGTCAAAATGCACAATGGATATGAATGGATGCAGACAGGATGCTTACATACATGTCACCTGACAGAGTCGTATCTAGATATATCACGGGTCCCATATCACTCCAACTGCACATGCTCCACACCAATACAGAATCTCTACCAGCTTGAACAGTCACCTGTTGACATGCACTGTCCATTGATTCATGAGGCTGTCTTCATACCCATACACATGCATCCGCTCGATACAGTTTGAAACGAGACTCATCCGACTGGGCAACATGTTTTTAGTCATCAACAGTCCAAGGTCAGTGTTGATGGGCCCAGGCAAGGTGTAATGCTTTGTGTCATGCAGTCGTCAAAGGTACACGAGTGGACCTTTGGCTCCAAAACGTGCCAGTAATGTTTCATTGAATGGATCGCATGCTGACACTTGTTGATGGCCCAGCACTGAAATCTGCAGAAAATTGCAGAAGGGTTGCACTGCTGTCTCACTGAATGATTCTCTTCAGTCATCATCGGTCTCTTTATTGCAGGATCTTTTTCAACTGCAGTGATGTTGGATTTCATGTCTTACCCGATTCCTGATATTCACAGTACACTCGTGAAATGGTTATATGGGTCACTTGTGTGCAGACTATAACACCATGTTCAAACTCACTAAAGTCTTGATAACCTGCCATTGTAGCAGCAGTAACCAATCTAACAATTGCGTCAGACACATGTTGTCTTATATAGGCATTGCCGACCACAGCACTGTATTCTGCCTCTTTACATATCTCTGTATTTGAATGTATACCATTTTCTCTTGGCACTTCAGTGTAGATGGACAGTAAAATCTGAATTAAAAAAATGTCACTACTAGTATGCACAACAATTTAAGATTGACTGCCATACCTCTTCGAAAAACTCCTCACACAGAATCACTTTACCTACTTACTTTGTAAAGTTTATAGATCAATATCTTGTTGAAACAAATCAATGGTCATTTTAATTCTGTTGTTTATAGGTAGCCTACAAACCAATTCCAGTTTAACATAGTTGTAAAGCTTTTTCTATGATTTTTTTACATTCCTCGAAATAAGACAGTTTTGGTGCAAATTTTATTCATATATTTACTGCCAATGACGCACTTTGCCCTTGTGAGTCATCTTCAGATTAACGGAGTCAACATCAGTCCATTAACGTACGCATACGGCATTAAGATAACAATTTTAAGGAAACATGCTCCTAACATATAAAGCAAATAATATCATAAGGGACATAATATAGAGTCATTACATTGTTCATAATAATGTAGAAATTGCACCATTATCTGTATTATGAATACTTCTTGTAAGCCTCATCCCCCCCCCCCCCTCTCTCTCTCTCTCCCCCCCTCTCTCTCTCTCTCTCTCTCTCTCTCTCTCTCTCACTGCTTGGGTAGATATCTCATGCCTATTACCCTTGGTGCTGTGTTTTCCACCCTTAGCTAGCAAATCACACAAGTTTAATACTTCATGAGTGTTACATTCTGCATTAGTTCTCCCATTCCTTTTTCCATTCTTGCATTCTGACGATCTTGAGTGAACAGTGCATACCACTAACGTCTGGAATTTGGTGGTATCTACTAACATGGACAGGTCTAGTTCTCTCTACTGCCAGGAGCACTATTTTCTTTGTAATGTAATAATAATAAATTAAACTTTAAAACAGAGTCTGATAATAGCTGAACTCACAACAATAAAAATGCACAACACACAATAGCAAATTACATTATAATATGTTTCAATGAGAAAATTGTGCAATGACAGCTTCTGAGATGAGAGTACCAGATAAGTATACACCACAACTGCTGGAACTTTATTACAATACTCCTACCAATCCACGTACTAAAGTAATAAGCTTATTGTCCAAAATCATATCAGACATTTATGTCTGAACTGCTCAAATTACTTAGTTAATGGAAATTTGCTGAAAATAGTTACACTTTGCGCAAGGTGATTAAGTGAAAACAGACTGGAATCATAGGATGCAGGTGATTTTGTTCACTTTGTACTTACTAAAACTGGCATAAAATATAAAGGCGACCATGGTCCTATTTTCAGTATATAATTCCCAACAGTTCAAGAACTGGATGCTTCAAATGTCCCACACTGCTGACTCATATAACAATAATAATGTTTCATTGATTGATTACTAACACGTATGTCACATACATACAGAACATATCTCACTGTGAATCAAATTCACAAATTTATTTAACAAAAAGAACACATAGTTTTCATCAAGTTCACTATTTTCTTTATATTCACATGCAAAATAAACATACAATGAGCAAAGCACAAATAACCAAATTTAGACAAGCTTCAGAGACCATACCAACTCAGTTTCTATAAATGAAACTCCAGTGCCTTTTTTTTGCCAATATTTCAATTTATAATAGGGCAAATCATGGCCATGCACACATCAAACTAATGCCTCATACACAGTGTAGCGTCCATACTTAAGACTGCATTCAATACTAGGAGGATAGAAGTGGCAGTAGCATGCAGAACTTAACTACACACATAACTTTGCTATACTTGTGTAATAGCACTCAGCAGCTATCACTCATAAGCTACCAGCAACATGCAAATGCATTTTTCTTTTTCTCTCTCTCTTTTTTAAGAAAACAATCATAACCATAAAGCCCTCACTTACCCTAAATGTTTGACCCTCCAAAGATACGGAATGAAAAGAAAAAGTAAAAGGGAATTTAAACAAAGAGAAACTCATCATCATACACATTGAAATGCATAACAACCATACAGTGTTAAACAAAATTACACATGAAAATGTACATAATACTCTGGATATATGGTGCTACCAAAATGCTAAGAATAATTATAAGAACAATAAAAAAACATACATACATTACACACCGAAAAAGTATTTCAGCAAGACAAATTTGAATGCAGAAAATGCACTTCATGACCATACACAAATGTTTTTCATATCAAGCGGATACAATATCAAACGCAAATGTTGCTTTTGGTAAACTACTTTTTATGAATGTAGTGGTAAGATTATACTACTAATCATTTCTTGCAGTAATGGATTTTATAGGGAGGATAGTAGAATTGCTGTCTTATAAAAGTTAGAGTAGGATATCATATCATTGCTTTCACGTAAAGTCTACTAGTTTCAGGGATGGAGCTTTTACCATATTACTAATGTGACAACTTACAGTTACATTTTATATCAAAGGCCATTTGAAGACAAACAAAACTGTATTTTCTTTGTTTTTGATGATATTCATCACCTGAATAATTAACAACAGACACAAAGTAGGTAGCATGAACAATAAAACTAAATATTAATTTGATGTGTATCTCTCTATTTTTTATATTCAGCACACTCACACATGATGACTTCCATTCTCAATAAACAAGGCATTTAAAATGTCTAAAACAAATATTAAAAAAAACACAGAGGTAGAAGGAAAAAACAAAGAAACAATCAACTGTTTACAGAAAAATAAAGGAAAAAGAAAGATTTCTCAATAAGGTATAAACACTTTAGTACTCATCAATAGTAGCAGTTGTGATAAGGCTCAAGGTAACAAATACTTGAAATATCAGTTAAGAGAAGAGGAAAAAGAGAGGCAAATAAAGTTATGAATGGTGCAGAGGAGAAGTCCTCAAAATACTGTGTGAAGAGAATAAGATATGACAAAAGACAGGAAGAGAAGAATGAATTAGACAAGATTATAAAACTAGTAAATTAGTCAGCAACAAGCAGCACAAACAGCTGAGTGGCTGTGTGCTATAGAAATAGCACAGAAAATATGAAGCTGATAGGGAAGATACTCATGTGATTTAATATATACCATGTTTATCCATCAGCAAATCATCACTATACCCTTTTCCTTCTGGTCTGATTTATAAGTCAGTTGGTTGTTTACTAAATCCAAGAAAACACACAAAATTCCAAAAATAAATTTCACAGGCTTCCATTAGAGGTAGCTCAGCAAAAAATGTAATGTTTTGATGAGGTCCATTCTATTTTCTTCTGGATCGGCAGAGAATTGTATTACTGTGCATCACTGTCAAAGATTATGTGAGTGAACTGCACATGTTTTTACCCCACAAATACTTAGCTAGTGGCCCATAAGCTTTACACTAGATCAAATTAATTGGAAAACTTGTGAGAGTAAAACAGATAGAGCGTTGACAGAAATGTTACTGAAGCAATTTCACTTTAACCTGAAATAATAATCCCATGAAAACAACTAAAACCAATTCTCTAAGGAACCAACATCAACAAAATTATTTACAAATCGTAAAATGATTTTTTTGCAAGTAAGACTGTGGTTCTCTCATAGCATTCCCTCAAACTACTATTACCATATCTCCATATTTAAATATCATGTTCTCAGGGCCTCTGAGAAGGTTTTAATGAAATCAGAAGTCGAGAACACCATCGACTTTGAATATGCAAGAGGTTCTCCCCCCCCCCCCCCCCCCCTCCCCTCCCCCCCCCATGATATACATATATTCATTTTGTGAGTTGTTCACAGCTTATAACATTCCTCACTTCTCAACCTCCACAGTGTAGGACCTTCCAAATCCCCCTCACCCCCATCCAGAGATGGCTATACCACAGTAACTTATTCCTCTTAATAGCTTCCATTATGTTCTCTTCCATTTCTATCATTTTTCTGATTTCTTAGTTTCGGATATGTTATAATCCTGAGATTCCAGCATTTCATCTCCAGTAACATCTGTGAACTTTGGATTCTGCTAGGTGAACATATTTGTAGCTACTCCACACTGTCTTTTAGATAATTGTAATGGGGTCCTTTGTGTATCTGGTATGCTTCCATTATTATGAGACACAAATAAGTTCTAATGTTTTGAATATTACTATTATTTAGTGAGAGCAACAGCTGTCACTCAGCAATGGAAATGGGGCGATTGGACAAACTAATGAAAACTAGCAAGGGCATTTGGAAATTAAATGGAAATTCTTCAAAAAATTTGTTACTTTTTAGACTAAGATTTCAGGATCATATAACCTGTCTAGTTTATTACTAAAAGAAGTGCTAGTGCTATCAGCATCCACTGTGCATAAATAGATTTCCTATTAAAAGTCAACACCACTGGAATCAGATCTCATTACTAAATTCTAATTTGTAGGAATTCACCATAAAATTTTTGATGTATATTTCATTAGTAGTACTGTCACTTGTACATTGTTTTTTTACTCCAAAGGAACAATTTGAATAATTCTGTAATTACACATCAGCTACATCTAGCGGTAAGTTTTTTGACTGCCTACTGATATGTATGTCTGGTAGCTGACTCTCAAATCATTGAACGAATCATGATCACTGTTATGGTTTCTGCACCATGCATCAAAACTTAGAACAGGATGAAGAGATACTGTCATCATCTTGTGATTCAGAAAATATCATTAAATACCAACAATAGTTTTTAAAACAAGCCTACAGCAAAACATTATAAGATAATGATTCCAGCAGTGATAATACGGAATGGTGTTCTGTAGCTTAATTCTGGACAAGCTACATGACTTGGAATTACACTTTCAGAAATAAAGTTGTTACTTTCAGAAATAAAGTTGTTTCTTTCTGCTTTTCTATTTCTCTAATGATACAAAATTTACTAAAAGTGCAAAGAAAGAGAATCTTAGGAAGAATTAAAAGCTCTTGCTGACAAGTTGTCTTATCACATCATATTTTTACTTTATCTAAAATTTTATCACTGGTCTGGATGCTTTGTTCTGTTCACAGTTGTTACAAAATAAAGAATACAAATGAAAGGATTACTTTATCAAACAGTTAAGTACTCAAAGAGAACCTGCTCCAATTTTTGGAATCCGATTTCTTTCCTGTCTGCTGGATAAGAGCGAAAAGAGGGACAGACAATTCAAAGGAAATGAAATGACTAAATAACAGACAGACAAGAAGCCCAAATGAGACTGAACAATTTGAGATGTCTAAGTAGAGATGAAAAGTCGCTCAACTTTGCTGAGCGCAAGGCCAGAAGAACTTTCGCTTAACTTAATCTCTCGAAGCTAACTCATTATATTTTTTCATTATATCTGCAGTCATGTTAATGACTCAGTTACTAGGTTTAAAACTAGCCTACCTACTGGGTAGGTGGGTGGATTGTGTGTGTGTGTCAAATTATCTGAAGAAAGAAATTTGTGAATTTTATCATATCACTAAATGCTTTGTCATCCTAAGAAGGACCACCAAAAGTTGACTGAAAATTCTACTTTTGTTTTATAGATTCTATTGAATTTTAGAGAATGATATGGCTAATATCCAGGAGGATTTCAACCATGTATGTTTCTGTTCACACATTATTGGAGTTTTGTCAGGAAAGTCCTGCTGGAAAGGAAATAAATATCTTACTGTCCAGCAGAAAAATATTTAACAAATTTCTGAGATGATCATTGACATAATGTTTTCACAGCAATTTTTGGAAACTGGCAAACTTTTGTTTAATTACTCCAAATACTTAAATACCAATTTTACACCATAAAACTGTGATCTGCTTAACATCACCACAAAGCCTCATCCAAGTATTCATAACATTAAAGAAATTCAAACACTGGAAAATTCAGGATGGAATGTAACAATATTACAGAAGGAAAGTTGCTACTCACCATATAGCGGAGATGCTGAGTCGTGATAGGCACAACAAAAAGATTCACACAATTATAGCTTTTGGCCATTAAGGTGTTTGTCAGCAATACACACACACACACACACACACACACACACACACACACACAACTTGCACACACATCTGCAGTCTCAGATAACTGAAACTACACTGCGAGCAGCAGCACCTGTGCACGATGGGAGTGGTGACTGGGTGGGATAAGGAGGAGACTGGGGTGGGGAGGGGAAGGGCTAGTATGGTGAGGGTGGTGGACAGTGAAGTGTTGCAGTTTAGATGGAGGACAGGAGACAAGGTGGGGAGGTGGAAGTAGTGGAAAGGAGAGAAATAAAAAGAAATTAAAAAACTGGGTGTGGCAGTGAAAAGATGGCTGTGTAGTGCTGGAATGGGAACAGGGAGGGGGCTGCATGGGTGAGGACAGTGACTAACGAAGGTTGAGGCCAGGAGGGTTACAGGAACGTAGGATGTATTCCAGGGAAACTTCCCACCTGTGCAATTCAGAAAAGCTGGTGTTGGTGGGAAGGATCCATATGGCACAGGCTGTGAAGCAGTCATTGAGATGAGGGATACCATGTTTGGCAGCGTGTTCAGCAACAGGGTGGTCCACTTGTTTTTTGGCCACAGTTAGGCGGTGGCCATTCATGCGGACAGACAGCTTGTTGGTTGTCATGCCTACATAGAATGCAGCACAGTAGCTGCAATTTAGCTTGTAAATCACATGACTGGTTTCACAGGTAGCCCTGCCTTTGATGGGATAGGTGATGTTAGTGATCAGACTGGAGTAGGTGATGGTAGGAGGATGTATGGGACAGGTCTTGCAACTAGGTCTCTTACAGAGGTATGAGCCATGAGGTAAGGGATTAGGAGCAGGGGTTGTGTAAGGATGGACGAGTATTGTGAAGGTTTGGTGGATGGTGGAATGCCACTGTAGGAGGGGTGGGAAGGATAGTGGGCAGGAAATTTCTCATTTCAGGGCACGATGAGAGGTAATCGAAACCCTGGCGGAGAATGTAATTCAGTTGATCCAGTCCCGGATGGTACTGAGGTACGTAGGGAATGCTCCTCTGTGGCCGGAGTGTGCGACTTTGGGAGGTGGTGGGAGACTGGAAAGATAAGGCACAGGAGATTTGTTTTTGTACAAGATTGGGAGGATAATTACAGTCAGTGAAGGCCTCAGTGAGACCCTCAGTATATTTTGAGAGGGACTGCTTGTCACTGCAGATGTGACGACCATGGGTGACTAGGCTGTATGGAAGAGACTTCTTGGTATGGAATGGGTGTCAGCTGTTGAAGTGGAGGTATTGCTGGTGGTTAGTAGGTTTGATATGGATGGTGGTACTGATGTAGCCATCTCTGAGGTGGAGGTCAACATCTAGGAAGGTGGCTAGTTGGGTTGAGTAGGACCAGTTGAAGCAAATAGGGGAGAAGTAGTTGTCATTCTGGAGGAATGTGGATTTGGTGTTCTCACCTCCAATCCATATAGCAAAGATGTCATCAATATATCTGAATCAGGTGAGGGGTTTAGGATCCTTTGTTTTTAGGAAGGATTCCTCTAGATGGCCCACGAATAGTTTGGCATAGGATGGTGCCACGTGAGTGCCCATAGCCGTATCTGGGGTATGGTTATTGGCACTCGCATGGCACCGTCCTATGCCAACCTATTCATGGGCCATCTAGAGGAATCCTTCCTATAAACCCAGATTCGTAAACTCCTGCTATCTGGATTGAAGGTGAGGGCACCCTATCCACATTCCTCCATAACCTCAACAACTTCTCCCCCATTTGCTTCAATTGGTCCTACTCAACCCAACAAACCAGCTTCCTAGATGTTGACCTCCACCTCAGAGATGGTTATATCAGTACCTCCATCCATATCAAACCTACTAACCACCAGCAATACCTCCACTTCAACAGATGCCACCCATTCCATACCAAGAAGTCCCTACCGTACAGCCTAGTCACCCATGGTCGTCGCATGTACAGTGACAAGCAGTCCCTCTCAAAATATACTGAGGGTCTCACTGAGGCCTTCACTGACCGTAATTATCCTCCCAATCTTGTACAAAAACAAATCTCTCGTGCCTTATCTTTCCAGTCTCCCACCACCTCTCAAAGTACCACAGTCCTACCACAGAGGAGCATTCCCCTCCTAACTCAGTACCATCCAGGACTGGAGCAACTGAAATACATTCTCCACCAGGGTTTCAATTATCTCTCATCGTTCCATGAAATAAGAAATGTCCTGCCCAATATCCTCCCCACCCCTTCAACAGTGGTATTCCGCCATCCATCAAACCTTCACAATACTCGTCCATCCTTACACAACCCCTGCTCCTAATCCCTTACATCATGGCTCATACCCCTGTAAGAGACCTAGTTGCAACACCTGTCCCATACATCCTCCTACCACCACCTACTCCAGTCTGATCACTAACATCACCTATCCCATCAAAGGCAGGGCTACCTGTGAAACCAGTCATGTGATTTACAAGCTAAACTGCAGCTACTGTGCTGCATTCTATGTAGGCATGACAACCAACAAGCTGTCTGTCCGCATGAATGGCCACCGCCTAACTGTGGCCAAAAAACAAGTGGACCACCCTGTTGCTGAACACGCTGCCAAACATGGTATCCCTCATCTCAATGACTGCTTCACAGCCTGTGCCATATGGATCCTTCCCACCAACACCAGCTTTTCTGAATTGCACAGGTGGGAAGTTTCCCTGGAATACATCCTACGTTCCTGTAACCCTCCTGGCCTCAACCTTCGTTAGTCACTGTCCTCACCCATGCAGCCCCCTCCCTGTTCCCATTCCAGCACTACACAGCCATCTTTTCACTGCCACACCCAGTTTTTTAATTTCTTTTTATTTCTCTCCTTTCCACTACTTCCACCTCCCCACCTTATCTCCTGTCCTCCATCTAAACTGCAACACTTCACTGTCCACCACCCTCACCATACTATCCCTTCCCCTCCCCACCCCAGCCTCCTCCTTACCCCACCCAGTCGCCACTCCCATCATGCACTGGTGCTGTTGCTCGCAATGTAGTTTCAGTTATCTGAGACTGCAGATGTGTGTGCAAGTTGTGTGTGTGTGTGTATTGCTGACAAACACCTTAATGGCCAAAAGCTATAATTGTGTGAATCTTTTTGCTGTGCCTATCATGGCTCAGCATCTCCGCTATATGGTGAGTAGCAACTTTCCATCTCTAATATTGTAACATTAAAGAAAGGAAGTAAAGTTTTTCAGTGTTTATATGCCAGTCAAAATAGTGCCAAAGGGGTATGACAGCAAGGTATCCGGAGCTCTTAATCAGGAATTAAAAGTTACAGACTACTACTTTTAAACACTTGTCATGAATGAAGGTCACAACAAAGTAAATTCATGGTGGTGGAACTGAATGTACCTGGTCATTTGCTAAGTCATACTCATTACAGCCAATTTGGTTCACAACACAATCTAGTAATTGAAACAATTATATCAGAAAGTGGAGTTTGAGATGCCACTCTTAGCATTATCAGCAATCTAAACAGTACATCTCATAACAGTCCACTCAGTGACATAGAGATTCTTTGCGTTCTTGAGGGATCTGAAAGTGATCTTAGCAATCTTCTTGATGCTGATGGCATGGTTGAAGACAACACTTACAATTTATCTGAACCAGACAAGAAGGCTTCTGTGACTTTGTTTTTTTGTTTTATACATATGTGCATGTCATGAAATAATATAATACAATGTTTTTATTCATGTTTCTTTGCTATTATGTTACATACATGCTCGTGTTCACTCATAATTTATTTATTATTTGAGAATCAAGTGTGTTTAATGAAAGAGTAATGTAAGCTACTGCTGGGCCCACAGAAACTGAGAGGCACTTGCAAGTAGCAAATGACAGAGGATGAAAATGGTCAAGAACTAGGTCAGTGCAGAAAAATGACTGGAACAAGAGGGATGATATTCAAAATAGTATTTGAATTTATACTGGCCTTAATGCAAGTATACACATGGATACAAACGTGAAGAGTAAAAGTGATCTGGAAGATTTATTTTACTATTTTGTCGATGATGAGCTGGAACACCTCATGAAAGAGCAGACAAACCTGTACGAAGGGCAGAAAATGCAAAGAAAACAACACCTTAATCAACTACAGCCAAACGGCACACTAGTGGTGGTAAACAGCCACTCTGGACTACATTTGAAAATTTACTGCTATCATTTTAGATTTGAGTGTTAGCGAGCAACCATCAATTGCAGATCATTGGAGCATAGCTCCAGTAGCATCATGCAGTTTCTGTCTGACCATAATGAGTAGAAATAGGTTTTTACTAATATGTTCCAACTTCCACACGAACGGTAAAAATTCATGTGAAAGCTAAAGGTGAACCAGGATTGATTCGCTATTTGAAATATGGCAGAATATGACAAAATATGTCACTGATACAAGAGAGGATATCAAGGCAAATATAACCTCACAATTAATGAAGGGATGCATCCATTTCAGGGATGTCTTTGTTTCAAACAGTATATGCCACAGAAGGAACACTGATACTGAATAATATGTGCTTGTGGAAGCAGAATCAGAATGTATTTGATATTTTGATGTATCCTGTGGCAGGACAATGCTGTGATGAATGTAGTGCTAAGACTTCTTGATAACTTAGCAGTAGGGCCACACAATGTTAACTGATCGATACTATACAAGTGTACAGCCATCGACAGCTCTTGAAAGAAAGTGCACTACTCTCACCGGTAGCATTAAAAAGTAAAGAAGAAGAATGCTGCCTGCCTCCTAAATCACTTGAACAGACAGCAACAGTTATCCACTGTGAAGGAAAGACAACAGACATTTATATGATAAGCACAACGTACAGAGGAGACATGCCCTCCTATACTGACAGAAGGGAAGGGGTGAATCAGACTAGTGGCAATCATTGATTACAATAAAAACAAGTTTGGTGTTGACTCCAGTGGCCAGAGAATGTCACATGGAATATTCAACCATTGCTCTTTGAAGTGGTGAACAAAGCCTTTGTTGCACCTAATTCTCACTGCTGTTTCAGATTAGTTTGTATTAAATACACAGTTCATGAAGAAGAAAATTAGTACCAGCCAATTCACTAGTTCTGTTTGCAAAGATCTGTCAATGATGTGTTACTAACACTCAACTTCCACAAGTGCTACTGAGATTTCACAGGTGATTAGAAATAATTTCCTGTAAAAGAGTACCAATACAATCAGGGGGGAAAAAAAGAAGCACAGAATGCATATGGAGTGTGCTCAGGAAGAGAGAAGAAAGAAGGAGTAGCCAAAAGGAAAGGTAAATCATTTCTGTGTGGTGTATGCAAAGTGGTGTTTTGTGTGCAACGACATTGCCAGCTCTACCACACAAAAAATAACTATGTCAAACATTAAGTTGTTATCGTAATATGTATGTTTATGTTTAAATTATTAAATTAAATTAAATTAAACGAGTATGTTTAAATAAGTGACTAGCACTCAAAGTGTTAAATCTTCGCCGTCTTGCAGCATTGCTCAGCTGGTGGCTAGGACAGCATGAGTAAGTGTGTATTCTTGTTTGCTACTTCAAGAAATAAATACTCAGAAATCTGTCTTAATGGCAACATGGGGAAGGCTCGAGGCAGAGTTGCATGTATACAAACTGTCACAGGTTAACGTATTCTGTTGCTTGAGGCTGGGTATCTCATTTATGAGGACACATTCATCTGCTACTTGTCAATGTCTTAAGTGAAAAGCTCAGTAAACATGGCAATTGTTAATTCATGCACCCTGGAGACCTGACATGAGTCCACCAGACTTTCATTATTCTTGAAGCAGGGAGTCCCTAAGAGCTGACATGGTTATTCACCTGGACAAAGGTTTCTGCTGCCACTACACAAACCATTCATCAGCTGAATATGTTGATGGAATTGTTAAAATTTCCCTAATGTTGGGATGTGGTCACTGAGAAGCAGCAAGATTATCTCTTTACAGCCCTTCAGTACAATGCTAAGAAAAACACAAAACATGGAAATACATAAATAAAATGAGTGCATCATTTATGAATGACCTTAGTATCAAAATTTTTAGTACAAGGGAATGAGGAAAAAATACTTTCCATTTCATAGACAAATGTAAGGAGAAGTGCTAGAAGAAACAGAAACATCATGGAGAAAGGAAATAAAAATGGAAATGAGTAAATGGAAGAGGAAGAGCAGGAGGAGGAGGAGAAGGAGACTGTGGTAGAAACTGTAGAACGTAAAAAGTAATGAATAATACTCAAAGTAAAACTGAAAAGATAATTTTCTGAACTAAACCACAGAGAAACAATTATTTTTGAAAGGAGACAAAAAACTGAAGTAGAATGGAGATTAAATTTGTGTGCCACCTCATCTTTCTCTGTTTCTACTTTCATTTATTCTATATAATTCTCATTTTTATATGCCTCTCTCATTCTTACTAACCATGATGCCAATTTATATTTACTTTAAATTTGGTATTTTGTGTGATTTTTGCTTGAAACAATCATCATTCTGACCTGCACTACTTCTTGTGATTTTTCTGGCAACTTCTCCATCTATGCCACCTAGCCTGCTTATGGATATTCATAGTTCTTCAGTTGTGGTACTTTCCCTGTAATCATAATCATATCTCATTTGCCCCCTGCCTCACCTCACTGTCACTTGAAATCTTCTCCTGTTTCTTCCATATGTCTAGTAGTTTCCAATGATTATAAAAGTTATGCTACTGCATTAGTTGACAGGAAGCACATAAAAAGTGAAAAAAGGAAAGGTGGCAGCAGGGTCTTGCAGCTCTGGAGGTGGGCAGAGCTCAGTAGTGAAGTAGGCATCCTCCATAGTCCTTGTTCACTATCCACAGTGTCATCTACTGTAATTTTTATTACTCTTTGTTAACATTAGCTTTAACATGAATCAGAGTGAAAAATTATTTCACAGCTAGCACATTCCGCATTTTAAAGATGTGATTAATGCAGAAGCATGTGCACAGAATACAGCCTCTCAGTTATTTAAATTAATCATCCACGAGACAATATGAATACAACTAAGCTAGCTCCATACACAGATCCATAATTGTTATACGTGAAAAACTTGAATTATATGCACAACACACATCTGCTAGAAAATCCCACTGCGGAAATGGAAATAAACTCATTGTAAGTAAATAAAACAATATTTCAGAGGAACAGAAAATCAAGCCTGCATAATATACGACTTAACACACCTATCACACAAATAGCAGCATTGCAATAACCATCTGTAAGATACTACAGAGAGACCAAGGAGAAATTTGGAATGGAATTATAGTTCACAGAGAAGAAATTAAAACTGAGGTATGCCTATAACATTGTAGTTTTATCAAATTCACAACAGACCTAGATCAGTTGAAAAAATGGATAGTGTTTTGAAAAGAGGTTATAAGATGAATATCAACAACAGTAAAACAAATATAACTGAATGTAGTCAAATTAATACAAATTATGTTGAGGGAATCAGATTACAAAATGAAAAATTAAGAGTAACAGACGAGTTTCAATATTTGGGCAGAAAAATAATTAATGATAGCCAAAGTAGAGAGGATGTAAAATGCAAACTGGCAATAGCAAGAAAAGCATATCTGAAAAATAGAAATTTGTTAATGTTCAATATAAATTTAAGCATTAGAAATTCTTATTTGAAGATAGATTTCTGGAGTACAGCTCTGTATGTAAACACAAAGTAAATGATAAACACTTTAGATGAGAAGCGAATAGAAGTTTACGAGATGTGTTTCTACAGAAGAATGCTAAAGACTAGATAGTTGGATAGTGTAACTAAGGAAGACACACAGAACTGAGGAGAAAAGGAATTTGGTTAATAAAAGTGGTCAGCTGATAGGACACACCCTAAGGGATACAGAAATTCCCAATTTGGTAATGAAATGTACAAGGTAAAAATTGTAGAGGGAGACCAAGCAAGTTCTATATGCACACCCACAATTGTTCATACAAAGAATTTGAATTACATAAATAACCACTGCAAAACACTACTGCAGATACAAAAAGAAACTGCAGTAATGATTCAAACCAATGTAACCAAATAAAGCTATAATTTAGAACATTAAGAAAATCCTGAATAATGTTGTCAGTTATGAATGATCAAAAGCACAATATAAAAATTAACACCAACCATACAGATAGTAGTAATAAAACACACACACACACACACACACACACAGACATTTCTCAAACTTTTAACCTTGAAAAGCAAACAAACTATGAATTGTTCCCCTAATATTTCTTTATTATTAACCAAACCAATTTTTTACTTGCAAAGTCATCACGAGATAGCTAACCACACCTGCTGCCTAATTAAACAGTTTCTATTACCTGGCATTTTCCCCTTTAAATCAGAACTTAATTAGCATAAATATTATTTCTCAGTTAAAGATTGTCAAATGAGACCTCACCTAGGAACATTTGTTGCTGGTTGCAGTCACCCTCAGCAATCTTTTCTTGGAAGTTTCAAAACTCTCTTTGCTGGCTTAACATCAGATGGGTTGACTGTCATTCTGCCACCACTTAACTTTCCCCCCCCTGAAGAAACTGAATTAACTGATCACATTCAGTTTTTTCATCCTACACCATGACCCATTCCTCCTCTCATCAATTGGCCTTTCTACCTCTAATGACTGGGAGCTCACTTAACAGTGGCTACACCCTCCCCCTCACCACCACTACACCTATGAAATTAAACTTTTAACAATGTTATAAAAAGGATAGTTGCTACTCACCATATGGTGGAGATGCCGAGTCGCAGATAGGCACAACAAAAGGACTGCCAGGAAGTGAGCTTCCAGCCAACAAGGGCTTCTTTGGAAACACACACACACACACACACACACACACACACACACACACACACACACACACACACACACACACACAACTCTCATACACACGACCACAGTCTCTGGCTGCTGAGGTCAAACTGAAAGCAGCAGTGGCATGATGGGAGAAGCAACAGGCTAGTGGGGGTAAGGAGGAGGGAGGGCCACGGATAGCAAGGGAGGGGCTGTGGACAGTAAAGTGCTGCTAATGAGAGCATACAGGGCTGAGGTCAGAGAGAATAGGGTAGCTAGGTGCAGTTGGGAGGTTAGACTGCAACTAGCTGCCCTAACCTTTCCCCACCTCGTTCTTGTATGCCTGTATGCTCCTACTGGCAGCATTTCCCCCCTTCCGAATCCCAGTCTCCTCCTTACCACCTCCCCCCCCCCCCCCCCCCTCCTCCCACCAGGTTGCTTCTCCCATAAAGCGCTGTTTTAGTCGCAGTCTGGTCTCAGTGGCCAGAGACTGTGGTCATGTGTGTGTGTGTGTGTGTGTGTGTGTGTGTGTGTGTGTGTGTGTGTGTGTGTCCAATGAAGGCCTTGTTGGCCAAAAGCTTACTTTCTGACAGTCTTTTTGTTGTGCCTGTGACTCATCATCTCCATTATATGATTAGTAGCAACTATCCTTTTCAGACATTACTACATTCCACCCTGAATTTTCATTGTTTGAAATTAAACTTTTGGGTGGAGCAAAACTGAATCATTGAAAGAATATTATTTTTGTCATATATATACGGGCCACTGAGCATGGTGAAATGAGGTGATGTGCATGCCTCAATGATACAGTAGCCTTTAGCACAGCTGTACCCAGAATAGAGAAGTATTTGTGGTGTGACCAAACATACATGTGGTTCCTGAAGATGGCAAAGCCATTTATAGCTGTATGGGACGGGGGACGATTTGGGGGGGAGGGGGGGGGGAGCGCAGCAACAACCAGGACGACTGACTGATCCGGCATTGTAGCATTAGCCACCACGGTCTTGTTATGCTCGTACTGTGAATGGCTGAAAGCAGGTGGAAACTACGGCCATTACATTTTCTGAGGGCATGCAGCTCTACGGTACTGTTAAATGAACAGGACTTCTTGTCACATGAGTACAGGGTTACAAATCCAAAATCAAACACAGGTAAGGCAAGAGGGGGTCTAAAAATGACTAGGAAAATAGGAATATGCATACGCTACTATGAACAACACAGTTAACACATTCACAGCCAAGACAGACAAAAAGCCAACACCCAACACAACAATTTTATATGCTAACTACATCTGTAGATGATAAAGAAATTGAAAGAAACTGTAAAGAGATAAAAGAAATTATTCAGATAGTTAGGGAGATGAAAAATTAACAGCGATGGAATTTGGCAGTAGGGAAAAGACGAGGAGGAAAAATAGTAAGAAAACATGGACTGGATGAATGACGCCATCTGATAAAATTTTGCATAGAGCATAATTTAATCATCACTAGCAACTGGTTTAAGAATCACAGAAGGTTTTATATCTGATCTGGAGATGCAGCCAAGTTTCAAATAGAATACATAATGCTAAAACACAGATTAAAAACACAGATTTTAGACTAAAACAACATTTTCACCAGCACATGTGGACTCTTTACCATAATGTTTTGGTTATGACTACATATTAAAACTGAGAACATTACAAAATGTACACAATTAAGGATGTGGGATCTGGGTACATTGAGAGAACCAGACATTGTCGAGAGTTTCAAAGAGATCATTGGACAACAATTGACTGAAACAAGGGAAGAAATGCAATGAAATACGAATGGGTAGCTTTGAGGGATGAAATTGTAAAGCCGGCACAGGTTCAACTTGCAGGAAAGAAAATGCTTTGTAGAAATCCTTAGATAACTTACAAGATAATGAACCTAACTGATGAAAGGAAAAAATATAAAAAGAAAACTGTTGAACTACAAAACTGCAAATCAGGAATGGCTAAACAAGAAATTCAAGTATGTACAAGCACACACAACTCGTGGAAAGATAGATCCTGCATATAAGAAAATTAAGGAAATTTCTGGAGAAAAGACATGAAGCTGTAAGAATATCAGATGCAAACCAGTACTAAGCAAAGAAGGGAAAGCTGAAAGGGGGAAGGAATACATAGAAGGGCTATACAGGAGAAACATACTTGAGGACAATGAAGTACAAAGAGAGGAGGAAGTATATAAAGATGAGTTGGGAGATTTGATACTGCGAGGAGAATCTGACGGCATTGAAAGTCCTAAGTCAAAAAAAGGCCCCTGGAGTAGACAATTTTCCCTGAGAGTTATTGAGGCCCTTGGGAGAACAAGTCATGACAACAGCATTCCGCCTGGTGTGCAAGATATATGAGTCAGGTGAAATACTAAATGATTAATGGAAAATCTCATATAAGATGTGAAACAAATACTAACAAAGAGATAGAGGGGCTGGCCAGTACTTACCCCAGCTCAGTACAGCCGATAGATACACACAAAACAGAACTGAAAATTTACATTCCTAGCTTTCGGAACTTTGTTCCTTCATCAGGGAGGAGAGAGGGGAAAAAAGGGAAGAAGGGAAAGTGGATTCAGTTACTCACAACCCAGGTTATGAAGCAACAGGGAAAGGTAAACAGGGAGGGTAGCAAGGATGGAGGCATGGTTGTCAGAGGGAAGCCAAAGATATTCTACTGTAAGTACTGTGCCAGCTTCAAACCAGAGAGGATGCATACAGAAGTAAAGAGGTATATAGTATAAAGATAAACACAACTATGTAGGATAAAAAGATGCGTGAATGGCTAAAGAGGAAAGGGAAAGAGGAGAAGACTGAAGAGTGAATGGGAGTGAGGTGGTTTAACGTAGGTTCAGTCCAGGGGGATGGCGGGATGAAAGGATGTGTTGGAGTGCAAGTTCCCATCTCCGCAGTTCAGAGGGACTGGTGTTGGGTGGGAGAAGCCAAATGGCACATACAGTGTAGCAGGTTCCTAGGTCCCTAGAGTTATGCTGGAGGGCATGCTCCGCTACTGGGTATTGGGCATCTCCTAGGCGGACAGTTCGTCTGTGTCCGTTCATGCGCTCAGCCAGTTTGGTTGTTGTCATGCCGATGTAAAAGGCTGTGCAGTGCAGGCATGTCAGTTGATAAATGACATGTGTAGTTTCACACGTAGCCCTGCCTTGAATTGTGTATGTTTTACCAGTAGCGGGGCTGGAGTAGGTGGTTGTGAGGGGATGCATGGGGCAGGTTTTGCAGCGGGGTCGGTTACAGGGGTAGGAACCGCTGGGTAGAGAAGGTAGTCTGGGAATATTGTAGGGTTTAACAAGGATGTTACGGAGGTTAGGGGGGCGACGAAAGGCAACTCTGGGTGGTGTGGGGAGAATTTTGTCAAGGGATGATCTCATTTCAGGGGTTGACTTGAGAAAGTCATATCCCTGGCGGAGTAATTTGTTGATGTTTTCGAGGCCAGGATAATATTGGGTGACAAGGGGGATGCTTCTGTGTGGTCTGGGGGTAGGAACATTGTTGTTGGACGGGGAGGAATGTATTGCTCGGGAATGTTCCTACCCCCAGACCACACAGAAGCATCCCCCTTGTCACCCAATATTATCCTGGCCTCGAAAACATCAACAAATTACTCCGCCAGGGATATGACTTTCTCAAGTCAACCCCTGAAATGAGATCATCCCTTGACAAAATTCTCCCCACACCACCCAGAGTTGCCTTTCGTCGCCCCCCTAACCTCCGTAACATCCTTGTTAAACCCTACAATAATCCCAGACTACCTTCTCTACCCAGCGGTTCCCACCCCTGTAACCGACCCCGCTGCAAAACCTGCCCCATGCATCCCTACACAACCACCTACTCCAGCCCCGCTACTGGTAAAACATACACAATTCAAGACAGGGCTACCTGTGAAACTACACATGTCATTTATCAACTGACATGCCTGCACTGCACAGCCTTTTACATCGGCATGACAACAACCAAACTGGCTGAGCGCATGAACGGACACAGACGAACTGTCCGCCTAGGAGATGCCCAATACCCAGTAGCGGAGCATGCCCTCCAGCATAACTCTAGGGACCTAGGAACCTGCTACACCGTATGTGCCATTTGGCTTCTCCCACCCAACACCAGTCCCTCTGAACTGCGGAGATGGGAACTTGCACTCCAACACATCCTTTCATCCCGCCATCCCCCTGGACTGAACCTACGTTAAACAACCTCACTCCCATTCACTCTTCAGTCTTCTCCTCTTTCCCTTTCCTCTTTAGCCATTCACGCATCTTTTTATCCTACATAGTTGTGTTTATCTTTATACTATATACCTCTTTACTTCTGTATGCATCCTCTCTGGTTTGAAGCTTGCACAGTACTTACAGTAGAATATCTTTGGCTTCCCTCTGACAACCATGCCTCCATCCTTGCTACCCTCCCTGTTTACCTTTCCCTGTTGCTTCATAACCTGGGTTGTGAGTAACTGAATCCACTTTCCCTTCTTCCCTTTTTTCCCCTCTCTCCTCCCTGATGAAGGAACAAAGTTCCGAAAGCTAGGAATGTAAATTTTCAGTTCTGTTTTGTGTGTATCTATCGGCTGTACTGAGCTGGGGTAAGTACTGGCCAGCCCCTCTATCTCTTTGTTAGTATTTGTTTCAGGTGAAATACTCTCAGACTTAAAGAAGAATGCAATAATTACAATTCTATAGAAGGCAGGCACTTTTGTAGATTCTCTTTGAAATTCTGATGATGGCAGGTACAAAACACAGGAAGCCAAAGGTTATTTATAACTTGTAGCTGCTATCTGGTTTCTATACAAGAGTTGAAAGACGTGAAAATAAGCAGTAGTTCAGAAGGGAGTAAGACAGGCTTGTAGCCTATCCCAAATATTATTACTTCTGTACTTTGAGCAAGCGGTAAAAGAAACCACGAACAAATTCTGAGAGGAAATTAAGGTGCAGGAAGAAAAATTAAAATTTTAAAGTTTGTCAATGACACTGTAATTCTGTCACAGATAGCAAAGGACTTGAATGAGCATTTGAATGGAATGGACAGTGACTTGAAAAGGGTTTACAAATTGATTATCAACAAAAGAACAACAAAGGTATTGGAATGTAGTCAAATTATATCAGGTGACGCTGGAAAAATCAGATTAGGAAATGACACACTAAAAGTAGTAGATGAGTTTGGCTATTTGGGCAACAAAATAACTGACGATCGCAGAAAGCGAGGATATCAAGTGCAGACTGACTTTAACACAAAAAGCATTTCTGAAAAAGAGAGTTTGCTAACATTTAGAATAAATTTAAGTATTAGGAAGACTTTTCTGTATGTATTTGTCTGGAGTATAGCCTTATACGGAATTGAAATGTGGACAGTATACAGCACAGACAGGAAGAGAACACAGGGTTCTGACATTTTATGCTACAGAAGAATGTTGAGTATTTGATACACAGGTCAGGTAACTAATGGTAGATACTGAATCAAACTGGGGGAAAAAAGAAATTCATGACAACTTGACTAAAAGAAGGGATTGGCCGATAGGACACATCCTAACGCGGGAGGGAAAGGGATGAATACAGGAAGCAGATTCAAATGGATGCAGATAGCAGCTGTTACTTGGAGAAGAGGAGGCTGGAGAGTGTGGACAGCAGCATCAAACCAGTCTTGGGATAGAAGCCTCCAAGAGCACCACAGTAGAGGACACAAAAGTAACTCTAGTCTTCCTACCAGCTGACTGAAAGTTTCTTGAATTACCTGAATGAACTTCAATAGCAACAAAGTTGTATTAATTTTTTTTTATGTGCCTCCAGGTAGACGATTAGATGTAAATCATAAATACCAGATTATAAGATGAATGAATTACTATTCACAAAGTTCAAGTATTCCTGCTAATACAGTTTTTCCACGTCCTTAACCAATTACAGCTACTTGTGCTATCATTTTTTTCTGAATTATATGACAACCCAGCTGGATCATCATGAGAACCAGGATGTCACCTAAGAAATATCTACTTGGATAAAATTAGTGTGTGTGTGTGTGTGTGTGTGTGTGTGTGTGTGTGTGTGTGTGTGTGTGTGTGTGTGCGTGTGTGTGTGCTTGTGTGTTAGAGAGAGAGAGAGAGAGAGAGAGAGAGAGAGAGAGAGAGAGAGGAGGGGGGAGGGGGAGAGGTGAAGAGGTGAAGAGGTGAAGGGTGTAAAAAATTTTCACCTTCTCTTCCTCAAATGTTTCCTCCTCTGCAGAATAATACCAGCCAAAGGATTCAGTTCATTATTTAGGGAGAGTTATGTGAAAAATTTACTGGGGAGATTTATGTGAGAATCTTATTGGAATATAGCAGATAAGAGTCAAATAGGTCAACCGTCCTTTGCTGTATTCCTCCAATGTGCTGTTCTTGTGATCTGCTTCTTCCCCCCGTTTCAACCAATGGTTTTGAAAACTTGAAAACTCCAATTATACAATCTGCAGACTACACCCTATCAATCATCACACAGGAAATGCTATGCAGTAACTTTCACCTTTTCTATGGTGTAATTTTTGGACTAGAATGTGACAAGCATTGTGATATTGTTGTTTATTATGTTTAATCAGAATGTGAGGATTCTTTACGTAAACTACTACAAATTAAAACTGAGTGGAAAAATATGATAAAGAAATAATGTTCTCATATGAAACATGCAGGAGAAAAATTAAGATGCATGTGAAGGGTACTGGATAAAATTGCACTTAAAATAAGTTGCACATAAAATTATAAAAACCATATTATTAAATTCATGACTTAACACACCAAAATTTTTCTGTGCAGGGACAGAGATACACATGCACATGAAAACACACACCCATCTAGTGTATGTACACATTTATATTATGGAGATGGTGTGTGCAATGGATAACAGAGAAATAGTAACCATATCTGGAGAAAGCTTCTTTTTTGCAGTATTGGAAAAGTTGTACATACCGAGTGTTGAAAGTTATCCAAAAAGGTGAATTCTTCCACATATGAGTCTCACACAACCTTATCAGCCACTAAACACAAGACAGGAAAATAATTATAATAATTAAAAAGCTGAAATACTGATATCAGGTTCCTTCATCAGATGCAGCTATCACTGGAAATAAAGCATACCAGCCTCTGTTATAACTAGGAATTTATGGGCAGTTTTCAAATATGTAGTAGCACTATTGAAGCACTCAACATAGTGGGACTAAATATCTCCATTTTCATCTTCAGAATCAGGTTCACTGACAATGACAGAAGAGTCAAGGGGCACGAGTCCCCCAAAGGCATCACCAAGAGCTACGAGATTGCTGAGGCCACGAAAACCTCCTGCTGAAACAACAGGTCCTCCGACCAGCGGACTGGCTTCACGTGGAGCATGAGGGCCTCTCAGAGCAGGTCTACAGTGTCGAATACGGCCCGTCAGCCTCTCCCCCCTTGTTTCATTTACTAAAGCTGAAGAGGCAGACACAACACTTCGTAATCTGTACGCACCGTGCAATGACGTTGCCAGAGTCGTGGTTGTACCACCACTCCCTCTGATGGCACTGGCTCCAGAAGGTGAAGTCACTAGATTTTGTGTAGAACCCAAAGCGTCATTTGCGACACTTCCTGTCTGGCTAGCACCATTCTGAAACAGCAAAGAAAATGTACTGATTATTGAAAAACAAAGTACTTTTACAACACTGAGTGTCAGGCATTTATTTGCATTTATTTCCTGCACAGTGCTGGTTTTTATTGTCTGCAGTGAAATGTGATTATCCTTGCAATATTTTGACACAAAATAAGAAAAAAAGAAATATTATCACTTTCTTATGCAAGAACTGAATCGAATCCTGTCTCTATTTAAAATACATAATCCATAAACAATGATAAGAATGTAAGATTTACTGGAGTACTCAGTTTATCTCTAGAGAGCTCTTTTAAGTCTAGTTTATGGGAAAACTACTCATCTGGCACATATCCACAAGATAGGTCTCAGTCAAAATGACTCAAGAAGACTGCTTACATAGAAAATCAATTAGATAATTATGATAGAGCATGCCAGGCTTATAATATTCTCAGTAAATCAGAGTTTGGATTTCGAAAGAGTTGCTCTACTGAGAACGACATTTACATGTTAACTCATCAATCTTAGGTCTGCCATTGTTCCTCATATATATAAATTATCTTCTGTCTGAAGTACAACAAGTAGAATTAGTTGTTTTTGTGGATGACACTAGTATTGGAATCAATTCAAGCATACATACAGCAACAGACAGAATGGTAAACAATATTCTTAACAGTGTCATTGGTTTCTGTGAATGGTCTCATTCTCAATTTTAAAATGACACAACATACTCAGTCCTGCACATATAGAGTTACTATACAAATGATAAGTGTAACTAATAAATATAGTGGGAACTTCAATTTTTTAAAATCATCTATGTTGATGAGAATATAAACTGGAAATAGCACATTTTGGAACTCCTAAAAGACCTTAATTCAGCCACATTTGCACTTAGAATCACTGCAAATCTTGGGTACAGACAAATCAATAGGTTATTTTGCATATTTTCATTCAATTATGTCATATGGAATAATGTTCTGGGGTAACTCATCTACGAAAGAAAGTCTTCACTGTTAAAAAAGTGCTGAAAGAACAATATATGGTGTTCACCCATGATCATCTTGTAGACATCTGTTTAAGGAGCTGGGAACTTTGACTACCACTTCACAGTATATTTATTCCCTCACGAAATAGTTGTAAATAATCCACTGCAATTCAAAAGAACAATGATGTACACAATTACAATATCAAAAGGAAAAATGAAATTCATTACTCCAAATTAATGCTGTTTTTAGCACAAAAAGGGGTTCACAGAGCTGCAACAAAAAGTGATCACTTCCTCAGTGATATAAAATGTTTGGTGGACAGCAAAGGAAAATTCAAAAACAAACCGAAAAAGTCTCTCTCTGATAACCCCTCCTATTCCATAGAAGAATTTCTATTATTGTAATATGTAAAATGGGTTGGGCAGGAATTACTAATCCACATCTGCATGTTCAATAATAATAATAATAACAAAAATGTTTATAAATGATCAGCATCTAGTCATATTTACACAATCTGCAATGTAAGTGTGAAATGACTCATTCCGCACCATTATGATTTATGATACAAATGATACATGGAACATGAATGCAACTAACTAATTGTGTCCTGAAGAAGGCTTTATAATTGTGAAACCTGTGATACAAAATGTGTATTGTGATCGAAATATTAACAAAATGTGTTGGTGTGCATCTTATCTCGTGGAGATTCTGATGAAATAAAACCCACTTAATATTTTTTATACATTCAGCAATATTTTGTTATGAGTGCAGCACTCGGTATGTTGCACTACAAAGACTGAATCTGTCATCAATACATTTTTAACATATACACCCACATCCATACTCTTTAAGTGACCATACAGTGCATGGCAGAGGATACCCTTTATCACAGCTAGTTATTTCCTCTCTTGTTCCACTTGCAAATGGAATGCGGGCACAGCAACTGTCTATATGCCTCCGCATGAGTCCTAATTTCTCTTATCTTGTCTTTGGGGTCCTCACATGAAATGTACACAGGTAGCAGCAGAATCATTCTGCAGTCAGCCACAAATGTTGGTCTCTAAATTTCCTCAATGGTGTTTTGCAAAGAGAGTGTCGCCTTCCCTCCAGACATTCCTACTTGAGTTCATGAAGCATCTCCTTAGTACTCATGTGTTGACAACCTACCAATAACTAAAGCATCAGCATGTCTCTGAAATGATTCGATGTCTTCCTTCAATCCGACATGCGGGGATTCCAAACACTTGAGCAGCACTTAAGAATGGGCCACACTGTGTTCTATACGTGGTTTCCTTTATACATGAATGACACTTTCCTACAATTCTCCCACTAAACCAAAGTCAACCATTTTCCTTCTCTACTACCCAATTTATGTGCTCGTTCCATTTTGTATTGCTTTGAACATTACGCTATATATTTAATCAATGTGACTGTTTGAAGTAACACATCACTAGTATGTTTTTAAATGAACACACCGCCATTTAACTGTATTGTTGTTTATTTAATTATGACCCAGGTTAATGCCAGATGTAAATTCATCATCTTTCTACAAGATCTTGTGGGGAGCGATTATTATTCTTAATTTATGGTCAATTATGAGCTTGATGTTCTGCACTTGTACGTCAATGACATGAACTCAATCACTTGAAAATGGCATACAAGGCCAAAACCTGGGTCGTAATTAAATAAACAATACAGTCAAATGGTGAGTTATTCATTTAAAAATCATTGTATGACTGTTGCTCAGCAATACCAAAAACTGTTTACACCATTAGTACTGTACTCTAACATCAGAGGATTTTTTTCTCCTATTCACCTGCATTAACTTACATTTTTTTCTACATTTAGAGCAAACTGCTGTTAATCACACTAACTAGAAATATTGTCTAAGTCATTTTGTATCTTTTTACAGTCATTCAATGATGACACCTTCCAATACAGCACAGGATCCTCAGAAACCAGCCCAGATTGCTGCTCACCCTGTCCATCAGATCATTTATGTATGTAGATAATAAGGGCAGTCCTTATCACACTTCCATGTGGCACCCTTGACGATATTCTTGCCTCTGATGGACACTCATTGTCAAGGATAAGATATTGTGCTCTAATACATAAAACGTCTTCAAGCCACTCACATATCTAGGAACCTATTCTGTATGTTTATACCTTGGTTACCAGTCTGCAGTGAGGCACCATGTCAAACACTTTCCAGAAATCTAGGAATATGGATTCTATCTGCTGCAATTCATCCAAGATGTTAGGCAAGAAAAGAGCGATTTAAGTAGGAGCAATACTTTTTAATCCCATACTGTTTAATGGGTAGAAGCTTTTCCATCTCAAGGAAATTTATTATATTTAAACTTAGAATATACCCACAAATTCTGCAACAAAGCAATGTTACTACACTGGTCTGTAATTTTATTCATCTGTTCCTCTATCCTTATATACAGACCTCAATTGCATTTTCTTCCAGTTGCTTGTGACTTTGCACTGAGTGAGAGATTTATGATAAATATAAGTTAAATAAGGAGCCAATATCAAAGAGTACTCACTTTAAGAACAAACTGGTATTCCATCTGGACCTGGAGACTTGTGTGTTTTTAACTCTTTCAACTGCTTCTCAATGCCAGGGATGTCAATTTGTATGACCTACATACAGGAGTCTGTATGACAGTAAAATGATGGCAAGCCTGTACAATCCTCCTGTATGAATGATTTTGTGAATGTGAAATTTAAAATTTCCACTTTCCTTTTGTCATCTCTATTGCCACACCAGACAAATCACATCACTGGATCGAAGCCTTTATCCGGCTTAATGATTTTATGCAGGACCAGAATTTTCTTGGGTTCTCAGCAAGATCTGTCCCTAATGTATGACAGTGGAAACTATGTTTTGTGCACTGATCTATTTATGGACCCCAAGTGTCTACTGAAGTTTGCCTGTCAACACTTCTGTATTCTTTTCTGGACCAAAAGTGCAACAATCTCTGCCAGATAGTGTATTGCTCTACAGCATATTAGGTTTAAGTTCAAACACTTGTTCTGTGTCCCATTGTTTCCTGCAAAAAAAAATCATGGTACAGTGTAACTTTGTTTTTACACTCCCAGAATTAACATTTACAATATTATTTTAATTGTTCCCATCTAATTTCCTATGTACACAATGTTAATTTGCACCAGATTTTGGGTCAACATATTTATAATTTTCCCGCGATTTACACATTACGAAAAAATGTTCGTGGAGAAGAAAATGATGCTGGCATACTTTTGTCCATCCAGAAGTGTTTACAAATGTTAGATGGTTAAGTTCTTGACACCAGGGCACTCTACTTAACGGATCTGAACCACAGACATGTAAAATTTGGAACAATTTGTGCCTTATCTCCTGCCGCTGCCAAGCCCTACTTGGCGTGGTGGCTGAGGGAGTTTTGTTTGAATAAAGACATTGTGACTAATCACATCCATTTCCAAACTGCGCAAATGCAGTTTCGTGATTGTTGTCATCATTGTCACAACTTTTTCTAACCAAACCATATGCAGTGTAATTCGGTGTTTGGCCACTTGTAGCGCTAGTTGACATCATCATTAGCTTTGCGTTGCTCAAATACTTTTAGTTTAAACACAGCGGCAGTTACATATTTTCTTCATGCTGAGCAAAACATATTCCAGGAATTTATTCTTGTTGTCAAGTGTAGTATTTACATATGTATTTTTTGTGATGCTACACAAACAAACAATGTGAGTGATAGTTTGCATGTGTGTGGTTTTCCACCAACACATAAGTGAGGAGGCACAGTACCTGATAACCTTAAAAAGATGACTACAGTGCAAGAGAAACAGAAAGACACATATTCAAACAGCACATAAAACATTTATGTACACAATGTATAGGATACATTGGAATGACTCCTTACCCTCTCCCTTAAAACCCACATCCTTTCTTCTTTCCCTCTCCTTCCCTCTTTCCTGATGAGGCAACAGTTTGTTGTGAAAGCTTGAATTTAGTGTGTATGTTTGTGTTTGTTTGTGTGTGTGTCGACCTGCCAGCACTTTCATTTGGTAAGTCACATCATCTTTGTTTTTAGATATATATCACAGATAAAGTGCATAAATCAAACGGTTATCCTATACATAACTTTTATGGCTTAAAATGTTATTTCCCACATTCTACATTTACCCGCATTTTACACAATTTTTTTGAAGTTCCTTGAGAAGCGTAAAAGCGAGGTTTTACTGTATGAGTATCATACCATACTGGAAGATAGCAGGTAAGAGTAACCTATAGCACTTTTAATGTACTCCAGAAAATTAAATTATCGAATTTTGTATCTGATAATCCAGACTGGCAGGTGATTTGTGAATACCAATGAGGGACACACATAGTCAGAAAATGATTACTGTTGATGAAACACACCAACAATGATGCTAACAATATCTATCAAGACTTTACAGTACGAATGTCACCTGTCTTGTCATACAATCTTCTGATGAATTCTGTCTGAAACAAAGTGTGCTTATGTCACAAATGTGAGCAGTAAAATTACTATGTGTTAGTTCACAACTAAATATTATATAAAACCCTCGGAGAGGTCTCAGCAAGTTATATCCCAGCGAACATGGCCTTTATATTATTTGCAGGCTTTTATACACATAAAAAGCTTAAATGGAGCAAGACAGTTATACAGAAACTGCAAGAGTTTCAGATAAACAATAATACGAAGATCCAGAATATATACCTCTATATTTATACTCTGCAACCCACTGTGAAATGCGAGATAGTGGATACTTCCAATTGTATCAGTTACGAGGGTTACTTCCTCTTCCATTCACATATGGAAAGAATGATTGCTTAACATCTTTGTGTGCAATATATAACCAGTCCAAACTTGTCTTTGCAATCCCTATGGGGGCAACACATTGAAGATATTAGTATATTCCTAGATTCCTCACTTAAAGCTGGTAATTTTCACTCAATTGACTGCATCTATCTTTAAATGACTGCTAATTCAGTTTTTCCAGAATCCCCATGACTCTCTTCCATGGGTCAAACAAACCTGTGACCATTCATGCTGCCCTTCTAGACATACGTTCAATATCACTTGTTAGTTCTATTTAGTATGGGACCCACACACTTGAGCATTATTCTAAATGTTGAATTAAACTGAACTATGCATAAATGTCTTGACAAGGATGTGTAAATACAATGAAAATTTGGTAAAAGAAACAAATGGGAACACTATTAGAATTTTAAAAAATAGAAATAATGTTGGATAGAAACTACATTTCATTAGTTAAGTTGGCAGATGGCTCAGCAACTAACACCAGAAAGAAAACTGAACAAACATTCCCAGGTTTCTTCACTGTTGGTATTGTTCAAGAAATGAATCAGAAACAATTAGCAATGAATTTCATGATGTAGTACTAGAGAAATATGTAAAGCCACTTGAGGTATGAAGAAAGGAAAGACGGTGGGAGATGATGGTGCTTCAACAGAATGATTAAAGCTAGAGGTAATCTAAATGATTAATGGAAAATCTCATATAAGATGTGAAACAAATACTAACAAAGAGATAGAGGGGCTGGCCAGTACTTACCTCAGCTCAGTACAGCCGATAGATACACACAAAACAGAACTGAAAATTTACATTCCTAGCTTTCGGAACTTTGTTCCTTCATCAGGGAGGAGAGAGGGGAAAAAAGGGAAGAAGGGAAAGTGGATTCAGTTACTCACAACCCAGGTTATGAAGCAACAGGGAAAGGTAAACAGGGAGGGTAGCAAGGATGGAGGCATGGTTGTCAGAGGGAAGCCAAAGATATTCTACTGTAAGTACTGTGCCAGCTTCAAACCAGAGAGGATGCATACAGAAGTAAAGAGGTATATAGTATAAAGATAAACACAACTATGTAGGATAAAGAGTGTGCTCCCTGCCGCCGTTGGATAAGCAGCTGCAGCAGCAAGTCGTATACTCCTAGCTCACTCATTTGTTACATAGTTTAATTCTTAATTTCTTTGCGTGTTTTTGGTACTTGCATTGTTTAATTCATAAATTTCGGGCGTATTATAGTATTTGAGAGTTGTAGCATCGCGTTTTAGTACCTGAATAGTGTAAATTCGCGTAGTCGTTTGTCTACTGTTTTCTTTTGAACGGCCAGTGTCGGTTGGTCGCAGTCAGTGTGCTCCCTGCCGCCGTTGGATAAGCAGCTGCAGCAGAAAGTCGTATACTCCTAGCTCACTCATTTGTTACATAGTTTAATTCTTAATTTCTTTGCGTGTTTTTGGTACTTGCATTGTTTAATTCATAAATTTCGGGCGTATTATAGTATTTGAGAGTGTAGCATCGTGTTTTAGTACCTGAATAGTGTAATTTCGCTTAGTCTCCTTCCGCCGCCGAGCAGTGTCAGCAGTGCGCAAGTAGCAGCATTACTGCATTTACTAGGCAATCTTGTATTTTAATAACCGTTTAAATTTTGTCGATTTGTTTGCGCTCTCTGTAGATTAGTTCAGACATTCTTTGCAAAACAGTTTTTAGCATGGATAGGGACTGCAACTGCTGTGTTCGGATGCAGGCTGAGTTGGCATCCCTTCGCTCCCAGCTTCAGGCAGTGTTGGCTTCGGTCACACAGCTTGAGGCTGTTGCCAATGGGCATCACTGTGGGGGTCCGGATGGGGGTTTGTCGGGGACGGCCAGCTCGTCCCATGCATCCCCTGATCGGACTACGACTGTGGTTGCCCGGGATACTGCCCGCATTGAGGCTGATCCCTCACCTGTGGTAGAGTGGGAGGTCGTTTCAAGGTGTGGCAGGGGGCGAAAGACATTCCGGAGGGCTGAACGGAAAGCCTCTCCAGTTTGTCTGACGAACCGGTTTCAGGCTCTGTCTCAGGCTGATACTGATCTTCGGCCTGACATGGCTGCTTGTCCTGTTCAAGAGGTTGCCCCTCAGTCTGCAAGATCCGGGCAGTCGCAGAGGGTGGGCTTACTGGTAGTTGGGAGCTCCAACGTCAGGCGCGTAATGGGGCCCCTTAGGGAAATGGCAGCAAGAGAGGGGAAGAAAACCAATGTGCACTCCGTGTGCATACCGGGGGGAGTCATTCCAGATGTGGAAAGGGTCCTTCCGGATGCCATGAAGGGTACAGGGTGCACCCATCTGCAGGTGGTCGCTCATGTCGGCACCAATGATGTGTGTCGCTATGGATCGGAGGAAATCCTCTCTGGCTTCCGGCGGCTATCTGATTTGGTGAAGACTGCCAGTCTCGCTAGCGGGATGAAAGCAGAGCTCACCATCTGCAGCATCGTCGACAGGACTGACTGCGGACCTTTGGTACAGAGCCGAGTGGAGGGTCTGAATCAGAGGCTGAGACGGGTCTGCGACCGTGTGGGCTGCAGACTCCTCGACTTGCGCCATAGGGTGGTGGGGTTTCGGGTTCCGCTGGATAGGTCAGGAGTCCACTACACGCAACAAGCGGCTACACGGGTAGCAGGGGTTGTGTGGCGTGGGCTGGGCGGTTTTTTAGGTTAGATGGCCTTGGGCAAGTACAGAAAGAGCAACAGCCTCAACGGGTGCGGGGCAAAGTCAGGACATGCGGGGACCAAGCAGCAATTGGTATTGTAATTGTCAACTGTCGAAGCTGCGTTGGTAAAGTACCGGAACTTCAAGCGCTGATAGAAAGCACCGAAGCTGAAATCGTTATAGGTACAGAAAGCTGGCTGAAGCCAGAGATAAATTCTGCCGAAATTTTTACAAAGGTACAGACGGTGTTTAGAAAGGATAGATTGCATGCAACCGGTGGTGGAGTGTTCGTCGCTGTTAGTAGTAGTTTATCCTGTAGTGAAGTAGAAGTGGATAGTTCCTGTGAATTATTATGGGTGGAGGTTACACTAAACAACCGAACTAGGTTAATAATTGGCTCCTTTTACCGACCTCCCAACTCAGCAGCATTAGTGGCAGAACAACTGAGAGAAAATTTGGAATACATTTCACATAAATTTTCTCAGCATGTTATAGTCTTAGGTGGAGATTTCAATTTACCAGATATAGACTGGGACACTCAGATGTTTAGGACGGGTGGTAGGGACAGAGCATCGAGTGACATTATACTGAGTGCACTATCCGAAAATTACCTCGAGCAATTAAACAGAGAACCGACACGTGGAGATAACATCTTGGACCTACTGATAACAAACAGACCCGAACTTTTCGACTCTGTATGTACAGAACAGGGAATCAGTGATCATAAGGCCGTTGCAGCATCCCTGAATATGGAAGTTAATAGGAATATAAAAAAAGGGAGGAAGGTTTATCTGTTTAGCAAGAGTAATAGAAGGCAGATTTCAGACTACCTAACAGATCAAAACGAAAATTTCTGCTCCGACACTGACAATGTTGAGTGTTTATGGAAAAAGTTCAAGGCAATCGTAAAATGCGTTTTAGACAGGTACGTGCCGAGTAAAACTGTGAGGGACGGGAAAAACCCACCGTGGTACAACAACAAAGTTAGGAAACTACTGCGAAAGCAAAGAGACCTCCACTCCAAGTTTAAACGCAGCCAAAACCTCTCAGACAAACAGAAGCTAAACGATGTCAAAGTTAGCGTAAGGAGGGCTATGCGTGAAGCGTTCATTGAATTCGAAAGTAAAATTCTATGTACCGACTTGACAGAAAATCCTAGGAAGTTCTGGTCTTACGTTAAATCAGTAAGTGGCTCGAAACAGCATATCCAGACACTACGGGATGATGATGGCATTGAAACAGAGGATGACACGCATAAAGCTGAAATACTAAACACCTTTTTCCAAAGCTGTTTCACAGAGGAAGACCGCACTGCAGTTCCTTCTCTAAATCCTCGCACAAACGAAAAAATGGCTGACATCGAAATAAGTGTCCAAGGAATAGAAAAGCAACTGGAATCACTCAATAGAGGAAAGTCCACTGGACCTGACGGGATACCAATTCGATTCTACACAGAGTACGCGAAAGAACTTGCCCCCCTTCTAACAGCCATGTACCGCAAGTCTCTTGAGGAACGGAGGGTTCCAAATGATTGGAAAAGAGCACAGATAGTCCCAGTCTTCAAGAAGGGTCGTCGAGCAGATGCGCAAAACTATAGACCTATATCTCTTACGTCGATCTCTTGTAGAATTTTAGAACATGTTTTTTGCTCGCGTATCATGTCATTTCTGGAAACCCAGAATCTACTATGTAGGAATCAACATGGATTCCGGAAACAGCGATCGTGTGAGACCCAACTCGCCTTATTTGTTCATGAGACCCAGAAAATATTAGATACAGGCTCCCAGGTAGATGCTATTTTTCTTGACTTCCGGAAGGCGTTCGATACAGTTCCGCACTGTCGCCTGATAAACAAAGTAAGAGCCTACGGAATATCAGACCAGCTGTGTGGCTGGATTGAAGAGTTTTTAGCAAACAGAACACAGCATGTTGTTATCAATGGAGAGACGTCTACAGACGTTAAAGTAACCTCTGGCGTGCCACAGGGGAGTGTTATGGGACCATTGCTTTTCACAATATATATAAATGACTTAGTAGATAGTGTCGGAAGTTCCATGCGGCTTTTCGCGAATGATGCTGTAGTATACAGAGAAGTTGCTGCATTAGAAAATTGTAGTGAAATACAGGAAGATCTGCAGCGGATAGGCACTTGGTGCAGGGAGTGGCAACTGACCCTTAACATAGACAAATGTAATGTATTGCGAATACATAGAAAGAAGGATCCTTTATTGTATGATTATATGATAGCGGAACAAACACTGGTAGCAGTTACTTCTGTAAAATATCTGGGAGTCTGCGTACGGAACGATTTGAAGTGGAATGATCATATAAAATTAATTGTTGGTAAGGCGGGTACCAGGTTGAGATTCATTGGGAGAGTGCTTAGAAAATGTAGTCCATCAACAAAGGAGGTGGCTTACAAAACACTCGTTCGACCTATACTTGAGTATTGCTCATCAGTGTGGGATCCGTACCAGGTCGGGTTGACGGAGGAGATAGAGAAGATCCAAAGAAGAGCGGCGCGTTTCGTCACCGGGTTATTTGGTAACCGTGATAGCGTTACGGAGATGTTTAATAAACTCAAGTGGCAGACTCTGCAAGAGAGGCGCTCTGCATCGCGGTGTAGCTTGCTCGCCAGGTTTCGAGAGGGTGCGTTTCTGGATGAGGTATCGAATATATTGCTTCCCCCTACTTATACCTCCCGAGGAGATCACGAATGTAAAATTAGAGAGATTAGAGCGCGCACGGAGGCTTTCAGACAGTCGTTCTTCCCGCGAACCATACACGACTGGAACAGGAAAGGGAGGTAATGACAGTGGCACGTAAAGTGCCCTCCGCCACACACCGTTGGGTGGCTTGCGGAGTATCAATGTAGATGTAGATGTAGATAAAAAGATGCGTGAATGGCTAAAGAGGAAAGGGAAAGAGGAGAAGACTGAAGAGTGAATGGGAGTGAGGTTGTTTAACGTAGGTTCAGTCCAGGGGGATGGCGGGATGAAAGGATGTGTTGGAGTGCAAGTTCCCATCTCCGCAGTTCAGAGGGACTGGTGTTGGGTGGGAGAAGCCAAATGGCACATACGGTGTAGCAGGTTCCTAGGTCCCTAGAGTTATGCTGGAGGGCATGCTCCGCTACTGGGTATTGGGCATCTCCTAGGCGGACAGTTCGTCTGTGTCCGTTCATGCGCTCAGCCAGTTTGGTTGTTGTCATGCCGATGTAAAAGGCTGTGCAGTGCAGGCATGTCAGCTGATAAATGACATGTGTAGTTTCACACGTAGCCCTGCCTTGAATTGTGTATGTTTTACCAGTAGCGGGGCTACTAGAGGTACACATACAAAGGCAAAATTAGTTTTGAGAGAAGACAATTGCACAAAACTGCAATATTTTATACAAAATGGAAGAAATAATCAGCCTCCTCTCCATAATGTACAAAATAGTCACTGAAACTGTCATCAATTACACAAAAAACATTAGACTTTCAGCAGGCAAATGAATGAGTCGCCTCTAGAAGTGGATGAACCATCTGCAAGTAATGAAAGAAAGTACAGAGCAGAGCTATGAGTATGGATTACCATTTTGTCTGGGATTAATAGATTTTGAGAAAGCTATTGACTCAGTTTCAATAAAACCACTGGTAAACATGGAGAAACAAGTACATTGAAGAATATAGATGTCACTGCTACAGATTCCAGTATACTCCATTACGATACAGAAAAATTCAAAACTGAAAGAGGAGTCAGGCAAGGAGATTCTATACCATTCAAATCATTCTCTACAGTCCAATGAAAGTTTCTCAGACCCTCAAGCTGGAAAAAAAGAAGCATTTTGCCGATGACCTTACACTGTTTGCTCCTAATGCAGATTAACTCCAGCAATAAATAGAAGAAATTCATAGAGCAATTTTTAAAGAATGCTTGCAAGTGAATTACAATAAAGCTAAAGTAATGTATCATTAACAAATCAAAAAGAAATTAGTACAAATTAACACGGACATCATACAACCAGTTAATGAGTTTTCATATTAAGGACAGCAAATGAAATTAACAGATGAATAAAAATGACGTAGAGGGCTTTTGATAAACCACATTTAAGGTTTTCAAAACTATGCTTCAAATAAGTGTGAAAAGAAACATTCAGAAGTCATGTGTATTAGCAGATTGGACTTGTGCAATAAAACATGAATTTTAAATGTGAAAACCATTCAAAAACTGTGGTCGACCAAATGAGTGATGGAGATATGCACGTTTGGTTTACCAGGAGGTACAGGAAGCAAACAAATAGATGAGGAAACAGACTGGAATGGAAGAAGAAATTATGGCTGTAATGAAACTGAAATGAAGGTGAGTGGCATATGTAGTCAAGCAAATAGATGGTAGAAGCACCAAGGTAGTTGTTTGCTGGAAACCAAGATATTAGAAAGGATTGAGATGATGATATAATGGAAGATGGGTAGACAATGATAGAAAACAGGGAACCCAACTTTTGTATGCATATAGCTGAAGACTCTGCATGGGAAATCTAGAGGAGTATTTTATCAGACAGAGAAGGCTGAATGGAATATGATGATGCTGATGCTTATGCTTCTGCTGCTTCTGCTGCTGCTGCTGTAGCCTAAGACGAAGAAGGAGAATATAATATTTGAAATCTTGAGTTCAGAATGAGGTCCTATACTGTGTGACAAATTTCACTAATAAGCTACCAGTAATCATGAAACAGGAATAGTTAGAGGGCATATGCAAGGCTGTAGAAGCATGCATAACTAGGTGAAAGATAGATGCCACCTTTAGGAAAACTAGAGGTATCTTTGGAGGAAAATTAGCGATACCTTTGGAGAAGACAGAAGCGGCTGTTTGAATATCAAGAGCTGAGACGACAGGCCAGTACCAAGCAAAGAAAGGAAAGTTGGAAGGAATATATAAAGGGTCTTTATAAGGAAAACAAACTTGAGAAAACTTACTGAAAGGGAACAGGACGTAGGTGATGAGATGGATGATACGATGCTGCGATAAGAATTTAACAGAGTACTGGAAGACATAATGCTCCTGGAATAGATGACATTCCTTCAGAAACATTGAGATCCTCAGGAGCCTGTGATGCGACTGGTGAAATACCCTCAGACTTTAGGAAGAAGATAATAATTACAATTCCAAAGAACGCAGGTGCTGACAAGTGCGAATACTATTGAACCATCAATTATTAAGTCATGGTTGCAAAATATTGACATGAATTATTTACAGAAGACTGAAAAAACTGGTAGACGTCAATATCGCGGAAGATTAGTTTGGCTTCTGCAGAAATATAGGAAAATTACTCTGAAGGTAGCAGGGATCAAAGAGAGGGAGCAAAAGGTTGTCTAAAATTTGTACAGAAAACAAACTGCAGACTTGAAAAGAAAGCCATAGTTGAAAAAGGGAGTGAGACAAGGTTGCAACTCATCCCTCATATTATTCAATATGTACAGATTAGATTTTTTTAGATTAGATTTACTTTCATTCCAATTGATCCGTAATGAGGTGGTCCTCCAGGATGTAGAACATGTCAGAAAAACAAATAATACATGACAAGTATTTACAACCGAAACAAATAAGCTTATGTACCTTCCACAGGTCCCAAGCAGAATGATCATCATTTTTTTAATGAACACTATATGAAAGGATCATTTTACAAACACTCATAAGGTAATAGACATATAATAGAACAATATAACTACTAAAATATTTATTTACAATGAACACATTACTGCGCTGAAATGGTGCAGAAATTAGATTGGGTGTGGCCGCTGGCACGTTATTGAAAATGTGTGTTCCTGCACACCTTTTCGTACAAGAGTAAGTGACTTTAAATCCTTGTGAGTATTATTCTTATTTCTAGTAATGATTCCATGAACAGAGTTGTTGGTTTGAAAAAGTGATAAACTTTTAATGACAAATTTCATTAAGGAATAAATATTCCTAGTTCCCTAAACAGGCTTCTGCAGGGTGTTCTTGAGCTCACACCACATACAACTCTTATTGCATGTTTTTGTGTCCGGAAAACTTTAGCTTGACTTGATGAATTAGCCCAAAAAATAAGCCCATACGACATTGTGGTATGAAAGTAAGCATAGTATGCCAGCTCTTTCATTTTTATATCCCCTATGCCTGACCATTCGCATTGCAAATAGAGATTTGTTAAGACGCTTCAGCAGTTCTGTGGTTGCTCCTCCCAGTTGAATTTATTATCAAGCTGCAATCCCAAGAATTTAACACTGTCCACTTATTCTATCTGCTCGTCATCGTATGTCAGGCATATACGCGTGGAACACCCCTTACAAGTTCTGAGCTGCATGTAGTGTGTTTTTTCAAAGTTTAGTGACAAAGAATTGGCTAGGAACCAGTGATTAACGTCAACAAATATTTTATTAGCTGATCTTTCTAAGACTACACCTGATTTGCTATTTATTGCAATGTTTCTATCATCAGCAAACAATAAAAACTTGGCATCTGGTAATGTTACTGATGAAAGGTCATTGATATACACAAGAAAAAGTATGGGACCTTGTGGGACCCCACATGTAATTAGTTCCCAGTTGGATGATGCCTGATAGCTTGATTCATGTCTCTTTCCTAATAACACCCTTTGTTTCCTGTCAGAGATATAAGATTTGAACCATTTTGTAGCATTTCCTGTTACACCATAATATTCTAATTTACCTAAAAGGATATTGTACACTAATTGTTTGTGTTTGTTTGTGTATCTATCGACCTGCCAGCGCTTTTGTTCGGTAAGTCACCTCATCTTTGTTTTTATATAAAAGGATATTGTGATTCACACAATCAAATGCATTTGACAGATCACAAAATATACTAGCTGCCTGCAATTTTTTGTCTAATGAATTAAGCACATTTTCACTGTAAGTGAAGATGGCCTTCTTAGTATCAGAACCCTTTAGAAACTGTGACTATGACAGCATGTTACTCATGATAAGATGGTTATAAAGCCAATTGTACATTACCTTTTCTAAAATTTTTGAGAATGCTGGCAAAAGTGAAATTGGATGGAAATTTGATGCTATTTCTTTACCTCCCTTCTTAAACAATGGCTTAACTTCAGCATATTTCACCCATTCAGGAAATATTCCACTGATAAACAACTGGTTACACAGATAGCTTAATATGTTACTTAAGTTAGAATCACATTCTTTAATTAACTTTGTTGATATTTCATCATACCCACTAGATGTTTTTGATTTTAAAGATTTTATGATGGACATTACTTCTGCTGGGATAGTGGGGGTCAAATTCATATTATGGAAGTTTCTTGAAATTTCTGGTCTGAGGTATTCCATAGCAGCATCTACAGAACATGACAATCCCATCTATTCAGTAACAGTTATAAAATGTTTGTTAAAAAGTTCTGCAACACTATACATATCTGTCACCAATGTATCATTTACTCTTAATGCTATTTGTCCCTCTTCATGTCTGGTTCTACCAGTCTCCTCCTTCACTATATCCCTTACTGTCTTCATTTTGTTATCTGATATGACTACCTTTTCCTTGTAATATATTTGCTTTGATAACTGTATTACAGTCTTGAATATTTTGCAGTATTTCTTGCAATGTGCTATAGCATCAACATCAGAACTGTTTCAGATTGACAGATACAGTTTTCTTTTTGTTTTACAAGATACTGTGGTGTCACCGCCAGAGACCACACTTGCTAGGTGGTAGCCTTTAAATCGGCCGCGGTCCGTTAGTATACGTCGGACCCGCATGTTGCCACTATCAGTGATTGCAGACCGAGCGCCGCCACACGGCAGGTCTAGAGAGACTTCCTAGCACTCGCCCCAGTTGTACAGCCGACTTTGCTAGCGATGGTTCACTGAAAAATTACGCTCTCAATTGCCGAGACGATAGTTAGCATAGCCTTCAGCTACGTCATTTGCTACGGCCTAGCAAGGCGCCATTATCATTTGCTATTTATCTTGTGATGCATGTACTGTCAAGAGCGATGTTCACCAATTATGGATTAAAGTTAAGTATTCCAACAGATACGTACTATTTTTGCTAGTCTCATATCCCTGACCTGTTCCAGACCTCACGCCAGCCTGCGTGAGCTTAAACGCGTGCCTTTCAGCTTCCTGTCATAGTGGATTGGCTGTCTTGCCAGTCCACAACAGATACCTCTATTCCTTGAGTAATCCATGGCTTCTTTGTAGACTTTGCTCAACCTTGGTTAGTTTGGGGGAAAACAGTGTTCAAATAAGGTAATCACTTTATTCACAAAAATGTTATATTTTTCATTCGTGCCATGAGCACTGTAAACATCACTCCACTGAATGTCTCTGAGGAGTGTCCTAAAATAATCCATTTTTGGTTTATTGATTACCCTCTTGAGCTCAGATTTAACAGATTTTATACCCTGTTCAGTATTACCATTTAACAGAAGGAACTGCATGTCATGATCTGAGAGGCCATTGACTACTGGTTTTGTAATATAATTTTGTTCATTGGACTTTTCTATAAAGATGTTGGCTGTTTGAGAGCAACTGGCTACTCTAGTGGGGAACTTTACAGTGGGAATTAGGTTGGATGATAGTGTTACTAACTCAAATAAGTTCTTACTGGGAGAGTCTTTAAGGAAATCTACACTGAAGTCACCAGCAACCACTATCTCTGTTTTTGGTTGTTAAATGGGCCAGTACAGCTTCAAGGTGGTTTACGAACAGATTAAAGTTACCTGCAGGTGTTTGATATACACTTAATATTATGACGAATTTTTTGTGAAATTTTACTTCTATTGCACTTGCTTCCAAATGCTGTTCTAGACAAAATTTATGAATGTCTATTTTCTTAAATTTATGATAGTCCCTGATGAATGTGGAAACTCCTCCTTTCTCCATTTCTGCTCTACAAAAGTGAGATGCTAACCTAAATCCTGTAACAATTAAAAGTTCTGTACCAGTGATGATGTTCAGAGAGGCAGATTATGTCACCTGGAGTTGAGGACTCTAATTCATCTATGCAGATAATTAATTCATTAATTTTATTTCTCAGTCCTCAAATATTTTGATGCAATAAAGATAGCTGACATTTCACATTGACTGAATTAAAATTGGGTGGAGTTGAAATTTCTAATGACTACTGAAAATACTTAACAAACAGCTGTTTATGCTGATGTAATAAGATAGAATTATGTTTCTTGGTTTCTTTCTCAAACTGAAGGTTTGTCTCAAGCCTAACCTCTCTTAAAACTTTGTTTCTTTCTCTCCTCCCTACGCTAAAAAGGTCTTTTCTGAACCCTAAAACCACTGGTATTTTATCACTCATGACAGTGCCTCCCCCTTTAACTTTCCTGCTTTTTTCCCAACCAATTTACCCTTCCTTTTCCTGTTAAGGTGAATACCATGCCTAGTATAATCCCACCTGAGCAGGCAGAAAGGAATCCAAGGAGAAATTATGAAATGGGATTAAAAGTTCACGAAGAAGATATGAAATTGTTAAGCTTTGCCAATGACTGTCATTCTGTCAGAGATGGAAAATGAATATACTGGAAGAACACATGAATGGAATGGATAGTATCTAGAAAAGACACTATAAGATGAACATCAACAAAAGTACAACAATGGCAATGGATTGTGATCAAATTATATCAAGTAGTAACGATAACAGAAGAAATATTGAATTTAATTGATGAAAGGAGCAACATAAAAATGCATTAAATGAAGCAGGCAAAAAGGAATACAAACGTCTCAAAAATGAGATGGACAGGAAGTGCAAAATGGCTAAGCAGGGATGGCTAGAGGACAAATGTAAGGATGTAGAGGCTTATCTCACTAGGGGTAAGATAGATACCGCTTACAGGAAAATTAAAGAGACCTTTGGAGAAAGGAGAACCACTTGCATGAATATCAAGGGCTTTGATGGAAACCCAGTTCTAAGCAAAGTAGGGAAAGCAGAAAGGTGGAAGGAGTATATAGAGGGTCTATACAAGGGCGACGCATTTGAGGACAATATTATGGAAATGGAAGAGGATGTAGATGAAGATGAAATGGGAGATGTGATACTGCGTAAAGAGTTTGACAGAGCACTGGAAGACCTGAGTCGAAACAAAGCCCCAAGAGTAGACAACATTCCATTAGAACTACTGACAGCCTTGGGAGAGCCAGTCCTGACAAAACTCTACCATCTGGTGAGCAAGATGTATGAGACAGGCGAAATACCCTCAGACTTCAAGAAGAATATAGTAATTCAAATCCCAAAGAAAGCAGGTGTTGACAGATGTGAAAATTACCGAACTATCAGTTTAATAAGTCAAAGCTGCAAAATACTAACGCGAATTCTTTACAGACGAATGGAAAAACTGGTAGAAGTGGTCCTTGGGGAAGATCAGTTTGGATTCCGTAGAAATGTTGGAACACGTGAGGCAATACTAACCTTACGACTTATCTTAGAAGAAAGATTAAGAAAAGGCAAACCTACGTTTCTAGCATTTGTAGACTTAGAGAAAGCTTTTGACAATGTTAACTGTAATAGTCTCTTTCAAGTTCTGAAGGTGGCAGGGGTAAAATACAGGGAGCGGAAGGCTATTTACAATTTGTACAGAAACCAGATGGCAGTTATAAGAGTCGAGGGGCATGAAAGGGAAGCAGTGGTTGGGAAAGGAGTGAGACAGGGTTGTAGCCTCTCCCCGATGTTATTCAATCTGTATATTGAGCAAGCAGTAAAGGAAACAAAAGAAAAGTTCGGAGTAGGTATTAAAATTCAGGGAGAAGAAATAAAAACTTTGAGGTTCGCCGATGACATTGTAATTCTGTCAGAGACAGCAAAGGACTTGGAAGAGCAGTTGAACGGAATGGACAGTGTCTTGAAAGGAGGATATAAGATGAACATCAACAAAAGCAAAACGAGGATAATGGAATGTAGTCAAATTAAATCGGGTGATGCTGAGGGGATTAGATTAGGAAATGAGACACTTAAAGTAGTAAAGGAGTTTTGCTATTTAGGGAGTAAAATAACTGATGATGGTCGAAGTAGAGAGGATATAAAATGTAGACTGGCAATGGCAAGAAAATCGTTTCTGAAGAAGAGAAATTTGTTAACATCGAGTATAGATTTAAGTGTCAGGAAGTCGTTTCTGAAAGTATTTGTATGGAGTGTAGCCATGTATGGAAGTGAAACATGGACGATAACCAGTTTGGACAGGAAGAGAATAGAAGCTTTCGAAATGTGGTGCTACAGAAGAATGCTGAAGATAAGGTGGGTAGATCACGTAACTAATGAGGAGGTATTGAATACGATTGGGGAGAAGAGAAGTTTGTGGCACAACTTGACTAGAAGAAGGGATCGGTTGGTAGGACATGTTTTGAGGCATCAAGGGATCACAAATTTAGCATTGGAGGGCAGCGTGGAGGGTAAAAATCGTAGAGGGAGACCAAGAGATGAATACACTAACCAGATTAAGAAGGATGTAGGTTGCAGTAGGTACTGGGCAATGAAGAAGCTTGCACAGGATAGAGTAGCATGGAGAGCTGCATCAAACCAGTCTCAGGACTGAAGACCACAACAACAACAGTGATGAGGCAATTAGATTAGGAAATGTGAAACTGTGAGTAGTAGATTAGTGTTGCAGTGCTGGCAATAAAAAAAATAAAAAATAAAAAAAATTGATGATGGGTGAAGAAGAAAAGATATAAAATGCTGATTGGCAGTAGAAATAAAAGCATTGCTTCAGCATCTAATACCAATTTAATTGTTAGGAAATCTTTTCTGATGCTGTTTCTCTGAACTGTAGCCTTGTACAGATATGGAATGTGAGTGATAAGCAGTTCAGAAAAAATAATACAATATTTTGAAATGTTGTGCTATAGAATAATGCTAAAGATTAGATGGGTAGGCTGTTTAACTAATAAGGAGGTACTGAATCAAACTGCAGAGAATAGAAATTTATCAGACAACCTGACATGGACATATTCTGAGCCATTAAGGAATTGTCAACATGCCACTAGAGGGCAGTGTGTGGAGTAAAAATTGTAGAGGGAGACCAAGGCACGAACACAGTAAGCAGATTCAAATGGATGTACGTTGTGGCACTCATGCAGAGATGAAGAGGCATGCACAGGACAGACTAGCACGGAGAGCTACATCAAATCAATATTCAGACTGAAGACAGCAACAACAAAACCAACAAAAACACTCATGAAATGTACTGAGAACCCACACATGAATATAACATTAAATTAAAACTTTATCTGACTTAAGTAGCATTTGATGCTCTCTTTAACCTTGACACTGAAAGAAATCAACAGACGGCAATGTTTTCATGTAGCAGTAACAGCATGGAGAACTGAAATAAGAGCTGTGAAATATTCACAGTTTTGTTAGTGGTTAATTTAATGTAGAACACAATGAACAGTGAGCCATACTTTATAATATTATTACCTCAATGTCAGTTAACATTATTCCTGGAGATGTAAGAATAATGGTATCCAACATTTGTAACTGTGGTGGAAAGAAAGCACACAGTGTTGGCAACTAGAAAAATAATTTTCCCAACACAGGTAACTGGTTATCACAACAACTGCAAATACTCAACAACTGCTAATACTCAACTACTAGTTCTTTACTCTGCCTGAAGGGTGACTTTCAGTGGTCCGTGCAAATAAATAGTTAGAAGTGAGAAGAGAAGGGATAGTGTAGATAGGGGTGAAGGGAGCAAAAATGTGGCAAACAACAACAATAACCAGAAGTATTTCAAAATGCTGAAACCAGACTGAACACTTCATCATACGTCAACAATACAACTAAAATAAGTATGATAGTTGTCACTCACTGATGTCTGAATGGCTTTCACACTGCCATAAGTTTTGTTGCTGTTTACAACAGTATCTCTGTCTTCAATGACCTTCATCTGTTCTGCTGCATACTCTGGAGTCACAATTCCTCGTCGATCTACAAATAAACAAATGACAACTTCATAATTTTTCTCATAATGAATGTTATATAACATCAGGCATGAGTAACATAACATTTATTCCTATAATGACATGGTTGCATTGTATAAAATCATAATTTGATGTCTGAATAATGGACTTTTACAGCTGCTGAAGTTCTGTCAGAGCTAGCTGAGAACTTTCCAAGAAATTTCACTTATTATATACTGAAACATGGTATAACATACAATCTCTGAACCATCACCACCGAAATACAGGGAATGAAATAGCAATCATTATTGTTATCTCTCTCTCTCTCTCTCTCTCTTTCTCTCTCTCTCTCTCTCTCTCTCTCTCTCTCTCTCTCTCTCTGTGTGTGTGTGTGTGTGTGTGTGTGTGTGTGTGTGTGTGTGTGTGTGTGTGAGTGTGAGAGAGAGAGAGAGAGAGAGATATATTGAGATTTTTTTTTTTTTGGGGGGGGGGGGGGGGGGGAGGCTCGAGTGCCAGGGAGAGAAGATGACTTCGGTTTGTTGTAGTCTCACTGACCTTTAATGAAAGTGTGTGCCAGATTTTGTCAAATTATGGTTTCACCAACTTGTACTGAAATTTCATCAGTCTCAAAAGTTCTATATCACACTATAACCTCAAGTTCTCTTTTGTGCAACTTACAAAACTGAAAAACACATTCCATTAAAGAAGTTCCATAATTCTCACTTCCGTCCAATGCCGGAAGCCTGTATCTGCATTTAAAGAAATTCAAGAATTTTCTTTGATGCTAATTTAAGTAACAGGCAAATTTTGAATGTCCAGTACCCCTTCAAAAAAAAAAAAAAGAAAGAAATTTTACTCATCAACTGCAGCTTCCCCTTCATGCAGAATACCATGTAATTATAATCACTATCAACTTATTCGTGCTATATTAATACTGTAGATTGAAATTTGGTGTGTCCAGTGGACTCTATTTTCCAGCATTTCCTGGAACAACATATAGGCAATACTTTGCATTAGTTTATCTATTTAGACAATATAATTGTGATGACAACAGATCGAGGAAATCATTTACAATGTCTTTGCTACAACAAAGGACCAGTGTAGCAACTTTCACAAGTTGATTTTTTTACAGTAGTTGTGTTGTGTGGTCTTCAGTCCTGAGACTGGTTTGATGCAGCTCTCCATGCTACTCTATCCTGTGCAAGCTTCTTCATCTCCCAGTACCTACTGCAACCTACATCCTTCTGAATCTGCTTAGTGTATTGATCTCTTGGTCTCCCTCTATGATTTTTACCCTCCACGCTGCCCTCCAATGCTAAATTTGTGATCCCTTGATGCCTCAAAACATGTCCTACCAACCGATCCCTTCTTCTAGTCAAGTTGTGCCACAAACTTCTCTTCTCCCCAATCGTATTCAATACCTCCTCATTAGTTACGTGATCTACCCACCTTATCTTCAGCATTCTTCTGTAGCACCACATTTCGAAAGCTTCTATTCTCTTCCTGTCCAAACTGGTTATCGTCCATGTTTCACTTCCATACATGGCTACACTCCATACAAATACTTTCAGAAACGACTTCCTGACACTTAAATCTATACTCCATGTTAACAAATTTCTCTTCTTCAGAAACGATTTTCTTGCCATTGCCAGTCTACATTTTATATCCTCTCTACTTCGACCACCATCAGTTATTTTACTCCCTAAATAGCAAAACTCCTTTACTACTTTAAGTGTCTCATTTCCTAATCTAATTCCCTCAGCATCACCCGATTTAATTTGACTACATTCCATTATCCTCGTTTTGCTTTTGTTGATGTTCATCTTATATCCTCCTTTCAAGACACTGTCCATTCCGTTCAACTGCTCTTCCAAGTCCTTTGCTGTCTCTGACAGAATTACAATGTCATCGGCGAACCTCAAAGTTTTTACTTCTTCTCCATGAATTTTAATACCTACTCCGAACTTTTCTTTTGTTTCCTTTACTGCTTGCTCAATATACAGATTGAATAACATCGGGGAGAGGCTACAACCCTGTCTCACTCCTTTCCCAACCACTGCTTCCCTTTCATGCCCCTCGACTCTTATAACTGCCATCTGGTTTCTGTACAAATTGTAAATAGCCTTCCGCTCCCTGTATTTTACCCCTGCCACCTTCAGAACTTGAAAGAGAGTATTACAGTTAACGTTGTCAAAAGCTTTCTCTAAGTCTACAAATGCTAGAAACGTAGGTTTGCCTTTTCTTAATCTTTCTTCTAAGATAAGTCGTAAGGTTAGTATTGCCTCACGTGTTCCAACATTTCTACGGAATCCAAACTGATCTTCCCCAAGGACCACTTCTACCAGTTTTTCCATTCGTCTGTAAAGAATTCACGTTAGTATTTTGCAGCTGTGACTTATTAAACTGATAGTTCGGTAATTTGCACATCTGTCAACACCTGCTTTCTTTGGGATTGGAATTATTACATTCTTCTTGAAGTCTGTGGGTATTTCGCCTGTCTCATACATCTTGCTCACCAGATGGTAGAGTTTTGTCAGGACTGGCTCTCCCAAGGCCATCAGTAGTTCTAATGGAATGTTGTCTACTCCCGGGGCCTTGTTTCGACTCAGGTCTTTCAGTGCTCTGTCAAACTCTTCACGCAGTATCTTATCTCCCATTTCATCTTCATCTACATCCTCTTCCATTTCCATAATATTGTCCTCAAGTACATCGCCCTTGTATAAACCTTCTATATACTCCTTCCACCTTTCTGCCTTCCCTTCTTTGCTTAGAACTGGGTTGCCATCTGAGCTCTTGATATTCATACAAGTGGTTCTCTTATCTCCAAAGGTCTCTTTAATTTTCCTGTAGGCAGTATCTATCTTACCCCTAGTGAGACAAGCCTCTACATCCTTACATTTGTCCTCTAGCCATCCCTGCTTAGCCATTTTGCACTTCCTGTCGATATCATTTTTGAGACGTTTGTATTCCTTTTTGCCTGCTTCATTTACTGCATTTTTATATTTTCTCCTTTCATCAATTAAATTCAATATTTCTTCTGTTACCCAAGGATTTCTATTAGCCCTCGTCTTTTTACCTACTTGATCCTCTGCTGCCTTCACTACTTCATCCCTTAGAGCTACCCATTCTTCTTCTACTGTATTTCTTTCCCCCATTCCTGTCAATTGTTCCCTTATGCACTCCCTGAAACTCTGTACAACCTCTGGTTCTTTCAGTTTATCCAGGTCCCATCTCCTTAAATTCCCGCCTTTTTGCAGTTTCTTCAGTTTCAATCTGCAGTTCATAACCAATAGATTGTGGTTAGAATCCACATCTGCCCCTGGAAATGTCTTACAATTTAAAACCTGGTTCCTAAATCTCTGTCTTACCATTATGTGATCTATCTGATACCTATTAGTATCTCCAGGATTCTTCCAGGTATACAACCTTCTTTCATGATTCTTGAACCAAGTGTTAGCTATGATTAAGTTATGCTCTGTGCAAAATTCTACAAGGTGGCTTCCTCTTTCATTTCTTCCCCCCAATCCATATTCACCTACTATGTTTCCTTCTCTCCCTTTTCCTACTGACGAATTCCAGTCACCGATGACTATTAAATTTTTGTCTCCCTTCACTACCTGAATAATTTCTTTTATCTCGTCATACATTTCATCAATTTCTTCATCATCTGCAGAGCTAGTTGGCATATAAACTTGTACTACTGTAGTAGGCGTGGGCTTCGTGTCTATCTTGGCCACAATAATGCGTTCACTATGCTGTTTGTAGTAGCTAACCCGCACTCCTATTTTTTTATTCATTATTACACCTACTCCTGCATTACCCCTATTTGATTTTGTATTTATAACCCTGTAATCACCTGACCAAAAGTCTTGTTCCTCCTGCCACCAAACTTCACTAATTCCCACTATATCTAACTTTAACCTATCCATTTCCCTTTTTAAATTTTCTAACCTACCTGCCCGATTAAGGGATCTGACATTCCACGCTCCGATCCGTAGAATGCCAGTTTTCTTTCTCCTGAAAACGACGCCCTCTTGAGTAGTCCCCGCCCGGAGATCCGAATGGTGGACTATTTTACCTCCGGAATATTTTACCCAAGAGGACGCCATCATCATTTAATCATACAGTAAAGCTGCATGTCCTCGGGAGAAATTACGGCTGTAGTTTCCCCTTGCTTTCAGCCGTTCACAGTACCAGCACAGCAAGGCCGTTTCGGTTAATGTTACAAAGCCAGATCAGTCAATCATCCAGACTGTTGCCCCTGCAACTACTGAAAAGGCTGCTGCCCCTCTTCAGGAACCACATGTTTGTCTGGCCTCTCAACAGATACCCCTCCGTTGTGGTTGCACCTACGGTACGGCCATCTGTATCGCTGAGGCACGCAAGCCTCCCCACCAACGGCAAGGTCCATGGTTCATGTTTTTACAGTATGAAGATCATATCCAGGGCAAATCATGGTCAAGAACCATGTGTGACCTCCAAGCTATTCACAACCTTCCTACACCTTGGAATCTTCATGAACTACAGGCAGTACTCGGCAAGTTAAATTATTTCACAGTCAATGAAGCTGTAGCTGCCAAACCATCAATTAAGCTCCACACTGCTGTAGTGTGTCTTTTGAGCAAACTTTGGAACACAACAGTGCTTTCTCTAACCTCAGTCATTACTTGATCTGAATACATGACTTCACTGACTTCATTTCCGGTTGCCCCGTATTGTGGCATCTGACATGTATCAGCAAGTAATTGGTGTAGTAATACTCCATCATCCATCACGTGAATCTGAGCGACCAGTTTCTTTTGTGTTAAAAGCATTATCAGCCCAAACCAACTACTCACACATAGAGGAGAGTGTTCTCCCTATTGCTTTTGGCATGCAAAAATTCCACGAACACCTTTCTGGCACTTCATTCAAACTAGTCACTAATCATAATCTCCTTGTTTGAATCTTTGCCCCTGACTGCCACATTCCATAATGCTAAATGCCCAATGATTACAATGCTGGGCTCTCTTCTACTGTAACTACCAATATAGAATTTCATTTCAATCCTCACTATGCAGTGCCAATGTAGAAGACAAGATGAATCCTTAGACTCCTCTTCACAGCACTGCTGTTACATTGGAGAAGCTACCCCCACTGCCCTCACAGGTCTACCCCTGACAGAGCTGCAGGCTGCGGAATCAACAGCTGGTCTGAAAAATTCTAACCAAAACAACGGGAGGCCTAAAGCGTGTTCTCCATCTGCCATCAGCCTCGGGTACACAGAAGGTGACTGTGTGGTCAATCTACAAAGTCTTTCATCAGACTTCTTAACACTCCTCCATCAGGGAAATTTGCGCCATCAGGGACATTGGTACGGCACCAGAGACTTGAAGTCTAACACTGTAGTATGTAGTGGCACAGAATGAACTAGAACATCATCAAAGTGTATACCACATCCCAGCCAGCATCCTGTCAGCAGTTTCTGTCTTGGCCATCACCTCAGGGTCCCTCAGGTCACCTCCATGTGGACTTTGTGTTCACATTCCGGTCATTTATATCGACGATAGTGCTGAACGCATTGTCACCCTAACCATATGTGATTCAAATGTCCGCTCCACCTCAGTGGAAGCCATTCTAGATAGAAAGTGTTCTGGATGTCAAAATTCCGATCCTGTGTATTCAAGAGCTTCTGTGCCATTAATGGTATCTGCTATCTACCATACGTACCATTCAACCCCTCTACTAACTGTCTGAGAGCATGTCTTACACTGGACTTTCAAATAACACCATTCAGCCTTCAAGAAGCCAATTATACAGGGTGATTCAGCTGTCCCTATCAATCTCATTTTATGCAGCCTGCAATGTTATATGCAATTTTCATTAGTGACATGCGAGATTTTCATACACCCTCACTCACTACGCGGTGACTATTAGTCCTACAGAAAAAATAAATAGGACCTTATTTTGTAAGAAAATTGATGTAGTTAAATTTTGTACCAGGATACATTTTCACTGGAGGCCATGGTTTTCAAGTTATTCAAGAAAAAACATATAAAAGTGACATTCAAATGCACCTGCACCCCCACACACATCCCTCCCCAGTCAGAATTTCTAGTATGTTGTTTGTGGCACTCCCTCCTATTACTCTACAAAAATTTACAACTACAGGAACTATTCCCAATATTCAGCTTTTTTTTTGGTCTCTCTTGACTGGGCTATTACACTACCAGCACAGCTGGCTATTTCATTGACATTATTAATTTTAATGTGCCCATGAGGGTAATGAAGGAAAAATGACTTTTGTAAACTGTATACTAAAACTAATTACTTTGACAATTTGATCAAACTTAACCCTTACAATACAAGCACAGTAGTTTTGCAGTCAGAATGCCTGACAATTAAGACAACATAATTGTTTAGTTTATGCTGTTAAAAGTCACAAAATTGTTAGGTAAAATTTACGCAAACATCAGTTTTACAATTTTCAAGTTCTCAACTAAGCCAGTGGTGTAATAAATCCAGTCAGTGAAGACCAAAAATTCAAATGTGGGAAATAATCTGGGCAGTCGCAAATTTTTGTACAGTCTTAGGAGGGAGTGGCACGAACAACATTCTAGATATTCTGACCAGTGGGGATTGTGTGTGGGAGTTGGGGTGCATTTGCAGGTAACTTTTGTTATGTTTTTCTTGAACCTCTCAAAAACTACAGACTCTAGTGAAGACATATTCCACTACAAAATTTAGCTACATTAAATTTACTACAAAAAGATCCTGTTCGTTTTCTCTGCCGGACTAACAGTTTGTGCATAGCAGGGGGGAGAATATGAAAATCTCGTCTGTTGTTAATGGAGACAAGATAGAACATTGCAGGTTGCATAAAACTACAATGGTAGAGACAGCTGAATCACCCTGTCACACAGCATTAACAACCTTCTTAATGACCTTCTACCCATTGGGAGTGTTGCATCATGAATTTCAGGGAGGCTTTTTCAACCAGACAAGCAAGATGAGAGCCAGCCACTGACTTAATTCTGTGGGTGGGTACTGCAATATTCTGTGCAGCACCTGCAATGCAACAATCTGCCATCAGTGTGTGACTGTGTTGCTACACAGTGCAGGAAAATGTCGGGTTTCCACAGCTGGCTACATGATGGGGGCCTTGCTCCTGTCATAATGCACCCTGTCAGAGGGAATGTCAATTCTCCCAGCTCTGCATTCCTTCTGTGTTGCCCATTCACAGGTGCAGTCTCAGCGCCAGTTAAGAGTCGACTGTACAGCCCAGCTACTCCATCCTAACAGAGAAGTGTCACTAGCTGATCTGCGAGCCATCAGCTTTGGTAGTTCCTGACTTCAAACTGAATTTTCTGATGTGAGATCATCCAATGGCTGTCACTGCCTGACACTCCAGTCAACCTCCGGACATCCCAGGTTTAACATGGGGCCTCTCAGCTGCCACGGGCCACAGATGTGGCACACCAGTCCTGCCACCTAGCCACACTGTGCCGAGGAGATGACAACTTGCACCAGCAAGGGTATTGCCCACCAACAGCCACTGCCGTCTGCCCACTGCCGTCAATATTCTGTTTGAGAGGCAACAAAAAATAAATAATTTTTTTTTGAGTAAACATTCTCGACTTGGCGTTCACCTTGCTGCTGTAGAACCCACACCACGTCTTCCCACACATACACCTCCACAGCAGGAAGTGGCTGTGCTGCAACAAGGTGAAGAACCTAGTCAAGATATTCCACAGCACCAACTGTGGACAACACTTCGTCTCCTTCAGCCAGACGATCGGCATCTGTCACGTTTACCTGCCATTCCTTCCACATACAGAACTAAGAAAAAAATAAGGTAATGCCTGTTCATGGTGTATGCAGTGTCTGCACAAGTAAATCTAAAGCATTCGTACTTGGTTAGAAGCACAGCTTGCAGTGATTGTGCCAGAAATCATTGAATTTTGTGACAAATTATTTGAAAATGTCACCATTTCTGTCAGAGCTCTTCCTGGGAGGTTAAATTTCATTTAGATGACAAGATCGACTCAGAGTGCTTTGAAACTTTTGTAAATGATGTTTTTATGAGTGTATATCTTTTCCTAAGATTTTTCTGGCTCCTTTATACTTGGAAGTAGGACTGTTTGCCTCCTTGCAGTCAAACAATAATGGGTCTTCTGGTCTACGTATGCACTTTACACTACATTTATGGCCAGTTAGTCTTTACATTAGGGTTGCACAGACCACGGCCTGGAGGTCACTTATGGCCCATCATCGATCTGATGGCAGCCCACCCCTATTAGTTCTTGTACATTTTTTACTTATCTTTCATTCCCTCCCGGAAAGGTCAGGTCAGCCCATGTAAAATGTAGTTCTGTTGTGCTATGCCAGGCATTCGGCCAATTCAGAATAATAACTTGTCTCTCAGCACATCATTTATGAACAATGTAGTTGTGATAACAGGTGCTGCACGTGGGTCTGCTGAGAATGACATTGATTAGTCATCAGTGATTTGCATATTCCACAGTACACACTTTGTGTCAGTACGTTTTCTGCAACAAAGGTACAAAATTGTATGTATTTCTGTGGACCCATAAGCGTTTACTTCATGATTATCAGTCAATAATAATATAGGAACAGTATAAAATTTCAGTAAAGTAAATATTTTGGGATACAATTTTTCTTTCTTACTCCCCGCCACTCCTCAACCCACCCCTACGGTGGCCCTTACATATTGACAGTGAGTGGTATGCATGCTGTGGTACTAACGAGTCTGTATGCCCCTGACTTACATCAAGTGCTGATGCTCTGCAAGGCTCCAGACATTTCGTAACAATTTCTAACAGCATTCACCCTCTGTATACAACTGTCATCTGCATACAGCCAGAAAGATTTACAAACAATGAGCAGCAATGGTCCATCAAGCTGTGAAGCATCATTTCTTTGATAAGTGTGAAGAACAAAGTGTGAATGGCAAATAACAATTCCAACAAATGAGTAATGTATGGCTTTGGGAACAGATCACTTGCGTTAAAATTTTGATTAACTGCTTGGTTAAGAATTCACGTAAATGTATATGTAAATTTCATGCCAATTGAAAGGTTTATAATTCAACTCCTCCCCCCCATGAACCATGGACCTTGCCGTTGGTGGGGAGGCTTGCGTGCCTCAGCGATGCAGATAGCTGTACCGTAGGTGCAACCACAACGGAGGGGTATCTGTTGAGAGGCCAGACAAACGTGTGGTTCCTGAAGAGGGGCAGCAGCCTTTTCAGTAGTTGCAAGGGCAACAGTCTGGATGATTGACTGATCTGGCCTTGTAACAATAACCAAAACGGCCTTGCTGTGCTGGTACTGCGAACGGCTGAAAGCAAGGGGAAACTACAGCCGTAATTTTTCCCGAGGGCATGCAGCTTTACTGTATGATTAAATGATGATGGCGTCCTCTTGGGTAAAATATTCCGGAGGTAAAATAGTCCCCCATTCGGATCTCCGGGCGGGGACTACTCAAGAGGATGTCGTTATCAGGAGAAAGAAAACTGGCGTTCTACGGATCGGAGCGTGGAATGTCAGATCCCTTAATTGGGCAGGTAGGTTAGAAAATTTAAAAAGGGAAATGGATAGGTTGAAGTTAGATATAGTGGGAATTAGTGAAGTTCGGTGGCAGGAGGAACAAGACTTCTGGTCAGGTGACTACAGGGTTATAAACACAAAATCAAATAGGGGTAATGCAGGAGTAGGTTTAATAATGAATAGGAAAATAGGAATGCGGGTAAGCTACTACAAACAGCATAGTGAACGCATTATTGTGGCCAAGATAGATACGAAGCCCACACCTACTACAGTAGTACAAGTTTATATGCCAACTAGCTCTGCAGATGACGAAGAAATTGAAGAAATGTATGATGAAATAAAAGAAATTATTCAGATTGTGAAGGGAGACGAAAATTTAATAGTCATGGGTGACTGGAATTCGTCAGTAGGAAAAGGGAGAGAAGGAAACATAGTAGGTGAATATGGATTGGGGGACAGAAATGAAAGAGGAAGCCGCCTGGTAGAATTTTGCACAGAGCACAACATAATCATAGCTAACACTTGGTTTAAGAATCATGAAAGAAGGTTGTATACATGGAAGAACCCTGGAGATACTAAAAGGTATCAGATAGATTATATAATGGTAAGACAGAGATTTAGGAACCAGGTTTTAAATTGTAAGACATTTCCAGGCGCAGATGTGGACTCTGACCACAATCTATTGGTTATGACCTGTAGATTAAAACTGAAGAAACTGCAAAAAGGTGGGAATTTAAGGAGATGGGACCTGGATAAACTAAAAGAACCAGAGGTTGTACAGAGTTTCAGGGAGTGCATAAGGGAACAATTGACAGGAATGGGGGAAAGAAATACAGTAGAAGAAGAATGGGTAGCTCTAAGGGATGAAGTAGTGAAGGCAGCAGAGGATCAAGTAGGTAAAAAGACGAGGGCTAATAGAAATCCTTGGGTAACAGAAGAAATACTGAATTTAATTGATGAAAGGAGAAAATATAAAAATGCAGTAAGTGAAACAGGCAAAAAGGAATACAAACGTCTCAAAAATGAGATCGACAGGAAGTGCAAAATGGCTAAGCAGGGATGCCTAGAGGACAAATGTAAGGATGTAGAGGCCTATCTCACTAGGGGTAAGATAGATACCGCCTACAGGAAAATGAAAGAGACCTTTGGAGATAAGAGAACGACTTGTATGAATATCAAGAGCTCAGATGGAAACCCAGTTCTAAGCAAAGAAGGGAAAGCAGAAAGGTGGAAGGAGTATATAGAGGGTCTATACAAGGGCGATGTACTTGAGGACAATATTATGGAAATGGAAGAGGATGTAGATGAAGATGAAATGGGAGATATGATACTGCGTGAAGAGTTTGACAGAGCACTGAAAGACCTGAGTCGAAACAAGGCCCCCGGAGTAGACAATATTCCATTGGAACTACTGACGGCCGTGGGAGAGCCAGTCCTGACAAAACTCTACCATCTGGTGAGCAAGATGTATGAAACAGGCGAAATACCCTCAGACTTCAAAAAGAATATAATAATTCCAATCCCAAAGAAAGCAGGTGTTGACAGATGTGAAAATTACCGAACTATCAGCTTAATAAGTCACAGCTGCAAAATACTAACACGAATTCTTTACAGACGAATGGAAAAACTAGTAGAAGCCAACCTCGGGGAAGATCAGTTTGGATTCCGTAGAAACACTGGAACACGTGAGGCAATACTGACCCTACGACTTATCTTAGAAGAAAGATTAAGGAAAGGCAAACCTACGTTTCTAGCATTTGTAGACTTAGAGAAAGCTTTTGACAATGTTGACTGGAATACTCTCTTTCAAATTCTAAAGGTGGCAGGGGTAAAATACAGGGAGCGAAAGGCTATTTACAATTTGTACAGAAACCAGAAGGCAGTTATAAGAGTCGAGGGGCATGAAAGGGAAGCAGTAGTTGGGAAGGGAGTAAGACAGGGTTGTAGCCTCTCCCCGATGTTGTTCAATCTGTATATTGAGCAAGCAGTAAAGGAAACAAAAGAAAAATTCGGAGTAGGTATTAAAATTCATGGAGAAGAAATAAAAACTTTGAGGTTCGCTGATGACATTGTAATTCTGTCAGAGACAGCAAAGGACTTGGAAGAGCAGTTGAATGGAATGGACAGTGTCTTGAAAGGAGGATATAAGATGAACATCAACAAAAGCAAAACAAGGATAATGGAATGTAGTCTAATTAAGTCGGGTGATGCTGAGGGAATTAGATTAGGAAATGAGGCACTTAAAGTAGTAAAGGAGTTTTGCTATTTGGGGAGCAAAATAACTGATGATGGTCGAAGTAGAGAGGATATAAAATGTAGGCTGGCAATGGCAAGGAAAGCGTTTCTGAAGAAGAGAAATTTGTTAACATCCAGTATTGATTTAAGTGTCAGGAAGTCATTTCTGAAAGTATTCGTATGGAGTGTAGCCATGTATGGAAGTGAAACATGGACGATAAATAGTTTGGACAAGAAGAGAATAGAAGCTTTCGAAATGTGCTGCTACAGAAGAATGCTAAAGATTAGATGGGTAGATCACATAACTAATGAGGAAGTATTGAATAGGATTGGGGAGAAGAGAAGTTTGTGGCACAACTTGACCAGAAGAAGGGATCGGTTGGTAGGACATGTTCTGAGGCATCAAGGGATCACCAATTTAGTATTGGAGGGCAGCGTGGAGGGTAAAAATCGTAGAGTGAGACCAAGAGATGAATACACTAAGCAGATTCAGAAGGATGTAGGTTGCAGTAGGTACTGGGAGATGAAAAAGCTTGCACAGGATAGAGTAGCATGGAGAGCTGCATCAAACCAGTCTCAGGACTGAAGACCACAACAACAACAACATAATTCAACTAGCCATCTTATTATGTTGATGAACTGGTGAACTAATGAGGCATGGTGGTCTGGTGGGTGGAGCACTAATCTCTGGTGTTAGAGCTCACAGGTTAATTCCCTGAATTATTATTTTTTTTTTTTTGGGGGGGGGGGGGGGGGGCTGGTTTTACTTTGTTCCAGTCTATCCAGGATGACCCCAAATCCATACAGACCGGTGTCAAAATGAGTACTGGAGATTTTCCTGTGAATAAAAGGCTGTTGGTAAGAGAGGGCCATCACCTTTCCCCTTCCAGTGCCACAGTGCATAAAAGGGCTGCACTCTACCTGCAATCATGCTGATAATCAACTCACGCGCTTGTATCATAGACTGGGCACCTATATTCCAGCTTCTGAATATTCCATGGTCAATTATTTAAGGGAATACTAAGATGGTGGATGGTTCATTTAGAAAGTTCTGTCCTCCACGGGCAACCAGAATACACCCAAAAAAACCATTGTACTGAGGGATTGTTTGGCAGCTTCCATTAAGAAAAAGTGGTGTGAGGATCCTTACCAAGTATATCTACACGGGAACCTGGCTTCGATTCTGTGCCTACCAAGCTCAGGAAGAGGGCCCACCTCCCCTGCCCCTATAAAAGAAACAAGGGTGTCATCCTTAAAACTTGACAGTTCTGTTTGCATTGGGATAAGATGAGGGGGATAACACCACATGTCACTCCTCCATGACTGAGGTAATAAAATGACAAATCTGATTTAATTTGCTGTCATTTTGCTTGTTTAGATCAATTTCTCCAAATTTGTGCAATCTGTGGATGTGATCTTGAATTGGTACACCAACATTTCATGTTACTAAATGATAGGAGCAGCTAAAACTTCCTCCAGCATTAAAACACTCTACTGGCCATTCAAATTGCTACACCACGAAGATGACATGCTAGAGACACAAAATTTAACCGACAGGAAGAAGATGCTGTGATATGCAAATGATTAGTTTTTCAGAGCATTCACAAAAGGTTGGCACCGGTGGCGACACCTACAATGCGCTGACATGAGGAAAGTTTCCAACAGATTTCTCATACACTAACAGCAGTTGATCGGCATTGCCTGGTGAAACATTGTTGTGATGCCTCATGTAAGGAGGAGAAATGCGTACCATCACGTTTCGAACTTTGATAAAGGTCAGATTGTAGCCTATCGCGATTGCCGTTTATCATATTGCGACATTGCTGCTCGCGTTGGTTGAGATCCAATGACAGTAAGCAGAATATGGAATTGGTGGGTTCAGGAGGGTAATACGGAACGCCGTGCTGGAACCCAACGGCCTCGTATCACTAGCAGTCGAGATGACAGGCATCTTATCTGTATGGCTGTAACGGGTCGTGCAGCTACGTCTTGATCCCTGAGTCAACAGATGGGGACATTTGCAAGACAACAACCATCTGCATGTACAGGTCGACGACATTTGAAGCAGCATGGACTATCAGCTTAGAGACTATGCCTGTGGTTACCCTTGATGCTGCATCACAGACAGGAGCGCCTGCGATGGTGTAGTCAATGACAAACCTGGGCGCACAAATGGCAAAACGTCATTTTTTCGGATGAATCCAGGTTCTGCTTACAGCATCAGGATGGTCGCACCCGTGTTTGGCGACATCGCGGTGAACGCACATTGGAAGTGTGTATTTGTCATCGCCATACTGGTGTATCACCTGGCATGTTAGTACGGGGTGCTATTGGTTACATGCCTCAGCCAACTCTTGTTCGCATTGACAGCACTTTGAACAGTGGACGTTACATTTCAGATATGTTACAACCCGTGGCTCTACCCTTCATTCGATCCCTGCAAAACCCTACATTTCAGTAGGATAATGCATGACTGCATGTTGCAGGTCCTGTACAGGCCTTTCTGGATACAGAAAAAGTTCGACTGCTGCTCTGGCCAGCACATTCTCCACATCTCTCACCAACTGAAAATGTCTGGTCAATGCTGGCCGAGCAACTGGCTCGTCACAAAACGCCAGTCACTACTCTTGATGAACTGTGGTATCATGTTGAAGCTGCATGGGCAGCTGTACCTGTACACACCACCCAAGTTCTGTTTGACTCAATACCCAGGCGTATCAAGGCCGTTATTACAGCCAGAGGTGGTTTTTTCTCGGTACTGATTTCTAAGGATCTATGCATCCAAATTGCATGAAAATGTAATCACATGTCAGTTCTAGTATAATATACGAGGGCGGTTCAGAAAGTAACCTCCGATTGGTCACAGTGCGGGTTGTGGGGGGAGTAGCGACGCCATCTGTGCGTTCACGCACTCAACAGGTCAGTCGGCATCAAGCCGTGGTCGAGTGAACGTCGTTCCTGCGCTAGTTTAGTTTTTGTGGCAGTTTGAAATGTGTGCTGCAATAGAAAACCCCGCCAAATGTGAAGTGCGTGCTGTCATAAGGTTTTTTACAGCCAAAGGATATTCTGCAGCAGCTATTCATAGTGAGCTTTGTGCCGTGTACGGACCAAGAGTTATGAGTGAAGGAGTTGTCCGTGAATGGGTACGTTTATTTGAAAGTGGACGAGAAAACGTTCTTGATGAAGAGAGGAGTGGTAGACCATCATTGGTGACTGACGAACTCGTTCAGACAGTTGATGCAAAAGTTCGTGAAAATCGACGTTTCTCAATGTCGGAGTTGTCTACTGGTTTTCCACAGATTTCTGAGACTCTCTTGTACGAGATAGTGACAGCAAGATTGGGTTACCGTAAGTTCTGTGCACGATGGGTGCCCAAAATTCTTACCGACCACCACAAAACTCAAAGAATGGCCTCTGCATTAGACTTTCTGTCACGTTATGAGGACGAAGGAGAACCATTGTTAAACAGAATTGTGACCGGTGATGAAACCTGGATTAAGTACGTGAACCCTGAGACAAAAGAACAATCAAAGATGTGGGCACATTCAAATTCTCCTACCAAACCAAGAAAAGCCTCGCAAGATTTTTCTGCCAGAAAACTGATGGCAATGGTATTTTGGGATGCCAAAGGGGCGTTGTTGGTTGAATTCATGGAACGTGGTACGACCATTAATCAAGACGTGTACTGTGAAACAATAAAAAAGTTACGACGGGCTATACAGACCAAACGCCGTGGTATGCTGACTTCCGGTATCGTTTTTTGCACGATAACGCCCGTCCTCACTCTGCTCGCAGAACAACGGCCCTTCTTGAGTCCTTCAAGTGGGACGTTATCAACCATCCACCTTACAGCCCAGACCTGGCGCCAAGTGATTATCAACTCTTCATGCATTTGAAGAAATGGCTCGGGTCACAGCGGTTTGATGACGACGAAGAGCTCAAAGATGCGGTCACAGGCTGGCTCCAGGCACAAGCGGGTGATTTTTATGCAGAAGGAATTTCAAAGCTTGTGAAGAGATACGATAAGTGCCTCAATCGCTATGGAGACTATGTAGAAAAATAGTGCAAAGATGTAGTTGTAAGATGTATATATTAAAATATTTTTATTTAACTTGGTGTATTTTTTTAAATCAACCGGAGGTTACTTTCTGAACGGCCCTCGTATTTGTCCAATGAATACCCGTTTATCATCTGCATTTCTTCTTGGTGATGCAATTTTAATGGCCAGTAGTGTAATTCCAAAAAGGATCATGTTAGCTCTCTCTCTCTCTCTCTCTCTCTCTCTCTCTCTCTCTCTCTCTCTCTTAGTGTAATTCCAAAAAGGATCATGTTAGCTCTCTCTCTCTCTCTCTCTCTCTCTCTCTCTCTCTCTCTCTTTCTCTCTCTAGTGCCAAAGGAAAGAATCTGACTGCAACCACAACCTCACAACACTTTCCTGAGGAACACGGCACATTTATGGTCATGTCCTCCCATTAATGGACAGAACTGTACTAATGGTTTTAAGGGAGCAAAGAAACATGCCAGCCACCTCAACTCCACTTCCAAAATCATCTGTGTATTGAAATCAAATAGGGCATGTTGAGTATCACTTTATCATCAGCTGCAGAATTCATGTTTATTTCCACTGAGGAGATTCTCAGTTAAAAATTGTTTCCATAGAAGAAAAGGGGTCCCATAACTCTACAATAAATTAACACTAGTGAGGCTAATCTGTAGGTCTACGGTTCTGGATGTCTGATGTGAGATCCTACTTAAAGTAGTCAGGATAGTCTATGCCTTTTTTCAAAATCACAGAATGCTCTGTTGTTCAAGCACCTGACAGCTGACTCATTCTAAAAAACAGCTAGTTATTCTGCTCTTATAACCCATTTGTTACTACAGTTCTTCCTTCTACCAAGTGACTTTCTTGGTGATTTAATTTTGGAAGGGATAATTGAATTATTCTGTCTCCATTTATCATGTTTCATTTTGGTACCATCATGTTCAGTTAGAATCTGGGCAACTGATTTTCCTCCACTGACCAATTTTAAGCAGGACTTAAACTTCAAAAGTTCTGACCAATCTGTTGGTAATATCTTGTTCAAAGTTTTACTGAATGCATCTTTCACAGCTGTCTTGGCTTGTGTTTTGAATTTGTAGATTATTTTATTTATTTATTCAGAATGGAAGTCTGCTCTGAATTTGCCTTGCTGCTCTCTGCTTTCAGAGTAACTTTCCAATGTTGTTAATGAATCACGGTGGAGCCTTCATGAAGTTTATTTTCTTCATCCTGGCAAATATACTGTATGCAAACTAAACTGCCGTCTTATTTCTTTGCTAATTGCTCCATCACCTGCCTAGAACGGGAGCTCCTAAATATGAACAAGTCCCTTCTCTGTGATAGTTATGACTGTGTATGAATATCGAAGTCCCAACACATTAGGCGACTTATGATGAATCAGGAATCTTCTCAGCATTAGTCAACTCATCATACCTATTATTAAACAGCACAGGAACAATTGTGTAGCCATATCCATATTACTTTTTATCCAGAAATGCCTGACCCTGCCGCTGTCTGCAATTAACCTTTGTGTACAGCTAATCTTGAATAATCACATCATGTAATAGTGGACTTCATGAGATTGTCTACTGCTATACCGCAAACACATGATGTGTGAAGATCAAAATTACTCTCAGCCTTCAAAGTGTGCCCCCCATCCTTTCTTTCTTCAATATTTGTCACTTCTATCTCAGAACATTCTAATGGCCATTAGCAGCAGCCAAATATTAATATGTATGCCATCAGGGCATTTCAATTAATGCTGCTGGAGCTAATGGAATCATAATTCATGTTAAAGGACTTACCAATTAAGCTAGGTGGCACAGGGCCACAGAGAACGTATAGGCAGTTTGAACACACATTTCCTTGGCTGTAGGGGTTGAAGTTTTCCTGTCCTCGTTTGCTTGTGAAAGAGCCTTTGATCTGTAAAGTGAAAATGAATTATCTATCTATTTATTATGATTTAACAAGAAAATTTACAACTGTTTTCATTTATGAAACAAATATAAGGGATTAAGCATACTCTAAGCATCTTGCAGCATGAAAAGGCAAATTTCTTTTTCTTTACGGCATGTGAAGTAGTGAGCTAAAGAAACACCCTTCAAAAGACAAAAAAGTAGTCATGGGTGTTGAAATTTCTCTTACAATTTTGTTAGTATTTTGTATGCGAGGTACACCTACACAAGTATTGGCATAATTAGATCACTTTTCCAAAACCCATATTCTGCATTTAGTGGCTGGCAGTTCATGAAAAACAAATCAGAGCAGCCACTGTTGGAATTGGAATTGTCCTGTCCTACGCTAACCTTTCCATGCACCACTTGGAAGAAGAACTGACCCAGAAGCTAGTCCTCTTTGACTTAGTACAGATTTATCAATGATATCTTTGTGGAATGGACTCGTGATGAAAATGAGCTGCTTCACTTACTGCAACAAATTAATTCCTTATCTCAACTCAAATTCATATGTTCCTCTTCAAAACCCAAATATTGAGCGCCATCTCATTAAAGCTCACATCCATACCTCGGTCCACATAAAACCTTCCAATAAGAAACAATACCTGGATTTTGACTGTTCCCATCCCTTCCACATTACTCTCTTCCCTACGGTCTGGGCATTCACAGCCAACATACCTGCTCCACCAATGAATTCCTCAACACATACATCAATAACTTCACCTCTGCTTTCCTCCCTCTCTTTCCTCTGCAAACGAAATCTGCTGGGCTTTATCACCCTCTCATACTCTGGCTAATGCAGCTCCCACTCACAAAAGACTCAGAAGCATCCCCTTGTCATCTGGTACCAACCAGAGCTTGGACACCTCGATATTTTACTCCACCAAGGCTATGACTTTCTTAAGTTAGAACCTGAAATGAGATCCTCTCCTCCTCATATCATCCCCACATCACTCACTGTAGTCCTACGTTGACCTCTGACATCCCTTTTAAACCATATGACATTCCCAGACCAGACCATTATCCCTAGTTATTCTGCTCTTATAATCCATCTGTTACTACAGTTCTTCCTTCTACCGAGTGACTTTCTTGGTGATTTAATCCCTTCAATTGTTCCTGATGTAAATCCCACTCCATTCAGGACCAATAGCTTACTCCAGCTCCTCCACTAGTAAATCCCACAACATAAAAGATGAAGCAACGTTTGAAACTTTGCATACTGTTTACCAATTTATGCATGTTCACTTCACTTCATGGCATTTTATACAGATCTTTATTTAATTTTTTATGTACACTATTCCTTTCCACCACTCCTTTTGCCCCTCCCCCCCCCCCCTCCCTCCCTCCTCCTCCACCATCTTCACTTAAGTTTTTAAATGGACTATTCATTTCAATTCCCATTTCTCCTCCTCTGTCCCACTTTTGTTTCTCAGCCTGTCATTATATTGTCTCTGGACTGAAGCTGGCAGTGTGCTTACCAATATACCATCTTAGTGATTTCAATTTTAAAAGTGTCTATTGGCAGTACTAAAATTTCAAATACTGAAGGTAAGTACTGGCCAGCCACAGTGTCTCTTTCTAACTTTAAAGCTGATAAAATTCCACTCATGTGTGTTCATGTTTTCCATTACAACAATACAAAACTACATGAACACGCTGGATGATGTGGATAGAGAATAACTGATAAAACACCATGAAAACTTGTTTTAAAAAAGCCATGCATAAATAATTAATTTTTAAGTACATCAGTTTTCCCTTACCTTTCAGGTTTTTACAGCTCTACATGTGCTGGAAAAACTGGTGGTATCAAAAGCGTGGCGACATACATACATTAAGTGATCAAAAGCATCCGAACACCCCCAAAACCATACGTTTTTCATATTAGGTGCATTGCACTGCCACCCACTGCCAGGAACTGCATATCAGCGACCTCAGTAGTCATTAGACATTGTGAGAGAGCAGAATGGGGTGCTCTGCAGAACTCATGGAGTCCGAACATGGTCAGGTGATTGAGTGTCACTTGTGTCATATATCCGTACACGGGATTTCCACACTCCTGAACTTCCCTAGGTCCTCTGTTTCCGATGTGATAGTGAAGTGGAAATGTGAAAGGACATGTACAGCACAAAAGTGTACAAGCCAACTTCGTCTGTTGACTGACAGAGACTGCCGACAGTTGAAGAGAGTCGTAATGTGTAATAGGCAGTCATCTATCCAGACCACCACACAGGAATTCCAAACTGCATCAGGATCCACTGCAGGTACTATGACAGACGGGAGGTGAGAAAACTTGGATTTTATGGTCGAGTGGCTGTTCGTAATCCACACATCATGCTGGTAAATGCCAAATGACGCCTCACTTGGTGTAAGGAGCATAAACATTGGACGATTTAACAGTGGAAAAACATTGTGGGGAGTGACGAATCATGGTAAACTATGTGGCGATTCGATGGCAGGGTGTGGGTGTGGTGAATGTCTGGTGAACGTCATCTGCCACTGTGTGTAGTGCCAACAGTAAAATTCAGAGCCGGTGGTGTTATGGTGTGGTCGTGTTTTTCATGGAGGGGGCTTGCACCCCTTGTTGTTTTGCGTGGCACTATCACAGCACAGGCCTACATTGCTGTTTTAACACTTTCGCTGTGGCTGAAGCTTATAAGTGTCACAACAAGCCACGAGCCAGTGTGGCTGATGCTTATAAGCGTCCGCGCTAACTGTCGGATTACTCAGTCTAGTTGCTGCACCTAAGCTAGCATCAAGGTGTGTAAACTTTTGTTTTGTGTGGTCAGTTATCGAACGTATATTGTTTGTAATGGTGGCTAATGAACAGATATCTGGACCTTCCAATGTGAAAAGGAGCAGGAAAAGTGTTGAACTGACAGAAGAACAGTTACTTAGTGTACTAGACGACAGTTATTTTCTGTGTAGTGAGGACGAGGTATACCACGGAGATTGTCATTTAGAGGCTGCAGAAGAATTGCAGAGTGATGATAGCGTGGAAGCGCAGCACCGCTTTCACATCTGTTTCATGACAGTTCTGAATCTGAGGATATGGATCATGACGATTTTGTGGAAATAGACAATGAAAAAGAGCCTGACCTGTCACACGAAGATAATTTAGGTGAGTCCTGGCATAAAGAACCACATAATATGCAGTATCACCCATTTACAAAGGAAGAAGTTTTTCAAATTCATCCTGCTGGTAATTCTATGGATTTCTTCAGATTATTGCTAACAGAGGAATTATTGCAACTTGTAGTTGACGAAACGAACGATAACGCAGTCAACATATTGCTGAGCAAAAATACAAAAGAGAGATCTAGGATCTGTAAATGGAAACCTCTAAGTATAGGCAAATTACTAGTTTTCCTGGGAGTTTCATTACATATGGGTAACGTTAAATATCTGCAATTACAAGACTACTGGAAGAAAGAACCGCTGTTTGAGAATAAAGGAATAGTGATGAGTATCAGCAGAGACCGCTATTTGATCATATTATACTCTCTGCATTTTGCAAAAAATCCACTTCCAGAAAACCCGAAACCAGACGATCGTTGATATAAGATACGATCTACATCGGATTATTTTAACAAGAGAATGTCTTAAGTGTATTACCTGGGAAAGGATTTATCAATAGATAAATCAATGATTCTTTGGAGGAGAAGATTGTCATTTAGACAATACATAAAAAGCAAACGTACCTAATAAATATGGCATTAAGATGCACATGCTCAACAATCCAGACGGTTTCATAAATAAGTGCGCTGTGTACATGGGAAGTAGTGGAGATATGGGGGGAAAAGGTCACACTGAAAAGGTCGTTTTGCATTTGATGGCAGAAAAGCTGCATGTTGGTCACCACATTTCTTTGAACAATTATTATAACAGTTTTCATTTAGCTACAACTATGTTGAATCTAAAAACACTTTCCACAAGAAATCTGAAATTAAACAGGAAATATACCACCGAAGGCGTTGTATCGGCAAAACTTGGGAGAGGAGAGACAATTGTGTGGTATTCTAATGGAGTTTTGATTGGAAAATGGAAGGATCGATGAGAGGTTTCCTACATTTCCACAGAATATCTAGATGTTATGGAGCAAGTGACGAAAGCGCACCAGCAAATAGTCACAAAACCTTTGTCTACGATTAGGTACAATGTGTGTATGTCTGGGACTGATAACCAAGATCAGATGGTTGAAAAAACTATTCTTTCATGTCATTGACATGCTAGTTTTCAATTCTCAATACCTGTACAGCAAATACTCAGGAAATAAAATGACGTCGTACGATTACAGAATGAACATTATAAAGGGCTTCCTTCCACCAATGGACGTTCCACGAAATGTGAGCAAGAAACATAAAAAACAAACAAACACATGTTGTGCAAAAGCGAGAAGCTACTGCAGGGTAGAAGCAAGTTATGAAAAGTGGTGTAAGAAGAGCGCGGAACAAGGCAAGCACACTGATACACCATACAAGTGTACAATCTTACCAGACAAACATGGATACTGCTTGAACTGCTGTATAATTTCCCATAAGTAGCAAAAACGCGATAATATCGGGGAAATTCTGATTATCAAAGACAACTTCTTTTATTTCTTTTGACATTGCATGGTTTCTTTTTATGACATAAAAGGTTAGAACTTTTTTTCACGATTACTCAGAAAATGAGGTTTTCTTTTGTGTTAAGTCGACTTATTTCTTATTGCGTTGTAAAGCGTTCACTTCAGCTTTTTGCGAAAGAATTTGTTGTGTTAAATTTGTTTTAATAGCACCGCAATTGAAGTGGTGGGAGACATGAGAGAAGCCTCCATGTAGGGTGTGTTTCGCTTACTAATATCTACACATCCGGGCGTCCCCTGGGCATCTATGATAAATGTAGACGGCTAATTCTCTCATACCAGGAGCAAACATAGTACTAAATTGACGACCTCTATCAGAGTCAATCTTAAAAATGCACATTTGAAGTAAATATAATTTCAAATGAATCCAGTTTCCTGTTTACTTTTTCTTCTTCTTAAGAATTTGCATTTTGGAATCCAAATTTTTCCTGAATGCAGTGGATTTGTTACTTGTTTGAACTGTATTTTTTGTTACATTATCAACGAATCACGAACATTTGAATGACACCTGTGAGCAGCAAACAGACTTCAAAACCTGACCACAATACAGTCGAAGCTTATTTAAAGTAATGCACCTAAGATGTCACCATTAAGTCAGTATAGAACATGATCCTACAGATCTTACAAGGTCTCGATGTCAGCCTGTAGCTCAGGTGTGCTTCGGAGCGTCGTCTCCGAGCGGTGCCTGCCGTTTCAGTGTTACCGGCCCGCCTCTAGCATTACCAGCCCGCAACCGCACGTTGCTGGGCCGCACTGGAGAGTTGCGCGCCTGCACCGATGTTGCAGTGAAAGTGTTAAGCACCTTCTTGCTTCCCACTGTTGAAGAGCAATTGTGGGATGGCGATTGCATCTTTCAACACGATCAAGCACCTGTTCATAACGCACAGCCTGTGGCAGAGTAGTTACATGACAATAACATCTCTGATCACTTTACAGTGACTGACTGGCCTGCACAGAGTCCTGACCTGAATCCTATAGAACACCTTTGGGATGTTTTGGAATACCAACTTCGTGACAGGCCTCATCGACCAACATCGATACTTCTCCTCAGTGTAGCTCTGCATGAAGAATGGGCTACCATTCTCCAAGAAACCTTTCAGCACCTGGTTGAATATATGCCTGCAAGAGTGGAAGCTGTCATCAAGGCTAAGGGTGAGCCAACACCACATTGAATTCCAGAATTACTGATGGAGGGCATCACCAACTTGTAAGTCATTTTCAGCCAGGTGTCCAGATACTTTTGATCACATAGTGTATGTAATCTCATTATTCAAACATAAAGATAGGAACAATTCTGAAAACTATTAAGGACCAACCTGCTGAACACTCTAGACAAATTCTAGAATAAGATTTTGTATAATACTGTGAAAAGTATACAGACTGAGGTGTCTGTTAAGTGAAGAACAAATCAGGTTTGGCAGATGCAGCATTTGTGTTAAAGCAAATAATTAAAAAAAAAGAAGGAGAATGGAATAGAGGATCTCACTATTCAGTTGTTACCTTTATTGACTTTATAGAAGCATTTTATAATGTTAATAAAGAACATCTACGTAGAAAAAGGTTACCTATTACATCTGGTAGACTTTCTAAGAAGCCTCAACAAAACTACACCATCATGGGAAATTTAATGGCAAATAAACACAACCTATATCGACAAATAAAGGGATATGAGCTGGCTGCAATGTGTTACCTGGATCTAGCTAAGTGATAGCAGCTTACACAGCTGGTTAGCACAGGAATGCAGTGTTTTATTTAAATTTTTCTAGTGCAGGAATTACTTGTTCAAAATTAATTAAATTTCCAAGGATTGTTAACAATAGACATTTATTATGTTTAAAAACCACATCATCAATAAAAATGAACTTTCAGTGTGGTACACTCTGAATAAATCTACAAAACAAAGTTCTACGCTGCAGTCGGTTCCTGTGAGTTTTCAGCTGTTCTGTTGTGAGAGAGAGTCTGAAATTTATAAGTACATCTTTCTTTGTCTTTTCAATAGATTCATAAACAATGCTGGAAATTTGCCAAAAGATGGAAAGAAAGAGTAGACTTCTGAAATATCACTATAACACTGCAATTTTATGCAGCAAGAAACCTGTAAAGATTTTATTCCACATTTTGTGATTAAGAATCAGAAAAAAGTTCCATGGTGACAAATCTGGGAAATACAGTGGGTGGGAGACTGATTCAAAAGCAAGCTTCTGCACGTTTATCCTTACAATGCGTGAGTAGGCATATTATCTTGATGTGAGAACACTTATTGTGCTTCAACAAACTTTGAAAAATAATCAAATAATTTGGTATAATTTGAACCAGCACTGCTTTATCCATTACATAATAATCAATCACAGTGCTACATTGTGCTTCATAACATACCATGATTACATTTCCCATTTAGTAGTCTTCTAAATATCTTCACATAACACATTATAAATTTTTCTCCTTGTACGAGAACAGTTTGCTGTTTCTGATTTTTTTCTGACTTGCACACTTCCCAACAAACATCTTAGCAATGCATCAGCACAACATCCCTGTACTTATCTCAAAAAGTGGTGTTGCCTGTCATCAACTGACGGCAGAGCAATACAGTTTTACTTGTGAAACTGTAACTGGTGAATACATAGTTTACAGCCAGTGCAAATGCTAGGAATATCTGAGTACAAAGAGAGGCAAAAAGATTGCCCGGCCCAAATAATTTAGTGTCCAAGAACAGAAAATTGCACATGCTCAAGTTCAGAAATGCCAGTGTTCACAACTCTGGTTATCTCTGCAGCTTCAGCCTTGTGTTTGCATCATGAAACACAAACAATATAATAGTTAGGATACAGTACACATCAAGATTCATTGCAATTTAACTCATCGCATCATTTCTTTCGAAAATCATTATTAGAGCACATAGAAATGGTTGAAATATATGGATTTCATGCTGGTAGAATTACCACAATGACGAGCGTTTCACATCTGTTTCAAAGGCTGAATGGGTCGGCTGACAGTTTATAAATGTAAAGCATGAGCATTCAAATCTAGCTAGAGTCAAGTGTGGATTTTTTTATTTAGACCTGTGCAGATAATACTTTGAACCTTAATTTGTTTCAAACTGTTCAGCTGTAGGCATTTCTAGGTTCCACGTTCTTTTGTAAGATTCCATTTTATTGAAGTCTAATCTTTAAACAAACAGACAAATGGTCATAGCAAAAATATTGAAAATGGATGTATTTATTTTTAATTACTTCGACCACTGCCTGGTGTCACTACAGGTTTCAGCTAAGAGAAGCGTACCAGCTGATTGGCATATATCATACACCTGCATCAAAATGGCTGATGTGAATTTACGAGCGAATTATTTCTCTTTAAAAACTGTGTTAGTGCATCTGATGCAGTATGTCATTATGGTGTTGATATTTCCACAGCAAGGAGATGGATTATAGCTCCTGGGAAGATGTTGATTGGAGGAAAGTCATTTTGTCAGATGACTGCATGACTGAGATCATGAGTAGGGGTCCTGTTCTTGTTTACTGTGGAGATGGGTGACAATATGATGCGCACTTTGTGCCCACATGCACTAGAAGCGGACAAATAAGTGTGAAATGTTGGGTCCGGATGTCTTACATGGGTGCAAGAACATTAGAACGTATCCAAGTCAAGCTCAATTCAGCACACTATGAACATTTCCTTGAAAATATAATCATGCCTGGAGCTCGATTTTGGTACACTGAAGAATGTCTCACTTATCAACATGATAATCATCCATCAGACACTAGCATTAGGATTTGGAGCTGGTTTCAAAGGAGGGAGAATATTATCTGTCTTCTGTGGCCAATCCTATACAGCATTCATGTGCTCAGTTCAAGAATAATATATGGGGCAATTGGCCAAACCCACCTCCAGGAACTGTGAAAGCCCTATGGGATTTAGTTCATTCTTCATGGGAGAGAACTGCCATGGATGAGGACTTTTTCAACAGACTTGTCAATTCTATGCCTTGAAGGATCCACACTGTTCTTGATGCCAATGACATGTGGACAAAATACTGAAGCTATACATAGTGTACACTTCATTTTATTTTATTTCATTTTTCTGTAAAAGGCCTACATAGTTATAAGGCCAACAATATTAATTTCAAAATACAAATCTACTTGCTACTATATTATTTATATAAGCTCCGAAAGCTTGTAAAAGTTAAATCCTTTTGTGTGTGTGTTCACTTGCCGCTGCTTGGTGAGTAGATTTTTTGTCCATCCGCTTTATTATCTTATCAATAACTGATTATTTTCTTTGTTGAAAACCATAATTAGTTATTTACTGAAGAGAATATTGAAAAAAGTAATACAGGGTGTATACGTGGACAAGGAAAAAAATTCACGGCTTTTTCCCGGTTAAAAAATAAACTTCCTTCCACGTGAAAATATGCTTTCTCTGTGTTAAGTGACAGTACACTTTCCCTCGGGATCGTAAAACTTATCAATCCATTGAATGGTTAAGGTTTCATACATCAGTGTAGAACTTCCCGCCAGTTTAGGAAACAAACTCAGAAAAAAATGCATTTTGGAAAGATATTCGATTTGCAGCAACATGTAAGCTGCATATTTCCCTATTACGAAAGTATATAGTTGATTTCAACCAAACACAGAAGGGTAGTTTCCGAAGCATTGAAATTGAGATCGCCATGTGCTTTTGTGAGCCAATCATACCTCACACCACGTGATCTTGTCAGCCAATAATAGCAGATATTCATCGCGTTGACATGGGGCTCCCAAAACCTGTGTGCCATCTCTGGCACACAGCGCCCTATCTTTGACTCTTATTTCTTTGAACTACTTTTGTTCTATGTCTTCTCTCGGCATGCAACTTGTGTTCTGCCATGTTTGTTCTTTCTGTCTCAGTGTTTAATAAACGTATATATGAGACTTCGTGTGTGTTATTACCGACTAACCATACGTGATAACCACAGTGGTGACCCCAACATCTTTGTCGTGTGATCGCAAGTTATTTTGTCTTTGTTTTCGTCATTAACGAACTTCGGGTGCCAGCCCACAGTGTTCGCACCACAATGGATCTATCAGTGTCTTTCTGTGCTAGTGCCACACACCCTATTAATAGTGCTTGTGACCATGAGTGGTCAAGTGTACCTAATGCACGTTTGGTTCACAGTGAACAATTATTTACCCCCAGCTACGCCAGCGGCCATCTAACCTTAACAGGCTCAACATGGCCACCATCTAGTGTGGCAGCACAACAATGGCCACAACATGGACAGCGCACGCCGCCTAACAACATTGTGGATGATCATCCAGACGTTGTGGTTTACCCCTCATCTACTCAGGTACCTTCGGGTTGCTTCGACGTGCAGATGAAGTTCCAGAACTTTGATTCGAACATTTCTACGCACAGGGTAGCAAATTCTTATATGCCTATAGTCGAACCCCCCCACTCACGCACTGCCTACGCCGCCCCGGTTCAGCTAGGTCAGTGAACCAACTTGCCTGCGGATCCCTTCCTGACCCCTCTTGACAACTTCCCTTTGCGAGTAATGGCAGTTGTCATAAGATTTGCACCACAGATGGACCACCTGTACGTTACAGGGCCAGACGCCTTAATGCTTCCAAACTTTTGCACGCCAAGGAAATCGTTCAGGATTTGTTGGCTTCAGGCATGCTTCACCCTTCCAATAGCAACTGGTCTTCACCTATTCACCTTGTTCCTAAAAAGGACAGCACCTTACGCATGTGCAGGGACTACAGGTCCATTAATGCTCGCACCATTATCGATAACTACTCAATTCCTCATATCGAGGATTTCAAGCAATTACTACATGGTTCTAAGTTTTTCTCTGTTTTAGATTGTTCCAAGGCGTACCATCAAATTCCTATGCATCCACCGCATATTCCGAAGGTTGCCATCATCACACCCTTCGGCCTATTTGAATACTGTTACATGCCTTACGGATTGAAAAATGCTGCGCAGACTTGGCAGCAGTTCATTGATTCCATTTTGCTACCTCTACCATTTGCTTACGCTTACTTAGATGATATACTGATCTTTTCCTCCTCTGCTGAGGAGCATAACGTTCATCTCGATGCAGTCTGTTCAGCCCTTGCTGCCAATGGCATAGTGATGAATCATAATAAATCTCAACTCTGTTCCACATCAGTTACCTTCCTAGGCCATAATGTCTCTGCCGATGGCCTCCGACCGACGTGTTCTTGTGTCGAAACCATACTTGATCTTCCTCTTCTTGAGGATTATGCTCTGCTCTGTCGTTTTCTGGGTATGGCAAACTTTTACTGCCGCCATTTTCCTCAAGCTGCCTCCGTCCAAATGGTCCTCACTGACACCCTCTCCAGCAAAAACACCACAGGGAAACAGAAGCTGGATTGGACCAAACCCACACTCGACACCTTTGGTAACCTTAAAACTGCCCTTGCCAAATCCGTTACACTTGCCCACCCTGACCCAGAGGCCCAAGTTTCTATCACGACTAATGCGACTGACTCAGCTGTGGATGCTGTTTTACAACAGCACACTGCGAGTTAAATGCAACCACTCCACTTCTTTTCCAAGAAACTAAGACCCAGTGTAAGTGGTCGGTTTTCGATCGTGAGCTCCTCACTGTGTGTAAGGCAATTAAACATTTCCGTAGTGACCTCTAGGGGTGACCTTTCACGATCTACACAGATCACAAGCCACTTGTGGATGCTATTCGTAACCTGCCTAAGGACCTTCCGCCAAGGCATTTCCGCCTTATGGACTACGTCCGTCAGCACTTTTCTGAGGCGTGCTATATCCGTGGTGCAGAGACTGTTGTGGGAGACTATCTTTTCTGCATCTGCATGCTAGCCGCACCACTGCATTTGGAAGAGCTCGCCTGACTTCAGGCTGAAGACGATGATATACAGCGAATAATATCAGACAATGAGTCATTGCTTTCTGTACAAATCCATATCCTACACGGATCAACAATCACTGTCCTTTGCGACACCTCTACTGGCACTCCCCGCCCCCTGGTTCTTATCGCCCTTCGTCACGAAGTCTTTACTGCTTTGCACGGCCTGGCCCAACCTGGAACGCGAGCAACGATGCAGCTGGTTACTGAGTGCTTTGTCTGGCCCGGCGTGAAGCACAACTGCCGCATTTGAACCCGTACTTGCATAGCAAGGTCGGCAGGCACACTCAACCTCTGTTGGGCAAATTTTACATTACAAAGGGGTGTCTTTGGCACATTCACATCAATGTTGTTGGCCCCCTACCAAGGATTATAGATACATCTTATCGATCATCGATCGCGACCCACTGGGTCGAGGCAGTCACGGCTGAGACCATCACTCGTTCTTTCGTCTCGGCATGGGTTGCTCATTTCGGCTGTCCCCTGTCTCTCATAACTGATCAGGAATGAAAGTTCGAGTCCATCCTCTTTGCACGACTGTGCGAACTCTGCGATGTTGTCACATTCCACACCACAGCTTACCACCTGCAGGTGAACGGCCTAGTCGAGCAGTGGCACCGCACTCCCAAGGCCGCGCTTATGTGCCACGTTGGCTTATTGTACTCCATTAGGTCCTGCTAGGCATTTGCTCGGTCTATAAAGAAGACTAGCACGTATCGCTCGCCGAGATTCTATACGGTGAACCCCTCCCCCTTTCCGCAAAATTCGTGGAGGACTCACTGTCAGCCAAAACCGTGGATCTTCCTGCTCTGGTTGAATGGGTTCGTGTGCGCATTGCATGCCTCCGCACCCCCCTTCCACGCCCTCACTCCACCCCACCTGTGTTCGTCCGTAAGGACCTTGGTTCGTGTGAATTTGTGATGTTGCGCAATGACACTATGCAAACAACCTTGCAGGCACCTTATTCGGGCCCTCACGCGTGTTACATCGGGGTACGAACACGTTTGTAATCCACCTACATGGGTGACCACAGACTGTGTCTGATAACAACATGAAACTGGTGTGGTCACTCACCGACCTGCCTCCTGATGCTGCTGCCCTGCCACCGGATGCTCCCAACCTGCCTTGACTCTTGCAGCGTAGTTTCTGAAGTGCACACTTCTCACGACGGCCGCCGCCTACAACCGCTGCGCTGGCACGAAGATTATGAATTTGAGTGATGAAGTTCCATCCGTCGTGCTGCGCACTACCAGGGGGATGGGGGGGCTCTGTAGCATCTCTGGCACAGAGCACCCTATCTTTGAGTCTTATTTCTTTGAACTGCTTTTGTTCATGCCTTCTCTCGGCATGCAACTTGTGTTCTGCTATTTTGTTCTTTATGTCTTGGTGTTTAATAAATGTATATACGATTCTTAGTGTGCGTTATTACCGACCAACCATATGTGATAACCACACCTGATTTTGTAAATCGATCTCCCAATACTGCTCCTGGGTGGTCAGGTAATCACTTCAAAATTGATTCTGGAAATCCGCTTCTGTTTGCCTGTTTTCCAGTTCCACAATCTATTTTCGCTGCTATGTAAAAGCAGCTGGTATTGAAACGTGCTCGGACTGTCAGGTTTTGTCTTGTTTTTAAAAATTTCGGCCAATATTGATGGAGTGGCTTTTTGTACAGTGCAGGATAAGTAGAAATATTAGACTGAAGCTGTTTACAACATTGTCTAACTGAAGAGAAATAGCAATTGTGCTGGCTAAATCATAAACTACACCTGCTGTTTTCCAAGTGCCATAGTTAATTGGGTTAGCAAATCTGCTTCAGACCTTAACACGCAAACGAAACAGTGAAAAACAGATTCCAAAACTTGGTTTTCGTCTTTCAGAAGATGTGTTGCATATAAAAGTAGTGATTCAGAGCATAGGACACGTGATGTAATTAGCCTGTAGCAATGTCACTATGCGAACACAGATAGGAAAAGTTATTGATTTAAATTAATGTACATAGAGTAGCTACAAGAAAAGCTGATGTTTCACATATAATATTTGTCTTTTTTGCAGGTGTTACACTTAGAGTTAGCATACATCTACATCTACATTTATACTCCGGAAGCCACCCAATGGTGTGTAGCGGAGGGCACCTTACGTGCCACTGTCATTACCTCCCTTTCCTGTTCCAGTCGCGTATGGTTCGCGGGAAGAACGACTGCCAGAAAGCCTCCGTGCATGCTCGAATCTCTCTAATTTTACATTCGTGATCTTCTCGGGAGGTATAAGTAGGGGGAAGCAATATATTCGATACCTCATCCAAAAATGCACCCTCTCGAAACCTGGACAGCAAGCTACACCGCGATGCAGAGCACCTCTCTTGCAGAGTCTGCCACTTGAGTTTGCTAAACATCTCAGTAACGCTATCACACTTACGAAATAATCCTGTGACGAAATGCACCACTCTTCTTTGGATCTTCTGTATCTCCTCTGTCAACCCGACCTGGTACGTATTCCACACTGATGAGCAATACTCAAGTATAGGTCGAACGAGTGTTTTGTAAGCCACCTCCTTTGTTGATGGACTACATTTTCTAAGGACTCTCCCAATAAATCTGAACCTGGCACCTGCCTTACCAACAATTAATTTTATATGATCATTCCACTTCAAATTGTTCCGTACACATACTCCCAGATATTTTACAGAAGTAACTGCTACCAGTGTTTGTTCCACTATCATATAATCATACAATAAAGGATCCTTCTTTCTATGTATTCGTAATACATTACATTTGTCTATGTTAAGGGTCAGTTGCCACTCCCTGCACCAAGTGCCTATTCGCTGCAGATATTCCTGTATTTCGCTGCAATTTTCTAATGCTGCAACTTCTCTGTATACTACAGCATCATCTACGAAAATCTGCATGGAACTTCTGACACTATCTACTAGGTCATTTATATATATTGTGAAAAGCAATGGTCCCATAACACTCCCCTGTGGCACACCAGAGGTTACTTTAATGTCTGTAGACATCTCTCCATTGAGAACAACATGCTGTGTTCTGTTTACTAAAAACTCTTCAATCCAGCCACACAGCTGGTCTGATATTCCATAGGCTCTTACTTTGTTTATCAGGCGAAAGTGCGGAACTGTATCGAACGCCTTCTGGAAGTCAAGGAAAATGGCATCTACCTGGGAGCCTGTATCTAAGACATTCTGGGTCTCAAGAACAAATAAAGCGAGTTGGGACTCACAAGATCGCTGTTTCGAATCCATGTTGATTCCTACAGAGTAGATTCTGGGTTTCCAGAAATGATATGATACGCGAGCAAAACACATGTTCTAAAATTCTACATCAGATCGATGTCAGAGATATAGGCCTATAGTTTTGCGCATCTGCTCGACGACCCTTCCTGAAAACTGGGACTACTTGTGCTCTTTTCCAATCATTTGGAATCTTCCATTCCTCTAGAGATTTGCGGTACACGGCTCTTAGAAGGGGGGCAAGTTCTTGCGTGTAGAATCGAACTGGTATCCCGTAACTTTCCTCTGTTGAGTGATTCAGTTGCTTTTCTATTCCTTGGACACTTATTTCGATGTCAGCCATTTTTTCGTTCATGCGAGGATTTAGAGAAGGAACTGCAGTGCCGTCTTCCTCTGTGAAACAGCTTTGGAAAAAGGTGTTTGGTATTTCAGCTTTACGCGTGTCACCCTCTGTTTCAATGCCATCATCATCCCAGAGTGTCTGGATATGCTGTTTCAATCCACTTACTGACTTAACGTAAGACCAGAACTTCCTAGAATTTTCTGTCAAGTCAGTACATAGAATTTTACTTTCGAATTCACTGAACGCTTCACGCATAGCCCTCCTTACGTTAACTTTGACATCGTTTAGCTTCTGTTTGTCTGAGAGGTTTCGGCTGCGTTTCAACTTGCAGTGAAGCGCTCTTTGCTTTCGCAAATGAGTCAGTAAAATTTTAAGTAATGACATAAGTGTCTGGTCTTCTGGGCTTGAAATTCTTCCAAGTGGCTGGCCCTCAAAGTGTTAGGCTTTAAATGAAAATGAAACACTCTGTGATTTAAGAAATTCAAAGCACATTCGCACATGAACATAACTAATATTGAGTAAAATTAAACATACTTTGAAAGTAATGCTTTTCAAACGACCAATTGCAATATTTTTCAGCGACCTGTTAGAAATCTGAATTTCGTAAATCATATTAAAATCTGTAATTCGACTTATAGAGCATATTCGTATGTCCAGATTCACAAAGAAGTAGGTCCCAAGCTGTGGTTTTCGGAATGCAAATTTTCTTGAAGTACCAGTACTGTATTATCTCATGTTTAGTTCTATGGCATAATGCCAAACGTCGCAAAAGATAACAATGTGCACTTGAAATTCAGCAAAAGTTGACACTATCCAATAGTGTTTCAAATAAATTGACAGCCTCTGTGGAAAAGGTTAATCAAAGACATTTTTTTTTGCAAATCAACAAAAATAACTTCGTTGTTCCTCAGGGGAATTAATACCCGACTTCCAAAAACCTGGTAATAAAATAAAATCAGAAAACTGAAACTAATTACATATTTTAGCCTTCCATAATTATGTAATATTTTAATTTGCTACATAGCTCCCAGACACAGAAATCCGTTTTGTTCTAGAGAGCTGTAAACCAAGACGAAACAGTAAAATCACTAAACATAAACACGGTTCACATGGAGACTACCCCTCATGCCACTACAACCCCGAATGCTCTGTGTATGCACGAATCTGGCAGCTTGGGTGTACCAGAGAAATGTTTCCAGGTATCATCTGGCTGCTTGTTTCTACTGCTGATACAGCTCATGTCTAGTTACCTTGGATACAGCTAACAGCCGCACTTATAGTAGCCAGAAGCATAAGAAGGTACTGCTCATACGCGACTCAACTGCAACTGTGCATACGCATAAGACTGCTGTCAACTTCTCAAAAGAACCTAATGTTAACTGCTGTTTGGAAGCAGTTTGTTGTATTGCAGTCTTCATCTTAAAGCCTTTGACACACTTTGCTGTTGGCAGGCAATTGTGTGTGCGCTGTGTTTTGTTGTTGTAAATGGCACATTTCCTTTGCAACTTAAGTTTTTTCCCCCCTCGTTTAGATTTTATTGCTGCAGTATTATATTGCAGTAATGGGCTAAAGTAAAATTCTTTGTTAGAGTATTAGTTCTTACCAGTCAAAACTACAAAAATTTAACTGAACACTAAAACAATGAAAATTCCCTAATTGTTAAAAATTCTCGGTTTTTCCCAGTTTTCTCCCAGATGAAAAATTTTCCGGGTTTTTCCCGGTTGTCCCGGAGCATATACACCCTGTAATAAAAAAGAAAATATAATTTAACAACAAAAAGTAAATACAGAACGAAACATCTGCGACAGGATAAAAAAAGGTTGCAGTGAGATCTGATCTGACACTAAACTGGAAACAACACATATTGGAAGGCACATCCACTCGCTCATGTAAACCGGATATAAGGACTTACAAAGATACGCCAATCAGTTGATGCATTTCTCTTAGGTGATAACAGTAGTCATGCCAGGTTGTGGTCGAAGTAATTACAAATAAATACATCCATTTTTAGTATTTTTACTATGACCATTTGTCTATTTGTTTATATATTAGACCATTAAAAAATGTAATCTTTTACAAATTAAGGTAAAGCATTAACTGCACAGGTCTTTAAAAAGAGAGACAATTGCCTCCTCTTAGACTCGAATGCATGTCCTTTACATTCGTTCATAAACCGGCAACCCATGCACTCAGCCATTGAAACAGATGTGAAACACTCACCATTGCAGTAATTCTAGCAATGTGGAGTCCCTATATTTCAACCATTTCTACGTGATCTAATAATGATTTTCAAAAGAAATGATACGATGAGTTAAATTTCAATGAATCTTGACATATACTGTATCCTAACTATCATATTGCTTCTATTTGATAATGTAAACGCCAAGCTGAAGCTGTACAGACTGCCAGAGTTGTGAACACTGGACTTCTGAACTTGGGCATGTGCAATACTCTGTTCTTGTACTATAAATTATTCAGGCCAGGCAATCTTTTTTGCATGTCATTGTACATACTAACTTTCTTGCCTTGAGAAACAAGAATGGATAGCCCAGTATTATGTAGCTATTCCAATAGACTGGCACACTATTTTATCATGTCTCTTGCATACAAACAATGTCACATTTTGGTCAAAATAGAATATGATAAACAAAACAAATTATTTGTTGGGCAGACTATGCAATGTAAGGAAAATGAAAAAAAAAATTGTTTTTAAAGAAAAAGACCCATAAAGACCAAACATTTTTGTTAATAACGAAATATTAAAAAAAAGTTAAATATTTTAAACATCTAAAATGCGACATTAAATATGAATATGGTACGAGATACTTATAAGAAACTAACCCAATTCTTATATAAACAACAATATGTAACTGCGCTAACAATAAAATTTAGTAATTAGACAGAATTAAGAATAAGGATGTTGGGAATGACCTGAAGTAAAATAAAAAAAAAAAAAAAAAAAAAAAAAAAAAAAAAAAAAAAAAAAACCATGAAAAGAGAACAAATTGGAATGAACACTTGCAAGTATTATTAGCACAAGATTACCGCTCAAAATCAGACATAGACAAACCTAAAGAGATAAACTGTCAATGAAGACTAAGAAAAAGATTGGTATACACAAGATGCAGATCCAAACACTTTAAGTGTAGTAGTAGTAGTAGTAGTAGTAGTAGCAGCAGCAGCAGCAGCAAAAGAAGAACAGGAAGGAATAAAAATTCCAGTAGGTAATTAACACATACCGTAGATTTAACACTTACAAATTTCTATTTTAAGCAATTATACTACAGCTGTCACTATCACTTTCATCTTGGTTATGATGCAGTTCTGATTCTACACATCACAAATCATCTGACAATGTGCAATGAAGCCCATCAGTACTGCTCTATAATATTAGAGGTTCAAATATTACACTCAAAACCAAAAACTCGACTTTCCAATAGTGATGCTTATGTTCTGATATGGACATCATTTGAAAATGGCAACTTAAATATCTCATGGCACAGGCTCCCTGCAGAGAGCTACAGTTTTATGTCTAAGTGAATGTTTCATTTGATCAATAGATCCCAAACTCAAACCCATCTCACAGTTAACTCATATTCTGATGTCATGCAAGCCTATAATTAATTGACTTTAATGAAAAATTGCAATTAAAATTTGTGAGAAGTTAAAATTGTATGCTGGTCTGGGGCTTTGCTGTGGACACCTGCATATCAGAGGCAGCGATCTATAAGCAAGTCACCTGAACAAGAGCTAAAGACCGAGTCACAGATTCAACATGCTACAAGAAGAGAGAAAGACGAGGGATTAACATTCCATCAACGGTGAGGTCACTAGATGCAAAGCACAGGCTTGGATTGGTAAAGGATACAGAGGGGAAATGGGCCACTTCCTTTTCTGGTGTCCCCTGGGGCATTTGTCTCAATCAATTCACGAAAATCATGGAAAATCAAAATCTGACGGCTGGATGAAGATTTGAACCATGAACTTGTTACAGCCTCCTCTTCATTCATAATCAGCTGCAATGAGGACATCTTACTGCCATGCTGTGAGACCGTATACTGCAGTCACTGTTTAAACTCAGGCTGAAACATCTCTGTTGACAACTAATACAAGCTCTTTCTTCCACTAGGACTCTGGCTATAGCAACTCACCACTGTAGCTCAATACCAACTGCTTGTACAGACAAAAGTGGGAAATGTAATATCTGACTTTTAGAAACACTTGTTTTATATATAATAAAGTTGTGACTAATTTTCTGCCGGTAAGGGACAAAGATCGTGCAATTTTTGTAGTACAGAAGCTGGATAACAATATCCAAGCTTTTTTTACTTAGTCTTACACCACTCTTAACTGCCACTCTTCAAACTGTACCAGAAAGAAGAGACTCCATTTCTACATCTAACAATATAATCAGTGTAGTAACAAAGGAAAACAGTACTGGGTTGTGGGATGGGAGAAAAGCCGTTAGGCTAACTCAATGGCAAGTCAAGGGTGGAATAACATTACAAAATGCTTCATTTGTAACACTGAAATGTGGTCCAGAGAAAACATGAGTTGAGGGAACTTCACTGGGGCTCTAAACAGGCGGCGGAGTTAATTTATTCCTGGTGAAATAAGTTTCAACACTGTCATATGTGCAGCACACATCTGATACATTTCCAACAACTGGCTGAGATTCTTCTGAAGAAAACGACAGTAAACTCATTTCATTGTGGCAGATTACTGTCACATTTACAGGTCACATGATTGTTGTGAAGGTAGGCATTTTATGAGAGTTCTGCTTATGTAAAAGCTAAGTGAGCAATGGAAGCTGTCTATAGATAGCTGCCTACAGACCAAAAATATTCAATGAAGGTAAAAGCTGAAGTGTAGTTCAAAGCAGTTCTGAATATATTAAGAGACTGCAGAGGTAACATAGGAGCAACATTACACTCAGAAGACATGGCTGCTGTCAAAACAGTGCAGTGTGGAATGTGAAAGTGTGCCAGGAAAGCAAAAAGACATATTGATAATGGGAAATTTAATCATGACATTTTATGGAACTCACAACATAGCACTGACACTGGTTATTAAGTAAAGGATAAATCAGTACTGGTTCAAATTGTACAACATTATTTGACCATCTGCATAATTTGTTGAAATACAAGTAGGTGTTCTAACATCAAGATATTATGCCCGACAGTGCATTGATCGTTTCAAGGGTAAAAGCGCACAAGCTTGGTTCTGAAATTGTTTTCCACCCACTCCATTCCAGAGATTTGCCACCAAGTAATTTTTTTCCTGGTTTCTAACCTCAATAAAATCTTCACAGGTTTTTGTGCCATAAAAGACTGTGAGAGTGACATTTCAGAAACACTACTCTCCATCTTCTGGTAAATTTCTGGTGTCAGTCTCTCTCTTCATCAGTGGTGGGCATTTAAATCTCACAATGGCCACTCTACAACAGTTTAACAGAAGGCCAGATAATTGTTTACACAGCTGATAACTTGCATCCACCATCCACTGTTGACTTGTGTGGCGCAGACTGTTGGCTCTCCTATCTCATTGCTTTAAAGGCTGGTTGTGAAGCTGCACTGCAGGCAAAACTCTAGTCAAACATGCATTTTTGGGAAGAAATTTTCATTGAATGAATAAGTTTTCCATGGAATAAGTAATTACTGTACTCAGTTGAAAGGGACAAACGAAAATTTTCATTGACGAAATAAACTGATTCAATGGGAATCATGATTGAAAATAATTTGTGGTTTCTGAAAAAGGGAAAAAGTGACTGTTTCTAAACAACTTTTCAGTCTACCCTCAATATACTACCCACGCACATTTCCTCGGGTATGAGCGAGCATGCGCACACGCTCGCGCCCATGCCCTCGCGCAAGCCCACCTGCACAGGTTGTCTTCTTCATTACAAATATGGCAGTCCACTCAGAATGTGGTGGTTACAGTTGGAATAGAATGCAAAAACTGATTGTGAGGCACCATTTGTGAGATCTGAGATTGGTCCTTGCTCATTGTGATTTTACAACGCGAACCAGAAAAGCAAAAGCAGTCTACAACAACAACATAACCAGATGCTCATAAGGCATATGCAAGACTGAAATTCATAGGATTAACTCTAAGGAAATGTAATTCATCCACAATCCAATCCTTGAAAGCTGTTCATTAGTGGAAGTGTTTACAAGGTAGGACGAGTAAAATATATAGAGAAGATTAAAAGAAGAAGAATATTTTTCATTACAGGTTCAATTATTCAACATGTGAGTAGTGGCGATACTAAAGCAAATCAAGTACTGAGCGCTACAAGAGATGTGTTGTGGGTTACCAAGAGGCTTATTGTCAAAATTCTAAGAAGGCTGGCAGGAAGAAAGCAAAAAGGGAGATTAGCGTTTGACATTTCACTGATGAGGTCCTGGGAACAGTGGGTAAAATTCATGCAGATCAGAGATTGAAAATGATTTATTTGAAAATAATTTTATTTACATCAATAGATGCAAAGTGAAATTTTCATTACAATGACCAGTGTCTGCTGTATTCATCATCTTCAAATCTGACCATCAAATTGTGTCACAAACAGATCTGAAGGTTGCCATGCACACCTCAAAAGGGTAACTGTGTGAAAATTTTGTATTGCAACTGCTGATAGAAATTAAATTATATGGGAATGCAGACTTTCTCAGCAAATTTCAATTAAGGGAATGAGTTAGAAACTTGGTGAAACACTTTGACAACATGGCACCATGATTCTACTGACAATCCAAGAAGATTTCATCGAAGGACAGAAATATTTTCAAATAAAGGCTCACTAAATGGAGTACAAGATTAACTTGAGAAAGATGAGGGAAGATATAGGCTAAGACATTCAGATGGGGATTTGAAATGTGTCCATTTCAAATGTAAGTCCAGTGCCCTCACCTATACAAAACTTAGCTTAGTGCGCAACAAGGAGTGTCGAGCTACATAGTTTTTCCTCACTTATGTGTCATGAAATTACCACGACGGTAAAATCAGAGAAATTTGAACATTTACACAGACTTACTGAAAAAAAATTCTTGCTGTACAATTTTTGCAAATAGAACTGAAGACAGGGTGAAGTTATAATTGCACATGATATACTCTGCCACACACCGAAGATGGTAAACAGAGTTAAAATGTAAACGTGGTTATATTCATTATGAAGATAGTAACTGTTCTAAAGAACAGATACCAATTATGACCATGCAGCTTCTCTAGAAAGAAATGATAACTAATCAAAACCCTCAGCTGCCAACAGGTGTTGTTGATATACCTCAATGGGGACAGCTGAAAATGTGTGCCCCGACCAGGACTCGGGCTTGGGATCTCCTGCTTACATGGCAGACGCTGTATCCATCTGAGCCACCGAGAGCACAGAGGATAGCACGACTGCAGCAACTTAGCCCCTGCATGCTTCCCGTGAGACCCACACTCCCAGCTGTCCACAACCTACATTCGTAATGTTCCTAAAGGATATTTGCTCATTCACTCACTACTCGCACCAACTAAGGTGACGATTCCCGTAAGAGTTCGGACAAAGTGTGCGCATTTGCACAGAAAAAGGTCAATGGCCTTTAACTGCATGTAGATAGTAACTGTTCTGAAATAAATTTTGCAAAAAATAACAGCAAATTTTGCAAAAAAAACAGCAAATTTTTTCAAAAAGATAACAGCAAATTTTGCAAAAAATAACAGCAAATTTTGCAAAAAATAACAGCAATTTTTGCAAAAAAACCAGCAAATTTTGCAAAAAAACCAGCAATTTTTGCAAAAAATAACAGCAATTTTTGCAAAAAATAACAGCAATTTTTGCAAAAAAATAACAGCAATTTTTGCAAAAAATAACAGCAATTTTTGCAAAAAACTAACAGCAATTTTTGCAAAAAAACTAACAGCAATTTTTGCAAAAAAACTAACAGCAATTTTTGCAAAAAACTAACAGCAATTTTTGCAAAAAACTAACAGCAATTTTTGCAAAAAACTAACAGCAATTTTTGCAAAAAACTAACAGCAATTTTTGCAAAAAACTAACAGCAATTTTTACAAAAATTAAAAAAGTAAAAAGTAACACCAAATTTTACAAAAAAAGTTGGCAAAAACATCGAATTTTACAAAAATAGAAGTGAATTTCAAATAATTACAGAATTCGTAAAACACCACCTAATTCAGTAAAAAACCACTGAATTTGAAACAAAAACCTACATTGAAACTTGCATGAAACACCTAATTCGGTAAGAAAACAGCACTGAATTTGGAAAACCACCAAATTTAACAAAAACAACCCTGTATTTGGCCTAAAACAGCACCAAAATCTAAAAAGCAATGGAAATCGGCAAAAACACCGAATTTGGCAAAAAACTGAACATGGGGGGGGGGGACATCGGGTTTGGCAATAAACCACATGGAATGTGACGCAATAAATCAAATTTTGCAAAAAATAACACTGAATTTGATTAGAAATAACATCAATTTGGCTGTAAAATAACATGAATTTTTCCTGCCCCTAATGATATACAATATTGCTTTACTTCTCTATAACTTAAAAGAACACTCTGCGACTCGCAGTTCTTTGAATGCTGCCAACCATTTATCCTACATTTTTCTATATTCCATCAATATTTCAGTTGGCATAAAAAGAGCAATAAAGATCTATCTACTTTAAAACATATTTACACAACATTAGTGTTTCAAGTTGTATGAGAACAGTGTCTAGCTGCTGCCTTCTTCGATAAATATAAGGGGTGATCAATAAGTTTCCATACAAAGTGCGTATCGTCCAGAATCAGCATGCCACTGGGCAAAATTGCCTGCTGTGAGCACTGAGGCAATCATCCCACTGACGCACCAAGTTGAAGATACCCATTTGGAAAAACACCACGTCCTGCTGAGCGAAAAAGTCCTGCTCCACGTCCCCATCTGACAGGAATTGTTGACCCTTCAAGACTGTAGGTGTGATAATTGCATGGGGAAAGAGGACTACAGGATGGGGGCTCTAGTGTGTCTGACTTGAGTCAGCATAATGTCTAAATTACAACATTTTCTATATGGGGACGTGCACTGTCACGAAGCAGCAGCACCCCTCTACAGTGAACCATTGCACAATGGTGGTTTTCGAGACATGCTGCCTCATACAAATTCTTCACTCTCCGATGGATGCCTAGTGGTGTTTGTGCTTTGGCAACCAAGAAAAGAATATCATCATGTTGGTCCTCCTCAGATGCACTTCGTAATAACGTCATCATAGTTATATTTTTGAATTTACAGCATCCAAGTTGGAAAGACATGAATGCCACACTAATCCCTTACCTTCATGTTAGTGCTTATATACCTAGTCACATTCGAATTGCACTGTGTTTCATATATGCTGCAGGAATGTACTCAAACAGAAATTTTTTGATCGCCCCTTATATGGTGTAGCATCAGGACCTAATGAATAGCAATAATGTGTAATAGCTGACTGTAGTGTGTTCCTACACACATACACACACATCAGCAGTGTTATCAACATGTGGTGTGTATTTTCTAATTCACAAGTAATCTATAAACAATTAAGCATTATAAAAGAAATTTGTGCTCACTACAAAAGTTTCACAGCATAAGAATTAGACATTTAATTATTAAGCGTGTTTCTTCCCACTACAGTAGTCTGCAAGAGCACATCTCAGTTTCATACACTTTTTTTTTTCTTTTCATAATGTAAGGAATAAAAGTTACAACTTACACAACAGTAGAGGCACTTAATCACCAGAAGGCACATAAAGAAGACTAAGAACCTCGCTAGCTTTCAGAAAAATTTTGTTTCAGAACAATAAAAGTGCACACACTTGCACCATCTGTCCTTTGTTGCTGTCTCATGATTGAGTACGTTTGTGTCCTCTGTATCTCTAAAAAGGATTCATCCAAAGGCTAGCAAATTTCTCAATGTAGTTTATAAGCCTTTCAATGACTCAGGAGCCTCTACTATCTTGTGAGTTTTTGTCTTTACTCCTTAGGTTCCTTAAATTATTTTCTTTCCAGCAGATCTTCCCATCACCTTATTTAGTTGGCTTTTCTGTCCAAATAAATATACCATTTCACAATTACAATATAAAAATGACAAAACAACTAACGTCTTCATTTGTAGTCTGGTTTGACGTGGCAAGATAAGTGTGAAAGCCCGCTAAGCCAATAACGCTCCACACACTGAAGAAGCAGACGAGGCTTACAATAACACTGGCTGGAGAGTCCTTAACAGCATCAAGGAATGGACGGTCATCCTTTGTAACTGGAAAAGTGGCAAGAAAATCATCAATATACCGTTTTCAAAACTGAAGCTTATCAACAACATTCAAAATGATTCTATATATCTGACAAATTTTACTTACGTAATATTAAATGTGTAATAGCACAAGCAAATATAAAAACGCAGAGAAAAGCCAGTGATACGATGAACATATAGAAGTAGCGATAGTTTCTTTTGCCGACACAGTTTCCAACCCAAGGGCAGTGGTGGTCAAAACGATCTGGCAATAAAAACAAAGAAATGTCAACCACAATACTATTGCCACTAACACAAATAGAAACTGTTCAGTAGTGCAAAGGTAAAACTTAATATTTTATTTAGTCACACATTTGTTTCTCCTGCAAGACCAGGATTATCCTTACAGTATCTACTAATACGAAATATGAAAGTCGATACTGGTTAAGAGAAACAATGAAAGAATACACGCATAATAAGACTATCGATGTTATGTTAATAATAGAAGTAGAAGCTGTAGTACCAGTACTGCGAGTTACCATAATGAGAACAATTACAACGTACAAATAACTTGATGCAATAGTCAGATCTATACTGAAGGGACATGATTGTCTACATCTAATAATTATTTAACAAGTAGTAAGTAGTAAGTAGTAGTAGTAGCAGTAATTGTTGTTGTTGTTGTTGTTGTTGAAGCAGAGAGGTGTTCATTTACTCTCTCGCTGTTGGAAGCAGGTGTACAAAGGGTAACAACTGTTTCTCCTTAAACAAGCCTTGATAACAAAGCATTCATTAGTTATTTACCCATATTGTGGCACCCATAATTATAACTGTTTATTTTCAATGGATTTAGTGATCACTCATATAATGGAATTAATTTTGTATGCTGTTGGATGCCCTTCCTGTCACAGTCTTATTATAAGAGACCGAAGGAAATCATTTACCCTATTAGTAATTGTTTCTATTTCAGAAGCAACAATTATGAGAAATACTCCTCGGTTTCTGCATTCACAACATTCAGAAGAAAGGCAATCAGATGGATACCATGTTTTCTTGACATTCAGAATGCTTTCGATGAATTTCTACAATGTTATTTTAAGTCAATAAACATGGGAGGGACGAAGGGAGGGAGGGAGTGAGGGAGGGAGGGAGGGAGGGAGGGAGGGAGGGAGGGAGGGAGTGTGATGGCGGCAGAGACCAGCGGGGCAGTCGAGACTGGGGTGGAGAGGGGGTAGAAGCAGAAGGTGGTGGAGAGGGTGTAGGAGGAGAGAGGGAAGAAGGGGATGGGGTGGAGAGGGGGTAGAAGGGGAAGGGCGTAGAGAGGGGGTAGAGGGGGTAGGAGGAGGAGGAGGAAGTGTAGGAAACAGGAGAGGGCAGAGAGCACTTTTTCTACTTATGCTACGGAAATACTTTTCTGAACATTTTAAGTGGGTCTCCCTTTGTTTTTGTTTTCACAAAAACTTATACAGCTGTAATACCAGCCTGAGGCTTGGTGGATACCTCTGCCTCTTGTGTTAGGTCACTAGCCATAGTGACAACTACTTATGCTGCGCCAAAAGCTAAGTGCTAGAATGTGTGTATCTGTGCTTGAACAAAAGATAGTGCCAACCCAAAAACTGGTCTTGTGCAGATAACCAGCAATATATAGCGTAGATAAAATCCTTGTGACTATATTTTGTCTTTTTGTAGTATTTCCGATTGTTTAAAAATAAAAATTTCAAATCAATTCATAAGGGTTGTATTGTCTATAAACTCTTGATAGTTTTATGAACATAAGAGAATTTTCCTTTCATGGATGAAAAACTTATATGTTAAGCAGAGCCAAGTGTGCTCAGAAAATTTCCTTATTATTTTCTTGAGTTTGGAGGAGGAGAGGAGAAAGAGAGAGAGAGAGAGAGAGAGAGAGAGAGAGAGAGAGAGAATTAATGTCAAACATGGATGATAACAATTTACTTGTTTCTTCGATGGTAGAAGGATATGCTGTTGAAGATTCCTTACGCAGTACATTTTCAAGATTATGAATGAGAGATGCTTTTGTATATTATGAGCAAAATCTCACAGAAAACAATCTCATCAAAACATCATCATCTGCAATAATTCTTGAACAAGTAATGCTACTAACAGAAGGTCCAAAATACAAGCTTTATACTAAGCAAAGTTTGTAACAAATGAAGAGTTTTTATGAGAAGGCAAAAAAACACTGCTCTGGCTGTAGAAAGTTTTTTTATTAAAACCACAACTGGTTTCACACCAATTTAAGCACATTCTCAGTTGACATAAATTGTGTCTACAACATTATTTTACACTGTTCTAAAGCCTCTCCCCATCCTTCACATCAGTAATAGATTACAACTCTCTCTCTCTCTCTCTCTCTCTCTCTCTCTCTCTCTCTCTCTCTCTCTCTAATCATTTAGTCGGATCTGACTCTTCGTGACCCCATGAACCAAATCACGCCACTTTTTCCTGTCTTGCACTTTCTCCCGTAGACCTTCCAGGTAACACATTGCTTCTGTGATGCCATCGATCCATCTCATCCTCTGACGTCCTCTTCTTCTAGTTCCTTCAATATTCCCCAGCATTAATGTTTTTTCCAGCGAGGCATGCCTTCGCACTGTGTGTCCAAAGTAGGTCAGTTTTTGTTTTAACATTAGACCTTCCAGGGAGAAATCTGGTTTAATTTGCTCGAATATTGATCTGCTGGTTCTCTTTGCAGTCCATGGAACTCTAAGTAGTTTCCTCCAACACCACAATTCAAAGGAGTCAATTCTTCGCCGTTCAGCCTTTCTAATGGTCCAGGTCTCACATCCATACTTCACAACTGGAAAGACCATAGCCCTCACAATATGGATCTTTGTTGCTAGTGTTATATCTCTGGACCTTATAACCTTGTCAAGGTTTGACATCGCCTGTCTACTGAGCAACAGGCGTCTCCGGATTTCATGGCTGCAGTCGCCGTCAGCAGAGATCTGGGAACCGAGATAACTGAATGTGGTCACAACCTCCATGGTTTCTCCTGCTATATCCCACGAATTGGTAGGTGTAGTTGCCGTAATTTTCGTTTTCTTCATATTCAGCATAAGACCGGCCTTTTCACTTTTGTCTTTCACCTTCTGTAAGAGTGTTCTCAATTCTTCTTCACTTTCTGCCAACAGGATCATATCATCCGCGTATCTGAGGTTGTTTACATTTATTCCAGCTATTTTAATTCCTGTTTCTCCTTCATCTAGCCTTGTATTCCTCATAACATGTTCTGCATACAGATTGAATAAGTACGGTGACAGTATGCAGCCTTGCCGGACCCCTTTCTGAATCTTTATCCATTTCGTTGTTCCATACATAGTTCTCACCGTGGCTTCTTGGTCAAGGTATAAACTCCGTATCAGATGAATGAGGTGATCTGGTACATCCATGTTTTTCAGTACATTCCACAATTTGTTGTGATCGACGCAGTCAAAGGCTTTGGCGTAGTCAATAAAGCAGAGGTACACATCTTTCTGGAATTCTCTCGCTTTTTCCATAATCCACCGAATGTTAGCAATTTGATCTCTAGTTCCTCTTCCTTTCCTAAATCCAGCTTGTTCTTCTGGTAGCTCTCGGTCTAGACATTGGCGAAGTCTATTTTGTAAGATTTTCAACATAACTCTGCTAGCATGTGAAATAAGTGTGATTGTTCGGTAATCTGAGCATTCTTTAGAACTTTTCTTCTTTGGAATGGGGATGAATACTGATCTTTTCCAGTCTTCTGGCCACTGCTGCGTGATCCATATTTTTTGACATATTGAGTGCAGCACTTTCACTGCATCCTTTCCAGTGACTTTAAACAATTCTGCAGGTATTTCATCATGTCCACTAGTTTTGTTATCAGCCATATTTTCAAGGGCCCACTGGATTTCGCTCTCCAAAATATCTGGCTCTAGTTCTAAATTAACATTAACATCAGCAGTAGGAGCCCTGTCATGATTACAACTGGCTACCAATAATTTTCAGTGACCGGGCAGAGGCTTCAAGAGAGCATAAAATAATGTTGTAGACAATTCATATCACCTGAGGATGTACATAAATTGGAGTGAAATTGGTTGTAGTTTTAATAAAAAATCTTTCTACAGCCAGAGCATTGTTTTCTGCCTTCTTATAAAAACAGACATTTGGCTGTGGTTGCCTACAATACAGAACAAAAACTCATAATTTAATGTGTTAATCAGCACATACTTGATTAATTTTAGATTTAACGATTTAATTATTTGAATTGAATAGAAAAATATCCAAATAATGAGCTAAGTGACACTCAGGAATTACCATTCTACTGACAGAGTGGAGCAGCACATCAAAAACTGCCCTCTCTTTAGAGAATTAAAGTAGCTTGAAGTACTTCAAAGTCAATTTTCTAGAGAATTTTTGAGAATTGCATTGACCTGTAGGTATTCAAACATAAAAAACTACAAAAATCGGACTGCCGTATGGCCTCCATGTAAGCCAGCAACAATAAGACACGTGAGACACGCTAAGCACAAGACCAATCACCGAAATGACAGACTTCACGAGTCAGGCATTACCTGCCACAGCAGTAAGGCCAGCCAGTTGCAGCCACAATGTCTGTGATATTCTAGTTCAGAAGTGTAGTCTAATGTTGAAAGGTTCACTGTTCTCGACTAACTGCACAGCACTACGGTTCAGTCATGCCTAGATTCGACATGCTCCAAAATATAGTCACCTGACGGCCCTGTTAACACAGTGCAATTGCCCTGGATGTGAGCGATGTACACTGAAGTGAAAAACGTCACGGTGTACCTCCTAAAATGGTGTCAGACCTCCTTCGGCCCAGTGTAGTGTAGCAACTTAATGCGGCATTGACTCAACACGTCAATGGAAGTCCCCTGCAGAAATGTTGCCTCTATAGGTCTCCACAACTGCAAAAGTGTTACCGTAGCAGATTTTGTGCACGAACTGACCTCTCGATTACATCCCATAAATGTCCGACGGTATTCAAGTCGGGCAATCCAGGTGGCCAAATCATTTCCTCGAATTGTTCGGAACGTTCTTCAAGCCAGCCGTAAACAATTGCAGCACGGTGACGCAGTGCATGGCCTGGTGGCACAGTGCAATTTCATGAGAACATGAAGCCCATGAATGGCTGCAAATGGTCTCCAAGTAACTGAACATAATTAATTCCAGTCAATGACCAGTTCGGTTGGACCAGAGGACCCAGCCCATTCCATGTAAACACTGCCCACACCATTACAGAGCCACCACCAGCTTGTACAGTGCCTCGTTGACAACTTGGGTCTATGGCTTCATGGGGTCTGTGCAACACCAACATGCCATCAGCTCTTACCAACTAAAATCTGATTATCTGACCAGATCACAGATTTCCAGTCATCTAAGGTCCAACTGATACAGTCACGAGCCCACGAGAGGCACTGCAGGTGATAATGTAATGTTAGCAAAGGCTCTCATGTTGGTCGTCTGCTGCCATAGCTCATTAACAGCAAATTTTGTTCGCCACACTGTCCTAACGGAGACATTCGTCACACATCCCACATTGATTTCTGTGGTTATTTCATTTAAGTGTTGCTTGTCTTTACAACTCTATAGCAAACATTGCTACTCTCAGTCTTTTAGTGAAGGGCATTTGCCGCTGTGTTGTCCAAAGTGAGAGGTAATGCCTGAAATTTGGTATTCTTGGCACATTCTTCAGAATGTGGTTCTTGGAATATTGAGTTCTCTAACAATTTCCACAACGAAATGTCTACACATCTAGCTCCAACTACCATTCTGCATTCAAAGTCTGTTAATTCCTATCACCTGGCTATAATCACATCAGAAACCTTTTCACATGAATAACCTGAGTACAAATGACAGATCCGCCAATGCATTGCCCTGTTACACCCTGTGTATGTGACACAACTGCCATCTATATGTGTGCATACTACTATCCCATGACTTTTGTCACCTCAGTGTAATCCCAAAACTTTTACTGACAGACCCATAGGAGCTGCTGAAAGAAGATGTTGTGTGGTGGCTACACCTGCAAGTACGCAATGGTTGCAGCTGCTGCTGTACAAGGAGCAGCTGGGAATCTGAAAACCAGCTCAATTCTAGCAGCACCTCTGCTTGCTGACAGATTCACAAGTGTCAGACAAATTCCTGCACTCTACATGGGTATCACACTTGCCAGAAACTCACTGCACCGACTGTCAACAACACATGAACTGTAGTTGAACAAGCTTGCACAAACTGTGGATAGCAGTTCAAAGGTGCAGCTTCAAAGGAGTGGAGGCTTTTTATCATACCATTAGAAGTTGCGAGGTATGATATGTTTTTTTTTTTATTTTTTATTTTTCAGGTGAAAGCCATACTGTCATTCTACAGCATCCCACTGGCAACTTTGATCTGATGTTGCCCATTCCAAGCAGCCTTGATTCACTACCCAACCAAATGTAAAGGGGTAGTTCAAAGACTACACTGTATGACCTTACTTCTGGCAACATTGTTAACCTGTCAATCACTGTCAGGCATTAGAGAAAGTTGTGAGAAACAAGTAGGGCCAACAAGATCCACATGCAGATGTGCAGACTGTGTGTTGGGAGTAACAAAGTTTTGAAACAGTGCCTGTACATGATGTGTCACTCTGCACTTCTGGCAGGGCACACACATTTCGGTCCATGAGCAGCAATCTTTCTGGGGAAAAAAAGCACTGGGTCACCAGTGCCTTCATAGCACAGATGCTATGCAAGGACTTGATTACACAGCAGTGTAGTTACCTGTGTATGTACTGCTGCAGCCAGCCTGTGGCTTCATCACAGCAAACTGCAATTTCCGACATTTCTTGCAGCAAGTCCTTCAGTTTTGCATTATTGTTCTGTGTCATTTTTAGCTTGTTGAAAGCTATTGGATCAGGTATGGCATAGGCTCAAGACAGTCCATCAGCAACCACTATTTGGCACTACAGATTTGTGAATGTTGGTCGTGAACTATGCAATAAAATTTACATGGTTCAGTTTTAATGGCCAAAATGTGAACATCAGCAGTTGATGGCCTGTGCATAAGGTCAGACTTAGCCTTTGACCATAAATCAAAAACATTTTATGGATACACAGACATCCAGGAGCTCTGTATAAAATGATGGGCTAGAGTACTATTTTTGAGTTGGCTTTTTTGATGAGAAAACCTAAGGATACCCAGGCTCCATTGATGTGCTGCTGCAAAATCACACCCATTGAACATGCTAAAACATCTGAAAAGGTCTCCAACAGGATGTGTGAGCAGTGCAACTTCTGCAAGACTCATCTGACATTCTCCAAAGTCTTCTGTATGTCTTTAATCCATTAAATGATGTGCAATTATGCACTGTGGTGGCAACTGGGACTTCCTCAACTTGGCAGTGAGGCAGATAAAATGATAATAGAAGTTTAACTGCACAATTCTCATTCTGTTGTTGGCACTAGATAATTCTCAGGACAGATGTAGTGCTGATATAGCATTTGTATATCAACAAAAATAATCAATTTGTGAAAATATAATGTAATTGGATGCATATAAATCTACTCACCAAGCGGCTCCAGGAGCATACACATATAAACATACTTAAATTTGCAAGTGTTCATAGCCAGTGACTACTTCTCCTGGCACAAGAGTTGAAGGGTTAAAGGTAAGGAAGTGGGGTGAAGCAAAAGGATGCTGAGATTTAGGAAATGGGGAGTTCCAAAAAGTTGACCAGGAACCCAGATCAGGTGGGACTTTCCAGAGAGGATAGAAGGAAAGCTTGGTGAGTGGATTTTTTATCTATACAATTATATTATGATACCATATTTTGCGAGATTATGCTTATTACAAAGTTTAACATGATGAAAAACTTCTCAAAGGTAGCATTTGTGTTATTTTGCACATGATGATGCTACTAATACACATCAGTGTAGGTGAAACAGAGATCTAAGCCACTTAGCACCTTACCAATAAACCACTGAAAAGTCTGTGCAGCACTGCACAGCCCATACAACATGTAGGGTAATTCATTAAGTCAAAACATGTTGTGATGGCTATTTTGTGTCTATCCTCTGTGCTCAATGGGATCTGTTTCTAGATCTTGATGACAACCAGTGTAAGAAAAACTGCATGCCAGAAAGATGACAATTACGTAAAATCCCCAATATGTCACACCAGGCACTTGGGAACTGTCCGAGCATTCAGTGATCTATAATTACAGCACAGATACAAGTCAAATGGCTTATTTGCCAACAAATGGCAGCTGTGATGCCTTTGTGCTTTCCAATGGCCGTGCTATGCCTTCCTGAAAGATTGTATCAAACTGCACCTTGGATACCCAGAATCTGTTTCAACAACTATGCTGCCACAACAGCCAGAGACAGCAGCCATGAGTGCATGAGATTTGCTACTGTTCAATGTGTGTATACCTTCTACTTCAGAAGAAGACCTCTGGCCGAAAGATAAAATGTATAGTAGTCTAGTCTTTCTGTTGTGCCTATCTGGGGCTCAAATGTCTCCTCTATATAGTGAGTAGCAATCTAGCCTTTTCATAATAGTGCTGTTCTCCATATCCACCAGATGATTTCGAATATGATTTGTCATACATTTCTTCTGTGGCAACTTCGAGTAATCTCTGTAATTGTCTTTCATTTTCTTCATGTGCACACATATTGTTGATTGAGTTGTTAGCCTATAATGACAGAAAGTAAACTGACTCCAAGACTTATTTTTCTTGGAAAGCAATTAAAATAACTGTAATAGATAACAATGGGTTCACTTAATACCGGGTGATCAAAAAGCCAGTATAAATTTGAAAACTTAATAAACCATGGAATAATGTAGATAGAGAGGTAAAAATTGACACACATGCTTGGAATGACATGGGGTTTTATTAGAACCAACCATATTGCTAGACGCATGAAAGATCTCTTGCGCGCGTCGTTTGGTGATGATCGTGTGCTCAGCCGCCACTTTCGTCATGCTTGGCCTCCCAGGTCCCCAGACTTCAGTCCGTGCGATTATTGGCTTTGGGGTTACCTGAAGTTGCAAGTTTATCATGATCGACCGACATCTCTAGGGATGCTGAAAGACAACATCCAACGCCAATGCCTCACCATAACTCCGTACATGCTTTACAGTGCTGTTCACAGCATTATTCCTCGACTACAGCTATTGTTGAGGAATGATGGTGGACATATTGAGCATTTCCTGTAAAGAACATCATCTTTGCTTTGTCTTACTTTGTTATGCTAATTATTGCTATTCTGATCAGATGAAGCGCCATCTGTCGGAAATTTTTTGAACTTTTGTATTTTTTTGGTTCTAATAAAACCCCATACCATTCCAAGCATGTGTGTCAATTTGTACCTCTCTGTCTACATTATTCCGTGATTTATTAAGTTTTCAAATTTATACTGACTTTTTGATCACCTGGTATAACATGAAATGCAATGAAAATGAAATGCCTGTAAAATTTAAAAAATTGACGCTCAGTATTATTTTGATTTTTGTTACACTAGGACTGGTGCGAGGTGTCTCCAACACCCCAGTGTATGAGACAATTTATTAATAATGGTAACTAGAATTTAATGCTTTATAATTTAATTATTCACATAACTGTTACAAAGCTAACAAGAGATTTAGAAAATTATGAAAGTTTAATCTAATAATACGGACAGTTTTTAAAGTCTGGGGTGTCCCCACCACCCCACACCTGTACCAAAGGGTTAAGCTAGCAGAGGGAGAAGACAACATATGTTGTTCCTTTAACCATTGCTGTCCTGCAGATATTTTGTATTGGTCCGTTCTTTCATGGTGAATGCAGTAAGTTTAATTCCTCTATGATGAGCAGTGTTGTATATCCCTTGTCTCCTGGTAAATGAGCACGGCTGCACTAAGTCTCTATTCATATGAAAGCCTCTTCTTTATAGAACTGCTTCATGAAGCCCCACAATATATTACTGCCACACTCAAATAATTCTATACTTTGATGGGGATTTCATCGAGACAACCTGTCCTTCCAGCTTTGATTCTCTTCAGCACTGTTAACCCTTCCTATTATCAATACCATATTATGGTCCATCCCCCCATGAACCATGGACCTTGCCGTTGGTGGGGAGGCTTGCGTGCCTCAGCGATACAGATAGCCGTACCGTAGGTGCAACCACAACGGAGGGGTATCTGTTGAGAGGCCAGACAAACGTGTGGTTCCTGAAGAGGGGCATCAGCCTTTTCAGTAATTGCAAGGGCAACAGTCTGGATGATTGACTGATCTGGCCTTGTAACAATAACCAAAACGGCCTTGCTGTGCTGGTACTGCGAACGGCTGAAAGCAAGGGGAAACTACAGCCGTAATTTTTCCTGAGGGCATGCAGCTTTACTGTATGATTACATGATGATGGCGTCCTCTTGGGTAAAATATTCCGGAGGTAAAATAGTCCCCCATTCGGATCTCCGGGCGGGGACTACTCAAGAGGATGTCGTTATCAGGAGAAAGAAAACTGGCGTTCTACGGATCGGAGCGTGGAATGTCAGATCCCTTAATTGGGCAGGTAGGTTAGAAAATTTAAAAAGGGAAATGGATAGGTTGAAGTTAGATATAGTGGGAATTAGTGAAGTTCGGTGGCAGGAGGAACAAGACTTCTGGTCAGGTGATTACAGGGTTATAAATACAAAATCAAATAGGGGTAATGCAGGAGTAGGTGTAATAATGAATAAAAAAATAGGAGTGCGGGTTAGCTACTACAAACAGCATAGTGAACGCATTATTGTGGCCAAGATAGACACGAAGCACACGCCTACTACAGTAGTACAAGTTTATATGCCAACTAGCTCTGCAGATGATGAAGAAATTGATGAAATGTATGACGAGATAAAAGAAATTATTCAGGTAGTGAAGGGAGACGAAAATTTAATAGTCATGGGTGACTGGAATTCGAGTGTAGGAAAAGGGAGAGAAGGAAACATAGTAGGTGAATATGGATTGGGGGACAGAAATGAAAGAGGAAGCCGCCTGGTCGAATTTTGCACAGAGCACAACATAATCATAACTAACACTTGGTTTAAGAATCATGAAAGAAGGTTGTATACATGGAAGAACCCTGGAGATACTAAAAGGTACCAGATAGATTATATAATGGTAAGACAGAGATTTAGGAACCAGGTTTTAAATTGTAAGACATTTCCAGGGGCAGATGTGGACTCTGACCACAATCTATTGGTTATGACCTGTAGATTAAAACTGAAGAAACTGCAAAAAGGTGGGAATTTAAGGAGATGGGACCTGGATAAACTAAAAGAACCAGAGGTTGTACAGAGATTCAGGGAGAGCATAAGGGAGCAATTGACAGGAATGGGGGAAATAAATACAGTAGAAGAAGAATGGGTAGCTTTGAGGGATGAAGTAGTGAAGGCAGCAGAGGATCAAGTAGGTAAAAAGACGAGGGCTAGTAGAAATCCTTGGGTAACAGAAGAAATATTGAATTTAATTGATGAAAGGAGAAAATATAAAAATGCAGTAAGTGAAACAGGCAAAAAGGAATACAAACGTCTCAAAAATGAGATCGACAGGAAGTGCAAAATGGCTAAGCAGGGATGGCTAGAGGACAAATGTAAGGATGTAGAGGCCTATCTCACTAGGGGTAAGATAGATACCGCCTACAGGAAAATTAAAAAGACCTTTGGAGATAAGAGAACCACTTGTATGAATATCAAGAGCTCAGATGGAAACCCAGTTCTAAGCAAAGAAGGGAAAGCAGAAAGGTGGAAGGAGTATATAGAGGGTCTATACAAGGGCGATGTACTTGAGGACAATATTATGGAAATGGAAGAGGATGTAGATGAAGATGAAATGGGAGATATGATACTGCGTGAAGAGTTTGACAGAGCACTGAAAGACCTGAGTCGAAACAAGGCCCCCGGAGTAGACAATATTCCATTGGAACTACTGACGGCCGTGGGAGAGCCAGTCCTGACAAAACTCTACCATCTGGTGAGCAAGATGTATGAAACAGGCGAAATACCCTCAGACTTCAAGAAGAATATAATAATTCCAATCCCAAAGAAAGCAGGTGTTGACAGATGTGAAAATTACCGAACTATCAGTTTAATAAGTCACAGCTGCAAAATACTAACACGAATTCTTTACAGACGAATGGAAAAACTAGTAGAAGCCAACCTCGGGGAAGATCAGTTTGGATTCCGTAGAAACACTGGAACACGTGAGGCAATACTGACCTTACGACTTATCTTAGAAGAAAGATTAAGGAAAGGCAAACCTACGTTTCTAGCATTTGTAGACTTAGAGAAAGCTTTTGACAATGTTGACTGGAATACTCTCTTTCAAATTCTAAAGGTGGCAGGGGTAAAATACAGGGAGCGAAAGGCTATTTACAATTTGTACAGAAACCAGATGGCAGTTATAAGAGTCAAGGGGCATGAAAGGGAAGCAGTGGTTGGGAAGGGAGTAAGACAGGGTTGTAGCCTCTCCCCGATGTTGTTCAATCTGTATATTGAGCAAGCAGTAAAGGAAACAAAAGAAAAATTCGGAGTAGGTATTAAAATTCATGGAGAAGAAATAAAAACTTTGAGGTTCGCCGATGACATTGTAATTCTGTCAGAGACAGCAAAGGACTTGCAAGAGCAGTTGAATGGAATGGACAGTGTCTTGAAACGAGGATATAAGATGAACATCAACAAAAGCAAAACAAGGATAATGGAATGTAGTCTAATAAAGTCGGGTGATGCTGAGGGAATTAGATTAGGAAATGAGGCACTTAAAGTAGTAAAGGAGTTTTGCTATTTAGGGAGCAAAATAACTGATGATGGTCGAAGTAGAGAGGATATAAAATGTAGGCTGGCAATGGCAAGGAAAGCGTTTCTGAAGAAGAGAAATTTGTTAACATCCAGTATAGATTTAAGTGTCAGGAAGTCATTTCTGAAAGTATTCGTATGGAGTGTAGCCATGTATGGAAGTGAAACATGGACGATAAATAGTTTGGACAAGAAGAGAATAAAAGCTTTCGAAATGTGGTGCTACAGAAGAATGCTGAAGATTAGATGGGTAGATCACATAACTAATGAGGAAGTATTGAATAGGATTGGGGAGAAGAGAAGTTTGTGGCACAACTTGACCAGAAGAAGGGATCGGTTGGTAGGACATGTTTTGAGGCATCAAGGGATCACAAATTTAGTATTGGAGGGCAGCGTGGAGGGTAAAAATCGTAGAGGGAGACCAAGAGATGAATACACTAAGCAGATTCAGAAGGATGTAGGTTGCAGTAGGTACTGGGAGATGAAAAAGCTTGCACAGGATAGAGTAGCATGGAAAGCTGCATCAAACCAGTCTCAGGACTGAATACCGCAACAACAACAACAACAATTATGGTCCATTGGCACCACTTTTTCTGAGAAGGTTCTTTGGTTTTCTTCATTCAGAAGTTTCTCAAAGTAATATTTTCAATGTCCTTCAACCCCATCATCATCTTTGAACAGAGATCCTGTGCAATGTGAGTAAATCCTTGTCTCTGGTCTACACTATTCCAAAAAAGGCGTGTGTTGTTTTTGTCTCCAGTTTTTCAGAGCTTTCATTCAAGGCAGCTGCATTCACTTTTCTCATTGCTCTTTTTGCATTTTGTTAACCACCTCGTGCAACTGTTGGTCCTTGGCTGCATCAGTTTCACCCTACCTCTTCCTGGCATTTCTGTTTTTTTGTCAGCTTCCTGTATTTTACCATTCTGCCAACAGGTTTTTTTTAATCAACAGCACAACCTCTCCCTGAGGTTTCTGCCAACACTTCTTACGCACACTTTTAATGACACCTATTTTTACCTTTCACTATTTTTGTAACTCCCCCAGAAGTTGTATTTTGGTTAACACCTTTCCCTTGGTGCTACCTCTACTATTTCTACAATTTAGCCTGTGTGCATTCTCAGTAAACTAGAATTAAATAGTCTGCAACAGAAGTTTCATAAATCAGTTCTATAACTGACAGTTATTAACATTTCAAGAATGTTGTTTTGAAGGGATTTTTAAGAACATACAAATGTCTCAGCTACCACTCCTAGCATACATTCCAGAGAGCACTGTCCATGAAAATGCTACATAATAAATTCACTGGGTGAATTCGTGGTGCTTGCTCTTTATGCTATAATTAAGTTACTTACAGCCACTGAACACACCATACAAATAATACTTTAATAAGTATTTTGCATACTTATTTAATAGACAAAAATCACAAGCATACATACCAACACAATTATCACACAAGCTGCAATGCGAAGCTCTTGGTGGCCGAAATATTTTGCACGTGAAACAATATTTCAACTTCACTGTCTGTCCTCGTACGAGAACTTCCTTTGTCCTTGGTGGTGGTCGATATGTGGGAGAGTTTGCACTGTTGGGAACTTCTGGCAAAGAAAACATAGCATTAAAGCCATTTCAATACATTATTAATAATAATAATAATAATAATAACCTACATTATGGACAGGTAGACAATTTAAGAAAATTCTTTCTAGAACGAGCAGAAACTAGCAAAATACACTAAGCAATCACTTATATAAATACATAGGCTACACCACTGCAATTTCATAACCACTTCTACAACCCTCTAGATCACATAACATCAACAGATACGAAGAAAGTAAATTGGAAAAAGAAAACACTACATGGCAAGCACCCGTATCATCTAACACAGCCACACATCGATCAAGACGCATCCAACACATGGCTAAGAAAAGGCAACATACACAGTGAGACGGAAGGATTCATGATTGCAATACAGGATCAAACAATAAACACCAGATATTACAGCAAGCATATTATTAAAGATCCCAATACCACAACAGACAAAAGCAGACTTTGCAAACAACAAATGGAAACAGTAGATCACATCACAAGTGGATGTACAATACTAGCAAATACAGATACCCCAGAAGACATGACAATGTAGCAAAAATAATACATCAACAGCTTGCCTTACAACATAAACTTATAAAGCAACACGTTCCCACATACAAGTATGCACCACAAAATGTACTGGAGAATGATGAATACAAATTATACTGGAACAGAACCATTATAACAGATAAAACAACACCACATAACAAACCTGACATCATACTCACCAATAAAAAGAAGAGATTAACACAACTAATCGAAATATCCATACCAAATACAACAAATATACAAAAGAAAACAGGAGAAAAAATTGAAAAATACATCCAACTGGCTGAGGAAGTCAAGGACATGTGGCATCAGGATAAAGTTGACATTATACCAATTATACTATCAACTACAGGAGTCATACCACACAATATCCACCAGTATATCAATGCAATACAGCTACATCCAAACTTATATATACAAGTACAGAAATCCATAATTATTGATACATGTTCAATCACCCGAAAGTTCCTAAATGCAATGTAACATATACCGTACAGTTAAAAGGAAGTCACACTTGATCAAGGTCCGCGTCACTTTCCATTTTTGACCAGACATAACGTCTGAGAAAAGAAAGAAATAATAATAATAATAATAATAATAATAATAATAATAGATTATATAATGGTAAGACAGAGATTTAGGAACCAGGTTTTAAATTGTAAGACATTTCCAGGGCAGGTGTGGACTCTGACCACAATCTATTGGTTATGAACTGTAGATTAAAACTGAAGAAACTGCAAAAAGGTGGGAATTTAAGGAGATGGGATCTGGATAAACTGACTAAACCAGAGGTTGTACAGAGTTTCAGGGAGAGCATAAGGGAACAATTGACAGGAATGGGGGAAATAAATACAGTAGAAGAAGAATGGGTAGCTTTGAGGAATGAAATAGTGAAGGCAGCAGAGGATCAAGTAGGTAAAAAGACGAGGGCTAGTAGAAATCCATGGGTAACAGAAGAGATACTGAATTTAATTGATGAAAAGAGAAAATACAAAAATGCAGTAAGTGAAGCAGGCAAAAAGGAATACAAACGTCTCAAAAATGAGATTGACAGGAAGTGCAAAATGGCTAAGCAGGAATGGCTAGAGGACAAAAGTAAGGATGTAGAGGCTTATCTCACGAGGGGTAAGATAGATACTGCCTACAGGAAAATTAAAGAGACCTTTGGAGAAAAGGGAACCACTTGCATGAATATCAAGAGCTCAGATGGAAATCCAGTTCTAAGCAAAGAAGGGAAATCAGAATTGTGGAAGAAGTATATAGAGGGTCTATACAGAGGCGATGTTCTTGAGGACAATATAATGGAAATGGAAGAGGAGGTAGATGAAGATGAAATGGGAGATATGATATTGCGTGAAGAGTTTGACAGAGCACTGAAAGACCTAAGTCGAAACAAGGCCCCAGGAGTAGACAACATTCCATTAGAACTACTGACAGCCTTGGGAGAGCCAGTCCTGACAAAACTCTACCATCTGATGAGCAAGATGTATGAGACCAGCGAAATTCTCTCAGATTTCAAGAAGAATATAATAATTCCAATCCCAAAGAAAGCAGGTGTTGACAGATGTGAAAATTACCGAACTATCAGCCACAGCTGCAAAATACTAACACGAATTCTTCACAGACGAATGGAAAAACTGGTAGAAGCCGACCTCGGGGAAGATCAGTTTGGATTCCGTAGAAATGTTGGAACATGTGAGGCAATACTGACCCTACGACTTATCTTAGAAGAAAGATTACGGAAAGGCAAACCTACGTTTCTAGCATTTGTAGACTTAGAGAAGGCTTTTGGCAATATTGTCTGGAATACTCTCTTTCAAACTCTAAATGTGGCAGGGGTAAAATACACGGAGTGAAAGGCTATTTACAATTTGTACAGAAAGCAGATGACAGTTATAAGAGTCGAGGGACATGAAAGGGAAGCAGTGGTTGGGAAGGGAGTGAGACAGGGTTGTAGCCTATCCCCAATGCTATTCAATCTGTATATTGAGCAAGCAGTAAAGGAAACAATAGAAAAATTGGGAGGTAGAATTAAAATCCATGGAGAAGGAATAAAAACTTCAAGGTTCGCTGATGACATTGTAATTCTGTCAGAGACAGCAAAGGACCTGGAAGAGCAGTTGAACGGAATGGACAGTGACTTGAAAGGAGGATATAAGATGAACATCAACAAAAGCAAAACGAGGATAATGGAATGTAGTCGAATTAAGTCGGGTGATGCTGAGGGAATTAGATTAGGAAATGAGACACTTAAAGTAGTAAAGGTGTTTTACTATTTGGGGAGCAAAATAATTGATGATGGTCGAAGTAGAGAGGACATAAAATGTAGACTGGCAATGGCAAGGAAAGTGTTTCTGAAGAAGAGAAATTTGTTAACATCGTGTATTGATTTAAGTGTCAGGAAATCATTTCTGAAAGTATTTGTATGGAGTGTAGCCATGTATGGAAGTGAAACATGGACGATAAATAGTTGGACAAGAAGAGAATAGAAGCTTTCGAAATGCGGTGCTACAGAAGAATGCTGAAGATTGGATGGGTAGATCACATAACTAATGAGGAGGTATTGAACAGAATTGGGGAGAAGAGGAGTTTGTGGCACAACTTGACTAGAAGAAGGGATCGGTTGGTAGGACATGTTCTAAGGCATCAAGGGATCACAAATTTAGTACTGGATGGCAGCGTGGAGGGTAAAAATCGTAGAGGGAGACCCAGAGATGAATACACTAAGCAGATTCAGCAGTATGTAGGCTGCAACAGGTACTAGGAGATGAAGAAGCTTGCACAGGATAGATTAACATGGAGAGCTGCATCAAACCAGTCTCAGGACTGAAGACCACCACCACCACCACCACCACCACCACCACCACCACCACCACCACAACAACAACAACAACCACATTTTAACTACTACTGATAATGGTTGAATTTAGAAGTAATTTAAAACTATGTCAATTCAATAATAACGATACTAAAATATCTTATATGATAAAAATAAAATTTTTCAGATGAAACAATAATGGTTGGATGTGAGCTCTGTAGGGAGGTGGAAAGGAGGGGATGGGGAGTAAAAGGAAGAACAGCAAATCAGTATAATCTAACACACAATTATATGTGGAGCACCAGACCTAAAGCTTGAAAAAGAATGAGTCATTGTACTCATTAGTATAAAATTGATGATGCAAGTATTATCATCAAGCCTAATGCACTAACTTCAACAAATTGGAATGTAAATATTATTGCATGAAAATCAATAAGCGAATTTCTGCAAATGGACTCTCAATGAAATGAGATAAAAAAACATGAGGCCTATATGCATTTCAGTATTGCACACAGCCTGATCATACCATTAGAAATAATGTACGTGGGTAAATCAATAAATGGAACTATGTTTTAAATTCTGGTATGTCTGTATTGGTAAGAAAGTGAAATGGAAGTCATGTCATAGACCTTCTTAAAAGTCTAGCCCTTCAATTTTTACATTACAGATACCAGAGTTTGGAGATAAAAATGTCAAAATGTTGACTTACTTTCCTGTTTTCATTCACTACAGTCTCATGACATCATATTCTGGGACAAATCATCACCGAGGAAAGAAGGGTTTGTTGCACAGAAGTGTGTAATTATGATAAAAGATGGTGTCTACTCCAGAAACCCTCTCAGACAGCACCAAACATTTGGTCGTACTGACAACAGCACCTTAGTATATTTACTCTCATACGAAACTTTCTATCAATAATCAATCAATTTGAAAATAACAGTAACATAGACAAATATAACACTAGAAGATGGCACTATTTACACTATTACTCAGTTTTGACATGGCACACGAAGATATGAGATATTAAACCACAAAAGTCTGAGACAACAAATCTTATGGGTCATGTAAATGGGCAGCATTTTGCCATATTAGCCAAATGCTTGACATTGTCTTTGACATGCTCTTATTTTCCAGGATAGTGAGCACCTAGTTATGAACACAGGAATAAATAGTGCAAATTTATCAACAATATTTTACAGTATGTTTGGAATCCATACAGTGAGCACAATCCAGACCACAACTCACAACTCCTTATTAAGATAATGGGTTATAAAATGAAATACTCTGGATCACAAACAATTCACAACCTGACTGGAAACAAAAAATACACCTTGTCTCAATCAAAGCAAGGAAACCTCAGAACAGATGCAGCTTACACGATTCTGAGAAATACAGGCCACAGACCATTTCAAAAATGACAGAGCAAACTATGACAGTTTCAAATTTGTACTTAAAAATGTGACAGAATAGCACAACAAAGTTACAGCAGAGAGATGTCTATGAGAGCCCAAATTCAAAATTATGTGTAGAGTCAAAATTTACTTCTATATTGTCATAAAAGGAAGCCAAAGTCTTGGGTGTACTGAGGTTCATCATCACATCCTGGAAGTGCATTGGGTGCAGACAGTGCCATTTCTCGCCACTATGGAATGTATGCCATCATTTTAAGAAGTTACCATAAGCAACAAACTACAGTATTCTTACAAGATGAGAGCTTATATGCACTTAAAGTCTAACAATCACATGGTTATCAGACAATTTTCAACATTATTGCTTATGCCACACCGTCTTGTCATTACTGAATCACAAAGTAATGTACATGACTGTTTTTTCCATAATTAAACTATTTGCTAATTTAATTCAGGTGCTCAATTCTTATAAAACTGTTTTATTTATTAGTTACAACCCACTTAAGCAGCTCTCAACTAGCATGAATTTCATTCAGAGACTTGTGAGCAATTTTCATTTGGCACTGCTTTTGGTTGCTGCTCAACGAATTAGGGACAAATTTTGGTGCTAAGTGTTTCTGGAGAAGTGGAGTCCAAATCCCTATGTACCCATCCAGACTTAAATTTTACCTAGTTTCCATTAATTTCAGGATAGTTCTTATGTAGATGATCCAGCTAAGTTCATTCCTTTCCTTCTCTCATTCTGAGGTTGTGGTCTGTCTCAGGGGACCTTGTTGCAGGTGTGGTGTGTAACCCTAACCTTCCTACCTTCTTACTTACTGAATGATCAAAACAAGAGAGGTGTTGTTCGGAAGCAAAGCAGGCCCAAAATGGACACAAAGCTTCGCATGAAGCCAAGGGGGAGGGGAGAGATGTCTATGAGAGTCCAAATAGTATAGCAAGAAACATGAGATGAAGCTTTCAAAGCAGAATATGAAAGCGAACTCCAAGAAGTAGCAGAACTTGCCTCAAATTGGCATTCAAGGGAGTTACCAAAAAAGGAAGCATAAGACGAGTGACTGGACACACAGCACCATCAGCAAGCTTTTTCGCACAGGATAATACCACACTGCAATGATTGATGCAATTTGGCAGCTTCTGCGTACAGATTCTGAACTGGCGGGTCCTGTGAAGATAGACCTTGTTAAGATGACATAAAATTGATCATTGTGCAGATAAATATACTTTACATCTATAGTACAGCTTCACTGAACCAATTATCAACAAAAATGACCATCTGGCCACTCCCCATGAGGTATCACTTACAATGAAAAGGACATTCAAAGAATGGAAGCAGTGTGCTGCCAGGTACAGTGTACAGGAGGAGCTACACAGTTTTCTATTAAGAGTTAACCCACAAGAATTTTGTGGTTTTGATGAATGGAAGAGTAGTGTGGTTGAGGTCAAAGGGTGGTGGAAGGAAATCCTTTTGCCACCAGAAATTCATACACGTGTTTACCTCAGTGAAAATGTGGATGTCTTAGCCTACACTCCCACAAGTAGAGGTGGTCGCAAGAGTGCTAAAATCATCTCTCAAGTAACCAGACCTGCTGAGAGCTGCAATAGACCACAAGATCATCTATCAACAAAGAGCCTGACATGCGCGGTGAGTGACAGTCGATAAGGGGTTTATTGCTCTAGCAATAAGGCCACAATTAGCACTGAGTCCTATGGTGCACTGTCCTCTTGAATACACTGAAAGCCTGGTCTTCCAAAAACTCTCAAATAAAGAGGAGCAGGTGGTATCATAACTCCCACCTGTGCAGTGTATGGGGGAATCCCATCCTCCAGCAAGCACCACAGGTATTTTACAAATAAAAAAAACACAGGTAAACTCTGGCACTTCTGCACAAAGCAGTCTGTGAGCAAGTGACAGCTTCCCTGTACCCACTGCGCTAAGGTATGGATGGTATGCAGCACACAGAGGCTTTGAAGGGTTCTGAGAGTGTCTGAGCAGATGATGAAATTGAAAATCCTGTGTCACTGGATGAATTGCATGGCCTAATACAGGGCAAAGAGCTCTGCTGTAAATACTAAGCAATGTTCCAGAAGGAAATACCAAAAAACTTCGGGACCAATGATGTATATACACCCAACACCATGGTCAGTCCAAGAGCCATCAGTGTACACTATTGTGAAATTCCATGTGAAGGTCGTGAAACTGAAGGCTGGGGTAGTGTTCTTAGTAAGCGAATGAATGCCAAGGTGAACACGGGCTGCCGCATGAAGCCAAGGTGGTGAAGGGTTCACACACACTGGGAAAGTTGCTCCCTGCCGCCGTTGGACAAGCAGCTGCCAGCAGCAAGTCGTACACTCTTAGCTGACTTATTTGTCACATAGTTTAATTCTTAATTACTTTGTATGTTTTTGGGTATTTGCATTGTTTAATTCATAAATTTCAGGCATATTATAGTATTTGAGAGTTGTAGCATCGCACTTTAGTACCTGAATAGTGTAGATTCGCGTAGTCATCTGTCTTCCGTTTTTGTCTTGAACGGCCAGTGTTGGTTGGTCACAGCCAGTGTGCTCCCTGCTGCCGTTGGATAAGCAGTTGCCAGCAGCAAGTCGTATACTCTTAGCTGACTTATTTGTTACATAGTTTAATTCTTAATTTCTTTGCGTGTTTTTGGGTACTTGCATTGTTTAATTCATAAATTTCGGGCGTATTACAGTATCTGAGAGTTGTAGCATCGCCGTTTTAGTACCTGAATACTGTAAAATCGCGTAGTCTCCTTCTGCCGCCGAGCAGTGTGTCAACAGTGCGCGAGTAGCAGCATTACTGCATTTACTAGGCAATCTTGTATTTTAATAACCGTTTAAATTTTGTGTCAAATTGTTTGTGCTCTCTGTAGATTAGTTCAGACGTTCTTTGCACAACAGTTTATAGCACGGATAGGGACTGCAACTGCTGTGTTTGGATGCAGGCTGATTTGGCATCCCTTCGCTCCCAGCTTCAGGCAGTGTTGGCTTCGGTCACACAGCTTGAGGCTGTTGCCAATGGGCATCACTGTGGGGGTCCGGATGGGGGTTTGTCGGGGACGGCCAGCTCGTCCCACGCATCCCCCGATCGGACTACAGCTGTGGCTGCCCGGGATACTGCCCACATTGAGGCTGACCCCTCACCCATGGTAGAGTGGGAGGTCGTCTCGAGGTGTGGCAGGGGGCGAAAGACATTCCGGAGGGCTGAACGGAAGGCCTCTCCAGTTTGTCTGACAAACTGGTTTCAGGCTCTGTCTCCGGATGATACTGATCTTCGGCCGGACATGGCTGCTTGTCCTGTTCCAGAGGTTGCCCATCAGTCTGCAAGATCCGGGCGGTCGCAGAGGGTGGGTTTACTGGCAGTTGGGAGCTCCAACGTCAGGCACATAATGAGGCCCCTTAGGGATATGGCAGCAAGAGAGGGGAAGAAAACCAATGTGCACTCCGTGTACAAACCGGTGGGAGTCATTCCGGATGTGGAAAGAGTCCTTCTGGATGCCATGAAGGGTACAGGGCGCACCCATCTGCAGGTGGTCGCTCATGTCGGCACCAATGACATGTGTCGCTATGGATCGGAAGAAATCCTCTCTGGTTTCCGGCGGCTATCTGATTTGATGAAGACTGCCAGTCTCGCTAGCAGGATGAAAGCAGAGCTCACCATCTGCAGCATCGTCGACAGGACTGACTGCGGACCATTGGTACAGAGCCGAGTGGAGGGTCTGAATCAGAGGCTGAGAAGGTTCCACGACCGTGTGGACTGCAGATTCCTCGACTTGCGCCATAGGGTGGTGAGGTTTCGGATTCTGCTGGATAGTCCACTACAAGCAGCAGGCGGCTACACAGGTAGCAGGGGTTGTGTGGCGTGGACTGAGCGTTTTTTTTAGGTTAGATGGCCTCGGGCAAGTACAGAAAGGGCAACAGCCTCAAAGGGTGCGGGGGCAAAGTCAGGACATGTGGGGACCAAGCAGCAATCGGTATTGTAATTGTAAACTGTCGAAGCTGCATTGGTAAAGTACTGGAACTTCAAGCGCTGATAGAAAGCACCGAAGCTGAAATCGTTTTAGGTACAGAAAGCTGGCTGAAGCCAGAGATAAATTCTCCCGAAATTTTTACAAAGGCACAGATGGTGTTTAGAAAGGATAGATTGCATGCAACCGGTGGTGGCATGTTTGTCGCTGTTAGTAGTAGTTTATCCTTTAGTGAAGTAGAAGTGGATAGTTCCTGTGAATTATTATGGGTGGAGGTTACACTCAACAACCGAGCTAGGTTAATAATTGGCTCCTTTTACCGACCTCCCGACTCCGCAGCATTAGTGGCAGAACAACTGAGAGAAAATCTGGAATACATTTCACATACATTTTCTCAGCATGTTATAGTCTTAGGTGGAGATTTAAATTTACCAGATATAGACAGGGACACTCAGATGTTTGGGACGGGTGGTAGGGACAGAGCATCGAGTGACATGATACTGAGTGCACTATCCAAAAATTACCTCGAGCAATTAAACAGAGAACCGACTCGTGGAGATAACATCTTGGACCTACCGATAGATAACAAACAGACCCGAACTTTTCGACTCTGTAAGCACAGAACAGGGAATCACTGATCAAAAGGCCATTGCAGCATCCCTGAATATGGAAGTAAATAGAAATATAAAAAAAGGGAGGAAGGTTTATCTGTTTAGAAAGAGTAATAGGAGGCAGATTTCAGACTACCCAACAGATCAAAACGAAAATTTCTGTTCTGACACTGACAATATTGAGTATTTATGGAAAAAGTTCAAGGCATAAAATGCGTTTTAGACAGGTACGTGCCAAGTAAAACTCTGAGGGACGGGGAAAACCCACCGTGGTTCAACAACAAAGTTAGGAAACTACTGCGAAAGCAAAGAGAGCTTCACAGCAAGTTTGAACACAGCCAAAACCTCTCAGACAAACAGAAGCTAAACGATGTCAAAGTTAGCGTAAGGAGGGCTATGCGTGAAGCATTCAGTGAATTCGAAGGTAAAATTCTATGTACCGAGTTGACAGAAAATCCTAGGAAGTTCTGGTCTTACGTTAAATCAGTAAGTGGCTCGAAACAGCATATCCAGACACTCTGGGATGATGATGATGGCATTGAAACAGAGGATGACACGTGTAAAGCTGAAATACTAAACACCTTTTTCCAAAGCGGTTTCACAGAGGAAGACCGCACTGCATTTCCTTCTCTAAATCCTCGCACAAACGAAAAAATGGCTGACATCGAAACAAGTGTCCAAGGAATAGAAAAGCAACTGGAATCACCCAACAGAGGAAAGTCAACTGGACCTGACGGGATACAAATTCGATTCTACACAGAGTATGCGCAAGAGCTTGCCCCCCTTCTAACAGCCGTGTACCGCAAGTCTCTAGAGGAATGGAAGGTTCCAAATGATCCGAAAAGAGCACAGGTAGTCCCAGTCTTCAAGAAGGGTCGTCAAGCAGATGCACAAAACTATAGACCTATATCTCCGATGTTGATCTGTTGTAGAATTTTAGAACATGTTTTTTTATAGCGTATCATTTTGTTTCTGGAAACCCAGAATCTACTCTGTAGGAATCAACATGGATTCCGGAAACAGCGTCGTGTGAGACCCAACTCGCTTTATTTGTTCACGAGACCCAGAAAGTATTAGATACAGGCTCCCAGGTAGATGCCATTTTCCTTGACTTCCGGATGGCGTTCGATACAGTTCCGCACTGTCGCCTGATAAACAAAGTAAGAGCCTACGGAATATCAGACCAGCTGTGTGGCTGGATTGAAGAGTTTTTAGCAAACAGAACACAGCATGTTGTTCTCAATGGAGAGACGTCTACAGAAGTTAAAGTAACCTCTGGTGTGCCACAGGGGAGTGTTATGGGACCATTGCTTTTCACAATATGTATAAATGACCTAGTAGATAGTGTCGGAAGTTCCATGTGGCTTTTCGCAAATTATGCTGTAGTATACAGAGAAGTTGCAGCATTAGAAAATTGCAGCGAAATGCAGGAAGATCTGCAGCGAATAGGCACTTGGTGCAGGGAGTGGCAACTGACCCTTAACATAGACAGATGTAATGTATTGCGAATACATAGAAAAAAGGATCCTTTATTGTATTATCATATGATAGTGGAACAAACACTTGTAGCAGTTACTTCTGTACAATTTCTGGGAGTATGCGTATGGAACGATTTGAAGTGGAATGATCATATAAAATTAATTGTTGGTAAGGCGGGTGCCAGGTTCAGATTCATTGGGAGAGACCTTAGAAAATGCAGTCCATCAACAAAGGAGGTGGCTTACAAAACACTCGTTTGACCTATACTTGAGTATTGCTCATCAGTGTGGGATCGGTACCAGGTTTGTTTGACAGAGGAGATACAGAAGATCCAAAGAAGAGTGGCGCGTTTCATCACAGGGTTATTTCATAAGCGTGATAGTGTTATGGAGATGTTTAGCAAACTCAAGTGGCAGACTCTGCAAGAGAGGCGCTCTGCATCGCGGTGTAGCTTGCTGTCCAGGTTTCGAGAGGGTGCGTTTCTGGATGAAGTATCGAATATATTGCTTCCCCCTACTTATACCTCCCGAGGAGATCACAAATGTAAAATTAGAGAGATTTGAGCGCGCACGGAGGCTTTCCGGCAGTCGTTCTTCCCGTGAACCATACGCGACTGGAACAGGAAAGGGAGGTAATGACAGTGGCATGGAAAGTGCCCTCTGCCACACACCGTTGGGTGGCTTGCGGAGTATAAATGTAGATGTAGATGTAGTGTGAAGTTAAGCTGCCAGAGCAAGAGCTGAAAGTGAACTCCAGAAGGCAACAGGGAGAGGCACACACCCCGTACTGGCAATCAAAGGACTCATTGAAGAAGAAGGCTCAGGATGGGTGGCACCATGTTGCCTAAACGAAGCACCCATAGTCTAGTTTCAAACAGACAGGGGATGGTTTCCTACTGAGCATGAGCCCCAGCAATTTTGTAGTTTCAATGAACAAGAGAGCAACAGGCCCAAGATGTAAAGATGGTGGAAGAAATCAATTGTGCCACCAGAAATTCATATGAACAGTTTTGTCAGTGGAAAAATGAAAGCCATTGTTGATGCTCCTCAAGTAAAGACAATTGAGACATCACTGAAGATGCTACTCAACAAGACAAGTCTGTCTCGAAAACTGCAATCATCAACTAAAACGAAGCCAGAGATCCATGGCGGGAGATAGGCCATTATAGGGTTAATGGCGATAGCAAAATGCACAATTTTCCTGGATGAAGGTGTCCAACAAGGCAGAACCCACACATACCTTGGAAACTCAGTCTCTTAAAACTTCCTGAAGAAAATGGGGCAGGTGACCATGGAACCCCACGTGTAGAGCGTACAGAGGATACCAGTCCTCCAGCAGGTGTCATAGGCTTTCTCCAAATTGAAAAACATGGCTATAGTCTGGGATTTCCACAGAAAACCATTCATGACATGGGTGGACAAAGTCATGAGATGGTCAACTGCAGAACGCCGCACTCAAAATCCACACTGTGCAGTGGTTCGTAAATTGCGAGACTCGAGCCACTGTACCAGATGAGCAGGAATCGTACATTCCATCACTTTGCAAACACAGCTGGGGAGAAAAATGGGGCAGTAGCTAGAAGGAAGGTGTTTGTCATTATGGGCTTAGGTATGTGTATGACAGGTACTTCACGCCAGTGTCTGGGAAATGTATTAAGCAGAAACTGCTTGCCAGCAAGAGAAATGTGCTCCGACATCTGAATGTGAACAGCACCTGACCATGTGACGGAGGATTGGGATGAAGTGAGGGTATGATCTAGTTCCTCATAGCAAAGGCGGCATTGTAGCGCTTACAATTTGGAGAAGAGAAGGGTATCGCCCGAGGCTCCTCCGCTCATTTCCAACGGAGGAAGGCAGGGTGATAGTGGGAGGTGCTCGAAATTTCTGCAAAATGGTGGTCCAAAATGTTGGAGATAGCAATAGAGTCCACAATGACATCATCTGCTACTGTCAGGATGGAGGTTGGCCCACATGACGGAAGAGGAAGTGGAACTATTAAAAGAACTAGTGAATGAAATCCAGCTAGCTTTTTTGCTATTCCGAAGAATGCGACAACACTGTGCATACATCTGTTTATAATTAATGCAGTTTGCCATCGAAGGATGACAGTTAAAAACACAGAGAGCACATCTCCACACACAAATTGCACCGCAGCATGCCTCAGGCCATCAAAAGACTGGGTCACGGAGTGGTACAGAGGAAGTGTGAGGAACGGAACGTCGTCCAGCGGTAAGGATAACATTTGTAAGATATTCCATCTGCTCATCTCAACTGGGGAAATGTTGTTCATCAAAAGTTGCAAGGGAGGAGTAAAACCTCCAGTTGACCTTAATAAGCTCTCATTTGGGGGTGCACGGATTCAGCAAATGGATAGGACAGGGAAATGGTCGCTCGAGTATGTGTGTGAGAGAATGACCCACTCAAGATGATGGGCGAGCTGAGCAGTGCAGAAGGATAGGTCCAAATGGGAATAGGTGTGTGTGAAATCTGAAAAGAACATGAGCGCTCCTGTGTTAAGCAGAAGAGGTTAAGTTTATTGAGAAGGTCAGACAAGAGGGCACCTCTCAGACAGGTTCTGGGAGAACCTCAAAGGGGATGGTGCAAAAACCAAGGAGCAGAAAGGGATGAGGTAGCTGCCCAATTACGGAGAAGCAGTCTACCCTGGTAACATTGTATGACAAAGGGGTGTAAACAGTACAAACGGAAAACGTCAAGTGAGGAAGGAACTGGCGAACCTCAACAGATTGAAGGCAGGTAGTCAGGGAGATGAGTTGATGATGAGTGTCATCCCATATGAGCAGAATGACTCCCCCATGAGATGGAAAGCTGACCTTGAGATGGAGGGTCAAAATAAATCACAAAAAAATGCGAGAGCTCAAAGCGGTCGTGAGGACGTAATTTTGTTTCCTGAAGGCAGAGAACAAGTGGATGCTGTGAGTCTAAGAGCAGTTCCGCTGGAGGAGGGTCATGACAAGGAAAAAATAAAGGGGTGTCACCCTGGCAGCTGCCGAGTGCCAGCCTTCGAAGACTCGTAGTTACATGGCACAGAGGCAGGAGGGTCCTGCTCCACGAGGTCTACAGAAGCATCGGTATTCTTCTGCTCTCGACCTGCAGAGTCTTGGGCAGAAAAACGGTTGGTGGTATGCATATGGAGGTTAGCCAGACGAGGGTATCACGTGGCAACACCATCAAAGAGGATCTTTGAGTTGGCAAAGGAGAGACTGTTTGCCTTTGTTTGACTTCTTAGAGCCTTTCAGGTTAGCAGAGGAAGACTCAGGTGTTCGTTGGCTGGAGGGATGTAGGAAGTCTTCACCGGAGTATTCCTTCTGTCCTTTCTGGCCTGCCAGTTGTGCAGCTGGTCACTTCGCCCCATGAGGCAAGAGTTTTGTGGTGTGTTGCGCAGCTGGAGGAGGAGATGAGGATGCTATCATGATGCTGGGTGATCTCACAACCACTGTGCTAAATTTGAGGTCACACATCTGCGTGGCCATGTCCTTTGTGGAGCAAGATATAGCAAGAACAGTACTGCAGGTGCCTGATGGTAGAACACAGGTTTCCGACTAGCCAGCAACTTGTGTGTGACTGGGTAAGGCACTTTTTCCTTCATCCAGATCTCCTAGACAGCCCACTCATCAAGACACATGGGACAATTGTGGGAGAAGGCAGCTTGGTTGCCATCGCAGTTGATACAGCGGGGAGGAGGCGGTGAACAATTGTCCTCATGAGCATCCCTACTACAGGTTACACATTTGGCTGGGTATCAACAGGACTCTTGAGTGTGGCTGTAATGACAACACTGGTAGCAGCACATCAGGTTTGGAATATACGGTCTGACTGTGATAACTTCATACCCTGCTTTGATTTTTGACGGAAGAATCTCTATATCAAAAGTGAGAAAGAGGGCGCGTGTGGGTACTAATGCAGCAACTACTTTTTTCATCACCCGATGGACTGCTATGACACCCTGATTAGAGAGATACATTTGGAATTCTGCCTCGGTCAGACCATCGAGCAGCCAAGCGTAAATAAAAGCACAGGATAGCTATGGAGGAGCAAGGCTGCAAGCATTTGTTGTGCTTGAGAATCAGAAGTAGTCTCCAAAAGTAAAGTGCCATTGTATAAACGAAAGCAGGATTTCACAGGGCAAACAACTGCATCAACACTTTCTGAATAATAACTGGATTTACCAAAGTTAAGGAGTGCCTGTCTTCAGTACGTGAAACCATGAAGAATCTTGGTGCAGCTCGGAGGGTTCTTGAATCGCTAGCCTCATCCCATTTACATTTCGTAGCCGGCAACTGTGAACATGATTCGCTCATTGCGAGAAAATCCCCCATGATTGCCAACCTCTTTGATGGCACGCTCCTTCCAACTGGGGGCCCCCTTGAGAAGGGAATGCACCCGCCTTAGGTGACACACCTCAGATCACACCTCCCAAACACCTGACAGAGGGACAAATCAGCAATTTGAGAAGGAAGCAGCTCAGGCAATCACCCCTCCTTGAGTCCGGCCTGTATGAGGGAGTACGTGCAAACCCTACCTGTTGACCCAGGGCTGGAAATTATGCGTTACCCAGTCACCTGTTACATGTCAGACATGTGGGCCGGCCTTCAGGAGTGCACAGGGAGGAAGAAAAAGAGGAACCTCAAATTCCAAAGTGGAGGAAAGATAAGAGAAGGTTAACTAAGAATGAAAAAAAGGAACAGTGGAGAGTATTCCGATACTGACTACCGAAAATGCAGAATACATTTTCAAAAATAGCCCAGAGATGTTCCCCAAGGGAGAGGAAAAAGAACAGCAAGAGGATAGACATGCAGCAGGGAAGGGAAAAATGCTGCAAAGGCCGGGAGCCCACAGTAGCCGAGCACGAACCCGCCAAAGAGCAGCGAGCCCCTGGAGGGCCGTATGAAGGTGAAAGTGCTTGCTATTGCAACATCTGAATGTTAATGTCACGTGGTCCTGAGATGGGGAGTTGTGACGAAGAAAGGGCATGCTCCAACTCCCTCACAGGAAAAATGGTATTGCAGCATTCACAATTATGAAAAGTGAACGAGATTTTCTGAACCCTCCAATGTTCACTTCTGAAGTAAGAAGGTATACTGTTAATATAAAGACCTTGAAATCCCAGTGAAGTGTCAGCCCAAGGTTAAGAGATCATCATCTACGAAGAAATCATTTGCAACAGTCAAACTGGGGACTGGAAGACAGACATTTTTGCCACAGACCACAGCAGATAGTGTAAAACTATTACAAGAATTAACAAAAGAGATCAAAGTGTTTCCTTCTATATTTCTGTGAGAAGGTCATAATGTTCCAGGGTGAAGTGTAGAAGATCAAAGTGGTCTTGAGGGTGTATTTTCATTTCTAGGAGACATGTATGAGGTGGGGACTGTGAACATTGTGGCAGCTGCACTTCTCTCCTACGTGATCTGATGCCAGACACCTTCTACCAAAAGATAGACACATTCAAGAAAAAGAGAGGAGGAGGAGGAGAGTAGTGTTTAACGTCCCGTCGACAACGAGGTCATTAGAGAAGGAGCGCAAGCTCGGGTGAGGGAAGGATGGGGAAGGAAATCGGCCGTGCCCTTTCAAAGGAACCATCCCGGCATTTGCCTGAAGCGATTTAGGGAAATCACGGAAAACCTAAATCAGGATGGCTGGAGACGGGATTGAACCGTCGTCCTCCCGAATGCGAGTCCAGTTCAAGAAAAAGAGACATTTACAGCATTAGCGGTGATTATCTTAGAAACACTGGTTTTGTATGTGTTGCACAACAGTGTTCAGTAGCAGGAGGATCCTACTCCATTATTTCTTCAGAGGTAAGATTTAAAGAGATCACTTTGCAGAACTTACTGCAGTTTGGTCACTAACAATTGCCAGGGTCTTCAATGGTGTGTTCCTACCTTCTTGAAATTTTCCACACAGAAGTACTCATCTTAGGTGACTGTTCACATCTCCCACCACACTTTTCAAGCTCCATGAAGAGGGACCAAACAGCAATTGGGAAGGTACCAGTTCAGGCAATCATCTATCACTGTAATTTATAACAAGCTGATATTCTTTATTGCCTTCATAGTTCTTTTAATCAAATCACTTAATTGCACTGATTCACATGAAAAGAAAGTAACAAGGAAAAACATTATGAAATTGTGCATCTGTAAACTCCCACCCCTGTTTATGATTGTGAATAAATTACTCAACTTCCACCTGCAGCTCACTTTCACATTCACACATTTTGAATCTGTGACACTATGTTTCTTGCATACATTTTTCTTGTATTTCGTACATACTGTTTCGGTTCTTTTGTTTTTATGCCTGCCACATAGGTAACAAATTCCAGGTTTTGTTGATTCCTAGGTCTCCTCTTCATGCCTATACTTGGTCAAGACGGAGTGGATATTCTTGGAGTGTGTTTCAAGTAACGCTCGTTGATTCAGATGTTCTTCCATTAGGTCCAGAGCAAGATGTTTTTTTTTTTAAAAAAAAGAGAAAACACTCTTTATTATCAGGATTCTTGAATTTGAAAATAATGTTTGCATTTATCCCAGCAATACTTAGGTGTCTGTAGAAAAGTGCAAGTGGCCATTGTTGTATTATTCTGGAAGTACTGTAGGATTAGCACATCTGATCTACAGTGTCTACTCCTCCTTCGGTAACATTGTAGTCCAAATTCACTCTCGATTTGTTAGTCTCTTGATCTATTCCATTTGTACTGTGGATTGTCAATAAGAAATTCACAGCTTTGTTCTTTTTAGGAACAGTCGAGACCATACAAAAATCATCTTGAAAACCAAAGAGATATAACTGGGGTTTTATTTGCTTCGAATTCTTGAGGTATTTCCTTCTTCTTCTTCTTCTTCTTCTTCTTTTTTTTTTATTCTCTCTCCATGATTCCCAATAAAGTCAAACCTTTGCCGAGGAGATTTTCAGCCAGAGGGTAGCTACTGTAGTAATTGTCAGTTGTAAGATTTCTGTTTGTTTTCTCAATTGGTGTCACTAATATTTGCACACTGTCATCAGGCTTGTTAATACTTCAGGTAGGGTCCTGGCATCTGCTTGCCACAATAAATTTCATAGTATGGTGTAAAATGTTTTGGCATAAAAAAGGTATAGATCTTGATCCCATATTTTGCAGGCTTATTAGGGATATACTGTACAAATCTGCAGCATCCTCTGAAAGGATGCAACATCTCGTCAACAGTGACAAACTCACTGACATTGTAGTGAGCAAAGCAGTTGACAAACTCTTGATGGAAGTCCCAAATAGGTGCCAGTTTATCAGTTTGTTTACTTTTATTCCAGGTACCCAGGTCGTCAAACCTAAGCATTTGAAGCAGAAAGCGATAAATGTAACAGTTTGAAGCAGAAAGCAAAAGGGCTTATAGCTGAAGAGAGCTCATAAAATAATCATTCCTGAACCATCTGCACCCCACAGTTCACAGCAATGTGTGTGTCCTCCTTTCTTTATACCTATTAGATATAATGCACTTAAAAGAGCCTTTATCTCTGGTTTTGTGGTGTCTCTGCAGTCTTTGTTCTCTTGAATATTGAACTTCAGCTCTTTTACTATTCTGGATGTATCGGTTTGTATTTTCCACAATGTTGTCAATCATCCTATCAGTAATAAATAAGCAAAATGCTTCAATTTCTTTTTCTGCGATTTCAGTACTTGGCTTTTGGACCTGGCGAAACTTTTAGGATGTTCTTGGCCTTGGTTTTAGATGAAGGAAAGGGTTCATTCATCCAAATAGTTTCTTTATCTTTTCCTCCGTAAAATCGGTAATCATCTGTTTGTTGTCTCCCCTCTTCAACCAGGTGGTCATCTGTTTCCTCTGTTGATCATTCGGAGTCACTGCTGTGGTTTTCTTCTTCGATAACTTCCTCTTCTGACTCAGATTCACATGAATCTGACAACTCTTGTAATTCTTCTTCTGACAATTCTCGCAATACTTTCTCATAGTCTTCAGGACGTTCAATTAGACGGTGCCTGTCAAAGGCCTTCTTTTTCTCCATTTCCACACTTTTATAAGACCTAATGAAACACGTGTTTTTATAAAAGTAATACATTGTAACAAATCAAGATCCAAGATTGTAAAAAGTAATGAAAATTGCATATGGGAACTTTGATTCGATTTGAATATTCATTATATACTAATATAGAAGAAAGATTGCTTGAGGCGAAAGGAAGACACAAGTATAGAAAATACTTACATCACAAGGCATGTAGCGACACACACACCGCAAATGCAACACTCGCGTTTCAAACAACAATAGCGACCAAAGTGCTGAAAGCATGAATCACACAAATGTAGTAAGTGGTGACATCTGTTGAGAATAACAAATACGTATCTGGACATGGACGCAACTGTAACACTATCTGTGATACTAACAGAAAACTAAATCTTGCGGCTAACTGCCGCAGGCGTGCCCACCGAAGGGTTAAGAAGAGGAAAAGCTACGCACCCAAAAAACAAGGCTGGGTATCAATGTAACTTCATAGAAGAACACTCCATCGGCAGGTATGCAAATGATTATAGCTGAAATTGCCCACAATAGGTAGCATGATCAACAGAGTGTTTAGTATTGTTACATCAGATGCTGAGTGAACATTGTGAAGGACATGGAATTTCCAGGTACTCATGTGATACAGTGCCATTAACAATTGCATATTGCAGGTCTCCATTTGGACAGATGGTTGAATCGTGCAATATCAAGATTTATGGGGAACTGCATGTGATAATAGCCCAATGTTGGACCTCATGGGAACACGAGGGCAGGCATACTCAACATCAAGGTTTCAGTTAACCATGTATGACCACCACGAGGCAAGGTTGCTGTGTTGTGTGCCAAGCACATGGTATCCCCTTCACATCTGCATCTGCCATTTGATAAGTAAGGAACTTCCTACAACATTTTATGTCATCCTGAACCAGTGGTCAAAGACTAGCAGAAGATGGACTAGGGAATTATCTTCCTAGGCATAGGCTACCATTAGCACAACACAAATGGCTGCAACTGGAGTTGTTATTGTGACCAAGAAACATCAGTAGATGAAGAATGGTGTCACACTGTGTTCAGCAATGAAATGCAGTTCTGCATTAGCCCAGATGACTCTTGTCAACTACTATGGTGGCGACTTAGGAGAAAGTCCCATTCAGCTACACCTGGTTGCATGGCATGGGGTGCCATCGGATATGATTTTAAGTCACTGCTGGTAGTAGTACTGCCAGCACAATGGTACATTGCAAGTGTCCATTGTCCTTGTGTATTACCTCTCATGTGACAGTGTTATGGTGCCATTCTTCAACAGGACAATGCTTGTCCACATATGCCATGTGTGTCTATGAATTGCATACATGATGTTGAGATACTAGTTGTGGTACAAGGTACCCTCCGCCATGCACCGTATGGTGGATTGCGGAGTATGTATGTAGATGTAGATGAACCAGTGCATTAATACACCAAGTCATAAGGGAGCAGCATCATAATATAGATAAGTGGTCTCATACTGCGAAGTTTTTTGTAAATTTGACTCAATTTTGTAATTGGTGAGATAACATGACATATCCTCTCACAACCCATGAAATTTCGTTTCCTACTTCTGGGTCCTTCACCTTTTTCGTCACCAATTTTGTTTTCCTTTTCCTTCCTCTGGAGTCCATTTTTATCTTTCTCTACTGCTAGTTCAGTAAGTGGTTGAATTAAGTGTCACTGATATTCAATTCTGTGTAGGTTACTATTATCCAAAATGCTGCATTATCCAAATCTGTTCTGATGCTTTCTGATGACTCTGTGAGGCAGCATTTTTCCTAGCTGTCTGATTATACTGCCAATGATCCATGGCAATTCTCTTGACAAATTCTTCAAGAAATTTTTGGTACATACTTGACTGCAAACTTGGAACTTTTAATTCTTCTTTTGCTTTTTTTTTTCCTTTTCACTAAAGGATCCAACAATGTGATCCTTGGCTGATGTCCACTAAGTATTTCAGCAGGTGATTTTTCCAGTTACTGTATTACCAGTTGTGTGATAATTTGTCAAAATTGTCTGCAATGCATCTTGCTTCTTCTCTCCAAACCAGTTAGGCTTTCTCATGGCTTCTTTGGAAGTTCTGACAAATCTTTATACAATGTAGGAAAAGACAGATTGCTACTTACCATGTACAATATTTAACAATCATTTTCTGAGTATTGCTGGTAAATTAAATAAAAATTTAGTTTCAGCAGGGAATCATGTAACGTTCTTGGCAAATTCTTTTCCAAGATTGATGTCTGAAATACTTCTCAGTGATACAGACAAAAGGGAGATTGAGTCAATAATTAAATCACTGAAAACTAAGGACTCTCATGGTTATGAAGGAGTGCCTAGCAGAATATTAAAGTACTGTGCCGCACATGTTAGCCCTGTATTTAGCCATATTTGCAATTTTTCCTTTAGGAATGGTCAGTTTCCTGAGTGATTAAAGTACTCAGAAGTAAAGCTACTTTATAAAAAGGGAGAAAGGGATGATGTAGATAATTTTAGACCTATTTCTATGCCATCAGTGTTTGCTACAATTATTGAAAAGGCTGTGTATGTAAGGATAATTGATCATTTTATATCACACGATTTGCTCTCAAATGTAGAGTTTGGATTTAGAAGTTGTTTAACAACTGAAAATGCTATATTCTCTTTTCTCTGTGAGGTACTGGATGGGTTAAACAAAAGGTTTCAAACGCTAGGCAATTTTTTTGATTTAACTAAGGCATTTGATTGTGTTGATCACAAAATATTGCTCTAGAAGTTGGACCATTACAGAATACGGGAAGTAGCTCACAGTTGGTTCACATCTTACTTTAGCAACAGACAGCAAAAGATCATTATTCTAAATGATGAAAATGGATATGATGTGGGGTCTGAGTGGAGTACAGTCAATTCGGGGGTTCCCCAGGGATCAGTGTTGGGGCCATTCCTGTTCCTTATTTATATAAATGATATACCCTCTAGTATTATGGATAACTCTAAAATATTTCTGTTTGCTGATGACACTAGTTTGGTAGTAAAGGATGTTGCGTGCAACATTGGCTCGGTTTCAAATAGCACAGTTCAAGACCTAAGTTCATGGCTTGTAGAAAATAAAGTAAGACTACATCACAGTACGACATAGTTTTTACAGTTTCTAACACACAATTCAACAAAACCTGACGTCTTAATTTCACACGATGGGCATATGATTAGTGAAACTGAAAAGTTCAAATTTCTAGGTGTTCAGACTGTTGTGGAAAGCCCACATTCAGGATCTCGTTCAAATATTACTGTCATTTCTTGTTAACAATACTAGCTTATTCCCAAGAATTAGCAGCTTTCACTCAGTTAATATTTGGCAAAAATGAAACCTGCATTTGGATTGGACTTACTTTGTGCAGAAAAGTGTGCAGCATACTGCTGCATCCATTTTCAATAATCTACTGCTGGAATTCAAAACTCTTAGCAGTAATCCATATGGTTTCAAATCAAAACTGAAGAGTTCCCTCAAGGGTCACTCCTTTTATTTTGTTGATGAGTTCTTTGAAAAATTTAGCTGATTCTTATTGTATTGGTGATTGCATTTATTTAAACTTATGGACTGACTTTTTTCGAGTTCATAAACATTTATTTTTATCTGCTAATACTTTTATGTTGTAATTTCATGTACTGACACATTCCATGACCTTGGAGATTTGCTCCTCAATTTGGTCCTACGGGACTTGACATGTAAATAAATAAACCACATCAAGTTGCAGAAAGGCACAATTAAAAGATGCTTACATAAAGCTTTTGGCCAGTCTTCATCAGTAAAAAAGAAACACATACTATTCACACACACAAGCGTGAAAACCTCACAAGTTGCTGGAGTTGGCGGTCATGTTTGCTTGAGGTGTACTTGCTTGTGTGTGTGTGTGTGTGTGTGTGTGTGTGTGTGTGTGTGTGTGTGTGTGTGTGTGTGTGTGTTTTACTGGCGAAGGCTGTTGCTGAAAGCTTTATGGTAGTGTCTTAAATGCGCCTGTCTGCAATCTGATGTGTCTTCTTTACGGTAAGTAGCAATCGGTCTTTTCCTACATTGTTGATATTCCTATATGGAGTTTCCATTGTTTGATTTGACATTTCCTTCTGCTTTACCACATTTAAGTAGGGTGAAATGGAGCTGTATTTGGATGTTCTATGCCATTCCTCTCACAGAATCTTTGATACAAATTGTGTCTCATTGTCTGAACTATGGTCTCAGGGAGCCCTTCTAGAGTAAAGATTTTTTTGTGCACCTATATTACAGATTTTGCACTGGTTGAAATCACTTTAACATATATGACAACATTGAGTCTGCATCCACACATTTGAATCAAGGTGCTGCACAAAAAATGATTTAGTACATTCAATATTGATTCTTTTCATGGTTCTGTTACTTGTTGTCAATTTCGAAAATCCTTTTTGTCATTTGGTTTTGTGATTTGACAAGGTTTACATTGTGAAACCATTTCTACAAATTCTTTGTACATTTTTGCCCACTAGCAATTCCTTCTTGCCATTTGTTTTATTCTGATGATACCCCAGAAGTCTACCCTGAAGTCCCTACAAAATTTTCTTTCAGCACATTTTGGGCATAATGACACTTTCGAAATCTGTCTGAAGAAGTAAAAATCTATGACCAGTGTTGAAGGCAGCCCTTTCTTTGAAAGTATGCCTGCAAAAATTCTGTGACCTTACAGAAATAGTTTGGTAGTGATTCACCATTGATTATGGCTTCTCAATTTTTTCTGCGATCAACTGAAAATGAATTGATTTGTTTGTTAATATCTACATACAGCTGGCAACAAGACTCTTCAGACATGAATTTTTCATCTAGACCAGTAGCCAGCCCTGACAGGCATCAGCATTTCCCTTTATTTCTATGGGACTGCATTGCATTTCATAGTTGTATGCCATCCGTGTGACTGTCCATCTTTCCAGTCTCTGGTCAATCATCATTGGCAGATCTCTGACTGGATGCAATACTTAAACCAGAGACCTGTGATCTATGAACAACTCAAACTGTATTCCATACATGTACTGTTGAAATTTCATCAAAGTAATTGGCACATGGAAGAGCAATTGCAATGTCATACAATAGTCTCTTGTACTCGAACAATTGAACTGGGGTATTGATGACTATTAGCTTCTCCGTTACTTTGTCAGTTCTAACTCCAGATATGCACCTGATAAATCTATTTCTGTGAAACACACACCGTCTCTCTCTCTCTCTCTCTCTCTCTCTCTCTCTCTCTCTCTCTCTCTCTCTCTCTCTCTCTAAGAACTCTTCAGGCCTTGGGACTCGATACTGATCTATTTCCAGCTGTGGATTTCAGTCACTCTGAAGGCTTCAGATATTCTTATTGATCCATTTGCCATTGATATAGCCACAATTTGTGTAGCCCACTAGCTAGTGTTCACTGGCTTTTCATATTTCTTCTTTGGTCAGCCTTTCAATCCCTTTTTTTAACTTTGTCCCATCATAACAAATGGTACTGGCCTGGCCTTGGAAAATTTTATTGTGGCTACTGTCTGCAATTTCAGGACTGGTTTGTAGGTTTTGCAGGTGCATAACTCAGACTCAGGCTGGAAAAGAAATTTCTGATCATGTTTTTTCCTCTCCCCAGCTCCTTTAAAACTGTTTTGATCCATCAAGTTTGCAATCAGTGACTTATTTTCACTGATATTCAACTTTAAGACAATGAGCCAGTCCATGCCAAAGAGATTGGCTGTTTTTCTGAGTTGAATGGAAGTTCCTGGATGTTCCATTGTATCTGTCCAATGACACTGCTTTCAGTCTGTCTAGGATCCATTGAATGTCTCAATGTTCAATTTGAATTAAAGTATTCTGGTGATGCCATTAATTCATGGGCATCTAAGTATAGCAGGGCACAGGTTGCACCAGGATTCAGCAGAAATTTGATTGTGCAGCCTTTGATTTCAAGTGATCTACAGATTTTTCCTGCTTGTTTACAGTTGATTTATTCAGGAAATGCGAATTTATTTACTTCATTTTGTGTTTTCCTGTCCAGGGGTTTGGATGCTGATGTTTCCTGGCAGTAAAACATGATTTTTATTTCACCCCATGCATATGATGGATATGTGACCAGTCTTCTTGCAAATGTTGCATACTGCATTCCTGAGTTTTCACTCATTTCAAGTTTCACGCCACATTTTGGGCAAGACCAATATCTTTCCTGATCAGGGTTTGATTCTTTTGACGAGCTTCTTGAATGTGGACTTCTGGACTTGTAGCAGCTGGTCATTAAAAAAATATCAAGGGAACCTTTTATATTTTCACCCTTGATTAGTAATTACAGTGTATTGAGTAGCAGACTTTAAAACTTCATCCAGTGAAGACGGTTATACTCTGGACCAAATTCTACATGAGACTGTTCTGAGAGTTCAGACAATCATTTGGACATCCTGTTCTCACTAATGAGTATTAATAATATCAAATACTTTATTACATAAAATCAGATTTTCGTACACCTTTAGTGAAGTAATATGATAAATGTAAATAAATATTGTAAACAGATTTTCTCTTTGATGATGAATGGCTAGAATAGCCTAAGAATTATCATATACATCTTACTTTATTGTACGAATATAATAGAAGGATACATTCCACGTGGGAAAAAATATATCTAAAAAACAAAGATGATGTGACTTACCAAACGAAAGCGCTGGCACGTCGATAGACACACAAACAAACACAAACATACGCACAAAATTCTAGCTTTTGCAACCAACAGTTGCCTCGTCAGGAAAGAGGAGAGGGAAAGATGAAAGGATTTGGGTTTTAAGGGAGAGGGTGAGGAGTCATTCCAATCCCGGGAGCAGAAAGACTTACCTTAGGGGGAAAAAGGACGGGTATACACTCGCGCACACACACACATATCCATCCACACATATACAAGACACAAGCAGACATATACAGAGGCAAAGAGTTTGGGCAGAGATGTCAGTCGAGGCGGAAGTGCAGAGGCAAAGATGTTGTTGAATGACAGGTGAGGTATGAGTGGCGGCAACTTGAAATTAGCGGAGATTGAGGCCTGGTGGATAACGGGAAGAGAGGATATATTGAACAGCAAGTTCCCATCTCCGGAGTTCGGATAGGTTGGCGTTAGTGGGAAGTATCCAGATAGCCCGGACGGTGTAACACTGTGCCAAGATGTGCTGGCCGTGCACCAAGGCATGTTTAGCCACAGGGTGATCCTCATTACCAACAAACACTGTCTGCCTGTGTCCATTAATGCGAATGGACAGTTTGTTGCTGGTCATTCCCACATAGAATGCGTCACGGTGTAGGCAGGTCAGTTGGTAGATCACGTGGGTGCTTTCACACGTGGCTCTGCCTTTGATCGTGTACACCTTCCGGGTTACAGGACTGGAGTAGGTGGTGGTGGGAGGGTGCATGGGACAGGTTTTACACCGGGGGCAGTTACAAGGGTAGGAGCCAGAGGGTAGGGAAGGTGGTTTGGGGATTTCATAGGGATGAACTAAGAGGTTACGAAGGTTAGGTGGATGGCGGAAAGACACTCTTGGTGGAGTGGGGAGGATTTCATGAAGGATGGATCTCATTTTGGGGCAGGATTTGAGGAAGTCGTATCCCTGCTGGAGAGCCACATTCAGAGTCTGATCCAGTCCCGGAAAGTATTCTGTCACAAGTGGGGCACTTTTGTGGTTCTTCTGTGGGAGGTTCTGGGTTTGAGAGGATGAGGAAGTGACTCTGGTTATTTGCTTCTGTACCAGGTCGGGAGGGTACTTGCGGGATGCGAAAGCTGTTGTCAGGTTGTTGGTGTAATGGTTCAGGGATTCCGGACTGGAGCAGATTCTTTTGCCATGAAGACCTAGGCTGTAGGGAAGGGACCGTTTGATGTGGAATGGGTGGCAGCTGTCATAATGGAGGTACTGTTGCTTGTTGGTGGGTTTGATGTGGATGGACGTGTGAAGCTGGCCATTGGACAGGTGGAGGTCAACATCAAGGAAAGTGGCATGGGATTTGGAGTAAGACCAGGTGAATCTGATGGAACCAAAGGAGTTGAGGTTGGAGAGGAAATTCTGGAGTTCTTCTTCACTGTGAGTCCAGATCATGAAGATGTCATCAATAAACTGGTCCTACTCCAAATCCCATGCCACTTTCCTTGATGTTGACCTCCACCTGTCCAATGGCCAGCTTCACACGTCCGTCCACATCAAACCCACCAACAAGCAACAGTACCTCCATTATGACAGCTGCCACCCATTCCACATCAAACGGTCCCTTCCCTACAGCCTAGGTCTTCATGGCAAACGAATCTGCTCCAGTCCGGAATCCCTGAACCATTACACCAACAACCTGACAACAGCTTTCGCATCCCGCAACTACCCTCCTGACCTGGTACAGAAGCAAATAACCAGAGCCACTTCCTCATCCTCTCAAACCCAGAACCTCCCACAGAAGAACCGCAAAAGTGCCCCACTTGTGACAAAATACTTTCCGGGACTGGATCAGACTCTGAATGTGGCTCTCCAGCAGGGATACGATTTCCTCCAGTCCTGCCCGGAAATGAGATCCATCCTTCATGAAATCCTCCCCACTCCACCAAGAGTGTCTTCCCGCCGTCCACCTAACCTTCGTAACCTCTTAGTTCATCCCTATGAAATCCCCAAACCACCTTCCCTACCCTCTGGCTCCTACCCTCGTAACCGCCCCCGGTGTAAAACCTGTCCCATGTACCCTCCCACCACCACCTACTCCAGTCCTGTAACCCGGAAGGTGTACACGATCAAAGGCAGAGCCACGTGTGAAAGCGCCCACGTGATCTACCAACTGACCTGTCTACACTGTGACGCATTCTATGTGGGAATGACCAGCAACAAACTGTCCATTCGCATTAATGGACACAGGCAGACAGTGTTTGTTGGTAATGAGGATCACCCTGTGGCTAAACATGCCTTGGTGCACGACCAGCACATCTTGGCACAGTGTTACACCGTCCGGGCTGTCTGGATACTTCCCACTAACACCAACCTATCCGAACTCCAGAGATGGGAACTTGCTCTTCAATATATCCTCTCTTCCCGTTATCCACCAGGCCTCAATCTCTGCTAATTTCAAGTTGCCGCCACTCATACCTCACCTGTCATTCAACAACATCTTTGCCTCTGCACTTCCGCCTCGACTGACATCTCTGCCCAAACTCTTTGCCTCTGTATATGTCTGCTTGTGTCTGTATATGTGTGGATGGATGTGTGTGTGTGTGTGTGTGTGTGTGTGTGTGTGTGTGGGCGCGCGCGCGTGCGCACACCTAAGGTAAGTCTTTCCGCTCCCGGGATTGGAATGACTCCTTACCCTCTCTCTTAAAACCCAAATCCTTTCGTCTTTCCCTCTCCTTCCCTCTTTCCTGACGAGGCAACCGTTGGTTGCGAAAGCTAGAATTGTGTGTGTATGTTTGTGTTTGTTTGTGTGTCTATCGACGTGCCAGCGCTTTCGTTTGGTAAGTCACATCATCTTTGTTTTTTAGATTTACTTTATTGTACGTTTAAACGATGATTTTTTTAAATCTTTTTTTACTGCACATCTGTAAGGACCATTTCACTCTGACAGATATATAAGATATGTCTTTTTCTTTGTAAATATGTACTGTGTATTCTTGCTTTCTGGCATATTCTTCATCCTTGATGATTTCCTCACTGTGCATCTATTGAACAAAAAGTAAATTTAATCTGATCTATGAAACTGCAATCCTTAGTTCATATCCCATAAACTATTCATCCATTCTAAGTATGCCGGTGAAGACTTCATTTTTGTATTGAGAAATTTGTAGGTGACCACCTGCACATGTGCTTTTGCTTTAAAAGAGGTCAATAGGTGCTTAACCAGCTCAGAATATTTTTCTCTATGGATGTCCTTTTGTTCAGAGAGGTTTGTTAGCAGGTCAAATGTGTCAATGCTGAACCACAACAGAAAGTATGCTCATTTGTGGTTGTTGCCTGTCAATGGGCGTGCCTTGAAATGTTTATCTAGACTGCACAGGTGCATGTTCCAGTGTTCCTTTGATTTTTTGAATGCTAAAAATGCTGGTACATTTCACTTTCGATTCAGTGATGTTGCATTGCATTTGTTCAGCAGTTTTAACAACCAACATTGTTCTTTTGATGCATTCGGTTCCTGTTCCAGAAACTGCTGATGCATCCACAGGTTTCAGTTGCTGTTCTTCCATCAAATGCTGCTGCATCTCAGTGGATAATATACACATTTGCTAACTCAAAACACAAAGCTATAGGTAAGCAAAATAATACTAAGTGAATATAACAACTTCACACAGAACTGACAATTATGACACTTCTGTACAATCACATAAATTCTATTAAACTGTAGGAGAGTTTCTGGAGCTTCTAAGATTCTGGAGCTTCTCAGATTTACACAAGGTTATTTTGAGAGTAAAATTTCAGATTTCCATTATTAATTTATCTGATGTAAAAGGAAGGAAAGTAACAGTTTAATGCTCTGTAGAGGCCATCGGAGACAGCGACCTGTATCAGCTAGAAAAGTGCAAGCAAAGGAACTGGATATAAATTTCTTAAAGAAACCATCCTAGAAGTCAGCCATTACCTAAACTGAGCAAATCATGAAACCACACAGACACCAGGGTATCCTATATCTGGATGGAGACCTAAACCTCAAACCCATCAAACCTAAATGTGAGTTTACTATATTAAGGTCTGTGTCACCTTGCTTGGTTTCAACTGACACAATAAGAGTCACTGAGAAACATTGCTTGCACGAATAGGTTTCTTTCTTCTAAACAGGATTCTTCAGGGTTGACTCTAAAGATACTGAATAAGATGAAGGTTGCACAAATTTCTTTTTTTTTATTTAATGGCAAACTATCTATCTGGATGTGATATGAGACACTTAAAGTAGTAAAGGAGTTTTGCTATTTAGGGAGTAAAATAACTGATGATGGTCAAAGTAGAGAGGATATAAAATGTAGACTGGCAATGGCAAGGAAATCGTTTCTGAAGAAGAGAAATTTGTTAACATCGAGTATAGATTTAAGTGTCAGGAAGTCGTTTCTGAAAGTATTTGTATGGAGTGTAGCCATGTATGGAAGTGAAACATGGACGATAACCAGTTTGGACAAGAAGAGAATAAAAGCTTTCGAAATGTGGTGCTACAGAAGAATGCTGAAGATAAGGTGGGTAGATCACGTAACTAATGAGGAGGTATTGAATAGGATTGGGGAGAAGAGAAGTTTGTGGCACAACTTGACTAGAAGAAGGGATCGGTTGGTAGGACATGTTTTGAGGCATCAAGGGATCACAAATTTAGCATTGGAGGGCAGTGTGGAGGGTAAAAATCGTAGAGGGAGACCAAGAGATGAATACACTAAGCAGATTCAGAAGGATGTAGGTTGCAGTAGGTACTGGGAGATGAAGAAGCTTGCACAGGATAGAGTAGCATGGAGAGCTGCATCAAACCAGTCTCAGGACTGAAGACCACACAACACAACAACATCTATCTGGTTCTGTAATTTTAGTGTCAGATTTTATTTATACTCTCCATTTCACACTACAAGTATTGTTGAGAGGTTTAAAACACATTTGCCACACAGAATGACATACCAAGCTCCAACATTCCAAAATTCATGCAGCTTTTTAGATATGTACAGAAGGAGATAGGGATTTTGTGGGGGCAGAGGTGGGGATGGCAAAGCCTTGCGTGGGAAATTTAACAAACATCAGCCATCAACAGATTCACAATAAATTTTCAAACAAAGATTCTAATTCATTGATGCACAAACAAGGCTAGAGCAAAGAGTTGCAAAACATGTGACTGAGTCTTCTTCTTCTTCTTCAGTCTGATGACTGTTCTGATGCAGCTCTCCATGCTATAGTTCAATTCTTTTATCTTGGCGGCTCGCGCATGCCCGACTAGACGCGGGAGATTGCTGCATTGCCAGTTGCACATGACGCACGAGCCAAGAGAAGCAGCGCCATAGTATAGCATAGTTCGCAAGCTTACATTTAGGGGGGAGCGCGCAGTTCATGAAGTAAAGCCACCACGGCCGCATTAACCCTTTCGCTGCTACAAAGACGTGCTCCCTGCATTCCGCGCTGTGGGCGATTTTGTCACTGCACTGCTCGCCTGTGCAGACACATTGTGTTCCGACTGCTTTGAAACTCTTTATCATTCGATTCCACAAAAACTATTTGGCTCAAAAATTAGATTTTTACCTATCTTCTTGACTGATACCTTCCCCCCATAAATGACTTTATTTTGTTTCGATGTTCAACGCAGTTATTATGCAGCATTAAATATAGTAAACCATTGCACGAAATTTTGAAGAGTTGAGATAAAGTTCATAGAGTATACTTTCCAGATGGTCGATTTTAGTTGCCACAATGTTGAGAATGAAATGTGGACAAGATACCTATATATTTCATTTAATTTAAGTACCACATAAGTGTCGTATGTAATATTGAGAAATATTCCACCTTTCGCGACTGTAACAAAAGTTTTACTTACACTGGGCACGTTTGGCTTTATTTTAAAGCACTTCAATCAATCAAAACGAAGTAGACAAAATACATTAAACAAAACTGTGGACTTACAAAAACATTAGAACTTGAATATACCATCTGTCAGTGAAGTTCTCAGAGCTATGTCAAATATAATTTTGTGTGTGGCACACACAAACAGCATTTATTTGCTAAAACACTGATGAGCCAACACAAACGTTGAATATTGTGCTACCGCAGCACAAAACTACGAAAGGTGACTTGGCAATGGAGGACACAAAATACAGTCCTCTTATGATGCTTCAAAAGAGAGAAACGCGTCTGGTCTAAATAAGTCACTTATTACAATTGCAGAAGAGGGATATATTTGAATACCATTGGTAAAACTGCGACTGTGGAACAAAAACAAGAAATAGAACATGAATACCATTGTGTATGTGCGATACCTTTCACCGATGGAAGTGCTTTAAAATAAAGCCAAACGCGCCCTGTGTAAATAAAACTTTAATTACCATCGCGAAAGACGGAATATTTCTCAATATTACATACGACACCTATGTGGTACTTAAATTAAATGAGATATTGTTATACAGTAAATATTATATGAAATTTAGGTATCTTGTCCACATTTCATTCTCAACATTGTGGCAACTAAAATCGACCATACGGAAAGTATATGCTGTGGACTTTTACCTCTGCAAACTCTTCAAAATTTCGTGCAATGGTTTACTACATTTAATGTTGCACATCAAAACAAAATTAAGTCATTTATGGGGGGAAAGTATCAGTCAAGAAGACGCGTAAAAATCAAATTTTTTGGCCAAATAGTTTTTGTGAAATCGAATGATAAGTGTGTCAAAGCAGTGGGAACACCATGTGTCTGCACAGGCGAGAAGTGCAGTGATGCACGGCGCGGAATGCGGGGAGCACGTGTCTGCAGCAGCAAAAAAGTTAATGAAGAGGCAAAGCACTAGAAATTTCATTCAAACGAATAAAATTCGTGAAGTAAGGCACTCCAATATTGTTTTTAAATAAAGAAAATATTAAGCACCACACAAGGTTTGAACTCATAACCTTCCACTAGGCCGCCCAACCCCTTAACCGTTCCGCTACCTCAGCTCATCGAACAGTGTAACTCCAAAAGGACTCTAACACCTCACGCAACTACTTATAAACACTGTTGGTATGACTATGAATTACTCACGCTTTGTCGAAGTACCATAGGAAATAAACAATTACCGCTGTTCTTTATTGCGAAAAAGCAGTTCGTGAGATTGAAACAAACACCTTTCCTTGCTATCGCCTGAATTAGGAGTCTTATTGCTTGTTTGGTTTAATTAATTAATAGAATATGAAGCAATTGGTATAAAGAATGCTTTTTCCAAACTTTCTATAAAACAAAGTCTGCTATCAAGACATTGCTTTTGTTCTATTACTTTATTCATGACTGAACGTTTCTAAAACTGAAGACACTCGTCCGTGCTCTGCACTGCAGTCAAGATCTGGCAACGTCGTTCTCTGTTCATTGGCTGAATGCGTTTTGTGACGTCAGATGCGCAGAACGAACCTAAACTCGGCCGCCAAGATATATGACGCGCACTTTAGTCTACACTGAATAAGCCACTACCTCTATGTATAACTACTGTAACCTGCATCCATTTTAACCTGGTTTCTGTGTTCATCCTTTGCTCTCCCACCGTAATTTTTAACTCCCACACTGCGGGTCATAATTTTCTTCTCCCCCCACCCCCAACCCACCCTTTTTTTTTGCCAGTTTGATTTAATATTTCTTCATTAGTTACTTGATTTACCCATTTTATATTCAGCAGTCATCTGTGGCAAAGCATTTCAAAAGCTTCTTTTCCTTTCTTGTCTGAATTCTTACTGTTAATGTTTCACTTCTGCACAGGGCTACACTCCTTAAATGACTTTACAACATTGAAATTTATATTCTGTGTTAACAAATTTATCTAGTTTACCTTTTACAGATAACCTTTTCTTTCTACTAACAGTTTGCATTTTACATACACACAACTTAGGCCATCTTAAGTTATTTTGCTGCCCAAATAGAAAAACAGTGAACTGTTTTCATAAAGCTCAACAACTACAAAATTTGCAAAAATGACTTAGGTATGCATTTGCGTACTTCTCAATGAAACAAATCCATTGCAGCACATGGCTTTTATCAAAGCTTACTGTTTTCCAGTTTAATCTTGCAAACAAAATTGTGAGGAAAAGAACAACAACAAGGTTAGTGCCATTTGCAGAGTCAACGCAACATATGTTTCCTCTCCGATCACTGTTGACGTGAAGAAATCTAAGATAGGATGTTTCAAGGACATTGATTGAGCAACTGTAATAAAACCTAGACACCATGCAAGTGTCAAAACAGCTGATGGTGTAAAGGAACTGAAGACAATTTTTGTTACTTTATCAGAAGAAGCCAGAGACTGTTGCATGAACATGACAGTGAAACTAATGAAATAAAGTACCTTAAAGAACCCATTTATTAAATAATTATTTGTTCAGTACATTAAAATAAACTAGAACATTATTGCTATAAAAAATGAACCTGCAGATATTCAGTTTTGGAAAAGTCATGATTTTTACATTATTTTCTTTATTTACAACTGAAAGCAGATAGAAGCGTTTTTCCACCATTTTATTGTATATCTAGAGTTTATTTGTAAAATATAATTTTGTAAGGCATCAGAATGTATACTGTTCAAGTAATTCAATAAAATATGTTTCCTGAAAACTTCGCTTTATATAGTTGTCAAATTTTGTGAAAACATTCCTCTACTGCTTTTAGTGTCTCAGCATAGCCTGATTTTCAGTACATTCCACAACCCTTGTTTTACTTTTGTTGATTCTCATCTTACATCCTCCGATCAGAGATTATTAAGACAGTTTTAATACGAGAGCAAAGCGTATATCGGCAAATGTTACACTGAAGGAGAAATAGATGAATTGGTAAAACAAAACTGTTCTTTCTCATGATCCTAACAGCTACAGCAAACACATATGTGTTGTGGAACTGTACTCAATACGGTGAGAGATAATCCCTGACAGATGGCAGCACTCAAAAGGTTACAGTCAGAACTGACTGAAAATGGTATGTGCTCTTGAATTGCAGAAACACAGAGGTATGCCACAGAAACATAAACAAAATCATGTTACATGATTGGTCTTGGTAGATATGTGAAACAACTGTGCTTACAATGCCATTTTTACTTTTATGGATGTTCTCCAATCAAGCAGATTACATCAATCCTAAGCAGAGGAACAGTTAGCATTAGTAGGGCCCAGATTTTAATGACAAGTCATATTTTTTCTGAACTATAGGGTGAATTTTAGAACAATTTATACACAAATCTAGGCATTTTAGTGTCGAAAAATGTATTTTGATTGCACATATAAAGTCATATTTGAACAAATTTTAGTAATAGGTCATACTGCGGCTAACTTTTAATGTAATAGGTCATATCTCCATCAACTTCTGCAAAAAAATGCATATACCCTTTTTCTCATATCTTACAGGACACACGAATAAGAAAATGAATATGTTGCTCACGAGACAATATTTAACGTGCTATTATGAAAGATAAACAGATAAATTAGTACACAGTTTTATTTCTCAGGGCTGTAGCAGAAAATCGGTGTACCACAACAGTCGTTTCGCGAACATAAAACATTTTTGTGCAGAGTCGACAATACGCTCTCAGGGCGAACAAAGGCAGTTTCTGCCATAATAATCATTGCAGTCGTACAGGTGTTCCCAGTGACCTGTTTGAATACAGCCTCTGCCTTGTTCAACATGCCTAAAGCAAAGTGCTCTGACAGCGTGAAGTTGGGAGGATATGTTCAAGAATTTGGAGAGAAGTTCTTTAGTACTGATGGGACAATATTATTTTGTAAACTGTGTGAAGTTAAAGTTAGTGCAGAAAATTCACTTTAATGTGCAACAACACTGTAATACTGCTAAACACAGCAGCTGTGTGAAACGAAGTGCTGAAAATAACAGCAGGCAAACACTGTTATCTGAACAGACAGGTCAATCGTCAACCGTGCAATCATTCTGCAAGGATTTGTGTGAGATGATGGTATCCTGCAACATCCCATTGGAAAAGCTGAAGAATCCACGCTTCAAATGGTTCTTGGAGAAGTACACAACACATCCAGTTCCATATGAATCCACACTGAGAAAGAACTATTTATCCATATGCTACAATTATGTGCTCAACAAAATACGAATTACTATTGCTGGGCAAAAGATCCAGCTGTCGATAGATGAAACTACAGATAGTAGTGGGCGATATATTGCAAATGATGTTGTTGGTGTTCTGAAAGTTGATGGCCCTGGAGATGTGTTCCTACTAACGTGTGAAGCTCTCGATAGAGTACACAATTCGACGATTGCTATTTTGTTTGACAACTCTCTGAAGCTACTGTGGACGGATGGTGTGAAAATAGAGAACGTTTTGCTGCTTGTAACAGATGGTGCTTCATATATGGCTAAAGCAGCCAAAGAGCTTCAGATTCTCTACCCCAGTATGTTGTACACCACTTGCCTTGCACATGAGTTGCACAGAGTTGCCGAAAAGGTGCGATCAAATTACACGGTGTGGACAAATTAATTTCCTGTGGCAAGAAAATCTATGTGAAAGCTCCGCTACAGGTGCATAAATTCAAGGAACAAGCATCTTCAACACCCCTCCCACCTAAACCTGTTCTTACACGATGGGGTTCTTGGCTTAATGCTGCTGAGTATTACTGCACCAACTACACCCAAATAAAGACAATCTTCTGTGAGCTTGATAGCTATGAATCAAGTGTTATCAAGTATTTTTACAGATATATTGTCAGTTCTTACAGATATATTGTCTCAAAACTTGACATACACCAACGCCAATTTTTCATGTGAGGCCCCGAGTATTGTGCAACATGTGCGGAGTGAGTTGGGTCGAGCTCGTGGTCATGTGGCTGACAAAGTGAAACCCAAATTGCAAAGTGTTCTCCAACAGAATCCTGGATATTCTACACTGTACAAAATTAGCGACAGTATTTCAGGGAATGCTGCAACATTTGAAGATACTGAAAGAAAGCTGAACTCCAGTGACCTGGCTGCCTTCAAATAAGCTCCACTGATGTCTTGTAAAGTGGAGAGGAGCTTTTACAGGCACAAAACTATCCTCAGCGACAACCGTAGATCTCTGATGATGGAAAACCAGAAAATGCACCTTGTGATCCAGTGCAACTTTGTAGATACTGAAGATTGACATATGGTATTAAATAATGTGAAACTCTTTGAATACTATGTAGAAATAAAAACATTGTTTTACTGTTTTGATAGATGATCTTTTCACTGTACTTCGTGTTTAGAAAATAAAACATTCAGACATTCAAAAAATAGGTGCAAATTAGCCACAAACCCTACAGAAATAAAGAACTATGCTTACAATATTTTGAGAAGTGAATTTTGTATTACTTTATGGTGAATAAAAAATTTAATAAACAAATAAGAATGCTTTAAATAAACTTCTATTAAGTAATATTTTATTTTTTAAGATCATATTTATGTAAGTTTTAGGTCATAAATGTTTGCATATTTCACTGTTTTTTAGGTAATTAAAATCTGAGCCCTAATCATTAGTCACCATTTAACAATTAATGTTACTGCATTTTCCTTTCCACCAAGCGCATTTGTTGTTGGCTGTACAAATACTGTTAATGCAATTATTTAAATTCCAGGCATATTTAAACAGAAATAAGTCTTGATGTGGCAGGGTCCTCAGTACTCAATGATACAGACAATCAATGCACGGTGAAGAAAATCAATGGAGCCTGTGGTGGATGGAAATATTAATCTCAATGCCAAAATAGGTGGACGAGTCATTTTCTCCAGACAGCTGATACTTCAGTTGTAGCAGAGGCAGAGAGGACAGACCTCAGTATGGCAGATCTACCTGAAGAGGGAACCCACCAAGCACAACTGCCACGAAGCAGAACAAAGATCTACATCGCACCTGACTCTTAACAAGCAGCTATGTCATCAGCACCTGCCTACATGTTGATGACAGCTGCAAAAATCAGTAGAGTCTGTTACCAAAGTGGTCAGCTATGAAAGGCTTTTGTTTCCATATCAGGCAGCCTGTTAAGACCCACCTCATCAACACCCCTTCCCAATTTACTTTCAATGAAGACATGATGGTAAACAGTGAATGAAAAAGTACTCCAGGAGGCAAAAAATGCTTCACCACCGGAAACAGCAATGCAGGTAGGCCACCAGATTCAGGAAAGCCTGGAACATCATGTAAGGAAGAATCAGGGCTTCTCGCCTAAGAAAAAACATCTGATAGGCACATTGAACATCAACACTTTACTTTAAAAGGATGCAACACATACTTACTAGGACTTCAGGAAAGCAGATACGGAGATGAGAATGCATTTGAATCAGAGGGCTAAAGGTTTTATAAAAGGAAACCAACCACATTAAGAATAAATAGAAAATCAATATACTTGGAACAGCTTTCATGGCCAAAAAGAATCTAACATAATCCATAAAAAATTTTGCGTCTCCATCATAGCGAATGTCACTTCTCTCATTTAGACCTGCGAACAAGGGCCATACCATCATAAATGAACATGCACCTACCAAACAATGACAACAGAAGAAAATCGAGAAAAAGTCTAACAATTCTGGGAAACAATCGAAAATGAGACATCAAAAGTAACAAAGCACCACATAAAAGCACTTGTACGAGACTTCAATGCACAGATTGACAGAGAAGAGGAATACAAGGCAATAGCAGGAAATTATCCTAAACATAAACACACCAACAAGAATGGAGAAAGGCTCATCAACTTCTGCAGACAATTCGACTTAAGACTAATGCCAACCTTTTTAAGAAAATTGCCAAGTAAAAAGGATACCTGGGCTTCTCCTAATACACATTTAGGACCATATCAACTGGATCACATGGAAATGACCAAACAAAACCATAGAAAAATCATGAACGTATGTGTCAGTAGAGGACTAGGCATAGACTCAGACCTCTTTCTTTTTTAATAGATATCAAAGTCAACTTTCAACCTAAAAAACCAAACCCCAAAATTAAAAAAGTCCATAGAATTGACACAAAATCTCTTTCAAACAACAGAAACAAGTTCATTAAAAAGCTTCACACAAAGAAGATGGGAAACTGGTATGAGCTCAGAGAAGCAATGATAGAAATGGTGAAAACCTAGAACAATTAGCAAGATGAAGGAAACAAAAGTGGTGGAATAAGATGTTTGATGAACCAATAGAGTGTAGACTAATGGCTTGGAAAAATGGAACTCCTATAAAAAGGAAAGACACTGGAATACATTCAATGAGATAAGAAAACAGACATAAAAAATTATTCAAAGAGAGAAACAGCACTATGACAAAAAATAATTAGAGGAAACAGATACAAATTTCAGACAGAACATTCCTACAAAGTTTTCAAAGAAGAAATAACAGGGTACAACCCAGTGAGCCTTCATTTCAAAGATTCAACATGCAAACTGATTACCATTAACAAAGACAAATGTGAGTTACTAGCAAAATACTTCATAAATATTCTAAACTGTGAGGAACCAACACAACAACTCCATATCAGGCTGTCTGAACAGTACATTGACCAGCTGAAAGACAACAGAGTGCCAGGTGAAGACAGGGTATTAGATGAGATGTGGAAACTGGGAGGGAAGTGGGCTGCTTAAATCATTTATGCAGTTATTACAGACTGCTGGGAGAAAGGAAGAATAAAAGACAACTGGAAACGATTCATAATCCATCCAGTACATAAGAAGGGAGTCAGGACAGACAGTTTCAGTTAGCAAGGTACACCTCTGCTCCCAGTCACCTACAAAATTATATCCAAAGCTCTACTGAAGATACAAGACCAGGCAGAACACGCAACTGGAAAGAACCAAGCACGGTTCAGAAAATGCAGATAGTGCCCAGAGCGAATTTTTAACTTGAAAACAACCTTCAGGATCAGAACAATGTGGAACTTTAGCACAGTGGTTACATTAACTGATTTTTTTTTTTAAAAAAAAAACCTCTGATTCCAAAGACAGACAGACAGTATTCCTAGCACTGGAAGAAGCAAGTAATTAAACAGTAATTAAAGTGGGAGCACTATATGGAGCTAAATGTATAACATCGACTAAAAGAGATGAACATGAACGACTTGAACAACTTGAAAAGAAAGGAAAATATTCCAAAAAATTTTAAAACCACAAAAGAACAAATATAATAACTGCACAAAGAGAAGAAATGAAGATCTATAAACAAACATAGGAAATGAATGACAACAGGCCAATGAAGAAAATTTTTAATTTCATTTCCAAATTAAAAAACACCATGAGATGACTGGAAGAGAAAAATGAGATTTGAGAAAACAATGTCAGAGAAGACACTATGCTGGAGACTTTAAATGCTACTGTACGAAGGAGACTCCAGGAGTACTGGCCACAGTTTAATTCTCACACCACTGCAAAGGTGAGTGATACATACATATTGCTGCGAGCTATGCTGCATGTGGTGTGCTGTAGTCGTTAGCACTGCTGGCTGGTATGCTATTGTTCGTCAAGTCAAACCTGAACACCCGCAATTATTTGTCATTTAGTATTTAACAGTTCTGGAAAGTTTTCAAAATTTCTTATGTTTGTATATTCTGGAATATTTTATGTTTGTATAAAAAGCTACACAGCCTATCCAGTGGCTCGGTTCTGTTGTAGTTGTACAGGGTGTTCATAATAAATGTGCTTTTAGTGCTTAGTATTTTATTTCACAGAGAATCCTGGTTTCGGATTTGGATTCGATTGTGGTTACTACACGACACCATTTGGCGCAGACGCAGTGTACTTCAAAGCATCTACATCATTGTGGCTTCAATTAGTCAACATAAAAGACATCACCACCTACATGGACAGGAATCAGAATACAAGCAATTAATCATTCACACAGTCCATATATTTAGAAGACCAATTCATTTCATAAAAGCAGCAAGACAGCTGCATTTCAGGCATCCATCAATGTTTTCTAGAGATGCTGGTCAGAGCATGGCGAAATGGCTGATGGGTTCAACCAAGTGGCCAAATACAACAGGTGGGATGACAAGATGTGTTTGCCACTGTGTTCTTTTACTTGGATGGCACAGCACAGAAATGATACGACAACAATGTAAGAGAAGTTCAATAGCTGGGATAAATTCCAGACCCAACTAAAGAATTTTTTTTTTTTTTTTTTTTTTACAATCAGCAGCAAGACTATTGGAGAAAAAAAATACTGAAGAGTAGGGTTATAGCTTGATACCAGTGCCTACCAATTTTAATTGTATATTACAGCACTGAGGATGGTCACTAAGTGACCGAAAATCGATTTTGCTGACAATAAAACCACAAAATATGGCCAATGCTGATTTTCCTTCAAATTCTATCCACTATTTGGTCGTGGTGCACACAACACGCCATGGAGTTGCCAATCAATCCCAAATATGTCAGAAGCTGACAAAGTCTCACATTTGAAGAAAGAAGTTGCATAAGAAATGTTTGAAGATCTTCTAGAAAAGGATTTCACAAAAACCGAGTAATTCATCAAGTGGCACCAGTGCATCGAAGGAATGCAATAGAAAAGAGCTGGAAGAAAGCGGTATGACAAACTCACAAAGGTTATCCGAATGGTTGATTGGTTTAAAAGAGGGGTGGGGGGTGGAGGGACCAAACTGTGAAGTCATTGGTCCCTTGTTCCCAGTAGAACAATTACCCAAGGGAAATAAGAAAACAAAGATGATGTACGGCACAATAACAGGAGAAAGGAAGACCCAGGAGAACGACAGAAGGACAACAAACACTACAATGGACAAAACAGGGCAAGAACACCACAGAGAGACACAAGAAACAGGGAGAAGAGATTAAAAACAAAAAAAGCAGATTACCATGGCTGGCTGATCATGAGAATAAAAAAGTATAAAAAAGTACAAGCCAGCCATTCTGCAACACGTTAAAACCTCCAACCAAAAAGCCCTAGGGTGGAGGACACAGAGAGACAAGGGACATGCACTAAAACTCAGATCAAATGATAGAACTCGCCCTCACGAATAAAACGTAAAAGTAAAGCTGCTGTTGAGGCATTGTCACCCAACACCACAGGTAGGGTACTCGGAAAGTTAAAAGTTTGCTGCAGAGCGGCTAAAAGTGGGCAGTCCAGCAAGAAGTGGACTGTAATTTGGGAGCCACAGCTACACTGAGGTGGGTCCTTGCAACGGAGGAGGTAACCATGTGAGAGCCATGTATGGCCAATGCAGAGTCGACAAAGGACAACTGATTCCCTGCGAGAAGCCCGCAGGGGTGACTTCCACACATTCGCAGTTTCCTTAATGCCACGCAGTTTGTTGTGCATACTGTTATGCCACTCTGTCTCCCAAAGCTGAAAAACCTTGCAGCATAAGACAGAACGCAGGTCAGTTTCAGAGATGCCCATCTCCAGCAGTGGTTTCCGCATAGCTTGTTTGGCCAGCCAGTCAGCAAGTTCATTGGCTGGGATTCCGACGTGTCCTGGAGTCCGCACAAACACCACTGAATGACTGGACTGTTCCAGGGCAGAGATGGACTCTTGGATGTTCGTTATCAAAGGATGGTGAGGGTAGCACTATTCGATAGCTTGTAAGCTGTTCAGGGAACCAGAACAGAGAAGAAACGACTCACCAGAACAGAAACAGATGTACTGAAGTGCACAAGATATGGCCATAAGCACTGCAGAGAATACACTGCAGCCAGTGGTCAAGGAATGCTGTTCAATATGGCCTCTGTGGACATATATGAAGCCAACATTACTATTAGCCATCGAGCCATCGATGTAAACACTTCAGAGCCCCGGAACACGTCAAGGAACAAGAGGAAGTGACAGCGGAGAGTGGCGGGGTTTACGTCGTCCTTAGGGCCACACAAAAGATCCACACGAAGCTTCGACCAAGGTGTACACCATGGAAGTGTACATAAATGGACCACAAGTACAAGTGGTAAAGGAAAGGACTACAGTTTGGAGAGAAGGGATCGTACGCGAAATGCAATCGTGAGTCCTGACCAAGGCCGCCAATGCAGGAGATGAACTGCCATGGGTGGGTAAAGGAGACAGTAATTCTAATGCCCAGGAGAACTACGAATGTGTGCAACATAACTGGCGCAAGCAGTTGTGCACGTCGGATCTGCAATGGAGGCACTTCAGCCTCCAACAGGACACTGGTCATCGGACTCATTCTAAAAGTTCCCGTCACTAGGCGAGCACCACAGTGGGTCGAGGAAACGCAACACTGAGGGTTCCACCGAACCGTAAACCAGACACTCATAGTCAAGGTGGGATTGAACAAGGGCTCTGTAGAGCTGCAGCAGCATAGAGCGATCTGCACCCCACTTGGTGTTGCTCAGGCAGCAGAAGGCATTGAGGTGCTGCCAGCATTTCCACTTAAGTTGATGAAGGTGAGAAAGCCAAATCAACTTAGCACCGAAAACCAGTCCTATGAATCGTATGTGTCTCCACTACAGTGAGTGGATCATCATTAAGATAAAGTTTAGGTTCTGGATGAATGGTACAACACCGACAGAAGTGCATGACACACGACTTCACGGCTGAAAACTGGAAGCCGTGTGCTAGAGCCCATGGCAGCACCTTGCCAATGGCTCCCTGTAGGCGCCATTCAGCAACACCAGTACTGAAGGAGCAATACAAAATGCAGAAGTCATCCACATATAGAGAAGGAGAGACTGACAGCCAAACAGCTGGTGCTAGGCCATTGATAGCCACTAAAAATAGAGACACACTCAATACGGAACATATGAGGTACTGGGGCGAATAAGGTTCACTGCCATCCTTAGCCTGGCATTCTTCCCATGGTGTGGCCAGGGAGAGGAACAATACAGAATCTTACTTCCTTGCACTGAACTGAGGCATGGAACACTTTGAGACTGCTGGTGTTTGATCATCAGCAAGTGATGACATGTTATGCTTCATCGCACATCTTCCACCCTGACACCACCCACTCTGACCAAGTGTCCTCCCCAAGGGCACCAGGCAGCCGCAGCAAAGGCCACCTGGCAGGATGGCCATTGCCAGGAGTCCCGACGCCCCAGGGTGATGGGCATCTACTCCTTGGCATATGTGGGGAGTTAATGGTGCAGGCATCAGCAGAGCCATAGAGCCATCCCTGTGAGGTCAGGGGGCTACAACCAACAGGGTACATGGCAGTCCCACCACAATGGACTTGCTACCATGCTGGATACGAGGTGCAAAGAATTCCATGGTCCTCGTCAGTGCAGAAAATGACACTGCATAATGGGTGAAGGAAAACGCACACAGGAAGGTGTCCTCGCTCAAGAGATGGAGGATGAGCGGAACTGCAATGCCACGATGAGAAAGCGAGCTATGGATCTTGATGCACAATGGACGTGATTAACTATGTAAGGTGCTCTTCCCCAATTGGCTCGCTCTTCAAGAAAATTTTGAGAAACAAGAAACAGAGGTCAAACCCTACAGGGGACCATCACAAAGGCCGGAAGATGTGAGACTCCTTTTAACCGCTTCTTACGAAAGGCAGGAATACCTTAGGCCTATTCTACCCCCCAGGCCGCAGGGGGGGGGGGATCATCCCTATGGAAGCTGTGAAAGATTACCATAACCTCGGCTGTATCATAAGCCAGGTTGTAAGAGAAGAGATACAGAACTTCATAGCAGCCAGAACTATTGGGTCACACCAGCAAGAAATAGCAGCCATGAATGTCGACCCTGTAAGTCAGGATGCAATAAAATGTGTTGAAGAAGAGGCGTATCAATCTTTATCATCAATTCCACCAGGAACACTACAGGACTCCTGTAACTCAGCTTTATGCCACTGGCATTGAACGCCAACCCACTGTCTGACCCAGCACCAGGTACCAGATCTAGCATTGCTGAAAACCACAGAAACTTTGAACAATGAGGAACCAATCAAAGGAGAGCTACAACTAATACACACAACATAGTACAAGAGAAGCTATGATGCGATGAAGCTCATAACCCCAGCTCAATTAAGGCCAGCTATACCAAACCTTTCCAATGATCTTGTCACTTGAGATTCATGAAGGCTCTAGACCAAATTAGAGCAGATACTGCAGGCCAGGTCTCTACTGATTTGTTCGGAATGTCAACAATGGAAGCACATGTTGTAGTTATCTCTGGTACCAATTCTGCCTGCAGCATCACAATTCCACCAAATTGGAATCAACCTCTTGAAGAGGTTTCCGAAGCTTACAAACAGAAATTGATGGCTAACAGTCTGTACTAAGTTTCTCACCAACACTGTGCTGACTGCCGACGCTCAGAACACTGCAGTGTTATTTGTAGAATGCATCATTTTCAAGCATAGAGCATGCTGTATAGTGATCTCTGATCATGGAAAAGTTTTCCGGTCGAGACTAGTACCAGAGAGAATTTCACATAGCAACTTCATCCACAGGATGACGAATGCCCAACACCCACAAATGAACATCTCACAGAACTTAAGACACTGGCAATTTGATTTTTATGTTTTCTGATGTCGAACAGAGAGATTGGGGTACAACCTTGCATGTCATGATATCCACATACAGCAAAGAGAAGAAGACACTACAGGTTTCACACCATTTTCTTTCTGCTCCACAGGTACAACGTCAAAATGACACTGTCTCCGTTTTGGCCACATGAGCCTCAGGATGCCCAAGACCAAAGAAAAAAAAAAAAAAGAAAAAAAAAAAAAGAAAACTGGCTTGCATAACGACCCTGGATTGCCAGTAGAAAGACCGAGAGCATTATAATGTGAAGTTCTGGCCAGTAACATGCAGGCTGGGAGACCTGTGGATTTTTACACCATGCGGAAAGTGTTACTGCCAGAAAAGGTATTACAGTGCTACTCTGAGCTGTATCACATCCTCCATGGCTTGTTGGATATCACATACAAAGCTGAGGATTTTGACCTTTCATCAAGAAGACAATAGATGTTGCCCAAATACTCTGTATGCAGCCCTACTACAGTTCTGATACACAAAGAGTAATGATGGAGTTTCTCATTCAAGTAAATTGAAGACACGCTCGACTATCACAAAGCTTTAGTGGGAGGAGCGACCTTTGATGCTCATCGTAGTGAAAATGACATGACAAAATGACCAGGATTTGAGGATTTGCCGCACTGCCATACAGGGGGCCATTGAGAACTTGCAGATCCAGTATAGTGTTGTCAGTTAAAATGAGAACTTCTGAAACAGTGAATCACTGTTTCTCCAGGAGAAGAAGCAATGCATGAGCAGGTCTGCATGAAGTATAGCATAGCAATTTACATTGCTGGCATGCTGTGGGCTGTCAATTCAAATCCGGTCAGCCACAACACACTATTTTCTTGTGTTAAAAATATAGTTTGAATTGTTGTTATGAATTATTATAACAGTCAAAGAGCATTTTCAGCCAATATTCCCACAAAGTATCTGTTATTTTTATGTAATTAAATCTTAACAATCATTAAATTTCAAGACTTGGTCACATTACTGAAAACATTGTTACCAGCTCAAGCTCCAATGACATCGTAGGGTTTGGTTTGTTTGGGGTTTAAGGGCGCTCAACTACTGAGGTCATTAGCGCCCAGTCACAATTGTTAGAGCACATAGAATCTAGTAAAACTCAAAGGGAGGGGGGTGGGGGGGAGACACCAGAAAGTTCTTACAAAGATGCAGAAAAAATAAGTGAAGGAGTTAGATGTCTTTGGACAAGCCAGTCAAAGTAATAAAACGAAGAATACGAGCAGCCGCTCGAGCGTCATCAGCTAAAATATCCTGTAAAGTAGATGGCAGAGACAGGACAACACGAGATTGACTAAAACGGGGACACGGCAATAAAACATGGCGCACTGTTAACGCCTGACCACAAGGGCATTGCAGGGCTGGGTCACCGGAGAGCAGGTAGCGGTGGCTAAACCGGCAATGCCCAATCCGCAACCTGGTCAGAAGGACCTCTTCTCGCCGAGATGGTCGGGAGGAGGTTGTCCAAGCAGTTGGGAACAGCTTTACTGCCCGGAGCTTGCTTCCTTGAAGTGATGACCAAGTATCCCACCACAAAGACACAACCCTCCTACAAACAACCCCACTAATGTCAGATGACGGGACACAATGGGAGGCTGGCCGAGGCAGGAGGACTGCAGCCTTGGCTGCTGCATCAGCAGCCTCATTCCCAGGCACTCCTACATGGCTGGGAACCCACAGAAAGCTGACAGGAGAGCCATCAGCAGCAGAAGAACGGAGGGACTGCTGGATCCGTTGCACCAAGGGATGGACCGGATATGGAGCTCCAAGGCTCTGAAGAGCACTGAGTGAGTCAGAGCAGAGTACATACGATGAGTGGTGGTGGCGGCGGGCATACTGAACGGCCTGATGGAGAGCAAAAAGCTCGGCCGTAAAGCTGGAACACTGGTCGAGGAGCCGGTATTTAAAGGTGCCGGCCCTGACGACAAAGGCACAGCCGACACCATCGTCAGTTTTGGAGCCATCAGTGTAAATAAAGGAGTGACTGGCAAGCCGCGCACGAAGTTCGACAAACCGTGAGCAATACACTGCAGCTGGAGTACCCTCCTTCGGGAGCGAGCTGAGGTCAAGATAAATATGCACCGGAGCCTGGAGCCACAGTGGTGTCGGGCTCTCACCCTCTCTGAAGGTGGTAGGGAGGGCAAAATCCAATTGTCGAAGCAGGCAACGAAAGCGGACTCCAGGGGGCAGCAGGGCAGACACATACAACCCATACTGACGGTCGAGAGAATCGGCGAAGAAGGACTGATAAGAGGGGTGGTCGGGCATTGACAACAGCCGGCAGGCATACCAACAAAGCAGTACGTCGCGCCGGTAGGTCAATGGTAATTCGGCAGCCTCAGCATAAAGACTCTCGACGGGACTAGTGTAGAATGCTCCGGTCGCAAGACGTAACCCCCAATGGTGGATGGAGTTGAGACAGCGTAAGAGGGATGGCCGAGCAGACGAGTAGACGAGGCTCCCATAATCCAGCTTTGATCGAACTATGGACCGATACAAGCGAAGCAGGACAGTGCGATCCGCTCCCCAAGATGAACCACTAAGAACTCTGAGGACATTAAGGGAACGTGTACAACGGGCAGCCAAATAAGAGACGCGCGGAGACCAACAAAGTTTCCTGTCCAGTGTGAGCCCTAGAAACTTAGTTGTTTCCACGAATGGGAGAACAACGGGACCGAGATGTAAGGATGGTGGAAGGAACACTTTATATCACCAAAAGTTGATGCAAACCATCTTCTTTTCAGAGAACCAGAAACCATTTGCCACACTCCATGAGTATAGGCTGTCTAGACAACACTGAAGGCAGTGCTCCAGGAGGCATGTTCTCTGGGCACTGCAGTAGATCGCGAAGTCATCGACAAAAAGAGAGCCTGAGGCATTAGGTGGAATGCAATCCATAATTGGATTGATTGCTATGGCCAAAAGGGCTACGCTCAAGACGGAGCCCTGAGGCACTCCATTCTCCTGGAGGAAGACGTCGGACAATACGGAACCCACACGTACCCTAAACTTGCGATCTGTTAAAAAGGAATCAATAAAAAGGGGCAGGCGACCGCGTAGACCTCACCTGTGCATAGTGAGGATGATACCTCCCCTCCAACAGGTATCATAAGCCTTCTCCAAATCGAAGAACACGGCTACGGCTTTCGCAAAAAGTTGTTCATGATAAACGTCGACAAGGTCACAAGGTGGTCAACAGCGGAGCAGCGCCGACGAAAGCTGCATTGAACATTGGTAAGTAGCCGTTGAGATTCAAGAATCCAAACTAACCGAGTGTTAACCATGTGCTCCATCACCTTACAGACACAGCTTGTAAGAGAAATGGGGCGGTAACTACAAGGAAGGTGTCTATCCTTCCCGGGTTTGGGTATAGGAACAACGACGGCGTCACGCCAGCGCATGGGGACTTGACCTTTGGTCCAGACGCGATTGTAGGTACGAAGAAGGAAGCTTTTGCCTGCCGGAGAAAGGTGGGCCAGCATCTGAACGTGAATGGCATCTGGCCCCGGAGCAGAGGACCGGGACAGTGCAAGTGCACATTCGAGTTCCCGTATAGTAAAGGGGGCATTATAATTTTCCAGATTCAGCGAGTGAAAGGAAGGTCGCCGAGCTGCTTCTGCCTCTTTCCTGGGAAGGAAGGCAGGGTGGTAATGGGCGGAGCTTGAAACCTCCGCGAAAAAGCGGCCGAAGGCATTGGAGACATCCACAGGATCAACAAGGACCTCAGTACCTGAAGTCAGGCCAGGTACCGAGGAGTGGGCCTTAATGCCCAACAGCCAGCGCAGGCCACCCCAGACGACAGAAGAGGGAGTAAAACTGTTAAAGGAGCTGGTGAAAGAGGCCCAACAAGCTTGCTGCTGTCTTTGATGACTCTACGGCATTGCGCCCGGAGTCGTTTGTATCCAATACAATTCGCCAACGTAGGATGGCGGCAAAAGGTGCGTAAAGCACGTCGTCGAGCACGGATAGCGTCTCTACAAGCCTCATTCCACCAGGGGACGGAAACGCGTCACGAAGAAGAGGTAGTACGAGGAATGGACATCATAGGCTAGAAGTAAGACAAAGCTATATGTGTATTGTATGAGTGTTGGCAAAAAAGTTATTAGTGTTTTTTGGTACTACTTCTGCAGTCAGTGTAGTTATTTAGTGAAGGAAAATGAATTTACAATTTTTAAGTAACAATGGAAAGGAATTTTATGAAGTCTAATTGTGGAAACCTTTAGAAAGTTGTTGCATTTACAGTCTCTCTGCTCTTAAAAGACAACCCAGATTTTTATATTCCATAAATGAGAAATGTGAAAACTGCACTCATGACAATGAAGATGGAAGTACTGTGACACAGCAATAAGTCAAACAACTGTCTTAAAACTGAGGGAATCTGGAAATGGGTTAATTGCTAGGACCATACTAAATAGGTTTTCCAAAACAACATGTGAAAGCCTGCACAATGAAACACAGTGGAAACTTTTTCATTCAGAAGATAATGCTAACTGTTAATTGCTGTGGTTGTTGCAAGAACTAGTGCTATTTTCCAGGTATCTTTTTCCTCAATTTTCAAACAGCGTAATATGACTTGTGTGGAACTGCACAGCATCATCGTGTTTACCTTCAACAGATTTATACGCTATAGTTTTTCTGCTCTTCCAGGCCATTAATTTAAACCAAAGTAAATTATGTCTATAAATATGCAGTTGATGCAGCAGAACCTTAAAAATATCTGTTGTTCTGCTGAATACATAACTGCTGCTCAAACACTTCAATTTTGAAGTGCTTTTAAGCACTTACTTAAAAGTGAGACCAACTTTCATTTTATTATAATGTCATGGTCTTATTACATTTCCTCATGAGTTCAAGCAATGTTCAATTTTTCTCATTGTCAAAACCTTACAGCTTTATGACAAGTCCAATGGAGACAGTTGAAGCAAAAAATTACTGTTTGCAATGTCTTTTTTGGAAAGCATAATAGGGCCACAAATTATTAAATGGCTTCTCGGATTCTTCAGGAAAAAAGTTACATGAAGTCATGATATCCAGTTCCCTAACACCACCTTTGTGATTCATCTCAAATTGATCAGAAACAAAGCTAATAAATGAAAACAATATTAAAATATAATATGATATAGAATTTTAAGCTCTTACATAACTGTATCAAAAATAATGTAAACTTAAGAAGACAGTAGTATTGGGGGGGGGGGGGGGGGGGGACTTCAAAACAGGATCAATCTTGTGAACACTACATCATAAATACAACATGCCACCTGATACGCAACAAGTGACAATGCGTTCACGTAGAGCGTTTATTTATATCAAATGATCCTCACAGAAATAAGAGCATGTAGTGACCACTATCTCATATGGATCTCTATGAACAAACTATATCCAAATTTTATGCATCTTCTCATTCTTTTGAACACTCAAAAACAACTTTTCATGAATTTTTATAGCTATATTTGTACAATGTGATACTACACATCGTCTGTAACCCATTTCCGAAATGTAAATTCCAAAACAAGATAGTACTGTGATCGAGCTTTATGACAGTAGGAGAAGCATGCTAATCGGTTGTGTCACAGGCTTCACAATTCAAATGAAGCATTTTAGCAAACTTCCAAATTATTTGAATTTCTTTTAATTCTGAAATTCACATGGAAAGAAATGATTGTTATGAGCATAAAATAATGTGATTAACAATTTCAGATGGTTTCCAGAAAACAGTCAAATAACCAATTATTTGTCATGTTAGTATTTATCATTTACGGAAGGTTCTCTATATATTTTATGTTCGTAACTTTTGAGTATTCTGGAATATTTGACGATTACATATAGCTGCACACACACTGTCCAGGAGTTCAGTTCTGTTCTGGCTGTATGTTGGTGCTCGTAACGAATGATCTTTCAGTGCTACATATTGTGTTTCACTGCTGACCTTTCTTTAAGATTTGCACTCTCTTCTACTTGTTATATGACAATAATATTGTCATAAGAAGCAGCTGAAATTCATAAAATTGAAATATCCCCAAGGCCTCGTGGAATTTTTAACAGTTTGTAAAGTTGCAGATGTGTTAGCTCCTCTATTAGCCCAGACTATCTATCTACCAGGAGTGTTAATCCATCAAATCATGTTGTAAAATTTCTGAGGAATGTGGAATGCACAAGTGAGATACCGGCAGCATAAAAATCTGTAAAAGTGTGTTACAAGTACAGTCTCAAGGGTTTAGCCAATAAAAGCATCATTCAACATAGGTAAGGGCTGAATCTGTGTTTTAATCTGTTAACAATGTTAAGTCATGGGTCAAAGCTGATGTGTGGCATCATAATCCTCACTTGACCCATGTAAACATATTAATACATCTCTGGTGGTGGTTCTATAGATTAACTGAAGTGTTCAGATACTGTTTTGCCAACTCACAATCAAACTGTCACCTTTTAATCTAACCTAGAACTCTTGCTACAGATCAGTATGTCATCACGTCTAAGAGTTTACATTCATATCTAGTGTCTTCAAGTCTTAGTCAATCACCTTTTCGCCAAACCTAGACTTTGGACTACGTCATGGATCATTCTCTCACCACAATCTACATTTCAAAATCTAATATAGATGGAGAAGAAATTTATTGGTGTTCTGTTCTCTTCTCTTTCGGTTCATGCACATAAGTTATCACATAGCATTTCACCATTCCATTCCAGGACAAAGTCAATATTCGGTATCAAAGTCCAGCTGACCCAATTCCATACCAATGGCATTTTGTTGTCTGATATTTTGAAGGATAGTTTAAAGACGTCCAATTCTGCTTGTTACAATGTCTGTGAAATTCATATTCCATCCAGATAAGTGATTAATGTAAGCCACCTGTAAAAAAATCTTAAGTTTCCTTATTCAAAAATTCAACATAACAAAATGACTCATAGAAACAAATTTGAAGGCCAAATCTCTAATACAATGAAACATCTGTATTAGGCCTGGATCTATTATTTTCGTTCATGAAAAAGATAAAGCTATGGACCTGTGGGTATCATAATGAATTCTCAGACCCACAATTCAGATGGAAAAATGTAACAAATGAAAGATTACACAACCTGTTCAGCATTTTCCGATACTTTGGTGTCGACGGAGTTAATTTTATAAATTAAGGTGGAACACGTTGTACAAATGACAAACTTACAATGGACTGCAGTATAGCTATAAGCTAAAACATATTTCTTTAATAACTGTCCAGTAAATTTCCCTCATGGGCGAGACTAAATGTTCCACATGCATGTGAAATCGAATTATGTCCCACAAATGTTGATTGTTAACCAGAAGTATACAAAAAGAACAAACAGAGTTTCGCATATAACTGATTTTACCTCAGTCAAACAAAACAACTACTGCTAATTAGCGTCTGAAGTATTGAGCGACATGACAACAATCTATGGACTACAACTGAAAGAAATGCACACACCTATTTGCTTTTCTGTGTAGGCTGCTTCGTCGGGTGTGGCCCTTGGTATTACACCAGGATCACTGAAGCTTGTGCGGAGTAACGCTGACATGACAAAAATAAATAGGATTCCTCCGATGATTGGTATTACTGGCGTCAAATTCGTTGCTAGGTACGGGCAGCTGAAAAAGATAACGTTTCATGAAATGCCTTCCTTGTGATGAGGTATCCTGTGTCATAAAAGATTTTACTTACTCGAATGCAAAAAACAGTGCGCTAGTTCCCACTATAAGGATGAGAGTAATGTAAAAGACGCCAGTCTGTGGTGCCATCATTATTCGTCCATCGCAGCAGAACCGATTTTTCCCTGGAAATGATTCCCATTTCCGTGTAACATGAGGCATTTTTTTAACCTCGTCAGTGGACTGACAAGATGGTCCAGTTGGTGACTCCGTGAGGACAGGTTGATAGATGTGGTTATGGTCCTTGACCATTAGTTTTGAACTAAGCTACGGTTCTCCAGGGGCACATGACAAGAAATAATCAGCTTGGCACTATTTAAATGCCATTATAGCTCTTCTGTTGCTTATGGAATCTCATGTTAGATCGTATTTCATTTTTACTCCATCACGACAACCATAGCCCATTTTCACTTTAAACATGCCTCGAACTTGCAGCAAAAAACATAATTGACAGCTATTTCTGCTACACTCCCTTTTAACACAATCAACATCACACACATCACAGCGCTAGCAAAACTCCGTGGGGAACTACAGTACTACAATGAACAATCCACTATCGGGCACCAAAGGGAACCATGCAATGCATCGTGCGGAGTATCGTCTGTAGTCTGTGCGAAGTTCAAATGCGATTTAGATATCTATAACTATTGTTGAAACAAGCAAAACAGGTTAGTGTTTGCAAGCCTCGGTGACAAGTGATGACTAAATTTACAAGTTTCTAAGACTTACATAGTCTGAAACGCAAATACAGTCTGTAATCAACTGCATAAATAGAAGAAATGGAGGAGAAGCAACTGACTGAACGCTTATCGTTATTAATCGTGTGATATCAATGACTGAAGATAAAGACAACAAATTCAAGGCCAAAGGTTCGTAGCTATTTATGTTGAAGTCACAATGGAACTTTTCGTACAACTTATCCACTTTGAATATTGGAAATAATGACTTCCTCGCAGGAGTAGTGCTATATCGTAGTAGGTACACAGACCTCAAAATCAAAATGCATTCTGCAACTTATTTCCCGCATAATCGGTCTATGCAGGTGTTTGGTCTCTTGACAATGCAGGGAACATGTTGCGGTATTTTTGGACATGAATGGATGCCAAGAATGGTCTAGAGAATTAAGAAATTTTGCACTTGACGAGCTGCAGAACACTTGGATTTGCTTTGTTGAAGTTCAGGCTTTTAATCATGAAAAGATTCGTATAATTAGATTAATTTTGTTGTTGAGAGAGAAATAAAGCTGAGGAGCCTAATTAGTTTCTGGAGTCGCTAAAGATTTCTGCTGAGTGTGGAGTAATAGAACGCAAATCCCTGCCATGTTCGTAGCTGGAGAGCACTGCACTAGCTATCTCACTGAAGTGGATAATTTTTTTTTTTTTTTTTTTTTAATGTTTTGTTGTCGTCTTCAGTCCTGAGACTGGTTTTATGCAGCTCTCCATGCTACTCTATACTGTGCAAGCTTTTTCGTCTCCCAGTACTTACTGCAGCCTACATCCTTCTGAATCTGCTTAGCGTATTCATCTCTTGGTCTCCCTCTACGATTTTTACCCTCCACGCTGCCCTCCAATGCTAAATTTGTGATCCCTTGATGTCTCAGAACATGTCCTACAAACCGGTCCCTTCTTCTTGTCAAGTTGTGCCACAAACTCCTCTTCTTTCCAATTCTATTCAATACCTCCTCATTAGTTACGTGATCTACCCATCTAATCTTCAGCATTCTTCTGTAGCACCACATTTTGAAAGCTTCTATTCTCTTCTTGTCCAAACTATTTATCGTCCATGTTTCACTTCCATACATGGCTACACTCCATACAAATACTTTCAGAAACGACTTCCTGACACTTAAATCTATACTCGATGTTAACAAATTTCTCTTCTTCAGAAACGATTTCCTTGCCATTGCCAGTCTACATTTTATATCCTCTCTACTTCGACCATCATCAGTTACTTTGCTCCCCAAATAGCAAAACTCCATTACTACTTTAAGTGTCTCATTTCCTAATCTAATTCCCTCGGCATCTACATTCTATTATCCTCGTTTTGCTTCTGTTGATGTTCATCTTATATCCTCCTTTCAAGACACTGTCCATTCCGTTCAACTGCTCTTCCAAGTCCTTTGCAGTCTCTGAGAGAATTACAATGTCATCGGCGAACCTCAACATTTTTATTTCTTCTCCATGGATATTAATACCTACTCCGAATTTTTCTTTTGTTTCTTTTACTGCTTGCTCAATATACAGATTGAATAACATCGGGGAGAGGCTACAACCCTGTCTCACTCCCTTCCCAACCACTGCTTCCCTTTCATGTCCCTCAACTCTTATAACTGCCATCTGGTTTCTGTACAAATTGTAAATAACCTTTCGCTCCCTGTATTTTACCCCTGCCATCTATAGAATTTGAAAGAGAGTATTCCAGTCAACATTGTCGAAAGTTTTCTCTAAGTCTAAAAATGCTAGAAACATAGGTGTGCCTTTCCTTACTCTATTTTCTAAGATAAGTCGTTGGGTCAGTATTGCCTCACGTGTTCCAACATTTCTGCAGAATCCAAACTGATCTTCCCCGAGGTCGGCTTCTACCAGTTTTTCCATTTGTCTGTAAAGAATTCGCGTTAGTATTTTGCAGCCGTGACTTATTAAACTGATAGTTCGGTAATTTTCACATCTGTCAACACCTGCTTTCTTTGGGATTGCAATTATTATATTCTTCTTGAAGTCTGAGGGTATTTTGCTTGTCTCATACATCTTGCTCACCAGATGGTAGAGTTTTGTCAGGACTGGCTATCCCAAGGCCATCAGTAGTTCCAATGGAATGTTGTCTACTCCCGGGGCCTTGTTTCGACTCAGGTCTTTCAGTGCTCTGTCAAACTCTTCACACAGTATCGTGTCTCCCATTCCATCTTCATCTACATCCTCTTCAATTTCCATAATATTGTCCTCAAGTACATCGCCCTTGTATAGACCCTCTATATACTCCTTCCACCTTTCTGCGTTCCCTTCTTTGCTTAGAAATGGGTTTCCATCTGAGCTCTTGATATTCATACAAGTGGCTCTCTTTTCTCCAAAGGTCTCTTTAATTTTCCTGTAGGCAGTATCTATCTTACCCCTAGTGAGATAAGCCTCTACATCCTTACATTTGTCCTCTAGCCATCCCTGCTTAGCCGTTTGGCACTTCCTGTCAATCTCATTTTTGAGACGTTTGTATTCCTTTTTGCCTTCTTCATTTACTGCGTTTTTATATTTTCTTCTTTCATCAATTAAATTCAATATTTCTTCTGTTACTCAATGATTTGTGCTAGCCCTTGTCTTTTTACCTACTTGATCCTCTGCCACCTTCACTATTTCATCCCTCAGAGCTACCCATTCTTCTTCTACTGTATTTCTTTCCCCCATTCCTGTCAATTGTTCCCTTATGCTCTCACTGAAACTCTGTACAACCTCTGGTTCTTTCAGTTTATCCAGGTCCCATCTCCTTAAATTCCCACCTTTTTGCAGTTTCTTCAGTTTTAATATACAGCTCATAACCAATAGATTGTGGTCAGAGTCCACATCTGCCCCTGGAAATGTCTTACAATTTAAAACCTGGTTCATGAATCTCTATCTTACCATTATATAATCTATCTGAAACCTGTCAGTATCTCCAGGCTTCTTTTATGATTCTTGAACCAAGTGTTAGCTATGATTAAGCTATGCTCTGTGCAAAATTCTACCAGACGGCTTCCTCTTTCATTTCTCTCCCCTAATCCATATTCACCCACTATGTTTCCTTCTCTTCCTTTTCCTACTCTCTAATTCCAGTCACCCATGACTATTAAATTTTCATCTCCCTTCACTACCTGAATAATTTCTTTTATCTTATCATACATTTCATCAATTTCTTCATCATCTGCAGAGCCAGTTGGCATATAAACTTGTACTACTGTAGCAGGCATGGGCTTTGTGTCTATCGTGGCCACAATAATGCGTTCACTATGCTGTCTGTAGTAGCTTACCTGCTCTCCTATTTTTTTATTGATTATTAAACCTACTCCTGCATTACCCCTATTTGATTTTGTATTTATAACCCTGTATTCACCTGACCAAAAGTCTTGTTCCTCCTGCCACCGAACTTCACTAATTTCCACTGTATCTAACTTTAACCTATCCATTTCCCTTTTTAAATTTTCTAACCTACCTGCCTGATACGGGATCTGACATTCCACGCTCCGATCCGTAGAACGCCAGTTTTCTTTCTCCTGATAACGACGCCCTCTTGAGTATCTTGAGTAGTCCCCGCCCGGAGATCCGAATGGGGGACTATTTTACCTCCGGAATATTTTACCCAAGAGGACGCCATCATCATTTAACCATACAGTTTTACTTCAGTTAAATGTAAGTGTAGGCCTAGTTTCTAAAGTAAAACTTTAATTTGACGCATAACAAAACCTACTGGCGACATTTATTAAGATATTGGTCTTGTCATGAAATGAGATGAAATAAAAGTTCTTGGTGTGAAATCCATAACCACTTCCTGGCTAGCACTGCATGTTCATGCAGTGAGTACCGGTGTCTTATTCTGTCTAGGAATATAAAATGAAAGCTTTCTGTGAAGTTACCTACTTTTGAAGTGTCATTAGAGATCTGCAAGTTTCTGCGTTACAAAAAAGTAGGTAGGAGAATGCCCTCTGCTGTATATTTGGTGTGATCTTAAGTGCACCACATCTGCCAGATCTAATGTCATAATATCTTTTTATGTGTGCTCAAGTGTTCTTCTGTTGGAGGAAGGCGTGCATTCAAAATAGGCTCTTTAGATGTGCCAGTCAGATACATGGACATCTTGAGGAAAGCTGTAATAGTAATAAAACATAACACTTAATTTGAGATGTCTGTCATCAAAACACCCCCTTCCTCTCCCGACTAACTGTGCACCTTGCCGTGCTAGGGCATTCTGCATGTCTTGTAGGTTCCTATAACACTAGATTGATATCTCTGAAGATGCCACACTAACATATGGTTGTTAAAGATGGGTGGTAGCCTTGTTGCAGGGGCAACAGTGTGGATGATCAACTTGCCACTTAACATAAGCCAACATGGCCATTCTGTTCTGGTACTGCATCAGTGTTTTGGTTTAAACCACTTTAGTCCGACTGTGTGCTTGACAATGCTGTAGAGGCCTGTTCTTTTCCTGATATGTGCTTTCTTGATCCTGCATCTGACTGAACACTTGGAGTGAGTCTGAGAGATAGGATTCAGACAAAGAGGCAAGGAGAAGAATTGGGGTCTATGACATTGAACAGACAGAGAGACTGAAGTGTCATAAAATGGGCCAAAACACTGATACAGTGTATTTGAGGGAGTCAAAGAGCAGTGTCAGTCCTCTTGACAGGATGGGGAAATTCCATCCAATGACATGCAGGAAAAAAAATTGAATACAAACTGCCCAGTGAAGATTGACATGGAAATCTTTGAAAGAGGCTTATGCCCAGGAGTTGGTGTAGAGACGGAAGTAGAAGAAATGACTGACAGCAAGAGGAAATCAAAGCAATTCACCCCTCCCATCCCTCAAACACGTGTACCTACACTGAATTTTGGCTAATTCCTTCAAACCAGTTTTCAAACTGAAGATCACAACAGTTATGAAAGAGGTCCAGTGTATGACTTTGAAACACCCTCCCCCCCCCCCCCCCCCTCTCCCTTTTCCCGAAATGTTGGTTCTTGTGACAAATTGATCTGTAGCATAGTCCCAGGCCAAGATTAGGTTGATAGGTGATAACTAGATTGATTTGATTGTTGGTGAGGCCAGCAAAAGTGAATGTCAATAAAAGATTGTGTTTACAGACTGACCTGTAACATAGTGTAATATTTATATTTGCACAGTGTTTATGTGCTTTTCATCATAAGGACCAAAACTGCATACTATATTCAGAAAATTTTTCGATATAGACAAGTTTCCAATGAGTATATTAATGTATATAATGTACATGTACACACAGTGGTATGTAAAGGATAAATTTGCTACATTTGCACCTTATAGAGAAGGTCTTGAGCTGCAGACAGGATCAGTGAGAAGACTGTTACACATTAAAACTTTCGTCCAAAAGGTCTTTTTATTGTTCCTAGGTGTGACTCAGCACCTCCTCTCTATGGCGAATCTGTTAAAGATTTTCTTTATCGCAGATGACGTGCGCCCTACATATCAGTGCGGTCAGCACTATATGCCGTTGCACTAGATTGTGGCAGCTCGTTGCATGCAGGTATAGAGCTGTTTGTGTATTCTTCCTATATACTGAATGGCCTAGAGTACGACTGCCTTCTTCCTTATTAGTGTGTCGAGGAAAGGAGACAACCATTCTCCTCTGTTGACACAGAGATCAAGGAATATGCAATCTGCTTACTGCCCTTCATCTGTGGCTTGTAGGTTATCATGTGAGAAAAAGGGCAAACTGTGTTTCACGTGAATGATGGTTGCTGAATCTATGCTAGTTTGTGGATAGAAGCTTTTCTGTCGGGCACTCTTCAATTTGGTGACCAGCTGCCCAAGAAACTTCAAGAGATTGTGCTATTTGCAAAACTTCTGCCAATGGGGGGTTTTCTCAGAGTAAAACCTTGTAGCACACATCCTTGTCTGGAGCTAAGCAGGTAATTGTGTCATACACCATTGAGTCTGCATAAGAGTCATGATGGATGTCAGTAATGAATTGACACGGCAAGGGCCGTGAAGTTTGGCTGCCCAGGCCCTGTATGACTGGTTTGGTTTTCTTGCGACATCAGTAGAATTCAGCTCGTGCTGCTATGACATGCATTCATTTGCGATAGTAGTTGGACATTACTGCACAAGTGATTAAAAGTAGGAGCTGCTGATTCTTGTAAAGGGTATGCTGTCACAGTAATTGACAAACATTAGGTGTAATCCACAAGAGGAAGAAGGTTCTGCACAAATTTGAATCTGTCACACTAAAAGCCAGAAAATGCTGTCTTGAGTCTCTCTTCTTAAGCATTCCAATCCTCAGCTAAATCATCATGTGGAGGAAATGTGGGTGAATGGATCGGTGGATGGGTACCCTGTTTGTCAATGGAAGACAACAAAGTGGTCACAGCTGAAGTAAGTTGTTCAATCAGGGCCGGTAGCACAATGTCCAATAATGAATAAACCTGATGAAACTGCACTTAAAGACTGCACATGCAGAAATCACTCTAAACTCGTCACCAATTGTGTAGTAAGTAAGTAATACACAAGACTGGTCTAAGTATGCAAATTTGGCTTTATTCATGAAGCACTGAAAAATAACAGAACATAGGCTCCATGGGTCTCCACATAACAAGACACAGTACGCAGATGTGAGTGGTACACTGAAAGGACATACAAGAGAATCAGTTAGTGCTGCTCTGCACACACACACACACACACACACACACACACACACACACACACACACACACACACATATATACATGAGTCGCAGGTGGACAGAGCTGGGGAGATGTTGCCACATGCACACCTGCCACAGGCTGTATCCAGCCCATGCAGATTCAGTTCGTGTCCATTCAAACACACACGTGCAACGACACCACACTCGGTGCACTCACATTCATACACAATAATAGAATACAGCAATAGAGGTTATATGAAATGGAGGTTTTAATTTTTTATTTTGGAGCATACAAATTCTAGGGATATAGTTAAGACCCCTGCCATTTTATGTCCTGTAAATACCTCCCATATAATGTGTAACAAGTGTTATGGGCATCAGTCACATATTTCCTTTGAAGGTTGCAAATACATAGTGTAAATCCTTATAGTTCAAGCACGAACTGATAAATAGGAAAAGAGTTGATGACTTCAAGATTCGTATGACACCCTTGATGTTTAAAAAAAATATATATATATATATATTTCTTAACTTTGCCATAGGCTAGATTTAAAAGTCCCAGAAAGCACCTTGAATAACTAGATTAAATGCTTCTGAATCCTTGGTTGCATACAGAATCAGAATATCATACAAAATAAGTGAAGGCTATACTTACCATAGCATTGAGGGGCATAGATGACACAGTTAAATCATATTACAAGTAATATTGTAATATTGAACTAGTCTTCAAAGCCTCAGAATATTCGGATTTTCAAGGGAAAAAAAAGTTGTTCTAGGAACAACAGAGTCAAAGAGAGTGACCAATTGCGGGGAATATTTCTGTGTAGATTGTAAGTGGTATATTACTTACATGATTAGGCTGCTTAAAACTGAATTCTGTATTTAAGGCAAATGGATATTCCAAAAATCAGATCAATTGAACCTTGGAGATAGGACCATCACTGAAGGTATGCGATGACAGTGTGAATCAGTTGCATTCTTTCCTTATGCCAGTAGTTTATATATTGAAATGTTTGATAACTGTTTGCTCACCCTGTGATAGCTGTTGTTTCTCCTTTCTTATCATAATGATTAATTGTCTGCAAGAGAATCTGTCGCATGCACAGTCAAGAGCCTTTGAGAGAATCAAGAATAAGACTGCTCAATTGGGTCGACAGAAGCGTCCAATCCAACGCGTCGGCTTTGACCCCTGACGTAAGGGTGTTGTCGTGTGTGACGCATGACGGCGCGGAGTTTGGTTTGAGTGTGGCTGTCTCCAGTTCTGTTTTATCTTATTTACTTTTCTGATCTGTTCGTTCTATCTCGTGAGATTTTTTTTTTTTTTTTATTTAAAAACACTTATTACTTATTTTAATTATCTGTTTCCTCGAATTTCCGTTTTAGTTTATTATATTTATCTTTCTGATCTGTTTGTTCTATCCTGTGAGATTCTTTTTTTTTTAAAAGACAAAAAACACTAATCAGCTACTGAAGCATCTTTATCTTCTACGGGTTGCAGGGGTTACAACCCTTGGGGAGGTGGGTGGGTATTCATGCATGGCTGTCTTCACTTACACGTTGTAGCTACGCAAGGCGTCTAAAATTGTTTATATTTAATTTGCCCCCCACCCAAAACACCCCATTTCCCGCGCTTGTCCCGTTAGTGTCATTAGGCTTCTTGTGGAAAGTGTGTGTGTTTGTTTTTGTTTCCGCCATATTTGTGACGTCATGGGTCAAAGCAGACGGGTGGGATTGGACGCTTCCGTATTTCCGCTCAATTTATCATGTATTTCAAGGTTGGCCATGCGATATGGAGTAGTAAATGGCCTTGCTAACACACCAAGAGCTTAAAATTATACAAGGTAGTTTTATTGTTACTGCATTATTCTTGTTGTTGTTGTGGTCTTCAGTCCTGAGACTGGTTTGATGCAGCTCTCCATGCTACTCTATCCTGTGCAAGCCTCTTCATCTCCCAGTACCTACTGCAACCTACATCCTTCTGAATCTGCTTAGTGTATTCATCTCGTGGTCTCCCTCTACGATTTTTACCCTCCACGCTGCCCTCCAATACTAAATTGGTGATCCCTTGATGCCTCAGAACATGTCCTACAAACCGATCCCTTCTTCTGGACAAGTTGCGCCACAAACATCTCTTCTCCCCAATCCTATTCAATACTTCCTCATTAGTTATGTGATCTACCCATCTAATCTTCAGCATTCTTCTGTAGCACCACATTTCGAAAGCTTCTATTCTCTTCTTGTCCAAACTATTTATCGTCCATGTTTCACTTCCATACATGGCTACACTCCATACAAATACTTTCATAAATGACTTCCTGACACTTAAATCTATACTCGATGTTAACAAATTTCTCTTCTTCAGAAACGCTTTCCTTGCCATTGCCAGTCTACATTTTATATCCTCTCTACTTCGACCATCATCAGTTATTTTGCTCCCCAAATAGCAAAACTCCTTTACTACTTTAAGTGTCTCATTTCCTAATCTAATTCCCTCAGCATCACCCGATTTAATTTGACTACATTCCATTATCCTCGTTTTGCTTTTGTTGATGTTCATCTTATATCCTCCTTTCAAGACACTGTCCATTCCATTCAACTGCTCTTCCAAGTCCTTTGCTGTCTCTGACAGAATTACAATGTCATCGGCGAACCTCAAAGTTTTTATTTCTTCTCCATGGATTTTAATACCAACTCCGAAATTTTCTTTTGCATCCTTTACTGCTTGCTCAATATACAGATTGAATAACATCGGGGAGAGGCTACAACCCTGTCTCGCTCCCTTCCCAACCACTGCTTTCCTTTCATGCCCCTTGACTCTTATAACTGCCATCTGTTTTCTGTACAAATTGTAAATAGCCTTTCACTCCCTGTATTTTACCCGTGCCATCTTCAGAATTTGAAAGAGAGTATTCCAGTCAACATTGTCAAACGCTTTCTCTAAGTCTACAAATGCTAGGAACGTAGGTTTGCCTTTCCTTAATCTTTCTTCTAAGATAAGTCGTAAGGTCAGTATTGCCTCACGTGTTCCAGTGTTTCTACGGAATCCAAACTGATCTTCCCCGAGGTCGGCTTCTACCAGTTTTTCCATTCGTCTGTAAAGAATCCGTGTTAGTATTTTGCAGCTGTGGCTTATTAAACTGATTGTTCGGTAATTTTCACATCTGTCAACACCTGCTTTCTTTGTGATTGGAATTATTATATTCTTCTTGAAGTCTGAGGGTATTTCGCCTGTTTCATACATCTTGCTCACCAGATGGTAGAGTTTTGTCAGGACTGGCTCTCCCAAGGCCGTCAGTAGTTCCAATGGAATGTTGTCTACTCCCGGGGCCTTGTTTCGACTCAGGTCTTTCAGTGCTCTGTCAAACTCTTCACGCAGTATCGTATCTCCCATTTCATCTTCATCTACATCCTCTTCCATTTCCATAATATTGTCCTCAAGTACATCGCCCTTGTATAGACCCTCTATATACTCCTTCCACCTTTCTGCTTTCCCTTCTTTGCTTAGAACTGTGTTTCCGTCTGAGCTCTTGATATTCATACAAGTGGTTCTCTTATCTCCAAAGGTCTCTTTAATTTTCCTGTAGGCAGTATCTATCTTACCCCTAGTGAGATAAGCCTCTACATCCTTACATTTGTCCTCTAGCCATCCCTGCTTAGCCATTTTGCACTTCCTGTCGATATCATTTTTCCTTCTCTCCCTTTTGCTACACTCGAATCCAGTCACCCATGACTATTAAATTTTCGTCTCCCTTCACTATCTGAATAATTTCTTTTATTTCATCATACATTTCTTCAATTTCTTCGTCATCTGCAGAGCTAGTTGGCATATAAACTTGTACTACTGCAGTAGGTGTGGGCTTTGTATCTATCTTGGCCACAATAATGCGTTCACTATGTTGTTTGTAGTAGCTTACCCGCATTCCTATTTTCCTATTCATTATTAAACCTACTCCTGCATTCCCCCTATTTGATTTGGTGTTTATAACCCTGTAGTCACCTGACCAGAAGTCTTGTTCCTCCTGCCACCGAACTTCACTAATTCCCACTATATCTAACTTTAACCTCTCCATTTCCCTTTTTAAATTTTCTAACCTACCTGCCCAATTAAGAGATCTGACATTCCATGCTCCGATCCGTAGAACACCAGTTTTCTTTCTCCTGATAACGACATCCTCTTGAGTAGTCCCCGCCCGGAGATCCGAATGGGGGACTATTTTACCTCCGGAATATTTTACCCAAGAGGACGCCATCATCATTTAATCATACAGTGAAGCTGCATGCCCTCGGGAAAAATTACGGCTGTAGTTTCCCCTTGCTTTCAGCCGTTCACAGTACCAGCACAGCAAGGCCGTTTCGGTTAATGTTACAAAGCCAGCTCAGTCAATCATCCAGACTGTTGACCCTGCAACTACTGAAAAGGCTGCTGCCCCTCTTCAGGAACCACACGTTTGTCTGGCCTCTCAACAAATACCCGTCCTTTGTGGTTGCACCTACGGTACGGCTATCTGTATCGCTGAGACACGCAAGCCTCCCCACCAACGGCAAGGTCCATGGTTCATGGGGGGGGGGGGGGGGGGGGGGGTCATTATTCTTACCAATAACATATTATACAGTGGGTATTTTTTTTTTTCTTTTTTACAGTAACTCCATGAAACAAGACTGAATGATGATCAGTACACCAGTTACAGTAAAATAATTACAATGACAGGAAAACCATTAGTTCATCTCTTTCATAGTCCATGTTACTTCTTTACACCATAAAGAGTGAAACACTACTTGCAGAGACCAACTTCATGGTTTTGTCAATCATTCTTACTGTGTTAGTGCTTTTATACAGTGTTGCAGTAAACTGTGCCACGTCAGTTAACTGTTTACCTATTTATGGAATGGTATGGAACTACTGTGATACAAACTACAGCTTTGTTGCTCAAGAGCTTTTGACTTTCTTTATTCCCTTGTGCTCCTTGATTTATGGGTGAGATGATTGCTTCATTTTCTTTTGCTGAACAGGCTGACTAACTAGACTGCTAAAATTCATCTTGGTAATGGGTTTCAACTTGCTTTAAGTTTAACTCTATGAATAGAAAATGTAGCTGGTGACAGTAGAGTTCTCCTGAAAAAAATAAAATAGCTTCATCTGCCAGTAGCTGGGTTTCCCAGATACTGCAGGTATAACAATTAACACTGTCAACATACAGGTTGTAGTCTTTTATTGCATACAGAAACTGAACACATTTTCTTAATGCCTGATGTGTGACTTCCTCAAATGTGGACGTATCACTTCCTTACAGTATTGTCCATATTGCTGCTTATGGTCATGCACTTTGTCTCTCTGCCTTTCCGTTTTGTGACAGATATGTCAGAAGAACAAGCCAAGTGTGATACACCAACTTCAACATTTTGTCATCACTGATATGTTTTGAAGAATTGAAAGCCGAGTGGTTCTGGGAAGTCGTTGTTGACATGCAAAACATTATGAAGAGGGTGAATGCTGATCTTGGGAAATCACTCTTTTTGTACTGACTTCCAGCAGCACAAAACTTCAATAACACATTAAGGCTTGTTTCCTTCGCCTCAGCGAGCAGTCTTATTTTCCAAACCCAATTCACTGTTTTAAATGCTAGCACTTTGGGCGCACTACTCTTGGTTGTAAGGGATAAGCCACTTGTGGTAAATGTGGCAAAGCTGCCCATGACTGAGTTGGTTGGTCTTCTCCTCTGAAGTGTGTAAACTGTGCTGGGGATCATCCTATTTAGAGGAGGGATTGCAATGTCTTCCTTGAAGAACAGAAGATCCAGGAGATAAAAACAACAAAGTGCATCCTGTATGGGGGTGAAACCAAAAAGATATACAAGACCATGCAGCTGCCCATGTTCATTGCCTTCTTTGCTTCCATTCTCAGACAGCCAGTCCAGAAAACTGTCTTTGTCAGTATACTTGCACTGCTGCAGTTTCTTTGAAGCCTGTCTCTCCCCTCAGAACTTCAGAGAAGGCCGTGGTTGCTGACGTCGTTGAACTTTCTGCCCCTTCAAAGACAAAGCATTGTCCACCGTCCAACACTGTCACTTCCACCTCCATGCTTGGGCCTCTGAAGCCACCTCAGACAAAAAACTTAAAGTCAAAGACAAAGAATAGCCCACTGATGGAGATGAGAAGTACACAGCTCGCCGATGTTGAAGTCATTATATCTGACACCTCACTTGTCTTCTTTAGAGGCGGCAAGAGCTTGGTGTCAGATCAGGGCAGTCATCTCGCCCCAAGACTGAGCCACCACCTGTTGTAGGCTCCCCTCCCAGGCAAAAAGCCAGGATGAAAGTGGACTGCAAGAGCCAGTTAATCAGAGCGTTCTTGATGGTTGTGTAACGATCAGTACTCGGTGGTGATGCCAGAATATCTTGTACTTCTGCGGCCATATCTTCATTGAGTGCAGCAGCTACATAACTGTACTTCGTTTCCTGTGCGGTAATGTGCACTAGCACAAATTGACTTTCTACTTGAGAAAACCACAGCATGGGACTCTTTTGCCAAAACTGTGGCGGTTTTACTGTCACACGATTAATTACTGTGCCAATAGATCCTTCTGCAGTTGGTGGTGGGTCTGCCATCATGAGTTACGACAAAATGGAACACAGAAGATGCGCAACATGGCTGACACAGATGTTCGTATTTAATGCGATGCAGCATGATACGGAGCGTTAGTGATCGTCAAATTTCACGTTAGTGACCGTCGGACATCACGTCGGGTCACTAATGTTGCGGGACTAGTTGTATTTATTTAATTGCAACATAAAAACACGCCGTAACTCATACAACTTCTTTACTAGAAAATTGAACAATAGAACAAATGAGGAAACATAAGTCAGAGATTGCACCAGAGATAATAATCACAAATGGCAATCACTCACACACAGCATTACACTGCACATAACACTGCACTTCGAGTGAATGACTATAATTTTATAGGTTTCCTTCCCACTGAGCAACAGACAGTTTAGATGCTTTATCCACATTGGTTTCTTTTAATATATGTAAAGGTGTTGATAAACTCGCCGTAGAGCATCCATAAGATCTACACACACACACACACACACACACACACACACACAGTAATGAAGATGAAAGTAAACATGTGTACTCCATGTACTTCAGTAGTGCACTTTGGCTCCTAGAGTGAATGGGTCTCATGCACACGTAGTTGCTTTTACTAAAATGATTATTAATGTAGAAAGTTGTTCACGTAAGTAACAGCAATCTTATTTGAGTCATGGTGCCTTTTTGTACCCCTAGGAGTGTGGTTTCCAGTAGGGACAATTCACCATAGAACATCTGGAATAGTAATACAACAGGCCTTTTTTAAACTACACTGCGCTATATGATACTGCTTGATTAACCCAGTACAGGCAAAGACTCTGAGTATAAGGAGTCTGTGAGTGACATTCAGATGATGGATCATGGATCATGAAGCTAATAAGAGCCTGGACCTATTGTGATCAATCTGGAGCCCAAAGCAGTTCCCAATCAGTGGGAGGTTAGCGAACGCAGAGTTATGTGGGTAAAAGATAGTGGAGTCTTCAACTTATCTTTTATGCATTCAAAAGGTAGATGGATAAGAAGAGGACACCAAAATTATTGCACAGTGGTTGGGAGGTGTTCAGCAAGAACCGATGCATTGGTGCAAAGCACACCACGAAGGAGGCGACCTGGAAGAGTTGGTGATCTTTCATGGCCCAGGTTGACTGAGTAGCTCAGCCAACATCTGACATGAAGAGACATAGGTTCCCATGAAAGAAACACAGTGCTTTCAACATTCCTTCTTACTGTGTTTAATTAGATAGCAAGCCTTTGCATAGAGCCACTTTAAAGTGGTGATGGATATGGCAAAGGTTGTCATGTGAGACGCTGCAAGGGCCCTTTGAGGGTCCTAAATAACTATTGTAAAGTCTTTGATCCACAGTAGTATCGGCAGCCAATGGAGGGGGCCTGTAAAAAGAGGGATAGTAGTTCCAGGCGCACTAAGATTGGTGGAGTGCAGGAAAAAGAGCAAGGTGCGCACCTTTGCCCAGTGAGTGCAGCATGGTGTTGATTCCATTATGTCTTTGCTTCAGTGCAGTGGCAGCAGTCATTCCTGGAGGCCATGCACACTGTTGGGAGGCATCGTGTGATAAGTTGCTGTGTAGCACTCACAGCTTCGGTAGCCAGTGCAGCTTGTGCATCATTTTTGTAGGCCCGAGTGACTGTCCTTAGCACAGACAGGCAAAGGCTTCACCGGATTCAAGAGACAGCCCAATGGTGTTGAACTTTGAACCCCAAGGAAGGTGGCCTGTGGCTGGCTGGAGGAGACTGTCTGACCTGATGCACAAGTCTGTTGCAGTCTGGTGCTGAATTCTTCACAGAGCCCTCACTGCTGCTAGGCAGCTATTTGTACACCATCACACTGACATTGTTTGCTGTCTACCAGTATTGACCTGCATGTGTAATTGACATAATGCTGGGTCGACACATCATTACCAGAATCTTGGCAGAGGTTGATGTGTAGAGAAGTTTCCAGTCTGGTTGCGTCGTCAGCTTCGTGCCTTCGGGATGGCAAATGGATCCCTATATCCTCAAATTACTTGGCACTGCAGTGTTCTGCATACACCATAACATACCTCTCCCTTTCTGAGACACTCTGTTCCCGAATGTAGCAGTGGTACATATCCAATGAAACCTAGTTAAGACAGACACTTAGACACTTTTAGGAATGACAGGTCTCTATAGTTTGTATAGTTCTAATCAGTGGTTGACTCCAGAAACTATTTACACGTGCTTTGATCAGACACTAGGACAGGTGGTACATTTATACACTTCAACTCCAATTGCTAGTTTTGCCCACCTGTTCACCTAGTCCACTCATTATTTCATGCAACACTTTCTATGCTATCCCACTGAGTCTAGACAAAACGAGTCTGTAGAACACTTGACAGTCTGAAATTCATTCGTCCATCCTGCAACAGTTTTAACCATCTTGTAGGGACAGGGTTTTGGGATCCTGGGAGGTTTTGTATGGTTACACAATCACTAATTCATACCTGTTTGACCTTTCTAAAACTACAGAACATTACATAATTATATACTATTCATATCTGTGAAACATTTTTGTAAAATCAGAAGTGCAGGGTTATGTGCCGTGAAATGCTACGCGCAAGTGGTAACTTTTTAGTGGTTATCTTTGGTGAAGTCACTGAATTATGTTTCCTCTTTGTGTTTATGTGTGTTTTATTCTGTTGTTGAATGTGCTCACACTGGACTCGCATTCGGGAGGACGACGGTTCAATCCCACATCCGGCCATCTTGATTTAGGTTTTCCGTGATTTCCCTAAATAGCTCCAGGCAAATGCTGGAGTAGTTGGTCATCTCCATAACACATGCTCCCAAAAAATAATAATGGAAGACATCCCTGTGACAATTATAGACACCTCAATGCCACAACACTTCCAGATTGATATCTAGTGCTGAATATCAAAGATTTTACGTTCAGTGTCCACAGTAAGCTCATCTTTTCTATGTTGGACATAGTTCGTGCATTCTACCAGATACCTGTGGCACTGGATGATACTGCCAAGACCAATGTCTGCACACCATTCAGACTATTTGAATTTACCTGAATGTCTTTTGGACTTTGCAATGCTGCCCAAACATTTCAGTGGTTCGTGGATGAAGTCACACGTGATGTAGACCTTTGCTAAGTGTAAATCAGTGAAGTCCTGGTCATGTCAAACTCTGAGGTGGAACACGTGTCACACTTGTGACAGATCTTCACTTGTCTGTGTGCACATGGCCTGCTCACCAACCTATTGAAGTGCATCGGAAGTATAGTTACTAGGCTGTACTGTCAACACACAATGCGTACAGCCACCACAAGAGAAAGTAGGAGCTATACTTAATTTTCCCAGCCTATGATAGTTAAAGAATTACAATGATTTGTTGGTTTAACCAGTTTTTGCCAACGGTTTGTTCACGATCATGCCATCCTAGCTGCAGCACTGAATAAATTTTTGCTTGGCTCACTGAAGCCAAAGGACAAACTTCAGTGGAATAATGAGGCCAGATTGGCATTTACCGGGCTAAAGACAGCCATTGCAAATGGGGAATTGAACATGCCAGTTGATACTCTCTCTTGGACTGAAACAATCACTGATGCAGTTGATATTGAAGCTCTCGCTGCAGTACATCAATCAGATAGCGAGCTACGAGGTTTGTTAGCGCAACCATCAGGCCTACAACCATAAACTGTGGTGCTGTATTGTGATGTCACCACTCACGAACCACGACCATTTGTGACTATTGACTTTTGCCAATAGGCAATCACCTTCACATAACATGTTACACCCTGGAGTATGAGCTACTACTGTAATGGTGAAGTGAGCATTTGTCTGGCCACACGTGGACAAAGATTGCAAGCAATATGTTCAACAATGTGTGGCTTACCAATGGAATAGAGTTAGCTGGCACATTAGATTACCTCTTGTCATATTTCTTCCTTAAAATCATAGATTTGAACATATCCACCTAGACCTCGAGAACATCAGGAGGATGCACCTACTTCCTTACAGCGATAATTTGTTTTACATGCTGGCCTGAGGTGTTCCCGATTGCCAATATTACTGCCAGCACTTGACTGTGTTCTTCTGGGGATGGATTACCTGTTTTGGTGTGTCTCCACGAGTTACAACAAACCAGGGAAGACAATTTAAGTTGTATCTGTTCAAAGCACCCTCTGTCCTATGGGTACAAAGCAGATTAGAACTGTAGTTTACCACTGGGCAGCGAATGGTTTAGTTGAACGCCTGCACCACCAGCTGTAAGTGTCGCTTTGATGTCATGACTCATGGCAGTGGACAGAGACATTGCCCATTGGGCATCACTGAAAGAAGACCTGAAAGCCTCAACTGCAGCACTTGTTTATGGCCAGCTGATAAGACTGCCTGGCAATTTCTGTGCCAACGTGCCACATGATTGCATTGATCTGTCAGATTTTGTACAAAAACTGCATACACAAATCCGGTAACTACGCACTGTTGCTCCAAGAGATCAGCAGACATATTACCCGTTTGTTTTTGATGGGGGAAGCCAAGCCATTCAAAGTTGAAGGCTTAAACCTGTTTTCTACACACCCTACCTTGGTACAGGCTCATTTTCATACACCATGAAGTTGACAAGCACTCAGGCCAGTCCATTTCCTGTTACAGTTCAGCTGCTACGGACAATGTAGGTAACTACTTATGTGCCATCAGCAGCCTATGCTTGCCCCATTGTTATCTGGTCCAGACAACACATCTGATTCCACAGAAAGTATTGTTGACACCAATGGGAGAGTGGTGAAGTGTGTGTTATGTGACATGTAATGCTGTATGCAAGTGATAACTATTTTTAATGATCATCTTTGGGGCAGTCACTGACTTATGTTTTCTTTTTGTTTTTATGTCTGTTTTATTCTGTTGTTGAAGGTGCTATTTAATGGAGTCGTAGGAGCTACGGTTGAGTATTTATGTTGCAATAAAGCTAATTATCCAGCCCCGCAACAAATCTGTACCTGTCTTCATCAACATATCACTCATCATCAATATGTTCGTCAAATTTCCCACATTATACATTATCCTATCAACCGAGTGTGTCTCATAATTACATCATAAGATCTGCTATTTAAATTGCAAGGACAAGAATTTGGCCAGGAGGACTTAATGGTTGACGAGAAGAATTCATGATAGTCACTATATCTGCATTGCTGATCATAACACTTGGATAACCATTGCTCAAACCATAAAACTTCGCCCATCTTCCCAGAGAGAACCATTCAGCATATTGTTCTCCATAAGCTGTGTTATATCACTGACATATGTTATTATCCACAGATGCTCTACCAACTTCAATATGTGCTACCTTATTTCAACTTCTATTAGCATTTTCTCCTCATCAGATTTTTTCCTTGAAACTTGCTGAGTACTACCCTAATGACAGTTCTGATCTTTCACCCGTAATCCCCTACACTGATTCAGCAGTTGTCTCAAGCAGACTTTTTGATATCATGTCAGCTGAGCTTTGAGGGGCCAGGAGCGGAATAGTGATGACATTATGTCCAATAACAATCTTATGTCTGTGTGATATCTCAGCACCATACTTTGCAGTTTTGGGACAGATTTTGCATGACTAAAATACAAAAAAAATCTTACTATAGGACATTATTGCAATCAATTCATGTTGAGACTAGTCTATGCCGAATCACAGCTTTCACTTACTGAACTAGAGAAAATAATCATAGATAGAAGCAGGAGGAGTGTGGTGCAGAAACTGGAAAAGAAGAGAAAGGCTCCACACATGACTTTGGTACTCCGTGGGCATCAACCCACCCATTACTAGCGTAGATCCCTGGAGCACTCCTAAATTTATAACTTACCTGTCTACTATTTACCAAACTACACCTACACTCATCTACTATTTATGCTTGTATATACCTCCCCAGCAAAACAAGGAACTCACTAGCAGTTAAAATACACACCTGCTGCTGCTTACTCATGATGACATTGAAGATATTAGTAGTATCTCCTCAAATCCCCCTTCTGCCACCAAATGTAGGCTGTAGTGATATAAACACTGGAGAGGGGTTGAAAACCATTCTCTTGGTTGTCAGAATGTCGTAGCTGCTCTCCCACATACTGAATGTGCAATTGACAGAGCCACGGGGACTGCAGGAATCCATCAGAGGTGGAAGTGAACACATCAAGTAGATGGGGTTCAGGAAAACTCTTTATTATGCATCAAGCATGAGCAGACGGAGGTGTATGTTTTCGTCTGGTGGGCCTAGCTCGGTGTCAGTCTGCAACATCTTCATGTCGGTGCAATGGTGCCGGTCACCCCTGAAGGTTATGCCTGCTGATGGGAGGCAGCACACTGACGAGGCGATGAGTAGCGCCATCAGCTATAACGTGCAGCATTCTTGCTGGTCAGAAGAACTGCACGGTAACAGTGCTGGTGGTGGCTGGGTGAAGTCTTCTTAGGATTCCGTGGGCAGCACAATGGAATTTAACTTTGGGCCCGAGGAGCATGGCAGGCTGGAGGAGGCTGTGTGACCTGAGACACAGGTGTGCTGCTCTGTCGCCAAAGTTTTCTCTGACGGTTGCTGCTAGTAGGCAGCTATTTGTAGCACCCTTGCACTGAGATTTTGTGCTTTTTGGCAGTGGTGACATCTACATGCAATTGACATAATGCTGTGTTCATATGTTGTTACTGGAGTCTTTCCATAGGTTGACAAAACATGTCACACGGTTCGGGTGTTATAAGACCTGTGCTTTTGGGACAGTAACTGGTCAACACTGTGTCCTATAATTCCTTGGCGTGACAGTATTCTGTCAACACTGCGACACAACCTTCCTAACAAATTTTATGACCTCAAGATGACTGCCACTGAAGATAGGACTGGCTTGAACAGCACTGCCTAGAACATCTTTAGAACAACACGGTAAGGTGGACTCGAGCGTGTTGGAATGCATGAGGTAAAGTAATACAGTATTGAATTTTACCTAGCAACAGATGATTTTCATTTCACATATGTGCACTGCCAAACACCCTGCCTTTATTTTGATTATCATTTTGTGTTTATTTCTCAGTTTTAGTTTCAAAGAACTTAATCTTTCAGTCCCAGTTCTGCTTGAATCCAAGTCTATACACATTAGTGTATATACAGGTGGTTAAAAAAATTACAAATTTATATGCCAAAGTTTCAAGGACGAGAATGGATTTACAAATATTAAATTCAGTCCCACCTTGGTTGTGGACACATTGTACTTGGATCATCAAGCCTTACTAACGAACAATCCCTGACCTACTCTATGTGCCACCTCTCTCTTCATCTTTGCCTACCCTCAACCTAACTACAGGTGGGGCCCTCTCATCCTAGAGTATGGGGGATCTGCAGTTCCTTATAAACTTCCCCACTCTGTCTCTGTCTCCTCTCTGAGGAATTAACTATCTGTCGTGAAAGCTAGGAAATGCCTCACTTTTGTATGTGTGTGTCGGCAGTACTACACGTTTCCCATCCTGTACTAGACAAGTACTGGCCAACGGTTCTGTCTCATAATATTCGTTTCCTTGACTGGATTTCCCTTTGATGTATTTTACAAATATTAGCATTATCAATATAGAAAACAAAATCTTCTATGTTGTTAGCTAACCATGAATACCAGAATATCCTGAAGAAGATCCCCTTATGTGGGTTAAACCGGTAGAAGAAACTGTGGAACAACATGATGACATAATAACCTTTAAGTTTTTACCTTCAATGAAAATGGATCAGTATATGTTCATGTATTGAAATATTTACAGAAGATACTGCCATGCAGACAGCTGGCGAGACCTGCTATATTACTGCTTGAGAAGAATATTGGCTGGTTTTATTTTTATGTACATTCAGGGTGTTTAAGAAATGTATTCCATATTTGAGAGGTGGAAGTATGGATCAAGACAAGATAAAATATACTAAAATATACACATCTACATGCATACTCTGCAAAACCACCGCAAAGTGCGTGGCAGAGGTTTCATCCTACTGTACCAGTTATTAGGGTTTCTTACCATTCGGTCACATGTGGAGCACAGGAAGAATGATTGTTTGAATGCCTCTGCACATACTGTAGTTATTCTAAACTTATCCTCAAAATCCCTATGTGAGTGATACATATTTCCTATAGTCATCATTTAAAGCTGGTTCTTGGAGCTTTGTTAGTAGACTTTCTCAGGATAGTTTATGTCTGTCTTCAAGAGTCTGCCAGTTCACTCCTCAGCATCATTGTAATACTCTCCCACAGATCAAACAAACCTGTGAGAATTCGTACCGCCCTTATCCGTATATCTTCAATATCCCCTGTTAGTCTTCTTTGGTGTGGGTCCATGCACTTGAGCAGTATTCTGGAATAGGCAGGATGACTGATTGGTAAGCAATCTCCGTACTAGACTGATTGCACTTCCTCAGTATTCTACATATAAACCAAATTCTACTGTGTGCTTTACCCACAACAGAGCCTATGTCATCATTCCATTTCATAGTATTACAAAGTGTTACATCCAGATATTTGTATGAGTTGGCCAAACCCAACTGTGACTCAGTGATATAATATTCATACTGTACTATGTTTTTTCGGTTTTTGAAGTGCACAATTTTACATTTCTGAACATTTAAACTAAGCTGCCAATCTTTGAACCACTTTGAAATCTTTCCAAGATCTGACTGAATATTCATGCATCTCCTTTCAGACAGTACTTCATTTAAATAACTGCATCATCTGCAAAAAGTCTGAGGTTACTATTAATATTGTCCACAAGGTCATTAATATACAACATGAACAGCAAAGGTGCCAACACACTTTCTTGTGGCACACCCAAAGTTACTTCTACATCTGACAACAGCTCTCTGTCCAAGATAATATGCTGTCGTCATCTGGATTGTATGGAGAGTTTCTTAATCTAAAAGTCCCTGTGTGCATCACAAACACAGCCAGCAGCTAGCTGAGGAGCAGCAGCCTCTGATGTGTGGGGCACACCTGTCCCATTTTGGGGCACCCTACAGTTTCCAACCCTAGGCGCAAGTCCAGGCAGTTGCAGCCTAACTTGTTACAGAACTTCCAAAATATCTGGTTCAGTCCCACTCAACTCAGAATCAAGAGGTCATGATCAATTTTGGAGACAATGCTGCAAATTGTGAGTTTTTTTGAAAGTTGGTGCACAAGGCTGGTCTTCTCAACTTTCTCTACCAGTTGCTGGAATAATCCAAGAATGACCTTGAAGCCCAGATATTTGTTCAAATGTGCACCACAATCTGCAGTTGCTTGCACCCTGTTCCCTCAGTGGCTGCTGGAATAACCTCTTCCACATGTTGAACGAGACCCCAAGGCAGGCGTGTGCATGCGCCCGCACGTACACACACACACACACACACACACACACACACACACACACACACACACACACACACACACACAGACTCTGTGTGCACCTGGTGTCCTTCCCTATCCCTTTCTGCCATTTCCCTAAGGAATAGTATCGTTCACCTTACATTTGAACTGCCAACAATTAATAGAGTGCTACGGCTTTGTGTGTGCCGCCTCTTGACATTGGACAGAACAAGTTTCCCTAAAACAAGTAAAGTTATTTCCACTGGCTCAGTTTCAGTGAAAGACTTCACCTCAAACTTGGTTAGGGGTGTAGCACTTGAGTCCTTCCTGATCCCCGTCCACACTGTACGGGATGCCCATCTACCATTGAAACTCCACTTGCAGTCAAGTGCATGAGCACTTGTTCATTTCCGCTACAGTGAAACACATCTCTTCTGCTGCAATCTCTTTGCTATTTCAGATGACCTACAGAATACAGGAAGCAAATAGGGGCACATCCCTCCAAGCTCTTTGACCCCAAGATCAGTCTGCCAGAATGCAGTTCTGCCAATTGCTGTTGCAAAGATGTTGAAGAAACAAGACATCATCTCCAATTTTCAATTAATATATTGACAGGAATTGTTGATGATTGACTAATAGGACCTTAGGTACTACCAAATAGGTTGATTGGTGCAAGGTGTTTTCAGTTCCTGTCAAATAATTTGCCTGTTCTGCTAGAGACTGTACCACTTTAACAGCTGTTGGGGATAAGGTTCGTGCACACTGGTGCACCAGCCCAGTTTCCTCCTAAATGTATGGGTGTACCTCACACAGAATTTAATATGCAATGGATTGCTCAGGAATATCCAGTGTGTTGGCCAACTTGTTCCCCAATCTTATTCCCTTTAATTTTTTTGTTTCGGGGACACTTGAAATCTTGGATGTATAATAATCCCGTTAATGGTGTACAAACACTACAGGAATGTGTTAGCAATGCCTGGCAATGCATCTGTGACTGATCTGGAGTTTTTCAGGGAGTGGATGATTCCCTAAGACATCAGACAGAAGTATACCTTACTATCAATGGACACCATGATGAGCACCTCCTTTAGCGATGACTAACAAGTGCAAGTCATATGTAATAGCAATCAGATTACATTAGAAGTTCTGCTGTTTCACAGTCACATAATAATGTATTCTCATTTGTTTATTGCATTCTGTAGGTCATTTGTAATAGCAGAGAGCTTGCAATAGAAGAGATGTTTCACAGTAGCAAAGCTGAACAAGAGCTCATAGGTCTTAGTGTATGCATTATAGAGCCCATGTTTACTGAACTTTTTTTTTTTTTTTCTTTTGGCCCATACTACCATCTCGCAAAATATGGAATACTATTTTTAATGCCCTGTGTGTGTGTGTGTGTGTGTGTGTGTGTGTGTGTGTGTGTGTGCCCATTTCAATGGCTTGTTTTATACATTGTTCCAGCTGCTGCATTTCTTGCCACTGTGGGCAGTATATCAGCACTTATAGGCTTTGGTTCTACTCTTGCTTTGGTCAAAAGGAAAGATCCTGCCAATTTTGATAAAGGACTCGAGGAGACAGGTGTCTCACTAGCCATCAGAGCTCTGGGTAGAGGAACATTATACGCTTTTGCAGGTTGTGGTTGCCTTTTTTATGCAATCTGGAAACTTTCAGGAGCAAATAATGTAAGGATTATAGTTTAAGCTGTAGCATAGTCTCTCTCATAAACATGTACATGTTGTTGTAGCAGTTATTAACGCTAACATTTAAAACTGTAACTTGTTGCAAGTATTATGTATGCTTAATTGGTTCTTTTAAAACTTTGAGCTTTGCAAAAGAGGGCATTTCTTACCATTTATGTAACCTTTCTGTGAATACAATTTTGAGTTTTAAGGTTCCATGTATACACTGGAATTGAAGTAATTCCTTGTTTTTTTACGTAAATGAACATCTTTTACAGACCATGACTGCCAACAGAGGCAGAGAACAAGTTATTTGGACTGCTTGAAAGTTGAATAAGCACTGTCTAAAATAAATATAAAATGATTTTTTCCTATATTCATGTGTCAAAATGGGAATTCAAGATATATATAGATTCATAAACACCATATTTGAAAATTGTTTTGCCTGTGATACAGAGAAGTGCAAAGATAACTTGAAAAACCATACTGACGGAATCAGGCAGTGCCCAGTTTTCCACTTTAGTTTGTAACATTCTCAAGATGGTGGTGATGAGTATTGGTATTAGGTGCATCAGGTAAATAGGATTTTGTTGTTTTGGTGAGAAAAGTAACTTTTGCGTGATGTATCACAGCCAAGTAGTGTAGCTTATAGAAACTTGGACTACACGTAGGAAGAATGCTGCGTTACAGTACAGAAAGAGATGAAACTTTTATTCAAAGATAATAATTACACTGGGCCCACTGTGATTAATGCTAGTCCCCTTCACATTAAAAAAGGTGGAACATGGCTTTTGATAGGGAGTGTGATCATCGTGGTTGACGGTGCACAGTTTGCAATGTGCTCCCATGCTGGCCAGAAAGCTGGTAAGTTCTAGCGGTAGTATGTTCCATTCTTCCATCAACGTGGTTGACAACTACTGGATAGTCGGTGGTGCGTGTGGACGTGCTGCAGTATGACTCTCCAACACATACCACACTGCTCGATGGCATTAAGTCACGGGAACGTGTGGGCCAGTCCATTCACCAAATATGCTCATGTTCCGAAAGCTCCTCCATCTGCACTGTTGTATGTGTTCACACTTGTCATCCAAAAAAGTGAAGTCAGTACAGAATGCACCCCTGAAAAGACACACATGGGAAAGAAGTACAGTGTCAAAATAACTTTGACTGATGAGTGTACCATGTTACAAGATTTGGAGGTCAGTACATCCTTTGCAACATTGTGCCTCCCCACACCATAACACTTGGACCACAAAAGCATGTTTGATAGTGCTGGGTGTACCCTTGTATAGTGAGAGGTGAGAACACGCAGTACACCTAGGAACTTTGTCAAATAGGATTGTTTCGATAGTCTACATTTACAGTGCGTGAAGGCAAAATGTTGCACAGTCATACTAACCTCCAAATCTTTGAACACGGTACACTATCCGGTCAGCCGTGATTGTGACATTTCACTCCATTCCCACATGCAATCTAGTGGCCAGCGTGAGGAGTGGTTTTTTTCCCCCCAGTTGCCTTCTATACTACACTGTAGCAGTTCTTTCTATGTACAGCCAAGTTTCATTGAGCTATGTTGCTTGGCAGTGACACTTCATGCAAAAATTACTTTCGTCCTTAAGTTTTGCACCTCACTATACTTGGACTGTTAGCAGCATTAAACGTACATTAGAACAAGCAATGATTACAACTGTGCAGGACTTGCTATGGGTATGTTGACTTTGTTGCATGAAATACGAGGAAAGTGTAAAATGACAAATGATTTAAGCACTGTGCAAGAAAGGAAGAATCAGTATCAAAATTCAGTCCTCATGAGATCTGCAACACTGTATTCCTGTTAACCTTAACCTAGCATTCACTTAATTTTTGATGGAAAGTTAGTTACAAATATCTTTTTCAAATAATGAATTGCAATACTAAACAACCAGTATACCTCCTAGTGGTCTGAATGAATGGTAAATGCCTGTTTAACAATGTACACTGACAAGCCGAAACATTACAACCACCTTTGGTACAGCAGCAATTCTATTTGCAATAGATTCAACAAGTTCTTGGTAGGGTTCTTTGAGGTATGTGCCTACTCACAGTTTACATAATTCCTGTGAACTAGGAACCAGCGGCTTGTGGGTAAAAACCTGGCTCCATGCTTCTCAAACCACTGTAGTATGATACTGGCCTCTGTATAGAGACAGTTATACTATTGAAAGATGTCATCGCCTTTAGGAATGGTAAAATCCTATATTTACTAGTTTGCTGCTAATTTATCTTACTCTTGCAACTCACTTGAATTTACACCAATGCTTCTAGCTGAGGGTGTAGCTGTACGTGTAGGAAACATGCAGCAGTCCTCAGCAGATAGGGAGCCTAAGTCAGTTGCAAATTCTGACTGAAAGAAGAACGTTCTGCTGCAAGGTATTTCGTATGGCAAAGGTGTGGGCCAGCAGTTACAGGAAGTATTGGGGAATGGGTACCAGGTCACCAGCATTGCGAAGCCTAGTACAGGGTTGGCTCAGATAACTGACAACATAGGGGTTATGTAGGAGTTTCACGAAAGAAGATCAGGTAGTGATTGTAGGTGGTGCAGAAAATAGTCTTGTTAGGGACAGGGAGTACAATGTAGGTGGTGGTCTGGTAAAGATAGCTACTCAAACTGGTGGCACTAATGTGCACTTCATGAAACTGTTTATGTCATGATCAGCCTCATCTTAATGCTGCTGTCAGGTGTGTTAACATAGGGCTGGAGAAGGCACTGATGGTGGAGTGTATGGCTCACACTGCAGTGGTGCCAGTTGAGTCTATCAATATATCAGGTTTCACTAGGCATGGCTTGCACCTCAATAGATATGGGAAGGGAGGCTTGCAAAGCTTATAGGTGATAGTGTAGTGGGCAGTGGTGGGATCACTCGTGGGAAAATTCCTGTAGCAGTTGGTGTTAGAGCTGCACCTTTTTTAGATTGAAATCAGCTGATAAGTATCGTTGCTTAAAGAAAGTCTCTCTAACAAAGGAATCCCTCTAACAAAGGAATCCCTCTAACAAAGGAATCACCTTCAAAGGAGGCCAGATATCCAAGTAGTAAAGGAATTAGCATATTTCATCAAAATATAAGAGGTATTAGAGATAAAGTTAGTGAACTGCCTATAGGTGTTGACTCTGTGAAATTATTGGTATGTTGGAGCACCACTTAAATAATTTGGCAATTCAGAGGCTTCCTTTACCAGGATACAGATTAGCTGGCTGTTTTTAAGGAGTCCTTTGTGGAGTGGGGGAGTTGCCATTTATGTAAAAACTAGTATTCCATTTGAGTCCGTAGACATATCACAGCACTGCACTCAACAGGTATTTGAATGTTGTGCAGGGGCAGTTGAATTCAGTGAATCTAAGCTTCTAATAATTGTTGTTTATAGGAAGTGCCAAAAATTAGTTAAATGTGGTGACTTCAATATTAATTTTGTATGTGATTGTGCAAGAAAAAGGATGTTGGATGATCTGCTAAATTCTGTGTTTTTTCCAACCAGGTTCAGGGGAACAGTAGCACAGCCATAGACAATATTTTTTCATTCTCCATTAATGGATGGGCTATCAGTTAATAAAATGGTGAATGGCCTTTCAGACCATGATGCACAAATTTTAACACTAAAAGGTTTTTGTATTCAAACAGCTGTTATATATAATTACAAACTATGTAGAAAAGCTAATCCAACAGCAGTAGAGAGTTTTTTAAACCTCATTAAGGAACAAGAATGGCAAGATGTTTATAGTGCCAAAAGCATAGATGACAAATATCATGCTTTCCTTAACACATTTCTCATGCTCTTTGAAAGTTGCTTTCTATTAGAACGTTCTAAACAGGTTACTAGCAGCAAAAGGCATCCTGGGTGGCTGAGTAGTGGGATAAAGATATCATGTAGAAGAAAGTGGGAATTACATCAAATGTTAGAAGTAGTCACGATGAAGCTACAACAGCCATTACAAACAGTAAGGTGCTTAAAAATGTTATTGGGAAGGCAAAGAGAATGTGGTGTACAGATAGAATAACTAAGTCATAGGATAAAGTTAAAGCCATATGGTCAGTCATGAAGTAAGTGTCTTGTCAGCAGCACAAGGTTGACAATATAAAGTCAGTTTGTAGTAAAAATATTTCTGTTTCTCATACATCAGATATAGTATGTAACAATCACTTTTTGAGAATTGCTGGTGAACTAATAAAAACTTAGTTTCTTGAATCATAGAACTCTTTTGAAAATGCCTTTCCAAAGGCTGGTGTCTGAAATACTTCTTTGTGATCCTGACAAGGGAGAAATCTAGCTAATAATTAAATCACTGAAGACTAAGGACTCTCATGGATATGATGGAGTACCTAGAAGAATATTAAAGTGCTGTGCTGCACACATTAGCCATGTACTTAGCCATTTTTGTAATTTTTCCTTTAAGAATAGTCAGTTTCCTGAACGATTAAATTACTCGGTAGTAAAGTCACTTTATAAAAACAAAGAAAGGTATAATGTAGACAATTTTAGATCTGATTTGATCCATTATAAATGGTTTTTGAAAGCCTGCGACTGTAGATACAATAGGTTTGTTTATAAATAAATAAATCTTCTGCTACCAGTCACGATTTTCTTTATTTTACTATTTGCACGACGCGTTTCGAGAAATAATTCCCATTTTCAAGTGCGTTTTTATGATGTGTGTTAAGCCATTTCTTTTGATGTTGTCAGTGTGTGTGAGTCTGCTTCATTTTGTTGACTTTTACTGTAATACATAAGAAACGCGATTTTTAGTTGGGTGTCAATATTTTCTGTGAGGTTAGTGGCTAAAGTTTGAGAACAATTTGTACTTACAATTTTCTAATGGTCCATTTGTGTAGAGAGTCACACACACTTAACATCACACACAACTTGTACATTTTACACATCGAAAATATCTGATATAAACAAAACAGTTACAAAGATCTTCTTATAGGTAGTTCACAGAGATAACATTATAGATCTTCCACAGATTATGATATGCTTTTGTACAGAGGTTAATTTATCTTTACAATTTGGCTCATGAATTACTTATACTGATTTTACATTTGTGCTTATTTCTATGTTTTACTATTTTTATTTAAGTATATTATCAAAACATCTGAAGAAATTCACTGATTCATTTTCAAGTTTTTCATTTAATATTTTATCTTCATATTTTCTATAATGTGAATATATCTCCAGTTCTTCAAGCAAATCCATTTTATGTCCTTTATCTAGTCGGTGGAGTACTTTGACATTTTGCTCTATTTTTCCAAATGGGTGTCCTGTATTATGTATGTGTGTTGCTATTGCTGATGTAGCGTGTTTGTTGTGGGTGTATGCTCTAATGTGCTCTGTGTACCTGGTGTTGATATTTCGGCCTGTTTGTCCTATGTAGAACTTGGAGCATTCCTGGCATGTTACCTTGTATATTCCAGAGTCTGAATATGGATCATGATTACACTTTATATTATGTATTAGTTTTTGGTGTAGTTTATTGGATGTAGAAAACCCAATTTTTACTCTGTGATTTTTGAAAATATTTGCAATCTTCTGTGATACATTGCCTATGTATGGAATGCTAGATATATATTTGTTTTTTTCTTTTTCTTCTGTGGTGCAGTTTGTACCTGGGTTTCTCTTCATTTTGTCTAAGATTGTGTCAACCATGGAAGCATTGTAACCATTGGCAACTGCAATCTTCTTCACTGTGTTTATTTCTTGTTGCATATTTTCTTGGTTCAATGGTATTTTTGTTGCCCTATGCAGCATTGACCTGTAAGCTGCCTGTTTATGAATATTTGGGTGACATGAGGTTGCAGGGATTGTGGTGTCAGTCATTGTGTTTTTCCTATAAATTTTGAATGTGCATGTGTTGTTGTGTCTTGTAATATTTAGGTCCAGAAAGTTGATACTTTTATTTTGCTCATGTTCCACTGTAAATTTGATTTTCTCATTTAGATTATTGAAATGATTAAGAATGTCTGTGATGTCTTTGGTATCTCCTTTCACTAACAGTAGTGTGTCATCTACATATCTCCTATAAAATTCTATTTTCTTTAGGCAGGGTTCTTGGCTGTCAAATAATTTTTGTTCTAAGTGATTTAAGTATATGTCAGCTATGGTACCGGATATACATGATCCCATTGCTAGGCCATCTGGTTGCTTATAAATGTTGTCATTAAAGGTAAAGTAGTTGTAACTTAGGGTTAGCTGAAGGAGTTCCATAAATTCTACAATCTCTGTGTATGAAAGTTTCTTGTGTTGCATAAGGTTCTTTTGTATTACTGTTAGAGCTTCTTGTATGGGTATGTTTGAATAAAGGTTGGTGATGTCAAGTGATATAAACTGTGCATCTTGGGGGAGCTTTCTGGTTCTTAGTTCTTTGGCTAGAATCATGCTGTTTTTTATGGCATATGTTGTTTCATATGTATAATTTTTCACCAGTATGTTATTCAGTTTTTGAGACAGTTTGTATGCTGGGCTGTTTATATAGTTGACCACAGGTCCTGTGGTCAACTATATAAACAGCCCAGCATACAAACTGTCTCAAAAACTGAATAACATACTGGTGAAAAATTATACATATGAAACAACATATGCCATAAAAAACAGCATGATTCTAGCCAAAGAACTAAGAACCAGAAAGCTCCCCCAAGATGCACAGTTTATATCACTTGACATCACCAACCTTTATTCAAACATACCCATACAAGAAGCTCTAACAGTAATACAAAAGAACCTTATGCAACACAAGAAACTTTCATACACAGAGATTGTAGAATTTATGGAACTCCTTCAGCTAACCCTAAGTTACAACTACTTTACCTTTAATGACAACATTTATAAGCAACCAGATGGCCTAGCAATGGGATCATGTATATCCGGTACCATAGCTGACATATACTTAAATCACTTAGAACAAAAATTATTTGACAGCCAAGAACCCTGCCTAAAGAAAATAGAATTTTATAGGAGATATGTAGATGACACACTACTGTTAGTGAAAGGAGATACCAAAGACATCACAGACATTCTTAATCATTTCAATAATCTAAATGAGAAAATCAAATTTACAGTGGAACATGAGCAAAATAAAAGTATCAACTTTCTGGACCTAAATATTACAAGACACAACAACACATGCACATTCAAAATTTATAGGAAAAACACAATGACTGACACCACAATCCCTGCAACCTCATGTCACCCAAATATTCATAAACAGGCAGCTTACAGGTCAATGCTGCATAGGGCAACAAAAATACCATTGAACCAAGAAAATATGCAACAAGAAATAAACACAGTGAAGAAGATTGCAGTTGCCAATGGTTACAATGCTTCCATGGTTGACACAATCTTAGACAAAATGAAGAGAAACCCAGGTACAAACTGCACCACAGAAGAAAAAGAAAAAAACAAATATATATCTAGCATTCCATACATAGGCAATGTATCACAGAAGATTGCAAATATTTTCAAAAATCACAGAGTAAAAATTGGGTTTTCTACATCCAATAAACTACACCAAAAACTAATACATAATATAAAGTATAATCATGATCCATATTCAGACTCTGGAATATACAAGGTAACATGCCAGGAATGCTCCAAGTTCTACATAGGACAAACAGGCCGAAATATCAACACCAGGTACACAGAGCACATTAGAGCATACACCCACAACAAACACGCTACATCAGCAATAGCAACACACATACATAATACAGGACACCCATTTGGAAAAATAGAGCAAAATGTCAAAGTACTCCACCGACTAGATAAAGGACATAAAATGGATTTGCTTGAAGAACTGGAGATATATTCACATTATAGAAAATATGAAGATAAAATATTAAATGAAAAACTTGAAAATGAATCAGTGAATTTCTTCAGATGTTTTGATAATATACTTAAATAAAAATAGTAAAACATAGAAATAAGCACAAATGTAAAATCAGTATAAGTAATTCATGAGCCAAATTGTAAAGATAAATTAACCTCTGTACAAAAGCATATCATAATCTGTGGAAGATCTATAATGTTATCTCTGTGAACTACCTATAAGAAGATCTTTGTAACTGTTTTGTTTATATCAGATATTTTCGATGTGTAAAATGTACAAGTTGTGTGTGATGTTAAGTGTGTGTGACTCTCTACACAAATGGACCATTAGAAAATTGTAAGTACAAATTGTTCTCAAACTTTAGCCACTAACCTCACAGAAAATATTGACACCCAACTAAAAATCGCGTTTCTTATGTATTACAGTAAAAGTCAACAAAATGAAGCAGACTCACACACACTGACAACATCAAAAGAAATGGCTTAACACACATCATAAAAACGCACTTGAAAATGGGAATTATTTCTCGAAACGCGTCGTGCAAATAGTAAAATAAAGAAAATCGTGACTGGTAGCAGAAGATTTATTTATTTATAAACAAACCTAATTTTAGATCTATTTCTATGCCACCAGTGTATGCTAAAGCTATTGAAAAGGCTGTGTATTTAAGGATAAGTGATCATTTTATTTCACATAATTTGCTATCAAATGTACAATTCAGTTTTAGAAGTGGTTTAACAACTGAAAATGCTATATTCTCTTTTCTCTGAGAGATACTGGATGGCTTAAATGAAGGTTTTCAATCACTAGGTACATTTTTTTAAACTAATGCATTTGATTGTGTTGATCACAAAATATTGCTCCAAAAGTTAAACCATTATGGAATACGGGGAGTAGCTCACAATTGGTTCACCTCTTACTTTAACAACAACCAGCAAAAGATCATTATCCACAGTGTTGAGAATGGCTATGATGGGAGTCTGAGTGGGGCACAATCAAATGAGGGGTGCCCGAGGGATCAATGCTAGGGCCCCTCCAGTTCCTTGTTTATATAAATGATATGTGCTCTAATATTACAGGTGATTCTAAAATATTGCTGTTTGCTGATGTCACTAGCTTGGTAGTAAAGGATGTAGTGTGCAACATTGACACAGTTTCAAATAGTGCAGTTCATTATAGTAGTTCGTGGCTTGTAGAAAATAAATTAATGCTAAATCACAGTAAGACTTACTTTTTACATTTTCTAACACACAATTCACCAAAACCTGATGTTTTAATTTCACACAATGGGAAGGATATTTTTGGCTCAGAAATGGGCAGTTTGGGCAATAAGAGGTTTAAGTTCGTGAACCTCTTGTCGACCCCTGTTCATTAATCTGGGTACTCTAACATTGGCCTCTCAATATACATAATCTGTACTGTTGTTTCTTGTTAACAATATCTGCGTAGTCCCAAAAATTAGCAGCTTTCATTCAGTTAATATTAGCCAGAAACCCAATATGCATTTGGATTGTGCTTCCTCGACTCTTGTGCAGAAAGGTGTGCAGTATACTGCTGCATCCATTTTCTATAAGCTACCACAAGAATTCAAAAATCTTAGCATTAATCCACATGCTTTCAAATTGAAACTGAAGAATTTGCTCATGGTTCACTCTTTCTATTCTGTTGAAGAGTTCCTGGAATAAGTAAGCTGATTCTTGTGTTATACCGTCGATTGCATTTACGTAAACTTATGGCTTGTCTTTTTTTGGGTTCATAAACATTTTAATTTATTGGTCATTACTTTTATGTTGTAATTTCATGTACTGACACGTTCCGTGACCTCAGAGATTTGCTCCTCAATTTAGTCCTACATAACTAGACATGGAAAATAAAATAAATAAATAAGACCTATATCTCGTTGATTGATGTATCGAAGGATGAATTGGTCGTATAACACCTCAGACTCTAGGTATTGTACATCACATTACTTACTTATTATTAGGCAATGCATTTTAATTTGCCATTTTTAAACTATAACACAAGTCACAATGAAGTTTGAAAAGTTGCAGTGACAATGAACAGCGTTTGTTTTTTAAAATGAGCCAATATTACTGCAGCTCTGACCAGTGGCAGTTAAGCATAGATAATACTTGTCAGTCATAAATGCTTGACACCGAATATTAGTTGGTTGTTGTTCAGATACAATTAACATTGAAGTAATGGTGTGTAATCCACCTCCTAAGCTAGTTATAAGACTTGTGTGTTTAAGATGAGAAAAGAAATATCCTTGGCTTGCACACATCAGTAATGATTCGATCAAAGTAAAATCATAAGCTGTTTTAGGGTTACAGTTTTTAGCAGTTTTAGTGGAAATTGTAAGAATAACAAAAAATGTTAACTAAAGCAAATTAAATAGGTAAATAAGATTTTGTCAGAGGTAAGCCTCATGATTGAATGGTATGTTAATATTCATCGTTTAACATTTTAAATTTTTTGCAACTATATAAACTAGATCTGTAGTATTTACAGTCAAAGTTGTTAATATGATATTTCACACTGAAGTGGTTTAAGTTTAGTGATTTTGTGGTTACATCTTTCCCTTAATAAAGTAACAGCTGATTGGCATATAAATTTGGAGCTATGACATGGTACATGTTTTGACCAGCCATTTGCCTAGATGATGGCATATCCAAATGCAACAATCAACCTGGCGTAACAGGAAAATTGATTCATCTGACCAGTAACATGTTTCCACTGATCTGCAGTCCAATCTTGATAATCCATGATGACTGTAATCATAATTGACAGTATCATTCTACATCTGTACTCTGCAAACCACTAGGAAGTGAATGGCAGAAGGTACTTACAACTCAGCCAGTTAGTAGGGTTTTTTCCCATTCTATTCATGTATGGAGTATGGCAAGAATGCCTCTGCGTGCATCGTAACTGGTCTAATATTGTTGGTGATTCCTATGGGAGTTATACATAGGAGGCTGTAGTATATTCCTAGATTCATCACTCAAAAATTGGATCTAGAAACTTTCTGAGTAAGCTGTTGTAGGATAGCTTGTGACTATCTTCAGTAATCTGCAGAGTTGAGTTCTTTCATCATCTCCATAACAGTCTCCCATGGGTCAAAAAACCTATGACCATTCATGCTGCCCTTCTCCGTATATGTTTGTCTTATTTGGTACAGGTCCCACACACTTAAGCAATATTCTAGAATGGGTCACACGAATGATTTGTTAGCAATCTCCTGTGTACACTGATTACATTTACTCAGTATTCTGCCAAAGAACCACAATCTTCACTTGCTTTACCTACAACTGAGCCTATGTGATCGTCCTATTTCGAATCCATACAAAAGTGTTGCACCCAGGTATACTTGTATGAGTTGACTGTTTCCAATTGCCACTCATTGATATTTTAGTCATAGGATACTGTTTTTTCATTTTGTTACATGCAAAATTTTACATTTCTAAACATGTAAAGTAAATTGCTAATCTTTGCACCACTTTGAAATCTTATCATAATTAAAAATTTGTGCACCTTTTTTCAGATAACTGCACCATGTGTGAAAAGCCTGAAGTCACTATCAATTTTGTCTGAAAGATTATTAATATACAGCATGAACACTAAGGATCCTAACACACTTCCCTGGGGCACAATTGAAGTCCCTTTACATCCATTGATGAATCTCCAGCTGAGATAACATGCTGTGTTCTCCCCACCAAGAAATCCTCCACCCTGTAGCAGATGGTGTTTGATAGCCCATATGAAGATACATTCCATAATAAGTGTATGTGTGACACAGAGGCAAATGCATTTCCGATGTTAAGAAACACTGCATATACCTGACTGCCATGATTTCTGACTTTTGAGATACCATGTGAGTAAAATATGAGCTGGGTCTCACGTGATCGATGTGTCTGGAATCAGTGGTGGTTGGCATTCATACAGTCCTTCTATCAACAAAGTAGGAAAAGACAGATTGCTGCTTACTGGAAAGATGACACGATAAATTGCAGACAGGCACAATTAAAAGACACTTAAACGAAGCTTTCGGCCACAGTCTTTGCTTCTGTAAATGAATTATGTGGGTTTTTCTTTTTGTGATGGAGGCTGTGGCCAAAAGCTTTGGGTAAGCATCTTTTTATTGTGTGTGTCTGCAACTCAACATGCCATCTTTACAGTAAGCAGCAATCTATCATTTCCTACATTGTTGATGTTCCTATCTGGAGATTCCATTGCTTGATTAAAGTCATTCTATTTGAGATATCTCATTACGTTTAAGCTCTGAGTATGTCATAAGATTCTACAAGAAATAGATGTCAAGGGCATCATGTGGTAGTTGTGTGGATCACATATGCTACTGTTCTTGATCACAGGTGTGACTTGTGCTTTTTTTTTCAGCTATTGGGCAAGAGGGATCTATAGTAGATTATGACTAAACCAATGGCTAATTCAACTGCAAATTGGGTATAGAATCTAATAAGGATACCATCAGGCCCTGGAGCTTTGTTCAGTTTTAATTATTTCAGCTGTTTCCGGTGCCAGTGCAACTAATATCTATTTCACTCATCTTTTCAGTGGTATGAGAATTAAATTGGGACAATACTTCTGTGTTTCCCTTTGTAAAGGAACTTTTAAAAATGGAGTTAAGCATTTCTGCTTCTGCTTTGTGACTCTCAGTTTCAGTTCCTGTCTTGTCCAAGAGTGTCTAGATATTAACTGTAGTGCTACTAGCAGCGTTTACATACAACCAGAATTTCTTTTGGTTTTGTGTACGGTCTTTCAATACGTTTTCCTATGGCAAGTGTTGAAAGACTCATGCATTTCCCTCTTCACAGCCAGATGCATTTCACTTCATATCTCTCTATCTATAGTGCCATACTTCGTTTTACATATATTATTCAGTAGTCTCTGTTTCTTTGGAAGTTTATTTACAGTAAGTACATACCATGAAGGGTCTCTCCCAACATGAACTGTGCACAGTCAGCTATTCTTCTAAACTTGAGCCAAAGTTCCGCTACATGCTCTCCTGTCCTGGGCTAAAAGTTTAAAGTTCCTCATTGAGATGTGACATTGCTGTATCTGTGTAGTTCAATTAACAAATAAATGTTGCTGCTTGTTACAGTTGTCCTTTTCATTTTGGTAATCATTGTTGTTACAACAGCCTCGTGGTCACTGATACTAGTTTGAGTGTGGATATCCTCAAATAGGTTAGGTTTAATTTTTGCCATTAGATCCAATGCATTTCGGTCATGAGTGCGGTTCAAAAATATCTGTTCTAGAGAAGGCATTTAGTAACGTTTCTCAGGACATTTTGTCATGCACACCACTAAAAAAACTTAAAAATATTCCAGTTGATTTTTGGAGGAGTGGAACGTACTAATGAGCTGAGTTTTTCTCTAAAGTTCTCAGTTACATTGGTACGTGAGTGGTGCTTAGTAGGAGACTCTAGTTATAAGTTTATGTCCACCCTTGATACTGTGCATTACCCAAACAAACTGGCATGCTTCTATTTCTTTCTCATTGGAATTGGGTTTTTTGTCTACTGTGATAAACACACCACCTCAATTTCTTATTAACTTATCCTTTCGGTATACACACAGATTTTCCCCATCGAACTTGGGACCTGTAGATGTTGTCTTATGCGGAGCACCATGCTCAAGAGTGTGTGCTGTATGGTGAGCTCCAAACACTTGTGCCTGCATGCGCATTGTACTCTGTCATTGAATCTGCCTTAGATCGCTGCCCATCCTGCCTTTTATAGTGAGCAAGTCCGTGATCTCCAGATTCTGTGATGAGTTGCAGATGTCCAACATCTTGTCTCTTACTGACAGTTTCACCATACTTCAATCATTTCCATAGATGCTTAAAACAGTAGCACATGAACAACTAACCAGATTAGCTGTTTTTTAGCTGGCTGGGGTGGCCGAGCGGTTCTAGGTGCTACAGTCTGAAACTGCGCAACCGCTACGGTCACAGGTTTGTATCCTGCCTCGGGCATAGATGTGTGTGATGTCCTTAAGTTAGTTAGGTTTAAGTAGTTCTAAGTTCTAGGGGACTGATGACCTTAGAAGTTAAGTCCCATAATGCTCAGAGCCATTAGCCGTTTTTAAAAGTCTTGTTTGTAGACACTAACCATAAAAATCTGCCCTTTGTCAAAGTCGCATGCCTATGTATTTCCCCATTTGCAGCCCATATCATGGCTAGCATGGTCCTTCCTTTGCTCCACTTCCTTCAGAAAGTCATGTGCCCATAACATCACTGTGCAGCATTCATTCAAGCCATGTGCACTGGTCATAATGTCTACTTGGAGCTGCCAGTGATGGCAGCTGAGTGTGTATGAGGTGTGCTTGCCTGTTTGAATGTTTTCTTTTCTAAGGAAGGCTTTGGCTGATAGCAATCTTTTCATTGTGCCTGTCTGCAACTCAGTGGGTCATCTTTGCAGTGAGTAGCGATCTATCCTATTCTTAATATTGTTGTTATTCCAAACTAGAGTTTCCATTGTTTGATCATAGTATTTTGTCTCATCAGAGTGAGTGTGTGTGTGTGTGTGTGTAAAGCAGAAAACACACACTCATTCACACAAGCACAACTAACACACACATGGCCGCTTTCTCAAAGCACTGAGGCCCAGCTCAAAATTAAAGTGAATCACATCGTGTTGGGCAGCTAGTTCAGCAATTGTGTTATCCAGGCGTCTCTTAGCCACAGTTGACCATGTAGGAAGTGGCACAGTAGTTGTAGCTTAGATGGTAGATCACAAGGCTGCTTTCACAAGTGGCCCTGCTGTTGATGGGGTAGGTACTAGTAGGAGGGGGTATGGGACAGGTCTTGGATGTAGGTCTGTTGCAGCGATTTGAGCCATAAGCAAAGGGTTGGGAGCAGAGTTGGAGTAGGGATGGACAAGGATATTCGGTGGGTGACAGATTACTATTGTGGAAAGGGTGGCGAGGATATTCATCATTTCAGGGCATGATGAGAGATGGTCAAAACTCTCATGGATAATGTGATTCAGTTTCTCCAGTCCTGGGTGGCACTGAATTATGAGAAGAGTGCTCATTTGTGTCCTGATGGTGTGTGTGTGGGGGGGGGGGGGGGGGATGATATGTGACTGGAGAGACAAGAAACATGAGATCTGTCTTGGAACAAAGGGAGAGTAATTTCAATCTGTGAAGGTACCAGTGAGAAGCTTGGCGTATTTAGTCACGGACTGCTCATTTCCATAGATGCAACAACCATAGGGGGTTAGCCTCTACGGAAGGGTGTTCTTGGTATGGAATAGGTGGCAGTTATTGAAATGGAAGTACTGTTGGTTGTTGGTAGGTTTGATGTGAATAGAGGTGCTGATGTAATAATTCTTGAGGTGAAGGTCAACATTGAGGAAGGTGGCTTGTTGGGTTGAAGAGGACCAGATGAAGCAATTGGGGGAAAAGGTTTTGAGATTCTGGAGAAATGTGGATGAGGTGTCTTCACAAAGAATCATCAATGGATTTGAACCAGATGAGGGATTTGGCATTCTAGGTGGTTAGGAAGGTGCAATGCAGTTGCGTGTTGCTGTATCACTATTTGTTTGTATGTGATGCCCTCAAAGGAGAAGTAACTGTGAGTGGATATATAGAGGTCATGGTGACCAAGAAGGAGGATGTGAGTTTGGAGTCAATCAGACATTGGGGAAGGTAGTGTTCAGCAGCAGCAAGGCCTTGGACACTGGAGATTTTAATGCGGAGGGAGGTGGCATCATCAGTGACAAGCAGGGCTCCAGATGGTAAAGGAACAGGATTGTGTTTTACTTAGGAGGGTAGGCAATGGGTCCACAAGAGCAGTGATTCTTTCTATGGTGGCACAGTAACCAGTCACGATGGAGTGTCCTACCTGGTTGGGTTTACGAACTTTAAGAAGCATGTAGCATGTAGGAGTGAGGGTAATGGGTAGGGCTGAGGAGAAAGGTAGACTCAAGGGAGAGTTTCTGGGATGGTTTTAAGCATTTGAGGAACTGGAGATCCTGCTGGATTCCAGCAGTGGAGTCACTGAGGCAGGATTTGTAACTGGCATATCTAACAGCTGGTGGAGTCTCTCAGGCATGTAATTCCTGCAGTTCATAACCACAGTGATCCGTACTCCGTACCTGCTCCTAACCCCTTGCCTTGTGGCTCATATCCTTACAATAGGCATAGAGGGAAGATGTATCCCATAGACTCTCCCATTACCACCTACTCCTGTCCTGTCAAAGGCATCTCCTAACCCATCAGAGGCAGGGCTACCTGTGAAAGCAGCCATGTAATCTACCAAATAAGCTGCCACCATTGTGCCGCTTTTTATGTGGGCAAGACAACTAACAAGTTGCCTACACATATGAATGGCAACAGCAAAACTGTGGCAAAGAAACAGCTGGATTACCCAGTTGCTAAACATGCCATCCAACACAGTGTTCTTTACTTAAAAGAATAGTTCACAATCTGTGCCATCTGGGTTCTTCCTACAAGCAGCAGCTTTTCTGAATTGCGAAAGTGAGTATTCTCCCTACAATATATCCTTCATTATTGAAGCCCCCTGGCTCCGGTACTACACATCTCTTCCATCCTGCAATGCACCTGCCTGTTCTTTCCTCTTCTCCCTGCCTCCTCCCCCTCCCCTGCTGTTATTTCAAGCTTCAGCAGCGTAAATGTACTGTATTCACTTATTTATTTAACAATGTTTGTGTTAATAATGATTTCTATATTATTTATTTCTCTTCAATTCATATTTGTACAAAATGAAAGCTTTGTTTTGTAATGATAGTAGGTTGTGAACTGACAGTTGCAAAAAATGGTTCAAATGGCTCTGAGCACTATGGGACTTAACATCTGAGGTCATCAGTCCCCTAGAACTTAGAACTACTTAAACCTAACTAACCTAAGGACATCACACACATCCATGCCTGAGGCAGGATTCGAACCTGCGACCATAGCGGTCGCACGGATCCTGACTGAAGCGCCTAGAACCGTTCTTCCTCGCCGGGTGGCTGACATTTGCAGTTGAACTTGATTTGATCCACCAAATTTAACATGAATTCACGTGTGCTATGGTATTAATAAATGCAGATTATCTGACACATTCATACAGTTTCAGTTAATATTGTTACCATTATTTTTCCAAAATTAAATTTCTACAACCTCTGGTGAAAACTTTGTGCAATTGTCTGGAATTTAAAAAACAAATAGGGCCAGGTAGTTAATAAATTTTAAAAAAATGTGAAATTACTTCTTTACTTGTCTGGATGTTCTGGAAAACTAATGCAGATTCACATCTGGGACATGTTTTATTAGATTCACCAGACCAATAACAACAAAATAAATGGAAATCGTACTTTACTTTAACCTCGTACAGTTTTGTGATGGCTTCATATTAGCAAAGTTGCTAAATTTCAGGCAAAATCTTTTATTAGCCATAACTCCGTAGGTAATCAATGTGGACCTATGTTTATATGGACTTTTTTCTTTAGTTTTACTTGTAGAATAACATATTAAAATATTTGCATATCTTCGTGAATCACCCTGTATATGATTGTAGTGACACACTCATACATTAACAGACAAAAATTCATTTCATTGTTTTGTATTGCCACCTTGAGCTACAATCATGTGTGAAGGTGTGGTGCATCATCTTGAGAGAGTTCCTGGGTGGTATTTTCACTTGTAATTACAGACCATGCACAACATGATCCCACTGTGTCCCACGTGTTCGTCAATGTGTGACTAGGCTGATGATTGTCATGGTCTGAAGAGTTGATGTATCTTGGTGAATATGTTTGATTATGAGAGAGATTTTTCTATGCTCATTGTACTGCTGGGAGAGCACATCTCCATGGTATAGAAACAGGAATAATTAAGTGGATAAATATGTGGCTCTATCCTGCATTGTTTAGTACAGTGTACTGTTTAGTATTCCCTCAGCAAACTGTGGTGATCTCTGATAGGCTTACCTCCCCCCTGGAATGATACACAGAAGTGGTCTGGGTACGAGTGCTTGATACTCGCTCTGATGGTGCACTGACACTAAGGCAGAATGTGCTATCATTAAATGGAACTTTCCACATCATTGAAGGTGGGCAAACAATATTAGATTAGGTCTGATTAGCAGCATCCTTTTTTGTTGGCCACCTTCCAGTAAACAATACCATTGGTCGTAGCTTACTTTGGTTGCAGCTTTGGTGTAATTTGTGCTACACTTGTCATGTGAGTCTTCAGGATGACGACTTAACCTCCTGCAGACTCATTATATAACTTTCTGAGATTCAGTTAATTGCACACATCAAGACTGCAATGGCATGTCTAAGTGTGTACTAAACCAGTATGATACTTGAAACAACAGCTCACACTTTTGGGCAGGCAAATACAGATTTTATAGGCTGGGTTCTCTTATTCAGTACAGGGTTCCAACTCCTTTCACAGCATGTTGGCTGTATTGCCTTCTGTAAATATTGTGTTTCTATGTTATGTCTGTTCATTTTCCAACTGTGTATCTTGAATTTTATGTGGTTTTTACTATTCTGAGTCAAAACAATACTGTAAAATTGATAACTGATATATTATTCTAGCAGTAGTTCTAGGTGATAACTTTGTGGTGTAAGTATTCTTTTTGTTACATTAGAATTGTATCTAAAATATGGAACCTAACTCTGTTCAACAGAGAGCAGACTGTTACATATTACTGTCAGTAGGCTGTTGAACTGATGAAACCAGTGAAAGATGCAAATAGCCAATGTCTGTAATGTAAAATACATTGCTAAATACAACAGTAAGTAAAACTGTATGTTCTAGCTTCAAGAATTCAGAGAAAAAATGGGGTCTGCTTTACCAAGAATACCAAAGAACGACCCTCCACAAAGCAGGACAGAATTTGAGGGACTGACAGATCTACTGAAGTACATTTCAGAAGAATATGGGAAGAAGTAATTCTCTTCAGCTATAGTTGAGTTTCATAATGTTAAATGACACAAAAAAATTCTGAAAAGATAATTTCTGTTAACTTCTGTTTTACCTACAATATTTTCCAAACATCAAGTAGTTTGTCACTACAGATATAATTATGCTAGAGTGCATGCTACCTCCACTGTGACATGGATACCCATTTATCATTTTCTTACAAATAGAGAATAATTCAATCTTGTATAATTTAAAAGCTATGAAATAAATTTAATTAAATTTTGTAATCTGTAAACCACACCCTGGAACATAAGATGCAAGATACATGAAAGAATTGTCTCTCCTGGTGCAGGGATGGAAGTTATTTTTCCTTTATATGTGTTTCTTCTTTCCTCTTTTTAATGGGAAACTGCAGTCTTTAAAACTTCGAATGCTAGAGGTCCAGTGGTAATTTTTTTCTTTTTAATTTATGAGTCTGTCTGCCCTGCTCCAGTTCATTCCTTCAGCTTATAAATTGATGCTCCTGTATTTTTTTTACACAAAATATTTTCGGTTATTAATAAAACTAGTATACCGAAGTAAATATTATTTTAGAATTCTGAAGGAACAATTTAGTGGGCACAGACCATATGAGGATCTTGCCATAAGAATTAGTAGTGTTAAAACGGACAACAGGAAGTTGCATAAAAGTGTGTTCATATCCAAGATAGCAAAGTGACAGGGACTTTATCCATTCAGCAGGCAACAATGAGAAAAATTCTTCCATAGTTGCCTGTGCAGTACATGTGTAATTCAGTGAAAAGCTAGAAAGTGGTTCAACAGCTTATCTTTAAAAGACTATCCATTCTCTGGGCTTGGTGGAATAACTGTGACACAAAGAGACTATGCTACTACTTGAAAATGTATTTTGAAGCCCCATCTGTAAGACTTGTAAAATCAAGAATGCTCTTAAGTGTTGGACTGATTGCTGCATGAAGAATGTAAGGTATGTACCTTTTGGCTGACAGTGCATTTGCTGACAGATCAGCAGAAATCTATGTGAGTGGGCTGGTGTTAATTTATTCTCAAAAAGAAAACATGTGACACCGTTATTGCTAATATTTATCTGGCACCAAATTCTATCAGATTGAGGTTGCCTTTCTGTTTTGCTGGTGCAAGCTGCAATCCTCTGCCACTAGAGGGCTGTGAACTGTAGTGTGTAATCTGGCAATGTGTAACATAACTATTTTGCTGCATAAGAAACAGCATGTTGTAATCAAAAACACTTATTCAGAGAGTTTGTATGCACATGGAGAACCCTATCCTTCAGCATGACAATGTCAGACTGCTCATTAATGCTGTGACATCTGCAACAATCCGATGCAATGGGTTCACTGTCATTGATTGTCCTCCATACAGTCTCAACTAGGTCTTATCCATTTTTTATCTGTTTCCAAAACATAAAGAATACCTTCAAGGACTTCACTTTGAATGCGATGAAGCAGTGCAAGCAGAGGTGAGGTTGTGGCTCCGTCAACAAAGTCAATCCTTGTACAGTGATGGTATCAACAAACCGGTCTCTTGTTGGGAGAAATATGTTAGTCGCCTGGGTGAATGTCGAGAAATAAATATGTAGGCATTAAGAATAAAGTTTTATGATGTTAATAAAATTTGTTTTGTTTAAAAAGCTTTTAAGTTTTCATAGAGCAAAAATTTGTTGGTGTTACTTGTCAGCACATCCTTGTACAAGACATACTTTCATATTGGCTATAACTTCTAATTTTGAACATAAAGTCTCATATATTCAGTGGCTCCCCTTGAAAGTAATACCAACCAAATTTTATTCTGCTTCCACGTGAAGAGATCCACAATATCACAGATGAAATATAGAACAGTACAAAGTCTCATAACTATAGAACACATCAGTATAGTGTCTCGTAGGTGACCATATAGTAAGCGCTGGGCCTGTTTCATGATAAAACATCTATGGTGTGAACTGTCAAGAAAATTGGAAAAACCAACTGTTTAAGCTCTCTATTGTTATGGCCCCCTCCCTATCATCCCCAGTTTAATGGAGAGGTGGAGTAGCTGATCCTTACATTCAAAACCCAGATAAAAAAAAAAATATATATCACTCAATCTTCTACCGAGGAAGCCCTTCATATGTTCTTGAGTTCATACACGTTCACTCGAGTTGGGAACCAGAGCCCACCGGAGCTGCTGTACAGCTCCAGCCCTATGCACTTTTAAATCTGCTCCGGCTGATGTGATGTGACCTGTTGGCACCTCCCTCACAGCGATTCCATCCAAGCTCCACCATCTGGGTCCATGGGTTTGGCCGGCACCCTAAGCATGTATCAGCAGTCATCCATTGCTTCGGAAGCTGTTGCCTCTGCATTGTGCACACCTCCACTGACTTGGTGTCGAGACACAATGACCAACTCTGTCCGTGCACGGCTGACCTTGTACTGGACAGACCTCCGCCCCTTGTGGTGCAGTGCACACCTGTTTTATCATAAAACAACTGTGGTGTGAACAGTCAAAAAATTACAGGAAATATCTACAATATTATATCAATATATTATGCCACAAAGTATAAAACAGCCCAAAATTGACATGAAATTGATATTTTGTAATTCCACATGAAGTATAATGAGAATAGCCACGAGATACATTCACACCAGATGTTATGTACACATCACGACAACAATGGAAATCTTCCAAACAGCTGTCAGTCAATAAATGTTTTAAGGAGTGACACTGGAACCCTAATTACAATGATTTGTCCAAATTACATTTAGAACCAGCAGCCTGTAGCACCGTCAGAAGGCATGAAGGTTCCGCAAACATTCGGCTGTTGAGTGACCCGAAATCAGATTATCATCTAGGTAGTTAAAGCACGACTGCATGGAGACCACGAGCTGCCCAGAATTCGTTGGAAAAATGGCAGGGGCACTAGCATTGAATGGCGGGTGGTGTTACTTATATAACTTGAACAAAGTATTCACTACAGGGACACATTTGGAATCATCATCCAGAGACAGTCGTAAGTAGACTTCTTACAAATCTTCTTTGGAAAAATATTGGCCCCCTGAAAGCTGTGCTGAAAGTTTGTCTGGACAGGGTAAGGGATAGGTATCAATAATGAATTGTGAAGTTACAGACACTTTTAACTTGCCACAGGGCTGAAGGGTACCAATAGTTCCTTTGGCAAGTACCAGTAGAGTAGACCATTCACTATAGGAGACAGGCGTGACAACACTCAGAGTTGTAAGTCGGCCATGGAGGCACTTGTTTCGCATGCTGTTTGATTATGCACATTCACACTATGGGAACAGGATGAAGAAAACAGAGGTACTAAGTAAGATATAGAAATGTGAATTAGAGAAAGTGCTTCTGGAGCTCTGGGAAAAGAAAGTATTGGGCTGTGACAGAATACCGTCTGAAGCACTGCAAGTCTGTAATTCGAAAGTCAGTAGCCGGATTGATTGAGGTAGTAAACATAATTTGACACAGAAATTTGGCCTCAATGTGTACTTCAGAATCATCTAGTATCTTTACAAAAAAAAGTGCAACACAAGACAAATACAAAGACAATTGGTTTTACCAGTCCTGTTACAAAGGCCGTAACGAGGGTCATACTTAGGAGAATTTAAAAGAAAATAATGTGAAGACCAATTTGGGTTCAGAAAGGGTAAAGGAACAAGAGATGCTATAGGTTGTCTTAAGAGGACTGGAGAAAGAATGATAGAGTGGGAGAAGAGTTTTAGTTGAGTCAACTGTGGTATACTGCTGAGAATTGAAAATGTGTTTGTGTAGACTGTAAATATAGGTTAAAAGTGATGAGAATAAGAAAGAAGGAAGCTGCACATAACATATTCTTAGATAGAAAAAAGATAGAACAAGTAAAATTCTTTCTGCGCCTTGGAAGTTTACTGACATGTAGCATAAGCTGTACAGAAGAAATAAAGATGATGATTTCTAAAGGAAAGAGAGCATTTGAAAGCATCTAGAATTTGAACGGAGCCGGGAAAAGATTTGCTAAACGTGTGTAGAGTGTAGTGTTATAAAGCAGTGAATTGTGGATAGATGAAAAAGATATTTAGAAAGTTTTGAAATGTGGTTATGAAGAAGAATGCTTAAGGTGAACTGGACTGACAGATTTAAAAATGAAGAAGTAAGGAAGAAAATAAGATTATTGGAAGTGATAAAAAAGAGGAAAAAATCTTGGCTGGGACATGTACTGGGTAAGAGTTGTTCGCAACAGAGAATTATAGAGGGAAGGTGGAAGGAATGAGAGGAAGATAGGGAGAGAATTGGAATGACAGATGACATTAGAGAGGATGAACAAACAGATGAGGGAAGATGCTTGGAACAGGACAGGACATAAGACAGGTACACCACTAAAGAAGAATAAATTTTATGTTATGCATACGTTTGTAAATCTCCATGGGACACTAGTAATGCTTGAATCATTCTAATATTAAACAGTAAACAGTGCTGTCCAAGAAAAGCAAATATATAAGTTCAGGTAATCAAGAGGCATTGTTGGGTAAACACTTCAAGGTGTTCCACTACATGCTGTGATCAAGATTTTATTAAATTTTTGTGAGAATAAATTTTAATGTAATTGGAAAAAGAGTATGAAAATGACTTTCTCCAAACTTCATAGGATTTTAGTGTAGTTGCTAGCAAAGTTCCAATGATTAATTAACAGCAGAATATATCCTGACATGTTCAAGGATGAGGCAAAAGGGATTGTTTTTTCCTAAAATAGTCAATATCAGGATGTGCATGAATTTTCAATGACAGAACCCACTGTGTACCTTTTGTACTTCTTTCATACAGAATGTGGCAAGGCACCAGACCATCAATAACTCTAGTAACTTACCTCAGCCAGAATTCACTAGGGCCTGCCTCAAGAACTTCACTGCCATATTCTCTGCAGCATTTGTATAATAGGAGCGCATACACTAGTGTCACACTGCACAAATGGACCAGTGGAAATGTAGCCTTCAGCACATGTGGCTGACACCATAGGCATAGTTCCACATAGCAAACAACACAATACAAACTGAACATCAGTATTAAGCTTTTAGATTTCCTACATTTATTATATTGAATTTTGGAGTGAGGTCTTTGAAAAAACCACAGCCTATTTCCTTCTGCATCCAAGCGTGTACACCATTGTAAATGGCATTGTCAATGGGACATTAGATACTAATCTTTCTTTCTTCATTTAACAAATGTTTTGATATGAAAACAATTGTTTGGCTTGTTCAGTCGTAATGTATCATTGAGGGGCTGGAGTACAAGTGCTTGCTGAAGCAAACTGAGTAAATGACAGCCAAAGTTAAATGGCTATTTATATATTACATGAATTACTACTGAAATGTCAGATATTTTTTTCTAACCATCAGTTAGTCCATGTTTGGCTGTAGATATGGTTCAAGATTGTAAGGCTTCTGCATTATTTTTATAGTATATTATAAATACTTATACTCCTTACGTCTTAAAACTTTTTAGCATAAAATAAGTACAACGGCAAAAACATCATCTTTACTGTGCTTTATTCTAATGAGTTTTGCAGTACAGTACTCTTAGAACAATACACATTCATTATGAAACAAGTGTGTGTGTGCGTAATTAAAGCAAAATTAATATAATAAACTGAAAAAAGCAAATAAAAATACCTAAATGAATATATATTGGTATGGCTCCAATACATATGAGAGATTTTAGTCGTCGTTATTTTCTATAGCCACCTTACTGTCAGTGCCTTAATATAGATTCCTTCTGTGGTATCTCTTGAAGAATGTCACTCCTGGGGCAACACTAGTAATGCTGTAGCAGTGTGTTGTGTATTTGCAGCCTTGTTTGTTCCCTTCTTTGACCACGTCCTCCTCTGTCCCTACTACCTCTCCTTACATCCATGGTAACTGTAGTCTGGAAATGGGATATATTGTTACAGAAGTCATGATAAATTTGAGGGATGTAGTTTATTTCCTGAAGATTTTTTCACTTCTTAAATTTTATTTCATACTCTTCTTGATCCAAAAGCTGCAGAAGTAGTATTGATGGGCAACCAGTCTAAAATCCACTTCAGTACACTCAAGGTCACTTGTCAGTGAATACTTGAACTGCATTGTTAGATGAGATAGATAGGCCTGATTCTGATCGTACTAATATTCCTCCATTGTTTTTTGTTTCATTGAATGTCTTTAGCAATTTTTTTTTCTTCGCTATGGCACCCATGGCTTTAATTGAAAGTTTTCGTTTTTCATTAACAATACGGAAAACTATAGGCTAACCTCCTTCACTGCTTCCATCCTGTCTTGGGGACAAGTACGTACACTATGTGATCAAAAGTATCTGGACACCCCCAAAAACATATGTTTTTCGTATTAGGTGCATTGTACTCCATATCAGCGACCTCAGTAGTCGTTAGACATCGTGAGAGAGCAGAATGGAGTGCTTTGCGGAACTCACGGACGTCAAACGTGATTGGGTGTCACTTTGGTCGTACAACTGAACACGAGATTTCCACACTCCTAAACGTCCCTAGTCCACTGTTTACGATGTGATACTGAAGTGTAAATGTGAAGGGAGCCATACAGCACAAAAGCGTGCAGGCCGACCTCGTCTGTTGACTGACAGAGACCGCTGACTGTTGAAGAGGGTCATAATGTGTAATACGCAGACCGTCACACAGGAATTCCAAACTGCATCAGGATCCACTGCAAGTACTGTGACAGTTAGGTTGAATGTGAGAAAACTTTGATTTCATGGTCAAGCGACTGCTCATAAGCCACACACCACACCAGTAAATGCCAAACAACGCCTTGCTTGGTGTAAGGAGCATAAACATTGTACAATTGTACAGTGGAAAAACATTGTGTGGAGGAAGAATCATGGTACATAATGCCAACAGTAAAATTCAGAGGCGGTGGTGTTATGATGTGGTCATGTTTCTCGTGGGGGAGACTTTCACCCCTTGTTGTTTTGCATGGCACTATCACACCACAGGCCTACATTGATGTTTAAACATTTTCTTGCTTCCCACTGTTGAAGAGCAATTCGGGGATGGCTACTGCATCTTTCAACACGATTGAGCACCTACCACCTGTTCATAGTGCATGGCCTGTGGCGGAGTGGTTATACGACAATAACATCTCTGTAATGGACTGGCCTGCACAGAGTCCTTTCCTGAGTCTTATAGAACACCTTTGGGATGTTTTGAAAGAACACCTTTAGGATGTTTTGAAACGCCGACTTCTTGCCAGGCCTCACCAACCGACATCAAGACTTCTCAGTGCAGCACTCCGTGAAGAATGGGCTGCGATTCCCCAAGAAACCTTCCAGCACCTGATTGAACATATGCCTGGGAGAGTGGAAGCTGTCATCAAGGCTAATAGCGGGCCAACACAATATTGAGTTCCAGCATTACCGATGGAGGGTGCCACAAACTCGTAAGTCATTTTCAGCCAGCTGTCTTAGATTAGATTAGATTATTTATTCGTTCCATAGATCCGTGCTGAGGAGATCCTCGTGGATGTGGAACATGTCTGGATACTTTCAATCACATAGTGTAGTTAAAGTGTTTCTTTGCATTATCACATTCTACTTACCTGTGGCCCTGTTCAAGCAACTAGTGATCTATTGTGTCAGTGTGCTGATTTTGCATAAAGGTGTACATCCACTATTTCAAAACTTAAACACGCATTAAACAATACTAGAAGTAATCCTAAAAGTGTACTCATTAGGCTGTTGCAATACTTTTAAGAAATGCATACCTGAAGCTTCATTAAAGATATCAGCAGTTCTCAATTTCACTTGTACTAGTTGTATTCTAAATGCAGTCCAAGCATTGGCTTAGAGCCTAAACTTTATTATCACAGTGTGCAGAACTATGCAGGAAATTGCTTGCACTTCTTTTACCCTGAAGAGATTCACACATTATCTTGACAGATGTTTGCTTAGATCACTTTCTTTTGAAATGTCACTTGTACTCTTAGCTCCTCAATTATTTGATAAGTGACTCTGTAGACCTCATCTTTGATGAACATCTTTTTCTCATTTCCATTTCATCGGTACTTCTCTAGCGAATCCTAAGTTACATCTATATTATTTTTAATGACAACATCTATAAGCAGCTAAATGACATAACAATGGGACCATTATATCTTGTACTATAGTTGATGTATACATAAATCATTTGGAACAAAAATTATTAACAGCCATTTATCCTTCCTAAAGAAAATTAAATTTTATAAGAGATATGTAAACGTCACACTACTGCTAGTGAAAGGGGTTGCCAAAGACATAATAGACATTATGAATTACTGCAATAGCCTACATCAGAAAATTACATTTGTACAAGAACAAGATGAAAGCATCAGTTGCCTAGAACCTAAATATTACAAGACACAACAAAACATGAAATTTATAGAAAAAAGTATAGAATGACAAAAGTATATCAGACTGTCAAGGTGCTCCAACAACTAAACGAAGGGCATAAAATGGGTCTGTTAGAGATATATTCACATTACAGAAAATATGAAGGTAAAATATTACATGAAATACTTGAAAGTGATCTTCAAATGCTTTGGCAATACACTTAAACAAAATACTAACTCATAGCAATAAGCATCACGGTAACAGGCATAAGTAGATTATGAACCAGATTATTAAGATCAATATCCTCTGCACAAAAGTAATTTATACTCTGTGGAAGACCTATAACATTACCTCTGTTGACTATATCTGTGACCAAGGTTCTCTTTTTCTTCCTTTCTTTAAAAAAAAAATCCTCCCAGATCCATTATTGACCACCTGTTTCTCCCAGATATTTCGTCTGTGATCATTGGTATAAACATTAATACCGTGAAGTACAGCTGATATTTTAGTAATGACAGCAAGGACATTAAAAATGTTGCAGATGAGCAAGCAGTAGTTTTTCATACCGTCAAACATAATGTCTGCTTCAAAAGTATGGACTATGGAAATAAATTGTTGAAGTATATTTTCCACAACTCTAATTTGTAGATATAAACAATGACTTGTAGGTTGCACATAATATATAATACCCCCCCCCCCCCCCCCCCCCAATGAACCATGACCTTGCCGTAGGTGGGGAGGCTTGCGTGCCTCAACGATACAGATAGCCATACTGTAAGTGCCACCACAACAGAGGGGTATCTGTTGAGAGGCCAGACAAACATGTGGTTCCTGAAGAGGGACAGCAGCCTTTTCAGTAGTTGCAGTGGCAACAGTGTGGATGATTGACTGATCTGGCCTTGTAACACTAAGCAAAACGGCCCTGCTGTGCTAGTAATGCGAATGGCTGAAAGCAAGGGGACACTACAGCCATAATTTTTCCCGAGGGCACGCAGCTTTACTGTATGGTTAAATGTTCTGGTCAGGTGAATACAGGGCTATAAATACCAAATCAAATAGGAGTAATGCTGGAATAGGTTTAATAACGAATAAAAAAAATAGGAGTGCGGGTAAGCTACTACAAACAGCATAGTGAACGCCTTATTGTGGCCGAGATACACGAAGCCCACGCTTACTACAGTAGTACAAGTTTATATGCCAACTAGCTCTGCAGATGACAAAGAGATTGATGAAATTTATGATGAGATAAAAGAAATTATTCAGATAGTGAAGGGAGATGAAAATTTAATAGTCATGTGTGACTGGAATTCGATAGTAGGAAAAGGAAGAGAAGGAAACATAGTAGGTGAATATGGATTGGGGGTAAGAAATGAAAGAGGAAGCCACCTGGTAGAATTTTGCACAGAACATAACTTAATCATAGCTAACACTTGGTTCAAGAATCATAAAAGAAGGTTGTATACATGGAAGAAGCCTGGAGATACTGTAAGGTCTCAGATAGATTATATAATGGTAAGACAGAGATTCAGGAACAAGGTTTTAAATTGTAAGACATTTCCAGGGGCAGATGTGGACTCTGACCACAATCTATTGGTTATGAACTAGATTAAAACTGAAGAAACTAAAGGTGGGAATTTGAGGAGATCGGACTTGGACAAACAGAAAGAACCAGAGGTTGTAGAGAGCTTCAGGTAGAGCATAAGGGAACAATTGACAAGAATGGGGGAAAGAAATACAGTAGAAGAAGAATGGGTAGCTTTGAGAGACGAAATAGTGAAGGTAGCAGAGGATCAAGTAGGTAAAAAGACGAGGGCTAATAGAAATCCTTGGGTAACAGAAGAGATATTGAATTTGATTGATGAAAGAAGAAAATATAAAAATGCAGTAAATGAAGCAGGCAAAAAGGAATACAAACATCTCAAAAACGAGATCGACAGGAAGTGCAAAACGGCTAAGCAGGGATGGCTAGAGGGCAAATGTAAGGATGTAGAGTCTTATCTCACAAAGGGTAAGATAGATACTGCCTACAGGAAAATTAAAGAGACCTTTGGAGAAAAGAGAACCACTTGCATGAATATCAAGAGCTCAGGTGGAAACCCAGTTCTAAGCAAAGACGGAAAAGCAGAAAGCTGGAAGGAGTATATAGAGGGTCTATACAAGGGCGATGTTCTTGATGACAATATTATAGGAATGGAAGAGAATGTAGATGAAGATGAAATAGGAGATATGATACTGCGTGAAGAGTTTGACAGAGCACTGAAAGACCTAAGTCGAAACAAGGCTCCAGGAGTAGACAACATTCCATTAGAACTACTGACAGCCTTGGTCTAGTGAGCAAGATGTATGATACAGGCGAAATACCCTCAGACTTCAAGAAGAATATAATAATTCCAACCCCAAAGAAAGCAGGTGTTGACAGGTGTGAAAATTACCGAACTATCAGTTTAAGAAGCCACGGCTGCAAAATAGTAGCATGAATTCTTTACAGACGAATGGAAAAACTGGTAGAAACCAACCTCGGGGAAGATCAGTTTGGATTCCGTAGAAATGTTGGAACATGTGAGGCAATACTGACCCTACTACTTATCTTAAAAAATAGATTTAGGAAAGGCGAACCTACATTTCTAGCATTTGTAGACTTAGAGAAAGCTTCTGACAGTATTGACTGGAATACTCTCTTTCAAATTCTGAAGGTGGCAGGGGTAAAATACAGGAAGCAAAAGGCTATTTACAATTTTTACAGAAACCAGATGGTAGTTATAACAGTCGCGGGGCATGAAAGGGGAGTAGTGGTTGGGAAGGGAGTGAGACAGCGTTGCAACTTATCCCTGATGTTATTTAATCTGTATATTGAGCAAGCAGTAAAGGAAGCGAAAGAAAAATTAAGAGTAGGAATTGAAATCCATGGAGAAGAAATAAAAATTTTGAGGTTTGCCAATGACATTGTAATTTTGTCAGAGATAGCAAAGGACCTGGAAGAACAGCTGAACGGAATGGACAGTGTCTTGAAAGGAGGATATAAGATGAACATCAACAAAAGCAAAACGAGGATAATGGAATGTAGTCGACTTAAATTGGGTGATGCTGAGGGGATTAGATTAGGAAATGAGACGCTTAAAGTAGTACATGAGTTTTGTTATTTGGGGAGCAAAATAACTGATGAAGTCGAAGTACAGAAGATATAAAATGTAAACTAGCCATGGCCAGGAAAGCGTTTCTGAAGAAGAGAAATTTGTTAATTTCGAGTATAGATTTAAGTGTCAGGAAGTTGTTTTTGAAAGTATTTGTATGGAGTGTAGCCATGTATGGAAGTGAAACATGGACGATAAATAGTTTGGACAAGAAGAGAATAGAAGCATTCTAAATGTGGTGCTACAGAAGAATGCTGAAGATTAGATGGACAAATCACATAACTAATGAGGAGGTACTGAATAGAATTGGAGAGAAGAGAAGTTTGTGGCACAAGTTGACTAGAAGAAGGTATTAGTTGGTAGGACATGTTCTGAGGCATCTGGGGATCACCAGTTGAGTATTGGAGGGCAAAAATCGTAGAGGGAGACCAAGAGATGAATACACTAAGCAGACTCAGAAGGATGTAGGTTGCAGTATTTACTTGGAGCCGAAGAAGTTTGCACGGGATAGAGTAGCATGGAGAGCGGCATCAAACCAGTCTCTGAACTGAAGACCACAACAACAAAATTGTCAGTGTATATCTATGTGAATAAACAAACATTTTTTCAGGCGTTGTGGATGTTTTCCATAACATATTTTGTGGTAAATGGCAGTTCCAATTCAGTTACTATAGCGCATATTATAAATATCATACCATGTTGGTTTTCTGTTTCAGCAAGCCTATATTATTGTTGTAAATTAACGCTATTTTCACTTTTGTTAGCACCCATAACCTCACAAAGGTTCCAGGAAATTGGTAACTTTCATTGCATGCTTTTCTGTTTCCTTAATAGAAAACTCATTTTCATACTAATTGCTTCAGTTCTTAAAGGGAATTAATATGTTTGGCTTAACAGCTCAGCAAAGTTATTTGAAAGTTATTTATGCACTGTTCTGCTAAACACTGGATCAATCACAAAACAGACCCACTGTGAATGCAGTTCTTGAACACAGGATGAGAAATTGCCCTGACTACCGTCAAATTATTGGAAGCTGATGCAGATGGGTGTGTTGGAACAGATTTTATATGTGGACAAGGAAAAAAAAAGTTTTCCCGGGTGAAACTACACTTTCTCTGTGTTAAGTGACAGTATTCTTTCCTCGGAACTGTAAAACTTGTCAATCCTTTGAATGGTAAAAGTTTTATATACCGGCATAGAACTCTCTAACACTTTGGGAAGTGAAAGCCAGCAAAAAATAACGTGTTTCAGGAAGATCTTCGATGCGCAGCAACATGTACGCTGCATATTTTCGTATGACTAAAATATAAACACAAATTCCACCAAATGCAGTACGTTAATTTCCAATGCACTGAAATCGTGGTTGCAATGTGCTTTCGTCAGCCAATCATAGGTCCTGTCACATTACCTCACTAGCCAATGACAGCAGATATTCAGATCATAGGACACGTGATGTAGTCAGCAAATAGCAACATCACTGTTATGTAGTGCGAACACAAATAGGAAGCCAAGCTTTCACATATAATATTAGTCTTTTTTGCGTGTGTTACCCTTTAAGGTAAATGAGGACGTAAATGTCTGTTCTTCTCCCCCCCGAAATTTTTGTAGGTGTTTGGTCCTCAATGTATTAAGTTATGGAAGGTAGTCAAACACTCAGCGATTTAAGGAATAACGCTTCCCAAACTCCCATTCACAATATTTTTCCGCAACCTATTAGAAATAGGTTCTTTTGAGCAGTTGCCAGACAGCACCAGGGGTTACTGCGCATATGCAGCTGCGATGACGTAGAAAGCATGCTGTGGCCGACCTGTGCTGCCAACTGCCTTAGTTCTACACATTTTTTACACAGCCACTTCCGCATTTTTATTTCGGATCTCTCAAAAATGGCGGGGTTGTCGATGTACGCTTACTGGATCAACGCACCGCTGCTGCGCAGTCGGTAGTTCGTTGGATGGGACGTACCAATTGTTCTGTTTATAGGATTATTACGCGGTGATGTCTGTCCATCACCGCAAAAAAGAAGCGTTTTCTCACTCGTCGGTCTACTTTGTGTTGCTGTGTAACAATACTATATTGTACAGTGATTGTTAGTCAACAGTTTTGTAGTGTAATGTAAGATAAGAGTGCAATAGTGAAACCAATAACAACTCTTTGCTGGAACTATTTCAGTGAGATTAATGACTTGTGTTTATACATCGAGAAATTTGCAGAATTTGAAAAGTTAGATGAACAAACTTCCAATGGAGGTGAACACCAAAAGGTTAGACAATATTTATATAATAATGTAATTGGTACCAGTAACATAGTTAGATTATTATAGGGTGAGCTCTGTCCACTGCTGGTGCAAAGCTGTTTTATCCAAATGATACGATAACATTTTAAAGAGCTCATCAAACCCTCTGGTCTGGTAGTGTTGGTACAGGCCGACAGAAATGTGTCTTTTCTCATTGCTGCTAGCACTTCACGATATAAGCATATTACATCCGTGACACGGAATAAATACACCACTGTGGGACGTGAACTGCACAGGAGGGTATGTTGGCAGCACTGCATGAAAATTAAACTGGTTTTACCTGCCCCTCATCCAATCTGAGGTGAGCATTTTAAAAAGTTATCGCAGTCTATATAAAAACGTTTCTAAGAATTTTATCTTTCATGTATCTACAGAATAATCTGTAGAATGTTAATTCATTTATTACATTTTATTCCCCATGTTGTATACCAGGTGTCTGTAACCTCTGTACCAGCATCATTTCTAAAATAATCACTAATGATGACAAATAAGTTACTGAAACCTAGTATGCAATATGAAGAATAAAATCCAGTACTTGTAAACTACTACTGAGAAACAGCAGCAACTGGTTCAGAAACGTTTCTTTTACAATTGTTGCTCTAGCTGGGTGCGCTGAAAATTATTGACTTGCTGTACTTAATAACTTAGAATCCTCACACCTAAAGTCTCAACAAGTGGATCATGTGATTACTGAAATGACTGGCTTCCAGAACGTATCTTTTAATTTTGTTGAGGGTACCGACTTTCGCAGCGTAATAAATGCTGGCTCTTTCCAAGAATAAGTTCACAGGTCATATTTGTGTCATAGCGTGTACAATAAGCAGGCAAGAAAAATCAAAAATTTACTTGCAGAATTTGAAAAAATTATCTTCAACAACTGACAAATGGTCTGATTTACATTCTGAAACTTCATAACTTAGTTTGATTTCTCATTATACAAGGGTGATTTGAAAAGTTCTCAGAATGGAAAAAAAGTACTTACATCACTGAAACTTTTTTTTTAGTGTATTCTCCTTGTAGATTAATGCACTTGGTATAACTATGTTCCAGTGCCTTGATCCCATCTCGAAAACGAGTTTCCTCCAGGCCTGCACAATAGTTGTCTACTCCAGCCATCAATTCTTCGTTTGAAATGAATCTTCATCCACCAAGAATAATTTTCAATTTTGGGAAGAGATGGGAGTCTGACGGAGCCATATTGGGTGAATAAGGCGATGTTGCAACAATTCAGACCTTAGTTCGTGTAATTTTGCTATGGTGATGGCTCATGTGTGTGGGTACGCATCAAGAATTGCGGCACCCATGTTGCAGATAATTTTTTCATTTCTAATAGTTCATTTAAAATGTGATATACCCTTTCAGATGACATCTGGCAAGCGTGAGGCATTTCACGCACTTTCAATCAGCGATCCTCCTTGACCATTTTGTGCACTTTTGCAGTGATTTCTGGAGTAGTGACACATCTTGGCTGACCGCTGCGTGAATCATCATCCTCCCATCAAAATTTAAATTTAATTGTCCACTTGGTAACAGTTGAATATGAAGGAGCAGAGTCCCCCAGTGTATTCTGGAAATGGGCATGAATGTCCTTTGCTTTTGTACATTTCTTTGCTTAGTCCTTAATCACTGCTCAAATCTCTCTTTTTTCTTTCTCTGCAGATCACTACCCAGGTACAACAACAGAGGCACATCACCACCACAGCTCTCTTCCAAGAGCACTCACATGGCACGTGTTTACAGGCAATGGTCCAATGAATATCACGTGAACAACTTGTTGCGATAGTACCTGCCGACCTCTTGTTGTGATTCCGAGAACTTTTCATACCACCCTCGTATTTCAAAGGATTTTCACAACATGTCTATAATTTTGAAATGCGAAGTCATGACTGGGCGCCATACTGGTGATGCAATATCGACAAAATCTGATACGATACTTCAAGAATGGAGCATAAATCATCAGGCAGTGTGTTGTATTGTTCTGACATTGGTTCTAACATGATTAAGCCATTGCAGTTGTCTGTCTTTCATTATGTGAATTGTGTAACACATCACATTCAACCTTGTATTCGAGCTGCTGTGGAATCACAGGAGTGCCTACAACTTAACTGCTAAACTGAGAAAAGTCGCCATCCATTTCAATCATACTTGGTCACGCAAGCCAAGCAGGCAAAAATTCAAAGGGGAGCCTTAATCAACCTGTTTTATCTGTTATTCAGAATTTCCCAGCTTGGTACATATTGTTAAATATATATATAAATGAATTTTAGTTTTATAGTGTATCTTTAGTGTAAGTATTGTGTGTTTTGTTATGAAAATCCTTTCTGCTAATTTAATTTATTCTATTTCCAATTGGAATAGCACATTCTATATGATGGAGCAATTTTCAAAGCTCAAGGCTTCGCTAATTTTGCACTTACATTCAAATCCAATTACAATGATCTCCACTGACGACTGGATAAATGTTCAAAAATTTGTAGAAGTAATGAAAACTTCCGAAGAAATTACTAGAAGCTTAGGCAGTTCTCAAGTGAGCATTTCATCAGTCGTACTGCAAATTCAAGTTCTTGTGACCACTTTACAGCAAGATGAAACAAAAACTGATATGGGGTTACTTTGTACCACTTTATTGTCAAAAATTTGCTTTTGAGGAAAATGAGATACTTTTAGTTAGAATTTTTGGATGAAATTGCTAATAAAGACTTTGGCAAATCTGTATATACTTCACCCTCTTCCCTTTCCCTGTATACCCGTATGAGACGTAAAATATCTGTTAATGAAACTGTATTTATTTGGATTAAAGGAAAAGGATGTTGTGAATATGTTAAGTTTGTTGGTGATTGTACTTTATATTTTCACAAATAAAGTTATCTGTAGCGTAGCCCTGTATTTTGTAGCGTAGCTGAGAACCTGTAAGCGTACATCTAGGATCTGTCGGCATAGAGTTGGTAACAGCATGTTACGTCAGTCGGTAGTTCGTTGGATGGGACGTACCGATTGTTCTGTTTATAGGATTATTACGCGGTGATGTCTGTCCATCACCGCAAAAAAGAAGCGTTTTCTCACTCGTCGGTCTACTTTGTGTTGCTGTGTAACAATACTATATTGTACAGTGATTGTTAGTCAACAGTTTTGTAGTGTAATGTAAGATAAGAGTGCAATAGTGAAACCAATAACAACTCTTTGCTGGAACTATTTCAGTGAGATTAATGACTTGTGTTTATACATCGAGAAATTTGCAGAATTTGAAAAGTTAGATGAACAAACTTCCAATGGAGGTGAACACCAAAAGGTTAGACAATATTTATATAATAATGTAATTGGTGCCAGTAACATAGTTAGATTATTATAGGGTGAGCTCTGTCCACTGCTGGTGCAAAGCTGTTTTATCCAAATGATACGATAACATTTTAAAGAGCTCATCAAACCCTCTGGTCTGGTAGTGTTGGTACAGGCCGACAGAAATGTGTCTTTTCTCATTGCTGCTAGCACTTCACGATATAAGCATATTACATCTGTGACACTGAATAAATACACCACTGTGGGACGTGAACTGCACAGGAGGGTATGTTGGCAGCACTGCATGAAAATTAAACTGGTTTTACCTGCCCCTCATCCAATCTGAGGTGAGCATTTTAAAAAGTTATCGCAGTCTATATAAAAACGTTTCTAAGAATTTTATCTTTCATGTATCTACAGAATAATCTGTAGAATGTTAATTCATTTATTACATTTTATTCCCCATGTTGTATACCAGGTGTCTGTAACCTCTGTACCAGCATCATTTCTAAAATAATCACTAATGATGACAAATAAGTTACTGAAACCTAGTATGCAATATGAAGAATAAAATCCAGTACTTGTAAACTACTACTGAGAAACAGCAGCAACTGGTTCAGAAACGTTTCTTTTACAATTGTTGCTCTAGCTGGGTGCGCTGAAAATTATTGACTTGCTGTACTTAATAACTTAGAATCCTCACACCTAAAGTCTCAACAAGTGGATCATGTGATTACTGAAATGACTGGCCTCCAGAACGTATCTTTTAATTTTGTTGAGGGTACCGACTTTCGCAGCGTAATAAATGCTGGCTCTTTCCAAGAATAAGTTCACAGGTCATATTTGTGTCATAGCGTGTACAATAAGCAGGCAAGAAAAATCAAAAATTTACTTGCAGAATTTGAAAAAATTATCTTCAACAACTGACAAATGGTCTGATTTACATTCTGAAACTTCATAACTTAGTTTGATTTCTCATTATACAAGGGTGATTTGAAAAGTTCTCAGAATGGAAAAAAAGTACTTACATCACTGAAACTATTTTTTTAGTGTATTCTCCTTGTAGATTAATGCACTTGGTATAACTATGTTCCAGTGCCTTGATCCCATCTTGAAAATGAGTTTCCTCCAGGCCTGCACAATAGTTGTCTACTCCAGCCATCAATTCTTCGTTTAAAATGAATCTTCATCCACCAAGAATAATTTTCAATTTTGGGAAGAGATGGGAGTCTGACGGAGCCATATTGGGTGAATAAGGCGATGTTGCAACAATTCAGACCTTAGTTCGTGTAATTTTGCTATGGTGATGGCTCATGTGTGTGGGTACGCATCAAGAATTGCGGCACCCATGTTGCAGATAATTTTTTCATTTCTAATAGTTCATTTAAAATGTGATATACCCTTTCAGATGACATCTGGCAAGCGTGAGGCATTTCACGCACTTTCAATCAGCGATCCTCCTTGACCATTTTGTGCACTTTTGCAGTGATTTCTGGAGTAGTGACACATCTTGGCTGACCGCTGCGTGAATCATCATCCTCCCATCAAAATTTAAATTTAATTGTCCACTTGGTAACAGTTGAATATGAAGGAGCAGAGTCCCCCAGTGTATTCTGGAAATGGGCATGAATGTCCTTTGCTTTTGTACATTTCTTTGCTTAGTCCTTAATCACTGCTCAAATCTCTCTTTTTTCTTTCTCTGCAGATCACTACCCAGGTACAACAACAGAGCCACATCACCACCACAGCTCTCTTCCAAGAGCACTCACATGGCACGTGTTTACAGGCAATGGTCCAATGAATATCACGTGAACAACTTGTTGCGATAGTACCTGCCGACCTCTTGTTGTGATTCCGAGAACTTTTCATACCACCCTCGTATTTCAAAGGATTTTCGCAACATGTCTATAATTTTGAAATGCGAAGTCATGACTGGGCGCCATACTGGTGACGCAATATCGACAAAATCTGAAACGATACTTCAAGAATGGAGCATAAATCATCAGGCAGTGTGTTGTATTGTTCTGACATTGGTTCTAACATGATTAAGCCATTGCAGTTGTCTGTCTTTCATTATGTGAATTGTGTAACACATCACATTCAACCTTGTATTCGAGCTGCTGTGGAATCACAGGAGTGCCTACAACTTAACTGCTAAACTGAGAAAAGTCGCCATCCATTTCAATCATACTTGGTCACGCAAGCCAAGCAGGCAAAAATTCAAAGGAGAGCCTTAATCAATCTGTTTTATCTGTTATTCAGAATTTCCCAGCTTGGTACATATTGTTAAATATATATATAAATGAATTTTAGTTTTATAGTGTATCTTTAGTGTAAGTATTGTGTGTTTTGTTATGAAAATCCTTTCTGCTAATTTAATTTATTCTATTTCCAATTGGAATAGCACATTCTATATGATGGAGCAATTTTCAAAGCTCAAGGGTTCGCTAATTTTGCACTTACATTCAAATCCAATTACAATGATCTCCACTGACGACTGGATAAATGTTCAAAAATTTGTAGAAGTAATGAAAACTTCCGAAGAAATTACTAGAAGCTTAGGCAGTTCTCAAGTGAGCATTTCATCAGTCGTACTGCAAATTCAAGTTCTTGTGACCACTTTACAGCAAGATGAAACAAAAACTGATATGGGGTTACTTTGTACCACTTTATTGTCAAAAATTTGCTTTTGAGGAAAATGAGATACTTTTAGTTAGAATTTTTGGATGAAATTGCTAATAAAGACTTTGGCAAATCTGTATATACTTCACCCTCTTCCCTTTCCCTGTATACCCGTATGAGACGTAAAATATCTGTTAATGAAACTGTATTTATTTGGATTAAAGGAAAAGGATGTTGTGAATATGTTAAGTTTGTTGGTGATTGTACTTTATATTTTCACAAATAAAGTTATCTGTAGCGTAGCCCTGTATTTTGTAGCGTAGGTGAGAACCTGTAAGCGTACATCTAGGATCTGTCGGCATAGAGTTGGTAACAGCATGTTACGTCAGTCGGTAGTTCGTTGGATGGGACGTACCGATTGTTCTGTTTATAGGATTATTACGCGGTGATGTCTGTCCATCACCGCAAAAAAGAAGCGTTTTCTCACTCGTCGGTCTACTTTGTGTTGCTGTGTAACAATACTATATTGTACAGTGATTGTTAGTCAACAGTTTTGTAGTGTAATGTAAGATAAGAGTGCAATAGTGAAACCAATAACAACTCTTTGCTGGAACTATTTCAGTGAGATTAATGACTTGTGTTTATACATCGAGAAATTTGCAGAATTTGAAAAGTTAGATGAACAAACTTCCAATGGAGGTGAACACCAAAAGGTTAGACAATATTTATATAATAATGTAATTGGTGCCAGTAACATAGTTAGATTATTATAGGGTGAGCTCTGTCCACTGCTGGTGCAAAGCTGTTTTATCCAAATGATACGATAACATTTTAAAGAGCTCATCAAACCCTCTGGTCTGGTAGTGTTGGTACAGGCCGACAGAAATGTGTCTTTTCTCATTGCTGCTAGCACTTCACGATATAAGCATATTACATCTGTGACACTGAATAAATACACCACTGTGGGACGTGAACTGCACAGGAGGGTATGTTGGCAGCACTGCATGAAAATTAAACTGGTTTTACCTGCCCCTCATCCAATCTGAGGTGAGCATTTTAAAAAGTTATCGCAGTCTATATAAAAACGTTTCTAAGAATTTTATCTTTCATGTATCTACAGAATAATCTGTAGAATGTTAATTCATTTATTACATTTTATTCCCCATGTTGTATACCAGGTGTCTGTAACCTCTGTACCAGCATCATTTCTAAAATAATCACTAATGATGACAAATAAGTTACTGAAACCTAGTATGCAATATGAAGAATAAAATCCAGTACTTGTAAACTACTACTGAGAAACAGCAGCAACTGGTTCAGAAACGTTTCTTTTACAATTGTTGCTCTAGCTGGGTGCGCTGAAAATTATTGACTTGCTGTACTTAATAACTTAGAATCCTCACACCTAAAGTCTCAACAAGTGGATCATGTGATTACTGAAATGACTGGCCTCCAGAACGTATCTTTTAATTTTGTTGAGGGTACCGACTTTCGCAGCGTAATAAATGCTGGCTCTTTCCAAGAATAAGTTCACAGGTCATATTTGTGTCATAGCGTGTACAATAAGCAGGCAAGAAAAATCAAAAATTTACTTGCAGAATTTGAAAAAATTATCTTCAACAACTGACAAATGGTCTGATTTACATTCTGAAACTTCATAACTTAGTTTGACTTCTCATTATACAAGGGTGATTTGAAAAGTTCTCAGAATGGAAAAAAAGTACTTACATCACTGAAACTTTTTTTTTAGTGTATTCTCCTTGCAGATTAATGCACTTGGTATAACTATGTTCCAGTGCCTTGATCCCATCTCGAAAATGAGTTTCCTCCAGGCCTGCACAATAGTTGTCTACTCCAGCCATCAATTCTTCGTTTGAAATGAATCTTCATCCACCAAGAATAATTTTCAATTTTGGGAAGAGATGGGAGTCTGACGGAGCCATATTGGGTGAATAAGGCGATGTTGCAACAATTCAGACCTTAGTTCGTGTAATTTTGCTATGGTGATGGCTCATGTGTGTGGGTACGCATCAAGAATTGCGGCACCCATGTTGCAGATAATTTTTTCATTTCTAATAGTTCATTTAAAATGTGATATACCCTTTCAGATGACATCTGGCAAGCGTGAGGCATTTCACGCACTTTCAATCAGCGATCCTCCTTGACCATTTTGTGCACTTTTGCAGTGATTTCTGGAGTAGTGACACATCTTGGCTGACCGCTGCGTGAATCATCATCCTCCCATCAAAATTTAAATTTAATTGTCCACTTGGTAACAGTTGAATATGAAGGAGCAGAGTCCCCCAGTGTATTCTGGAAATGGGCATGAATGTCCTTTGCTTTTGTACATTTCTTTGCTTAGTCCTTAATCACTGCTCAAATCTCTCTTTTTTTCTTTCTCTGCGGATCACTACCCAGGTACAACAACAGAGCCACATCACCACCACAGCTCTCTTCCAAGAGCACTCACATGGCACGTGTTTACAGGCAATGGTCCAATGAATATCACGTGAACAACTTGTTGCGATAGTACCTGCCGACCTCTTGTTGTGATTCCGAGAACTTTTCATACCACCCTCGTATTTCAAAGGATTTTCACAACATGTCTATAATTTTGAAATGCGAAGTCATGACTGGGCGCCATACTGGTGACGCAATATCGACAAAATCTGAAACGATACTTCAAGAATGGAGCATAAATCATCAGGCAGTGTGTTGTATTGTTCTGACATTGGTTCTAACATGATTAAGCCATTGCAGTTGTCTGTCTTTCATTATGTGAATTGTGTAACACATCACATTCAACCTTGTATTCGAGCTGCTGTGGAATCACAGGAGTGCCTACAACTTAACTGCTAAACTGAGAAAAGTCGCCATCCATTTCAATCATACTTGGTCACGCAAGCCAAGCAGGCAAAAATTCAAAGGGGAGCCTTAATCAACCTGTTTTATCTGTTATTCAGAATTTCCCAGCTTGGTACATATTGTTAAATATATATATAAATGAATTTTAGTTTTATAGTGTATCTTTAGTGTAAGTATTGTGTGTTTTGTTATGAAAATCCTTTCTGCTAATTTAATTTATTCTATTTCCAATTGGAATAGCACATTCTATATGATGGAGCAATTTTCAAAGCTCAAGGGTTCGCTAATTTTGCACTTACTTTCAAATCCAATTACAATGATCTCCACTGACGACTGGATAAATGTTCAAAAATTTGTAGAAGTAATGAAAACTTCCGAAGAAATTACTAGAAGCTTAGGCAGTTCTCAAGTGAGCATTTCATCAGTCGTACTGCAAATTCAAGTTCTTGTGACCACTTTACAGCAAGATGAAACAAAAACTGATATGGGGTTACTTTGTACCACTTTATTGTCAAAAATTTGCTTTTGAGGAAAATGAGATACTTTTAGTTAGAATTTTTGGATGAAATTGCTAATAAAGACTTTGGCAAATCTGTATATACTTCACCCTCTTCCCTTTCCCTGTATACCCGTATGAGACGTAAAATATCTGTTAATGAAACTGTATTTATTTGGATTAAAGGAAAAGGATGTTGTGAATATGTTAAGTTTGTTGGTGATTGTACTTTATATTTTCACAAATAAAGTTATCTGTAGCGTAGCCCTGTATTTTGTAGCGTAGGTGAGAACCTGTAAGCGTACATCTAGGATCTGTCGGCATATGAGTTGGTAACAGCATGTTACGTCAGTCGGTAGTTCGTTGGATGGGACGTACCGATTGTTCTGTTTATAGGATTATTACGCGGTGATGTTTGTCCATCACCGCAAAAAAGAAGCGTTTTCTCACTCGTCGGTCTACTTTGTGTTGCTGTGTAACAATACTATATTGTACAGTGATTGTTAGTCAACAGTTTTGTAGTGTAATGTAAGATAAGAGTGCAATAGTGAAACCAATAACAACTCTTTGCTGGAACTATTTCAGTGAGATTAATGACTTGTGTTTATACATCGAGAAATTTGCAGAATTTGAAAAGTTAGATGAACAAACTTCCAATGGAGGTGAACACCAAAAGGTTAGACAATATTTATATAATAATGTAATTGGTGCCAGTAACATAGTTAGATTATTATAGGGTGAGCTCTGTCCACTGCTGGTGCAAAGCTGTTTTATCCAAATGATACGATAACATTTTAAAGAGCTCATCAAACCCTCTGGTCTGGTAGTGTTGGTACAGGCTGACAGAAATGTGTCTTTTCTCATTGCTGCTAGCACTTCACGATATAAGCATATTACATCTGTGACACTGAATAAATACACCACTGTGGGACGTGAACTGCACAGGAGGGTATGTTGGCAGCACTGCACGAAAATTAAACTGGTTTTACCTGCCCCTCATCCAATCTGAGGTGAGCATTTTAAAAAGTTATCGCAGTCTATATAAAAACGTTTCTAAGAATTTTATCTTTCATGTATCTACAGAATAATCTGTAGAATGTTAATTCATTTATTACATTTTATTCCCCATGTTGTATACCAGGTGTCTGTAACCTCTGTACCAGCATCATTTCTAAAATAATCACTAATGATGACAAATAAGTTACTGAAACCTAGTATGCAATATGAAGAATAAAATCCAGTACTTGTAAACTACTACTGAGAAACAGCAGCAACTGGTTCAGAAACGTTTCTTTTACAATTGTTGCTCTAGCTGGGTGCGCTGAAAATTAGTGACTTGCTGTACTTAACTTAGAATCCTCACACCTAAAGTCTCAACAAGTGGATCATGTGATTACTGAAATGACTGGCCTCCAGAACGTATCTTTTAATTTTGTTGAGGGTACCGACTTTCGCAGCGTAATAAATGCTGGCTCTTTCCAAGAATAAGTTCACAGGTCATATTTGTGTCATAGCGTGTACAATAAGCAGGCAAGAAAAATCAAAAATTTACTTGCAGAATTTGAAAAAATTATCTTCAACAACTGACAAATGGTCTGATTTACATTCTGAAACTTCATAACTTAGTTTGATTTCTCATTATACAAGGGTGATTTGAAAAGTTCTCAGAATGGAAAAAAAGTACTTACATCACTGAAACTTTTTTTTTAGTGTATTCTCCTTGTAGATTAATGCACTTGGTATAACTATGTTCCAGTGCCTTGATCCCATCTCGAAAATGAGTTTCCTCCAGGCCTGCACAATAGTTGTCTACTCCAGCCATCAATTCTTCGTTTGAAATGAATCTTCATCCACCAAGAATAATTTTCAATTTTGGGAAGAGATGGGAGTCTGACGGAGCCATATTGGGTGAATAAGGCGATGTTGCAACAATTCAGACCTTAGTTCGTGTAATTTTGCTATGGTGAGGGCTCATGTGTGTGGGTACGCATCAAGAATTGCGGCACCCATGTTGCAGATAATTTTTTCATTTCTAATAGTTCATTTAAAATGTGATATACCCTTTCAGATGACATCTGGCAAGCGTGAGGCATTTCACGCACTTTCAATCAGCGATCCTCCTTGACCATTTTGTGCACTTTTGCAGTGATTTCTGGAGTAGTGACACATCTTGGCTGACCGCTGCGTGAATCATCATCCTCCCATCAAAATTTAAATTTAATTGTCCACTTGGTAACAGTTGAATATGAAGGAGCAGAGTCCCCCAGTGTATTCTGGAAATGGGCATGAATGTCCTTTGCTTTTGTACATTTCTTTGCTTAGTCCTTAATCACTGCTCAAATCTCTCTTTTTTCTTTCTCTGCAGATCACTACCCAGGTACAACAACAGAGCCACATCACCACCACAGCTCTCTTCCAAGAGCACTCACATGGCACGTGTTTACAGGCAATGGTCCAATGAATATCACGTGAACAACTTGTTGCGATAGTACCTGCCGACCTCTTGTTGTGATTCCGAGAACTTTTCATACCACCCTCGTATTTCAAAGGATTTTCGCAACATGTCTATAATTTTGAAATGCGAAGTCATGACTGGGCGCCATACTGGTGACGCAATATCGACAAAATCTGAAACGATACTTCAAGAATGGAGCATAAATCATCAGGCAGTGTGTTGTATTGTTCTGACATTGGTTCTAACATGATTAAGCCATTGCAGTTGTCTGTCTTTCATTATGTGAATTGTGTAACACATCACATTCAACCTTGTATTCGAGCTGCTGTGGAATCACAGGAGTGCCTACAACTTAACTGCTAAACTGAGAAAAGTCACCATCCATTTCAATCATACTTGGTCACGCAAGCCAAGCAGGCAAAAATTCAAAGGGGAGCCTTAATCAACCTGTTTTATCTGTTATTCAGAATTTCCCAGCTTGGTACATATTGTTAAATATATATATAAATGAATTTTAGTTTTATAGTGTATCTTTAGTGTAAGTATTGTGTGTTTTGTTATGAAAATCCTTTCTGCTAATTTAATTTATTCTATTTCCAATTGGAATAGCACATTCTATATGATGGAGCAATTTTCAAAGCTCAAGGGTTCGCTAATTTTGCACTTACATTCAAATCCAATTACAATGATCTCCACTGACGACTGGATAAATGTTCAAAAATTTGTAGAAGTAATGAAAACTTCCGAAGAAATTACTAGAAGCTTAGGCAGTTCTCAAGTGAGCATTTCATCAGTCGTACTGCAAATTCAAGTTCTTGTGACCACTTTACAGCAAGATGAAACAAAAACTGATATGGGGTTACTTTGTACCACTTTATTGTCAAAAATTTGCTTTTGAGGAAAATGAGGTACTTTTAGTTAGAATTTTTGGATGAAATTTATTTGTAAACCTCCAGAAGGGTTTATGAACATGATTAATGAGTCATATTTTCGAAAAATGAAATTTGTTTTATATTTATAATGTACTAAAAAATAGTGCAAAGTTACCCATTGGAAGGGGCTGCTTTCCACCAACATAACTTTGCTTTTACTTTATGAGAGATGGTGCACTGTTTGACCGTCTGAGTCATACATTGCACCTTAAAATCAACAAGTAATCAACATATTGTTTCAGGTCAAATAGTGCTTTATTTTTCAAATCAAAATGTCTTTTAGAAATACAAAAATAATGTTATAAGTTGGTACAGTAAGAAAAATATGGTTAACTTATTTGGCGTCATAACACAAATATCTATGTAAACAATTAGGCAGACCACTTCATATCAATTTCTGGGTCGGCATACAAGCCTCTCCTAGATATTTGCTTGGGAGGATTAATTCCTCCAAGTACATCCTCCCCTTGGTACTCCATTGTGTCATCCCTTTCTGGCCATTTCCATGATTTGGTGAATTTTTGCATTGCTTTGATAAATACACAGTCTTCTTTAACTTTCATTTTCTGCCCAGGAAATATTTCACCTTCATACTGGAGGACAACAAATTCCCCAAACATCCTCTTGAAAAGTTTCTAGCGGCTGATGGTGACGTCTGAATTGCAGTAGATGTGTACGAAGTAGAACCATCACTTGCATGGGCAATGCTTTTACCTGCTTGTACTTGTATTCGCTTCCTGTCCTGTTTTGGCCCTCCACCTGTCATAACTAGACTTTCGTTTCTCTTCTAGGTATTTAGTGAAACTCGTTTCAACGTCCTGTGCATTGAAACTTGTTGTTGGTAGTTGTGCTAATAGGGGTGCAACAGTGCATGGGTATATTCCACACTTTAAGAAAACAGATTTCAGATTTGCTGCAGCATTTTCTGCTATGGTCTCCTGCAGTTTTTCAAAATTGCTGGAAAATGTGGTTTTTTAAAAAGCACAGTATTTTGTTTTATTTCGTTTGGGCTGTCTTTGTACTGGGATAAAATACATTTCCACTTTCTCTTCAACGGTCCAAAGAAAGAAACATCTAAGGGCTGTGTAAGATGAGTACTATTGGGGGAGGGGGGGGGCGGCGCACACACAAAATAGATTTCATTTTGCAGGCATAAATTTAGCACATTTTGCGTGATGGGTGACGACAAATTATCTCCTATCGCCACTTTCTTCCCCTCTAACTGTTTAAGTCTTGGAAGCGACATAGACTGGAACCAATCAAAAAATGTTACAAGAGTTAAACCCCCCACTTGGTGTGTTGTGCCTGGCACCTTTTGGTCCAATTTCAGTCCATGTACTCCACATTTGGGCAGCCTTATATACAAGATAATGAGGAAGAAGATCTCCAGCTGCATTGCAATAGTACATCAAGGAAATGCTAGTTTTTGATGTGTTTCATAGTATCATTCCCCTCAGTAGACACTTTCTTCTGACCAGGAGGATTATCACTCACGTTCGTTTCATCACAGTTCAAGATGTTCTGTTTTGGAACATCTTTCTCAGTTTCATATATAGTCTTGCAGAACTTGTGCACTGATTCCAGCTCTTATAATATATATATTTGCAGCAAAGTGGGCAGACATGCACTGATGCCATTTCATTAGAGATTTAATCCAATCATTACCTCATAAGCTGTTCTTGAACTGGGGCATATACCTTCCCCTGGCTTGCAAGTAATACTTAACAATATGCTCCAGGTCACATTCATCGACTGGGAACCCAAAATTGCTCAATTTTATAATACAATCAACAAACAGTTCCTCTTCTTGAGGTGAAAAACACATGGTTTTCCTGGCTTGTTGGAGTGTTTGCTCTTCAGTTTATAATTAATTGTCCTCCTGAGGATTTTGAAATAAGCTTCAGCGGCCTTCTAGATCATTTTTCCACTTCTTACTGCTTCAAGACACACTTCCATTTTTTCCTGTGAGTAGTTATTATACTGTCTGGAACCTAAGCAGCATTTTTATACCCTTGGTATGACTGAAGTGAGAAACAGAAAACAAATCTAAACAATTCAAATAAGTTAAATAATACAATTTAAAATTTTAGAACATTTCTCTAATGAGAATGACACAATTTAATAATATAAAACCAAATGGCGATAACATAATCTAATTTCAATAACTGGTGCAATTTAATCCCATATTAGCCTCGAATATGTCTTGGTGACAATATTGTTCTCAGGCACAAAATACTTTCACATGAGATTAACAAACTATATCAGACACTGTGAATACATAAATAAAAAGCAATTTGATAAGAATCTTACATTTTTGTTAAGCACACTGGTTGTGATGAAACATAATTAATTTCATTTACATTTCACTCACTGGATAAGTTCACCAACTCCAACAATAAAGATATTCGTTGTCGGCAATTATTTCTGACAATGCATTTGCATGCCATCTATCGCCGAAAGGGGAAAACAAATTGATTTAGTTACCTCAGTCGTCACAAGCGTCTTACAAATAGTTCTCTAAAAATGGTGCAAAGCTACCCCTAAGATGCAAAGTAACCCGAGCTTACGGTACATCAGAACAGTTCCAAACTTTTACAAGAAAATTACGTGATGAATCGATTTCCATCATTAGATATAAAGAACTGACCAAAAACTATCATTACATAATTGCAGCGTATTTAGACTTGTATCGCAAGTCAAAATTTTTCAAAGGCTTCGTCACAGAGCAAGATAAGTGCCAAATACTTAATTTGATGATGATGATGAAAGATATCCAAGCTCACCTCAAATGACTGCATACCTACTGGCTCTAAAAGCGACCGATTTGAAATTGAAAATCAGCCTTACAAACACAGAAGAATGGAGTGCTCAAAACACTGGTCCACAGAGCACAAACTCTGTCAGATACTGATAGTCTGGCCACAGAAATAGAACACTTACAATCAGTGTTCAGCAGGAATGGGTACTCCTCTAGAGATATCCAGAAGGCACTTCAACCTGCTAACTGGCCAAAGGATCAAGAAGAAGAACCAGAAGAGGCAAAGAAGATGGCATACCTGCCATATGCCGGACCTATCTCTGCCAAGATCAGCAGGATTCTCCAGAAATATGACATCAAGAGCATATTTTGCCCACCCACCAAAATTGGGGCTATGCTGGGGAATGTAAAAGATGACCTGGGGCTACGCAAGCCAGGTATTTACAACATACCTTGCCAGTGTGGGATGTCATACATTGGCCAGACCACCAGAACTGTGAACATCAGGTGTAAAGAACACCAGAGACATACCAGACTCAGGCAGGCAACTAAATCAGCCAGAGCAGAGCATTGTCTGGAACTTGGTCATTCAATGGACTACAATGACACCAAGATTGTGACACAGACCTCAAGATTTTGGGACAGTGTCATTAAAGAAGCCATTGAGATTAAGGTCACAGACAATCTAATCAACCGTGACTCGGGATACCAAATCAGCACTGCCTGGAATCCAGCACTTGAGCTTGTGAAAACTCAACGCAGGACACTCCGGGATTCTACAAGAAATAGAAGTGGAGACCGAGAGAACAGCCGTGAGACAAGGTGTCTGACATTGGAGACCAGATCTGACACACCCCAGATCATGAACTCGACTTCAGAAGACAGCCAGGCCGGGCGCGGACGGCAGAGGGAACACCAGCGACCAGAGAGGGACAATGTAGCCGCGTCTGACGGGCGCGGACCTCAGACGGAACACACGACGCGGCGTGGACCGATTAGGGAGCGCCCAGCACGAAACAGAAGTGGAAATCATAGTAACAGTCAGGAGATAGAGTACCCAACATCTCAGACCAGGTCTGACACACCTCAGATGATAACCACATCCGTTGAGGACGGCCAGAACGGGCGCCGACGGCAGTCGGAACATCTGCGACTGGAGGGCTCCATTGAAGCTGAGTCTGGCGGGCGCGGACCACAGATGGAACACTCGACCCGGCGCGGACCGATTAGGGAACGCCCAGCTCCTCCCAGGCATAAATACTGGACTCGATCGAGCCAAGGACCAGTCTCAGGTAGCACCTGAAGAAGACAGCGAGGCACGCTGTTGAAATATCGTGCGAGAACGACGCGAACATCCGGCTGGATTCCCGAATATCCAAGATGACAACAGATCGCCGGGAAAGCATGAAGAATTACATTAGAATTTACGTTAAATATGAACGAAGATCAGCGAGACCACTATGCAAAACGAAAATGACAATTTGCTTTTGATGCTAAAAGCAAACCTACGGGAGTACAAAAAGGAAATAAGACTTCCTGTAAAAGACGATCCGCTAATGTGATGGAAATCAAATGGACGCAAGTACCAATATCTATTAGCACTCACTCGCCAATATTTGTCATTTCCTCCCAGTACCGTAGCCAGTCAACACTTATTCAGTGGAGCTGGCCTCATATATGAAGAACATAGACTACAGGGTGAAAAGGTTGCAAAATGTTAAATGTAATCTGCCATTGATAAATTCTGAGTATTAATATAATTAAAAATAGGTAAAGAATTGTTCGTTTTCTTAACCCTTCACTGCGTTGCTTTGCAGATGTGCGAAGCAAAGTTTCAAATATCTTTTCGCTGTTGTTCTTCAAGTTTAACGCTTGAAACTGCTTTGCTGATGTGCTGTGTTGTATTATGACGGTAACTGATAAGATTCTGCCCCTAGAATGTGCTACTGAGTGTATGACACGACAATGTGTGTTGCTGTGAGTAGCATTGTAAGTCAGGCTGACATTGCTCTCTTTCGGCAGTGATTGTTAGTAGTAGATTGGAAGAACACGTGAATGCAAAAATTTGTAGTGCTTCTACAACCTTTGGAGAGTGTTCTGCTCCATTCATCTTGTATTTCTGCTAATAAATATGTGAGTAGTATACAAATCAATTTCGTTTGCATATGTGCAGTAGTGCGTAATAACACTTCTATCCACAATCGAACGATGAGAAAGTAGTGTTTCCTTATTTCTGCTTTTTTCTAGTTTATTGTGATAGTTTGAATGCTGTAATGGAGTCATTCTCGTATTTCGACAATGGACGACGTATGAAGAATTCATGTCCCTAGAATGGCCTTCTGGCAGTGAAGATGAGTTAGATTTTGACGATTCAGATGAAGACCTGACAATAAATGTAAATGATCTGGAATCTGCAGATAGTGATAGCGAGCCTGAGGCTACTGTAGTTAATACACATAATTCAAATAATTGTTTGAAGGATGATGAGAATGAAGTTGTTGCTGATGCACAGGTACCACAAGCTTTTGCATATGTGCAAAGTGTTACTGACAAAAACTTCTTTCTTGCATTCCATAGTGTTTAAGACAAGTGTCTTTCATTAGTTTTCGAATATGTCATTAATTCGTTCATATCTGTTGTTAATCTGACATGAAAAAAAAATATTTTTTCCAGTTAACCTTTGTGTGTGAAAAACTTCACACGGTTTTGCATATGTGTTAAGTGTCACTTATGAGTGTATATGATGTTTCCCACAGTTTTGCATAAATGCAAACTGAATAAAAATAATTTTTTTTTCTGAATTAAAAACATCTAATTTTTTCAACATTTTTCCTAACATCCTTGAACAATTTGAAGTACAACAAAAAAAAAAAAAAAAAAAACTAAAAAAAGTGTGTAATGAAGGGTTAATATATACATTTCCGCTTCTGCATCCGTTTCTGATTCTGCTAGAATTGGCTTTTGACATCTGTATCCATTTCTGCCTTTGCTATCATACTTCCATCGCATCACTACGTGGTATTTGCTCTGTTCATAACCTTTCGTCGCATTTCTGATTGGAATCAGACGTGACCATGTATATAGCAGTGCGGCATGTTGTTCGGAGGGGACATGCGGCGTTGTTGCGCGCACACACACACACACACACACACACACACACACACACACACACACACAAAATTTTAAAAAAGCCTCCCGTCGGGTAGACCGTTCGCCGGGTGCAAGTCTTTCGATTTAACGCCACTTCGGCGACTTGCGCCTCGATGGGAATGAAATGATGATGATTAGGGCAACACGACACACAATCCCTGAGTGAAGAAAATCTCCGACCCAGCCGGGAATCGAACCCGGGCCCTTAGGATTGACATTCTGTCGCGCTGACCACGCAGCTACCGGAGGCGGGCGTTGCTGTACCTAAGGCAATTGTTTTATTATATCTTATCCAGCCCCCCCCATGAACCATGGAACTTGCCGTTGGTGGGGAGGCTTGCGTACCTCAGCGATACAGATAGCCGTACCATAGGTGCAACCACAACGGAGGGGTATCTGTTGAGAGGCCAGACAAACGTGTGGTTCCTGAAGAGGGGCAGCAGCCTTTTCAGTAGTTGCAAGGGCAACAGTCTGGATGATTGACTGATCTGGCCTTGTAACAATAACCAAAACGGCCTTGCTGTGCTGGTACTGCGAACGGCTGAAAGCAAGGGGAAACTACAGCCGTAATTTTTCCCGAGGGCATGCAGCTTTACTGTATGAAGAGAAATTTGTTAACATCCAGTATTGATTTAAGTGTCAGGAAGTCATTTCTGAAAGTATTCGTATGGAGTGTAGCCATGTATGGAAGTGAAACATGGACGATAAACAGTTTAGACAAGAAGAGAATAGAAGCTTTCGAAATGTGGTGCTACAGAAGGATGCTGAAGATTAGATGGGTAGATCATGTAACTAATGAGGAAGTATTGAATAGGATTGGGGAGAAGAGAAGTTTGTGGCACAACTTGACCAGAAGAAGGGATCGGTTGGTAGGGCATGTTCTGAGGCATCAAGGGATCACCAATTTAGTATTGGAGGGCAGCGTGGAGGGTAAAAATCGTAGAGGGAGACCACGAGATGAATACACTAAGCAGATTCAGAAGGATGTAGGTTGCAGTAGGTACTGGGAGATGAAAAAGCTTGCACAGGATAGAGTAGCATGGAGAGCTGCATCAAACCAGTCTCAGAACTGAAGACCACAACAACAACAACATCTTATCCAGATAAGAAATGCAAAATTAGAAAGCAGTGCTTGGCACAATATTCATTCCAAAACTATTCTCTACAACTTAAAGAACGTGGTGACTTTAACAAATTTTTTTTATTAATATTTCACAGTACTTTATGTAACATTTCCAATAAAGTTTACATCGACACAACATTGCTAAAAGCTATAAGCAGAAAAATTAAAAACCAGTTGTTTGTATACACTAGAACTAAGAATATTAAGTTTTTTGTGACTTTTTAAAATTGAAATTAACAAGGATGCTTGTGAAGCCAAGAAATTGTATAAGTTTATACTCTACTCTAGGAGCAAATATAAATTTTTGTGGGGGGTTACGATGATAAAACATGGTGTGCTGCCAGTCTACAATTTACTGAAGAATGATGTTTTGTCAGTTTAAGGCGTGAGCAACACAAATTAAGAAATAACGTCAAGCTTAGAGGAGATACCAGTCAATTGTTGAAACATTTATTGTGGTCAAAAAACATTGTGTTTCACAGAAGGCAGAGTTCTGCTAAGGCTTTTCACCGTGGTTTTCACGAAGCCAATTTTCCTGGAGTGCCATTGCTGTATTATCTCATGTTTGGTTCTTTATTATGGCATAATGACAGAAGATAAAAATGTGCATTTGAAATTCAGCGAACAGATGAAACTAGCTAATACGGTGGAATTAAACATTCCTTTTCAAATAATTTGACTGCTTCTGCAGAAAAATATTAATAAATGCCAAATTTCTTTAGCACCTTCATTGTTCTGCAAAGCGATTAATGCTTGGTTGCCAATTACGTGGAAATAAAAACAGGAAACAAAGTAATAACATGTTTTAATCTTCCATAATTATGAGTGTCTTAATTCATTTCATAGCTCCCAGCCACAGAAATCTGTCTTGTTTGCATTTGACATGAGAGCTGTAAACGAAGAGAGAACAGCAAAATCACGAAATGTAAATGCAGGTCTTGTAGAGACTACTCCCCACTACAACTGTGACTGCTCTGCACATGCGTGAATCTGGTAACTCACCTACACCAAAAATTTTTTTCCGGGTAGCATCCGGCTGGTTGCAATTTCTGCTTTATGCACGACATCCACACTTCAACTAGCGAGAGAAGGTGCTGCTCATACGACTTCAGCTCCGCGCATACGCATTAACCCTGCTGGCAACTGCTCAAACGAATCTAATTTAGATAGTTGTGATGCCACACTCACCGAAAGCAGTTTGTTGTTATGAAGTATTGCATAGTTTAGTCCTAAAGCCGTTGACAAATTTTGCTGTCGGCAGATGCTTTGTGCTCACTGTGTTTTGTTGTTGTAAGTGGTGCATTTTCTTTGCAACTCAAATTTTACTTTGATGTTTATCTCTCGTTTATGGTTTATTGCTACAGTATAATCGGCAACGGCAGATTAAAGTAATATTCTTCGTCAGAGTATGAGCTGTTACAAGTCGAAATTACAAAAACTCAAAACTAAAATAATGAAAACTTCCTGGGGCATATATGCCCTGTGGAAGGGCTACCAAGAGTTGTGTGCCAGATACCAAACGATTTCAGTTTGTCAAGACTTGCAGCTCTCAAATACTGAAGAAAAGAAATTTTAACTCTGAAACTGCTGCTTATTTACTGGCTGGTTGGTTTCACGTTCTGTCCATTTTCACAGATCATGTGTAATCCAATTAGAGCAAATTTTCTGGTGTGTATAAAATATTGTTGCTATGTGGATCACATCATGCTGTTTAATGAAGATATGAGATACATTTAAATGTGATGACATAAATAGAACTGTCCACAGCAGCCAAATATGAGTGTGTCACTTACGAAAATGAGTAAAGCCAAAAACTAATCAGCTAGTAAATAAAAAGTAGCTTTCGTGTTACACGTCTTTCCTTCCATAAATACCAAAGGTACGTCAAGCACTATCCACTCATTTTGACTCATCTCCTCTATGGAAAGTACTGAATCCATCCTAACTCATCCATTTTACTGTGAGTGGCTCGTCAGTAATAGTGCAAGCTGCCCTGTCAAGGGCGACAGGAACTACTCTGAGTATTATACACATCCCTCTAACCAACAAGTTCTAGGTGCTTACTTTCAGTGAAACCGAAACTGAGACACAATTCATCTGTCGGGAAACCTACTGTGCCCTGAATCAAAAATGAGGCAAAAGCAAAAGGGTGGGGTCTACTAATCATCGACAGCTCAAACTTATAGCAAATAGTGTGTAGCCTAGTAGAATGAGCCTAAACCACACACAGTTATCAAATCTAAGACTTTGCAACTGTCTCTGCCCAACCGCAGCTGTTCACCTGCCAGCACACCAGAAGCATGACACTCATCATGCTGGAGTATAGCAAGTCAGTGGCCCGAGACACTGACCAAACTTCAAACTTCAGGAATTTTCTACAGTTCAACACGCTACCCTATGACAACTGCACAGTCAGTGGCCAATGTTTGAGACATTTCCGAATGACACAAAAACAAGACTTCTTCGCATAATCAGCTCCAGACAGCTGCTTTTAAACCCCCATGGCCAGCCCATCACCGTTGAACAGCTGAGCAGTAGCGTAATGTCTAGCCAGTGCTGGGCAGCACCATATCAATGACACTGCCACCACCGCCACTGGGGCTCAAACTTCTATTCACCACTTGACCACTTTGGTGCCAGGACAGCTGAGCACTCTTCACAGGACTACAATGTTGGGGTCCAGCCATCCCCACACCTGCTGAGATTGAAACGGAGGACTCCTTTGCTATGAGCCACTAGGGAGTGAACACCGGTTGCCATATTAACGCTGACAGCAGCCAATGTTGGACCATCAAGCCATAACACTAGAATTCCCTGGACAGCAGCATTGGCAGGACACGGCTGACAGTGTTGTGCTAGGTAGTCAACACACTGGAGATGTTGTGTTGGTATATTTGCTGCACTCCCCAGGAATCAATACTAATAGCACTGAAGACTAATGAGAGTAATAATCTGCAATAAAAAGTTACTTGTATCCACGAACTTTCTCCTTTGCTGCTCCCACAGCCATCTCAGGTGGAGAACAATCTAGGCACCCTTTATAAATGGTGTCAGAAGCGTGTATTCTTCTACACCAATATAAATGTCAGCAAATGACTGAAAGGAACCCCAAGTGCACTCAGTACATACGCCTGGGGGGCCTCATTCAACATGAGTGACTATTATGGTAGCAATTTATGGAACATGTTGCAACCCACAGTGGATTGTGGCACACAGTGGAACAAACAATGCCTGTCATCTGAACTTTGAGGTCCTACTTGGATCAATCCAGCGACTGGCAGAGAAGACTGAGAATACCACCCTTGCTCAGGGAGTTCCAACAAAGCTCATGATGAGCAGCATTATCCAGGAACCGATCGTGACCTCCATGTTCCAAGTCTAGGGAAGGCTCGATACAGAGGCTTCAAATGTTCTGAGTGAGCAAAGCAGTACAGTGGTTAGCGCAGTGGACTCGCATTCAGAAGGACAGTGGTTCAAACCCACATCCGTCCATGTAGATTTAGGTTTTCCATAATTTCCCTAAATCATTCAAGGACAATGGTGGATTGGTTCCTTTCAAAGGGCACACCCAATATCTTTCCCCATCCTTCGCACAATCCGAGCTTGTGCTCTGTCTCTAATGACCTCGATGTCAACGAGATGTTAAACTCAATCTTCCTACCAGATGTTCTGTGACAAGCTAGGATGTGACTTCATGCACTTGTACTGTAGGAGTCATGTGCACTACACATCAAAGGCTGCTACCCATGTAGCTAATTGGGTTTGGCATGCAGACAAGGGTTTTCCATATTGGGTTACCCACCATCCACAACAGATAATAGCTGTAGGTGATGAGGAAGTGTCAGTACAAAATCCAAAGAGATGCCCTGGGTGAGCGTATTAACGTCCTAGTGATCAGCTGCTGAAGCATTCACAACAAAGTGCCACAGTCTGGACTTCTCATGACACTAGGTACATAAAGTTGGTTAACCCAAAATTGATGGCAATGATAATTTTTGAGAAAATTTTAAGTGCATATTGAAAGAAGAAAATGTTAAATAGAGCTGTTATAAGGATTGCCAGAATTCTGATGCTACGTGATTGAGTTCAGTAATCTATGAAAAAATTTTACGCATCACTGCATCAGTCAGGAAACCGTCTCGTCAGTGCCATGGGCAACAAGGTGCACTGGCGAATGACCATGAGATGGTTGGATGTTCTGCATGAACAGCTGTGAATGGCCCACGCAACAAGAGAAAGAAAAACGAGAAGATATACTGCAAAAAGGACAAGAAGCAACATCTCAAGAATGAAGTAGTAAAAGCCATTGTTTTCATTTGATGTGAGAACTACAAAAGACAAGGAGACAGAAAAATCAATAAACGTAAACATGAGTCATGTGGAGACTAACCCCCGCCTCTACAACTCAAATTGAATTTGGCAACTTGGGTGCGGCAGAAAAAATTTTCTGGGTAGCCTCTAGCTGCTTGTCGCTACTGCTGAAACAGCTAATAGCCAGAAGTGGAAGAAGGTACTGCTCATTAGCGACTTAACTGCATGTGCATGAGCCCGCTGGCAAGATCTCAAATGAATGTAATGTAAACAGTTGTGATGTCACGATCATTGGATATAGTTTGTTATGAAGTATTGCATAGTCTTCATCCTAAAGCCTTTGATACATTTTGCTGATGGCAGACACTTGTGTATGCACTGTGTTGTAAATGGTGCATATCCTTTGCAACATAAATTTTATTTTTTATTTTATTTTTTTCTCTTCTGCGTGTTTTGTTGCTGCAGTGTTATTCTGCAGTAGTGATACACAGTAAAATTATTTGTTAGATTAACATTTCTTACCAGTCAAAATTATAAAAATCTAGCTGGAAACTAATACTATGAAAAATTCCCGTGTTTTTTCCATTTTTCTCCCAGATGAAAAATTCTTGAGTTTTTCCTGGATTTCCTAGTTGTCCAAGGGCGTTTTTATTTACACATCAAGTTGACCAAGAGGGGCAAATCTCCAAGGTCATGGAACATGTCAGTACATGAAATTACAATAGGAAAGTGTTAACAGATAAAAATAAATGTTTATGAACCTGAAAAATGTCAGTCCATAAGTTTAAGTACACACAATCAACAATACAACAAGAATCAGCTTAATTTTTCAAGGAACTCCTCGACAGAATAGGAGGAGTAACCCAAGAGTAAGCTCTTCAGTTTTGATTTGAAAGCACGTGGATTACTGCTAAGATTTTTGAATTCAAGTGGTAGCTTACTGAAAATGGATGCAGCAGTATACTGCACAGTGCTGGTAGGTCGATAAACACACAAACAAACACACAAAAACAAACTCAAACATACACACACATGTATGTTTGTGTGTCTATCGACCTACCAGCACTTTCGTTTGGTAAGTCACATCATCTTTGTTTATATATATGTTGCCTCATCAGGAAAGAGGGAAGGAGAGGGAAAAGACGAAAGGGTGTGGGTTTTAAGGGAGAGGGTAAGGAGTCATTCCAATCCCGGGAGCGGAAAGACTTACCTTAGGGGGAAAAAGGACGGGCATACACTCGCACACACACACACACACACACACACACACACACACACACACACACACACACACACACACACATCCATCCACACATGTCTGCTTGTGTCTGTATATTTTTTTGAGAGGCCAATGTCAAAATACCCAGACTCGTGAACAGGGGTCAACAAGAAGTTTGTGAACTTACACCACTTATTGTCCAAACTGCCCTTTTCTGAGCCAAAAATATTCTTTTAGAATGGGAAGAGTTACGCCTAAATATACCACCATATGACATAAGCGAACGAAAATAAGCAAAGTAGACTAATTTTTGTGTTGAACGATCACTCACTTCTGATACCGTTCAAATAGTAAAAATGGCAGTATTAAGTCTTAACAAGATCCTGAACGTGGGTTTTCCATGACAGTTTACTATCTATCTGAACACTTAGAAATTTGAGCTGTACAGTTTCACTAATCATATGCCCGTTCTGTGAAATTAAAATGTCAGGTTTTGTTGAATTGTGTGTTAGAAACTGTAAAAACTGAGTCTTACTGTGATTTAGTGTTAGTTTATTTTCTACAAGCCATGAACTTAGGTCATGAACTGTGCTTTTTGAAACTGAGCCAATGTTGCACACAACATCCTTTACTACCAAACTAGTGTCATCAGCAAACAGAAATATTTTAGAATTACCTGTAATACTGGAGGGCATGTCATTTATATAAATAAGGAACAGGAGTGGCCCCCAACACTGATCCCTGAGGCACCTCCCCACTTGACCGTACCCCACTCAGACCCCACATCACAGCCGTTATCAACATTGCGAATAATGACCTTTTGCTGCCTGTTGCTAAAGTAAGAGGTGAACCAATTGTAAGCTACTCCCTGTATTTCGTAATGGTCCAACTTCTGGAGCAATATTTTGTGATAAACACAATCAAATGCCTTAGTTAAATCAAAAAAATTGCCTAATGTTTAAAACCTTTTGTTTAGCCCATCCAGTACCTCACAGAAAAAAGAGAATATAGCATTTCCAGTTGTTAAACGACTTCTAAAGCTGAACTCACATTTGATAGCAAATCTTGTGATATAAGATGATCAATTATCCTTACATACACAGCCTTTTCAATAACTTTTGCAAACACTCCTGGCATAGAAATAGGTCTAAAATTATCTACATTATCCCTTTCTCCCTTTTTATAAAGCGGCTTTACTACTGAGTACTTTAATCACTCACAAAACTGACTATTCCTAAAGGAAAAAATTACAAATATGGCTAAATACAGGGCTAACATGTACAGCACAGCACTTTAATATTCTGCTAGACACTCCATTATAACCATGAGAGTCCTTAGTCTTTAGTGATTTAATTATTGACTCAATCTCCCTCTTGTCTGTATCACAGAGTAGTATTTCAGGCATCAATCTTAGAATGACATTTGCCAAGAAAGTTATATGATTTCCGGTAGAAACTAAATTTTTATTTAATTCACCAGCAATACTCAGAAAATGATTGTTAAATACTGTACATATATTTATCAGTAACAAATATTTTTACTGCAAACTGACTTTATATCGTCGACCTTGTGTTGCTGACCAGACACTTCCTTCACAACTGACCATATGGTTTTAATTTTGTTCTGTGAATTAGCTATTCTGTTTGCATACCACATATTCTTTACCTTACTAACAACATTTTAAGCACCTTACAATACTGTTTGTAATGGGCTACTGTAGCTTGGTTGTGACTATAATTCCCGCTTTGTTCTACATGATATCCTTATCCCACCTGTGCTGCCTGTTACTGCTAGTACCCCATTTAGAACGTTCTAATGGAAAGCAACTCTCAAAGAACATGAGAAAGGTGTTAGGGAAAGCATTGTATTTATCATCTATGTTATTGGCACTATAAACATCCTGCCACTCTTGTTCCTTGACAAGATATAAAAAAATTCTCGACTGCTATTGGATTAACTTACCTACATAGTTTGTAATTAAATATGACATTGGTTTGAGTACAAAAGCCTTTTAAGAGTTTAAATTTGTGCCATTCGCGCTTTTACGAACAGAATGCCCATCTAGTAACGAAGAATGAATACAAACATTGTCTATGGCTGTGGTACTGTTCCCCTGCACCCTAGTTGGAAAAAACACAGTCTGCATCAAATCATATGAATTTAGGAGATCTACCTACATCCTTTTTCTTGCACCATCATATACAAAATTAATATTGAAGTCACCACATATAACTAATTTCTGGTACTTCCTACAAAGTGAATCAAGAACCCTCTCTAGCGTGAGGAGATATGCTCTTAAGTCGGAGTTGGGGGACCTATAAACAACAACAATTAGAAGTTTAGTTTCACTAAATTCAACTGCCCCTGCACAACATTAAAATATATGTTCAGTGCAGTGTCTTGATTTATCTATGGACTCAAATGGAATACTGTTTTTTTTTACATACATAGGCACTCCCCCAACCTGCAAGGAACTCCTTGAGAAACAGCCAGCCTGTATCCTGGTAAAGGAAGCCTCTGAATTGTCAAATTATTTAAGTGGTTCTCTGATATACCAATAATTTCAGAGTCAACATCTATAAGCAGTTCACTAACTTTATCTCTAATTCCTTCTCTACTTGGAAACATTACATCCTCAGAAGGTGAGCCCCTAGTTAGAGGGACTTCCTTCAAGCAGCTATACCTATCAGCTGACAGCCTGACACTATTCTGGCAATACTTTCAGGGAAAGGAAAGATTGATGTGATCAGGCATTTTCCTGTTCCTCAAACAAAAAGACAAGTAAAAGCATTCCCTGGATTAATGTCATTTTTTTAAAAATTTGTTCTGGACCAGCTTTTGAATACTAACTATGAAGACTATGTGGGTACTAACTATGAAGACTATGACAAGTAACATTGCTCTGTTCTCTCTATTGAGTCAAATGAGATTACACACAAAGCTATATTGGTGTATCAGTTGAATATAAGGGTTATGACCTAGACATTGAGCGATGAACTACTTATTAGATTGTGTTTAACTGACTAGTAAAGAATTGAAGTGCTCAAGGAGATTAATTCTCTCACTTACACTTGGAGATAAGACTACTTACATAAAAGCATTAACGACACAGAATTTTAACATATTATACATTCTGTTACATGGAACTCAGTCTTGCATACTGAATGAAAACTAGAGCATACAATGCAGAATACAATTCAAGTAGAACTTTATACAATAACTCAACATTTTTTGAGTAAGAATTCCACCTGGTTTTGCTCAAGTCAATGCTAAAAGATTTTGAGGTAATCAAGGGAGCCTTAGTCAGTGCAAACCTTTTGCACCATCCGGATGTGAATAAACATTTTTGTCTAGCTACAGATGTGTGTTTTAACAGAATAGGGACATTTCTACTTTAAATTTGAGATGTTGACAGAAAGCCTGCTGCTTGTGCAATAAGTTTTGCAAGCAGAGTTCTCACAGCGTGTGAATGATCGTACACAGTGACAAGAGTTAGAAGCAATAGCGGCTGCTTGGGCTTTCAGGAAATTTAAATATTTCCTGTGGTGTAAACATGCCAAAGTTTTCTGTGGCCACCAAGTATTGTCATTCCTTTTTAACTTTTAAGCATACTGGTTCCTCTCTCTTCACGAGTTTGACTTTGAAACTGCGTACATAGAAGGAGAACAGAACATTGTTGTGCATACTCTTTCACATCTTCTACAAGGTCTTAATGCATTCATTCATAGAGATCACTGAGCAAATGCCCAGCTGAATCCATACAGCTCACTGAGCAAACATCTGACTTTCTCATTTTACTCATACGTCAGGGCTCTTTCTATTCTGATTATTTACAGATGAATCCTCTGCAAGATGTGGATCACTAATGGGGAATTGTAAAACTAAAGGTCCCACAAAATACTCATGATAAACAAATAAATACTACATTACAGAATTCCCAGGCATACAAACAAAATAGTAGTCTATTGTTATTTACCTATTGTGTCATCAAGTTTTGAAATTGTATATTGTTTGTTAGAAAGCAAACCCTTCAAACCAATTTTGTCTGACTGAACTACATCCTACCATTCTGACAAAGCCCTTGGAGTTAGTATCCTTGAATATTGTGGGACCCCTACCCTAGACTAGGGTAGGTGTGTAGTATGTCATTGCTTTACAAGATGTTTTCACAAAATATCTTTAGTTATACGCTGCCAAGAATAAACATCAGCCACCATTAAAAGGATCTCAGAACACTACTTGCCTAGAGTTAGCAAAAGCCACTGCTCTTTTAACAGGCAACATCTTGGATTTTACAGGTGGAAAACTTTTTTGAACGACAAACAAATAATGCACATTTTAGTTCTGATTTAGATTTGGAAGCAGATTCTCTGGAAAATATTTTTATGGAGTTCAATAGGTTTATCAGGATATGCATTCCTACAAAACAGACTAAATGTGTAAAATACTTAGCTCCTTTTGAACAAATTATGCGCATTCTTTCAAAGGTTTTACCATAACAGAACTGATGTCGTGCAAGTCTGACGTGGATGCCTGGATTACACCCCTAGTTGAAGTTCCCAAGAGGAAAAGGTTCATCTAGTTCTGATAAATCTGAGTGAAAATGCAAAACAGGGGGGAAAAACTCTTTGACAAAAGGCTACAACATACTTGTGAATATCAAATTTGGGAAGTTGTTCTTAGAACACAACCAAAATCAACTAAAGAAATTCAACTGTATGTGGCAATTACTATACTCAGATCTGAGAGTGATCACCAATATTCCACAACCTGGATCTTATTTATTTGTCAATTAAAATCCAGGATAGATGCAAGCTTCATTTCTGCACAAAGACTTAAAGAAATTTGTGCACTAGTCACCTGCGGAATGAACCTGTTATTTTAAAAAGCATTATATATAATATTATATATAAAAACAAAGATGAGGTGACTTACCGAACAAAAGCGCTGGCAGGTCGATAGACACACAAACAGACACAAACATACACACAAAATTCAAGCTTTCGCAACAAACTGTTGCCTCATCAGGAAAGAGGGAAGGAGAGGGGAAGACGAAAGGAAGTGGGTTTTAAAGGAGAGGGTAAGGAGTCATTCCAATCCCGGGAGCGGAAAGACTTACCTTAGGGGGAAAAAAGGACAGGTATACACTCGCACACACGCACATACGCACATATCCATCCACACATACAGACACAATCAATAATACACAAAATGCAGATCATATTATTTACACATTAGCCACAAGTAGAAAACCTAGGAAACTGAAAACAAAGATAACACTCTGCAAGGAAGGAAAGTAAACGAAATGAACGATAAAAATTTTTACTGCACCACACTGCCTACTCTATGAACCACTTACAAGATAAAGGGCCAAGAGAATTTTCATGAAGGTAAGTCTTCACCAGTAACAAATGCACCTGACATTAGAGGCGAAATGTTATTAGATTAAGGAAATAAAGCAATTATCATGTCAAATCACAAGAACGAGTCTGACTCAGGACATCTTTTATTTTCATAAGTGCATACTGTGTAGATCATTAAGACAACATAGAGTACGCATTTGAGAATAAGAGTGCTGATGGTACCTGGCAGACACTGTGAGTGTGTGGTTGTGGCTAACCTATTAGGGACCAAGCACTTTAGTTCATTTATGTGTTAGTAATATAGCATTGGGAATGATGCAAGGGCAGGTCCTCCAATGAGATGGAGGATTAATTATTGAACGCAGTTGTAGGAGCTGAAGTAGGACCCCACTGTTCCAATGTTTAAGTAAGTGTGTGAATGTATTGAAGAGAGAAGTCAGGTGGAGTAAGGAGGCACATGTGGGTATTAAATATAAAGACTATGACAAGTAACATTGCTCTGTTCTCTCTATTGAGTCAAATGAGATTACACACAAAGCTATATTGGCGTATCAGTTGAATATAAGGGGTATGACCTAGACATTGAGCGATGAACCATTTATTAGATTGTGTTTAACTGACTAGTAAAGAATTGAAGTGCTCAAGGAGATTGATTCTCTCACTTACACTTGGAGATAAGACTACTTACATAAAAGCATTAACGACATAGAATTTTAACATATTATACATTCTGTTACATGGAACTCAGTCTTGCAAAATGGTTCAAATGGCTCTGAGCACTATGGGACTTAACATCTGTGGTCATCAGTCCCCTAGAACTTAGAACTACTTAAACCTAACTAACCTAAGGACATCACACACATCCATGCCCGAGGCAGGATTCGAACCTGCGACCGGAGCGGTCACGCGGTTCCAGACTGAAGCGCCTTTAAACGCACGGCCACACCGGCCGGCCCTCAGTCTTGCATACTGAATGAAAACTGGAGCATACAATGCAGAATACAATTAAAGTAGAACTTTATACAATAACTCAGCATGGAATATGAAATTAGTGATGTGAAATTTAAAGAAAATAAATTATGAATATTATTGAGAAAAGGTGAAACACGAACTAAAAGAATTAGTTCAAGGCTGATGTGGCACCACCTTTCAGCAGGCACAATTTCTGAACAATGTCACTCTGGATAAAACTTTGTATGTAAACATGTACATATTCTTAATATTGAACGAGGCAAATGATAAGTAATTTTGAATGATCACATTTGTAGAGCACAAGCATGGATACCGTTAACAAATTCTGAGTAAAAATAAGGACACACATGTTGGAAACAATTCAATGTGAAGATATGATGAGGAGCTACATTCTTTGCTGTAGATTCAATATGTATTTAACTTATATCATCTCCTTGCTGTGGAATTACCTGGAACAATAGAATACAATTGAAAGGCAATTTCTGTCTGGTAATATTCATTACAGTCTGGGATAGACATCCATATTGCTGATATTATCATTAATTGAAATTATACACAAAATAAAACAAGAAATATGAGAAAGTTGTGCATTTCTGTGGGTGTGTTTAGAAACATCAAGAGAATGACAGTAATCTGATAGTAAAATCATTTAACACACACATGCCTAAGTCTACTCACATTGAAAAAGAATAACCCAATAGTGTTCTCAGAAAATTCACTGTAATAATAAAGGTAGTTAATGTGAAAATATTGTTGCTGTTCAGAACCATAGTTTTGTAAAAAATAGAAAAGAAAATTCAGTATCACAGATTTATTTTGTTCTTTAAGAGAGTACGAAAACAAGCTTATTTCAAATTATGGTTAAAACGGTTCTCATTAACCGATACATTTTATGTAGTGAAGGATTACTTCAGTAACACAGGGTAGAGGTTAGATAACTAGTAATACAAAGCAGTAAATAATAATTCAAATCTCACATCACTTCAACACACACTTTTGTACTACAATGCTTTCTTTTTTTATTTTCTAGAAAACTTTACACCAAAACTCTATGAGCTCGACATCTCACTCATTACAGCGGGATGCTGATTCTGCAATTAGCAGCTCTCACTAATATGAAGGTATATACAATAAAGATTTAAACACATTGAGATTAAACTCCTGAACCATTCCTCAGTAGTGTATGAGCAGGCCAAACAAAAGATTTTAGAAAACATTATTAACAGTTGGTGCACCAGAGATAAAGAGTAGCGCAAGTTGACAGGAGGAAAAAAGATAAGAGGATAGCAACAAACTCTTGAAAAGACTATAATACATATAATAATATAATTTGGAACATGTTACATAACATGTTATTGAACAAGAAAGAGCAGCACAAGAGAAAAATAAAATAAGGTACTGTACAACAGATGAATGGGAAGTGACAATTCATACTCTAACTTATGGGAATTGCAGTTTATTTATGTAAGAGTGACATATCACAACCCAACAAATGATAAATGAAAGGAATAGCAGCAGGCAGTTACATTATGGCTATGAAGCTGAAAATGTTACAACACAGTAGATTAAAAATAAACAAATATAGTGAGTGCCCAGTACACTACCAAACAACCAGCAAGCAGCATCTTTATAAACTGTGAAATTTACACAATATTTTCAGACATGAATATCAAAATTTTAAAAAGTTTTATTACAGTAACCTGTAGTCATCCAAGTAACAACTTAAAAAACGCACATATACATTTATTACTACATACTTCATTTTGCTACATAGGTTTACTCTGCCGAGTGACAGTTGTGAAGAGTTTACCCACATTTAGTGAGGGCACTGCGCATGATGCACGTACACTCACTCACTCATACTCATACTCTCTCTCTCTCTCTCTCTCTCTCTCTCTCTCTCTCTCTCTCTCTCTCTCTCTCTCTCCCTCCCCCCCCCCCCCTCTCCATATAAATCTTTATGGTATAAAAATAGGATGGATATCACTCAATTTCAAGCGCCGACAGCAAGTTGGACATTCCTTTGAGCTCTTTAGAACACTTGTAATACAGTTCTGACAAAACAGATGGCCACAAAGTGTTGACATTACTTGACGACCTTGAGATGGTGAAAAGAATTCCAAATTCTCCAGGCAGATTGGGCATGCACTATCGTCCAAGCTATTCTTCTCTTCACCCTGCTTTGTTTTGTCAGTCTGGGACTCACTGTGGTGGAGACAGCACTTTTTCACATCAGTCACATTTTCTTCAGATGAAGCATTATTCCGAAACGTCGTAGGAAAACTGTAACAACAACTCCAAAATTTGAAGCAAAATTTTGATGCAAACACATAGGATGAAATGATCATAAATTTTACAAAATTTCTTACACAGATTTCAAGTATCAGTAGTGCCAAGCATTAGCGAACACAAAGAGAATGTCATGTTAAAAAAAATTCAAATTTGATGATAATTATGTTCTGCACTGAGGTGAATACTTAAACTCTTATTTGATCAAGTAAGTTCATTTCATCTTATCAAATAATGTAGTTCATGAAATAAGTTCGTGGCTTGTGGAAAATAATTTGATGTTGAATCACAGTAAGACTCAGTTTTTACAGTTTCTAACTCACAATTCAACAAGAACCGATATTTTGATCAGACAGAATGGGCATTTTATAAGCGAGACGGAACAGTTCAAGTTCCTAGGCGTTCGGATAGATAGTAAGCTGTTGTGGAAAGCCCATGTCCAGGATCTTGTTCGAAAACTAAATGCTGCTTTATTTACCATTAGAACAGTATCTGAAATAAGTGACAGTTCAACATGAAAAGTAGTCTACTTCGAATATTTTCATATGCTTATGTCGTATGGTATTATTTTTTGGGGAAATTCTTCTGATTCAAAAAGGGTATTTTTGGCTCAAAAAAACGGGCTGTTCGAGCTATATGTGGTGTAAGTTCGAGAACGTCTTGTAGACCCATATTCAATAGTCTGGGAATTCTGACATTGCCCTCACAGTATATATTTTCTTTAATGTCGTTTGTTGTTAGCAATATTAGCCTATTCCCAAGAGTTAGCAGCTTTCACTCAGTTAATACTAGGCAGAAATCCAATCTGCATGTGGAATACACTTCCTTGACTCTTGCGCAGAAAGGAGTGCAGTATCCTGCTGCATCCATTTTCAATAAGCTACCACAAGAACTCAAAAATCTTAGCAGTAGCCCAAACTCTTAAGTCTAAACTGAAGAGTTTCCTCATGGCTCACTCCGTCTATTCTGTCGAGGAGCTCCTGGAAGATCTAAAAAATTAAGCAAATTCCAGTGTTACATTGTTGATTTTCTTCATTTAAACTTACTTGTCACCTGAATATGTTTTTTTATATTTCATTTTGTCTCTTTCTAATATCGTGTTATAATTTCAGGTATCGACTTGTTCCATGACCATGGAGACTTCTCCTTAATTTGGTCCGACGGAACATTAAATAAAATAAAATAAATCTTTCATTTGTCAAAATCTATTAACAGAGCCCATTATTTCAGTGTGGGTTCACAACCATGTAATACCCCATTGGCTGTGGCAGCAATTTTGAGATAACTTTATTTTGTGTTTAGAGCATTTCACAGTATTGTTAGAAGCCCAAGTTTCTGTACAAAGCGATACTACAGTAACCTCTTAATATTTTACTAAAACCACAACTTTTTCCACTGCTCCATCAAAAGGTTCAAATGATGCAGGACTCCACGGCTAAAATAAACCTATAGCTTATAATTAAACTCTAGTATGACATGTAGTCACAAATATTTAATTATTATCTCAAAGAATAAAGTTAAGTAATTATATTTTTATCTCTCTGAGGGTATATGTCGACGGTCCAGGTACAAATTGAAATCCCACACCACAGTGTCATAGCACAGCAATAGAGCAGCCAAAACAAAATGACGCAGCCCCTTTCCACTCACTCAATGGGCTGCTCCTCTAGCAGCATGCTATGAAACTGTGGCATGTGTGTTTAAAATATGTACCAGGATGGCAGATATGTACCTGCAAATAGAATAAAAAATTAACTACATAATTTTCTATTACAGGTGGTGAATGGGAGTCATGCCCAGAGCCGGAGATTATTCCACAACTATC